>NW_027071826.1:51316525-52646525 GCF_038088225.1 Cyrtonyx montezumae | reverse complement strand
ACCTCCAAGATCCCCAAGCGCAACTCCAATGCACCCCAACCACGCTCACTAACCACATCCCTCAGTGTCACAACCACACAGTTCCGGTACACCTCTAGTGACAGTAGCTCCACCACCACCCTAGGGAGCCTGTGCCAGCACCTGATCACTTTCTGAGACAAAATTATTTCTACTATCCAACCTGAACCTCCCTGCTGCAACCTAGGGCCATTACCTCTCATCCTACCATACAGTAGCTTGTAGCAGAGTTAAACAAGTCCAAGGCACACATTTCCAGTCCAAAAGGTAGCAGATGAACAAACAGGTTAAGCTCCTTTATTAATGTGCTATTTCAAGCTGGCTCACAGTAGCCTGCTAATAATTGCAATAACCCTTACAATGGAGGCTGAGATCCTTCGTTACACATTTGGGGCATTTGGAACATTAAGCTCATGACATACAGCAAAACCTGTCCCAGGGAGTATTACCTGCCACCCAAAGATCTCCCCCACTCCTTCACCTTCAAGGACACCAAGTTTCTCTGGAGCACCAGAGAGCTATAAAGTTGTGGTCTTCAACCAATGGCCCTCTGCTGAAATGGCGAAGATTAAATAGAAACAACTCTCTGTGGTCCCTAACCACTAACGATGAACATGTCAGTTCTCTGCAGTTCTTATCCTCTTAGGTGAGGAGAAAACCTCCGTGTGTGTTCCTGATCTACTTGCATGTCTCCTTGATTTGCTGAGTTGGTGTGGCAACTCACTAGACAATGGTCACCATTATGCAAGGCAACTTGCATTAACACCACAGAACTGGTGCTGTGACAGGCACTAACCCAAAGCAAAGAGGAAAAAGAAACAAGGACAAGCACAGAAGACATCAGCTACAAAGCAAGACTGGATACAAAAAGTCTTCAGCTATTGTAGTTTATCTGTTAGCTCTTCTGCAATTCAAGCCAATATTAGTTAGTAAAACATAAAACACAAATCATGCATCAACAACCACAACAAAAACCACGTTAAACAGGCAGCTACAGAGAAGATTAAAACTTCAACCAAACGGAAGCTGATTTGTTAAGCATCTCACCCACTTGCCACAATGATATCAAAAAGCAGAACTGTGATCCATTTCAAATATATAAAGGGATGCGTGACCTGCCTGCTTTTATTTGCAGTAAAGACAAGGTTTCTAAATGACGTATCTAAGGATCATTTATTAATCCTTGCCCAGTTTGTTTTCATGCTGTGTCAAGGAATCCACAAGGAAAACGGGTGCTTTGCTTTATCTCTGCAATTCTTTGTTTGGATGTTGGTTTGTTTTCAAAGCTTGCTTGTCTGATTAATAAGGCCAGTGTCATGCAGAACAAAAGAGGGATGTGTCACCTTAGTTTTTCTCACAAACACATTGCTGATCTAGTTCTGCACTTTAGCAATCATTTCTTAAATTCTCGTTATTCCTGCAGGATTTATTGATCTCACTGGAACAAGCTCAAAAGCCACAGTCTGACTCTTTGCCCTGTGTAAGCATACAAAGCAGGAGTCATTCAAATCAATGCACACCAAAAAAACCCAAAAAAACACCAACAACAAAAAACTGCGGGAGAGTCAGGCCTGTGGGACGTCTCAAATGCATGAATATTTTGCAGACTGTCATACTCCTCAAGTGTAATCACAACTTCATCGACATCACTGAAAACCTTGACTAATAAAAGGCGTGGGCCCTAAATTTCACCAACCTTGAGCTCCAAGAAACTACAGTTACCACTGATGAGTAGACACAAACAAAAAAATCAGTGGGGACACTGTTTGTAGCTAATGGGGGAGAAACTAACTGCTCACTCTCAGTAATTCCCTAAATTGCAGACTTTGTGTATCAATATTGCAGTAGTGGCAAAAGGAAGAATGACAGCTTACCAAAAAAGAAATCTACGTCTATAAAAGAAAAGGTGAAACTCATCAGTGGCTGCCTCTTCTCCCAGACACAGAACACCAGCAAAATTTATGTGTGCAAGAGCTCAACTGATCTAAAAACCACTCGAGCCATTTTCTGTGTTGCTAGTATCTTCTACGTCACTCTAACAGTTCAAGGATTTTAACAGAATAATGTGTTGTTCAATGCTGTATATCAGAAAAGGAAGAATCTTTTCTGGCTCTCACAATTAAATCTTATCTTCAGGAATATATCACAATTGTAATAGTATGTTAAGCACCAACTGTTAGGAAACACACTTCAGCGCAGTTTCATTCTGTTTTTTTTTTCAATCACCCATCAGAGCTGCCTTAAAAATTATTTTATTTCATTAGTAGGATAATGGCCAAACAGTGATCATAACACAAAACTCAAGAATATTTTACAGGAGCATAAGGAGTAGCATATTCTTTTTTCTTTTTTCCCTCCTACAGAGAAGTATTTCTTCTCTTCAGTTATCAAAGATCTGTATCCATGCCAGAGCTCTGAGTCAATACATATCAGTCTCAAATCCTAAAAAGTTAAGAACTCAGAAAAGTTTTCAGTCTGCATTTCAGCATAGCAGCAAACAACTGGATACTCGCCCAATATGCCCTTGATTAATGCCCTTCTCTCATTTTTATTGCTGCACTGTTGTGGGGTTTGGACACTCAGATGCTTTTAGTTCTCAGCCCCCTGCCTCGTTATGGGCTAGATTATCTCTGTCACACTGGTCTCCAAGAGAAGCAAAGAGTGGGTGCCCTCAGCAGAGCACAGGAGCCCCACCATCACCCTCCATCTCTTTTAACTCCTGAAGAATCTCCAAACGATAGTACTTCCTGAGCAATTACATTGTTGGGGAGCAGATGACATGCTTCCTTCAAAACAGGGATTGAAAGCACCGACACTGCCGTCAGCACCAAACAAAGCAGTCAACAGAGACACCACCATCTGCTAGGGACAAGATAATTCAAAAGAAATAGCCAAGAAACAGCAATAGCTGAAGTGGTTGTTGGCACAGGCTGCTAGCTAGTGATTTAACTCTGTTCAACTGTTCACTTTTGAGATACATATATGCGCTTCAAGAATATGTTGAAATATCAGACTTGCATACCAAATCCACCACTAACAGCGATCCTACTGAGGAAAGCACAGATGCTTCTGCCCTTGATTCTGTGAGCTGTTCAGATTCAAAGAGGAGTACTTAGAGATAACAGGAACTTGTATTTTGGCCTAGCTCTCTTCTAAAACACCAAGAATTTTCCTCTGTACTAGTCATTTTATGTAGATAAACCAGCCCCGTATATTTTCTCTGTTGCTCCTTAGAAGGTCCATATCTTTGTTTCAGTGTGGGTTTTTTTTTTTTTTTTTGAGTGAGCCCGCTGCCAAGGATAAAGCTAGGACCAATGCCTCCCCAGAGCTGAGCTCACACACACTTAGAGCTACAGTCAAGAGATTACACAAATAATACATCTAATTTCACCAGCACATGGCTTCCTGACATGAGTCTACACTCACACAAATAAGTGAAATACCAAGAAAGACAATGCCAGAAATAGTCCATGTGTGGAAGGGCCTCACAGTGAAAGACAAGCAATTTCATCTTCATCTGCTATTTCTTTTCTCAGCTTCTCCTTCACACTGTGCTGGTGGGAGCTCTAGAAACAGGTCACATTTCTGAACCCATCCTCGCACATACTTAGGGGATCTTCGCTGCTTGGTTATTTGGCAAGGGAAGAATGCATGTGTCAGTGTCTGAAACAGTAACCTGACATGTTAAGTGCTTTCAGCTGCCCATTTTCCAACCAAGGAAACCAGTCCCTGTTCCCCTCCTCACGCTCACATGCACTACTTCCTCCCCACTGAGCCTCTTACTGCTCCCCACTGCTCTGCTTCCCAGTGCCTGGGATGCTTTCAGGTTTGACACGCAGTATCAGTGAGAGCTGCCTTCCTCTGGCAAGCACAAGCCAGCCCGACACACTCGCAGAAATAATATCATAGCCCTGCTTCTCAGCCCAGCTTCAAACCATCCCACAAGCTATTGTGCTTTATTTGAAAACGAGAGTCACTCAGGGTGGAGTTTATGGCTGACACAGACCAGATAAACTCCAGTCACTGCCTCACAATACTTGTTTTTTTCCTCTTTTTTTAATTTAATCTTTAAAAGGACAGGCTGCTGGTTAACTGAGAGTCCCCTGTTTGATTGACAGTATCTGTCAGAGGCAATGAACTCCACTTGAACATTGCCTTTATGTTCCTGTGTAAAGTTGTTCAACTGTGACCCTTCCATCTGTTCCAGCTAATCTGAAAGTCATTTAGGCCCACTTCTCCATTCATCCTAAACACAGCGCATTCTCCTGTTAACACACATATGCAAAGTTGTCGGGCTGTCAGCTACGTAAGGGCTTTTTTTCTCCTCCCCCCCCCCCTTTTTTTTTTCTCTTATTTGAAACTCTCCCAACATCCATGTCAACATTCTCTTGTAACAACTATAAATAAAAATAATTCTCAGCAACTGCTTCGAATGGTGCTAATTAGCTTTTATGAGTATGCCAGTAGGATTCACTGCAGCACTACTGAAAAGATTCAGAATGATTCTTTAAGAGGAGGTCATCAAGTGGCTGACTTCAGTATTCCAATATCCATGTTCAAGCCCCTATATTTTGAAGCTGAGACAAATACTTGCCTAGAGAAAGACCCAAGATCTTCACTAGAAAGTGCTTTTAGGATTTTGGAAGACTCTTGCTCACAGCTGGCTATGAGGACTGAAATCAACTTCAAATATGTAAGATTATCATATCCCTCCTATTAAAGAACAAGAAAAACCATTAAATGTTTAGGGCATCAGAATTTTCCATGACACTTTGACACTCTTCATTAATTTACCCTTTAAATTTCATCTTGCATAGCTAAGACCCCACGAACAATGTCAGCGCTCTTAGTATTTATCTTTGTAACAAGAAAGTGCTCTGCAAGCACAAAGCTAACACTGACCATGTAACTCACGTTTACCTATGATGACAGAGTGTGCCTAAAAACATTTCATAGAAAAAAGCCAAAAACAAGAAGAGGGCTGCTTTCATTGCTAGATATGTTGTGCACGTAAGAGAGATCTCAGCTAAGCCCTTGCTGTTTCTCAGATGTTCATCATATGGGATGTACACATCTGGTATAACCCTGACTACTTCGCAAACATTAGCACCAAGTGAACGACACTCATAGCAAACCTTTTGTTCTTGTGACTGATTCCTCTGACAGAAGTTATACAGAACAAAAGAATGAGGAAAAAAAAAAAAAAAAGGCCCAAATCTCCCTATCCTACTGTTCAGCTCAGGCACAGAGAAGTATGGAAAACAGACTTTCTATTCATGCCTTGCTCACCCCGCTTGTCTTGTGAGATGTCCAGCACTTCAACAGCAGTAAACTGGTAAAGAAAATGGGACGAACATCAGCACTGCTCTCTTTCTTCCTCTTTTTAAGATAAGTTTGAGAAAAGCAACAACCCTGACTCCTCACCATCAGGTCAACAGACAGAGTGCTAAATCACTGTGAGCCACAGGCACGGGTCTGTCAGCACTAATTAAGCTGGGCTCTGGGCACTGAAGACACCATCAGGCTTTTACTTTCCTCAGCTAGGAAACACAACTGCTCCCCTTTTACAAGGGATATGAAAAAAAGCAAAATTAATTTGCCATGACATGGAAATAGGATATGAATTTTCACAGAGAGAAGATGTCACAAAGAAAGAATTAAATTTCATTAGGGACGGAAGAGAAGGTGGATTTTCGGGAACAAGGTAGCTATGCATAATTAAAAGACCACTTGATCAGGCTTTTGTCTGACTTCACAAGATCTCAGAAGAACCACAGGAAACCTACAACAACTAAAGGGCAGTGAGAAAGAAGTCAGAGTGAAATCGTATTGGAGATGCAAACAGCATCCAACTTCTACAGCTAATGTCACATTTGATGCTTTTCAGTATTAACCCCAGGTGATTTTTCCAAAGAGCTGTGGGAACATGCAAGGAAAAAAACTCACAGGAAATGTTTATTCCCTTTGCCTCTGTTCACTTCCTAGATGAAACTGCTCGACACTGAGCAAGGTTGCTCTTGGGGAATAAAAAACTTGTACTGCTAGCACTTCCACCCAGAGCCCGTTGATCTCATCGCTGTTTGCACATCCCAAAGGCTTTACTTTGTCCCACTGAAAGCTATTTCTATCCTTTTCTAGTAGGAAGTAACAGTAACTTAATGAACCTGGCCTTGCTAGCTTATTAAAAAGCAGTTCTATATCAGTTAAGCATCACAATACTGAGAAGTGCTTCTAACTCATGGTTACTTGTATTCATTTCACCTCCCAAAGTGCAAGTCACTCTTCAGCTTCCTTTCATCATCGAGTTGGCATCAAATCTCTGTCCAGCCCTCACTACAGAAAAGGCAACTTACAATTAAGTGCCAAAGCTCTTCTACCCTGCTATACTATGCTACCATCATCTGATCAGAGAACTGGTGAAGTAGCACGAAAGCCTGTTTCCCAACAGTACTACATCACCTACTTTATACATACAATAAAGTAGAATGTAGATGAACTAGCTTCAAATCAATTTTTACAAAGAGTGTCAAACTTATTATTTGCCTTTAGATCTTCATCATTAAGGGACACTTCAATAAATCTTCTCACATTCAAGAGGGTCAAAAATATACATTGAGATGAAGAAAGAAACCTCAGACTCCTTTGGAATTATGACTCCAAGAGCTGGGGACTTAGGAAAACAATGTTAAAAATGCAGATTCCTAAGCTTGCTGTACTGAGCTTGAACAGACGAGTTCATTCCTTAATGTAATCTGAAAAACTAAATGAAATTTAATGAGAACAAAAAAAAGCCCACATCACAAAACCAACCAACACTATTTTGTCTACTATGGTCACTCTCAGAGCCCTCAGCAACAAAACCAACGTGGAGTCTAATGCATAACCAACAGGGCAAGCAAAGCAAACATAAGGATCTCAGAGGAGTTATTACCAAAACCTGAGGTGGGAGAAACAGTAACTGAAATGGCACATAGGAGCACTAGCTGCATTAGTCACATGTTCCATGATCAGTCAATGCTCTCCTCCTATTTAAATCTATTTTTCATTATCTTTGACAATTCATTTAAGGAAACCTTGGAAATGTTTCTGATATTATGCAATGATGTGACTCCAGCAACTGTGGCACTGACAAAAATCATTACATAAAATGACTCTCCCAGTCAAAGTGAAGAGTTGGTTATGCTGTGTAATAATTGGTAACTCCAGTTATTACACTCACACTGCCTATCCACAGATGTAACACAAGTACCTATAAGTCCAAGGAACTGCTTTAAGACTTAAACTTCAGTTCAAGCTAGTAGCTGGAGATACATAAGTTGGTTTATTAATTGCTGATTAATAAAGAAAATAATAAAAATAACAGATGTAATGAAAACATGCATAGTGGCTAAAACTAAAATCTAGATCTCATTAACCTTATTATGTCCCCACTTGGCTGAACCAGTTTGTAGCTGTTATATACTGTCTTGCTATACAGGCAGCTATGCTCACCTACAGTACACACTCATACACTATTTACTACTTGGAAAAAGAACTAGGTCTGCACAGGATTCTTTCCAAACAGATTGCGTCAATCCTGTAGCATGACTTCTTCAAAGGCTTCCCTCCATCCATTTGGTGGATGGAAAGAAATCACAGAACCACACAAGTCTAAAAAATAAATAATAGCTCTTAGCCCTACACCTCTCCACTTCTCTTCTCTTGCCAGACCCCAGCTTTCCAGGGCTCACCCTGCAGACCCTCTATTCTTTCACACAAAATGACTTCTACTTCTACTTGAATGAATTCTACTTATCCTTTGGCATGATCACACATCTCAGTTTTCCAACACCTTCAGTCAAAGACAGAACAGATACTTAATCTGCACCAAGTGCTCCCACACCACATAAGTAGGTCACAGACTGAAGGCTCTCTCGCTTGGCCACGGAACTCCCTTTCAGTCACTGTCTGCATTCATCACCTTCTCCACTACCTGAAATCACATCTTGAGATAGAATCTCACTTTCATGAGCAAGACACTAAACCCTTTGGGGGGGGAAGAAGAATGATTTTGTGTGGGGCCCTGAGCAGCAGCAGGCTTTTGAGCAAATTAAGCAGGAGATAGCCCGTGCCGTGGCCCTGGGGCCAGTACGGACAGGACAGGATGTAAAGAACATCCTCTACACTGCTGCTGGAAAGGAAGGTCCCACTTGGAGTTTGTGGCAAAGAGCTCCTGAAGAGACCTGAGGCCGACCCCTTGGATTCTGGAGTCGGGCGTACAGGGGGTCTGAGGAGTGCTACACTCCAACTGAGAAGGAAATCTTAGCCGCGTACAAGGGGGTTCAAGCTGCTTCCGAAGTAATCGGTACTGAAACGCAGCTCCTTCTGGCACCTCGACTGCCAGTGCTGAACTGGATGTTCAAAGGAACAGCTCCCTCTACCCATCATGCTACTGATGCCTCTTGGAGTAAGCGGTCTGCACTGATTACACAACGAGCTCGGATGGGGAACCTCAAGCGTCCAGGAATCCTGGAGGTGATCATGGACTGGCCTGAAGGTAAAAAGTTTGGAACAACACCAGCAGAGGAGGGGTCATGTGCTAAAGAGGCCCCACCATATAATGAACTACCAGACAATGAAAAGAGATACGCCCTGTTCACAGATGGATCGTGTCGCATTGTGGGCAAGCACCGCAGATGGAAATCTGCTGTGTGGAGCCCCACACGACAAGTTGCAGAGGCCACTGAAGGAGAAGGAGAATCAAGTCAGTTTGCAGAGGTAAAGGCTGTCCAGCTGGCCTTAGATGTGGCTGAATGGGAGAGGTGGCCAGTGCTTTATCTTTATACTGACTCATGGATGGTGGCAAATGCTTTATGGGGGTGGTTACAGCAGTGGGAACAAAATAGTTGGCAACGGAGGGGTAAACCTATTTGGGCTGCTGAACTGTGTAAAAACATTGCTGCTCGAATAAAGAATATGGTTGTAAAGGCACGCCACGTAGATGCTCATGTTCCTAAGAGCCGGGCAACTGAAGAACAACAAAATAACCATCAGGTAGATTGAGCTGCCAAAGTTAAGGTGGCTCAAGCAGACTTGGACTGGCAACACAAGAGTGAATTATTTCTAGCTCGGTGGGCCCATGAGACCTCGGGCCATCAAGGAAGAGATGCAACATATAAGTGGGCTAGAGACCGAGGGGTGGACTTAACTATGGATGCTATTGTACAGGTTATCCATGACTGTGATACGTGTGCCACAATTAAACAAGCCAAGAGGATGAAACCTCTTTGGGAGGAAGGGCGATGGCAAAAGTATAAATATGGAGAGGCGTGGCAGGTTGATTATATCACCTTGCCACGATCTCGCAATGGTAAGCGTTATGTGCTCACCATGGTAGAGGCAACTACTGGGTGGCTTTAAACATATGCAGTACCCCATGCTACTGCCCGAAACACCATCTTAGGGCTCGAGAGACAAGTCCAATGGCAACATGGCACTCCAGAGAGAATTGAGTCCGATAATGGGACTCATTTCAAAAATTCTCTTGTAAATACTTGGGCCAAAGATCATGGCATCGAGTGGATTTATCATATCCCCTATCATGCACCAGCTTCTGGTAAAATTGAAAGGTACAATGGGTTGTTAAAAACAATGTTGAAAGCAATGGGTGGCGGAACATTTAAGCACTGGGAGAATAATTTGTCAGAAGCCACCTGGTTGGTCAACACCCGAGGATCCATCAATCGCGATGGTCCTGCCCAATCCAGCTCTCTACCTACTGTAGAGGGAGATAAGGTCCCTGTAGTACATGCGAAGAACATGTTGGGAAAAGCAGTTTGGGTTCTTCCAGCTTCTAGAGAGGGCAAACCTCTCCGTGGAACTGTCTTTGCTCAGAGACCTGGGTCTACCTGGTGGGTGATGCAGAAGAATGGGGATGTTCAGTGTGTACCACAAGGGAATTTGATGTGGGGAGTGCGCCCTCAGTAATTCTGTTAGTATGTATATATGTATATTGTATGTGTTTGTATTTAATGCTTGTTAATCATTGTTTCTTTATGTGTATATATATATTAAGCATGATGTAATGATGTTGAATAAGGGGTGGAATGTTATGGTTTTATGATTTTTGTTGTATTGTTGATATTCCACATCATAACATCATGTGTTGTACTGGGAGTTAAAGAGTTAATGCTCCATCTCTGTGGATCATGGATAGTTCTGGGTGTACTTGTCTCAGAAGAGAAGAACTACATTCCCCAGAGGACTTTGCAATGCTTTGCATTTTTACATATTTCCGCCCAGAGGGAAAGATAAAAACTGTCTGCGGTCACGGGACTCTCTCTTCCCTTCGGGACCGAGCTCGGCAGTGGGTGTTTGTTGCAGCCGTCTGCCGTCAGTGTTAGCGTAAGGCTTTCGGTTTATCGGACACTCTCTCGCTTGCACATTTTATTTGATTCATTTGCCTCAATTCCAATTATATTATATTGTGTTATTTTCCTTTCTGATATCTTATTTAGTAAATTAGCTTTCCTACTCAGATCGTTGCCGCTGTTTTGTTCCTAGGCCCATCTCCCTTTTCCCTTTCCCCCTTCCCCTTCCCCAGGGTGTGGGCCTGTGGGTCCCCTGCCTCAATTGTCACGGTACCAGGTCAAACTGCCCCGCAAACCGTTGACATACATCCGTTACGGAAATTGAATCAGCACTACAAAACTGCTTTGGGAAGCATGCTAGTCCAGAAACAGGAGCAGGTACAAGCAGCACAGCCAGGTCCTAGATATTCACATTTGCTGAGTATCCGATGTTCAAAAGTCAGATTGGGCCATTTCTGCTTTATTTATCCCTTTACTCCAACAGGATGAGGTGTTAAAGTCTTTGCGTAAACTACTGTCCAGTGCGAAAACCTTTAACTGAAGGGGAAACTGAAGCATTCAGAAGAAAAAACACCAGAGTTGTTTATAGCTTTAATTTTCAGATGGTACGTGCACACTCAGATGTACTACTGAAGCACATCTTCACAGTGAATGAGTTGCACAGCTCTGGAATTTGCTTGGTGGTTTCAAGCTAATCTCCATCACTTCACAAAGCAACAAATGAGAAACTTTGTTAAGTTGCTAAAATAATTGATCGAGCTTCTCAATCTATCTAAAATAGCTGAAGGCTGTCTAACTGGGTATCAGTTACAGAGCATACT
This sequence comes from Cyrtonyx montezumae, assembly GCF_038088225.1. Taxonomy (NCBI): domain Eukaryota; kingdom Metazoa; phylum Chordata; class Aves; order Galliformes; family Odontophoridae; genus Cyrtonyx; species Cyrtonyx montezumae. Next base: position 52,635,337 of record NW_027071826.1, on the reverse strand, counting down.
TCAAAAAAAAAAAAAAAACACCCAAAAAAACAAACAACAATCATTCTGACCTCTAAAGCTCAATTTCTCATGTTTTCACAGGACTGTGTGCAGCACAACGTAGTAATTTCAAGGACTCTTCCTTTTCCGGGCTGATGTTGGTTCTGGGTGGCACGCAGAGCAAACATGCTCTGGGGTGGGAAATACTGAACTTCATCCTTCAGAAATATCAAAAAGCGGCTTCATGAGACCTAAAGGTTTTGTGAAGTGAGGTAATAGCTTATAGAGTATTGCAAGGAGATATGAGAAAGGGCAGATTTTTCTTATCTTTTGTTATTGGAATTGACCCTCAGGGTCCTTAGGCCTCAGTGAGAGCTTAAGTAAGCTTAGATCAAGGAAGGATTTTGAAATTGAATTTATTCAGAATAGCAAAACCTTCCATGAGAGGATTTGCTCTCAACAAGCTGTTGCCAACTCACAGCTTAGAAAGCCCAGCACATTTTGCTGACTTACAATCAACTGCTTTCTTTCTTTAAACAAGGCTGGCATCATTAGAATGACTGCAATCGGCGTTCACACAGTATCAAAGACACCCTGCCAAATGTTTGTTTATAGATGCTGTCTAGTTCAATGTTACTCAGAGAGCATTTCAGCATCCCAGGAAAAAAAAGAGAAAAATTGTGAGTAATGAATACTGCAAATAAAGCATGCAAATGCAAAGGGAGGAGTACTGTTAGAGCAGGAGCGCATCCCCAGTGTGAATGCCACCTCTCAGCAACTACTTCATTTAACAATAAAAAGCTCATCTAGACCTCAAAAAACCAAAAAACAAAAACAAAAAAAAAACAATGTACTGACGTTGTATGTTTTCAGATGTCTATTTATTTAGAGTATTTATGTTTCTGAAAGCGTCAGTTGTCATCGGTGCCTGGCAAGAGGGAGATGGAGCCAACTGCCATTCCCTGGTTGACTTCTGCCAACATCCCAATGGTCACAGATAACCCTGGAGGGTTTTGATGTCAGGAGCCCAGCAGGGACCAGAACAGCCCCCAGCATGGGCTGGTGGGCCCACATGGTCCCATACATGCAGCCTACGTACTTTTGCCTTGCAAATCTGGATGAGGAATGGGAACCCAATCGCACCCAAGGCTCTGGGGATACAGACATGGGGAACAAAGCTCTCTTTCCAGAGCCTATTTTGGGTTCTTTGACAGTTCCAAAGCTGTAATAGTGTCTTGCCCAAGTTCTGTACAAACAGGGCTAAGAAGCAAATACTGGTTTTTAATGGAAGACTAATAACCAGACCGTACTAAATCATTCACCGCTAACACTTGGCTCCAGTCACACAATTTCTTCCCCTGTTGAGCCTTAGAGGTATAGATTGTACCTCAATTCTAGCAATGAAAAAAACTAACAAAAGGCAATTAAAAAAAACACAACAAAAATAGAAAATCAATTAACATGCTGTAATGATACAGCAAGAGATACAGCAATACGAGTCACAACATTCACCACATTAAGGAGCTCTTACATTGAATCCACACAGTGACTATTTCACACAGCTCTGACTTCCCTTTAATGGGTAAATTTCTTTGCATGTGCCACAGTGTACCCCCCCCATAAAAAACCATTTTCCTCAACTTGGATCTTTGTTTTCTAGCCCTTTCTCACTGCAGAAGACTTTGTAGTGTTTATCCCAAAGAATCTCTCAATCTGCTTTGAAAACCTAGGAGTCCTTTGGTTTCTTCTATCATATATATGTGTGTGTGTATATAAACACATGCACACATCCCTTTGTAGAGCAGCTTTAATTTGAAACAGCTTTTAGTTTGGAAAATGACAACTGAAATGTTTCTCTCTTGCAGAAGTATAAGAGAGAAGGCAATTGTGAGGAAAGGTTTTGAAACTGTTTGGCAGGAGAAAAATATTCAACAACAAAGCTCAAAGAAGACCAGGGATTTTCAGAACTTAAATTTAGCAATGTATTTCTTCCACCTCTTCTCACCTTTGGTTTTTCTCCAATATTGCTGCTCTGAATTGAAAGAATTAACTACGGGATTTCCTAAAGATCTGATAAGTGTGTTCTTTGAAGGGAAGATGGTAAGAAAATACCCCGGGAGTCTTAGAAGACAAGTCTTGTGTACAACCCCTTCACAGCCAGTCCAATAAAGACATCTGTGAACTAGAAGAACTAAATAAGATAAGACCTCAGCCTCCGCACCCCGAGTGTCTGGCACACTCATGCTGCAAAAGAATTTCCCTCCTGCATGAAAAGAAAGTCTAAGACTGCTAGAAAGGCTTTTTTTACTTTGTTTTTACTTTGTTTACTTTGCATTATTGAATAAGCTGTACTTCAAGAAAATGAACAACACTGATGGCTTCCAACATAAATGGCATTTTTCCCCCCTCCAAAGAGCACCTTGCCAGTTCTGAAAGAAAATCCTCCCTTTTGCATTGTGCACACCGTATCCGCTCGAGGTACACAGGATTCCCCTTTGCTCTCTTTCAGAGCACGCACATGTTTTCACAGCCAGCTTCTGGAGCTATTGCAAACTCATTGTACACCACTGTTTTGCTGTAATTCATGCAGCACTAGACCCATTTCTCCTCAGAAAGAATACTGTTGTACATATACTATTTTAAACAGTCTTTTCGTGACCTTAGTCTGTACCCTGAAGCAAGCGAGGAATGTTTTTGTTCCCCCCCCTCCTGATGGGCCTAGAAGCGGGTGGAAGAAAAAAAAAATCATCATTACACATGCGGTGCACCAAGGCACACAGACTTCCTTGTGACCGTATTTAAAGAAACGGGCACAAAGAAATAGTCATTGCAGCTACAATGGAGGAAATCTAGTATGCATTTCCAAGGAATCACATTTTGGGGAGAATTACAGAATAATTACACATATGCTTAGATCATGAGCATTCAATGAAGCGGACAATATTTTGAGGATTTAAGATGTTGGTGTTGTGGTCGTTTCTAAGAAACCAGGATAATTCAGACATTCAAATGCAAAAACGCACCATTTGGAGAGTGTAATGCGGTCTGTTCTGGTCAGTGTTACAAATTCGGAAAGGATTCCCTGGCTGCAGACATGAGCCACTTAATACTTAAATCTGTTTCCAAATGTAAAGCGTACAACAAAAGTGTTTTGCATTAATGAAACTTATCCTAACACTGGCGCAGTGACACGTTTCATTAACGCGTCACATTACTGATGTAAAATATAATTACAACAGATATGCCTGTCTTCGAGCTTGGTAAGAGCCACGGATGAAATATTGTTTAACTAATCACACAGTAAACCTCCAGCCCCGTCTTGTCATTTTCTAGCAATGGGCTGAGCTAATTTCATGCCAGCGTATGCAATCGAATGCCTCAGCCTTACAGCCATGGCTGCAGATGGCTCGGTCAGGTTGATTTGATTTCTGCTGGTACAACAAGCACATCAGGCTGCTATAATTGTCAGCCACTAATGAATTGTTAGGAAGCACAAGTAGATGAGTATAAACGTTATGTTTTTTCCCCAAAGTGGGCAGCAGAACCCACTGCCATTCATGCCAGCCACGCTCGTTAGCGCACAGAGACCCTACCATAGCAAAATTTCCAAAGCTTCACATCATTTCAGTATCTCCGAGAAGCCAGCCCACAGCTGCTTCAGGGGCAAACACAAGATGCACACCAGGCTAAGTGGAACCAAGATACTACTTAGAGTGCAGGGTAGAAATACAGCAAAGCATTGCTCTGTGCATCTCAGAGTCTATTTCACCAACACGCTTTCAAACACGAAGCAGGCTTGGCTTCTCTGCATCTGAGCTCTAATTGAGAGCAAAAAATACCATGCAAGCTAATTATTACAGTGTTATTCATTCAACCTGAGATACTCTGCAGTCACCCGAGGGAGAATAAATGCATTACAGCCATTAGAACACACTTGAGACTTCACAAAGAAATGCGCTGGAAACTCTTCCTCAGATGAGCTTCCAAAGCAAGCAGCATGCTCAGCCCTCACTTTGGTGGAGCAAGCTGTAAGGTGGCTCAGTGTATGAAGGCTGTGTCACTACAAAGGTACTTTTCATAAGCAAAAATGCATTCCCATTTCCCAAACAGGGCTGGGGCAATTCTGCCATGGGGAGATAAAGGAGTACCCAAGCTACTTTGCAGCAATGAGCCATCATCCCTGCAGCTTTGATGTGCTGGACTTGCATGAAGTACAAGGCTAAGATGGAAAATGAAAGGAGAAGGAAACAAAGGCAACAAAGAGGAAGCTGGTAATCAGCAACAGCATCTAATGTATGCAATAGAACATAGAACTGACAACATGGAAATCCTATACTAAATCCAGTTCTTCTTTCAAATTGCTGTAAATAAGTAATGAACAGTTACAACCAGAGCACGAAAAAAAAACCCAACCAAAACAACAGCATACAATCCACCAGCTTCAGAGAAGCAGCAAAAATCAATTTACATTAAGAGTACACAAGTAGAAGTGGAAAGGTAAGCAGATCACAATGTTTCAGCTGCAGAAATCATGAATGTCCTCAAAAATAATAAACAAACATTTCTCTATGAAAAAGAAGGTATGATTCGGTCCTTGCTACAGAATAAAAAAGGAAAAGGATACTAAACAAAATATGAAAGTCCCAGAGAAAAAGCTTCTTAATTAAAACTAGGAAAAAAAACCTAAGCAGCTATGCTGTATGCCCTCAGCCCACAGGGCAAACACAGTGTGTACCTACCATGTCACCACAGAATCATGAGGTATTACCTTCAAAAAACACTTGGCTATCTTTTTAACCGAGTGGTATTGTAAGCATTTCCTTAACACATCACAATGAGTTCTCAGCACTTTACATATTTTTTTAATAGATACTAGTGGAGAGGTGAGAAAGACAAAGTCTTAATTACTAGGAAAATAAATCAGTAGAGGAGACTTAAGTGCTGTTGGCTTTTTCTGTTTGTCCCCTGGATTTTTCGCTTGTTTTTAATGCATGCCTTACCAACTCAAGCCTAAAGTTCTAGAAAGGATTGCTCTTTCTGTTACCTGTCATTCACCATCTCCGTGAAGAACCAGATCATCTTTACCCAGAGGGCAGCGTGCCCCTAGCACAGCAGCCCAGAGAAGCTGTGGGTGCCCCAACCCTGAGGTGCCTGAAGTTTCCAAAGTTCCTTCTAACCCCAACCAATCTATGACTTAACAATCACCACCTAGTTTCACATCATCTAGTCTCTACATCTTGATAGCAGCAGCAGGGAGCACCAGTGGGCCAAGCGTTACACATAGCCCCTGGTGCCAACACATCTGTAGCACAACAACACACAGCCTTCTCAAGAGCCACCAACACAACTCTCACAAGCACTGTATAAATTAGATCCAGTAGATGATATAAGCATCATGTTTGTTTGGCTACAGGCCAAACATTCACAGGCATATTCCTACTTGCTGATCTACAACATCTTCTTTTTCACCCATTAGATCCTATGAAAAGCAGTGACATACTAACACACGGGACGAATGTACACCTGGCTATAATGTCCTGAATGGAAATAGTAGTCATTTAAATTTTACACACTTAATATTAAGTCTTGGAAAAGATGGAAAGAGCTACTGATGGTGTACACAGCCATCTCTCTGAGTTTACTCTTCCTAGCACATTATTTGGTGACATTATTATTAGCAAAGCACAAGAGTAGCTGTCTGGGCAGCTTATGTTTTCCATTAACTTTTTTTTTTTTTTTTTGCAGTGCGGTAAAGTAATACTGAGAGGAAACAGCATATGAATCAAGGCCTGGCTGTCAGACTACAGAAATGAATATGGGAGTCTGATATAATTTAATTTTCATGGATAGTGAAACTGCTATGTAATTTGGTAGCTCAAGTTGTCCCTTAGGACACATCTGTTAGTTCCCGCAGTGCTTCTGCTGATTCCAGCTCCATGCTTTAGTAACTGCTGACTTGGGTGAAGTTACTTGATGGTGTGTGCTAGCAGAGCTGGACTTTCTGCCAACTCCATTCATTCCAGTCTCAACTGAAGGTGCTCCATGGGAAGAAATATGCATCTGTTCACCAGCAAATGAAGCAGCAGTCTCCCTCTCATACTCACAGGGCCAAAATCATTGCTTCAAAAAAACCAGATGCCATTTCTTCTTCCCCTGCTCAGAGAAATGCATCCTTTTAACCAGTAGCTACAAGAATTTCATTTAACCTTGCACACAGTAGCTAAATAAAACTTCTGACAGCAATACTCAGTGACATCATATGTCTCCTGTTTGGTCTGTTGGGTTGATGGGATAGTGTAAATCGGAACAGTGGTGCAGCAGCTACAACATCAAATGGAAGTTGAAAACAATGACTGCAACCATGGACTCCCCAGCCCAAGCCTTTTCTTATTGTATTAATTGTTACATCTCGCAGCTGAAGCAGTTACCACACATGAAAACAGTAGCTCAAGATTCTGGTTACAGACAGTCACAAGTGAGGTTACTCAGAAACATCCTGCCTGCTATTATGGCTTCAGCCCACAGCCACATCTACCTGGTACAAGAAGTCAACGTTTCAAAGTTAAGGACTTACAGTTGATCCAAACCCCCCAGCTTTAGCCCTACTTCTGCTAACTATTCAGTTAAAGGACTGGAAAAAAAAATACTTATAGCCTAGAAATACTATGAGTTCTGCCTTTCCATAGTACTGACCGTCATGGCACCGTGTTCATTCAAAATGGCAGATGAGCTAGCCCTGCAGATATTTACCTCTTTTCTCAAATACACAACAGTTGAAACACTGTAATAAATACATATCATTCCATTAATACTCTGAAATCTACTAAAACACCCTTCAGATGCAAAGCAGTATCCAGTTAAAACAGAAGAAACCTAGATGATCGCTGGTTCGTTGCAAACTTCTAACTAATAAGCAAACAATACAAATTTCCCCACAAGAAAATCTTGCTGTTGAACAAAGGGCAGCACAGCACTCCGTAATTTGGCTGGCTTTTCACGCTTTCCCTGTTCTTCTAGTGAAAACTTAAGCCATGAAATTTCTTTTTTGTTCACGCAAAGACATGGTAATGTCAAGCATTCATGACCATAAGCATGGAAAATTGATGAAATTACAGTGTGTTCAGGAAAATAATACGGTGATGAGAGAAAGAATCTTTGCTTGTATCTGCTGCCCTGGTGGCAGCTTTTTGAACAGGTGAACATTTTTTCCTCCCTCTGTGCAAAACATCTATCTGCATGAATACCTCAAACAGATGCCTATGGAGAAAGGTCAAAGGGAAGCAGCAGCACAAATAATTAAGATATGAAGAGGCCCTGTATTAACATTTATTAATGCTTTCCACTGTCTTGTTTGGCTGAAACGCACCTTTAAAACTTGACATAAGTCAGCACCTTATGCAAAGCTTTACAAACATGGAAGACAACTGTCTTTGCCTTCCTTTCTAAATCCAATAGCAATGCCCTAAACATGCATACATTGTTTGTAGGCGAGCCCTGGAGTTGCAGGCATTTAAGGAGGAGCTGGCCCTACTCAAGGCCTGCTTTAATACAGGATCAACATCATGCACCAGGACCAAAGCTCTATCTTTAGTAGTGATAGACCAACACCCAGACAGGGGCTGTACTCAAGGGAGTAGTGCTGCACTCAGGCCTGAGCTGCTCTTGGCTTAAGAAGAGAAAGTAGTGTGGATAACAGGTGAATACAAAGATGTACAGAGCCAAAGGGAAGATATAATACAACATGATGGGAAGCTGCCCCTGGAGCCCAATGCACAAGGCAGGCAGTGGTGATAGGTTCACAAACAGCACGGGAACTGTTTGACACCAAACCACTGCATAAACCAAACCAGGCACAAACTGGTGATCTGTGGTACTCAGCTGTAAACAGAAGTACTACTCCTTCAACAGGGAGACTTCTCTGCTGAAAGTGAGACTTGCACGCTAAAGGTACCCAGGAAGGATCTGCTCCCTCCTCTTCTCCTTCTGAAGTTGTTCCTTCCAATGAAGGCACAGCCTGTTTCTAAAGAAACAGCTCCAAAGAATAAGAATGCTTATGGAAATGCAAAAACAGTCAGATACCAAGCCCAAGTCAAATAGGACAAGTAAATCAATCTTCTAAATCCAATTCATCATGATAGAACACGCTTCTAGTGATTGCTTTGAAATCCCAAAAATAATTTCTAGTCACTTACACCTGATCTTTCACTCTCACATGTATTCTAAGCTTCCATGTCTTGTAGATGTCTCTCTTTATCCAAGCAGACAGTACGTTGTTATCTTCCCGTGTTCCATCCATGCCATAGATGTACGGATGCTCAGGATGGAGAAGCATAATAAGGGAGATGTCTCCCAGACCCTGGAGAGATGATGAAAACACAGTTAAATGCAAACTTGCCACTGCTTGGCTGGTCCGAGGGACTCGAAAGCAAGACTTTCTGTCACCAGAGCCAAAGACCATATTTGTCAATGTCCAAATAAATGCACAGTTACAGTTATGCATTGCAATGGCTACAAAAGCAGATGTACATGGCACTTCAAGATCTACCATAAAACTACAAAGGGCAACAACACCTCTCAAGCTCAAAGCCTCATATAGTCATTATCCTTGCAAAAAGCAGGAACAAGACATTGCCACCTAATGCACAGAAGAGCTACCGCCTACAGGCACTCTCATTAGGTAACCCCACAGAGTGCCAAGCAAACAGCAGATAGGAGAAAGCCCTTTCCTAATGCCCCAGCACACAAGCAAGACACAAATCCACGTGCAAAAACGCTGCAGGAATTGCAAGTTATATTTTCACATCCCTACCTCCCGCTTACCATCACTCTCTTGGTGTGCTCATGCCCATGTTGCCCTCTGGTGGCTGCTTGGCTGAAAAAGCAGGCCCTACCCCAACGGAGTTTGCAATTAGAAGATGAGTTTTGCAAGTTTCAGACCAGTGTTTTATCTCTAAGACTGATCTGTTATATACCCTTAAGTGCAGACGCAGAGCTGTCATTCCTGCATATATAGCACAGCAAACCAGGACAATAAATGCACGTCTGTTTGATGTATTTCAGCAGAAGACATAGGTTGGAGTTTCATTTCTGAGGGGTTTTAGTAATTTAGAGCTGGGTCTATGAGTCCTGTATTAATTCAGGAACACTGCAAGCTACTATATACCAAGAGTGCCAGAAAAAGGAAAATCTGACAACACACAACATTAACAGAACTGGGCACAAACACTTTCTGTCTGCCTTATGACCTGAGATCAAAACTATTTTTCTCCCAACATCTTACAGAGCAGATGCTGTGACATTTCTCATTGTACTCACTGTTTAGAACCAAGCACACCATCTTCCTGCCCCATGTGACACAAAATGTGCATGAAACTGCATTAACTTATCTCCATGCAAAGCTAAAATACATGGGAAGACACACAGCAGGTGCCTAGATGCTGAGATCTGGATGAGTGAGGTCCCTCTGGTCTGACAGGAAGGAAGAGAAATTAGAAAAAGGAAGCATCTCAGTTCCCCCTGGTTTTCTTCAAAAGCAGTTTACAAATTCATGTACGGGAAACAAATCCCGCTAATTGCTGCCAATTAGCCAGGACATACACATGTGTTCAAGACCACAAGTAGGTAGCTTCATCCAAACGCACTGGGAGATGAAAGAGAACTTGTGATAGCTGTTCCCTGGAAGACAAGCTTTCCTTTTTCATTCTGTGTTGTTATTCTTCGAGGCAATGGGTGTTTTTCCTTGTGGATTACTCAGTAAGAACTGAATTAAGACTACCAAGAGTGACAAGGTAATTCGGTTGGCAGAGGACCAAGCAGCAAGAACGCAACCATAAACCTTGGTGCAGAGTGCTCTGGAGAGCCCTTGCTGGTTCAAGATGATAACCCTACCACAATAAGTCATGCAAAGCAGATGTACGGTATCCTGCTCTTCTTAAGCGTGAGAAGAGCGAGCATGTGGATGTCTTTAATACCACATAGCATCAACATCATCACAGTAAATTATTTTTTCCACCCCTGCCAAGACATATGAAACTTGATATCATAATCTGAAGCAATCACTGGTGGAAAAAGCACAGGATGGTCCATAAAAAACAGGGGCCAGTTCCTAAACAATGTGTATTACTGACAGGCACTGGAGCGGGGTTTCATTTCAGGAGCCAAATCCTCCCCACGAGAGGAAGCATTCCTTTCTTACACAGTCTGGCACAAGTCAGCATGGCTTAATGATGCTGCACAACTTGCCAGCTTTTGGATATTCCCGAACCCCAAGATCCACCTTGCACTTCTTTGTCCCTCTAGCAGCAAGCCCTTCTTGAGTAAGGTCCCCTGTGGCCTACAGTGCCCTGTAACATTTGCTTCGAGTTTGATTTAAAGCTGTCCTCCAAAAAAATAAAACCAATTTGAAAAATGGTATGAACAACCCCCAGAATACAATAGCCACTCCCAGCAACTCTGCATTGCTTCAGCTCAGCTATAGCTAAAACAATTTGTCACAGCAACAGCTGAAACAAGATGCGTCAGCAAGATGAATGTCTTGTTCACCCACACTGCAATGCTGACCAGGGCCAGAGGGAAGGGAATCAGTCTGCTTCCAGCATGTGTTAGGCAAGAAGTAATATAAGCAACTGAACTTCAAAATAGATGGATACACGTCTGTATCTCATCAGGTTTCCTAGAATAAGCCCCTGCTAAAATGCCTGATCCAGGACAAGTCTGCTCATTCACATTCTCAGGACCGTTAAATAACACTTAGGCAAAATTTAACCAAACATCCAAAATCTCCATTAGAAACATTTAGAGAAGCTGGACTCTTCGAAGAGCTCGTGCTGAACATATTTTGGGGTTGCATGTTTGTTTTCTTGAAGTTCATTATCTCCTTTCTTATCTCCTGTCAAGATTTACAAATTGATCGTTAAGTTTTACAGACTGATTCTGGGCCTGCTCTGGCTACGCCTCCTAGTAGTTCCCAGTAAATTAATTGACCCGGATCTTTCTTACCATCCTCCACATACCTCATGCCTTTTTTTCCCCTCCCTCACCGTCCACTTCTCCCTCTTAAAACTCTCCAACACTTCAAAGAGGACAAGTAAATCAATGCAGTCTCAGACAAATTGCTCACATCCTAAGCTGGTTCCTACACTCCATCTCCCTATCCATCCGGTACATCTACACTAAGTCCCGTATTATAAAGCTTGAATCCCACGTTCTCCTCTCAGCACTAGTATGTTTCAAAACTAATACTAGCCCCCCAAAACACACAGGTGCCACAGATTAGCTCCTCAACCCGCACCCTGCACGACACATTGAGGTGGCCAGGTGACACTGTATGACTTGCAGTGCCAGCACATGTATGCAGGTTTGCTCACTCACCACTTTTTCAGACATGAGGGGTAACTTCCACAAGGTCTGTGCGCAGTCTCACACTTCTGGCCCCATCTTTTTGTGTCACCCCCTTCCTGATGAGCTCTGCCAGCTGAATTCTCACAGCAAAGCTCCTCTAGTAAGCACCAAAGGACAGAACAGCAGCGTGCTGCCCAGATTATCCCAGATTTGGAGGAAGGATGTCAGCATTAAAAACCATTTTCTTTAATTATTAGTTATTACAATTAGACAAAGCCCAGAAGATTTTTTAAAGCCAGGAAACTTCCTGTGAGATTTTGAGCTTTAGGGGTATTCCGGCTCTGAACTTCCCAAAATTCTTCCTCAGAGAAGTAATTGCTTTCATAATCTACATGATGTTAAAAACCATCCTCACTGTCTTCAACTGAAATAAACAGTTACTGAAATTACAACTTCTTGCCCCTTCTGATAGAAACCACTCCTTTTTGACCACCTGATGGGCCCTTGGGGTTAATTAGAAAATCCCCATCGAGAGCTCAGAGGCCAATATCAGCTGTCAAAACCCCACATTCCCCTCTTTCACCTCTTTCAAGTGCAAAACAACCTGTGTCTGAAGATGTGCCAGAGAATAAAAGGGCACACCACAACCACTGTGGGCTCTGACTTAGACCTATTCATGGCCTCACTACTATGAATACAGCAAAATCTCAAATGAAAGTTTTAATCTCCTCACTGCATTCAAGCCAAAGAGAAAAGGGCTTCCCTTTTAACAATTTCCCCCCTTAAATCTTTTGTGTTGCTATGCTCCTGGAAAAGCTGAGATTTTGCTCAGACCCAGCAAGGGCTTTTTGCCATAGAAAGCGCTGCACCTCAACCCTTTGTGCCGACACAAGAGTAAAGGTCTGCTCAGACCTAAAGTAACTAACGCAAAAGGGCTTCGGGAGGTCTAAACACAAACTGAACAACATCAGAGTTAAAAGTGCAGATATGTGATCCCAGCCCCCCACTCCCCTACCTGAAGGTGTGCAAGTAACACTAAGATGAGCGATGCAAAACAAACACCCAAAAAAAAAGGGACCAGATGTGGCAGTGCTGGAAGCTGAGGCCAGAAAAGCCAAGCTGCATGCATCAAGTGAAGAAACAAGAGACCTCTCATGCATACAGGTGCTCGTGCACGGGTGCTATTGGGAACCACTGAAGCGTTGCTGTTCTGGTGATCACTGCCCGTTTCCCCTCTGCCCATGCACAAGTTGCCCACAGAAACGTTGCTAGCAATGGAATTCTGCAGCTGGCTTTATGACAGAGGTAACAGAAGCTATTTAGCTAATTGCAAGCATGTGCTGACATAACAGTACAGCAAGGCAGGAGAAACAGAGCACATTAAAGTCTCACATCTTCATTCTGCTTTTCTATTTCAGTTGTTTTTTTCCCCTTGCTCTTTCACTACCAAACTTGTTTTTCTCCAATCTCCTCTTGCCTGGAGCAGAACTCCTACAAATGCCCCAAATCTTCACCAGCACTATTCCTGGCACACCCACACCCAGCTCTTGGATGAGCTTTGTGCAAAGCTTGAGCTCTCTCAGAGCCCCTCCCCTCCCAGACCCATGCAATCAATGAGAACGAGATGGAAAAAGCAAAGAAAACATTGGAGTGCTTTGTCTCTCTCTGCAGTTTGTTCATTCTTCAGATATAAGGAAACTCTATCAGTGGGATCCATATCAGAGTAGAAAAGCACCTAATTGACCCAGGAAGGAAAAGGGAAGGAACGTTTATTTAATTAACATGCACTTAAGCTTCTTCTTTGAGACAAGAGGGCAATCATATACTTGGAAACAGCACCTCCTATTCACAACCTGCCCCAGGTCTGCTGCAGGCAGGGGATCAGTAACCAAATGGGGCTGCAGCTTAGGGATCACCCCACTGCTGATGGGCCAGCAGCTCACATCTGCCCCAGAGATGTTTCCGCCAAGCAAACGGAGTTCAAAAGGCCCCAAAGGGCCCTTGATGACCTCTCTGCCCTAAGATTTGTGCAGTACCGTCCAGGATCAAATTCCATAGCAGCAGTAGTAACTGCTTTGCCTTAAACTCTAAGGAAGAGAAAAACAATAAAAATAAAAAGAAGAAAGAAAGGAAACCACACCACCTCACAGCTTCACCCACCTTTATATTTCCACATTTTTCAGTTGTTTCATCATCATTACATCTTATTTATAACAACATACATCAGATATTCCCTCCTACCACAACATATGGGCTGCCTTTCACTACAGCAACACTTCACAAACATTTTAATGCTAGCTTTATTAAACATACAATTGATAAACATGATGTAGCTTATCCCTGGTAAACCACGCACTGAGATCAGTTGAAACAGATTTACTGCACTGGCAGTAATAACACACCACTTGCTTTTAGGAAAATGCAAAAGTCACTTACGATCACCATTCCTAATTGGTTTTAATAATGCTTTTCTTCAAGTCAGAAAGGAGCAAAACAGCTTCTGAAAAGTTCTTGGTGATACCAGGTGAACTATTCACAAGTGGACAATAGTCAAACACAGAAAAAAAGAGTTGAACTCACCCAACCAGTGAAGTAGAACTTGAGCAATGCAGCAGTTCTCCCAAGAAGCAGCCTAGGCCCTGGAGATGTTCCCCCTTCTCTGGCTGGTGACCGTATGAACTCAGGTGGGCTCCTCTCTGGGTCCACCCCTCCTGGTCACAGCGGCAAACAATGTCCGTGCTCCCCGTGCCAGCCACAGCCCTTCACCACGTGTTCCATCAGCAGTTCAAGCCCTAATCTAACAGAGCCCCTGCAATATTAAAAATAATAAAACTGAAATAACACCTTTAGAAATAGGGGTTTTTTTAAGTAAACATGAAAATTTGCAGATCTGATTTTGCATAGTATCAACAATGAACTTCTTTACCATGTAATGCTAACACAAAAGACAGCTGTGCCTACCTTGTCAGTACTGGGTGGGAATCAGTAGTACCACTGCCAGTCAAAAGAAGCCATCAAATACTTAGAAGGATTCAAACCACTCAAATGAGCTAGCCAGATCCATCCACCACCACTGCACAGGCAAAAAAGGGGGAAAATGAGGAAGTAACTAGAGTCTAGAGGCCTCAGTCGGATAATAGTTCACTGTGTCAGGTGCTGTGTAAACAAACAGCAGTTGGGAATTGCAGGAGAGTTAGCTACACCTGGCAGACTGAACTCCCTGACAAGGCTAAAGGAGTAGCCACCCAGCCACAGGAGCAGCAATTAGATCAATTAACTTGTGCCTGACAATGAGCGGTGCCCAACAGATCAATCAGAGAGCTGCTTTCAGGCAAGAACAGCAATGTCTAGGCAAGCAGTACTGCATTCAGCACAAATCATATCCCTACAGAACAAACAGCTGTACAACGTTTGTCCTGTGGCCAACCAGTCGGGGCTGCTGGCAGAAGCCTCTGTGAGCTCTGCTTTTGATTTCTCCTTCTTCAGGCCTTGTGTAACTTAGTGAGAAAGAAGAAATCTGTACTCAGCTCAGAGGTTCAGCTTACCTTTCCATCCTTGATCTTTTCTCGATACTTCTGAGTTTATCAGGCCCTACTGAGAATCAGCAATCATCTTTAATACTGTCAACATACAAACATCCCAGAGCCTTAAGCTGGATACTGCGATCCTGTCTGTTTTCATTTACCATCCTATAATAGTGAGTTTAAAATTGTCTAACAGTTTAAAAAAAGATCACCCGAGGCACATGTTTGTTCACAGAGGTGGTGTGGGGCTTCTTTAGACCCCCATTTAACAATGAAGATGCTGGCAAATAGATTTGGAAGGCTTGTTGGAAATACAGCTCTAACAGGTCAAAGATAAGGCAAAACCCAGACCTCTGTGCACACCATGGCTATCCCAGGAGAGAGCTCTGACTACAACACAGATCTATTAGTTGAGATATACCCAAGCAAACGTGCTACAGTGGCTAAACTCATGACCTGCCCGGTCCAGGAATTTAAGAGGGGATCTCCTGCATTAATAGTAGGCTTTTAATCCTGCCAATAAATGCACAAAAAAACCCAAATAAGCAAAATCTCACAGATTATCTCTACATGAGTCCATTATGCATATATCCAGACTTGGATCACAAAGAGTATTGGAGAAAACGAGATGTTCCTGTCTAATTCAGGTGCTAAGGATCCTTACAGGTCTCTTCCAAGTTGAATTTCTTAGAATCACGGAATACCCCAAATTGTTCCTTTCCACCAACTGTTTAATTGTGCAAAGTTCAAATCTGGTACAAACACACTCACAGAGCTGCATGTGTAGTATCTTCTTGAATAGAGACTCAAATGACTGCCAACAGACGTTTACCAGGACAGCAGCACAACATGGGAAGCAAAACACACTGAAAAACAATGGATATGGAGTACTGGCCAGGGAACACAAAAGCTCGCATGCTGTTTCCACACTACTCTCTCATTAGGGAGCTTTAGATAAGATGTTTTAGATAAGATCATGGCACAGATCCCACTCCCCCACAACACGATCACCTAAATACCCACAGTTTATGCAACACTCGAAAGCTGGCTGTGTTGGCAGCTCAGAAATGAGAGCTGAAAACAGTGAGCGAGCCCACTGCTTTGACAGGTTGCCTGCCCATTTGCAAAGTGCCTCATGTCTCCCTGTGAACATTGCTGAGCAAGCCGGTGTCTGTGCTTAGGAATGGCATAATTTATATGCCCTCAGATTGAGGTCATATCAATATTGTCCATAATCTCCATCAGCTTTACAGATGCTTTAACCTGAGAACGTTCAAGCTCATTGAGAGCTATTCATAGTTGGCAGATTGATATAGGAACTGACAATTCACTGCCATCCAAGTGTATCTGAGAAGACAAAGATCACATAAATATTGTTGAGCATATCCCATTGTTGCTTCTTTATTTGTGCCGCTCAACTTTCCACAGCTCTGTGCAGAAGATCGCTTCTCTCTATGTCATATATCTGATAGCAAACAAAAAGCTGCTCACTTCCTTTTTACCTGTAGTGAACTGTGCTAGAAACATTAAACACAAGTTTGCCCACCCTGATCAACAAATAATGTGAAATGTAACAGCTCAGCTGGAGGGAGACCAAAGAGGAAGCCCAGCCCCAAAAAGACACAGACACAGTTTGCAGTGGGGTTTCTACTGTTAAAAGCATCCAGAAGGAAGCTTGAGAATGTGCAATTCTGTGAGCTGGGCTGCCTGTTTACCCATCCTCTGGCCTGACCACAGGCAACCACAAGCCACCAGCAAACAGGAGTTCCACACAGACTGTGCACGTGGCTTTCCAATCCAGAAATGCCCACATCTTCTAAGCATCGGTTGCAACGGCAGTTGGACAGTCTGCATGGACAAGCTCATCCTACAGCTGCTCATCCTATAGCTTCTCTTGGCCATCGTTGTCCCACACAATCTCATTTCACACTTCTGACATGACAATAAGGAAAGAAAAAGATCCTTTTTTTCTTTTCTGCTTCTCTCCCTTAACACATGTTACTGGAACTGGTATTTCCAGTTAATGTCTGAACTGCATAAAATGATACAGCCAGGCACAGGGACACCATGGGAGAAGAAGAAGAATCATTCAGCTGAATGCTTCCTCTAAGCAGTACCAGACATACACATCAAATGTGGCTAAAGTACGAAGAGGAGAAGTAAAAAGAAGTAAATCTATGTCTTGAGCAAGCCTCGTGAAAATGGTGAACACTGCTGCCAGCCCTGATGGACAGAGTAAGAGAGGATCAGTGCAGTCAATCCATTTGCACCCCTTTACTCTGCAGATCAGACCACAAAAAGAACCCGGGAGCCTCGGAGCCTTCTACTGTCCTTTGCCTATCAGACACCTCTCCCTTCCTCTGCGCCAAGGTACACAGCAGTAAAGCCTGGCATTTTCCTGAAGCACTCCCTGCTAATTCAAATGGTTAGGATACCCAGGTCAGGCAGACAGGCACACAGGCTCCAATTTCAGTTGTCTTCAACTTGCCCCACATTAAACGAGCACACCTACATGGTAATGGGACTAGAAGGATGTCAACGGACTGAGGGCTTCTGCTCAGAAAGCAGATGTCTTGGTTTTTTGCTTAGTCTTGTTTATTCTTCATCAAAGAGACAGCTTTCAACCGCTTACTATGCTAGTCCAAAATGACTCATTTTTATTCTCTCAGATATTATTTCTTCATTAGGTATTAGGAGAAAAAAAAAAAAGATCCAAGTACGCCATTCCCCTCAATACCGAAAGCAACAACAACATTGTTTACATCCAGCACAAGCATAAAGATGCAAACAAGCCTCAGGACACGGCTTTCTTTGGGACAGTGTCAGACCTCCATGTGAACAACCCCAGCCTTCAGTTTTACGCATCAGGGTCTGGAAAAAACAGCTTCGGGAACCCTATAGAGGTGCTTTTGCTTCCCTGACTTCTCACACACCATTCTTTCAGATGAATTTAAGGCTTTTCTCGTCCAAATCCCCGCAAAAGTAACCACACTGCAGTTTTTCTACTATTATGCAAATAGATTAATCAGCCAACGCTCCAGTGAGAATTAATTTATATTTGAATCAAATGAGGCCTGGAGTCTTTATAGCCGAACCCTCGGGCCAAGGCCCGGGCTAGGTAGCAACCTCATATTCTTAATTTGACGAAATGTGAACTGACACAAATACCACGGCTCACTTTCAATCCGATTACCCCGTTACCTCCCATCAATGCTACCCCAGCCATCAGCCCCTCGCGTCCCTCCTTTCAGCGGCACAGCCAACAACTGACAACTCCTCCCCAATAAACAAGCACCCAAGCCACCACCTCGGACCCCCGCTCTTCACCCATCATCCCTCCTCAATGGCCCTTATTCGACAAGGTGCTTTATTTTGTTTGTAGGAATCAGGGGCCAAACAGAGCAGAAATGCTGTTGGGATGGGGCTGCGATTCAGAGTTGCCCTTTCAGAGCTGTGCTGTACTCGGTGCCTAACAATAAACACCCAAAGCACACAGCAGCAGCATCCTAGGGCATACGTACATGTAGGCACACATTTTACTTGGTGGAATCCTTGACGTCTGTTATCTGTCTTGCTCTTCTTCGACTTGACGTAAAACAATGTTTGGGGCTACTACGTCCAAAGGTCAACGTAATGTTGAACCCACATTTTATGCAGCATCCTTATCCTAAACTCATGTTGACAACCACTAAATTCTTTCTATTGTAGGACACAGGAACTTGTTTTTTAAAAAGATTCCCCCTCCCCCCCTATTTTAAAACTGTACCCATTTTAAAAGCCTGGCCAAACAATCCACCAGGTGTGAGAAAAGCCCCTTCTGTGTCAGGAAACCTACACTTTGTAATTAGATTAGCAAGCAGGAGCTGAATGGCTCTGATCAAAACATCTCCCCACACATACTGTTTATAGCACGTAAATGATAACTAAGCTTCTCCAGTCATGGTTAAAATCTACTTAAACATGGGAATGCTGCACGCTCAGGAATTTAAGTGAAGAGGGAAATGAAAATCAAAAGTTGTACGTGACAACTTGGCTGCCTTACCTAGACAAGGCATTATTTGAAAATATAGGTCACTGACAAACCCTGAGATTTAATGGCAGTTCCTCAAGAAAGCACTTAGAGCACACCCAACCTGGGGAGCTAGAGATTTCAGTTTGCTCTCACAGGCTTTTCCCATGTAGTCAGGCCATCTAGCTGTGTGCTGCAGCCAACCTCTCAGCACAAATAGTGAGCACGAGTTCTCCTGGCTTCACGGGGACACCAAAAGCCAGGCAAAGCATGCTAGAATGTGCTTACACTAGCACATTAACTCTAACTGCTCACTTCATGTAGACATCATGATAAATGTTAAATAGGCAAAGGCAAGATAACTCATAGAACGACTTGGGTTGGAAGGGACCTTCGAGATCATCTAGTTCTAATCCCCCTGCCATGGGCAAGGACACTTCCCCCAGATCAGGCTGCTCGCAGCACCATCCAGCCTGGCCTTCAATGCCTCCAGGCTGGAGGAATCCACAACCTCACTGGGCAACCTGTTCCAGTGTCTCACCACCTTCACAGTAAGAAATTTATTCATAATAGCTTGTCTAGATCCACTCTCATTTTTTCTTTCAGTTAAAAACCATCACACCCTTGTCATGTCACTACATGCCCTCATGAAAACCGTCATATACAGAAGGGAGAGCTGAATTCACCCAACAAATGTAGGGGAACTAGGTCCAAAAGCTGCAGAGGGCAACACCCTCTCTCCTTCTCCTCTGGCTGTCTTTCCTGAAGAATTTATACCCGTCTATTCCTACCTTCCAGTCATGAGGGCCATCCCACCATGTCTCAGTGATGCCAACTGCGTCACAACCTTGTAGTTGTAGCACAGCACACACCTGTAACTCCTCTTCCTTGTTCCCCATGCTCTGTGCATTAGTGTACAGGCATTTAAGTTGGGCCCCCATTAACTCCAATTGGTTGGAGTCCTTCACTTCAGGTGTTCTCTTCCAGGCCTGTGATCCTGCTCCAAGGCATTCATTACTGTCATATCAACAGCCACACAGAAAACAGCTTCCCACTGCTATAAAAACCAAGTGCTGTGCCTCCTCCACCACTATGGATGCACTGCAGTTTATCAGAGACCTATGGATCAATACAGCAATGGGTAGGGCTGGCTCTGGAGCAATTTGGGCTGTTTCCGGAGAGATTTGCCACCATCACTGGCAAAGGATCACCACTCTGGGTTGCAGTATGTTGATAGGAGTAGAGTTCAAACCTGATTTAGGCTGGAGAAAGTAAGGAGGAAGACATTGCTCTCCCTCATCCTCAAGGAAATGAGGGCAAAGAATAAAGCACCGTGTTGCATTCCCTAAAGCCCGGCTCTCCAAGTCGCATACTCGGAAAAGAAAGAAGCTGTCTTTAGGGAGGTTGTGCATTTGATTGTTTGTTTATTAGCCAGATCAGTGGACAAGAAAGAAGAAGGACTGTTCAACCCTGGAATATTAGTATTTTAAAACAAAAGGAGAGCTCGGGGAACAGAAAAAAGGACGAGGTGGGCAAAAGTAATCACATTTCCAAGAAAGGGTGCCAAGTAAACAGGCAGGGGAGGAGTTAGCAAAGTGTAAGCAAGACACAGGGACTAAACGAAAGTTAATTACTTCTGACAAGACGGGATCATCTGGTTGCATTTCAGGCCGCGCGCTCTCTGGGCTGGCCAGGATGAATGGCGAGGGAGAAGAAAGTAACTCTCCCCTCCAGGTCCCTCTGCCAAGTCTGGGCCGCGCGCTCCGTCCAAGATCCCTCTTTCTTTGCGCAGAGAGAGAGAGGGGGAGAGGAGAGAGAAACACAGTTAACCACCTGTCAGGGCTGAGGACACAATAAGGCAGCCCCCAAAAGAGCTTTTCATGCATGCGTAATATATTTGTTCAGCTATTCACTTAATGAAGCTGATAAATGTGATGCGAAACAATAGTCAAGTTAATCTATTTAGTAAAATGTTTTGAGACTCTCAGGCGATGTTAAGGAGGGTAGTGTGTTCAGGGACATTTTCATTTCAATACGCTCATCTCTCCCCTCTTAGGGGGGTTCGAGCAACCTATGTGAATATAATTTCTTATAAATGTGTCTTTAATGGGTTTAATTCACCCTTGCCAGCTGTTTTTTTAGCTATTTTGTAAGAGCAAAACAAACGTGCCAGGCTTGGAAAGCTAGTTAAAATTAGTTTCGGTCACTGGGGCCAAGCTATATTTCCTGCAAACCATCTGCTTGATTGGCACAATAGAAGGATTTTCAAGAAAAAAAAAAAAAGGGGGGGGGGGGGGGGGGAGGTGGGGGGTTGGATCTAGAAAAGCTTTGAGCAAACCAACAGTTAACTGCTCCCCGTGCTGAATTCTAAAGGTGCAGCCTTAGGTGTCTCAGCGCAGCCCTGCTGAGGCTCCCGTCCAGCTCCGGCCATCCCTAAGCAGGGTGGGGGGAAGGAGGGGGGTTCATATTGGGGCAGATGGGGCACTGCCTGATCTGCCCGGCCCGGCTCCAGGAGCTGGGCCCGGTGCTCCGTGTCCGTGCTGGAAGTGGCGGCTCTCCCAATTTCATGCGGATTACCAACCCCAGCCCGGGACACACGCAGGCTGCCACCTCCCCCCGGCCCCACCGCCGACGTTTGTCCCCATTTTTTTATTTTTTTCTCTCTTTTTTTTTAGCCTAAGAAAGAGAGTGAGTTTTAAGAAATAAATTTGAAGATAACGACATTAAAATGAATGGCAGGAAGCACAAAACCGCGTGAGCATAGGTCAAACGGCATTAGTCACAGGTTTTATCCCGGGACATTAGAATTCCCTTCTCTTAAGTGATCACCGCCTTTGAAAAGAAACTTCCAAAGGAGATCGCTGAAAATGAGATCCTTTCGTCTGATTTCTTGGCTCCTCACGGCCTCCTGTCCCTTTCAATAGACGCCTCGTCCCTTTTGCCGTGGAGCTTAAGGAATTCTTTACGAGTGTGCTCAGACGCATCGCAGGAACCGGCTCCACGTGTGCCGCAGCGTGCGCCTGACCCAGCCCAACCCGACTCGGTGAAGCTCCTTCTTGAGACCTCCGAAACCGAAACGGCCCCGACGTGTCGGCCAAAAAAACCGACAAAACCATTTCAGAGGGCCCCGTACAGACTGCGAACCACGGAGCTGCGCTGGCCCCGCCCGGGCTGGAAAGGGCAGAACGGGGGGGAGAAGGGCCAGGGACAGGACTGGGATGGGGTGGGCGGAGGGGAAGAGGAGGGCAGCTCGTTACTTGTATGGGGAAAACCCCACTCCCTTCTTTTTTCATTGACTCTCGTCCCACACCTGGAACGGGCTGCACAGAGCTAAAAAAAAAAAACCACAAAAAAAAAAAAAGAAGGGGAGCAAGAGGGAGGCTGAAGGCGAGAGGGACAGGGCAGCCCCTTCCCCCTCACCCCCCGCCCCCGATCCTCTATCCCCAGCCATTAGCTGGGCAGGTGCTGGGGTCCCGCCGCGCTGCCCTCGCCCTTTACCTGCTTAGCGCCGAGATTAACAAACCCGGGGAGGTTTCATTACCAGCGGGGCCGCAAACCCCCCCGCCTCCCTCCCTCCCCTCCGCAGATGCCCGGCGATGTGTCAGCATCGCCCAAGCTCGGGGGCCAATTCCATCCTCTGGTAAATAACTTTTTGATTTGAATCGAGGGAGAGGTTTAACAGACTTTCTTTCTTCCTTAATGTGATATAAATCGCAGATGCACTTTTCTTGAATGGTTAAAGCATCGACATGGAGATCACCGGCACAAAATGGGCGGACAAAAAGCATCGGGAGAAATAAAGCTGGTTAATAAGATTTTTGAGAAAGCTTTGTGTTAAAAAGTAAAAAGGGAAAACAGCTGAAGGTGACAGTTAGTTCATGGTTAATAGGATCAAGGCTGCATGGCTGAGCTGCACACTTCTGCTCACGAAGGTTCAGCCCCACCAAAGGACTGAATGGGGCGCTTTTAAAACATAGGACATTTAACACATCTGTTATATTCTTTAACACAGAAATCAGGTAAAACCGCTCTCAATACTTGCTTTCATCCCCCAGCCCCAAAGGAAATAAACTACCCTTGCGTCCCTTTCCATCACTGCTGCTAGAAACAAACCCAATCCGCCAGAAAATCCGCGATTTCACATTTTTCCGCTGCCGATGCCCCACGGCGGGCAGGTCCTGCACATATCAGGGAAACACAGCCGCGGGTGTGCGCAGAGACAGCCCAGCTCGGGCCGATTTACTTCCTAAATACCACAGTATTCCCTTCATTTTCACGGTCAAGGATAGCTCTTTCCACTGTTTTTTAGTACACGAGATTAAGAGGACTGACAGATTGAGAACCTGCAGTGGCTGCTCTGCTCCTACAGCACTCTTTACATCTTTGCTATTTTCAACACTCCCATTTTCTCAGAGTGAGTTCTGCCTCTGGGCAGAACAGCCCACGCACAGGACCCTCACCCAGCATCAGACCCCTGAAAGCAGAATCAAAAGCTGCAAATTCGCTTTGTACCCAACCTCAGACATGCAGGTAGGAAAAAAAAACCAACACCACACCAACAACACCACACCAATACCATGCCAACAACACCACCCCGATATCACACCAACACCACAATGCCAAAACCATGCCAACAACACCACGCCAACACCATGCCCAGAGCACTGCAAGAACGGAGCAGAACGTGTCTGAACTGTGCCCCGAATATTTCCTTCCTCCCTCTGTAGTTTAATGCCATGTTTTCCCATTTGTGTTTTCTATGACACAAAATCGGCGCTTTTCTGATGGTTCAGATGAATATTTATTGATTTATTTCCTAACCTCAGCGGGGGAGCAGCAAATAAATTTAGTGCTTTCTTTAAATAATTCCCTTTCTATGAGGCAAGATGTCATTGGAAACTTTTAAATAGGCATTTAATTAGCCTGTGTGTGTTGCCTCGGAACAAAACCCTGCTGGGAGCCTTTGGAGCGACGTATTCCAAAGAGGCGGTCAATATGCAAAATTGATGACTACACTTTCTTTGTGGCGCGGCCATTGTGTGAGGGGTGCTTATGAAGCCTAATCCAATCATAAATTGCAGCCCCGGACCAATGGGCAGCCCCGGAGCAGCCGCTGAATGAAGCCAGAGTGGAGAACTTTGTTGAACCCCATTGTTGGGGCTGTCACCGCTGAAAGAGCCCGAGCGGGACTGACCACTATAAAACCCCGCATCCAGGAGGAAGGGCACAGAGAACCCTGCCCGGCTCGCCAGTGGGATCTTTACTCACAGACAGACAGACAGGCAGAGGGACGGACGGACGGCCCCTGCGATGATGTTCCCCAGCCTCATCGCCCCGCCGGCCGTCTACCCCAGCCTGCTGCGGCCCACTCCCACCCTCACCTTGCCGCAGTCGCTGCAATCCGCCTTCTCCAGCCACTCCAGTTTCCTGGTGGAGGACCTGATCCGGATCAGCCGGCCCGGCTCCTACCCGCCTCGCAGCGCACCGCCGCCCAGCAGCATGTCCCCGCCAGCCTCTGCACCCAGGACGGATGCGGGGACACTGGAGCTGCCCGGCCGCATGGCACCCAGGAGGATCTGCTCATCCCAAAGCTCCGGCGGTGACTCCACTTTCCTCAAGTTCGGGGTCAATGCCATCCTGTCCTCTGCCCCTCGTGCCGGTAAGTGGCCCCGGCAGGGGAAGAGGGGGAGAGAGAAGGGAGCGGGAGGGCGCAGGGAGGACCCTCTCGCCGCCCCCTACTTAAGGGGCCGGGCCCCCGAACGAGCCGGGCTGGCTGCCGGGGAGGAAGCGCGGTGCAGGGCGGCAGAGCGAGCCGAGCCCTGCAGAGCGCTCCGGGGTCCATCTGCCGCCGGCCCTCTTAATTTCGTTCTATTTCTTCGCTTAGAGTCCTCCCCTGCCTTGCTTCAAAGCGTCCCTCCAAAGACTTTCTCCTTCCCGTACTTCGAAGGATCCTTCCAGCCTTTCATCAGATCTTCCTATTTCCCAGGTAGGTCTAGAAAAGCCCCCCTCCCACGAGCTCTCCCCCCAACTGACGCCCCTCCGCCCACCACCCCACCCCGTCGTCGCTCCGCTCCCGCTCCGTCCTTCCCCGCCGCCTTCAGCACCACGGGCGAACCGGACAGCGCCCGCCGCGCGCCTGCGCAAAGCCGCGCGTCCCCGCGGGGTCGCGCGCACCCACCGCGCGTTCCCGGCGCTGGCAGCGGCCCTCGCAGAGCCGCGGAGAACTTTTCCTTCTTCTTTTTGTTTAAATCTAATTACACAAGCTATTAGTTTAAAAGAAAAACGGGGAAAGAGAGAGAGGAAAAATAACCCCGGCTCTTCCATTCATCCTCCGGATAATGGAATTTGCTCCCTTTCTCCAGCGTGTGAATAGCTCAACAAAAACAACTTGAGCTTTATAAATAGCTTTTCATGTCCATTTAATGAAAATGATTTGGGGAAAGAGACGATTGTGCCATCAGTATTCTCCCGAGGAGCCCGGCATGCCGTTGTGTTTAGTTTGAAAGTGTAAATCTCTTTTGTCCCAATAATATATGGCGTTAGCTGCTTGTCCTCAGTCTTTTTCTGTTAGTTCATTACTACACAATTACCATTCACGCTTCATTAGCATCTCTGTCTCTCTTGGGGAGGCTCTTCCCCCCCCCCCCATAAACACACACTTCTTTTTTTTTTAAGACGAAACCCTGCCCTTTTTATCATACAAATGCCACAGGGAGCCAGGCAGTGTGCTAATTAGCTGTTACTTTTCATGTCTTCTGATTGAATTCTCCAACTTGGGGGGAGGGAGAGAGATTAATATATTAAAAAAAAAAAATACTGATTGATCAAAACTGAGTCCAAAGGGGCCGGTTTTGTTCCGACCATAAAAATCCCCGTTTTCATCTCAAGCATTAAGAAAGCGCCTGAAATGATAAAAGCTTCTGAAAAAAGCCCGCAAGCGGGAGGGGAGGCTTTTCTCCCCCACCTCCACCCCAGCCGGTGTACCGCACCTCGCCTTTTGAGGCTGGAGCCCTTTGAATCCCGCAACAAAACAGGCCACCGCCGTGCCATTTCCCACGTTGGAGCCGATGGCCCTAATCCCAGTTAGAGCCCACTGAAAGGCAACGGCCATTTGAGCGTGAAGTTCCCTTCGGGGCCCCCGATCGGTGGGCGCTGGGCTGGCGGCCGTGGCCCGTGCTCACCCCGCTCCTCCATCCCCACAGC
The DNA here is from genome assembly GCF_038088225.1 of Cyrtonyx montezumae. NCBI lineage: Eukaryota > Metazoa > Chordata > Aves > Galliformes > Odontophoridae > Cyrtonyx > Cyrtonyx montezumae. The sequence goes on along the minus strand of NW_027071826.1, from coordinate 52,609,282 downwards.
CACCTCCACTGTCGTGCCCATCCCTGGCACCTTCTCGTGGCCGCTGGCTGCCCGTGGCAAGCCACGCCGTGGCATGCTGCGCCGCGCCGTCTTCTCCGACGTGCAGCGTAAGGCACTGGAGAAGATGTTCCAGAAGCAGAAGTACATCAGCAAGCCCGACAGGAAGAAACTGGCGGCCAAGCTGGGCCTCAAGGACTCACAGGTGAGCTGCCCGTGCCCCTTCCTTGAGGGGCAGCCCAAGGCCTGCCCCGCTCCCCATGTTACTGAGCCGTTTCTGAGTTCCTTCCCGCACCCCCAGGTGAAGATCTGGTTCCAGAACAGAAGAATGAAGTGGAGGAACTCCAAAGAAAGGGAGCTCCTCTCATCCGGCGGCTGCAGAGAGCAAACTCTACCCACCAAGTTCAACCCGCACCCAGACCTCAGCGACGTTGGCAAGAAGTGCTCAGGGGAGGAGGAGGAGGAGGAAGAAGATGAGGAAGGCCCCACAGCATGCCCCCCAAGCCCCCGGCACCCACAGCCCTACCACCTGGCCCCGCAGCACCTGCGGGACAGGCTGGTCCCCCAGACACCTCCCTCCCCATCCCATTCCAGCAGCCCCAGCAAACCCTCAGACTGCTCAGACTCAGAGGAAGAGGATGAGGAAGGGGAGGAAGAAGAAGAGGAGATAACGGTCTCTTAGGTCGCCCACCTGCTCCTACCATCACATGGGGACATTGCAAAGGTGTACATAAAACAGAGGGCTATAAATTGAAGAGGTGATGTCCCACCCACGTGTCCACATGCTTCTCCAGGGCAGGTTCCCTACCACACGGCCACGAGCCCTTCCTGCTCCAGGTATTCCTGATTTTTCTGTCCCATGAAAAGGTTTTCACACTCAGTGTCTGCTGACCTCTTCAAAACCGTTCCCCTCAGCTTAACAACCAGTACTTGCTCAATTAGCTGCAGCACCCTGACAGCAAGGAGCACACAGCTCTCCTTCCTTTATAGCGGGGAAATATTTTTTCCAGACAAAACACCACCAATCCCAACAAAACACAGGTGCTGCTGCCATTCTTCCACCTTCCAACCGAATTCCCAGCTACTACCAAGCATTCAGAACCCGAGGACTGCTGTGGGGATCATCTCATCCCGAGGCAAAGGACGTCCACGAGATGTGCAAAGCACTGCCCCCTCCTGACCCTCACCGGGCCACAGACCCATGGGAACCACCACAATCGCCTCCAGGTATCACACGGCATGACTCGTGTAACGGGGACCTTCTCTGGTGGTGGTTTTCATTCTCATTTACACATCCTTCCCCTACACGCAGCACTGTCTAACTCACTTTTCTGCCCACAGGACTGTGCTTGCTTTCCGCTTGGCTTCTGCTATGTGCTGTGGACAGAGGAAAGGGGATGTGCCTCTTTGGTTTTGACTCAACTTTGCTGTCTTTGCACAGCTTATATGAACTGTATGCTATTTTGTACGCTTACTGTGTATGGATGTTTTATACCAAGGTTATTGTGAATGAATATAACAATGGCTGAATAAGGTTTCCTCCTAATTAAACCACGGCTGAACTACGAACAAATGCAGCTGTTTAAATGTGTAACTTATAAAGAAACACTTCTATTTTGTATTTTACCATGTACAGACTTTAAATATGTGTATATATAATAAAACGAATGGCTGCCAAATAAAAGAACGTAGATTTCCAAGCTTGGCCATTTGGCACTGCACACTTACTGTTTGCTGGTTGGTGTAGGTTGAGTCCGGGCCCAAACAAGGAAACAAAATAAAACCACTTCCCAGCAACACTGCAGTAATTTCGTAAGGGGAGGCAGACAAAGATGAGGGTCTGTTCTAAAAGAATAACATTCTTAAGGCAAAGCTGAAGCAACACATCTAAATGCCCCTTTGCTTAATTTTAATCAGCCACTGCACAGCACCTGTTGACTTCCAGCACTTGGGCTATTCACATTAACACGTACAAGAATAGCACAGAGAAGGATTTAGTGATCCAATGACTCAGAAATGAAGGGAAAAAACCCAAAAGGTGCTTTTCACTAACGTCTGCAGAACCTTAGTGAAGGAGGTGATGAGGCTGGAGCACTGTCAGCTGTGTTGCAGGTAGGGCAGAGGAAGATGGTGGCTGCCCAGCACCAGGTGCTGCAGTGGGCAGCCTTTGGATTCCCTACTCACAGGCTGACAGTGCTGCAGCTCAGCAGGCTCTCGCTCCTGGCTGTGTGTCCCTTGCTCCCTCACCCAACATACATTCACTGGGCATCTCTGGGTGCAAAGTGACTGCTGTTAAGCACAGAATGCTGCAGAAAATCAATTTACTATCTTGATTTGCTCTGATTTCAGCTGATGTAGCACCTGGAGCTGCCACTCCAGTGCAGCAGACATGAAACATCCAGCCTGGGGGGAGAAGAGGGTTAGAAGAGCATCCCTTCTGTGAGCCTGTGCTATTACATGATCTTAACTGTGCCTTTTCAGGGCGGCTGCATGAATAAACTCCAAAAGAAGGGATTTTGAGCAGGAGAAAGGTGTTCAGGGCTCCTTCTCAGCTGACAGGCTTTGACCACGTTCCCTCATGCCTCGCCTTGCTGAGGAGTGGAGTGTGAGCGCAGCCAGGTGGGCACACAGGCCCAAACTTCCATCTTTCTGCCTGTAGGCACCTTTGTGAGTTAAGGCCCTTCAGAGCTCTTCACCACACAGCCCCACGTGGCTGAACTGACTGCACACACAGGAGGAGGAATTGGCCGTGTTTACCCAGAGCACAGCCTCCACCCCTTATGGCCACCTCGGCCTCCAGTGGAGGAGTAAAAAAGAAACAGACTGACTAGAACTTGAAGTCACTGAGGAGGGGCAAGTGTCTCCACTCTCTAGCCCTTGGGTTACCACAGCTGGTGTGTAGGTTAATGTCAATCACCAGCTTCAGCGAAGAGGTGAGCACACAGCACAGGCTGCAGACTGACTGCACTGAGTGACCTCAGGGAATTTCCCCTTGGACTGCAGAAAGGAAATCAGCACTGACCCCGAGGCGCTGAGAAATTATGAGGCGGGGCAGGGCAGGATGGAAAGTAAGAATAAAACAGGGCATTGGCAACAGAATAAAGGTCAAAGAAGGGGCAAGATGAGGGAAAAAACATGTAAAGAGAGCATGCATGGAGGGCCAAAAAAGAGAAGAAAGAGGAGTTCCTGAGAGGGATGAAATATTATGGTGAAGGTCCAGTACTGAGTCAAACACTACCCAAGGTCAGGACTACAGCTGGCCCTGTAGGACACTGTCATGAGCAGTTCTGTGCATCTCCCAAGTACAGAAACCCATTTGAGCAGGCCCCACACTACTGCACTATAGAAGCTGTGGAGCTCCACTGCCCACCGTACCATTACAACAAACCCCTCGCTGAGCTCTGCTCCCTTCTGCCGTCACACACATGAGGCCTAGCCGACATCGTCGGGATGAGAGCAACAAGTAACCCACCGTGCCCCGCTCACACCTACCAGTAAAAACACCTTTTTTTTTAACTGGCCTGGGAGTTAAGCCGACGACGGAGCCACAAACCAACACACCGAGGAATTTACTCACCCAATGTGGCCGCCACACGCTCCCGCTCACGTGCCTGAAGTCGGAGTGGCACGGGCTCCGAGCGCATGCGTACTTCCAGAAGCGCGGCCGGAAGTACCGCCGGAAGTGGGCGCGCAGGCGTGGACAGCGTGTGCTGCTGGTCCACGTGGTGAGCGGATGTCACGGCTCGGGGCTGCCGGGGTCTGTTCACATCCATCAAAAAAGCAATAAAGAACTGCGACTCACCGTCTTCCGCTGTCCGTCGAGAAGGGACAAAAAGTTCAGGGAAGCCGCAGAATCTGAATAAATAAGCATCGATTTTATTGAATCATGAATAATTTAAGACTGGTACAATCATCGGCTTTATTCTCCGTGACACGGGGGCGGGGGGAAGAAACGGGGAGGGTGAGAAAGAGGAGGCATGATCTCAAACAGACCATTCACAAATTCCAATCCTAAATGAGAACTGAAAATTAAATAGGGAGAGGAGCAAATGGAAAACATCGTAAACGTACACAAAATACTCGATTCCTAGTTCTTCTCTTTAAAAATGGCTAGAAAAAATTCATCAAAATGCAGCACTTTTAATCAAATATTTACATTTCTATGTTACAATGAAAAAATGTACATCTTATAGAACATATTTCATAAACTGTTCCACTGGAAACGACTAGATCAAAACAGCAACCTTCCATTTAATATCCACAAAGAAAGATTTTTTTTGCTTAGTTTTTGTATTCTTTTTTCCTTGAAAGAAAAGCGCCACATTTAGACAAGGTTTCATACACATAATATCGAAGTTAAGCATCAACAACGAAATACCAGTTTGCTTCTTCCAAAATGTACAAAAAAGACAAACTCCCTCCCTTTCCCCAAATAAACCATATCTTGTTTATGGCCTCTTGGCAGTTCTGAAGGAAAGAAAACGGTCTATATCTTCAGTTTATAACACAACCTGAATGCTGCATAGAAACTTGATTTATTTTTTTCCCTTGATTTTCTCCTTTAAAACAAGCCAACTTCATTGGAAAGAAAAAAAAAGGCAAAAGAAAAGGAAGTATTATTGAAAAAGCCTTAAATGAGGAGCAAGTCACTTAGAGAAAGACTGAAGTCTTGATAAAAACGAAGAGTACACTACAGGTAACCCTGCCTCTCGAAGCTTCAGAAAGACAATGCATCTTTTGATGCTTGGGATGAGCACTCCACTCAAAACTGTAACCCAAACCAGCATCAGTATGAAATAATGAGACAACAGAAATCCCTTCCTGAGCGCAAGCACAGGATTAAACATGAGAAAAAAAAAAACCAAATACCCCGTTCCCCACAAATAAAAACTCCATTATAAACATGTCTTAAAGAACTCAGTTAAAGATCAACTGAGACATTTTCTAGGATATTCAGTCCATTGAAAGCCCTAGCCCTGCAACAGGCACATGCTGTATCTGCATGGATTCAGTTGGAGGATCGGGCATCCAGATTCACAGTAGTAGCAGGCAAAGTCAGTGCTGGGAGGCAGAACTGTCAGGACTACTGGAAAAACTAACCTCTCTGTGAGTCATCACCAGCATGCCATGCATTTAATTCCATACAGATGCACCCCGCTTGTACAGTATCAAGACTAGATCAGGAACATCGGCTGAGTCAGCCCTTGGTATTTCATGACACAACGAAACAAGAGTTCAGAGAGTTCAAAACAGCAACAACAGCAAGCTCCCCACCCCACCCCCCATCATTAAAATATCTAAAATTTTCTTTTATAATATTTTTCTTTAAAATAATAAAAGAATAATAATAATTAAAAAAAAAAAGAGTCGTCAGCACTTAAGAGTTGTAATAGGAGCAGATTCAAGACCAGCTCAGTAAGACAACATTAAGCACAGGTAAGTTACGGGAAGTCATGAGGTATCATCAAACTATCCTCTCCAACCGAGTCACAGAAGCACAAACTTGTGTTACATTACTTAAAACTCACAAGTATTAACAGGCTCTGAAAAAAGTGTTTGGAGTAAGTTTTCTTTCTGTACACTGACAAAACCCAGCATGTTTCTGTAATTTAATAATGACAGCATTTATCCTAGTTGAAATTCTATTTTTTTTTCCTTCTTTTCCTGCGTGGTGAAAAGAGCTCTTCAGGGATTTATAGCTGCGTTATCGATATGAACCTGAAAAGTTCTCATTTCCCTCCTTTCGTTGTCATGTTGCGACAAATTCTAGTGTCTCATACAAACCCTATTCACAGCAATGTATGATATTCCAAGAGATGACTTAGCCCTGTTTATTTAAATAAATTCCCAGAATATACAGCACTAATTTAATCAACACAATTAGTACAAAATAAGGCATCGCTTCAAAATTCAGCACCAAAAGATAGCTGGAAAGGCTTGTACAGGTCAACTGTGAGGAGTGACGGTTGCGTCGAGGTACAGCCCAGGGCAGCTGGCTTGGTGGGGCCGTTGGTGTGAGCATTTGTTTCCATGGAAAGGAAAGTGCAATTCTTGGTGAGGTGCTCCTGTCCCCCAAGAGAAGTACAAAGCCTGAACGCTGAGAGCATAGGTGTGTGTGTTCAGAGAAAAGGAGAAATAAAACCAGGTTCACAGCTCTGCCAAAACTCAAAAGCATGGCCTGGGTAAACTCAAAAGACACAGTACCTTCCCTCCTTTTTCTCCAGACCTGAATACTGCTAGCGGTTATAAAGGAAAGCCATGGGAGGAAATGTTGTCACCAGAGTAGCACTGGAACTGTCACAGAGCTGAGTTCTACCTAACCCATTCATGGTTGTGCTGAGCAGAACAAAAAACCTGAACAAAACTCAACCATGTTAGAAAACTGTAATGTTTCACGGCGAGAATTGAGAACTGAAAGTCTGATGCATCCCTTTATGGGTATAGCTACTCTCTGCACGCAGGGCTCAAAGGGCACTCGCATGCTGCCTAAGGTTCCCGAGAGCTGGAGGACTTCTGCTGACTTCTGCAGAGGAGGGAAACTCCCTCCCACCACTGAAGTTAACTGAGCATCACGGAAGGATGTAGGAGGAGAATCCGGCCCTGCACAGCAGAGGGCCACCTGATAGTTAACTGGTAGTAGGACTGATGGTTACACAGTGCTGGAATAAAACCTGATTTGTTCAGATGTATATATACTTTTATATATTCCTATTTATATATATGTCTATCTTTACAAACACATAACAAAAGAAAGCCAAGGTCTCAGACTGGCAAGGAGAGCAGTGCTTTTTCTTTTCATTCTTTTTTTTTTCTCCCCCTCTTTTATTATATTTATTCAAACTTCCCTGTTTAGCAGCTTTGCCTTTACGGAGTATTATACCAAGGCAAGCAATATCGTTATAGCACCAGAACTATACAAAGCTGAGTTTAATCTGCAAAGCTGATTGGTAAAAGTCCAGCCCTCACCTAAATGTGTTTGGTCAAAAGCAGCATAGGCAAAATTTCCTGTCCCCTCTCCTTCTGTACATGGCACAAAGCTGTTTGCTTCATAGTTGTGAAATCCCCCCCCCATTAACTATTTTTTCTTTTAGTAACGATGACTATTTTTAACATCTTCAGTATCTTAGGCATGAGAGCTTACAGCAACTAAACAGAAGAAAACAAAGGAATAGTGCAGTTCTTATCACTGTAAGAAGAAAAACAATACAAAGGTTGCTTGGGTTGCCTGCACCCAGGCTCAAGACTGACTCTTAAGTGTCTTCTTGTTCTTGCAGCTCTAATACTGAGATACCAGCCCAGCCCAGGAACACGTTCCTTTCATGAGTTCGTGATTGGGATTCTTGTCAAGTGGGAGAGCAATCATGGAAACGACCTATTTCTGTCTGATGTGGATCACAACGTTGACTCCAGAGATGAATCCAGTATGTCATCGTGATGGCTGTTGCTGTTAGAGTCACTGTCGTAACTCTGGGGACTTGAGTAGTTGGCTGCTTCCTGCAGTCTCATTAGCATGTTCATCTACACAGGCATAAAAGTACACAATTATTTGTATTCTGAGGGCAGAAACAGTACCAACGCCATATGATAATCACAACTGCATTCACTTTGCCAGCACGTAACAAAAGTAAGGAAGAGGCAACTGGGGTAATTATTCCTGTGTATCTGAAAAGAGGAATTACATTTAAAACATGCTAAAGCAGCACGCAAGTTAGTCATGAATTGTACGCTGTTCCAGAAAGGGCAAAAATGAAGAGACCAAATTATTAGGCCACAGGATTCTGTAAGCATCCTTCCCCTCTCTTCCTCTGATACATGGAAATGAATACAGAACCATTGAAATAGGGAAATCTAAAGGTATGAATCTCTAGCTTGACGTTTATAATCATAGCATCATTGAGGTTGGAAACGATATCTGTATCCATATGCATGAGCTAGGGAAAACAAAAGCATGTTCTTCACTCCCCCTTGTCTGGAAAGATGCACACCTCAAACAGCTTCAGGGCATTTGTAGTTTCCCACAGGAAGAAAATGGGTAATCAGTGCTATCCTTCTGTCCAGTTTAATCATCTCATACCAACAGGAGTTAACTTTTCCTTTAATTACACTTGTACTGTATTTCTGATTTCCGGTCACTCCTCAAAAAATGAATCCTCCAAATAACCTCAATGAATGGATCTAAACAGCTTCCAACTCTATTTCTTGCACAGCGCTATGGGTGTTGTGTGGCAATGCATTCCATGAACTATGACCCCCCAGGAAACACAGCCTTCTCATTCTAAATGATTTAAACACCTCTCAGCCGTGCGTTCCTTTTTCACTCCTGCTTTTTGTCCCTTTAACAAAAGGAAGCCAGGCAGTTTCACTGTCTCAGAAAGGAGAAGCTTACCAGTGGATCTCCGTCAGCGTCGCTCACTGGAACTTGTTTGCTAGACGAGCCTTCCCGTGACATGGAGTAGCCATCAAACCCCACGTCCTCAGGCCGCAGCTGTAGCAGAGGAGGCCACTCGTGGTGCTGCGGGGTGGCCACCCACGGGTACGTGTCCATTACCCATTTGGCAGGATCCTCCCAGGGAGCTCTCCTCCCATACAGCTGGAAAAGTGAATGAGTTCCTTTTAAAACATTCCCTGAAGTATTCCCCTTTGCCTACAGTTTCATTTGTGAACGTGCCGTGCTTTTTTGACTCCAGAAGAAACTTGCAAGCAGGGCTGAACTGAACTGAATTAGATTGGAAATCACCCCAATGGCAAAGGTTATATTATTTTTAATGGCAAGTGATTTGGAAGAGGCTAGCCACCTTCTCTGAGACTACAGCGCCCTTCTGTGGGCACCACTTGAAGAAAGGGATACGTAAAAATAACCTCAATTCAGAAAGGTGGGTATTCTTTTCTTTTTTCCTTTTTCTTAAACTCAAAGTAAATACAGAGGAGAGATTGTTAACGTTCATATTCAGTTCACAACAACAGCTGGCTTATCTGTCTGCCGTTGCTGTGAAACCACAGCTAGAAGAATGCACAGGAGGAAATGTGACACCTGATATCAAGCAATAGCGATGGATGGATGTCAAAGCAAAGTTTTCAAGCCAAGGGAATTTCTTTGCACTCAAACAAGAAAATGTGCCAGCAGGATTTGGCTATGTGTTCCCATTTCAAGTAAGTATGCTGTCTCAAAACCTTCTTCTGTTTCCAACAGGTCATGTTACTGAATCCCTACATATCCTTCTTGTTACGTTGTCTGCCTTAAATACATCATAAATTCCTTTGAATGTCATATGACTTTTAAATGTGTAAGTACAACTTGAAGTGACTTTAAAGTTTTTAACTCCTGCTTTGTGCATTTCTGGCCTAAACATCCTTCCGCAACTGGAGTCCATTACTGGCACTTTGTCATTTGAATTCGGAGACCTCTCCCTTTCCTATAACAGGCACAGGGGAAAAAAAGCAGCAGTGTAGGACAGGCATTTGCCAGCTCTTTGATGGATTTAAGACTATCACCTTTTCCTCATCACTACTTCTTTCCCACCTCCCAAAATTTATCATCCGCTCTGCTGAAGTTAGGGCAAACTTCAGAGCTTTCTTGTTCTGTTCCTCACACTGCCATAAATCAACGCAACACTCTTGCACACCCGAAGCCGACTCCCTCCTCCAGTGCAAACAGGCATTCAAAATGCTGTATTCATACAGAACGCAGACTGAATTCACCTAGATCCATGCCTAACGAAGCCACATCTGATAATCCTCCGTGGCAGCACTGTATTTCTACAGATACACATCAGGAGAGTGCTGTAGAGCGGCACCGTGTCAGAGACTCCTAAGCAGCATTACAGAAAAAAAACAGCTTTCATTATGCAGTAGCTCACAAACCTAGCCCATTCTTTCAGAAGTTGGCTGCTACACAATGCTAAATGAAGTTTTTTAACTGTTTTCTTGGAGCCTTCTTGGAAGAGTTGCATGAAGGTGCAATGCTTAGGCGCCGGATGTGAAGGCAAGCTTTGCAATAGATGGCAGTTTAATGCCACACAGAAATGGCAGAGTATACTCTGGAGCAGCACTGCAGCAGGGACAGCCCAGCAGGTGGTGCTAGGCAATCTTACAAACAAACAAATCACACTTAATTCTTTGGCTGCACTGTGTTGTTTTCCCTGCATCGTGTCTTCAAGCTGTGATTAACCAGATCTCTTATTTTATCTTGTTCTTGAATTTACAGTAATACATGACTGTTGGTAAGTGCAGAGAATTTTATGGCTATCACATCCTTACTGGCCAGAAGGTCTGCATAGTTCCTAGCTCATTTCTGAAAATGAGATGGTAAGTGAAATTCCCACTGCAGCACATGAAATCATCACTGATCTACTGAGATAGCAGCTCACTACTCCCTTCCACAGCACACAGTTCTATCCCTTCCACGTGAGTGCCTTCTAGAGAGAGAACATGCCATTAAGGAGCAGAAATCCAACACGCTGGTTCAATAAAGCACCAAATGGGAAATCACTGGAGTAGAGCAATGGTAGCAAGAAGTCACAGAGACTCTGGGTCCTCTTTTTCTTGGTGATGCATTCTGTATCAATACGCCAAGCAGGAAAAGCAAGGTTTTTTTTTTTTTTTTTTAATAACCTGTAATTTTCACATCACCGGTTCGGAGGAACCAAAACCTCAGCAGCTCCAATGGGGGCAATTGTTGTAAGGATCCCTTTGGCTCACTTATTTTTGACCCAAAACAGTCCTCTAAATGAGAAACAGAAATATACACGTAGTTCAGTTTAGGTCCACAGAGATCAGAGTGAAATCAGCAATCCACCCTTCCTTTCCAGCAGACCATTTCAGATGAGAGGGTCTGTTCTCAAAGGAGTGGGTGTGGGGGACACAAAACAGCCCCAAATGGAAGGCACATTTCTAGCATTAGCTTGTTAATTAGCAGGGCTCCAGCTGCTCGTTGACTATGCAAGTTCTATTCTTACCCACAGACTTAACAGAAGAGAAATTCCAGAGTAAATGAAGAAATAATTTAAATGAAATGTGGAACTTGGGGAAAATGAATTGAAGCAGACACAGAATCCAAAGCAAACAGACAGAAACTGAAATTCTTACAATGCTTAGAATGCTAGCCATTCAAACCACCTAAAGAAAGATGAAGACAGCAAGCAAAATCAGGGAGTGCAAAGGAGGTTTTATTAACTGTGGTGCTTTCTCATCATTACTTTCCATACCTAGTAATCAGCTGATACGGAGAGCTTCAAAACACTGACGAGCCCAGGCATTGCTGTAGATATCAGGGTTTGTTTTTTTTTTCCCATTTCAAGAGGAAACAAAATAACTACATCTGCCCTTTTCACATATTTTAGGTCAAAAAGATTATTGGCTCCTATTACTTTCCTTCACAGGGGCTCTGCCATAAGAATTTTATGTAAAATACTTTGTGTCATCTCCCATTCTATTTCTAGCTTATTTCTAGCTAAGTTCCCTGTGTGCATTCTAAACACTATGTTCCTTACATCAAAGTAATGAGGTCTCCAGGCCCTGTCACAATTCCAACAGCAAAGCATGTTTGCCACAATTCTGACCAAAACACGTTGAAGAAATCATGCATTTAGAAGCTGTGAGGACCATTAGTAAGACTCAAGTTTTCTATGACAAAGCTATCCTCTCTCTCTCTCTCTCTCTCTGCTAACATCCACAAACATCCGCTGTAGAGACAGCAGATGAAACCCAAGGTGCTTCTTAACTGGACCATGTAAAATGCTTTTTATTGATTGCTTCTGCACGTACTAAAGCTGGTGTAGCTTCATTATTTCTTCATATTCTTCAGAGTACTCCTGCACAGACAAAACCTGAACCTCAAATACAGAAATGGTATTGCATAGAAAAGAAACGGAAAAAAAAAAGTAAATGAAAAAACAAAAGTTCTAGGTTGTTGTTTTTTTTTTGTTTTTTGTTTTCTAAAAGAAAACTTACTTATTTTGTTTTAAAAGTCTTACTGTTTTAGTAATCCTGATGAATACTGTAACAGTAACCCCTAACAGTAGCAGAATGAGGGTATTATTCTTCACAAACCTGAAGGAACCATTTTGTGACAAAACAGCTTCTCCACAGAGCTTGTAACTTCTTGGAGCTATTTCAAGTTTCAGAAATATTTCAGCCACAGTGATACATATATGTGATGGAAAACATAATGTTTTCGCAGTTAAACACTGTAACTGTGACTTGTTCTTACTAATAACAAGCAGTGTCTTGCTCACAGTTTGAACTTTTCTAGTCCAAGCCTTTCAAACATCCACTAAACTTCCCCTCAGAGCAGTCTGACCTGTTCATCTCACTGTACAATGCTCCCTGTATCTTAAATGATACCTAATGCTCTTTTCTGAATGCCTCTCACCTTTCTAATGAGCCTTCTTACGTACAGAAGCACAACCAGATTATAGGTTATGCCTCTACAATGGCATTTGCTCTTCTCTCAAAACACAAGCTCCCAATACATTGACAAAATTTACAATTCTCCATCTGCCTTCAGCCCTTTGTTAACCTTCCACACTCTTGTTGTCATCCAGCCTATAGAAATAGATTCTGCATGTGTGATCTGACATTTAGCTCCACTGCAAAACAAGTCATTTTAAAATGAGCCTGTCCACTAACAGATGCTGCCAGGGAAAAGCTTCAGGTTTCATTTGTCCTGGGTCTTCATGTTACAAAAATACTCTCACAGAAAAAAAAAAAAAAGTTTCATTAAAAATAACTACTTTCATGTATGCAATACTCAGAATTTACTGGTTATTTGGTTTTGCTGTCTCCACAACGACCTTTTAAATTATGTGCTGCTATTCTTACTCTGAGAACTGAAGAACCAAAAATGTCATTTTTTCCATAGCTGCTTGGCAAGTAAATCCATAGCAAACCTCTGTTAAGCCCTCCTCCCGATTCCAACATGCTTCATAGTCACGGAGATGCTAAGAACTGTATGCCAATGCCCCAAACCACCTAAACTGCTACAGAGAAATGAATGACACACAAAGAACAGACAATCAAGTGATGAATTCTCTACAGATCCTGAAAGAATTATGCAGAAATCTACTAAAAAATTCACCCTGTAGATTGAGAAATAATCCAAATGTCACTGATAGTGATCCCATCAGTCATTTATACGCTTCTCGGCAGCGTTGTTCCTCCTCTGATGAAAGATTTTCTTTGGTTAGCAAAGGAAAATCCTATATAACTAAATGACCACAAGAATGTTTTTCAGATGCACAGCAACATTTGAAGGTGTGCTCCTGGAACAGATTACTGAATAACGCTATATGTCTAACTCCCACTGAAAACACCAATTGTTTGGCATTGAACCTCTTTCCAAAAAAAATCAGCCTGGAGCTCCTGAGCTTCCACTCCTTACTCCTTACTTTGCATAGTGAATACTTCTCCCTGGAATTAATGACAAGTTGGACCTCATTTTAACAGAGTGCAGGTATTTAGTACGCAAGGTTATACCCACAGAAAACTTTGCTGTTATTCAGTTTTGTCTGGTGCTGTGTTGCCCTCTGAATAGATGGTACTCAAGACCAATGAGTTTTCCTTTTTGTTGGCTTACCTGCAGCCCTTCTCTAACTGCCTCCAGAAGGTATGGGATGATGGAGTAGTTCCACAAGTCAGTAAACCAAACTCTTGAACCATCTACATCTATTGGGCAAGAGAGGAAAAGCCGTGGACCTGGAAAGAGAAAGTCAGATATTATACTCAAATCATCATGACGTGAATCAAAACAATGACAAATTCCAGCTTTTTAGAGAAAGAAGGCAAGCTCTGAAGAACAAACGTGGCTATCTGGTGAAGTGCTCTTCCTTCCGAGCTCAAAAATCTCCTGAAACAGCTTCAAAGACTCAAGCTTTCAAGGCAAAAACAGATATCTGTACCTCATAACACATGCTGCACCAAGGACTTTGGAAGACTATCAAAACAAGGGGAAAAGAGTTTGGAAACTCCTGCCACACTGGGCAGAACACTTACCAATAGTAACATCAGAGGAGCTGTGAGCCTCCAAGAACTTGTTCAGATGTTGCCAGACCTTTGGAATCCAATCAATAATTTTCACCAGCTCTGCATTTCTCATCCTGCCGCTGATCTCTGTTTCAATCAGTTTTCTCCTCAGGAAGCGGCCCAGAAAGCCCTTGACTGGCTCGGTGTGGTTAGCACATAGCACCCACCTGAGGCAGAACCCAAAAAATGTTCATAACTACTCTTTAATGCTAGAGAACAAAGCTATTCTGAGCTACATTTTTCATATAGATGATTATCATGATCAAAATAGACCATCCCAATCATCTTTACTCCTATCAAAAACGATTTTCAAACAATGATTTTATGAGATGAAACACTTGTGCTTTGTCTCCTCTCATTTCCCATTCAAGATCCGCTTTGCCTGTTGTCATATTTCAACCTTGTTAAGAGGATCAAGTATCTTAAAATTCCTCAGAAAAGTTCAAGTTTTATTAACTGCAGTTATTTTAATAAAAGAGTCATAACATAAAGCTACAAGTTAGGGCAATGTTATTTCTCTCCTATTTCAGCTGAGAAGAACAACTCCAGATGACTCAGCAGCCATTACTCCTCTGTGAGCCCCTGAGATGAGAAACATGAATAAACAGTACCTGAAATTATGGTGAAGTTGAAGATTTGGTGTTGAGGAGGTGGCTTGGTTCATTGTGCCAATAATATATGGACTGTTAATAAAAACAAACAACAAAACAGAAGGAAATCAAACTTGTAAACTGAGTAAGAAAACGTAGTGAGACCTTAACATTAAAAGGGTTATTCAAACCTTGATTGTGTGTGTGTGTGTGTGTGTGTGTGTGTGTGTGTGTGTGTGTGTCTGTGTCTGTGTCAGAGAAGGCTTTGTACTTAACCTAACAACCAGATTCTCAATAGCTTATGAGAATATCAAATTCTGACAGCAGAATGGAAGTCTCGGAGCAGCATCTTCCACTAAAAATTGCTTTTAGTTCTCAAGATCTATTGCATTAAATGAATGCAAATTGTTCAAGCCCTCTACTTTTTTTTTTCTAGAAGGATTGATTATTTAACAAAGAGAACATCTCTGAAGCACTGTCCATAATATGGATGGTCTGGTCATCTCAGCCCTCTTTCCCAGATCAATCTAGACTTCCTCTTTCAGGTCATACTTACGAAATGCCATTCATGGACTGCATGATTGGGATGTGGAACATATTCTAAGATCTCCTTACCATTTGTGGTACTTGCAATTTAGAAGCCCATTAAAGATTTCTCCTAGGGAGCTAACGTGATGCAAGTTGTCCAAAATGATTACGAGAGGCATATCTACAGCATTATTTTCACTGTTACACTGGTCTGCAAGGTTGGACAGGTACTGGCGGAGCTCCTGCAAACAAAAACAAAACAAAAAGAGATTTCACCATAGGTCTTGAAGAAACAGTTAAGATCAATTAGCTAGTGATGTTGCCAAGAAATCTAAAGAGACTGCCTTCTTAGCGACATGCACACTTTCCTCAAGGAAGCAGAAAAATCCAGTGTTTCTTCTCTTTCTTAGGTTATGCAAAATATCCAGAGGCAAGTGGATGATATAAGGACCTAAAGGGGATTAAGATTTTGCCTTTTCATTTACTACTTCTTTTTTTCTTTTCATTCGTGCTGTCCTAATATGACATTTAGGAGTCTGAAATGCATTTTTCTTTCAGGAACATACTGAAATCTTTGCACACCAAACAGGACAGGCACTTTTGTTCCAGCTAGGTGTGTTCCCTGGTCTTGCAACTGTACTTACATCAAAACAAACCAGACCAATCTGGCATGAAGTACTCCCTGGCAGAGGCCAAATTCAGATGCCTTCAGTAAGAATGATGAGCGCAGAGAGCTACTGCAGGGTGTCTAAGTGTAGCTGAAACGCTCTCGCCATCTTTAAAGCACTTACTACATAGCAGGTCTCAAATTAAACCAGAGGCCCACAACCACTCTCAAGCATCCCTTCCTCCTGAGGAAGATTTGCCTAAGGCCATCAAGCATGCTGGTTTTTTTATTACTTTTTAACCTACGCATTCACTGGAGGTACATTTGGCAAAACCAAAAGCACATAAAAGGCACAGACATGCCTTATGTGCTCAGGAATGCGTCTGGACAGCAGTAACTACAGAGACAACGTATGCAGATTATCACGGCTGATACCTGCAGCTGCACAAATTCTGACAGCCTGGAGAAGCATCTCGTGTTTTTTGAGTGAAATGCCCACTTGCAATAGGGATTTCTTCAGTTGCTGAGAATTTTATGCAGGCCCTTAACTTCCACGGCAACACCTTTCAGTGTCTAACCGTGCACCTAGAAGCCTGCTATTTCACACCCATCACCAGGTGAACCTACAGTTCTGAAAACCTTACATGTCGCTCCTTTTGGGATAAGGGTACTGCACAAGGAATGATTTCTGCGTTCTCACCTTACTGGATTTATGGTCCACGTTGAAGGTTGCAATAATTCCATCAGCCAGCTCCCTTCCCTCTCTCAGGACCATGTACTCAGAGAGTCGGTTTGCTAGGTATGTTTTACCAGTGCCACTCGGGCCAGACAGGATAATCCGCCGGTGTTCCATCAGGAGAGAGACGTAGCGCTGCAGTATGGGCTTTGGGATCAACGACTCAAACACCAGGCAGTCCAAGCTGTTTTCACAGATACCTGCAACAGTAAGAGATGTGCAGCACACATTCATCCAAAATTTGCCTGTTTACTTTTGAATCTCTAGATGAAAAAACAGCTATCATCAACTCCCCCTGATTTCCCAAACACTTCTAATTAAACTCCTTCTCTGTCTGCCGATACCTATCTCTTCTAACATAAAACTCCTACTGATAAGCATTTATGCAATGTCAGCAATCACTTCAGGCAGAATTGGCTCAGGCAAAACACACAATGCTTCAAAACAAACAGAAGAAAGGGAAGTTGGCAGATCAGACAGAGAAACATTTGCACCTCGATGGTTACTTGGAATATTAAATATTTATATAGGCAGCTTTATATCTCGAAGGTGCACGTGAGTAGCTGGCTTCCCACAAATTGATTAAATACATTCATATCCTACTGAAAAAATGTTATCATGTATGAACCTTTAACATGCAAGTCAAGCCACTGTAAGTTAAACGTAAAACGAGACTGTAACTTCACAAGTATGGCAGTCCTCAAGCAGAAGACTTGGGGTTATAATCTTGGACAATGCCACCTAAGTAAGCAGAATACTTGGGGCTCTCAGTATACTGAGACATCTCATGACTTATTTTGTCTTCCCGAATGTCGATTTTTAAGACCAGGAAACAATTTTTTACACCAATACTCAGAAATGGAAACGCTTTTGATTGCACAAGTCAGACTTGGAAGTTGAGCTGTAGGGCTTGGCAGCATTCACAAGCACTGGGAATTAGACATCTCATTGAGGGGCATGGTTTAGAGAGAACAATTGGTGATAGGTGGATGGTTGGACTGGATGATCTTGTAGGTCTCTTCCAACCTTGATGATTTTGTGATGCTGTGAGCAAGCTGACAGTCTGCAGTGATTGGGGACTTCACCTCAACCCCATTTCCATAAGATAGTTCTTGTATAAAAAGGTTCCCTGAGAAATCCAGCATCACAGACTAAATTAAATTCTTATCAGCATGACATAATCAATCAAACTGATGAGAATTTTTGAAAATAATGCATTTTGAAAAACTTGCTTCCTAAGATCCAGGGTTAAATATATTATGAATTCCAGGATCCCTCCCCTGTTGGCTTTGAAGGAGGGACTTGAGTGAGATGAATTAAGAAAGTTAAATCACTCTTTTTACTCTGCACTAAGGAAATGCCAAGTAGCTCTGTAACAAAGAACTGACTGAAATTCTGAGGCTTTATTCATTTTCAAGAGTACTCTGCTGCTGAAACAATCCCACTCCTGTTGTGTTGCCTGTGGTGTGATGTGCTGTGCAGTACAACTTCAGGCACCAATTTAAGGTATCTGAAGAACGCTGCTAAGTGTACCATTATTCCTGTTTCAGACTGAAGGTCTACTAATTTTATAGACTCCAAGTGCTGCCTTCATCAAATGAAAGTAGAACGATGAATAATTAAAAGGAAAGGACAGGAAAATTAAAGATAATAAAAACATTCCTACTCCTCTGAATTTCTTGACATGGTATGCTTTGATAAAGCTGTAATTACTGAGAACTACAACGGACTGATCCAATAGAATTACCTTTGATGGCAACTGAAATAGTATTGTTTTCTCCAACCAGATAGCCACAGGGCAACAGCTCAGGTGTCTCTGCACTGTTTGTGCGTTTGATCTCTCCGATGCTGTAGCCCAGAACACTGTCAGAATTCAGCCCCAGCTGACTCACTGGATCCACGTGAATGATGTACTCCTACGGCAAAAAAAGGAGGGATAAATTTACAAGACATTGAAATCTCTGTGCCTGTAGGTTCTATGCTGTAAAAATAAGCACGTTGAGTTAAATACTGCTTGATGCTGTCCAAAACCTGTTCAAAATACCAAGCTAATCCTCAAACATAAAGCACAAAGAATAGGCAAGTAACTGCTATGTAACTTACTGATGAGGAAGCTAGGGAAAGCAAAGTTAGCGGACTTGGCTGAAGTCATACGTTGCCTCTTTGTACAATTCAGCCCTTCTCTGACATACACCCAAACTCACAGCAGTACATTCACCTGAGCCTCCCATTCACAGCTCCTGCTGTGAAATACAGCATGAATACTAATAGGAGAAGTGAATCAGGGAGCAAATGTTTCTCACTGACCTTAAATAACCGTCTAACAACGCCATCCAGAACATCCCATTTGGTCTTCCCACTCACTCCAATGCAGCCTATGAGGAAGGTACGAGGCCTTGAGTCCTAAATGCAAACAAACATGGTTTTAAGTTACTGAATACATCTCAATGGTGTCAGTCAAGCCTGTCTGAGCTCACAATCTTGGTGTATTTACGGTGCTTCATAACCTCATGGTAAAATCTGAATACCATACAAAATTCTTGTTTTGCCCTAGAAGTTTTTTACAGTGTTGGAGACTCAAATCTAGGAAATACTTCAGTGGTACCCAGTGTTAAGTCAAAGGCATTTATTAACAAATCCACAAACAACTCCAAAGCCCTTGAGAAGACTACAGGAAAATTCTACACAGACAATCACAACATGTGTTTGTCCATGATTTCACTATCTAAGATGTTGCATTTGCAAGGTTTATCCAATTTACTTTTAGAAATGATGCCATGGGCATAGAAATGTAGTGACATTCTAAACATATCTATAACGTGTGCGTTACATTTGGTATATTATGGCATTTTGCTTTTGACTTCTGCAGCAGATAAAGAAAAAAGAATGCATCTCATCTTTTTTTATTCCTCCATAGCTGCACTCACAATGATGCATTCACTGAAGAAAAACTGATGTCTATCAGAAGGCTCCAAGTTCAACTAAAATGTCAAGAATCATTTCCACTACTAACAGTGCACACAGTGGAGTCCAACAGAATTAGCCACACAGTTATACTGTTAATGTGCTTGCCCAGGACTGTAATTTATTGATGAAAAACTGCTGTTTAATGGAAAGATCGGCTGAGCTGATTTTGTTTCTGTTTATTCAAATGTTTGTCCCCTCTTACTAAGGATATCAGATTATTTCATAAATGTACATTTACAAGTACTCAGTGTGAGACAGCAATGTCACTGCTTGGTGAAGATTGTGCAGTACATTCATGTGTGAATATACACGGGAAGTGGGCTTCAATTTGACAGTATCTCTAACACACGTGGAAATTTTAGATCTTTTACAATACTTGAGAACGAAGAACATGTGAAAGGATGCAAAACGTGATACTTGCACCAAAGAGGACAACCTGAACCAAAGTTATGGATCTGCTAGCTTGGATCTAACAAGTTCTTGTGGACTACTGTTGCGATTTTTTTTTTTAATTTGTGTTTGTCACACGTAAAAAGTATTCTTCAATAGAACCCTCCAAATCATATAAAAACATAGCAAAGAATTCAAAGGCAAAGTCACTTATATAAGAAAGTCTGGCACAAAATAAAGCTTACTTCCTTCCATTTCATTTCTTCCTGAAAGTTGACAATTATTTTGACATGTCTGCCTCCTTCCTTACGGGCAGAGCCATCACCAGTGTCATCTAACAGCATGTCTGCAAAGAGAAAACATGAAAAGCTTCACAGCTGTATCATAACAATGAAAGCTATTCTGCTTTATGCTAACACTTCTACCACAGTCAAACACGACACATCTGAGCTTCTCGTGCCTGGAGGTAAAACATGAGAATCAGGTTCACTGACTTCCTTTCTAAATATCCAGATCACTCTTAAAAAGAGATGGTCATTGAACATTATTAGCCAGTTACTTTGTATTTTTCTTCATACAAAATATCCCCCATCCAATGGTTCTGAACACAACTCTCTGCAGCTGAGGTCATAATTGGACAACTCCAGTCTAGGGCGCAGCAAACCTACAATGACATTTAAAAAGAAGGCCCCATGCCAGCTCCTGACATATTTCCACACCTTACCTGTTAATCACTTTTGTGCTTTCATTTTTCCATGGCTAACCAAACCAAACCTTCCAAGAGCAGGATAAAACCTGCCCACCATCTTTCTCATTAAACTCACCAAGACTGGTTGACTCCGTGAGGTTCAAACTGTGTTGAGAGAGACCCACTGAATGTCTTGGAGAGGATGAAATGGAAGCCTGAGACTGAGCCCTGCTACAACTGCCGTGGTTCTCAGATTTCAGCCGATCGTTTTCTGCTTTTAACTTTTCAATTTCGCCCTTGAAAAGACAGACCAGCAGTTAGAAAGCACGGTAAAAACACACCCTTAAAAGACAGCATCATAAGCAACTTCAGAAGATATTCCAGTTTAGTAGGAATGCCATTTTCACATTATTTTAATTTACTGCAATAAAGTAATGATTTTAATTATTACAACATCCCATTCACACAACTTTTCAGAGTGTTCTAGAAAACATAAATATGTAGGAATTCATTTAGCACTGAAAAGCAGGTCCTTTTAGGCAGATGGCTTGGGAATTTTTTAAGAGGCAGCTGACAGCCAATGAAATGGTTTCCCCTTGACCTTCTAGGGTTGGAACAGTTAAGTGCTGCAGAGTTCAGGGTGGGAGAAAGCACGTGCTCAGGCTTTTGTGCCGAGGTTTGTCACCATTACAAAACTACACACAATTTTTAACAAGCACTCAAAAACTTGACATTTACCTTCTCTCAGATTTTTATTGTGTGGGGGGATGGCCAGCCTTTTAAACACATCGACATACAATGCGGTATTTCAGGTGGTTATTTCCTACCTGCATTCTGTTCATTGCCTCCCGAAGCTGGTCAAGCTGATGAGCAGAGCTAAGGGCTTCTAGACGAATGTCAGTCAGCTTCATCTCCTTGTCTCTCAGTTCGTTGCGTAACTGCATGACCGTTTCAGCTTCGCTGTCTGTGCATTCAGAAATACTGGGAAAGAAAGAGAAGGAGACATCAAACATCGGTTCCTTTTCAGGTGGTGCCTCACCAGCGTGTAGTAACAAAAGAGGAAAAAAACAGCACTTCTTATTCTACAGGGAGTAGATAATGGTTTGGGCTTATCTCATTAGTGGTACCATAAACCAGATCTTACATACGTCACAGAAAAATAAGAGCCCAACAAAACTTCGTTTGCAGTTGTTGCCGTAAAAGAGCTATTTTCAAGTCAAAATCTAAGAAAATGAAGGGGGTGCAGGCAGCAGCAGCAGTCGGCTGAAGATTTATGCTTTTACAGAAAGATTTAAAGCTCACCAGGTGTGAGCTTTTAAATGTTCCCTGAAATGTTCTGGAGGGCTTCAGAACTCTACACCTATTCAAGCATTATAAATTCCCATTTACTCTAAAGCACTCACAGTCAAAACATTTTTGGTGGCATTTCAATTCCCTCCTCCCACAAAAAAAAATATCTAGATGAATAACATTTCAGCACATTCATAAGTGTATCTATGCAAAGATTAACTGCACAGCTGCGTGCTTTGAGGGATGTCTCACTTATAATGTGTCTCCCTAAATCGGGTTAATGAGAGATGTTTTCTCCAACAGAAAGCTGGTATGCCAAAATACACAGGTTTTGTTCTTGCTCCATGCTTCCCCCAGTTCATGTGCTTACTCCTTTTCTCGTGTTTAGGCTTTCTGCTTTCTTTTCAAGATGAGAAGTACACATACTGCGTTTTGCCTGATGACGGACAGGATCATCATTGAACAATTTTCTGCCCTCAGAGTTCTAAAACCCAATTTGCTGTAGCTATCATGAACTCAGCGAGTCAGATTCAAGACAATGGAGAAGCATTAAAAAATTCATGGGGGATTATCTTCTGATATTAGCATTTCATCACTATATCTGGCTGGAAGCTACTGCTATTTTCTTTTGCTTCTTCGTGTGAGAGTAAGGTGCAAAATTTCAAGTCTGCATACTTAAATGCACCCAAACTGAAGTTTTCTATGGCACCCACAAGGCTGGAAGGATCCTTGAGATGTTTTACAGTATGGCCTCTTACAGATTTCTGTATTTGCTTATCCTGCTCAAGTGAAGAAGTTTTAACACACCAAATCTGTTGTACAAAGTTCTCCAAGCACAATCCAAATGCAAGTTTAGGCTTGCAACAGCACACTGTGGCCATTTTAAACTCTGTTTATTAAACGGCCAAAACAGTGTATCAAGAATGCCTGCAATCTTCCCATGAATGTAAAGCTAGCTAAGCAACAGAGCAGCCATCCTGACTTGAAAATCAACATTTCACTCACATGCAAACACAGACAGGAGAGTATGATTTGGTGATACCGATGATCCTATATAATAGCTTCCTACCACCAAAAGAAGAAAAATTGTGTCTGACTCCTCTTCTCCTTGCCAGCTCCTGGCTGTGCTGAATTCATGCCCCTGTGCTTACACCAGCTCTGATGCTCATCTGTGTCTGAAAACTCCCCTGAGCTGATCCAACTCAGTAACCTGGGGAAAGGACTGTAGCAGCAGAACTAGTGTAAGGGAAGGAGAAGGCACAGGAGGACGTGGGGGTTTCTGTCCAATAGAAACAACCTGTTAAGAGTTCAGCCATATCACTAAACCATGCCATTCAAACTTCAGTAAATTCTTACCTTTCTTTGAATTTGTCAATTTACTTGGGAACTCCATCACTGCAGATTACTACAAAACGTGCTGTCATTAGCCAAGAGAGAAAACAAAATCCCACACTTGGCCTGGCTGTATCATTAGCAGCCAGAGATCCAATTAGTTCTGCACACCACGGTCATCCTTGCTATAAACACTCTTCATACACAGTGTGTTTTGCAGAGAAAGCTCCCCGGTGAAATACATTCAAACCAAGATGCTTTCCACACAAATTTCCATTTAAAAATAATAAATAAATAAATAAAAAACTAAAAAGAAATAAAAATAAAAATCACTTACAGAGAATTGGAATGGGAAGCTCTCAGCAACGGTGTAGAAACAGCAGAGTTATGGTGTGGTAGCTTTGGTGATGAGGGTAACGAAGAATCTGTCATCTCCTCTATATCTGAATGAGAAGATGCTGACTTGGGAGACTTCTTTTTACCAAAAGCTTGCTTGAAGGAGCTGCGTAACTGAAAAAAACAAGACAACTGTGGGCACACCATGAAGAATGCATCCATACAGAAAGCCACAGAGCACAACTCCAACATGCAAATATTCCAAACAATGAAGCCATACTCACAGATTTTAACAGAGCTAAAAGACAATCAAAAAGCTTTTTTCATTAACTAATTAATCTATTTAAGAGATTAATAAGGTCAATAGGACTGGACGTCAGTGCTTCCTATTTTTTAATATTTTACAGCAAATTCTGTTCAGTGAAATGAGCTTTACAGCAACAGTATAACGACTTGCAGCCAGAGCATAACGTGGCTCAGGCAAGGTTAATGATGCTGAAATGGTTAGTGATGTAAATGGATGGGTTAGCTTTGTATCTCATAGTTTAAAGTAGGTCTTCCTTACCTCGTTGACCTGCCGGAAGAAGTGCAAGCAAAAGGAAATGGGGGGAAAGGAAAAAAGACAAGTTTTAACAGATAAAGCCTGTGATAAGGAAAGCTTTGGATTTCTATGACAAACATGACCAATCATCAACAAAGAACAAGAGTTACTTTAAAAATGGAACCCTGTACCTTCTAAAAACGGGTGCTTCAAACAACACACGGTCACCTCCGCATTACTTGAAGGAGATAACAGATCCAGGTTTCTTTTACCACTTTGGTTGTATTTTCTCCTTGGCTCAGATAGAATGTTCTAGCTAACACTAACTACTTTCATATTTCACTTTTCGTTGCAGGAATAGGGATTTCCAAGTGAAAATACTAGAAATACTGCATCTTCTCTACATGCCTGCAACTTGTTTGTTTGTTTGTTTTTTAATGAGCCTACCATTTAGCAAACAACATAAACAGTTCATCTACTGCTGTTCATCTACTGCTATCTTAAATTACGTGTTGTAAACAGTGTTGTTGCTTAATATGAGATGAAAGTTCTTTTTACGTTAGACAAAGACTAATGAGAAATGCTGAAAATCTGTCGTTTCAACCCTGAGTGGACAGCCACATCCACTATGTGTTTCTATGCGTAACAAAAGGTTCTTGGTAGAGAACAACATCCATGTTTGTGATACTCACTAAGTGCAAGTCAGACTGCTATTTTCTGATTTCATTTCCAATCTTCATTTTACACCAATGTACTCGTATTTAATGCTACAACAAAAACACTGTCCTGTCTTCTTTATGTTTCCTTATGCTTCTTTGAAGACAGCTGTGTGCTAAATGAGAAGCGTACACTGATACAGAATGAGACCTACTACATTACGATGACAAAGAACAGAAACTAAAGTAAAAATGTCACAAGTTTTTATCTTATCTAATGCTTAATGGTTACAAAAGTTTTGTCACAAAAACTATAAGAGCTGCCAGCCGTTTGAAGATGCAGCAATTTACCCTGTCTATAATTAACACATAACCCTGCACAAGGAGATGACGTTGCTTCTGTTTACCCAGTGATTTTAGGAGGAAAGCAGCAATACTACAGTGATGGAGGAGCTAGCAAGACATTCAAATGAAACAATTGTTATAAAAGAAATAAAAACAAGAGCCTGCTCAAGAAGTACTTCCTTAAAGTACAGGAGGCTTCAATTAACATTTCCAAGGGGATACTGCACAAATCTATACCTAAGCTTTCCCAGCCCAAACCACATTTTGTAGCTCTAAAGAAAAGATCCCCAAAGATACAGGGAGATTTAAATTCAATGGAAGGGAAGGGGTGGAATGATTTACCGGCTACGGTATGGGATCTAGGGACTTTAGTCCAGACTACATTCAGACAAGGTCACTAAGGCAGTTATGGTCTAATTCAAAATGGAGTTTAATGTATTGTACCTTTCTTCCAGTATATGGTACCTTGTACACAGTACATGATGAGCAAAGAAGGAAAAATGGGAAATGAAAGGTGAGTACTGCAAAACCCTGAATAATGTATGTTTATCACAGCAACTTCTTAAAATTTGTTTGGTTTTTTTTGTAGAACTCCACGGTAACATTCCAGACAGAGCTCTTAAAGCTTAATTTAACATGTTTACTCAAAAAAGAAAGCCCTGTGAGGCATAAAGAAAAAAAATTAAAAATGATCTCTCATTGTGGACTTGTTCTGTTTTAATGAGAAACGCAGAGCTTTCCCTGAGGGGCTGCACACTGTACTGCTTTTAGGCAGGACTGATTTTGACAGCTCTTTCTACTTTCGGACCGGCCTTTCAGCTGTTAACGTCAAACTCAACCCTACACAGATTCAACACAAGCATAGACATCACTTACAACTCAATTAACTCTTCCAAAGGGTATTTACGCTGGATTTAAACAGTGCCTAGTTCTTGTGCTGACCTGCTGCATGCGGGGAGGGAGGAGCTGAGCAACTACATTTCACTGTGCATGTTCTGACAGTTCTATATAAACCACATGCGATCCATTAACATACACTCACCCAGTTCTTCCTCTTCTTCTTCTTTGAATCACTCTCTATGTTGCTTCCCACGCTCGAGTGGCTGGTAGCACTGTTGATGCTGGAGACGCTGTCTGAAGAGTGCTGCCTTCGGATCCGCAGCTCTGCGGGTTGAGCGGCTCCAGTTCCTGCACGTTAACAGAGGTGGTGCTCAATATGATATTCTGTATTAATCATTTAATCCCAAATGAAGAGTTTGAAAGGAAAAAAAGTCACTCAGGCAACCGCTTACCTCAGCCTCAGCTGAGGTTCTGTTTATTTCAAAGCAGTGCTCCTAATCCTTATTTCTCATGAAGAGATTCAATTTTCAGACCCAGGCCTCTCAAACATCTCCTTCAGCAGTTTATCCCAGTGTAAATGATTGGGATAAGTAACAGAAGTCGGACATAACAAAACTACATTCAAACTTCATATCGGAGATTACAGAAAACACCAAAGAAAATCAAGTTGAGCGTTTGACCATTCCAAAAAGGGTTTCTTGATGCTTCATGTGAGCATCCATGGGTGAGTTGTTACTGAATGCCTACAGTAAATTCAGGGAGCTCACACTCAAGTTTTAACACATCCACTTATTTCTGTAGAATTTACCACACTATTTACACAGATACACATTCCAAATCCCCTCACTATACAAAATCAAGTGATCACAGAGAGCGCTGTCATGAGACGAAGCTGATCTCTGACAGGCAGAGTTACATCAGATATTACCAAGAGGACTCAAATCCCACAAGCACTGCACAGTCATGAAATGCAGTGCTTGCTTCTCACCTTTGCAGGTGAGCTCAGGTGTGTTGATGACTCCGTTAATGGCAGCCTGGGCAGCAGCGTTTTGCTTCTTCAGTAGCTCAATAGTCTTCCGTAACTCATTCAGTTCAGAGTCCTTAAAGAAAAAAACAGTGTTGATAAGTCAGAAAAAGCAGATGCTACCACCTTTCAGTCCAAGCACTGGGAGATGATAGAATTTTTGGAATATATACATCCAAGGAAAGGAAAATGAAGTTTGGTATACACCAGGGGAAGCACATCCTCAAAAGGATGCAAAATAGCTTTGTTAATTTTACACAAAAAAATGCACATGCTCTGTAATAGAGAAACAATGTACGTCCAGACATATGTCCAAGAAAACATTATACACTTCTTTTGGACACAAGTGTGAATGCACTGGGAAGAAATTTATTCCAAAAATTCACAAGGCATGCTCTTTGCTTGGTAAAGAACTGTCTGGAGGGCTGAGCCAGAGAGTGGTGGTGAATGGAGTTTGGATGCTGTACAGAGGGACAAGGTTTAGTGGGAAATACTGGTGACAGGAGGACAGTTGGACTGGATGATCTTGGAGATTGTTTCAAACCTTGGTGACTGTGAGTTTACTTGCAAACTTGCCTTTTGTTCAGCTGTCATGGTGAGGCTCTGCAGTCTGATTGTCATGTTTCCCAGACTCTGCTCAAACGCTGCCACAAGGTGGGCCTGAAAATTAAATTACACAGACAACATTTGTGCAGGTGTTTGAATGCATCACCCACTGCATTTCACTGTTTGTCATATCGATGTCACAGAGAAAACAGCAGTGAGCCAAAGGACTTGAGCACGCATCATGAAAGCATTTACCAGCAAATAAGCAGGAACAACTTAGCTGCGGAAAACTAGAAATGACAAAGAGAACAGACTAATGTCCAGAGTTTAGAAAATCACAGCCCACGTGTGTCAGGCAAGAGCAGCAGCACCCCCTGAAGTCGTGCAGGTGGAGGCTGCATGCCATGCCACTGTGCTCAGCAGCAGCTGCCACCAGGCAGCTCCTCAGCCAGGCACTGCCCTTCCTGTTCTGGTAGTGCAACCCCAGCAGCCATGCTGGTTATCTCCAGTGTGCTCTAACAGAGCAGCAAAGTGGGATTTGGCTCCTGTTTGGACCTCTCATCTACTCTGATAAAAATGCAGTCCTGCATCCAGGACATATGTGATAACAAAAACACCTTCTGGTCCCTGGGAGATAAGGTCCTTTACAGAGCCCCATCTCAAGCTATTCAGTTGATGAGTTACTGAAATCTGTTTACATTCTGTGATAAAGGGAAAAAAACACATTGCCACTTTGTCAAAACAGAATGACACAGCAGATTCTTTTAATTGAAACTCACAGATGAAGTAGCTGAGGCTTTAAGAGACATTTCAGGGAGTGCACTTTGTCACTTGGTAGCAAAAAGGCATGGAAGGCCCTCCTCGGTTATTGAACCGCATCTCAAAGCTACTGCAAGCAACGATATGAAAGACCTCCTACCACAAAACGTAGGGAGGAAAAAAGATACAGAACAACCCAGGGCTCTAAACACCACTTGCCGTTCATTTTTCAACTCAGAATTAATCTCTGACCTTTCATGCAGGCCATTACATACAGTATGTACAAAGCCATTATACAGCCCCATATAAGACTGCTTAGGGATAGCTTGCATGGACCCTCAGAGTTGATGCAACTGTTGCCACAGAGCATATTACAAGAAGCTTAAATCTTTTTTTGCAGGGAATAAAAAAAACCAAAGAAAAACAAAACAAAAAAAACAGCCCACAAAGGAACCACCTGAAGAACACCAGCTCATAATTTTTAGGAGAATGGAGAATAACCTAAAAAGTTTTCAACACATAGCAATAAATAGAATCACATTATGGAGGTAAAATAGAGTGAAACAATGTAGAACACAAGAGATGCTTTAATTAAAGGTGTTAAAAGGGAAACCAAAAGTGTGTGCTTGTGGGGCAAAGAGGTAAAGCTTGAAAATGCACCATCTTCACTTTCCCCTAGCAAATGATCAAGGACATGCAGATAAACAAGGCAACTGAGAGCTGCTGAAAGACAGAAAACTGCCTATTTTCACTGCCAGATGTTGGTAGCAATATATAAAAGTTCCATTGTCTTGAATTATACCACTGTCTTGAATTACAATTAGCTCTAAAAGTTTTCTAAAATGTTTTCAGTTTTAATATCCGCAAAAGGAAAAAAGCAAAAAAGGAAAAGCATTTTCCAAAACCACACTGATGTGCTACCTTAAGCTTCCAAGAAAACCAGACTAGAGAGAGCTATTACACTGCTGATAAGTGAACAGATCAGATATCTGAAAACACTGCTAAGCCAAGGAGAGAGCAGGCTTTACACAAAGCAGTGGACTATTTCAGGTCAAGGACACTGACATTTCCCTATTTGGGCTTTTCTACATTAGCTATCAAGCTCTAACCCTAAATATTCACCATATTAAAACCATGAAATGTGTGAAAATTAGTATTTTTAGGATTCTAAGTTGTATGTCTACTAGAAAACATATGAAGTTAGTTAAAAAACTTATAGTAGTCACCTGTGTACCTAATCTAACAGGTCATGCTTGCCAGCCAGTACCCAACCCAAGTCAAGCACCTTGTAAAGGAGAGCCAACAATTAATCTGAACAATTAACTCTATCAGTGTCATTCTTAAAACAAAGAGATCTGTCTTGTGGTGGAAAGATACTGGAAGTCATGGAGGCAGCAAGGCTCACCGTGCTGTGCTGCAGAACAGAGAAAGCACTACTGCACTCCTGCAGCTAGTCTGTAAGCTGCTCCATCAGCTGATCTCTGCAACTAACTGAATGGTCTCTCCAATACCTGGGGGCACTTGACTTGCCACAAAGGTCCAACCTGCTGAAATCATCCAGAATTTCCTGGTGCTTGGCCAGTTCCCATCGCAGTGAGGTTGGAGCTCAATGATCTTTAAGGTCCCCTTCAACCTAAGCCACTCTATAATTCTATGAATTACCCTCTGTTCTTCCCACATGAAGCGCTGAGAACCCAGTGTTGGCTGTATTAGGAATTGAAAATGACTGAGATGTGTAAGAAAGGACGAGTGGATTGAGAAGATGGGAAGCCTGATAAACTGTAACCACGTTTTTAATGCCACCATAAGGCATTATTATTACACACATATGCATACATTGAAATAACTGAACATAGGCACAGCTCAATGTATGTCTCCTTAGCCACAACATTCTACAATTACCGTAACAAATATCTCATTTTTTAATTTAAAATCTATTTAAAATTACAAAACAGTGTCAAATCTTTCCAAGTAGAACCGGGCATTGGCTCACCTAAATACACATGGCACAACCCTTCACAGAGCCATTTCAGACTTGGTCACCATTCGCACACAGCTGACCTACTCTAAACAACTGCTCTCACATTCACACTGAAAACAAACACGAACAGTACAATAACACAGGGATGTGCATCTCTCATTCCCACCAGCCCCTGTGAAAACAAGCAGAGCTGAGGCTGTGAGAAAATAGCAAGAAGCAAGCTAAACCACTACTACATGTGTTTGAAAATGTAAACATTTATTTAAAAGGCAGACTGCAACATTTCTACTGGGAGGGCAGAGAACAGGGTGGGGGGCAATAGTGATCTGTAATACTCGTCAAAAGTTTGCAAAAGTTTTAAAAAATAGAGAGAGAATGAAAACAGGATTACATGGATTAACAGACAGCACACTTCAGGGAATCCTGCCTTACTTTCTCACACATAAAAGATGCTTCCAGACGAGAAACAACTGATAAACCTTTTGCATTCAGAAAATTAATTTTTGTCGGTTTTTTTTTTGTTGGTTTTTTTTTTTGTGGTTTTTTTTTTTTTTTTTTTTTTTGCTTTTCCTCTTGGCTCAGAGACTAAAAATATAAATGCAGTCAAAGCATTTTCCTTTTGACTTCTACAGTATTCTCAGTTTTCTATTTTGCAAGCTGGACAAACTCAGTGACGTCTGCAGTAAACTGCTGATTTCCCCTTAAGTGTTTCTTGAATAGGTGTTACTGCTCAGAAGAAAACTGCACTTCACTGTGCCAAGTTTAGTATTCCACCTATTCAAGGAGCTGAGGGACAACAGTGTCCTCTCTGGTAGCACGTGCTCATGTTTTTCAATTCCCACAGCCAAGGATGCCAGTATGATCCAATCTGATGACCATTCATCTGCAGCTTGTTTACTCTACAACTGCTTATTTTTGTAGTAAGCTTCTGTTTTTCAGATTACTTCTACCAGTGACTACAGAACACACAAATAAACTTGCTCAGGGTCATGCATAGCACTGCCTCAACACTTCCTGGCTTCAATTTATTTTTTTTCTCAAGTGTCTTTCTTACTTAAACACCAAATTCCAGAGGTATTGCCTGCACTGGCAGAAAACAGGTATGTTCACTCTTCAGACAACTGTAAATTAATTCTCAGATCCTCTATGTCACTACTACCTACGATTCCATTAGCCCACTTCTTTATGGAATATGAAAACATGATGCTTTGCAATCCAGGTTTCTATCAATTTTTATTCCTACCAATTTTAGCCATCGTTTGCATCTCATCCCACTCAAACATCAAAACAAGACACTACTTATTAAATATCAAAGTGTTAAGTGTTTGTTCTTTTATGTACTCACATTTGCAGTCAGCTGGGTTGTCAGAGCTGATACTTTCTCTTGGGATGCATCTAGCTCTCTTCGTAGCTTGCGAATCTGGGTATTTTAAGAGATCTCTTTACTGCATCATGACATGGAGCAATAGAACAGTAAGACAGAAAACGTGGTGTCTTGACAGAGCATTTATGCCTGTCAAACACAAACCGCTCTTACCTCCGACTGGCACTTCTCTTCAGGCTGTAAAATAAAACCACAGGAAAATATATGAGGATGTGACAACAGAACCAGTACAACAATCTTAACTATTATTATTATGAATATGAATTTCAAAAAATTCAGGTGATAATTTCTTGTTTAGGATTTTCATATCTATATTCCTCCTTAGATTATTTGCTTGGGAACAAACAAGCAGGCTGCTTGTACAACACTTCCTATGCAGCAGAATTTGTCTCCGCTTCCCAATTTGCCAGCCAGCACACCTCTGAGTCTGAGGCATGCATGGAAGGCTGAAGTCTTGGCTCAGTGCAAAAGGAATTGCATGAGGTTCTGAAAAGACAAGTCAGTCATAGGGCATGGGAGATCCTCAGCAGTTCCCTTACTGCTATGCTCAGCTCTCCATGGGATGGTAGTCATGCTTTTGCATTCCACAGTGATCTAAAGAAAATCACTACCACCTGGGTGCTGTCTAGGCACTGACCATCCACTGTAGCCTGCATGACAAAATTTTGGCTACTGTAGCTTGTTTCTAACCAAAGCCATTGGCAAGGAGAAGGACATAGCAAAATGTCACACACTTCACTACTCTTATGTAACCATGCCCAGCACCAGCCACTGTGAAAATTATACTTGTCAAACCACACTATTAAGAACCGCTTGGGCTTGGACAGAAAGCACATGAACCAGAAGCTTAAGCAGAAGCTGCTGACTCCTCTCCTTGTGGCTCTCGTGGCTACAAACAACAGCCCACGGGATAGGTCTGTTTTCCATCCTTCAATATGTTATCTGTTTTGGCTCCACACAGACCTTGCTTGAGGCAAGGATCATAGTGGAAGGCAATATTTTCAAATGATTATCAAGGCCTTAAGGCCATGTTACACATGTTCCTTGCTATCTGTGAAATAGATACAAGAAATAACACTATGCTGGCTGTGTGATTTCATGAACAGTTACACATGGTATTCCAAAAGCAAGTTCTTCCACGTACTCATCATGTGTCACTTGGGCTTGTTTCAGCTGTGTATGTGTGCCAATTGTGGAGTTGCATCATACTTGCTTAACGATGTGAAATGAAAGATCCTGTTCAACTCAAATATATTTACCAAGTAATTATCTATCATTCATTTCTTTTAGTGTCTAGCTATTAGAAACCTCCCAAATTGCAATCGCAGTATGCCAGGAATGCACGATCCAGCTTTAATCTATCTAGCTTGGATACTAAGAACAATGAACCATGGATCATCCATGCTGAATACTTCTGTACTGTCTTGTGTAGGCTGGAAGCTGCTTGTAGCCCAGGGTCACTGCAATTAACACCTCAAGGGGCTAGATAAAAGCTAAGCAAAACAGGGTTTCCATGTTGCAGTCTCCCTTCTCCATTACAGTGTGGGTATGGTTTTACAAGTCTTCCATAGTGCATGCTTTAAATGGACAATCTAGAAGAAAACAAGCAAACGCAACCTGTGGTTTTAAAAAATCAGTATTTTCAAATTTCAGTCCATTTTATTTCAGGATTAGATAATCTTAGTACATGTGTTCTTCTGGAAAAAGCATTGTTGGCACAGTGAGCAAATATTAAAATCTATGCTATGAAGAACTCACCAAACTGCTCCAGTAGTAAAATACAAGGCTAGAATGACTTAAAGCACCTGAAATTTGTTGTATGAAATAATTAAGTTCAGAAGCTCCTCAGATCTGATGAGGTCTTTAGCAGCCAAATCTATTCAGCAGAGCTGTAAAACACTGACTCTAACAATGACTTGCTGCTTTTAAACCATTATCATCTCTGTTTAATGAGGATGCTGCTACATAACTACAAGCATCTTTATGAATGTTTCTTTCATCGCTAGCATTCAGCATACAAATGAAAATGAAAAGCACTTCTGCTCCTCTTCCTTGAATGGCAAAAGTAACAAGCACAAAAAGACTGGTCAACTCACAAATTGTGATCAATAAAGCAAAATAGTTCAGTTCATTATACTCACTGTTGAATAAATAGATGATGTACTGGACACCAAAGAGAGAGAGGAGCCGTGCACTGGAGGAAAGAAAATAAACAAACTGAGTAAACTGACCACACAGTGGTTGCCACAGATCATCTATTATCAGCCATTTGCCTACTAAGGAGGTACCTTAGATGCACATATACATCAATTCTTCAGGCTGTTACCACCACACCGTGCTAAGATTTACATGTACAAGCATTTTCTTTGTGAGTATGCTGTTAAGAAGCCATTATCTCAGCTACTGAAACAAACACCATTACCTTTATTCATCATTACCATCTTTATTTCTTGAGAGTAGATCATCTTTACTTCTTGAGAGTAGAACACCCAGTGTGCAGGCAACACTGCACAGGGCAAACAAAAGTATTGTACAGACTATATATTCTTTTGTTATCACTCTCTATGCTTTTCCTTCACACAGTTTTTATTTAAATTAAAAAAAAAAAGGTGCGTTCAAGGAAGCTGCCCTACCAACTGCCCAGACAAGAGGCAGATCTCCTTAAAACGGAATGAGGGACACAGATTTTTAAGTTCACACAGCTGGGATTATTAAGATCACATTGGGACTTTGAAGAAAGAAACAAAGTGAAAAAAGGGAGAGAACGTACAACCCAGGGAATCATACTCCTTTCTGCCTTGTAGAGGTGCAATATGTGATTGTGCAAATCATTTGAGATGTCTAGTGCCAAGGGCAACTAAGGAGTTAATACTTCTGTGCAATTTCATGTTAAAGTTTCTGCAGATGGCTACTTTAAGGCTATTTAATTAGGAGCCTGAAGGCAGCCATGCTCTTCATGTGATTCCTGTTTGCTGCAGTTAACATGCATCTGCATGCACATTACAAACCCAGATTGTTTTGGAACTACTAACTGAAAACACTGTAAATGCATATGTAAGCACGTTGCATTTTTTAATGGTAGAAAAGAAACAGCCTCATCATGAACAACGTCTCCTTCTCTGGAGACATCCAAGACCTGCCTGGACACCTACCTGTGCAACCTGGGCTAGGGAGCTGCTTTGGCAGGTCCCCTCCAACCCCTGTAATTCTGTGAACTGCCCCAAAATCAGAAAGAGCATATACTTCAGTCAGTGGCACAGAAAGGAATAAACATTTATATCCCAACAACAGTGGATTTAATTCTCCTCTCTCTCGGAGGCTGAAACATCAGTGTGGAGCCAGCAGCATTATTATTGACACTGACTGATTGGTATAAAATTGAGCTGTCCATTAACAACATTCCACTTCAACAATACCTTTTCATCTCACGTTCTGCACAGTCTGTGAGGATGAGTTAGATTCATAGGTTTGAAAGGACAGGATAACATACACACTGTGCTCAGAACTGCTTGCTCACTTCTAATTTGTGATTCCCTGGGAAATAAGCAGGAGCTACAGGGCTACCCCTGCCTTCAGTAGGGCTGGAGAATTCTAATGAAACAAATGGAAAGCATTTAGCAGAAGGTTTGGCATGACTACACTTCCCTTTTCCTTTTCTAACCAGCTCCTCCCTCAAACACATAATACTTAAGTACTCATTCAGACTAGTCTCTCTCTGGGATGAGAACTTCTTAATTATAAAATATAATTTCTCCTCCCATACACCACAATGCATTAGCTGTAATCCCAGGCACACATAAAATGATAAAGATGCTATCAATAAAACTTGAGTGAATGCTGATGCAGTACCCTTTTCAATAAATCATCAGTATATAAGACAGATGCATTGATCTAGGCTAATTCAGAAATGACATTATGGAATTCTTCGTTAACAGGAGGACTGTTCATTCCAGAGCAGAATTCAGCTGACTGAGAACCAGGCAATATTTGATACTCTTTGGTTATCTACCTTTCTGAGTGTTGCACAAAGGTCAATTGCTGCAGTGACACAGATTCAGCCCTATAGGGTTATTCTTCTCTTTTTCAACCCCTAATGCAGATCCTCTGCCACGGGCCTCTAAAATACAATTAGATGTTTGGCTGAATTCAATAACGAATTAGCCCTGAATCTGTCTGAAGCAACATCCAATGCACACTTTCCATCACTTCCAATGGAAGAAAACAGATGGAATAACCAGCATCCACAGGAAGACACCTGGTGGTTCTTAAAGGCTCCTATGAGCACTTAAGCATGGCTTGGATGCTCCAGCAGGTGACAACAACAGGACACTGGCATTAACACTGCTGAAACACATCAGCAGTGAAAGCAAGCCAGCAAAGACCTGTGTGAACTGTATTGGTAAAGCACCTTTTACCCGACTAAACTCCCAATCCTTTCTAGAAAGGAGATTCAAGACTGGAAAGGTTAATCCCATCAACTTCCTATGACTTCTGAAAGTGCACAGTGTTTTATTCCTGTACTTACTGGAGCTTCTTTTATCATGTACGTATGAATATATATTTGAAATGAGGATGAGGAAGAAAAAGAAGTCCAAATGTTTAGAAGAATGACTCAGGGTCCTTTCGTGAAAGCTGTGAAGATGTGAACCCACAGCATTCAGTAGAAATACCAAGGAAAGACAAACTGCATACAGATCAAATACTTGGAAGTTAAATGAAATAGCAGCAACAGCCTGACTAATGTCAGCAACAGC
This sequence comes from Cyrtonyx montezumae, assembly GCF_038088225.1. Taxonomy (NCBI): domain Eukaryota; kingdom Metazoa; phylum Chordata; class Aves; order Galliformes; family Odontophoridae; genus Cyrtonyx; species Cyrtonyx montezumae. The sequence continues at coordinate 52,572,972 of NW_027071826.1, read as the reverse complement.
CTGACTAATGTCAATTAGTTATACTACAAGCAGAAGTGTGGAGGCCTAGGTTCAGGTGAATATGCCTATTCAGGAAAACACTTTAATAGCCTAACCCTAAGCATGAATTTATGACACTGACTGATCACTAAAAATGAGCACAGAATGTGTTTAAGCCATTTCTGCACTTAAGCGCGCAGAACATTTACATCCCAGCCTATGTTCACCCAGAAGGATCGCTGACTGAATATCACTGGAACAAAGACAACTAGGATAATAGTTCCAAAATGTTCCAAATAACACTGAGAATGCTACACAGAAAACTGCCCCAAAATGAACCCATATGCTGAAATGAAGCACTAAATTTACATCTGGGTTTGGTGAGAATGCCATCTTCTGCTCATTTCCAGCATCACATATTGCACTGACCTTCTTCGAAGCCATCACGGAACGAGCCAGAGCGGCTCATCGTTCTACTCTTCTCATCCAAGGACATGGAGCTGTTCCTGAAGCGTGTGTCGCTATAGGGATCATAGGGACCATCTGCATTGGAAAGGCTGTGGGTCCTCAGCATGGCTGGATTTGACAGGCTCATCTGGGCTGCAGTGGTTGGGCTTGCTGTAAAGCACAGAATAGACAGCAGTTTATTTGCGTGACCAAAGATTTTCATGCTCGGTGTTGGTGTGGCTATCAAAAAACATGATTTTATAACACAAATTCTTCATGTCATCCGCTCTAGTCATCATTATGTTTCTAATTTCAGTGGATGTTAGTAAGAGGCATGCCAATCAAGCTAACGAATAAGAAAACTCAAGTAAATAAGGTCATTCTAAACACTGGGTGATAAGTCCACGCTGCTACAGGCGAGCTCAGTCAACTCAGTAACACCTTGTAGGCATGAATTAATTAATTCACGTTGAATTTGAAACAACCCTTCCTCAAATAGGTGTAAAGTGCCAAAAGGAATTTAAACTAGCATTTTGCTTACACAGAACAGGCCTCCTGAATGATCTCCTTAGAAGTCTTCAAGTTCCCAGAAAATGGTATTTTTATGTGTACTTAGGGGAAGTTGGAAATTTTAAGACCTTTAGTTTCCTAATAGCTGTGTATTTCAGAACAGTTTATATCCCCTACGAGGTCCTAAGAATTCTAAGTATTACTCAGGCATGAAAACTTGCAGAATTTGCAGATTAACAGACACCACACAAACATCAGCTTTGCCTTGAGAGCCAGCACTCTCCCAGCCAGTGTTCAGAGTATCAAACTTCCATTTCAGTTTTCACATTTTTTAAAGCACCTTCAGCGCTAAATTATTCCTGTTACTTGACAATAACTTTTGGAAAAATGAAAACAACAGAACTGCTGTTCAATCTCCTCTCGGTATTCTGTCACTATCTGTTTTCCATATATGCCATCAACTGTTACAGACAAATCTGATGAGGATTTACAGTTTTGCCTCCCGGTCCCAAGTCTTCCCGCTGTATTGATTATCTCTAGGCAATGAATATACAATCCATCTGTTCTTTCAAATATTTTCTTCCTCTTGTGTAGAAGATACAGTAATTCTGCTTAAAGGTGCTAAACTTTCAGATCCACATTTGCCAACACAGCACCCCTTGACTCCAATATCTCCCAACCTCCTTTATTAAGGACACAAAAAACCCACATTTTCTTGTTAACTTCTTGTAGCGAAACAGCTTTTGAAGCACGTTAATGCAAATTATCTTCAGTATTCTCCATAAGGATTTAACTTCCTGAGGCTAAGACTACATCGTTTTGCTTGACCATTAATGTATGTTTGTGAACTTGACCATTTGTTAGCTGCTGCTGATGTAATTACACCACGCGTATATTCAGCTAAAATGGTACGTGCTGTTTTACTTTGGACATGGGTGGTCGATTAAAACCTACAAAATACTAAGTATCCTGTTAAGCTCCTTCTGTATTTTCCTTCACTTAGTTTCATCGTTGTAATTAAGGTAAAGAATTTTTCTAAGTTAAAAGTCCCCTGCTCTTGTAAGTTATTTCAGACTCAGCTTTGTTAAATTTTCCAATCAGCCAGCTGATACACACTGAGATACTAAGTGGCATGCTTGGCCTTTAAATCATTGCTAAGCAGGCAGGCAACATTTTCATTCTTTCAAACACAGCAACGTGTGTGATATTAATGAATGGCTCTGCTTAATAGCTCTCAATTTAGATTAAGGCACCTGATGACTCCAAGGGAAACACTTTCAGACGTTACTGTAACTATGCCACCTTTGGGCACACGAGACACCCATGCTGATTAGTCACACTAATTTCAACTGAAGTACTTCCTGAAGGTTCAAAGTGGTACTTGGAGCTGCTGAGAGAGCACTGCATTACGTAATCTGCTCTTTTCAAAGCACACAAAGTATTGCTATGATTATCAAAACACATCATAACTCACCAAGCTGCGAGAAGTTAAATCTAGTTCCAGAAGGTGATGTTATGCTGGATCCTGATGAAAATGGAGAATTGCCAGCAGTGTCCTGGAGCCCTCCTGCTGAATGCGACCGTAGCCATTCTTTTGCATCTTCTTGGCTACGAAGTTGGGAGGAAGGAGTATACCTGCACAAAGCAAACAGCCTTTTTCAAACTGAATTCTGGCAACTGTCAAATAAAGAAAAAAGAACAAACAACAAACAAACAAACCATGGAATGTCACAGAGGGGAGGGGGAGAGGGTACGAAAGATGGAAAAACTTGCATATAAAATCTGAAGATTTCTCCTTTCCTATGGCTTTGCTAACAACCAAACTAGCAGTTAACAAAAAGCCACTAAAAGAAATTGTGTGGTGTACTACTGCAGAATCAAGTTTAGCGTGTGTTACATAGGTATGACTGAAAAACAAAGACACAGCTTGGAAAACCTTTCCTTAGGATATGCCAAACTTTATCCCTGTTTTAATATTTTGGTGTGCCTCTAAGCTTAGCTGGCTTTCTGTCATACTACAATCAAATTAAAGTCAAAAAAGCCATTAGTAGACTTTTAAACAAATTGGGAACTCAATGCTTTATATTGCACAGATGTTAAAGGGAGGTGTATCTCATCTGGTTCAAAACTTACAGCTTTAAATAATCACCATGGAGACTACACTGAGCCTTTTCTGAAGGTAAAGAAAATAGCGTGGATTTTATCAGTGGCAACACGCCCACCAGCTTCAGCTCATCCCCAGTTTTAAATCTGCTTTGGTGGACGACTGAAAAATAGATATGTTACCACAGGCCTTGTATTCTCTTTCCTCTCCTTCTGACTCAACACTTAAGCAACAGCCCTGATTGAGGACTGTTGGACAGCTGGACAAGATGAACCTAGAGATCTTTTCCAATCTCAACCATCCTCTGATTCTACAAGCTCTGAAACTTTACATAGATATCAGTTTATTAAGAAAAGGGCTTCAGTCCTTCTACTTTAGCACGCTTAGAACGGAGGGTTTCTGCACGATCAGTACCTACCTCTTCAGCACTCAAACGTTTCAGTCTTAAAAGAGAGTCATTATTTATCAGAGACATACTTGACCATGCACAAACATTATAGCCAGAATTCCAGTCTCAAAAAGGCTTTTAGCACTCGGCTTCACGGGATAAAGCTGCTGTGAAGAATGATGCGTAGACCACAGAGCTAACTGCAGCTGCCATTCCATAGCATCAACTGAGAGATCCTGCAAGCTGCATTAAGCAGTTGTGAAGTTGCAGCTTTCTAAACTGTCGGATACCTCCTGTAAATTCTGTAACACTAAGTGTTTAATTAAATCTCGCGTTGGCAATCATACTTGTATCAATGGAATAAAAAAAATGCCCGTGACATTTTTTACATCATAAAAAACACGATCTTAGAGATGTCATCAGGGGTTTCCTTGGGAATTCTTTTCTTCTTTTCTAGATCTACTTTTCTAGATAAGTAGAAATTATCTGCTTAAGGACCAGAAGCAAATATCTTTTTTAAACCGAGTATGTCTCTTCCCATCCTAAAAGATTTAGGATGATACTGAAGATATTTGCTGCTTTTGTATGAACACTAAGGACCCCAGGGTGAACGTGATCTCATGTCACTGCATGTAAGAGCCACAAAAGCAGCAAAGTTACTGTTTCCAAAGCGAGCCCAGTGATGGTTTATGAAATGCTTTCCAGCAAAAGCCACAACTCTTGCTTAAGCAGACCAGCCATTGGATGAAAAAACAAACAAACAAACAAGAAAAAAGCAGAGTAGTAAATGACCTCCTTCAAGGATTAAAGAAAAAAGAAAAAGAAAGAAAGAAGAAAAGGAACAAAGACTGTTGCCACCTCTTGCAAGCGCTGCCACCATCACCACCAGCCACAACAGAAACACAAGGCAAACTCCAAAGCCACAACAAAAGCTGTTAAACTGTGTGGAAACACCAATACCTGAGTCCCTTCTTAGGCAAAGTGTTCCTATCAAGATGTGGGTCGCTGCAGAAAAGTTAAAAGAGAAGAACTTCAGAGAAGGACAACAGGGAAGGATTAAGATTAGAGCGAAGAAGGGAGTGCAAACATCTGCATCACCTCTTCAGAGGAAAAAAGTGCTGGGGCCTTCCTACAGGAACATGCAAAAACCTCCTTCCCCAGGTGCGGATTTTCACAGACATGCAGCTGACACCATGCCAACGAAGCTCATCTGCTCGCAAAGTGATTTTGCCATTTCTCCCGTCCACAGTGAACGTAAAAATAGCGTGTGTGTTGAGCGTATGCTCAGAAATCCCCATTTTGGCAGGCTGCTTCTGCAAACTGATGAGCATGTGCTGCTCAGAACCACCTTGCTGCCCCTTGGCTCAGCACTCCATGCTGGGAATGCAGCTTGCTAGTGCTCTGCAGCTGGGTGCTACGGCACTAACAGGATTGAGCTGTTTAAATGCACAAATCTCAGCTTAAATTCTGTCAGCAAAGTCAAATGACCAGCCAACCCAAACCCAAGCATTTCAGTTGGTGTTTCTGCAACTGATGATCTCGTAACTGAGCAGAGCTGGTTGATCTGTTTGACAAGAAAATACCCTCATGATAAATGAAATGACTTAATGTCAATCCGTATAGCTAAGTTACAGTTGATTCCCCGTGTGGGGCTGACTAAAATTAATGACAGAGAGCAAAAAGCGAAATGGAACATTTCGATTCAGGTCATCTTTTTCCAGCTTTTACATTCATTTTTACAAGGATGGCTGTGCCCGAGTCCCCACGGAACACTCATGTACCAAACTGCAATAAAGGACTGACAACACTGAATGACACTGGGACTTCACGACAGAAGTGACAAGCCTGAAACGCAGTGAGAAAAGCAGCATGCCAGAGGAATGCTGAAATGCTAGTGAGAGTTTCAAATGACAGAAGAAAAATTGGCAAAGAAATGAGCAAACGTTCAAAAAAAAAACAAACAAACAACCCCAAATCAAAAGATGTTCCCAGTATCAAGAGCAATGAGAAGAACATGCCAACTCTGCCATATGCTATTCTCCAGATTTAGGTAGGTAAACGAGGTGTTTGAGTGCACTCTCACTGGCATGTCTTTGTGTCAGTTCACACCTGAACAATGAACACAGCAGAGGACTCAACTGAGCACATCTTTCACAAAACAATTTGCGTCACCAAGATGGGCAACAAAACCTACAGCCTTATGTATTCTACTGTCCTGAGACAGCATTACCTGTCCTGTCTCCTGGGCAAAGTATTTCTGCAGAATTTGGGACTAGCGGCAGGGGAAGAAAGAGGGCTAGAAGAACGAGTCCAGTAAGACAGAAAAATATTAGAATGAAAAGAGGAGAGAACAGAAAGGAGTTACAATAAAACACAAACAGAAACTCAAACCATCAGAACATTACATTCAGCAATAACTTTCTATGTTGAGATGCAAATGCAAAAATTCTGTCACTTGACTAAATAATTGGATATCAGGATATAGCTGATTTCCAAAGCTTGTGGGGTACCAGCTTCTACAACAGAGCATACCCTGCAAGTCCCTGTCTCTTTTATCCAGGTGCTGGCTCAACGTGCTGGAAAAGCAGCCCTGTTCCCTCCTCCCTGATCAGCCTGCTCCCAGCTCCTACCAAGTCACACAGCTATGGATGACAGCTAGGGAACTGATCAGCCTGAAATACAATTCAGGTGACCATTTTCCAATCGGATCCAAATCCCAGTTGATTTGTTTAATGCACGTCCACTAACACCTCCACCAGAACAATGCAGAGGGCAGCTGGAGATGGGACAGAAGGCAGGAGGGAGGGTCAAGAAGGGATCAAGGTGACCAGAGAGACAGGGACTTTTCAGCATGAACTCCCACCTAAAAGCTTGTCAAATCATATCATCTTTTCATAAACTGTTGTCATCATCACGACACTCAAGCACTGTCAGCCCAGATTCTACCCTTATCAAATGTTATAAATGAGAAGCAATAGCTTCTCAAATTAAAATCGTCATAATGCTGAAGTTTTTTTTGAATGCCACTAACAGATCAACTAACTTGGAAAGGACAGGTGATGCAAAATTCATATATTAAGTATGTAGTAACAAGAAAAGTTGTCATACTGATTATCACATCAAATGAGAAATCTCACCTGAACACGTCCACTTGCTCCTTTCCTAGGATGGTTACTTAGTTTGTTCTATTTATCTCATTCAATATCATCTTGCAAGAAGCACAACTCAAACAGCAACTACACTCTCACCAACCGCCGACAGAACTTCACTCACACTGGAAATACATATGAATATATGGAAATGAGAGAAAATAACTACTAACCTTTCAGACAACGTGGTCTTAACGCTGTTGGTTCGGACAAAAGGAGTCAGAGAATCGTCTTTAGAGGCTGGAATCAAGCCACCGGAGGAGTTATGGCTCAGCCCACCTCCACTGCTCAGAGAGATATCAATGGATTCACAGCTGGTATGCAGGCTGCTGACAGACTGATAGCCAATGCCATCCTTGCTAACAGCTGAAGAGCTACTTGCGTTGGTGCCCCATGTTAAACTGTTGGAAGGAGCTGAATGTGCAGAACTGGGACTAGAAGCTAGTGGAGATTGGTTCAAATCTGTGTTTTTACTATAGAGAGGACTGCTGCCCCCGCTGCTTAGTATACCACTGCCAGATGGTGAATCAAGATTACCCTGCTGGTTCATAGTAGCATGAGGATTGGAGATGACTACTGAATTTTTCATATTTTCTGCTGTTGTGATGGGAACTTGCTTACTAGGCTTTCCACCAAAAAGTCTGTAAAAAAAAGACAGTATGAAAAAATACATAACACGGAATATTAAATGCAAAGATATTTTATATCTAAACTATGTATCTTAGGCTCAGAAAATCAACATTAAATAAACGCTACCAGATTAGACATGTAAAGCTACACATTTCTGAACCTCCTTGTGTTCACTCCACCCACGATCAAGTCCAAAGACAATTACTGTAGCTCCAAATCTATCCTTGGTGTTTCCTCTTTGAATCATCGAATCACACTCTCACGAAGTTAAAATGCTGCCTTAAACAACTGAGATACAGCCGGACTATCTTCTTCTCCTTAAGAAAAAGGGATGCCAGAGAAACACCTCTCAAAGCATCAAATAGCACAGGCTGAAAGCTTGTTGTGCAGTGAAGTTCTTTGCAGATCACTGACTGCTCTGAACAAACCCAGCATCGTGTGCAGGGATGTAACAGCAAAGACATTTACTGATATCAAATGTAGATTCACCTCATTTCAGTAGCTAAACTGGCTAGAAACTATTCTTTCTGAGCGCAGAGTGAGATGGTTCCTTGTTTGGCACCTGGAACTGGCTCAGGAGAAGATCAGCTGAGTGTCCACCAGTGCAAGGGATGGGATATAAAAGCGTGGTTGGAGGAGGATGACTGCAGCTCCTCCAGTTTGCATCATTGATGCCTGTGCTACAACTGTACTGCTTGCAAAGAAAACATTCCAGCTCCCTCATTTACAGTCAGTGTAAAGGTTCTCAGAAGAGTTTGTCTTAGAAGTACGCACGCTTAAGAACAGATTGTCAACCATTTCATAATGGCTCCTCAAAGGTGGGAAGGGAGCATAGCTTCAAACATCCACGCCACAGCATTGCTTCTACTTCTGCCTTTTAGCCTGTCCAACTGCTTTAGAACATCAGCTTTGCTTACGTGTACCTACATGGATTTGCTATTTCTACATCAACAGCGTGTCATACTGGGGATGAAACCTGACAAATCAGGTGTCTACTGGACTGTCCTCAGAGAAGCGGACTAGAGCATTTCTAGCCAAGAGCTCCTAAAGATGTGTGGGTGTGTATGCTCTCAGCAGAACTTTCTCTGCTTTTGAATATGCACAGGTTATCTGCACACCTCATGCACGCTATTCAGCCTGTCCAAGCCTTCCCAGAAACTCAAGCTGCGTAACTTAGCCAGGCCCTCTACAGCACTTGTAGTAAACCCAGTGATGCTAAGATCCACTGTACTTACTATACACACATGCTATCTTATCCCAGCACACCTGTGCAATGTCTGGAATGCCTCCACTGGATCACTGCCACAATTGCAGCAAAGCACAGATGGAGCAGGCTCAGAGTTAATTTATAATGAACTCACATCCAGCATTGCTCCAATACCTGTGCCAGGAACCCTCAGCACCTGCCTTAGAGAACGCAGGCATTCACAAACCAGCAGTGTATTCCTGTTCACATGCCATTGCATACTACCCTCTTCAGTTACACCAGTGATCTGAGACTTAGGGATAGGATCTCAGAGCTTCAAAAAAACCCAGTCACCCACACACCAATTTGACACGCTGTTCTTAGACTAAGCAATCTTTCCCAAGCTGTTTCACAGCATTTCTACTGCAACTGAAAGGATGAAGCACTGTGGCACAACCAGGAACACTCTGCTGCCAAAGGCAGGGTACTGTTGAACCACAGCTTTGAAACAAGAGGACGTGGTCTGAAGGGGACAGAAAACATTCATCCCAGCAGGATAGTCAAATCAATACAGGGATTAACTCTGGAAGGAAATACACTACAAGAAAGGCCATGTGTTTTCTCCTTAATGCTATTACTGACAAGCAGCTGACAGATGTGAGCTGGCTCTTTGGTCGTGCTTGTCTCCCATTAACAGAAAAGCAGTGCATTGTATGTGCAGTGCACAAACACCTAAATAATAAAACCTATCACGATAGAAAATGGCTGCATTCAGTGGAAACGCTGGATATGTAACACTTGAGCTAAAGGGAATATTGAGAGAATAGACACAGTGAAGGTCCCACAGCAAAATTATACTTTCACTGTTTCACTGTTTATGACACTCATGTATACATATTTGTCGACTTGCAGGCAAAACTATGGCGTCTCATTTACTATAAGCTCAGAGGTCAAATTCAACTTGGATGCATATGACTCTAATTCACCAGGCTGGTAAAAATGCAGGAATGATATTCTAAATCAATTGACATAATGGTGAAATTCAGCCTCAGCATCTTCTCTTTGAAGTTGCATGTATTTCAATGCAGTATTTCAGTTATACGGCTAGCAATGTGGCTTTTTATTAATTAAAAAACTATATATATCTGCCATCAAAAAATCAATCTAATTTCCAGGTTCACGTGCCTGAGGCATGCAACACTGAAAATCTGCATTTGTCATGCGACATGCCTTTGAAATGAAAGGACTATGTGAGTATTTTAACTGATGAAGATTAAACGTTTACAACATGGCTTATCTAGTGATAACCGGGAATAAAACCAAATAAAACCATTCAGCTAAAAAGAAACAGCCTTCAACTCTATAAAGCTTTAGCCTAAGCTGCTGTCACAGCCACTGTGCTTACACTGGTGCTTCAGATGGAATGCAGCCTTATCACATCACTGCAAGCAGGATGATGTAGCGTAACTGCATGGGTATCATGGTGTCAAGACAAAATGAAATGTAAAACACTGCAACTTGAAACACACAAGCTACTCAATGTTAAATTAAATTGAAAAATAATATTAACGCAACCTGTCACCAATACCAAGACTTCGATGCACGCTGCATCAAGAAATGAATTCCTGCCCAACTCAATATTCATGTTAAAATAAAGTGTGGGGCAATGGTGGAGAAACAGAAGACAAGATAGTTGTTCAAAAATACTCCTGAGATGAGAAATTTCAACACAGCTCAGACAGGAATTTCTCTTAGGCTTCTTCTGTGTACTTGAATAGCCTGTTATTATGAGTCTTGGAGAACACTGGCCTAATCCACAGTGCTGAAACATCAGTTAGGGTTAGGCATGTGAATCTAAATGTGGTAGCTCAGACTATACTATTACGATGAAAATTTGAAACGATTCTTCCATTGTCAATTTGTCATTTGAGCCACCACTGGAGCACGTCCAGGACTGCCACATACACATCAGTGCAGGAATTCTTCAGTAACCTTCACACAAGAAAATACTTCTTCCTGTGACATCAGTACAGATAATGCCTTTGGGCACAATTCTTATGACCAAGACTTGTATCACAACTGCCCATATTTGTGCCAAAAAGGTTGCTTTTCTTCTTCAAAAGTTAAATTCTTGCTCTGGTCTCACAATGTTGTGCGTATTTACAACACTAGCCAACGTGGTGATGTGAAATTAAATGCAAAGACCTTCATGTAGGACACTAAATTGTAAGTGCTCCTCAAAATACAGCCAGACCTGGCTCACAGAGCCCATGATCATTCAGCTCTAACTAACACCATTTCACAATCAATGAATTTATTGCCTACCTGCGCAAAGTGGGAGAGGCCACATCAGGGTACTTGGCTCCTTGCTGGTGAGTACTTTGAGCTCCACTAGAAGCAGTCTGTGATGCAGGGTTCACTTTAACAGAATTACATGAGGCCACGCTTTCGTTGTCAGACGAAATCCCTTTCTCTTTATCAGTCTGATTGACTAATCCTGGCAGAGAGCTTCCAAGAATTACCTTGGCAGGCTCCCTCATTTTAGGGACAGGCAACCCAGCTGATTTGCTGCTTATGTTGGAATCTATGCTACTAGTGCTAGATCTATTCCCAGCTCCACTTCTGCTACTTGATTTACTGGGCCGGGGTAAACTACGATACTGAAGATTAGTTCGGGCACTAAGAGCTAAGTAGCCATCGTCCTGGTTCTGGGAGCCATCAACACTAGTCTTCCGACCAGTGGTCCTACCCATAAGTCCAGATGACTTTGGGATTTTTCCCAGAGTAGCTGATCTACTGGTGATAGTTGCCCCACTGGCAGTAATTATAGTCATGCCTACGGCTGACCCGCTCTGTTTCTTAAATCCAAATGTGTTAGCATTAGCAGCAGTTGTTCTAGAGTTACTTGTGGGAAGCTTTTTGGATTCATCACCACTGCTGCGTCCTGCATCTGATGGGGAACGTTTAACATGTCCAGCTTTAGGAGATAGTCTACCCTTTTCTGATACCTTGGCGTCATCAGTTTTCCCTACAAAAATAGAAAAAGAATTCTAATATTTAATGACTTGAAAACATCAAGCAAATGATGAAACTCAAAGCAGCATGAAAAGCAAAAGCGTGCTAGCCACAAGAGTGTGGTTAAAAACTACAATCTAGTCTGCACTGAACTTAAATGCCACTCTAGTGAGTTATACATGCAGACTTGCCAGAGAAGTACATGGTGTCTGCCCTTAAGAATACGAAAAACAGAACAACCTTATGTAATAGTGACAGATAAGAAAAAAAAACGTAGCGCTCTGTAGCTACTACAGTTTGATCTCTTTTTGTCATCAGAAAGAAGCTGTGTTAGGCAATCAGTATCATTTTCCTAAAAGGTATTTTTCAAGAAAAAAAAAGTAGCGACTTCAACGTTTTCGAGTACAGTTGTGCACGCAACCAAATGAGAGATATTAACTTGATTTTTCATTCACACATCTGCAAGTGCTAAAATGCTTCTAAATTTATGAGAAAGTTCAAAGCTAAAAGGTGTTTTAGTATAAATTAACATGCTGGTTTAGTACTGGGAAAATAAAATAAAAACACATCTCTTCAACCACATACACTGTATATTCTTAAAGTTAATCGTGACTTCAAAAGCAAAAATTACATTATTTACGCTTCATATGTTAATACTATGCCCCAAAAATAGCTTGGCTTAAGACCAGGGTTGTCTTGAAAACAGCTTTCAGAGTGTACAGCTACAAAATATTCAGTTTAAAATGAACAGAAAGAGAAATGTGGACGTACAAGTTGCCGTACAGGTTAAAAAAAATACCTAAAAATACAAAGACAGGATTACCTGAAATTCAGGTTCTGCCTCTGTCAAGTATTCAGACTGTTTCCCTACTGATCACCTCTTCTTTATTTTTTGGCTTGTTTATATCTTACACCTTTTCTCACCTGTTCCAGGTGTCTTTAATGTGCCCGAGGTGGTTGAAGGTTTAGTCCTTGGTGTGGTAATGCCAACCTGAGCTGACATGCCCCGTCGCCAGGAACCCGTCTGCGAAATAACAGCATTCTTCCTACCAGAAGTGCTTTTATCAGATTCATCAGACACATCAGAGGGATTCCGCCTCCATTTAGATCCTGGCTCCATTTTTATGCCACTGTCAGATCCTCCGTCTGATTTCTTGACTTCATCACTGGACCATAAGGAATTCCGCTCAACTTGGGAATGCTTTTCTGCATCAGTCTAGGACAAATAATGAATTGTAATAGAACCTTCACAGCAAATCTTCCTTTCGAGCAGTTTCACAGAAGAAAGTCAATAAACTCAGTACTCATCTCTAAGTACCAATAAACTCAACGTGCCATTGAATAAGAAAAATCACAGTAAAAAAAGTACCCCAACAATGGTCTATTTTTTCTAATGCAGTATGGAAAGATACAAAAAACATACAAGTCACTCCCTTTAGAACAAATAAATAAATGAAAAAGAAAGGAAACTTGCTTTATAAAGGATACATTCAGCCCTGTGCCATTTATAATCCCCCTCACAGATTTCTGAGGAACCCTTTATAGTGCAATGTCAAAACATCATTTTGAACCTGTGCAGCTATCTTTCCTTTGTTCCTGCTGCTTTCCTATCTCTTGTCTGGCAATCTGATCTCCAGAGCATGATGAGGCAGAACAGACCTGAAGATGCGGAATGCTCTTAATTCTAATACGCTAGGAAGAGACCCAAGAACTGAAGAAAAATGAATCCCTCCCAACTTTCTAGCAACACTCAACTCTATCTTAAATACACAGGTTACATCAGTTTTTTGACCGTACCCAGCTCCTACAAACTGTTTTTCCCTGTCCTTTGAACAGACTGATTGTGCTGCCAGCCTCCCATTGAGAATTTAGCAAAGATGTCAAATACAGAACTTTCTCATGGACAAAGTTTCCCTGAATTCTCTGAAGCTCTTAAGTGAATTTTATTACCAAATACATGAAATATACCCCCCCCACACGAGCTTTTCCTATTGACAACAATTGCTATTAAAATTATCCTTTTAGAATTCTACTTCTCAAAAGCTGTTGATTAATTTGGGCAAATTTTCTAATGCCACAGTCGACTCCTCTGTGCTCAGTTCCAAGATGACCTGATGATCCGTATGAAAACTGCACTGCAATGCCCTCCAAGCATCACAGCACCACGGGTTGATGGTTGGACTGGATGACCTTAGTGGTCTTTTCCAACCTTAATGATTCTGTGATCATGAAAGAGCCTGCCAATTCAACACCTAATAGTGAAGTTCTCCACTAAGACTCTGAACTTTTGGAAGTTGTTGAGTAATGACACTAAGCACTGTGCAGCAGTAGGAGGGTAATAACACTTCAAATTGTTTTAAACACCACAAAATGTTATAAAGCCCACAAACTTTTCCTCCCTTTGAATAAGCAAAAAATCACAGCATAGGAAAGGATGCACGATAGCGTATCATGCTCACAGCAAAATGTTGTACTTTAAAGTTTGTAAGGTATGTCTCAAGATCATTTTCCTTTTCTCACCAGATTACACTGTAAGTATCACAGAAACTTGGGAAGGTGTGGTTTAATTTCTTCCGATTTTTACTTTATCTGCTTTTTTGTTTTTTAAAGCCAGAAAAACAAGTCTAAGTGATCAGTGTGTGAAAGTTGACACCACCCCAGAGTGGTCTTTTCTTCAGGATCTGGATCCTACATTTATCTAGGTATTGAGCCTCAGGAGCATTTCCTGAGGTATGGATTTAGGTAGTTTTTTTCCTTGTATTTTCCTTGTGTTATTCAAAGGTCATTTCCCAGCCTCTTCATGCAAAGACAGCAACTCAACATAGTTAGCACAGAAGGAAACACTACATTCTAGCTTCTTTCTTTCTGTATGTTTAGAAGACATTGGGATGGCTACCTTTCAATGCATGAACACCAGTAGGTTTGTAACACATTCTCAACGTGACCATTTCTGTGACCTGAGTTTCTCTAAAATCATTTCAAGAAAATATCTCCTATGCTCACACATCTTAGAAGAGAGCAGAAGCAAGAAATAATAGCCAGCCAACAAAACTATCCCAACATCACCCCTCACATGTTGTCCTTAGTCCTCACTTCAAATACATTGTCTGGAATAGCATATTTACACACTACAAATCTGAGAGCAGGAAATACACCTACTTGCTAGTAAAGGCTTTATTTAGCTTTGGTTGACTATGAAATGCTCCTGTGCTTTCTACTATCCTACTTCACATCTGTAAGAACAGTACAATCTCAACACAGTAAACTGCACTACAAGAAGCCCTCTCTCTCTGCCCTCTTCAGTTCTACTTCATTCATCTCCCACACCCACTTTATTTCCAAGCTTTTTTCCCCAGCCTTTGAAATGCTGAACATTTACCCTTGAAGCTCCTTGGCCAGAGATGTTTCTTTAATGGTAAACAACAAGAACAGCACAGAAACATGACTAAGGAAGCAAAACCAAAACATGGTGAAACCTGGCTTTCAATTTCAGATGAAACTCCACCCACCTCAAAGGCCTGGATTAGGTGAAAGTGGAAAACAGTGCTGCAGGACACAGCAAGACATGCAGCACAAGAAATCCATTCACTAAGCTGCAGACAGATAAATCTGCCTTAGATCCAAAGAGACTGGGAAGCCATCTTGCTCCAACAGTTTAAAGATGCTACTGCTTCCTATTTAAAGGAATTGTTTCCTTTCCTCCTCCCTGGAAGCTTTCAAGGCCAGGCTGGATGGGGCTGTGAGCAACTTGGTCCAGAGAGAGGTGTCTCTGCCTGTAGCAGGGGGTTGGAAATAGGTGATCTCTAAGGTCCCTTCCAATCCAAGCCATTTTATGACTCTGATTATCAGAGCAAGATGCAGTGACACGGTGAAGTAAATTCTGGTTCCCTTCTCTGTCATGTTCAAAATCAACTTGAGAACATCTTCACATCACTGCTACCAAAGGGGACTACAATAATCAATGCCCATTAAGATTAAGTCATGGCCATATTTAAGGCCTGGTTCTCAGAGATGAGCAAACTACATCTTCTTCTGGAGATTTGAGGTTATTCAGCAACTCTGAAAATCAGACTTTCTTTTGTACTGCGAGCATGTCCTGTTCACTGCAGAGTAAGTTACTGATTTTATCAGCAGACACTGACATGTTAGGGCTCCCTCCCTTTGATGAGCTGTCTTATTTGTCTGAACTCCCAGTTGCACATGTGATAGCTTCCAGCTCCCTCCTTAATTATCTGAAACCCAACTTCTGTACCACCTGAAACAGATGTGGTAGCTTAAAAGTTAAGTGCCTGCTATTTACAAGAACCAAAGCGGTGGATCACCAGAGAAGAAAAGTCTGTATCCCTGTGCAGATGTCTACCAATCCTTTGTGGCTTACCACGCAGGGGAACACAAACCCTGGCACAGGCCAACGTCCTCAAGGAAAGGCAGAAAGAAGAAGCATATGTGCAGCACTCACTATTGTCATGAGCAGCGAGGACTACTTTGGGCAACCAAAAATCAACCCTACGAGATGCATGTGGTTCCATCACTCCCAGCTATCTCCATACCTTTGCCTGATAAGAACAGGATTTTTTTTTATTGTTGAAATTAAAATAAAGTATTTTTAATGGATAACAATTTGCAGTTGAGAGTAGAGCCTAGAATAAATAGTTTCAGTCAAAGAAAGAAGAGGAGAGAAGAGGAGAGAAGCAAGTCACAGATACAAATCAAAGAATTGTAAACAAACTCATATATTTTGGCTCCCGGTTCCCCCTCCTAACGGCTATATGCCCTTTACAAGCTTCAGCTCATCTTCTGCTATAGGTCTGCATTCTTTTGGATGCTGTGATAGTTGTGGAGGAAGAGAAATTCAGCAACACAGATTTTGATCTCTTAGAGGTGTTTCCAAGAATCTGATCCATCAGAAGATACAAGTCAAATGAGTTTCTATTTTTTTTCTCAGTTTAATATTTAGTCACGTCTCCTTTTTCCTTCTTTTTTTATTTCCCAACAGTATTACGATGTTGAGATACTAACAACTGTCAAAAAAACATCTGAGTTGCCTATGTTATTCTCCCTGTTAGATACTGAAAAACATGCTTGATAGATCTTAACTCCTCTCAACTTGTACAGGACTTGCATTAGCAGTTTTGAGCACACATGAAATCACTGATACACAACCAGAGGCTAACTGGAAATCTTTAATGTAGGCTCAAATATGCACTATGGCAAGGGAACAAAGAGTAACAAATTCTTGCACCACAGTCCTGCAGGCAGAGTAACACTTCACAGCAACCACACTTCTACGTTAGAACAGATATTAAAGCAAAGTTAGGGTCCAGTTACAAAAAGAAACAATAAAAGACGACCTCTTAGTCCAGCACTTTTCCCAGCTTTCAGGAAAAGCTGGCTTTCAGTGGGGGCAAGGCAGTTTATGTTCTACAGAGTTTCACTGACAAATGAACTGTTGGCTACCTTCACTTGTTTTACACCATGTGGATGTGTGGAACCTGAGAAAAAAATATATATATGTAGGACATAAGATTTATCTTTCTATGGAATGCTGCCAGAACTAGAGAGCCTTAACTAATGTGCAGCCCTAGGAGGATAAAACAATCTATTTCATTTGCCTAGTATAGATGCATTTCCGATGAGAGCGTAAATATTCCTCAACCTTCATGCTGACTTAATTGAATTCTATTCCTTGAAAAAAAAAATAATATCCTTTTCTAGAGCTAGAAGGAAAAATCCCATCTACTAACACATGTTTTCTGTACAGCAGCCCTGCTATGGAGGAAAAAAACACCTGATGCCATAACACCACAGCAGAGATTCCACGGCTTACACACACACAGGAAACATTCATAAACGCCACATATGATATGGTGGTTACTGCTGCTTGACGTTTCCTTCTCAGCAACACACACTGCACGGAAGGCTGTGCATGGGTTCAGGTGTTCAAGTACATGGGAAAGAGGATGGTGGTAAAGACGCATCAAAAATATTAGTGTGGACTAATTCAGGAATCTGTAGCTCAGTTTTGATGCAGTATGGTATTCAGCAGGAGTCACAACAACAGTAATTCTTTCCGTTCTTACTGTTTTTCTCCATTAGTTCCCAAGTTTTTCAGCCTGAGTTGCTGAAAAGCTGTAAAGACAGCTTCAAATCAGAGCAAGGTTACTGCATAACAGAAAAACATTCCTGCATTTCATTATTATTCTGTCAAGAAATACATATGTGGAGACATGAATAAACAGCTCATCCAACTTCAGATGACTGTGTTGATTGCACAGGAAAATAATGAATATCAGTGTTACTCTTTTACCTTACCTGTGCATCTAAGTTTTTCCGGGAGGAGGCAGGCGTGTTGGCATAAGAGCTGATAGAGGAGCTGGTGTTAATGTCATCAGTGCTGAGATTATCTATGGTGTCACTGATTCCACTGCTGACAGAGCTGCTGTCATCCCAGCTGGGAAAAAAAAACACAGGAAGAAAACATGGGTCAGAATACACAACATAATTCAAAAGGAAAATTATTATTTCTCCAAGCCTTATCCTTCTACTGGTTGCCAGATGAAGACAGCCTGCTCATTTTCATAGCAAATCTTCTTCACAAAACAAGTCTAAGTTAATATAGCTCACTGCTATGCCATTGCCACACAGCCTACTCTGTGACACCGTGAAGGTGGCAGCACCGATTATGTCATTTTTCTCCCTGGCTCCATTGAAAGTTTGAGCAAACAAACCTTGAAGTGACCCTCGGAGCAATGTCCACAGCCCCGTATGGCATCAAAACTGGCAGCAAGGCGTGTGTGGGATGGTGCAGCACTCATGTGCACAGCCTTGATGCAGACACGGAATGCAAGGAACAAAATGATCTCAGAGCAATCTGTTGTGCTTGGTTGATACACACGCAATTCAAATCCACAACTCACAGCATCAGTGGTATCAGAAATGTTTAGAAAACAGACAGCTGCTACCAAGTGAAAGTAGAACTTGAGGGTTGAGGAAACAACCCTCAAACTATTTATTAAGGTAGAGAATTTCTTTCTGCACTATGTCATGCAGTACACAATATCCCTTTGGCAACTTCAGGTTGGCCGTCCTGATTCTGTCCCCTCCCAGCTGGCAGGACAGCAGGAGAAGCTGAGAAAACTGAAATGGCCTTGGCTCCATACAGTACTGCTCAATAACACCCAGAAACATTGGTGTGTTATCAGTATTTTTTTCCTCCTCAAACCAAAATACAGCATACCAGACAGGACAAAGAAAATAACAGTCCTAGCTGAAACTAAGACAAGGACACAAAAGTTAACTATGGCTGGAAATACATACAGATCATATCAATCTTTCAGGAAATTCAGGCAATTTGCACAGCTCTGCCAGTAGCATACCTTGCATGGGAACATGAGCAGCAACAGGGACGCTCAGTGTGTGCCCGCAGGAATAGTTACTGCTTGCAGCTGCTTTTTACTACTGCTTTGTTTCAAGTTCTGGTCCTCACCAACCTGCCAGCAGGGCCGCTTGTGGGAGCTTTTCCTGCATCATCCCACATGACCAGCAGCTGGCTGCTCACATCGACATTTCATGAGCCTTAACATCCCTTTGCTGGCCCAAACTGCACCCTGCAGCAGGACAGGGACAGCAGGGATGGGTGCTGGAATCACCCCCTGCTCAGCAGTCATTACAAGAACTACATGCAAGAAAATACTTTTCAGTTGCAAGCACTTTTACTGCTATCAGCCAGACCCATCGACTTCAGCTGGGCAATTTCGGGCATATGCAAGTGCCCCTCTGAAATGGGAGGTGCCGAATGACAAAGGTGGAAGCACACATCTGAATGCACTGATTGTAGTGGCTTGCCCTTAAATACATCCTGGGCTTTACATCTTTCATGTGCTGATGGAGGAACATTGCAAGCTCTTCATCCCAGTAAGTTCACCGCTCTGTATTTGCTGCAACACACAGCAATGCAGGACACAGCATCTGTCACCAGATGGATGCATCTCTATTGCACACTGCTTTTGCAACAGCGCCGAGGGCACGGCATATATTTGTTCACTTCAGAGTCAGAGCCTTGACGGTTAAAGCCAAAAGAAAGGATGCAGAATGGGGAGCCCAAGAGCCCCTTTAATTACAGTACGCTTGCCTCCCAGAGCCGTGATAACATCTTTGCAATTTAGCGGGTGCAATTAAGAACGGCTGATGTCAGCAAAAGCCTACTCAACCATGACCTGAAGCCGGAATGTTTGGGCTTTCCTTTCCCTTTTTGATCAGTTACCTGAAACTTTGCTTCGACAACTGAAAACTACATGAAATCTAAACAGTGTATAATACAGGGAAATCATACAACCACTCTCTTAAAGACCATTACCACTGCTGAAAACAGATGATGCAAACGGGGTCAAGCCACTAGTAAAGATGTGCTGTCACAGATGAGACATAGGCAAGGGTGCAGTGAAGCTTTAACCAGAGCTAAAGAGCATGTGGGGAAGTTTTCCACCACAGCCCAGCACTTCTGCCTTCCTAAGGAAGGTGCAGCCTCACACTCCTCACGTTGTTCTCTCTCTTTTCCTGCAGTGTGTTTTCACGTTAGCAGTTACCCACAGCACACCAAGCTGTCTCCTGCTCCCTACAAGCCCAGCAGCACCCTTAATCCAAGGCAGTGGGGCTCTGGGAAGCGTGCAGCGTGCCCTTCCCTTCCCCATCCCAGGCTGCTCACCCTAACGTGACTAACATCTTTGCCAATATGGATCGCCCATATAAAGCACTAGGTCAACTACTCAAAGCTGCTTTTTGAAACAGGTTTGCAAAGCGGTTAGGCTCAGACTTGTATTTTTCTACAGTCTATCAGCACTTTCCCATCTTGCATAATCATCACCCACAGAACTGGGTCATCTTTTGTCAGCTTGGAGGGCACAGGAAACTGTCCAAAACCGCCCCGCAATCCTCAGGACATATATCCTCACTGCAGAAACATTTGCAGTTTGCAAGTCCAAAGAAAAACGTCATTAAAACACAACCCAGTAAAGCTATTGTTAAAGGCTGGAAATCCACCCTTTGCTATGGATGGGTGTGGATTCTAGCACTGCTGGCTCCTCACTCAAAACCAAAATTACAATGAGCTGCTGAAAAATACATTTGTCGAAGACAGGGCCTTGGGGCTCTACAATATTTCAACTGGAAACATGGTAATTATCTTCTTCTACCTAAAAATTTAACTATTTATTAGTTGATAGAGAACAAAAAAAAATAAAAATAAAAATCAAGGTGTAAAATGAATGAAACCCCACAGTGTCTTCAAAGAATTAAAAGGAAAAATTAAAAAGCCAGAAAAATGTAATTGTGCTATTAAGTGAGATACTGGAAGCTCCAGTGTTCCACTGTTTTATTCTGGGATTTCCAATAATACTGACATCACTGTGTCAGAAATCCGAAAGCCGGACACAGCCCCTTCTGTGCAATTACTTTCAGGTTGTTAGAAAAGGTGACAAATGTTAGCAGAACGTACTACAATCTCCTTCAAAAAACAGTAAATTGCATTAACTAATTTCACAGGGTTATTAATCACCCACCATCTCCCAGTCTTTGTTACTCCCTTTTATTACATCTCTTCATATGCAATTTGAAACAAAGCCTTCTGTTTCTAGCCAAAGGCGGAGCCCAGGGACAGCACTCCTATCTGGAAACACGCTGAAAAGTGAGGCCATCAAACTGAAAAGCAAACAGGGGAAGGGGAAAACAAATACAGAGCAATTCCACTCTGTCCCTTCTGGAACAGAATCCGATCCCTACACAACACTTCTGGCACCCAGTTAACCTCCTGGAGATGTGCTGAGAGCTGTTCAGGCCGTTTTCACGTTCATCGGCCAGTGTTGTCAAGCTGTGTTTAGCATTCATCTAAGATAACATTTCAGGATTTACATTTAAAAGACCTAATTGTGAAAGAGAATAATTATCAAAAGAAAAGGATCAATCTGTCTGGGTCCAAAAGAATAGGGAAGAAAAGAGCAGTAGAAGCAAGAAGTCTGCATGTTCTTTTTGTTTATTTTTTTATACCAGTGCTAATAACCCTTTAAAAAATAACACAAGATTTTATTTGCCCTTAAAATTTGACAAACCATTGCCAAACTTCAAGTGAACAAATCTAGTGTGCCCGCTTAGGGGCTGCTAAACCCATCTAATCTCAGTAAACTCAGCTGAAACACTCAAAACATCATGAAAGCAACGTGACTTTCTACTGCATCTAATCACCTCTTGCCATAAAGCAGAAATTCCAGGGACAATCTCTTTTTCTCCTAGACACTTGAAGTTATACTTCAGACACTCCAGCTATCTGGAGCCACTGAACAGAGCAGCCCCAGGACTGCATTAAGTTGCAAAATGCTTGGCTGGTGGAACTTGTTTTCTGGCCACTGTTCAGAACAATTGATCCTATGGCACTATGCAGCCTCAGGGTGAGGTGATAAATCAGAGCTTAGACCCAAATGCTGGATGAACATCACTCTGACGAATCCAGCTTAAATACCTCATGCAGCTACAGCTACCGACCCTTGTTTCCTGGGTGGAAACTGTATTTGCAGTGACTTTCCTCTAGGGTTGCTGCTGGCCCCCATTCACTGCACCATGCGAAGCCTTCCTGTGCTGAGGGGCCATGAGCAGTCCCAGAAAAGAAACTGCTGATAAGCATCCAGCGACAAGCCAGTGGCTTCCCAGGGTCAACTTGAAGCTGCCAGGTTGCTGGCCAGTCGAGATGACCTTAGTGGTCAGTTCCAACCTCAACGATTCTATGATCTTATGATTCAGCTGTGGGCCCGGCTCAGCTCCCTGCGCTCTCTTCTCCAGCAGCAGAGCCAGGAGTCCGTAGCCAAGCACCAGGGGGATGTGCAGATGCAGCTCACAGCTGCAGCGTGCTTTTCCCTCCCTTTGGCCCCAACCAAAGCTCCCTGGGGCTGCAGGGACGAGGCCCAGTGCCCAGAGCTGATACCTGTGGGATCGTGTCCCCTCCTAGCACAAAGGCACTCTGTAAGTCACAGCCCCAAGGAGGGGTGGCACTGACTGAAAACACTAACGTGCTTTCTGACACAAGTCTGAATGCTCCTCCAGAACTGAATGCAGTGGGTGAGAGCTGAGCAGGTCGTGAGCAGCTCCTGTTACCTGGCAGCCTGCTCGGGGAAACAAAGGAAAGATTCATAGCTCCAAAACAAAATAAAAACGGGCTGGAACGCAACGGAGGAAAAGGAGAGATTAGCTAAATTCTTAGAGCACTGACGTAACTAAACAGGGGAAGGAAAGGAACGAAGGATAGCATGGAAACAAAAACATGCAGCAGGCGTGTTTTTCCCTGCAGTGAGCAGTCCTCAGAGCAGCCCTAACTCCTGCTGCCCGTGCTGCAGCTGTATCGCAAATGCAAACGCATCTCCCGTAAGCTCTGCACTCGGTGATCCTGGGGTGCGTGGCACAGAATGATCAGCTGGAGGCTTTGGGAACAATCTGCAGTCACCTCTGGAGCTCCTCATTACTCAGAACACGCCACAGAGCTTCTACATCAGTGAACCAAGGCAGAAACCTGAGCAGAGGGAACAAATGCCACCACCCGCAGCTTCCCTGGCAGCGCAGCCCACAGCACCAGCAGCCGCTCAGCGCCGCTCTCCCCTCGGGAAGGCAGAAAGGCAATATCTGTCCTTCTCAAAGCACTGCTGGCTCTTCTCTTAAAAGGCAGACGAACTTGGCAATAAAAGGTGTTAATTAGTGCACAGCCTGATCCCTCAGGAAGCAAATTCACTGCATAACAGCTATCTCCAGCACACCAGTGATACACAGAAGAAACAGACACACAACCAAGTGATGTGCTTTGCTCTTCGCAGCGTGGTGTGATGCGTGCATTGAGGATGCCAGCTCCTACGAAGTCAGCAGAACTGCAACATCCTAACCAGTGCCTGGTTTATGACAGGTTTTAAAATCAGGCTTACTTGAAAGAAACTGCAAAAGGGGAAAAGTTGTCACAACCTTCCGAGACAAAGAGTTCATCAGGATGCCAACACAAATTTGCACAGGAGTGAGAATCAGAGCTGCACAGTCTGTCCTGAAATGCAAGTGCACCCTGTGCTGTGATAGCAGACAGAAACAGCCTCACTCACGCCTTTGTTTCAGAGTGGAGTGAGCTCATTCTCATAGGCAGATCCTCCTTTTGCTCAGAGAGCACAGGAGTGTTAAAAATAACAAAGCCCTATAGCTTTCTGAAATTAAAACTCTGCGACATGGAGAGATTCCCAGTTAGACTGCAACCTATTAAATAGACAGTCAATAAACCTCACAGAATCTCCAAGTAAAGCCAGAAAAAACAAACACAGCAGTAGCAGTCAGTTCTCACACATGGGCTTTCTGACTTTCATTAAAATACTTGCAAATACAATATACTGACTTTGTGCACTCAGAAATGCAGAATGCAGGGAGAAAAATTCTCGCATTTACTGCGTACTGTGACACGTCTCCGCTGCTGCCAGAATTTAAATGCCAGATCTGCTCACACAGAGGTGTAACAACGCACACGATGCTTTCAAAGCACACAGACCACCTTACCTTGCAATATTCCTGGGCCAAAGCACTTCTCCACCTTGCTGCCCATGAAGAATCCCAGGAAAGGGGCTAAGGTTTACTTTACAGGCTGATACCTTCATGAGGCTACCATCTAACACCGCACGAAATAAACCAGCTTGCAACCTGACTGTCTAGGCACAGGCTTTGAAAAGTCTGAGGAAGGCTGTTTCTCAGCAGCGCTCAGCATCCAGCAGGTCTGAAAGACACTGGCAAGTAAAGCCGAGCTAGAAGGTGATCATCAGAAACTTCCCCTAGAAAGAAATCTGATCCCTCAACAAAATTAACCTCTGAAGTGCTGGAAAAGTGAGAGGTCAAGGCTTTCTGCTGGTACTAGGTCATCTGTGAAAAGCTGTAACCCGATGGCAGTAGAACAGGCAGACCGGGTGCCTCCAGATCACATACCGTAACGTATGAAGTAAAAGCCCATGTCAGCAACCCCGTACTTGAAGGTACTAAATGACAGTATTCGATCTCAGCTGAAAGCCTACAATCTGCACAAGTCTATTTCCTAGTGTGTTTTTACAGTCTCACGGACAGATTCAACTGTGTGACTGCTAAAATAACTATAGTTTGCTCTATGAGAATGTAGCAGCATAAAAACAGATCACATACTTGAAATGTTTTAGCATCAAATATTTGGAATACTGGTAAAATACAAATGCTACACATATACACAGATGAAACAAAAGAATAAATTTCAATACAGATCCACTGGTAAACACCTTATTACTTTTATATCTTTATCTATTAATAAAGAAACTGGGACAAGATACATAAGATTTCTCTGATTAGGGATTAAGTACACTAATTCACAGATGTAAAGCAAGGGACTTACCACTTTGCTTTAACTCAAGCAGAATAAAGATGGGTATTTATATATATTTGGTGAATAAAAATTTACCATTTCAAGTACTCAAAACTCTTATTTTAGCCCAATAAAAATACCTCCTGACAGTATTCTTCCTATATCTCTGCATTTTGCTGTATATGTGGGATTTTGTTGATACATGAAACTATGCCCCGGCTATAGAACTGTAAATAGTTATTTTAAATAATTGTAAATAGTAAAAAGTAAATAGTTACTGTGGGAAGCAGCACTCAGAGGCACGAATTACCCTCATGCTACACAAATATAGCCTATAAACATCAGAAAACCTGCAAGGTGGTGAGAACTGGACAGCTGGTTGCCTGCAGCCCACATAGACTCACCCACCATTCATTAGGTCTCCTGCATGCTAATTGGATCCAAGCTGCAGCTAGCACCTTCAGGCACAGGGCAGGAAGCATCCCCCTCAAGTACACACAAAGGGAAATACTGCAAACAGAAGAGGAATGGTGATAATAACGTAGATGATGCAAAACACAGTGGTGTTGGATAGCCACGCCTAGTTGGGAATGGAAGGCAGCACTGGACTTGGGGTAGAAAAGGCTGGGAGCCCAAGGCAGGTTGGATGGAGAATCAAGGTTCAAGATCACTATAAGCAGAAGGGTGCTTGGTGAGAAAAAATGCCAAATGTAGACGTGTAAAGAGACTGGGGATAAAGATTTGGAATAGGGAAACTGAGGTAAGGAGTGATGTCTGGGAAGGTGGTGAAAAGAGAGATGTACCGGCCATAAAGCCATGATGAGGAGGAACCAGGACAAACCTGGTTAAAGACAGAGAATTAGACTGTAAAATGGAGAGAACAGAATGAGAGATGAGGAGTGAATTACAGTACATACGCACATGGAGAAAGTATTAAACCCAAGAGAGAACCTAGAGCATTTCTAATTGTACTTTGGTACTCAGACAAGGGGTCATACAAAGAACCTGACTGTTGCTGAAGTCCATACAGTTACTAACATTGCCTAATGCACTGACATCCAGCTGTAAGGGAATATGCAAGTCCATCCCCATTATTACAAAAGAACTTGTTCAGTAAGCAAGAGGTTACACTACTAATTCAGCCAGGGTAGGTTTCCGTCGTCCAGGCCGCAGATGAGCAAGTGTGTCATGAAAAGGAGAAGGGCAGCCTTTCAGACGGAGAAAGCAGAGAAGACGAGACCAGGCTGTGTTCCTAGCCTCACCTCAAGAATACCATCAATCACTCAGCCGGAAGCCAAGGAGAGAGAGAAAGAACTCAGCGGAAGTCACCTCCACCAGTATACTTATTAACTGGGTCCAGCTTGGGTACCTTATCTTAAATTAGAGGCATGTTTCAGCATAATGCTGCACTTTTGGTTGAAAGGGTTAAAATGCAACTCTTCAAAGGTTATAAAATAATGACTGTGGAGAAATTCTTCTGCCAAAACCTTCAAATAAATGAGTTGCAGTCTGAGCTTGCTTTTCTATTCTGGAGTCTGTATTTTAGTGGCCATGATGTTACTATAGCAACAAAGAAGACTGGTAATTTAGAGGCTGGTGGATGTGACAACTTGCAATTTGGAACAATACAAACAATAAAAGTGGCTTCAGAAAAGCATTGTTTAACACAAATGTTTGTGTTTTTAAATGAAAAAGGCTGTCCATTTAGTATCTTTTTGCAGCTGGACTATTATCTATATTAAGTTAGCTTGATGGGGAATGAAAGATAGAAACATGACCCTTCTGCTTTTTGGTAGCGCAGTCACCCCAGCCCCTTAAAACTGTGTATGTGCCTACATGCCAAGCCACAGACATCACTAGCTTTGCAGAAGATCAGACAAGAGTCACATAGCTTTTTAAAACAGAAGTATTTATTATCCACAATAAAAGTGTGGGTAAAGTTACCCATAGACTCACCTCTGCTGAGTTTAACTGTACCAGAGGTATCCTTTTTAACAAATCCCACGAGCTGCTCTCCTCATTCATTACTGTAATCAGAGCAGTTGCTAGAAATAACTCTTAAATATCACGGATACTTAAAAGAACCACAACTAGAATAGTAGAGCTTTCTTCTAATCTTTCAACATCCTTCCTGTCTTCGCTAAAAATCTTCCCCAGACATGGTGTTCCTTAATTACCTGCTCACAGAGTTGTATGGAAAATTAGCAACTGGCTTGCGCTAGTGGTTAAGGACAGCAAGAAATGTTCTAGCTCCAAAAATGATCGAATCTGAAACGGCAACCTATGGGAGAAAAAATGAATCTGAACATCCCATCTTTTACACCAACAGCTACAAATAAAAACAAAAATCACAAGATTAAGGTACAGTGCTACTCCCTGTGCACTAATCTTACAGCCCCGTTGTCTTCCTGGCACTTCTGCTGCAAAGGAGGAGCGATTTCGGAACATAATACTTATAATACTAAATACAGAGGGATATTTCCAGATGAATTTTACATGCAGTAATCATAGTTTTATGGGTCAGGAAGTTCAGAAGATTAGTGTGTTAGAGCTGCAGTTTATAAAAGCGTTTGTGTTAGAACTCCTGCATAGCAATCGGGTGAGATAAGCTGTGAACAGTTCTACATTAACTTCTTTTATGGTAGTTAAAATTTGAGAGAAGTAAAGAGACCCCAGGTATTAACTTACCTAAAGAACAGCTGCTTAGAAAAGGCTGCGAAGTGTCCTAATACTCAGTGTAATAAAAACATTGCACCTCCAATTGCTTGTTCTTTTTCTCCCCAGTTGAGTGCTATTTCCATTAATGTAAGGAATAATCATGCGCATAGCCTGAACTGAGCTAAAACTGTATGCAACCACAAAAATAACCAAGACCTATCAAAGACATCTGTGCTTTGATTTTTATTTTAAAAGGCCCAAAACCATGATTAGAGGTTTGCGTTCTAGGCTGAAACAGCATGAATCTTGTTTCATTTCAAGCTCTTCCTTAGAGAAGACTAAAATGCCTGAAAATTAAGTTTTCCTGCAATATCTTAACTCCTTTTATGCTTTTATTCTCATTACCTGAAATGTATCAGTTAGGAGCTTATAAAATGTCTGCAGCTGATGCCTGCAGTGACTATAAAAGCAAAACAAGCAGTGTAGCCTGTAAAGACATTGCACTTCAAGGCCTTTGTAAGCTGTTTTAAAATGTGTGGTACGAAGCGCCTGCCACACGTCACCATGGAAGGCACTCCACTTGCAGCTGGGCAAACTGATGTCTTAAAATAATCACAACAGCAATTTTAACAACTCTTTCCTCCTGAAGAATATTGAGATAGTTTGATCAAGGAAAGAAATGTATGGAGATAACATCAGGTAGACTTAGCATCTCACTCCTAGAAACTGCCTTTTGCTGACCAACTGAAAACAGTCACAGCTTCCTCCAACAGTGACACGTGTGCCCAGTGTAGATGAAAAACCTATCTACTCGTGTGTAATATATGATTGAAAATGGTTTCAGATTTACTGAAATAGTTATATAGATAATAGTACTTCATTTATTTAAAAAATGCCATCCCTACGTGGCATGCTAGCATTGACTCAAGTGGGAGGCATGCTTTTCACCATGCCCACTTCATATGAACAAGTACATCAGGGTGAATTAGCACCAGCAGCTACTTTCTGGTGGCAGCTGAGAAAGAAAAAGGCAGGCAGCTGGAGATAATCCAATACAAATTGAGGTTGCTGAGCAGTGATGCAGCTTGCATGCTATTGTCAGGAAGGAATTCCAAATGAATGCTGAACCCAATGGCTATATCCATGTGTTCCAAGGACTAGCTTTTGTTTCTCAGTTTAAACGCATTGCCAAATCTCTAACTTCTTGAGTGGGAAATGTCATCAATGTATTTCCTGTATATAAACTTGTATACATTTCTGTATCTGTTTTCCATATATATAGCAAAGGAATTACATGGTAAATAATCAAATTGAAAATACACGTAACAGAGCAAATGTTTTGTAAGTACGGTCTATATAACATGAAAAAAAATCTGATACTGAAACACAAAAGCCAATGTAATGCAACAACAAAAGAATCAGGAAATGCTTGATCCACAACACAAAGTTATCAGAAAAAAAACAGTGCAATTGGCATGATTGCTCTCTTTCCACAGATGTGGTAAGAGGCTTTGGGATGGACATGTGACAGATGTTCATGTATGATACACAGTTTGCTTTCTGAGCTTTCTAGCATAACAACTTCCCCAACAAGCAGTACTGTGTATGTGAGAAGCTACACAAACTCATCAAGGTGTGAGAGGCTCCATAGCTACCAAACAGCCTAGAAAGAGAGAAAGTTTGAATCACAAGTTCTTTGCATTTCTACTTGGGCCTGAGAGGATGCACTCCAGAAGAACACACAGTACCTACAGAGCTACACTTTAAAATGCTGCTGTTCAAACAAGCAGCCCTCCAAGGAGCTACAATACAGCTTTGAAAAACCCTAAAGAACTTGATTTACCCTCCTCCCACATTGCCCCTTCCAAAAACACTAGAATTTCAATCAGTGGCAGAGATTACCCATCTGATGTCATCCACTGTGAAAACATTACTGTCAGCCACCTGCATTTTAGTCAAATCCAGCTCAGTTATGATCAATGTTGATTTGGTGTAATTGCTTTGGTCTCCTAATTAGACATATCTCAGTATCTGCAGTTGTTTATTGCAGTGGTGGCTGTTAAAAACCTAATACATCTCACTAGAAAAGTCATTTATCTTCATTAAAGTAGATATTCAATATATTCAATCAAGCTAGTATCATGCAGCTTGATTTTTAGTGTCTGCATTGCTGAGTCTATAAGCATTTGAACCACATAAACACTTCAACAGACGAATGGGCAAAGAACAAAGATGCAAACTCCAGCTACAACAGGAGCGAACTTTGCTTTGTTAGTCCATCTGCATTTTGCTAATAAAACAAAGGGACCTAATTACCCATACAATATGAGGATGTTCCAAAGACCACATGTGAGCTGGAAGACTCACCCTTCATTCAGATTGTCTTTTAAAATCTTTCCTCTGTTTGAACAGCTTCCCAGGTGAACTGCTTCTGTCTTATTCCTGCTACCACTGCCTGATAAGTAGACTAACTTGCTATTTTCAGATTCACAATAGGCTACCAGTGTAATATTGATCTGCAGATATTTATCACCCTGGCCATTGAGCTGGCTTTCCAACCATCTTCATAGAATAAAAGGTAACTGAGACCACTGACCTGCAAGACAGCAGCCCTAACTGGTGCATTCTTTTAACCCAAAGGCCTTCCTAGCTCAGCATTTTATGGCTTAGTGAATAACACAGACAGCTCCTAAGGATTCTGTATTTTTGCTCGTTCAGAGAAAGGAATTCCTAATTAAGCAATAAGAAAACTTGTCCTTCACTATCTCATAAACCTGCTGCAGT
This sequence comes from Cyrtonyx montezumae, assembly GCF_038088225.1. Classification (NCBI taxonomy): domain Eukaryota; kingdom Metazoa; phylum Chordata; class Aves; order Galliformes; family Odontophoridae; genus Cyrtonyx; species Cyrtonyx montezumae. The sequence goes on along the minus strand of NW_027071826.1, from coordinate 52,542,735 downwards.
CAGGACTTGCTCGTGTGAACTTCTGACCTTTCCTAAGCCCTGATAAAACAATAGCTTTACTGGAGGATACAAATGGTCCTACAGATTGGAGTGCTGCTGCATGCTGTTCAGATAGTCAACATATCAGCCTTATGGGAGTGTGCCTGAAGGAAATCTCAGCCCACGGGACTGCTCTTAACAAAAGGCCAACGTGTCTGCAGTCATGTTGGGAACCTGAAAACTCGTTCAAAATCATTCACTCATACAGAAAGCTCTCTTCTCCTTGCAACCAATGCAAGCCTTAAAGTAATCCACATTCCCAGCACATGCTGGCTACACTGAGTGAAGCTGAGCAGGTGGCATGTCCACAAAATGATTAAAATCATTTAGTTTCTCTGTGGATGAGCAAATCCTTTTCAGTGCAATAAATACTATGATAACTGTAAGGCATGCAGAATGAGCTGCCACGGGCTGTGAGAACACCAATGGCAATAACAACCGAATATTGATGTGGTGAGCTATTGCATTTAACAGTTATTTTCTTTTGAAATGGAGCTGCTAATTCCAAACATCTGTGCTTTATAGGGAAGAGATTATCTGATACCCAATACTGTTATCCGATACCCGAAAAATTAATCTGATAAGAACCTGTAAATTATATTCTTACCATTTCTTAGCAGGTAAATATTTCTACTAGATGCCTTATGAAATACATTAAATATTTAGACTGGAATGTCAGATGAGTACACTTCTATTTTCCCAAGACAGGGGAAGGGCTGATTTCGGTCTGGAAAATTCTGCATCCATGTAGGTACTGGCCTGCCCACGTTTCTCTGCCTCTTCAGAGCACCAGGTGTGTCACCTGCCCTCCCACAGCTGGCACAGCCACCAACCAAATGCACAGTGATGTTCCTGATACGAGGTCGTGCAACTGATAATATTCAGCACAGGCCACGCAAGTATGCGCCAAGTAGTCATCCAGCACCAGGTTAATGATCATCATGCAACACTGCATTATCATGCATGCACGCACACTTTTGTTTCATTTATTTTCATTATGATCAGGCGCCACGACAAATGCCAGTGCCAGAGCTAATGCTGATCCTGGGCTCCTCCAATAAACGCTTCTGATCAGTGAGCATCCAGCTCAGCTTGCCATTCACTGCATTATCTGCTCTCCTTCCATAATTTTGCAATATTCATTAAAGTGATGCCTCACTTTGCAAATGGAAATGCAAAGGAAAAACAAAACAAAACAAAACAAAAAAAACTAACATGGACATTATTGGCTGTGTGCGCAATGTAATTAACACTCATATAATCTGTATGCAAATCAAGTTTTTGAAAACAGTGCCTATTAGCATATTATTTATTGAGATGCAACTCAAGCAGGCGCCCTGCTGGGGTCCGACATCTTTCCTTTAAACAGCACCTTGTTTTTTTACCTCATTCACTCATTCTTCTCTCCTCAGGATGATTAACAGCACAGAAAATAGGGAGACTCCCTTGTGTGCCTTTGTTTCAAGTAGGAAATCTTGTGTGTTTAATTGCCCTCCAAGATCTGATCGAGTTCAAAGCTGAGTGGCGCCTCTCTTAACAGCATTGCATCCTCCCCCATCATCACCACCGATGCTGTTTCCTTGCTCCACTCCCTGGCATGCAGAAGTCCTGAGGCTTCAGGATCTCTGCAAGGTTGTATAACCTTTCAGAGCGTTTCAGCAAGAGCAAAAATTGCAAAACCATTCCTCGCCCAGTAATTCCTTCCCTAGCCCCAGCCCTCCTGGGCTTTGTGCAGCGTGTTTGCTCTCTCTGAGGCTACACCCTCTGCTTCAGAGATGGCTCTGTTACAGTGATGAAATAATTATCGGGGGGGGATGATTTCAATTTTGTTTTATCGATTTGCCAAAAGCGAGATGCTCGGCCTGAAGTTTTCCAAGCTGCATGCCAACCTGAGGATGGACTCTGGTCTCAGTAAAAACAGCACAGCCATTCCTGAGAAGCATTTTGCCTTCTTTCCTTTAGCTGAACTGCACCATCGTTTCACAGACTGGGCCTTTCTGATGAAAGATCATAAAATATTCCACTGGTTTATAAAAAATGCACGTCTTCAGAAAGCGATAGGACTCCCCTGGAATCTAAGCTCATTTTCATAGTTAAATCATCCAGGGGGAAGTGGGAGTTAAAGGACTTTGACCTTAATTCTTTCCATCCCACTTCTGTGATCTGATAGCTCTGCAATAGCCAAGAGTCCAATTAACACCCTTCAGTATCTTGTGCGGAAACCATTCCATTTCCAGGAAATAATTTGGCAGCAGAGACAGAGACAATTAAATACTGTTGGAGAAATGACTCAAATACGGGAGACCAAAACTGAGATTTCTGTTGCAGTCAGACACAGCAAAACCCCAGTGTGACTTTTTGCTTCAGAACCTCCACCAATGCACCGCTGTTCTGTAATCTCTGGCATTTTTTAAGGGGGAAAAAAATAATAAAAAAAAAAATTTCAGTTTTACCCTGAAATATTAATGCAAAAATAATTTTAAATCAGCCTCTCACCTCTCTGCTCCATTTGAATATTAGCAGAGCTTGGCTAAAGGGTAAAACGTTGTTTCACATTGCTATCAGAAACTTAACATAAACTAAGACTGATAAAGCCTGCCCTGCTTTAGAAGGAGTGGTCACTGGATAGCTTTGTTTAAAGGGTTTTACTGAAGCTGCACAATGGATGATGAAAGGAGGGTAACAACTAGGTGTATCAACAAAAAAATCCATACTATGAGTTGGAATAATGCAAGCATTCACATTTCTCACTGCTACAGGCACACCAAACAAAGGGCAAGGTTACAGCTGGAAAACACCTCCTTGGCTACTCATGCCACACTCCCTTTAATACATGATTTTGGGTCATATAGATTTAAAAGACCTGAAGTACAAACTTTCCAGATGCTAGCTTACAAGGCATTAAGGGTCAGAGCTTCTCCTCATCAGTCATTTGTGCTCTTCTCATGTCTCTTGAATCTACTATCTATTGCAACTACAGTTCGCTACTATACATGAAAATGTCTGAAGAAAACTCTGCTTTCCTCCCACAATCCCATAGAGCTTAACCAAGTCATAAGTCATCTTGGGCTCCACTTTTGTAAGAAGTCTAAGTGCATCACCATGAATTGCAATCTCCTTCATGACAACGCTGTTAAAATATAACAGTGAAATCAGAAGCAGGTATCGTTAAATAAGAGAAGTTGCTTTGAGACTCAGTGTTTCATGGACAAAGTTGGTTTCTAGCAATTCACTGAGGACAAAGGTGGATGCTTATGATGAAAGCCCAGTGCTGAGAGCACAATGCACTGCTTAGCATGAAACAGCTGTAAGACAAAACAATCCAGTGCAGAGGGGATGATGCAGGAAAGGTAACTGGTTCAAACATGATTGGAATTGCTGCGGTGCAGAGCAGGAAACATGAGGTATGACTCACGGGAAAGGACGATTATCAGATACAACTGCTGCAAAATCAGATCGTGGTAAGAGAGAAAATTACAATTCTGCTTCATCAAGAGATGGCCAGAAGCAATTGCAGAAATGAAACACAGTTCTAAGCTGTGGTGTGTTTCTACCCTCTGGACGTTGGTGTTGGAGGCTGAAACACCTGCATTCCTTCACTAAAAGGAATGATGAGCAATTTCAGGTTGTTGCACGATATACTTGCTTTTAATCTGTATTAACTAACAGTAACCTTGTTTTGCAATTAAAACTCAGGTTCTACCAAAGACTTTCAATTAGAGCAGAGAACATACATCTTGTCTTCAATTCAAAATCCCAACCTTCTGATCTCACAAAACTTCTCTTTCTTTTGCATGCATACCTAAGACTCTAGATATGTATAAAACACAAATTTCTTGCCACAGCCTAATCCATGTCATGATTCCTTTGGATCACAAATGCTCTCAAAGCACAAATAATTGGGTAAACTTTCTACAGAATCCATACAGTCTGAAAATATAGCCTAAGTAGGGTGCATGGCTTTCCTTTAGGAACACAACCTCTGTGAACCTCGGGTGCCAATGGATGCTGTTATCTCCTGCCTAGAGGCTCATGCTGCTGGTTCTCCTTTCACCTTTTCCCTCTCTCCTCTTTCCACAGACATAGTCATATAGCATTTCTAGCCATTTCAGGACAGTATTCTATTCATCCTTTATGCACACAAAACACTTCTAGGGAAGCATTTTGTTAGTCACCTCTGAAAATAAAAATGAAACCCTTGCATTAAAATGTTAATGAAACAGAACTGTGGCTGCACGTATGAGATAGTATCAAATGACATCAATAGTCTCAAAGAGATGTTTAAGGCATTAAGTCATGTTATGAAGAATATTCCTAGTTGCAGGTTTCATAGCAGGAGTAAATCAATCTTGACAGTGAACATGAAAGTGGGAATAAAACCTTTTTGAACACTCAAGGTGGTTCGCTCATTCCCCCCAAACCAAAACGAATGAATTAGTTGATATATATGAAAATGAACTCCAACTAACAACATAATCAGAGAAGATAAACTTTAAAGCTAAAATTACATTAGAAAGATAAAAAGCATTACTTGGGGCTGATGGCAGCACATGGCAACTCCGCAGCAGCTGCTGAGCTGAGCCTCTGTCAGCTAGGTAACAAAATAAAATGTAGCTAAGAAGAGCTGAACTCGGCCCTTGGACTTTGCTCAGGCAGTGATCAGATTCCCCATGTTTAGCACTGATCTTCTGGCTACTTATTGACCAAATATACCTGGACATACATAAACATAGCCTCCAGCCATGTGGAAGAGATTGCGGCTCCGTGTACTAACTCTGCACTGTTCCAATGGCACTTGCATCAAATTAATTAGTCCCAAATTGCAGCAATCAATGCTAATAAAATTAGATGTTTTATTTTTAGTGACAGTAGCAGAAAATTTAAAAGGAAAAAAAGCAATACATTCTTAAAATACCATGCAAAGTAGCTCAAAGTGCTTCTAGAATAAAGCATGCATTTATTTATCCTGGCCAAATCTATGTTTAAGTGTATATACTTAAGCAGTATGGGACTATCACATAAAGACTTAATGTCTGTTTATAGAATAGCAGAGAGTCTTTAAACCTCATGTAGCTGCATTAACAGTGAGCTGCCTGAGCCTCAGGATGTCAGGTCTCAGCTCAGAGAGAGCAGGAGCAAAGTGATGCTTGTTTTGTAAAGCCTCAACTCCACTGTGAATCCTATCATAAAAAGGTCACAATGTCACCTTAGGAAGATCCTGAAACCGCGAGGAAACTGAGGAATGGAGAAGAGCAGAGTACTCAAAGATAAGAAGGGCAATCTCCTGCAATACAGAATGGTTTGCTGGCCACCAAGGGACTCACTGTGACACCAAGGAATGACCCAATATAAGTACAGTAGCTTGCAGAATCCCAAGAGAGCAAAAATAAAATGCTGCGCTATTGCCCCTGCCACTTCCTCGTCACTGCTGTACACAGAAATGCAGTGAAGCCATTCTCCAGCTAAAAAGGCACTGCACTGGGGATGGACATTCCCACAACATGGCCCACACTGCAAGCTATGTACCCCTGTTAGCCTTCAGGTTTTTAGGAGTGGTTCTGTACCAGTGGAACAGCAAACTCTCTTTACAAAAAGATAGCTGTAATCAGTAAATGAGGTTTGTGCAAGGAGGGAATAAGTTTGAATACAGAACTTCGATGATATTACCTGTCAAATGATACAGTTAAGGAAAACACTCAGTTAATTCACAAAATCTGACTATTAACATTAATACATATATTAGTATGTAAGTTAATGCAATATGGTATGATTATAATCATAAAAGAATGAGTATTCCAAAGAAGTGTACAATTACAGACAACTCTAAAGTCCCAGCAAACAGCCTAAGTAAGGCAAAGACCAACAGGAGAATGGTCAGATCTCAGGCAAACACATTCAGTGATGCACACAACACTTGACAAAAACCACCTGTCTTGAAATTTCCTTTACAGCCTCGATGAGTTTCTGCACTAGTCTAAAACCTGGGCTTCCTCTTTTGGAGTCTGACAGCTGCCTGCTATTAGTTTTTATCTATTCAGTCTCCAAATCCCAAACTCAGAGGTTACTCGTGTCGGTCAGTTGTGAGAAGATGTTGACACTCTTGCCATTCCACATGGAAAGCTAAATAACAAAGTCTACCCTACTCAGCAAGCATTTCACATTCTTTGGTTTGTCATGCAAAACACAAAGACCCCAGTACAGTTCAAAATGGTCTTTGTATCTACAATCTTGTTTACCCTTGGAATACAAGCTTAATTTCCTACATGCCTGAAGTATTTTAAAAGCCACTTTATACAACAGAAAAGACAGTGTTAATCTCCAGCAGTGGAAGCAGAAATACCAAGGGGTTCGGTGGGGGCTCTAACCCAGCAGTCACATCAACTTAAGTTTTTCTTATTTCCAAAGAATTAGTGTCTGGTTATGAAAAAAGCAGGGTCCCTTCACCTGTATACACACAGTGGTGCAGCCCTCTTGGGGAAGGGACCAGCTGCTCACAGAGGAAACTATGGAACGCATGGGCAAAAAGAGGGTCCTGATTTCCTTTGAGCTTCTCCCTTGAGGAACCTGCAAGTCTCTCTTAGCTTTGCAGTGACCTCCAGCTCCTGGCTTAAGCATTTTAACTAGCTACAAGAGCAGAGATGGAAATATCCCCTCCAGGAATGCAGAATCAGAATCACAGTAACTAAAGCAGGGGGCACGACATGAGGAAAAGAAATTAAAAGAAGAAATGCAATACCTAAAGATTTTGCCTGCACGCCTTTAGCATTTATGTCTAAGAAAAAAAGAAAAAAGCAATTCTGAAAATGGGTTTTAGAACTATAATGACAGTAACATCCCTGGAGAGAGCGGCCTGCAGGTAAAGAGTAACTGCTTCTGGTTTTGTTTTTTTAGTGTATATTGGTAGAACTATACAGCCTCATTAATGGAAGAAAGTTCTTGAAGAATGAAAACAACCACTTGCAACTGTTTTATTAGCCTGCAAGGCCATCAGAATGGGTGTCAGTCAAAAGAGGGGAATAAGATAATTCCTGGGTTACCTTACTGGGTCAGGGTTACACACAGGGGCTGAATGCAGTAGAAGCTTCTTTTGGACAGGGAGAAAAGACTCTCCCATAGGAAAACAAATTATAATAAGCCAGTTAATAGGCCACTCATCCCCACATGCCCCCAGTATGTATCATCTATCAATATCTATCACATACACCAATTGTATGTCGCTATTGCTACTTGATGTGATAATCCAGAGCCGGGATAGAGATTTTTAAATAAACACAGTCTATGCTGAACAAAAAATCACCCTCCTTACCTCATCCCCTCCTCACTCAAAATGCTACCTAGACTTCAGGCAGCCCCAACTCATCGTGGAAAGTAAACTCATTGCAGATCATCACTCAATGAGAAAAATCAGACCAAGCCTGAGAAGCAAACATAAAACTTCCCAACACATCTCCGTTCCACCATGCCTCTCTAAACGGACTTGACACAATCATCAAATCCTAAATATGTTCTTCCCTGAAAGCAATATACTTCATCCAACCCACCCCAGAAGGTATGTGGGTGATTTAAAAAATAAAATGAAGAAAGAAGTATTACTTTGCCCACTGAATGCATTCACATGCACGCCACAAATCTGAAAAGAAGCTCATTGCCCAAGGGAGGGCAATTCTCAGAAAGCCACTTCATCTCTGACCTCCTCCTTTTCATCTTCAAGGGAGTTCCACAAACTATCTTCAAAGAATTAACCAGAGTATCCAAATAATGACTCTAGTGGATATTAAAAACCACAGATTCAATAATGAGACAGACTTTACAGCCAGTTACAGTTTGGTCCCTCTCCCTAGCCAATACCTCCTTGTTACACAAGTTATAAATTACCCATATCTATTGTACATCACATAAACCCTGCATCATGCCTTTGCTTGATAAATCCTCCTCTGCTTCACAGGTATTGTCTCCCTTTACAACTTACTCTTAACTACTTATAAATCTGAGTGAATTTTGAGCAAATGTTCTTAACTTGTATTTAGCAATGAAAATTCTGGCATCTATTTTAAACCAGAAGAAATGTTTATGCATCCAGTAGTTTGCTATCCTTAGCCCACTGAAACCCATCTACCAAAGGATCTTAACCCCCTTGAATAACTTTGCCTTGTTTGAATGCCTTTTTTTCTTTTGGTACTGTTGATTTCAGCCCTAGGGTACAGTTACTGTACCTCTGTGCTCACCTACTATTTGTTGCCTAACTTTGAGATTGCTTTATGTAACCTAAAACCACTTTGGACTACTGCTTGTTAAAAGACTCTTTGGAAAATAAAAGTATTTGGCATTGTGATTCTAATCTGCAGATCCCAAGGTCATAAACTTCAAAGAATCTTTGCAATGTGAATTTCCCTGTTTCTTTGAGTAGGTTCTCAAGATAAATGTGAGACCTTACAGAGACAGAGATAGGTATCTATAGGTACCAACATACAACTTGCATATTTAGAAGCAGTGCTATTTTTCCTAACTTACAGTTAAAATCCACACAGGTGGTCACACAGGGAAAATCTGTTACGTGTATCTCATCTGTGACTTTGCTATTAAGCAGCTATACTTGGACATGTATTTACAAACTGCAGTGACTCACAGCACAAATACAGTAAACAAGGTTGGACACTTATTTGTTGATATCTCTTAACTCAAAAAAACTTGCAGCTTTTTAAATTGCTTTCTTGGAAACTATGCTGATATAGTATATAAGATCTTCATATAAGGGGGTTCCGCTGTCCTACCAAGGAAAAAATGGGAAAAATGTAATTTATAAATGACATGAATCATACAAACTGTACAAGAGTACAACTGTCAGGGATTTCTTGAGGTGAAGGAACTGTAAAATCTTCCTGGCACAGTAGTAATGGCTTGGCAGCATCTTTGCTGGCTGAGATCTCCTGAGATCTCTGTAGATGGGATACAAGAACCCTCTCTCCTGACAGAAAGGAGATTCTCCCTCCATGAACCTCCTCATATGAACCATCAGATGAAGCTCCCTGTAAAGGCAATTTGCAGTGGAACTCCACAAACACTTATGTCAACTCTCCTGAGGGAGGATGGCAGGAGCAGGAGATGCTGTGGGGGAAGATGATGGGAATTCCACTGCCATTACAGTGTAGGAATATCTATTTCTACCCATTTTTACCAGAGTTACGTTCGTCTGAAGTTTAAAATATAACCCACTCATGTTTTAACATTTTAGGACAAAGGCTTTCCAGTCTTAGTGCCTAGTCCAGACACATGTTCTGTTTTTCCGCTTATGCATCATGCTACTGATGCTAGAGTAGCAGAACTAAAGTAATGGTGAGATGGGCAGTAAAGGGATAATATTGATAACGGATGTTCTCTGTACAGAAGACTTAACCCCTCATCTGCAAAGCCAGGAACTGCAGAGATCTTCATTTAGCTTTAGCTACATTGCCTCAGTCATGAGGACAACTGAAAATACATGCTCAGAAATTAAAGGTGCCTTTCCTGAGCAAAAACTACATGACAGAGAGCACCTTAACAAAATCTTACATTGCTGTTACACTGTTAAAATATTTATCATACAACAAAGAGGACAATTTAATGTAGCTTCTTACATGACATTACAGCACAGTGCCTGTAGTTAGCTGCTTTCGGTGGAATTTGATGCCTTCCAAAACTAGCAACATCCCTCCTTCTTCTTCACTTTTCTCCACATTTCAGAACAGAACAATATTCTTCCTAGCTTGAAGACACACCTAAGCTTGCTTTTCAACTCTTCTGAAGCCTAATCCGAGTTGCCAAGGTAGTCCAACAATCTCCTTCCTGCCCTGAGCACTAACTCCTCTTTTAAATAATCTTATAATTTTAATAGGATTCACAATATTAAGTAATAGTGAATTTAAGCAGACTGAGATCTAGAGGTTTTGCTCTATGAAAACACAAAGCATTGCTGTTTCCTGAGACGAAAGGCACCTAAATATCCATAACCTGTTTTTATACAAAGTCTAATCACAGCAAAGTATCACTCTTTAGGTATTAGGAAAGTCAGAATTCTTACCTTTCCTAGTAATTGTTATATATGATAGCATCTGGAGAATGGTGCTTTCAGTAACATTTCTATTCATGTGATACATCTCTGCAAGGAATGCCCTCTGGCTATCTGCTCTGTTACTGTTTCACTTTCAGTTTTCCCTTCCCATTCACCTCCTCCATTCTCTCTCACCTGGATTATCCAAGAATCTTGCCAAAAGCAGGAAATGCTGCTGAGCACCAGGAGCTGGTTTCAGCCACAAGTTAAGCTGGCAGTTAAGCTGAATTTGGTCTCATTTGACCTGCAGAACCTTCAGTGTGATAACGGTGCCATTAATGACATCACAAGACAGAAATACTCTTGAGGAGCAGTTCAATCCTATCCATGTCCAACAGCTGAGCCGTGTTTTACCTACAGTCCACAAATGCTGGAGCTGTTCAAAGTACAAAGACTATGTAATGTGATATCTGCTTACAGTGAGAAGGGGCTTTCAAAAGGACAAGCTGAGAAGACCATTTTTTCCTTCACAGTCCTATGCAAAAAGCCTATAATTCACAGGGGCTCAAATTAAACTGCAGAAGGGAAACACAATCCATGCAAGTCACACTTGGAAGTTGCTGTTTAGGGACTCCATCACTGAGGCTCAAAAAAACAACACACCAAACTCACTTTTCCTTAATAACAGCATTAAAGTTACTGTTGACAAGCTCATATCCATCCATAGAGCCTCCCAAACTATTCACCAAAAAGTGATAAGTCAGCACAGGTCTCAATTACCTTATCTAATTAAGAAGTTATATAAGTAAGTAATCACAGAAAGATTTACTCAAAACTGAGTTTCAAATTTCTTCCCTCTTATCTGTGTGCATTCTTGAGTGCAGGTTGCATATATGAACTTCAAGACGGAACTGAATCTCAGATTAAGAAACCATGCCTGGCAACATGAAACAAACTTTAGCTGCCAGATGATACACAACACATCCATATACATACAAGACAAAGACATAAGAGGCTAATTTACAGCCTTAAAAAAATAAAAATCACAAGCTAAATAAAAAAGCATCCGTAATGCCTTTTTTTCATTAAAAATGCCCTTGTTCCACACAAGCACAAATTGTCTCAAAGTGAATAAATAAGCTCAGCTGTGTTGTGCAATGATTCCATTATCCTTGCAATCAAGTGTTAAATTAAATGGCCTCATTTGGGTTTCCCTGCTGCAGGGGAAAATATACCTTCTAAGGTCTGTGCTTTACATCCCCAGAGCCAACGAGCCAGAGCTTCACAACTAGACTTCTACAATTAATAACATAGGAAACTAAACAAGCAGGCAATCTGCAAAAGCTCCTCCGATAACTTTTTAATGATTAACCTTATACTTAAAGGTTCGTAGCCCTTCACACCCACTCTCCTACGCAATCAATCAACATCTGCTTTGAACAAGCTGCATTTCATCTTCCTGTTTCCAGGTGTACCGGTAAGGCAACTCAGAACTCCTGCTTCCCTCTTCCCAGAACCAAGAAAGCAATTCACTACCACACCATTTGATTAAACCCCTTTTCCTTGTGCCAATCTCCACCCTGTACAACTGCAGATGAAACCAAGATATTCTTTTTCTGTTGTTTACACTGCACGCTATGATCACCCAGCAACCAAAGGGGAGCTATTTTGAAATTGCTGAGCTACTGTCAGGAAACGCTGATCTTCTGTGTAAGATGAGTAAGCATGCATTCCAAAATGAAAAGACAAAGTCAAAGCAACACATAATAACATCACCAAATCTTGTAATAGGGTGATCTCCTGTAGTAGCTGACTTGTACATGGTCCCTACTACATGTAAGCCCTCATCCCCAGTATGAACTGAATGAATTATTTTTCAATGTGGAGATAACTGACACTAACCAGGGATTGCATTTTAGTGTGTAACAATCCCATTCTAAGTGGAAAGCATTTAAAAACACAAATAACACCGCCCATAGGACATATGTAATTGGTTCTTGTGTGGCATCTTCAGGAAAGGAGATGAGTAAATACAATGTGAGAACAGTTAATATACCAAGAACAAACGCTGCAAGTGCAGGAACTATTAGGCAGGGAGGAATAACTAGCTCTTCAGAAGGATCACTAGCACTTAAACAGTAATACAGTTTACATTAGACTAATCCTGTATTATACACGTACGGCCTCTGTTAATGTGGCAGTGCTCACAAACCACAGCAGCAAAGGATGATACTCACTTTGTCCTCAGTTACAGCACCAGGTGGCAATGCCTTCACCCACAGGCAGCCAGGCATAGTGCTGCTGTCTGACTATGGGGGCCCTAGGTTGCAAATTTCAGAAGCAGATACGAGCTCCTGAGAAATCAAGGCATTCTTTGAATCTGAGCTGAGATTCTCTAAGAGGCTTTCCTTCTATTATTGAACACCAAAACAGATACAGCGTGGCTTTCCTTGAAAACAAAGCAAGCTTCTCCACCATTTGTCCCTGGTATTATGCCTTAGTACGTGCATCTCTATCAGGAAAGTATCAGTTGTGTCAAACTCAGCCAACTACAGTTACATCCCAGGAAAGACTTACAGATAACGAAAGAAAAGAAAAACTTTCTGATCGAAAATCAGTTTACATCTGTTACTCAAAATCCATTACTTAGGATCACATCATGGTAAGAAAAGGATAAAGTTCACTTACTCATCAACAGTAACACTCATCAGGCATTGTGTTTGGAAGAGAAAGCAGCAGCTAAAGGTCAATACATTAAAGCAGAAGTGTTTAACCCACTTATCTCAACTCTTAACAGAATATAGGGCTCGTTACTGTCCATCTACCTGCTTCCTGTATGGATCCCACTCACATGAATTATGGATTTTTAACCTCCTTCCTAATTCTTGATCTTTGGCCATGACCTTTCACACCGACCCACTGGACTTGAAAGAAACATTGGAAATGAAAAGAGAATTAGGTCTTCTTTTATTTCAAACGCTATTAAAATTAAGTTTCATATCTTCTTGTGTTACATCATGTGCACAGAAACACAGAACTCAAGCAAGAAATCAGAAGACAAAGTTGGTATTCATCCTCAGCCCTCCATGAACGCATAACCAAACATACTCTGCAGAAGTCATAGTCGCGTATTCAGCACCTAGATTCCCAAAGCTGTTTACTGCTCCAATATGCATTGCATACAGCTTGAACTAAATGCACAATTACATCCCAGCATTTGCTGGGTGAGAGCTTACCTGTCAGCATCTCCCAGTCCCAGGGATGTGTTGCGCTGCATCGTCTCCCGCACTGCAGCCATGCCATCAGGCAGCCGGTTCAGCCTTCGAGTGTAGAGGCCCAAGCCACCGTCAGTCATATACCTTTGAAACAACAAAATGCCACTTTCAGTGAACCCATAAAACACTGAGATATTAATACACTGCTTTAGCCCTCAACGTGTTTTTTAATTGCAGAATGCATTTTCCACGCTCTTGAGCTGAGAGTACTTCTCAAACCATGAAGCAAGGAAAAGTTTATGCTCGATGACACATGACACTTTTTGCCCCTCTCTCATCATTCCCTACTCCATATTGCAACCTCTCTCATTAACGAGAACTGGATTTCAGCATAACTGCGACCTACTCCAGGAAGCCTGCTTCAGCTTGGACATCATCTCCAGAGGTCCCTTCCAACTCTCACGATTGTCATGCAAAGGAATAATACTTACCTTTCATTATTGCTGCCTGGATGGAAATCATTCAGTATTTGTGAGCTATATTACTTACTCCCTCCTGCCTCAAAAAAAGCATGATCTATCTCCTCCAGAATTACATTGAGTGGGCACCACAGTGGAAATCTCAACCCTTTCATAAGTGAACTACAAAAGCCACCTTAAATTCACCCTAGATTTTTTCCATGGTGCCTGAACAGTTAGCAACCCAAGATTTACAGTGAGAACTCAAAGCTGCGACATGAAATAAAAACTTTTTCAGCCTTATTTTGGCTTTTACATTGCTTTCTGCCCAAAACTATGATTTAGAGACATCTGCATTATTAAAAGTGTTATTATTTTTAGGTATTAGGAAGTGCCAGGTATGGAAATGATACTTCACCAATTGCTAAGAGAACAGAGAGGAGCAGAACTGATGAATTCCTTTGATCACCAGGAACATTTCCCCCAACAACACAGATTGCATTACACTGCACTTCTGAAAGGCCAATCCCATCCATCTCTCAAGATGCTGGCACGCACTGAGCTGTGTGCTACCACCAGCAGGTTGTCAGCCCAGGTCCATTTACACGAGCAGTCCGTAAGCACACATCATAAGAGCTTTCACACCACAGAACTAAGTAACTGTACCAACTCCAACAGCACTGTGGCTGTCTCTAGCATACAGCTGGACACACAACTTACCTCACTGAATGAGAGCTGAAAAGACTGTCCCCTTAATTCTTTAGCAACTTTGGGGTGTGAAAAGACAGCAGCTCAACAAATGATATTCTGATACAATGGACATCTTCCTCTTTCTTAAATGGGCACATAGCTTTTCCCCTACAGCAGAACGGCCTCACTCACAGCAAGAAAGGAAAAGCACTCCTAGCTTCAGTTAGTAATACATCTAACTGAGGAGAGGGAGAATGGAAAAGCAGACAGCACAAGTTGTGCTTCTGCATTTTTTCCACTCCTTTCTTCACAGATGTTGTTGCAACAGATGTAGTTTACCAAAGTCAAATTCAATTACTGTATTCAGAAAATAGGAACGGTAAAAAGCTGATAAAGCTCACACGGTCTGCTGTTTAGCATTTGATTTATGAATCTGTACGGGGCCTTCCCTGGAACAACGGAGGAGTCCCTCTGGGGAGTTTAACAAAGAGGTTGCTAAGCTGGTAAAGCCAGACCCCAGACTATTCCCTGATCAGCAAATCTGTGGGGATGAGGACGTCAGAGCTCACTAACACCCACTGTAAAAAGAGAGGGGAGCAGCTCTGCTGCAGCGGGTGTGGAATTTGCCTTAGGTCTCTGCATTTGAACATTTGCTTGATGTAGTTGATAAATATACTTTATCACAGGAAAACTTTTTTTTTTTCCCCTTAACCTACTAAGAGGGAAGGAGAAGTGGAGCTTATGACCACATCGTTCTACAAAGACATAAACAGCATTTTGCAAAAACGGCCAACGTACACACATTAATTGGTTCACTGCAGATACTTGCCTGCACATGAAACCTGCTTCTGTGTGAACACCCTGCACACGTACTGCAAAGAGCAGCTTTCAGCTTTATTGTCAGGCTTCACCTTCCCTTGACACATGACTAGTCCCTTGATAAAAGACTGAAGTGAATTGCTCACCATGGTTATTACCCAGAAACATGTTACTCTTAGGAGTTAGCCATGCTGAAATCCATGGAAAGCTACGAACATCAACTGATTCGACACTCTTTGGAGAAGCTTAGCAAGCTGATAGATCAGAATAACTCTATAGTGGCATCGAACTGAAAAATAATGGATTTATTCAACATCTTGAACATTCAGATCATGAGGTTTCACAAACCAAGACACCTTAAAAGAGCACAGACAAGCAGTGCCCTTTACACCCATTGTACCAACAGAATGAGTTTCTTGCACGTCAGGACAACACAAGATGTTCACATTTCTGTATTTTGAAACAGGCTTGTGTAATCATGGATTGAAAGCTTTATATCTTATTTTTATTACATGCAATGTTCTCCACCCAGGAATGCTTAATTTCAGAAAGATGTCAGAAGGAATAATGCTTAAAGTCCTGCATGAAACACGGAAGTCAAAGAATATGGGGAGGTACTGCCTTGTGGTAAAGAAACATGCACTTACATTAAAGCAATTTGAGAATAAATCAAGTAAGTTCTCCACTCCCATAGGTCACTCAGGAGGAGAGAGTAAAAAAGCTACTGGTGCCAAATCCTCCAGCCATTGCTTTCCTCTCCTTCTTCCCCACCCCTTCAAACATCTTGGCTCTTGGAGGCCTACTCCCCAAGAAAGAAAAGCAGGGGGAAGTATAGTATCCAGATTTAGTGACTTTCATACAGCTGGCAAATGCTTAAATCAAATCAATAGCTCAGACCTTCTGGAGACGGTACCAACAGGTAGTGGAGATTGACAGCCATTACTAGAGTAGAATATACTCAGATTTAATGAATGAACACTGACTGAGACAGTGATGAGATTGGTTACAAGGAATTTCTAGTCTTTCAAAAATAAATACTACTCATCTCAATGGTTTTACTTTTCATCTGCAAGGAAACAAATTAAACCAAACCTCTCTCTTTTACTATGAGAAGATTAAAGGTTCAACAAGAGCAGTATTATGCACTCCTAGGACAACTGGAGCTTACATCACACTTTCTAGGTGACACTTTTTTCTTTAAGAAAATGGCTTCCTGCCCTGTATTGCAAGTATAAAATAATTTGCTTTGGTGTTCCTTGGACAACCTGGATCTTTAAATTTCTCTTTTCATTTGCCAAACACATATTTTCTGTGCCTCTGAAAATTTGAATGCTGTTCTAAGTCCTTCCAAGAGCAATACTGTTAGGTTATTTCTGATGTCAAAGTGATTTATCTCCCACTCCTGAAAGGCATTTACAGGGACCAAGAACAGGTTACACCAGGGATCAGTAAAACCTAAAGGTCTTAGTCACCTGGGCAGAATAGATGGGGAGGATCACCTCTCTCGACCTGCTGGCCACGCTCTCCTTAATGCACCCCATCTCTGTGATTGCTGTGAGATAGCGGCCTTGTGACTGTACAAAGACCTCCAACTCTTCCTGTTTATTTCCCTGTTCATTTCCTGTTTATTAATGCTGCAAGCATTAATATACAGACACTTCAGGGATGCAACAGGTTCCCTAAAGGGACACGAGAAGATCTGATCCCAGGAGGACCTGGGGAAGCAGGGTAGGCAGGCAGGGGATGTGCACTTGATGGCGAGCCAGGACTCTTTTCAAACCCTCCTCACAGGTCAGATCTGTCCAACTGTGCCATGGCAGGGGGTCCTCCATTTTTCTAAGGGTATCTGCCTGGCACCCCTCCCTCTGTCCCGCTGAGAGTCACTGCATCACTCAATTTCCCGCTCACCCTCCCTGATGGCTCTCAGTCCCTCCACCTCCTCCCTGAGCTCCACCACCAGGCTGAGCAGCTCACTCACCTCCTCACACCTCATGCGTGTGAAATCCTGGCCCCCCTCTCCCTGCAGCAGCAGGCAGGCACTTGGTGCAGCCAGAGGCCTGAACCACCATGTTTCCAAGCAGGCCCTCCATCTGAGGCACCACAGCCTTGTAGTGGCAAGCCTGCTGCCTGCTGGAGAACACGGCCTCAGCTTCCAGCTTGGCTATTGCAGTGCTCAAATCCCTAACATTCGATTCAAACATTATCCTTCAGGATCACAGAAGCACAAACCTAGTGCTCATTTCACTAAAAATTTCACTTTGTATTTAAGGCGGTGTATAAGTTATAAATCAACGGACTTTTATGAATAATCATTAAATATTTACAGTTGGAAAACGGATGAATAAATTATTTATTACTTTAAAGATGCTCAAATCCAAAAGCAGACTAAAACCAGAAAAAGAAAAACAAAAAAAGAAAAACAAAAAACAAGAAACCAAACCTAGCAAATGACTTGCAGTTTCAAAAGTCATCACCACAGCTGAGAATAAGGAGACATCCACTCCAGTAACACGCAAGAATGCAGAAACAAGGTTACATGAAGTATAAGAAGTACATGTTAGTTTCATAGCTTTTTTGGTTAAATCACCCAATTCTAAAGCACGTGAATTGTCACACTAAGGTAATTTTCATACAAAAATTTTATATTACAGTAAGTATAATATAAATATTCTATTTA
Organism: Cyrtonyx montezumae; assembly: GCF_038088225.1. NCBI lineage: Eukaryota > Metazoa > Chordata > Aves > Galliformes > Odontophoridae > Cyrtonyx > Cyrtonyx montezumae. The sequence continues at coordinate 52,524,810 of NW_027071826.1, read as the reverse complement.
CTGCATTTTATGCTTCCCTTTGTTGCCTCAATTTCTCCCCCTTCAATATCGGCTCCGTATGAGAACAAAGCACAGGTTGAAGCATTGCTTATTCCTCTTCATCTAAACTGGAGTTGAATGGCCCTTCAGAAATGAATGGGACACCACATCTTGAAGGAAAATTCTTGTTAAGGCCATGAGAAACTTCAAATGCCAATATTAATTATTAACAGTCTCCAAAGCAGGCTTCAAGGCATCCAGGCGATTAAAACATATTTAAAGAAGACAGAACTGAGAAAACTCATGGGAAGACATTAGGACAAGTCTCCCCAAACTTCACAGAGGAATTTGGGCAGTGACTCTGATGCCTTTGCTAAGACTACATAAGGTTTCATTAAAACCTTAGGACTTCATTAGAACTTTTGCCCCCTTAATGACCAATAAAAGCCTAATTATTTTATGATGTAATCTTGCCTATTGTTGTTGCCCTCATTTTTCCTAAAACACATGTTTAAGTCTGAGCAGAACTAGTTCACCCAGCGAAACCCATAAGGCCATAGGTGGAACACTTTCACCCACAATGGAATGCTTTCATCCATACAAAGGAAAGTAAACCAGCCATTACAAGATATGTGAGGAGGAAGGACTACATCAAGGGGTTTCAAATCCCAGATGACTTGTGAAATTTACCCAATGATCCATGAACACGAAAGAACGATCCTAGTAGAGGAGAGCAAAGACTATAACTTTGCACTTCTGCATGAGTGCCTCTGCCCAGTTCAGTGCCCCTTTTTGGAGTCATATCTTGAAAACAAAAGAGTGCTTAATTGCATAACCTGAGGGCCTAATCAAAATAACAGAGAACACTGGAAAACTCCCGAAAGGTCAGCTCTTTCAGGTGTGCAACTAGTAGTCATGAGCCCAATGAAATGTGGGTGGAAACTCACTAAGATGGGACAACGATCACACCTAGCGAGCACAGGCTGCCAGCATGGAGCAAGTTGAAGTTACACCAGAATCTGGCAGCAGTTAAATGGGGTTTTGCACATGACAGATTTGATTTAAAAGCCTAAATCCTTCTCAGGATCTACTTCAATGAAAACCATAGCAATGAGTGACAGAGTAAGTGATCCATTCTCCACCACTCGCTTTAATTTTGTTAGGGAAAGGAACTACTTGCGGCCAAAGGAAAATAACGAGAGCATGCTGCTCCTTGCCAGGCCCAGAAAATTGGGGAGTGCAGAGAGGGCTCCCCAGGAACTCCCAGTGCTTTCTGCTCCCTCTCAGCCACATGAGTGCATATCCCTCTGCTGGCTCGCCCCACAGGCAGGACGGATTTTGTCACAGAAATCAGCCAATGTCCTGAGTTGGAACGGGCCCACAAGGATTACCGAGTCCAACTCCTGGCCCCACACAGGACCTCCCAAAAACCCAAACCCTACATGTGAGAGCGCTGCCCAAACACTCCATGAGCTCCAGCTGGACAGTGTATATGAGGAAACAGCAAATACCACACACCACAAATGGCGGGTTTGTCCTACAGACAAATATTATTTATGGCCCAGTGTGGCCCAAGCATTGTGCAGCTACTGTGTGGAACCAGGAGGGAAAAGAGAAGAGAACATGTGAACATTGCTGGTAATTCTCACTCCTGTTACTATAAACACTATCTTTTGCTTCCCAGCTGTGCTATTAAATTGTCCAAGGTTTGCTGATGTCTTTTTAATGGTGTGCTGGATAACATGCTCCATTTCAGACAATCTCTAAGTTCGTGAATTATGAGCCTACAGCGTCTACCTATGCTGAATCCTAAAATGCAAGAGAAATGCTATGAGCCCCCACCATCTGAGATTTTGCTTGTGGTAAATGATTAAACACTGTTTTTTTGACAGCTTTACCCAAACTGACACCAGAACTATTCCTGAATTGAGGGCAATACCTCAGAATACTTCAAAGGTATGAGTAAAATTACAACACTGGTAACATTGAGAATGCATACGTAACATTCCAGCCATGCCTGCTCTAAGTACTCTAGGTACTACACTTCTTCAGGTACATTTACACCAATTTCAGTGTTTTCTTTTTATTTCCATAGTACCAGGACATCTACAACTTTAAAAGCCAGATCTTCTGAACTAGTTGCATCACAGTTTACTCCGAAGTCAGAAATCAAGATTCCCTAATTCATGAACCCTACAAATTCCCTAATTCATGAAACAAAATGTTGAGCTTGCTCGGATGATATTAGTTGCACTGCTATTCTGCAATGTCAAAAGGATCAAAACTTAAGAGCCAGTTCTAGCAAGAGAGAAGGCAGTCCAAATAAACACCCTTCTCAGAGGGAAAAGGAAGACACAGTAAGCCCCTTCAGATTCCTGGTCGTGTTAAATGTTATAGCCATACAAGGTCTGCAGAGATGATATCTTAGCAATGAAATCACGGCATTTCAAGTGCAGCACCCAGTAAAATGACTAACAAAGGAAATCACTGTGGTAAAGGGTCAGAAAAAGACTACAGCTAGCATTCAGTCAGTGTACCAGGCAAACAGGTTCTTGCTCACAGCACCACAAGCCCAACCTCTTGACCACCAGCCAGCCACAAGTAATGACCTGCAGCAGCAACCATTTCTGCTGCAGATGGTTTAGAATAACATGCTTTCTCTTAACTACTGCTACCAAGAGCAAATGCAGTTAGCAGAGCTCTTTTCTTTTTCTGAAACTTTATAACCAACGTATCCTTGAATCTGAAACATGTATCACAGCCTGACCAGCATAGTACAAAATCCAGCAATTGGGATGCAAGAACATTGCAAACATCCACTGTATTACTGAATATTCAGAGAAATTAATCCTTATCAGCTCCTGATATTGAATCCTTTGTTGCTTCTGTATAACAGATACACCTATTAAAATTCAGCCTCTGCATTTACATAGCTGTTTCAGTGCTGGCTCTGGCCCACAACGCTCCAGTGCAGACAAGCCTCTGTGCCACAAAGAAGACTTCTAGCTCAATTTTTGTGAGGGGAAGTCTGATTCCCCACCTGACTGAAGCCTGATCTCTTCTTTTATTTCTCTTCCTCTGTGTTCCAAATGCACTTGCTTTAAGTGCTTGCTGAAAGATCCCTGTAGAGCATAAAGGCTTGAATAAACAAGAAAGAATGTGAATCCCATGGGCACTGCACACACACAAACACATTAAGTGACTGTGGAAACAGGGTCTGGAGTGGGAGTGGATCAGCTCCACAGCAGCAAGCAAATGGGGATGTTAATGAAATGGAAAAAAGGGCTGCTCCCATCCACACTGCCTCCAAGTGCAGGTCCTTGGGCTTGAGCTGTCAAACCAGCACACCTGCGTTTTGCTGCAGCAGATGTTTCCACAAGTAGCTTTGGTTGGGTGGTGTTTGCTGACCGTAGACCATTTTCCGTAGGCCAAGCTGTTAATTTTGCATAGAAGTCTGCAGGTTAGGGTAACGAAAGCAAGGTCAGATGATTAATTAAACTAGAAGAAAATAACATTAAGATGCCTTTCTGACCAACAGCTCTGTTGCTCCACTCCAAGGACAAATAAAATGAACACTGTGTCTCATTAGAACAGAGGAAAAAAAATAGGCAGGAGATAGGAACACGAATGTGAACAGCTAAAGAGAGGCTGCAGTGGACCAGACACCAACACCACTATGCACCAATCCCAGCCTGGGTGCTCTGCTGCCCTGTTGATGTTCTAGCTCCCAAAAGAAGATTGCTTCTTACCTTTGATTCACAACCAGATGACCTTCTTAGTTTTAACAGGTATTTTCTGCCTATTTGAAAAAGATTCACTTTCTAACCTATGAAATCAATACTGATAATGTATGCCAGAGCTCTGCCTGAGCAGACTTACTAAAAGAGGCCAAATGAAACTTCCCATGACCCAGTGCATTTCAGAGAAAGCATCAGGATCATAGGGCTAAGAGAGTTTATCTTGGCTATTGAATTTATTTTGGCTGTAACAAATATTCTGGCTTCCTTCCCTATCAGTTTGCCAATGAAAACACAGATCCAAGGTTTTCAGACTACAGCGCTGAAGCAATTCTGAAAATGACAAAGTGAAACATACACCAGCTAATAAAGAGCTATTCATGATATAAATGCCCTCTTGTGCTGTTTTCTGCATAGAGTAACTCAGCTTCCGAAAATATTGGACACGTTCACCCTAACACTGATCTCAGAGACTCATTCTGCAGCATGTTGCAATGATGCTTTCTTTACAAGCAACCCTTCTGATTTCTAAGCAGTCTACTATTCCTTGCTCACAAAGACACAGAGCAATCCTATTTTTCATTAGTGGGAATAAAATGAAGGTAACTCATGAAACTACCAAAACATCTGCTTATACTGCAGAAAGTCATTTGGCATTGAACAGGCGTCAGTGAGATTTGCCGAAGGTAACATCGTCATTTTATCTCTCCCAATTGATTTGGGGATCACATCCAATGCTGTTATTGCAACTCAACAGTGCAATAGTCCCTTCTCAAGGAATATGCATGCTGTTACTCTCCACAGATCATTTAACTCCAGCGTAGCGAGGCTGCTTTCAGGGATGCTCCTTTCAAATGCCCATTGGGGCAGCAATGAGATGCTTTGTAAACTGCCCAAGCTTCAAGTCCTGACGATCATCTGAAAGTGCAGCTGAGTCATTGTGGCTGTGGATTGACCTGTAATATAGATTTTGCCCTTGGAACTTAGTTGACGGTTACAGTAACAGTCTACAAGCTCACATTATACAGCAACATAGGCTTCTGTAGCTAAAGGCAATGGATGCGGAGAAGAAAAAGGTATTTATACATAACTATTCTTGTCCTAAATTGAAATCTCATATATAACTGTCTCAAAATGGATACAAGAAAAGCTGGAAAATTATCACCCATCTTCAAAACCTAGTGGGAAATGAGAGCAAAGTATTCTATTCAAATCACTTTTCCCTCAGTTAAAGATGCTCCAGTGTTTATGGCAAAGGATGAGCTGTTGTGGAGCTGTTCTGCTAAATGTTATATTTGCCAGCCTGGTATTTCACTACTCCCTGCTTTGATATACTACTTCAGTGACAGAGGTATCACCGACAGAAACATTTTATTATGAATCCCTCAAACCTAGAATCTAAGATCACTCTTATTTTTCAGACTGTGGAGACCTCCTCTTTATGAGATGGCAAGATAGTCATAGAAAAGGAAATTATATACAGGGAGGACTGAAGACACATGTCTCTAGAAACAGCATTCATTAACTCAACAGCTTTCTCAACATTCCCTTTACCTGAAATCTGAACTTTGCAAATGGACTGTCAGTCCTTACTGAATCCACAAAGACTGGGGCTCCTCTAAGACACGAAAAGCAAATGATGACAGTTTTGCTTGGGACACTTCTTCATTTATCCTCGGTGTTTTACAGAAACTGTGGAGCTACGCCAAGCTTATTTTCCTTATGATGAGACAAAAATCACAGCCACAAGTTTGAATCAACGGCATAGTCCAGAGGAAATGCAATAGCTGTTAGTCCAATCAGAGAAAAGCAAAGGATGCAAGGTGGCCAAGTAGAGAAGAAGTTAGCAGAAAAGTAAACCGGCCACCTACGTCTCACAGATCACTTTTAACATTAGTCTAACGTTGACATATTTGAGCTAAGAAATAACAGCTAACCTTCCTACACCTAACTGAATACCTACCATGGAGCAAAGCATCACAGTCACAGAGGTTAGAAGGGGCCTCTGGAGATCATTTAGTCCGACTCCAATACTCGTATTTTTTAACTAGCCACAGTGTTTACATCACATTGAAAAAAAATATTAGCACGATTTTACAATCAGTTCATACTTCTGCACATGAGCCTGTTCTGTAGATTTCATTTACATGTACAACTATTTTACTCTGTAAAATCATTTACTTTCCCCAAGAACTTTCTCCTTAAAGGTTCAGGCAGCAAAAGACTTCAGGAAGAGCATTGAAAATGCCTCGCTCTTCCCCTCTTGTGGGCATAAGTGAGTGTTGCAGCACGTCTGGCTCACTACACTGATCCTGATTCAGTGAAATGTTTAATCATACTTAGCTATGGGAACAATTTTTTTTAGCACACATAAATTTCAATCCCACTGACTCAGTTATCTGCCATAATGAGCAGACAACTCCAAACCTTTATCACTGCGCTTCTATTTCTTCATTCATCACAATGCAAAACCACGCAGTCCCAAAACCACGTAATTAACAGAGAAAGAAAAGGCACTTACCCACTGGTGATGTCGTCAGTCCTGATATTCTTGCCCAGCACATCTCCATCACTCATGTAGCCAGTGGCATCCATGGTCATGCCTTCCAGATCTATTTCATCACTTCCTTTGTCTGAGATGTCCACGTGGCAGATGCTGCTGCCCCGGGATGCCAGCTGTCTCCGCAAAGGTGCTGAATACATGTAACGTCCCGATTCGGTGTTGATGAAGCGGCTGGCGTTCCCTCTGGGAGGATACCCGTTTCCCATGGATGGAGCATCACCTGCCTGCAGGCGGGGGCTGGACTGCCCCAGTCTCCACGATAAAGGGGTCGGTCGTCCCGTCAAGCTGAGAATGCTGCGACCGCTTATCTCGGTGGTCACGTTGGTGTCAAATGTCGTTTCCAAGGTGCTTGAAAAATAAAAAAAACCAAAACATTGGATTGAATGTGGACTGCTCTGTGGATCACAAGCCTTCAGGTGATGTTACGCACAGGCTGTAAGACCTGTGCTCAGAATGTCTGCTATGTCATAGATAAGCAAAGCATTCCCAGAATTCACGTGCTGCAAAGCTTTGAGAGTTAGGTCCATCCCTTCAGCACCACGCTTAAATAGTGATACTTTTGCACCCAGGCCACCTGCTGTTCAAAATACATGTAGACGACTTAAACAAGAGCTTTTAATGTATCATCCACAGTATCCGAGTGTAATTTTTTCCATCTTCAATCAATCTACTATGCCACATTGTGCCATTTTGTAAGCAAGAGAATATGACATTAAGCTAAGGAAAGGAACTGTGTTTTGATACGCTTTCTTTTTTTGCCTGCAGGAGATGCTTCGAGCATCAAGATGAAAGCTGTGCCTACACTAAAGAAAGGACTCAATGGAGAAATAAGAAAAGCAGTATTTTTCAAAATATATTTTATATATTCATGAACTGAAAGCATTTTTCAAAATATTGGTAACATTTACACAGAGCTCTGGTTATGAACATATCTCAGAGTCACAGCCTACAAATACTGCTTTCTACAAGCATCAGCTATATTAACTCCTAGACTCTGCATGCCTGAGAGTGTGAATGCGTTGCCTCCCTTTCAAGAGTCATGCTACTATGGTCTGCATGCCTTTTTCCCCATCCATAGCTGCAATTTCTCTTACCCACAGGAACCCATCCTTCCCAGCTCAGATAGCATAGCTTCACTTTTCTTTTACATTATTACTGTGGCTATTTTAAAAATAGCAGCGCTGTACTAGTTCCAGTACAGTGCTGGATGTATGCTGCAAAAAACCTAAGAATCCTACAGTTAGAGTAATTAAACCATGAGCTGTCACATCAATTGAACTCAGAAAAGAAAAACAGATGGGTTGGTAGTTTATCTTTGCAAGCTCTGGCTCAGTTTAGATACAAAAGCAATGAACTTCTGCAGGGCTGGAGTCCATAAGCACTGTACAGGACCCTCACATCACCAGGGGCCACCCCGAGATTCCTGCTCAGCACTGAGTCACAGAATGTTTACAGTCATTCAAAATGTTCAGAGCACATTCTAAATATCGCTGAGGATTTCTAGACATTGATAAAACAAATAAATAAATAAATTATATACACGGATGACTGATATTGCCAGAAAAAAAAAAAAAAGCCTGATTGTCCAAAGGCTGGTCAGGAATTCACGTTATGTGCTTTTTCAATTGGGTCAGGCACAGTTCACCTGCTTGTTTAAACAAAATACTACACACTGGGGGACAGGGGTGTAACGCATCCAAGTCGCTCAAGGGGTAAGATGAAGAAACATTCTGAACGATAACCTATGTTCAGACATCACCCAGTGCCTTCAACCAGCACTACATATTCTCCAGCTCTGCTTCTATATACAACCTGCCACCATCAAGCTGCTCATCACAAAGCTCCATAAACTCTGAGCATAAATCAAGACCTGTGCTTTAAAGGTGCAATAAAAGAGCAGTATCTTCAGCTGTCAGTGTTAATCATTTTCCAAGGATGCAACTCAGCTGGGTCTGAGAGATGCAAAGCAAGACCTCGGGGATTGACACCTTCTTATAAACAAACTTCTGTCGCTACCTGTGAGTGACCTGGGTTCCCCGCAGACTGGACATGGTTTCCTCCAAGTTCTGACGAAGATCAGCAATGTTTTTCACAGTTCGTAATCGCCGTGTTTCCGGATCCTCTCCTAAAGGAAAAATAAGCCATTGGAAAGGACAAGGCAGGAAACAGCACAGAACTGAGCTGTTATCTTGGCCTCAGTCTGTCTCAAAGACGTTCCTCTGACATTTAATACTCAAAACTGATTACAGTGCAGATTCCACTCACCCACAGCAGGCGCATGGCATTGTCAGAGGGAGGGAATCAGCTCTGGATTGTTAATTTTATTGCACAGGCTTCCTTTGCACCACACGGTTCTGCATTGTCATTTCCCCACATGACCCAATTTAAATCCCAGTTAACTTTCAACCTCATTGGAAGACGTACTCCATCAATGACTACTGACTTCCACTAGTGCTAACAGATTTCTGTAAGATCCGCAACTCATCCCAAAATCCCTCACAAAATCTGCTGGGCACAGAAGGGAACGATGTCATTCTAATAGCTCATGACTGCAGAAACTACTACTGCAGATTTAAAACTTCACACTCCGTATTAACCTTCCCTGCAGAAGTCATGAATTTTTAAGCTGCTAGGATGCTGGTCATCCACACAACGGCTGGTTTACATGGCCATCAATATATTATACAAATCAGAAGCAACAAGGAGCAGATCAAACAGCCTTTTACTTGTTGCCATTGGAATTTCCCATATTCTTTGCTTTCAACTTCATGTTTCTGAAGGATGCCAGATTGGTGGCACAGAAAGAAAGACCAAGTGACAGACTCTTACTAGCAAAGCAGCAACAGCACAAAGCACTTAACAGAAGATCTGGAGTCCTCACTACAAGGAACTATCTAGGGAGGGGAAGGTAGATTTTTATGCTTATACCATCATTAGCCTTTCTGAAACAAATGGAGATGACTCAGTTAGTGGCCATGTTAGCAATGTTTTATGGGCCTCTGGTCCCTAGGAAATAACCCAACAATAAATTTCACTTAGGCCCAAGATCAAATAATTATGATCAGGCTGAATTGGAAATAGCCATCTAACAAGACTGATTCCTTCAGCCACTGGGTCCCTGGGACAGAAAACAAATTACTGCAGTAAAGAACATAAAATATTTATAGGCCTTCAGCCTAACAAAGGTCAGCATGCTCTTTTACAGATCATTTCTCTCACAGATACGAAGGCAAACAGTAAGTAACTTTGTAACTGAACACACACAATATTTACTGTGTGTAAATTCATTTCTACTGCTATCACTAATCTAAATTCATACATTTTTACTTGTATTATATTCAACTACTTAAAATAGAGACAGACATTGGATAGTGCTGCTAAAAATTACTGAATCGTTTAGCTCTTCGTGAACAGGTGATATCATTAAATCACTCAGCTTCCTGTTTTACCTACCCTATTTTGTTTTATACATGCTTCATATCAAAGCTCCAACAGCTGTTATGTAGGGAAAGAGGAAATCTGTTACTTATTTCTTCTAATTTATTTGGATCGAGGGACCACTTTGCTTTGCTTGTTCATTTTCCCTTAAGACTCCTTTATTGACTGCTGCTGTCTGTGGAGTTTGGCTACACACAGCTGAGTTTTGCATCTCAATTCTTTGAGGCTGTCACGTCATCCTGAATTCTTGGATCCCAACTTAAGTATTTCACTTGAATAATAGTTTGTGTTCACATAACCTCTGTCACTGATCTATAAACACTTCCCAGTTTACAGGGTGACATCTATCCAGGCTAGGCTATGCAACAATTAAGAGGTAATACTGAGAAAGCATATGAAGCTGGACATCCTGTGTTTCATACTTTGAACTGGCTCGCTTATTTAAGTACGAACCCCAGACTGTTATCAGGAACGATACTTCTTGTGCCATTTGACTTCTTATTTTTTAACCATCACCATCTATAAAACATATACACATCCATTTACACACTCCTGCAGCTCTTTTCCTCACCAACAATGCTGCATCTTGGCTTTGCTATCAGTATACGTGTATAAAAACACGGCATTGATCAAAAATATAATGCAATATGAACTCAATCCAAAATGAACTTAGAGCTGTATGACTTTCCAAGCAGAATAATCAGTCTCAAAACTCACATTCACATGGAGGACACCAGAAGTAACTCAATAAAATAAAAAAAAAAAAGATGTTCTATTAATGAGATAAAACTATAACAGTATCCAATAAACAAAATCACAGGCATTGTTTAAATCATAATGGAAGGAGGAGACTTGACAGTGACTGAAATGTACATTTTAGACCCTGAATAGAATGTGGTTGTTAGAAACTGCTTTGTTACCACAGGCAAGCTAAAAACTGATTGCTAATGATCAAACACTCCCTCCAGTAGCAGGAATTGGGGATAAAAGTACAAATGACTTTCTAATTTCACTTGCTAGTATTCTTATCAGTTTCACATCATCAGCTTCTGTTTATGCATGTTAGACACAGTAAGATGAAGCTGGATTTTGGTCTCAGTGAAATCAACATTTCACTTCTTCAAGCAAAGAAACAAAGTAGTTTTCTTCAATTATATGTTATCTACTTGGGAACACTTTACAGATGAACCCTGAAAGGTGTTGCAGATGTCCCAGAAGATACTATGCAACAGAATGCCTAATTGTTGCAAGAAACCTGGGGGACAAACCACTGCGCACAACTTGAGCGCCTACTACTCAGGTTTTATTGACACCCAGCTTCCATTGCTAAAGAGGAAAAAAATATCATTAGGAATGGAAGTAAAACAGCAGAAATTAAAGCAAATTAAATTCTCCCTGTGGAGACTTCAAACATGCTTTATCTCGTTCTCATTTAATTGGAACACAGTACATCAACCTGCAAGACATACCTGAGAGGTCTTCGAGACCAGGCTGTCCAGTTTTGACATAGAGAGTAGAATCCATGCTGACCCCTCCTGTGCTGGCCTCAGCTGTTACGTTCCCTTCATTCTCTGTCTGTGATCTGAAAGGTAAAGCAAAATAGAGATGTGCAGACGGTCTCCATCAAAATTAGCTCAAGTAGAACAACTAGACAATTGCACCTGCCATCAGCCCCCCCAGAATAGACCAGCAGACTGATTTTACATAATTCATGAGTCCCATGTTGAACTACATCCTAGAAATGGAAGGAAGCACTCAGCTGTAAAGAATAAAAAATTCATGGACAAACGTAGGCTTCTTAGCTCTTCAAATGGGGTCCTAACAAACTTGCATTTCCAGTTAATTTCAGTTATCAATATCATCAATTGTTGTGATTAATCCGATCCTCTCTAATAGCCTGTTTTACATAAATATCAAGCAGGTAGTGGGTGATGGCATCTTGCACTCCTGCCGGTTTCTCCTAAGGGCACTCATTTTTATTTTAAACTGGATAACACCAATTTGCTGTCTAACATCATGGCTGCCATGGAATAAGAAGGGATGTGGTGAGAATGTACTGTCAGATGTAAGCAGTGTATCTTGGGTCACCTCATTTCACTGACTGTTCTGCGTTCTGCCACATCAACAAGCAGCTGGAAGTTCTCCTGTCAAAAGTGCTATACAAGAGTGGAGGCATAGCAGGCAATTACTACTGTAATGTTCTTCATTTCATTTGGCCTTATTACGAAATGTAGAACAACTTCTCCAGAGATTACAACTGCAATGTGTTAACTACAGCAGTTTGGACTCATTCCCCTTCCCCAGAGTTTGTGTTTGAGCTGCAGATCCACGTTGTGAATCTGCTATAGCTGTGAATAACAAGATGAGGTTAGCTGAGACAGCCAAGGCTTCTCCTCAACAACCCACTCACAGGGCAGAATCACAGAGAAACAGATTCAGCCATCTCCTACAATTGTCTTTTGCAGATTGCAAGAAGCATCCGAACACTAAATTTAAATCAATATAATTTTCTTTTCCTATGACACTTATATTCAGTCCACATAAGATGAACACAGTGCTGTTTACTTGATCTGTTAATAGGACACAGTATCCATAATCCAACAAGCCAAAGCATCGTGAACATATTTTCGTAGGCTACAAGGTGTCAACTGCCTACCTACACTGGTCTGAGCAATTATTTTGCTTCCCTCTCTTCCATGTTGCTTTTTGTTGAAAAAAATAATTTAACTTACAAAATAAAACCCAACACATCACCAACATCGTCAGCCATTCTTACACTACAACTGCCAAGAGATCACAGGCAAAAAAAACATACAGTTCAACTGAAAAATTACAGAAAAGGGCAAGAAAGGTGGACAAAAGGGCGTGAACAACATCTCCTACAAGCAGTAATTAAACAGGCTAGAAAAGACACACTGCGAGGGAAGGAGAGATATGGCAGAGGTCTATAAAATCACAAGCAGCAAACACGTGACAGACAGAACAACTGCTCAAAGGAATTAAGGAGTGTGAAGGAAAACCAAGATGTGGCTGTCAAAACCAAAAACCTTGCCATCAGACTCAGGCATTTCTTCCGTCACAGTCAGGTTTGGCAGCATGACCTCAGAAATCTTCTTTATTCACTTCCTTCTTATGACTCTTCCCTATGTGCCCCCTTGTTGTCATTGTCACACACAAGATGCTGGCCTGGAGTTTAGCTGTCCCCACAGATGGCTGATCCTATGCTTATCTAGTTCTGGGTCAATGCAAGCATAGGAGAGCAGACCTGGTGCCTGACTTTGCCTATACTAAGGGATTTTTACCTCTTAGTTTTAATTCGCCACCACTATTAGCCACACTTATGAGCATGAGTGCATATATGTCAGAAGTTGGTGGTGTGAAAACTTTTCAAGGTTAAAATAAATCACATGGTCCAAGAACAGGCAAGGGCAGCAGATGGTTGAGGTGTTAGCATTCGGACATTAACTATTACAGAATCACAAAACTGTAGGGGATGGAAGGGACCTCGAGAGATCACTGAGTCCAACCCCTCTGCCAATGCAGCTCCCTAGCCCAGGTTGCACAGGTAGGCATCCAGATGGGTTTTGAGCATCTCCAGAGGAGACTCCAGCACCTCTCTGGGCAAAGACAAGTGTCAGGTATGACTATCCAAGCTCCTATCTATTAGAACTTCTCACACACTTGACAATCATGACCCCAAGAAGGTGCCTCCAATGAATCCTCCTACACCAAGGCCATGTTCTAAAGGAATTACCCCAGCAGTCAGCCATACCTGTACATGAACGGAGCGACCGTGGCCGTGTTCGGGTGGCTGTATTGCTGCTGGGGCTGAGGTAGCTGAACGCTCACGGTGTTGCTCCCCGTGCTGTGCGTGGTGGCGGCCTGCCCGCTGACAGACTGGCTGCTGTTGCTGCTGTTGAGGCCTCCGATGCCTTTTCCTTCAGAAGAGGCTAAGCTTGAAGAGGAACTGGAATTCCTGCTGTCTAGCTGAGACTTCTGATGCGAGAGTCCCGAGCCAGGCTTCCCGCTGCGGCTCCTCTCACTTTCTTTTGTAGAAACTGGGGCACTTGAGGATTTCCCTGCGGTGTTTTTCATTCCTGGTTTTGGTATTCCACTGTGCAAAGGGGCCGAGGCCTCCTTCTTGGCACTGTTCAGCTTTCCTCCTTTCGGAATAAAGCTTGCAATCTTTGAGGACTTTTTTGGCATCTCTGTTGTTGCTAGCGCTGGCTGTTCTTCTTTTGGTTCCTCTTTCACGTCCAGCTTTTCGGTGATAGATGTTCTTTTTCCCGCGTCTTTACTTTTATCCTTTTCTTTCTCCTTCTGCTTCTCTTTCTCCTTCTCATTACCCTTGGGAGAACTTTTCTTATTAGTCAGTGCCCGGCTAAAAGTCCTTTGTGCGATTCCCTTGAGTGCAATTTTGGGGCTGCTGGACATGGATCCCGGATTGCTCACATTCTGACTCACAGCATCAATTTCTTCGCTCTCCTCAAAGCTGGGAAGCATCTCTAGCTTTTCACAACTGCTGTCGTGAGATGCCGAGCACTCAAGCGTCGTCCCCCCTGCTTTGGAGCCTCCTTTGCTATTGAAGAGCTTCAATTTTTCCAGCATGGATTTTTGGCCATTGGGAGTTGTTTTGACAACTTCTGAGGGTGGTTTTGGGGGCTCTGGTACGGGCTGCTTCACGGATAGCATGGAAGCCGTCGCTGTGTGCTTAGCACTGAGGGACTTGCTGCGCCAAGGCTTAATAGCAGAGCTGGGCTGAGGGATGGCCGAGGAGTTATTGCAGCTAGTAGTACCGCCACAGCTTTGAACTGAGGATGATACATTTTCATTCATTCCTGTGGGCTGGAACGCTGTACTGTCTGCAGGCTCTGGAAAAAAATTAAATTAAATTAGAATTAGAAAAAAGACACAAAACACAGTAGTATCAGATATTATAGCTGGTTTGAGATTCTTTCTGTAATGAAACAGCACAAGCTTTACAGTAGTAACACTGAAAAGGCAGGCGCACATCAGTATCACTCAATGAAAACAAAAGCCCGTTTTCCTACCCAGCAGCAGCAAGCAACAAGCTCCTACTATGCAATTTACATTTTAGTTCCTCTTGAAGGGAAAAAGTACATAGTTAAAACCAAAACGTGCTTTGCAATGTGTTCATCTTTATTAGACTCATAATACCTTCTCATTAGTGAAAACACAGCACTGTTTTCTCACAAAGGGTTCTCTCAGCATTTGGCAAAATGCTTGCTGTCCGAGTTCAATTCTCAGAAAAACCTCAAGTATAAAAAAAATGCAGGAGTAAGGAAAAAGAAATAAATCCGAACCTCTTTCAGTTCCAAGGGAGAGATCTTTGTATACAAAAAGGCAGAAAAAACCTCCATGTACAAAACTAAAGCCAACCGTGCCCTTATGCAATGAGCCTAATTTATACCTTATCACACTTAATGCAGCTGTAAGAGAAACCGCTGGCAGCAATTGCACAGCTGTCCCCAACAGAGAGAGCAAATCCTACTCTGCTACTTCCAACGTTATGTGTTCTTTGCAAGAAGTTAGCACAGAGCCTAGAGAAAGCTTGAAAAATCCCACTCACCTACCAGTGGCCACTTCTCCTCTGAAGCTTCTCTTCGCACAGTTTCCTTTCTGGAGACGTTACTCTCTCAATTATCACAAATATGTTTTCTGTTAAGCTGCTCATGTTTCCAATTAACTTTTGTCATCTGTGTCTGTTCGCCTGCCCAGCAGCCTGCTGGGGATTAACGGCTCTTACCTATAATTTCTCTGCCCTCCAGCACTAAAAGTAAACTCTGTACGGAGCTGCATTTTTTTAATTCAAAAATCAACAGCAGTTGAGAGCGTGCGTTTTCGGCAGCAGGGGCAGCCCAGTGAATTCAGCCCTGTAAATCATGAACCGCTGCAACCACACGGGGACTGTTTTGCTTCACTTTCAGCTGCTCACTGAAGATAGGGCTCTGTTAACCTCCCTCCCCTGATCCAAACCAGATCTACGAAGGATTTAAAGCACACGCACCTTCCTAACTTGACGTAGAAACAGTTTCCAACACTATGAGGGATTCCTTCGTAATAAACTCAGTCATTTCATAGGCTTATGGATAAAGTAGGATTCCAGGAATTAATGACACTTTAAGAATATTACTGAAGTTGAAAGATTTCCAGGACTCTGTCATTCACCGATCACTATTGTACCAGCTGGCCATTCCATGGCAAAGGATCCATGTGGAGATGGAAGGAAGCAACTGTCACTTGACACATGCATAAGGGAATGATACTGCTTTTACCTTACTGTTAGTCTGCCAGTTTCAAGGGCATTACTCCTGCCTTGCTCCAGCACAGAAGGAAAACTAAGTGTCCCCATGTCCCAACCAGCCATGGCACCCGGCTCTCAACGTGCTATGCTCCACTCTTTGTCACAGCCCTCGCTCCACAGTAGATGCCCAGCAATGTCACGAAAGTTTCACAAAACTCGTGACTGTGCATCATTTGCAAATAATTTCTTCACTTCTTCTACTAAGTAAATGCATAAAGTAACTGCCTGTTTCATCATCTGGGTTCCTCTACAGAAAATGAAGAGTCAGAGTACTCCCAAGACAAAGATCCTGGCCTGAATGCATGCTGGCCTGATAAAGTTGGACAAATCTTGACACAAAGCACATCCACGACTGTAAATCTGTAATTCATGAACACAAATGTAGGGTAAGTTTAGCACTGGATCCACAAATGTACCTAATAGATTAATCAATATGGGCAGGAAACCCTTCACAAGGAAAGCCAAGTTGCAAGGAGTCTGGGAAAATGACTGGGGGGGAACGCATGAGAATTTGTTGATCAAGGGGTCATCTGCAAAGCACTGCTGCTTCTTTTACATGGAATAACCCATGCACACATGGAGTAGTGGGAAGAGCTGCTTCTGCCATCAGGCTAAAGAAGATGGGCAGCAACACAAACCGAGCAGAACATGCTGGGAGGGGAAACCTACAATAGCACTGCCCTCCTTGGAGCAGCACAGTGGTCACCTGGAAGGGAGTGGGAAGTGGTGAGTTGTCTGGGAAATGAGTTTCACCCCAGCAGCCCCAGTGAAGGCCCCAGTCCTCGGACTTCTAGGAAATAGGTCTCACTTTTTAATTTATACTTTCTCTGGGGTTTTGGGTTTGTTTGGTTTTGTTTGTTTGTTTGTTTTGGGGGGGTTTGGCCTTTGCTCAGTATAAACTTTTTTTCATTCATTTTGCAGAAATAAACACGGACCAATTTGAACCCGCATAAGCACGCTCCCAGCGGTGCACAATGATGCCATTCCATTTAGAAAGCTGCTCCTCATCTACAGTCATGTCAGAGAAATCAGCATTATGCCAACAACATTGCTACTGTAATAAATTAAAACACATATATATGTATGTGGGGACATCAGTGTAATTTTTAGAGTTGCTACCTAACATTTTCCAGGAAGGGAATTCTGTGAGTGCTGAATTCTACACATCTGATACCAATGAAAAATATTTAGAAACCCCTAAATGTTATGCTAAGCTGTTACACTTTGGGAAAGGAGGTATTTTCTTACATGTGCTCCGTGGATTTTGATTTACATTCAGATCAAATACAGTGAAAACAGTCATTGGAAGTCCTCAGGTTTTTGCTACACTCTACCAGAGAATAGGCTGGAAATAAACATTTCACTGTAAAACACGGCCATCAAAAATGGCTTCAGCTTAAGAAAGCTTCAGCCTTTTCCAGATTCGCCGTTCCTTTCTCACAAACAAATCTGCTGGCTCTTTTACTCCTATGACCAACCTTGGTAAACAAAAGGGATTCCGCTGTCAGAATGTAGCTTCCAATGCTGGGTTTCCTAATGAAGCAGTAACATCAAAATGTGGATAATACATCAGCATGCAAGAGGGGAAACTTTTATTCAGTGTAGCACAGTCCCTTCTTTCATGAAAAGGACAGCAGGTTTATGCATTCTATTAATAAGCTTATTATTTCTCATGCGTTCCTTTGTGAGGGAGATATTTTCTTTCTTTAACAACCTGCATTAACTAAAACTGACTATAAAAGAAATGTTTTCAAAACCAAGCCACAGCCTACAATAAATAATGATCTCTTTCCCCTTTTCAGAGTCAAATCTTGGCCTGAAATCTATTTTGTTCCTAGTGTTCCAGTTAAAAAGATGTTGGTGGTCTAGTTCCAATGCCAATGCACGCTGTAGCATGGGTAAATCTGATTTCAGCTGCTCCTGTAAAGTCTTAACTGCAAACATACCCATTTGTAATGAAAAAAAGAAGCCGAAAGCTTATGATTTAAATCTCCCACCAAAGCCGTTAGAGCTTATGTTATAATAAGGTCAGGAGAAAATATACGCCATTTCCCATCATTTGTCTTGTACAGTCTAAGCAAGTGTACCTTCATTTGCTGTTACTGAAAACTTTCAAAACCACTTCCACTATAGGCATGAAAAGCAGCACAAAGACAAAGGATGTTCTCACAGTTACATCTCCTTAGAAAGGTCAAGAACTTCACACTATTTTTATTCATTTTAGAACGAATAAGCTGTCACTTTTTATTTCACAGCTATGGGAAGAATAAGCAGTTCTCATGAAGAGGAGTATCTTCTAGTCCAGCCCATAGATTAGATAATTGAGTCAAAAGCAAATCTGCAACCAAATTCTAATTTAGGAAGTAAAAGCAGAGCTGCTCTATGACATTGTAGGGTCAGGACTGAAGAAAGCATCGTGGCATGTCCATCAATTCCCACCATAGAGAGGAATAAATGGCAAGTGCTGACCTTCTCATCCACCCACCAGAAAACTCTTCTTAAAGCAGCACAGTTTACAGTCTTACAGAGGAAAGTTTCTTAGCTGAGCTGTACTCTTCTTCAGTGTTGATTTATCACTCTCAGCAGACCCCTGACGTATGGAAACGTGTATATTTCTGCCAGGAGCCTGCTATAAAAACCACAGCCCCAAAGAAGAGCAGGTAGAGCAGAATGTCCCTAACAAGAATTCCCTGGCACACAGCCCTTCTACAAAACAAACGAAACCCCTCAGACCCACAGCTGTACCTACTTCTATTGCAATGCTGCTGACCCCATAGAACAAAAGCTGCCTATTTTGGCTTCTACTCTAGCCACAGTAAAAAAACAACCACAGTGATGTCTTAAAAGCAGACTACTAGATAGCAGAAGTCTGTGTGAGCTCAGAGAAGATCGGAGAGGAAACATTTTGCCTTGCAAAGACTTCACCAAGGTGACTCAAGATGGTTTCTTCAACCTCTGCCCCCACTGGTTTTCCCCTTAGAGTTGATTCAGTTCATTATAATCACCTTAGCAATCACCACAAAAATCACCTTTACTCCTTGATATTTCTGTTTTTGTTCTCTTCCATCAGATCTACTTCTTCAGCCCAGTACCCCCAGTTCATGAAGGTGGCAGTCACTGTGCTTTCCCATTTCTGTGAGGTTCCCTTTGCTCACACACAGAGCTTCAGCACACAGAACAACGATACTCTTGTTTACTAGCTGACACTGCCACAGCTTGGCATTTTTGCTGAGGTGAAGGGAAATAAGTTTGGAGGGCAAGCAACCCTTTTCTCATTGTTTTAACCTAACTGACAGAGACACTTGAATTGCTGGTTGTTTTTGTTTAGTTACTGTAGCATTCTAAACAGCCCGCATGACTGCCTAAGAAAGAGGTCAGAGGGACCTCTATCAACCTCATACTGGTTACGTGACCGTAAAATAATGAAACCAGGTTTTCGATGCCATTCAAAACAAGTCAGACTCTCTATTGAATCCTCGACAAATATTGTTCTTGTTCATTACTCTACATAACATTTTTCTTCTCATTATTTATGCAATCAAATCCGAGATTTCTCGTAACGGGGTGATTCTGCTCATTAATGAATTCCAGACAAGGAGTTCCTGAGGACTCTGTGCATAGGCGTCACGGGCAATGCACATTTATCACAGCCTTCACCTAAACATCTATTCTACAGGTAGGTAGATATGAAAGATGCCATATACATGTTGTTGGTCCAAGAAGTCCACTTAGAGAACATACACCGAGCTAAGCCACTTTTTAACTCAAAAATACCTTACTCCACTCATTCTGAAGTCACACAAACGTCCAGCTGTAAGCTGTAAAGTGGCAAACACCGGCCAAACATGGATGTTATGTTCAATGAGATTCAAATTCAAAGAGATTCAAAGTTCAACAAGAGTCAAATCAAGTCAAGTAGAAATACCAACACTTTACCACCATATATACTTAAACCTATATATGAAAACACAGAGATAGGCCTGTTTCTGGGGAGGGAAATCTGTAGCAGTTGACCTCGAAAGCCAGGACAACACACAAGTAATGATCAACTTGTCATTTATTACAGTAATGAACAGTTGACCAAGGCTGGATGGTCACCAACCACTGCAGAGGCTGTGGTGGCTCTCTGGCACCAGTGATGGGCTCTGTAGGTATGTTTGGTTATAGACAAGAACAGTCAAAAGGATCAGCAGAGAGAAGCCATAAATGGAAGGGTCGAGAGAAGCTGAAATGTACTTCTACGCAGGGAGAGAAGGTTTCTACAGGTGTGGTAAAAACACACGGGCACTAACAGAAGTCTGGGACACTGCAATACTCCTGTTTTCTTTCCTATGATTTAATAGTGAACTTGAGTTTCCATGGTTGCTCCTCTGGCACAATTTACCCAGCAATAAATTTACAGGAAATTGTAAATATTTATTTTAAAAGGAAACATCTAGGAACTATAAAGGCCATGAAATCCTGGGCCAGCTCTTCAGCTGGTATGAATTAGTGTGGTTCCACTGTCTCCAGCGCAGCTATACAGATGTGCACTGGGCTCCTTCCCAAGGGTTACATTGTACTTCAAAGCTCAAGGGTTCTTTTATCCTAATGAACTGTACATTTAAGAACCTGCTATTGACTATTTTTCTTATTTTTTTCCCAAAAACTTTACTTAAATACAATTTTTTTGCTTAAGTGTTCCTAAGGCTTATACCTGCTATAGCAAAGCTCTGCAGCCCTGCAAAGCTCCACTTCACTTGTGACTAAAGCCTACATTTAGGTAAGAGGACATATTTTCAAACACCATGTTCAGCCACTTAAACAGTCAAAGAATTGAGCAAGAACATGAT
Source organism: Cyrtonyx montezumae (assembly GCF_038088225.1). Lineage (NCBI taxonomy): Eukaryota > Metazoa > Chordata > Aves > Galliformes > Odontophoridae > Cyrtonyx > Cyrtonyx montezumae. The sequence goes on along the minus strand of NW_027071826.1, from coordinate 52,503,936 downwards.
TTGCTGCATACTTATATCCTGTCCTATAAATGTGCTGAACTGCCTGTCACATGCTGAAATCCTTTAAACTGTCCTGCAGGCAGACACTCAATACTTTTATATATATATATATACACACACACATACACTATAGATTTCATACAGTCACAGACTTATCAAGGTTGGAAAAGACCTCAAGGTCATCCAGTCCAACTGTCCACCTACCAATATTTCCCCACTAAACCTCATCCATCAGTACCACGTTGAAACGTTTTGTGAACACCTCCAGGGATGGTGACACCATTCCTTCGAAATTAAGATTCCTTCGATTTTCTGAAGATAAAACTAAAAACAAGCTGGATACTAAACAGGAGCTCCAAAATACCCAGTTACAGGATTCTTTCTTTTTCCTAAGCCTATACAAACACAATTTTCAGTCATGAAGAAAGCAACAATTGCCAAAATAGTCTTCCACTTACAGCTCTCTGTTGCATGAGATGACTGTTTCGTTCTATAAACTGCTCTCCAGCTTTCTGATATCCTCATGCTGTTCACTACCCGGGGCAGCAAGCTCTCCATCTCAAGACCCCTGCTTCTTTTCGATAGCACAGAGCACAGCTCATTTCACTGCTGGCCGAGGCTCAAAGCCTGTCTTATTATAACACCTGTTTAAGTTTCTATCAGCTGCTAACTTCACACTGGCTTCTTAAGCAGAATTGGAGGGCATCACAGGTGATGTTTGGATTGCTTTCATGGAAAAGTCCACACTGAACTCTCTGGAAGGCTGCTCTTTGTTAGCTGAAGAACCTTGCTTAGCATGAGAGTAACTGACAGCAGCCCCTGAGGAGCATCCAGCACTGCAGCAGGACAGCACGATGTCCATAGCATGACTCTCCTCAGTGCTCCACAATAAGCTGAAGAGCAGAAGCTGTGCATGAAGCCAGCAATGTTAGATCTCAAGGACTGGCTTTCATTTCATCTCTTCTTTGCCTTATTACCAAAATGGACTAAACTGCAGAGCACAAGTGCTACTTGTAGCCCAATGAGACTGATTTGCCAGCAGTAGGACGGAACTATTTTCTCCCACTTGTTAAATGAACATGTTATAATATGGTTATGGTATCTAGAAAAAAATCACGTTGGTATGGATGGGGGACAATAAAATCAATCTGTTAAACATTTTTTCCAGATGGACAATAGAAATTTGAAATTAGTTCCCATCAGACCTGGTTGGTCATTAACACATTGGCAGTGAAACATTTCCACCACAGCTAACAGTGGGACCATCACTGAATAGGAACAGGCAGGGGGTTTGTTTGCTTTAAACCAATCACTCATTATACTATAGCAAAGTCAACAAAACTCTCATGGTCGTCCAAGTTGTGTGATCATCTCAATCACTACATACCAAAGGAACAGCCCTTTCTTTGTCCAGGAAACAAGCAAGGGTAGAAAAGGTGGTGCTGAGTAGGATGACCCTACTGTGTCTTACAAGTGTCAGAACTCTTTTTTCACCCTATTTTTTTCACTCATACTACTATTTGGCACAAGGGAGTCTGCTTTTTTTCCCCATTACTATTAATTTACCAGGACTGGAAAAACCACCCCTGTTCCAGTGAGGAAGAAACGCAACACCAGAATACAGACCGACTGCCTATACTGTTATTGGTACAGGAGCCAAGCAAGTCCTTTGGAACATCAAATATTCAATCTGGATTCACATGAGCTACAGAAGAGGGCTTGTCCTCCACTTTTATGCTTTTAAATGAAAGGTCTTTAATTCAAGAAATCTACTAGGATCATTTGAGTTAACTTGAACATAAGTCAAACAACTTCATTTAGTAAATTGAGTCAAACCTACAACCTCTGCCTGTACATCAACTCTGGACAGCTATTGACTCATTCTACCTAATCCAATCCCTTTCAATGGCTAATCGACCTTGTTCTTAAATTCTGCATCTAGACTGTGTCTGAAATGGACTAGTTTCAAATTCCAAACAAGCAGATACTCATATGCTGCCTACTGAAGTCATAAAGAAGTCTTATTAATACAAATCTCACTGCCTACAGGTAAGTACATTACCTCGTAAACAAACTCTGGACAACCACTATTTTATTTTTCTTCTTCTGTTAACTGACACCTGTTATTTGATTCCAGGGACAGGAATGTGCAAGTACTCCAGAGAAGCTTCCAGTGCACTTCTGAGCAGCATCCTCCAGGAGTCAACATCAGGCATGTTCTCATATTCCATGTTCTCCACAAAAGTCCGTGATTCAATACGTGCCACATTCCAAGTTAAAAGGGATTACCAAAAACAAAAACCAAGAAATGCAGCATCAACCATATGCCGCTCTTACTCCCCTCTCCAAATATACTATATATATATATATATATATATATATATATATATATATATATATATATATATATATATACCTGGAACCAGACACACAGAGCTCAGATTATAGCAGAGTCAGCAGGACCTGAATTCAAAACTCTCTCATAAGACTCCCAGTAAGTGAGTCTGCAAGAACACTGCTACTGACACACACTTACTTAAATTCAGTGCACCAATACATATGCATATATTCCTTTTTCCTATTAGTGCCCAAACCCCAACTTCTACACAAACATTTCCTTTGATCTCATGTGGAAATTATCCAAGTTTGCTAGTGCTTTTTCCTACTGATATTTTACCTAAGATTTAATCCAATCCAAGATGGCATTCTACCCTCAGTCTTCTACTGCCCTCTGTAGGATTGTTTTAACTAAGTTAGTAGGAAGAAAGTAGAATAAAAATCGACCTAAAAGAAAACAAGTGATCCTACTAAACACATAGCTGCATCACCCCATACACATAACAGAATGACATATCAAGCTGACATTTCTGATGGCTTCATAAATTAGGGACCTTACAAATGGTAGATACAAACCAGAGAGCAACTATCAGACTATCTGTCTCCACACTCCTGAGGCTGCAAAATGCAGACGGACTGCCTGAAGACCAATAAAGATAGCAGGTATGTATGGATGCTCAGTTTCTAAGGAATATCCATCATTTTGCTCAACAGCAGACTGCTTTTAAAGCCTGCCACAACAGTAATCTGAAGCTGTGCAAAACACTGGAACAGTTTAAAGAGATTAATAGGCTAACTATTAATCCAGCTGAGATAGATTAATAGATTAAATCCATCATATCAAGCTCTTTCTCGAAGTTGCATGCTTCCATTTTTAAGTTTCCTTCTTGATACTACCTAGAACACAGTTCTGCTCCTTCCTGCCATGGAAAAAAAAGAAAAAAAGTTGTTTTTTTTTTTAATTCTAAACTACAGAAGAAAAAGGAATTTCTGGTTATTTCCAACATGGTGACCAGATTACACAATTTAAGAGGTATAGCAACGCAAAGCTTCAAGATAACTAACAACAAAAACTTCACACATTGACATAGAAATGCCAAGCTCATAAGATAGCTTACATTCCTTAGAAATGTTTTGGATGTGAGATTACAGGTGGCCTTGACAGGTGGCTGATGCTTTTCATGCTGTAGTATGTTTGTGATGTGAAGGGACACTGAAGAAGAATAAAAGCAATCCAGAGGTATACTTACACACGCATGGACTAAATATCTTCAGACTGTTCAGAAGTGAATTAAGAGGCCCCAGTTGTATGAAGCCATTATGATGACATCTAAAACAACCAGCCTGTATGGCTCATTACTTCCCCGCAATCTAGAAATGCAATTAGAATCTAATGGCATTTTTCTAAAAATAAAAGCCTGTAACAGCAATTACACACATTAAAACACTCTGCTTAGAAGGCTACCGCAATTACAAACGGCTAATCACTGAAAAGAAAAACATCTACCATAGCATGTTACCATTTTACGATGTGAGGAATATGAATGCTGAAATTCCCAGGAGAGTGAAAGGAATTTTCCACATAACTGTGGAGCTAACTCCAAAAAGCAAGTGTAAGCTACCACATCCTAACCTCCAAAAAGGTGCTCATACAAGTGCAGTGGGTGTCTAGGTCGCCCTTCCTAGAGAGGAATCCTGGACAGCAACAAGCAGCCTATCTTGACTCAATGGACTGATTTAACACTGCGAGATTCCAACAGCTTTCCAAACAAAATGGGATAAAATCACACTGCCTCCCTCTTCGTTTACATGCATAAAATCCAAGTCAGTAGCTGCCAGTTAGTGCTACAGCTCAAGAGGAAGACGAGACGTATAAAGCAAGTCCTAATTTCACAGAGCACCCCAAAAACCTGAGAGCTGTAGTGTACCAGTACTTCATTATTCTGAGTTGCCTCTTAGCCTTCATTTATTGACTATGACATTGAAAATCAAACCACACAACGGTTGAATGGGACTGTCGTTTAACTATGTTCCTGAAATGGGATGTTTTTCTTCTTTCTTGTTTGCACCCCACAAATTATTTCACATCCAAAAGATGGGCATGCAACCAGATAGACTGTTCTTTGAAAAGAAAACAAAGCAGCATCTATACCTAGTTAGGTGTGCACCCTTCATTTTATCAGAAATCCTACTTCATCTCCTCCTATTACAGTTTTCCTGCATGGACAAGCTATGGTAATTATATCTAGTCACGTCACAGAACTCTCATCTGAATTAATCAATCGCTGCTTGTAAGACAAAGCTGAACTGCATTTGCAGAGATAACTCTCAACAAAGGTTTGGCTGAACTGCAGTATCTCAAGGAGTCTGTTACACAGAACACCTCCCATGCCCGCTGCTCTCTTCTGAAAAGAGGAGTGGAAAAAAATTGTTCTTGATATATGCATTAGGTACACTAGCCTGAGCACTCCTGGATGAAGAGCAGGCCTGCGGTTCTCACCAGTCCTTCTGTTTCCACTCCCACCTAGGAAGCAGCCCCAGTACACCGGCTGCTTCTTCCTCTGTGCTCAAAGCTGGCCACAGATGGCTTCAGAAGCACGCAGGGAGCAACATGCAGCTCTTTTCTAGGACTGCACACTCCCATTTCCTTCAGCGTTTGCAAATGTCATCTGGCAAAATCAACTCCTCACACGCAGGATGAGCAAAGCCCTGTGATGTTCCTCGTCTTGATGATAAACATCTCTTACCTGTACTCGTTTGCAAAGTGTACACATGTATCTCAGCATGCATCCGAGAATTTATTTTTATACAATGGTGTTGAGGTTCGAGATGTTACATAAATCCTTTCCCCAAGAAAGTCTCATCACTATTTGACTAATGGAATCTTAAAGTAATAATGCATGTAGGTTATTTATTTTCCGGTAGCTATCTATTCCTCCATGCCCCATTTACTGTCCTTTTCATTTCTGCTGTGTTATGTCTTAATTAACACACTTATTTTGCCACAAGACACAGAAGACTGACTAATAAGACAGCTCACATTTGGAGGGAAAGGCCACATATGAATGAAAGCTGCAAATTACATCCTTCTTTGTAAGAACCGATTCAAATGCAACACACCAAAGGCTACCTTCTATCAGGAAGTGATGGCTCATGCCAAAGCAGCCTGCCAAACCAGGCAAATTTCTTTTCCTCCCATTTCCTCCTCCAAAAACACAGAGCTACTACTGTGCAAAGGGATCAAAATTACCAGAAGAGAGCTGACTGACACACAGCATGGTGGTGTGAGTCTTATTTCCTCAGGCAGAATTCAGGATATGGGTCAGAAAGCTTGAATTGTCTCAGCAGTTTGACAATAAACTTGTCTGGCAACCTTACAATTAACATAAAATAAGCCAAACATTTGTCAGGCCAACTGGTTTTGTTTCTCATGGATGCAAACCAACTTTGTGTCACAATTATATTTTTAAGTAAAGTTCAACTTACATAAGCCCTCCTTCTTATTTTTCTTTTTCTTCCTTCTCAAGACAGTAATTTATTACTGGCTTTATGGATTTATGACTCAGAAGCAAAGTTCTGAGCATTTAATGCAACACATACAGGCCATCAACCTTGGAAAAATAATAAGACAAAGCCACACTCACCTACACCCCCCCCCCAAAAAAAAAACAAAACAAAAAAAACACCAACATAAAAAAAAACACAGTGCTTTTCTTTTGGGCGTTTGTGACACTCACAGGGAGCAGATTATCTTGCATGCTTCTTCAGTAACTATTTTATCTCTCTGAAGACACGGATTGCAATGAGGTATGAGTGTTGGCAGAACTGTCTGCCTAAAAGCAGTTGATGGTCAAGCTGACAAATTGTTGTTATTTCTCTCTGCATGTGAGAGAAAGAGGAACGAGGCAGAACACCAGTATGAAGATTCTTCTCTGAAAGTGAAGAAAGTCCAGACCAAACCCAGTACTTGGCAGTCCTTATTTAGTAATTGCTAGCAAACAGAGAGGAAGTCAAGAGAGTTCAAGTTCTCTCTTGAGCACAGCTGTAACTTGCCAGCTTGCCCTTTCAACTGAATGCCAAATGTCATTCAGTTACAGAAATGAATATTACACACTTCAGTCACAGTTAAACCATTACTGTTTACAGGTAAGAAAGGTATTGAGTACCCTCCAAAACAATAAGTGTGCATTCACTAAGAAGAGAGTTGCTACCTCATTAGCTTGGTTCTGGTTATAACTGTCAAAGTAAGACCTGATACAGGGTGATTAAGAACATCCCTGGAGGATTAGTTGAGAAGGATGTCGCAGTGCTCTGAGTTCCAGCACTGGAACACCAGCTGCTGGTGCTAGCTGGACATCAAACTCAGGGCTGGTTCAGGTGCGTGCACATACTCCAAGGTTCTTCCTTCTGGAAACAGTGAGGCACTGGCACGGGTTGCTCAGAGAGGTGGTGGATGCTCCATTCCTGGAGGCATTCAGGGTCAAGCTGGTCGGGGCTGCGGGTGTCCCTGCTCACTGCAGGGCAGCTGAGATATTTGGCCCTTAAGGTTCCCTTCAAACCCAAACGATTCCATCATTCTATGATGCTCACAACTCCAATGCCACCATTACAAGATGAGATTAGGACTATAATTGCTACTTAGGATAATATTCCAAAACCTAAATACATTCAGTCACAGGATATGAGGTTCTAGAGAAGGAAAACTACAATTTCCTCAAAAGAAACAAGCATGAAAACCACAGGCATTACCACTGCCAGAAGTGACGCGTGTATAACAAGGAGACTTAAGGCTATGAGGGCACTCTGCCAAGTCACTGCAAGAAGACACTGCTGGAATACAGTACTGATCCATCTGTGTAAATGCAACAACTTCGTTAAGGGTACTGAATTAACTGCCAGGCTAAGGCAATGATTCGACTCTAGTAGGCTACAACAATTTGCTCCATTTTCATCCACCACCATTCTGCTGGAAAATACTGTGTTACAGAGCTCAGAGCTGCAAACTCAGAGTAACAAATGCTGCCAGATTGTTAACTTACTTTTGGACACAAAGTCAGTAAATATCACTGAAATAATGACAATGCCACAGAGCATGGTACTTGGCATTTGCATTTCCAATGCATTGCCACAGACACAGCTTCTTTGCAACATTTATGTAAATATATCATGTTCTTGCCTTCAAACCCTTTGCTGTATGATTCTTGAAATTGAATTAATTGTGTATTTTAAGCACCTCTGACAATAGTGGAGGAAAGAAAAACAAATGGAGCTATTTGCCATATAAAAACCTTGAAAAAATCTTCAGTGGTCATTTTCCCTTCCTGTCAAGTTATTCATCAAAATGACTTATTTTTGGAGTAATTTTCTAATTCCCCATGTCCGTGTCTGGCAAAAAAATGAGAAGGCTTGTTTCACCACTGACAGTTCTTCCTAAAGCTATTTTTTTTGTGCGTACCTTCAGGACATCAAGTCGCAACCTCACTTCTAGTAAGGAAGGATTATCCTTTTTTTCAAGCAAAGTCAGCTGTTTTTTGTATTGTAAATGTCATCTCAACAGCATTCAAGAATCAAGTGTCCTCCTGCTGCAAGGATACTCTTTAAAACAGAGCATGTTTTCAGACGTCCCAACCCACCAATGCTACTTAGACCCAACCACATGGTGACCTTTCCTAATCCTTGACTGTCCTATCAGGCTGAGCGATTTGGAGTAACAGAGGCTTGGAGTACTACCAAAGACTTACAGATTACATTAAAACCCTTTTTATAACTAACATTTACATATATTTTCTTCAGTCTTGAAACAAACAAAACCAGTTTCTGTTAACAGCTGCAACAGAAACCAGGCCAGCCATAGGCTGCTGGTAATTTAAGAGATGCTGGGGTACTGTGTCAGCTCATGCCAACAGAGGAACGGTTGCTTCAGGAGCACCTTCAAACACAATAACGCAGGAGGTAAGGATACCCTTGTCTGTACTGGAGTCAACCTAAACAACAACATTATTTTTTTCCATCCCATGTCCGTTTTTGAAATACTGTCATTGAGCAGTGCTCTGTTCCTTGTTATAGTTCCAAAGAGGCTGATCATGAATATATGAAATTACTAAAATGATTCCCATTAACTTAAATTAGATTGAAATCCAAGCAAGAGTTTCACCAGGCAATAACAGAAGCCAGCTCTAATGGGGGCAGTGAGTTCCCCTTTCAAAGCATGCTGTAACTTAGTGCATTCTGGGGAGAAGTCAAACCAACCCGCACATGAAGACTTCACGACTACTAGTATTTAACCCCTTTTTACCCAGCTTTTAATCCTTCTTATTACAGATAAGTGCATAGATGATAAATGATCAGTCATCTATAATGTAACAGACAATCTGTTTTTATGTACTGTCTACCATGTACCCAGTGTAATCGCAATAAAAACTGACTAGCTTCCATCACACAGAAACTAAAAATTGACTTGGTGAATGGATCATTCACATTAAAAGCATGTGAGAAGAGCAAACATCATGGGAGAGCTCTACAAGGAGCCGTGTTTGCAAAGAGCCACTTAGCACTGCGAGATAACCGTACACCTCCTCACGTTTCAAAGAAAATCCAGCTTCCCCTGAACGAAACCACCACTGAGAAAAGCCGAGGATGCCAAAATCTCAAGTGCTTACCTGTCTCATTGCTACCTGTGGCTGCTGGAAGAACAACTCCAGGCTTGGACTTGTCGTAGTTGTTAAAGCTCTGGCTGCGGCGATTGTTGGCACTGATAGATCCACGAGTTTTTGTCTCACTGCCTGCAGTGGACACCCTTGTGGTTGGGCCTGGGAGCCTGATGAAAGAATGACAGGAAGATTAGATTCATGAACAAGCACTATAAACTACAAAGACTGGGATCACAAACATACATATATAAGGTCCTAGTCCTTATGAAAGCACAAATCCAAAACTCATCCGAAATGACAAATAATTCGCAAACAAGTTATAGTCTGAATTCCTTTATATTAAAGAAAAAAAAAAAAAAGGGGGCAAAGAAAGAAATAAGACTGTTAATTGGATACTTTAACAGCTCTCCATGTGAGGTTTCAGCTCAAAAAAACTTCAGGATGCAGTTTCAAACTCCTGTCTAAGCTGACTAATAGCAGACCTGGCCAACAGCCAAGTTGTTTCAAATGGACTCAATAGAGAATCCACTAAGCTGCCTCGTCTCAGTAAGGTGATCTGATCAGACCCTCTCTATTATCTTTTTCCTGTTCCATTAATGGGCACTTGCCATAAATCTTGTGAATCAAAAAGAGTTGTGGGAAATTCAGCGCAGTAATAGCACCGGTGTAAGGTTAAGGCTGAATCACACACCCCGCTCTTAAACCAGATTGCTGAGCAGGGCTACGCTCATCTTGGATATAACATGGGGAAGCACATTACATCTGTGCTCTGAGAGACACAAAGCCCAGTGGCCAAGCCCAGCAAAACGTTCAGTGGGTTTAATTTGGGCCCATTACATTGCACAAAATGAAAGTCCCTACTCTTAGGGCAGCCACAATGTCAGGGAGCAGGTATAAGTTTCTGCTTTGAATGGAAAGAGGACGGCAGCAAGCTGTTTCAGGAATGGATTTTCCAACACTGCATTTCCTTAACATAGTCCTTACTGATAAAACTGATGTTTGCTGTTAGGATTCAGAAATTAGCAGACAGGAAATGGTACTTGTTTCACGTTTATCAGGCAAAAAAGGAAGGGGTTGAACTTTCTAAAAGCTTGACAATTGGGAAAGCCACAGGCATGGCATCTCAAAACAATCTGCATGCTTGACTTCTTCACGGTGAATGTTAACATACGTGCCTTCTGTGTCTGTGCTGTGTTTGGTGTGCTCACAAGCACGCACTCCTACGTATCACGTAGAGGAGACATGGAAAACTGAAAGGCTTACTGGTTTCTCAATATCTGTACTTAAGGGAGTTAAGAGAACAACTTGTTTTAAAAAGCAAGACCATAATGTTATAGATTAAAAGATAGGACCAGTTCACGTTACGTAAAGCAACACCAAAAGGGTCTTCTTTGTGCTCTCTTTGTATTTTCTGTAAGGTACGATCTCCGTAAAAGTGTTCTGTACAAAATATGAAAGTCAATTTGTCTTAAACAACTTGTGCCAACAGCAGGCTGCAATGAAGAAGTCCCAGTTGTCAGAGGGAGGAGATGCAGCAGACCAAATCCCTGCTGTGCCTATGGGGGAGGAAAGTAGCCAGGAAGGAGACTGGCAGAGCTTCCAAAATTAACTGGCTCCTCAAAATCCAGTGAAAAAATAAGAAATAGGAAAAGAAGTGCGAAGGAAAAGAACAGAAATAGCAGCAGCTGCATGCACATGCTTTCAAAGCTCAAAATGGGATCAAACATAAGGGCATCATTCAAATATAAAGCACAGGGAAAAAAAATCATTTGCAAACCCAAAGCACCACAGATCTGGCACAGCACATCATGGTTCTGAGGTTTACTTGGCTGAAGCCTTTAGGACAAGCCCTCCATTTAGCCAGGAAGAGCAATCTCTTCCAACACTGGGGGGTGCTAGGAAGTTGCACAAAGTGCAGCACAGTGCCAAGGAGAGCACCCCAGGGATGCTCTGTCCTGCACACGGACCGCACTAAAGGAGTAGTGGTGGGGAAGGGAAGGGGCAACCTTAGTCATGGCTGCCACGCTCTTCCTGAAAGCTTAGAAGGCAGTTCGTTAAGAGTTTGTTTTGCTGAGTAGGAAATGAGCCACAAACACACAAGATAGCTCAGCTGGATGATTCTCAGGAGGACAAAACACTGCGGGAAGGGCCGAGTGGGGCAGCAAGGCCTGCAGAGCCTGTGCCAGGGTCAAGAGCCCACACAGGTTTTGCAAATCTGTCATATTTTAAAGGAATTAAAGCTGCCTGAACTGTGCGAGCATTCAAGAAGCAGCACGTTGGTCACAAAATAGTGCCACTGAGCCCAGGCCATAACTGTGACTCAGAAAGAAGCACAGAATGATAAAATGGTTTGGCTGGGAGGAGACCGTCTAGTTATAACCCCTCCTACTATAGGCAGGGATGCTGCTGACACACCAGGGCAGCACTAGCCTGATGCTAACTATTTCAGTAATGCAGAGCTACATGCAGCTCATACAGATGGGTGCAGAGGGGAGAGAACTCCCAGAACCATGTTTTGTTCTCAGAAACAAAAGCTCACAAGGGTAAGAAAACAAAACCATTTTCTTGCAGGCCTAAATGCATTCCACGCTTTGAAAAACAGAAAGAAGTTAAAACTGGCCCAACACTTCCACATCAGTAAAATGCCTAGTTACAAACCAGGAAGCAAATGTTTTCAGCATGAACCCTAAGCATGCATCCAGGAATACTGCAAAAGGACTACTCATGCTCTGCAGAAGATGAAGAAGTGCCAACCTAGAAGACTTTTTCTGACCAAGAGTGAATCGGATGATTTTGCTTTGAGATGAGTCCCTGGGAGATGCACTGCATGACAGGAAAGAAAAAGTGGAAGATATAATTGAGCAACAACTTCGTTTTTTAAAGCCACTGAACTTAGTTAGTAGCAGCAGGGAGAAGGGAGTTATTGTTCCTTCAGGCCAAAACGATCTAAAATCTGAAATCTATTATTTTTTATAGAGTAATGAAGACGTAAATTTTGCACACTAACTCACATTTTGTCACTCCTCAGCTTCTCCATTTTTTATTATATATGATTTTCTTCAGAACCTGAGCAATTTCAGTTTAGAATATACCATGCATATATGCATTATGATATTTCACACCTTCATGTTAAATACTTTTAAATCTCTTGAAACCCAGCACAAGCCAAACAACAGACTGAAAATACCAAAGCCACGTTTTAACGATCCCATGCTTCTTGTCATGTTCTTGGACACAAAAGCCACAAAGATACTTTCAAATACAACCTCGTTTTATGATGATTATTTCCTGTACAAGTTCATACATGCTGTAACAACATTTCCAATTACACAAATCCACTTAAAATGAGTGTGGTACATTATGAAAAACATAGTAAAAACCCAAGGGAAACCCAGAGAAGCTCTGAGTAGCATCTCTCTTGGAAGGCCTCCCTTAATCTGCCTACATCCCTCACAAAGCAGCACGTAAGCTAGTGCTCATCTTAGTGTGTTATTTTAACATAAATAAGCCTTAACTTAATTTGTGATGGTTTGAAATAAATAAGCCTTCACCAGTAACCGTGCAAACAACTTCAGCCTTTCATCCTGTGCACTAAATCCCACTAAAACTCTCACTCCCTTAACAGGGGTCAGATAAGCAGACGGCTGCAATTGTTATCACAGCTTTCCTGCCTTCACAAGTTGGCTTTTATTTGAACCTGCAAAGAGCTCCGGTAGGACGGAAAGGTGGCCAAGAAGGCCAACGGCATCCTGGCCTGTATTAGAAATAGTGTAGCCAGCAGGAGCAGGGAGGTGATCATCCCCCTGTACTCAGCTCTGGTACGGCCGCACCTCGAGTACTGTGTTCAGTTTTGGGCCCCTCACTACAAGAAGGACATTGAGGCCCTGGAGCGTGTTCAGAGAAGGGCAACAAAACTGGTGAGGGGTCTGGAGCACAAGTCTTATGAGGAGTGGCTGAGGGAGCTGGGATTGTTTAGTCTGGAGAAGAGGAGGCTCAGAGGAAACCTTATTGCACCCTACCATTTCCTGAAGGGGAGTTGTGGTGAGGAGGGGGTGGGCCTCTTCTCCCTGATAAATAATGACAGGATGAGAGGGAATGGCCACAAGTTGTGCCGGGGAAGATTTAGATTAGATTTGAGGAAACATTTTTTTTCTGAAAGAGTGGTCAGGCACTGAATGGCCTGCCTAGGGAGGTGGTTGAGGCACCATCCCCAGTGCTGTTCAAGAAGCGTTTAGATGAGGTGCTAAGGGATTTGATTGAGTAGTTGGGTAGGGATAGTGATAGGAGGATGGTTGGACTAGATGATCTTGTAGGTCCTTTCCAACCTTATGAACCTATGAACCTATGGAAAACATTTCAGGCACAAAGACTCCCTCTATTCTGATCTAGGAGAGCCAGCAAACACCTACAGTGACATGTTTTTTTCATGTAAGCCAGAAATCTAGTGTTTTTGACCAATATAAACCTAGATTTGATATTATCACCGTGACGAGTTTTGTTTCTTTTACCACTGTTAAAGCCTCCTATTTCTTAGTGGGGAATAATATTCTTGTAAACTGAGAACTCTGAGTTGGCCCTCACGTGTCCAAAGTATGCTCTGTAACAGCAATAACATAACACGCTTCAAGAGTGGGAAGAAACATAAATGAGTAATGAGAAAAATGCCTTTATAAAACACTGTGGTCTTGCTGGTATTCTACACTCATTGAACTGAGTTATTTCTAACACAGAGAACATATTTAAGCATGTGTTTTGATTTCCAGAGGTGTGAAGTCAACTGCTACCCAGCATCCCCTTCTAACACACACCTCATTCTGGAGGGGAACTAAAGAAAGCGGTTTCTTTGGATCTCAAAGGCCTTCAAGAAGAAAAACAAGCAAACAATGAAAAGACCAACTGAAACGGAAATTTCCCCACCTTGACTGCATTTCTAGTTGTGCTTTGAATGGATGCTGTGCAGCTTGCTGGGGCTGTTGGCACTGAGTCTGGAGCGAAGCTGGCACCTGCTGCTGCTGCGGCCCAGCCTGGCCCTGAGATGGAGGTCCTGCTTGCTGAGATGCAGAGGGAACTGGCTGGGACAGATAGTGCTGTGGCGGCTGTTTCTGTGGCTGCTGCTGCTGTTGCTTGTATCGAGACAAACTGAAGAAAAGACCCAAGATGGCCTTTAGATTCCCATTCCGGATTTCTGTAAGGCAATATTCAAAAGTCACTCATCAGCCATTACTGGTTGTTTCCTCCTGACAGAGCAGCGGGTTGGCCGCTGTGCCCTTCATAATGCCATCTGAACTCAGCTCCTTCAGGATATGACAGACTTCTGCAAATCTCATTGGCACTGCATCTCACTACCAGTGAGCCAAACTCCAAATAAATAACTGATTTCTCCCCTGCAGTGACAGCAACAGATGCCTGCCATGTCTGCTGTTTTCTGCGTGTTAACACCAATGTGCTTAAAAAGGTAATTCCTTTAAATAGTTCTTTTAAAGTAACTAAAACCAACCAACCAAAGAACACCACAACAAATGCATTAACAAAGTCACACTGTCAGTAATTTCAGTCTTAGATTTGCACGAGGAAGTGAAACCACTCGGTTACCACACTGCACTGCACCACTTCTGGAACAGCAGGCTAATTGCTTCCATAAGGATCTGGTGCCACTCACATGCTAGAAAACGTCATTACCTTTCAAGACTGTTATATATATGGAGCCAAATTAGTCTCTTCCTGGGCAGTGGGATCGCCATGAATACTGCCTGCTTCCTCTGTTCACATCCTACTCCTGCCCCCGTGCAGCATCAAGCCCTAAGCCAGACTCCTCCCACTGGCACTGACATGAGGCACTTGGCTTGCCTAATCTGCCCGTGTTTGGCTAGGGAGGACATGGCATGGAAGGAGACATGAAAGCAAAATAGACACACAGGGCAACAAAGCACGGTGGAAAGGATCTTATCTTCAGTAAAGAACTCAGTTTACTGATGGAATTGTCAGGAAAGGTATCACTTAATCACGGGGCAGAGCATAACTAAACAGACCCAGCAGCACCAGGAAGCTTAACTGCACAAACATAGGCCAGGAGACAAAAGGAGCTCCAACAAGCCTGCATGTCTAGACTCAGCAAAACTCCAGCAACTGGAAACAGGGCCCTGATTTCAATGTGAATGAGAGGTGACTAAAACAGCAACCCCACCTGAAATCCATACCTCTCCGTGGCCATGTATCGGAAGAGAAACCTGCTCTTGGCGTGTTTGAGGTGACAGAAAATAATAATCAGAAGAAAGCCATATTAGAAACCAATGAGTTTCAAAAGCAGCAGCCTCTCTCCCTTCCAGCTTTTAAGTAACATATTTCAAACTGCACTATTAAAGGTAGCTGTCTTATCTCGATGACAGACCAAGGGAATTCACCTGGCAGCCTGCCCCTGTCCTTTGCACTGAAAGAGAACTTCAGCCCCATCCACTTCCTGCCTCCCGTCCCTTCCTGCCATGCATCACTGTGAACACACACAGCAACCTGGACAAGGATAAGCACATCCCCCCTCATTTTAAATCTGGAGCCCAAAGGCCTGACTTTGTGTATTTTGAACATTGTAGATGTTTTGGAAGAAACGTGGTCTTTAAGAGAACCCATACAAACGCACCCTTAGGAAATTTCCTCGCTGTCTTACATATGTTTTTCATGCCTAGAGACAGTGAATGTGAGCACTTTGCACAAGCCACTGATGACTGACCACTGAGGAGTTCTGCATGCAGTCCTCACCAACCTGCCTTCACTCACAAGTGAGATAAGATGGTCTGCTAAACAAAAGTTAAAAAAAGACAAACTAAAATAGCAAGAAATTCTGTCCACAGGGGAGGGCAAAAGCCAAAAGCAGGCCTGAATGTAAGACAAAATTCGGAGAAGGACATATACATCACAGCAAAAATCCCAGAGATATCGTGAAGCAGAGACAACTTCAAGGCAGCACAAGCTCAAAGCTGAGCAGCTCTAAGCTGACTTGAGGGAGAAAAGCTCCCCAGAGAGCGCTGGGATGCACTCTGTAGGCTCCACTGAAATGTGCTCTAAGTCCAAATAACACTGGGTCATGCGACAATTCAAGAAGTAATTCATGTTTTTCCCCACTATATCTGCATGTCTTGGGTTTTTTTTGGAAATTAAACAGTAATTTTTTGAAGACTGTACATAAAAGCCTAAGTTCTCTATGAGGCTTGGAGTAGTGAGGTAACTGTACCTCAGGGTCCTCACAAAGGGAATTTTAGGAAAAGAAACTCCAGAAAAAGCCTGAAAGGTGTGTACAGTGCAGGGCCTATTTGCACAACACCCCCCAAACACAAAGGCTGGACAGAACACAAGCCAGAGATGCTAGGAAAATAAATAACTTGTCAGCCCAAAGGACTCTTAGCAATACACAGGCTTGGCACAGTAGAATCAAACTCTGGGAACCTGTAAGCAACCTCTCAGGTATGTGTCAAATAGCACCATGAGGTGTTTGTGTTGTGGAAACAAAAATCCCAGCTGGAACGGGCTGCCCAGGGAGGTGACGAGGTGTTCAGGAAGCATCATGACGCGGTAATAAGGGTTTAGTGGGGAAATAGTGGTGGGAGGCAGATGGTCAGACTAGATGGAGGTCTTTTCCAACCATGGTGGGTCTACGATTCCAGAAAGGAACTAAAATGGATTTATTGCAACACTGCAGAGCATATGCACTGAGGTCATCATCAGAGATTGCATCTGCACTGCCTAACTCTACACACACTATACCTGAGTGACGCCACAAGGGTATTACACACAAAGTGTGTGTTGTGGTTTTGTGGTTTTGATGCCGGTATTCCACATCAGAGCATCACGCAGCAGTGAAGGAGTTAATGGTGTGGGAGCAGCAGAGGGGCGGAGCTCCGCACCGGATGCCAGGCAGCGCTCTGCCTGGGCGCGTTGCTCTGGGCTGCCGTGGAGGTTCAGCACGTGTGCTTCCCCTGCACTTTTCTCCTTAACGTAAGCTCACAGCTTTTGGTTTAGAAACTTCATTTCTCTCTCAATTGTTCAATTTTATTATACAAAAGTTACCGTTCCTTCTCAGATCGTGCCATTGTTTTTTTTTGTAGACCCATCTCTTCCCGCTGTTTCCTCTCTCCCGTGGCCACTGCAGTTTCCTTTTCTTTCCCTTTCTCTCTCCCTTCTCGGTTTTGACAGTGTGTTCCAACACTCAGTCAGCCTTCCTCCATACTAACACTGCACTGTTGAAAAATGCACATTATTAAGCAACTCAGGAGAGGTGTCAGTGTTGATTTCCATTTGGAAGCAATAACCACCTTGTACTCCCTCCTAGACAAGGACCTGCCGGTGGGGCAAACACAAGCATTTACAGTTGACCTAGCAAGTCTTGGCAACTTGAGCAGAAACACTAGCTTGCTTGGCTACAGCACTCTTTAAAGTGATTCTGTTTTCACTGGTTTAGTTTTTCCCTTCTTCCTCAGCACAGCTGAGGATGGGCTCTCCAAATTTTCTTGCTAAATTCCAATCTTTTAACTTCATTTTATAGGAAGTGCTGCTCCTCTCCCCTCTGTTTAGCTATCATTCTTTTCCTTCAATGTTAGTGGTAGTGCCAGTAAATGTTCTCATTCTTAATGTTGGCAGTAAACCTAAGAGAACTACTGATCCCTTCCCAGCTTTGGTATGACTTAATATGCTAATTCCTAGAAAGAGGAAAATGTGAGAACATAAAAGAAAGAAAGACAAAATCAGCAGAAGTCACAGGATAATCGACATCCTGTCGAGTCTGACTTGTGATTTGGCAGAACAGTAATGAACATTAAACACGTCGTCTGTTGCCCGTTGTGAACGCTACCCTGCCAGCTTAGCACGCTGACAGTTTTCTCATCAATTCATCTGCTAGATAATATGAAATACGTAACATTTTTACCCTACTTACTTGACCAAAACTGGCTTTTACTATGGACTCAAAGCTGCACTTTCTGTTCCATCGCATCCTGAGAAGTTCTAGATCACACTTTATTTTCGTGACTTGAGAATTCAGACTGGAACCGAACTATCTCAGCACCGAATGCAGGGCAGTGCTTGGGCTGACCTTGCCAAAGCTCCACTTGGGAGGAAAAGATTTGCTGTGAGTTTCCTAACCCTGCTGAAGGCAGGCAAACACAAACAGAGGTGAAAGCTGGTGATGAGAATTAGGGAGATGCATTTGATCTTTTAACGAGACAACGGATAAACTGAGTCATCAGGCACCTGACACAGGTCATGTACTGATAGGGAAGAATATCACACACAGTCATTTTCTGTGTTTGGAAATTTCTTGTGCTCCTTATAAGCAAAAGTTAATCACTTTTGCTTATAAGGACCACAAGAGGTCAGTACCTCCTCTGTCCTTTTTTGTTTGGGTTCACAACGTTTGTTGTGGGTTGTGTTTTTTTGTTGGTGGTGGTTTGAAAACAAGCTTCAAAACATCCCACTCCAAGGAAATTAATAGTTGAAGAACAATTAAACAGCTTCTCTCTCAACAGACAAAAAATCCCCAATAATCCCTGTAAAAAATATACATAAAATCTATACTCTAAGCAGCGCACCAATTATAGAGCTGAGATGAAAACCTTCCAGTTTTTAATAGACATACACCAAGACATTACTGAACTAGAATAATTATTATTGCAAGTCAGCTGCATGGAGATCAGATGCATATTTGACTTACCTTTCACAGTGAGTTCAGGGGAAAAAAGGAGTAAAAACTTTTAAGTTACCCAAGTCTAACTCTCCAATCCGTGGCATATGTGGACTACAGTCACAAGCAGCAATTTCTGTTGGTTATTTCAAGTGACATTTTAAACCAGGGATTGACTCACCTTCCGCCGACAGCCCCTGTATGTTAATCCCCTTGGCAGCCAGGAAACTCAGGCACGCATCTATGTTTTCAATCTGTTCAAGAGCAACAACACCAACAAAAAAAGGAGACACAAAAGAACATGTGTTGTCATAGCTGTTTAATTTCCCACCACCCTTTATTGCACTCGGTCTTCATATCACACAAAAAGTCCCTTTGCTCACATTGTGCGAACCATAACAATATGATGTCTCCTAAAGTTGTATGGTCCTACATGGATGGAGCATTACTTAGCTCTGAATGTATCTGTATGTGAATGAAGCACGTTATTTAATGCTCTAACCACGAAAGATGATCACTATCTGTCTCATTAAAGGGGCAAGGATGTTATGCCAAGATTTTTAACCTACAATAAGTGTAATGAATGTGAAACTGAAGATAAACATGGAAGCCACATTTGCTTGAGAAGGCAGATTGCCACTTGCTCTTAAGTTGACAGCTGGCAAAAGTTTCCAGCCACAAAAGCAGTCAAATATAAAGACTGTAACTGGAAACCCCACGTGGAATCAAAAAAATCTTTACCATGGCATTCTCCAAAGGTCAGAAATGACAGACAACCCTGGTCCCTTCAGAGACATGGTACAACTATGGGCACTAAACTGCTTGGGATAAAACAGATTTTGATCAGACAGCACCTGCACAGCAGTTCTGCACTTAAGTGACTGCAATTGGTACACACAGATTGGATTATATCCAACTGACAAAGCAAATGGCAGAAAGGTTGGGAGAGTTGGGTGTTTTTCCCCTATATCTAAGTATCACTGCAGAGATGTAGCTTTAGCCTTCATGATCAATTTCCCACCAAGCCCTACTGTAGTATCACAGTAGTAGTTACTGTAGTAACACAGAGACATGCCAGACCCCCCAGACCAAAGCACTTCAATCAGAAGCCTAATCCTGGGCACCCACGAAACCCACAGCAGGAAAATAAAACCCAACAAAAAAGCCCCCACCATTACTTTAGGAAATCTCAAGTATTGCATGTGAGGTTTCACTGTAGTCTTTCAGGTAACAGCAAGGAGTAATTTTTGCCATGTAACTATCTTTTTGCCCTGAAGTTTTGAGATATGTGAATAAATGGGAAGCTGTCGGAAAATCTCCAGCACGGATTTCTCTTGGGGTAGTTTCATTTATTGCTTATAGCAATAAAAACATTCTGTTCTATCAGGGTAACAAGAAGTTACTGGCACTACATGACTGAGGCTTCAACAGTTCTAAACACGGTTTATGTAACAAGGTTGGCAGAAGTTTGGAACACACTTTGGAAATCAATTGCCAAAACCAGACATACCAGGTGAGAGACTGCCTGAAATGTTCAGATCTGAACACTTCTAGCTGTGTGTAGGTCCAAAGGTTCATTTATCCACAGTTCAGCACATGCCAGCAGTCCAACTTTCCTTCCTCAATGCCCAACCACCCTTTCAGACTTTCAATGCAGTTCTTTTATTGAGGCGATTTGGGACTGGAAAGCCAAAGTCCACCTTTTCAAAACAAAATGTCATGCAAAAACATCCACCTTCCCACCCATTCCCACCTCCTATACCTAACAAAACCTCAGCCCTTACTGTTTCAACAGCACTTCTAGTCTTCACAACTCTGAGTAGATTGCTCCTCTTCTGGTAAGGAGACTTACTATGGTAAATAAGTAATGAGAAGCAGTGTCTGTATAAGAAAATGAGCTATGAAGATAAGATCTTGTATACACATACAGCATTGCATCTGTAAGGAGTTCACCAAAAAATCAGAACTGAAAGATAAAGACACAGCAGCAATTCCATTAACATTTACGCACTGTTGTCTGTGGGACTGACACATGGCAGAGTGATAGCAATGTAATTCACTGACTTTGAAGGAGAGTACAGATCTAAATAAGGAAAATAAATGTTGGGAAATTGAAGAAAATGAAATGCAGAATGCAGGTCTATAGCTGAAATGATTCAAATTTAGTGCTGGTAGGAATTCAAGGTGATTCCCACTGACTTCCCAATGACTGATCCCTCACACAGAAACACTCTGTGACTGCCATGCAGCTCCAGTGGAAAAGGGCTCCCAGACCACTTGGAATTGTGGAGTCTCAGAAGAGGAAAAAGGAGCCAATGGAGCCATCTTCTGCATCTCAGAGCTGCCCAGAATGAAAACAGCCATGTTTGGATGAAAAACTTGAAAGCAAGGAAGCTGAAATGTTAGTATGTCAAGAAGCTTATGGTGGAAATAGTATTTTGTGACCAGTAGCCTGAGTGAAGGACCCTAAACTTGGTCTATCACCTCACCTTAAGAACTAGCACAAAAGGAAGAGGAAAACCAGGAATGAATGTCAGCCTCTGGCAGGAAAAACAAGATTTAAAAATTAGAAGACACACATATTTACTGATTTCTAAGCACTTTATAAAGAATATCCCCATTGTTCTCATTCCCAGATGACCTGCACACTCCCCATTCATATCTAGCTTCTATACACGTGACACTTCAGCATGCACAATTTTAACAACCTCATTTATTTAATTCTCAGTGTGTTAGTACTTTCCTGGGCATATGACTCAGTTTTCCCTCTATTTTCACATGTACCTTATAGTAATTGTGTGCTTCTGGCAGTGCAGGCCACAACACCCACTGATGTTTATAATACCATTTTCTGATTCTATTCTTGTCAGTGTTAGGAAGAAAGGGAGCTAGGAAACAAGCCCTGACCCGTAGAAGCAAAACAGAGCACACCAGAAGCAAACAAACAAACAAAACAAACACCCTCAATTCTGGAGCACGTAAATGGAGACCCAGCACAGTACTGCTGCATGTCAAACTCTGATGGTACTCAAAAGAGACTTGGTCTTTTCCAACCGTTATGACTCCGTGAGAGCTGATCCAAATGTAACACCTCAGTTATCTTTTTTTAACGTTGGCCCATGATGATCAGAGGTTGGTAGTATGGCTGTAGAGGTTGAACCTCCCCATCAGTATCCCATTACGCTTTGATGCTGTGTGACAGACAGCAACAGAGGGGCAACCTGACACATATTACCTTAAACTAATGAAAACAACCATTCTCACACAGTTACAGTGTACGAGTAATGGATGGAAACCTAAAATTCATGACAAGGCAAACAGAAAAAGTTTATTTCTCTGGGCTGTATCAAACCCTGTGAAAGCGAAGATCTGTTTCCAGGACACAAGAGGGAAGTGCTTACTACTACATATTCCGCCAAGTGAAGCAAAGATCCAAGTGCCAGAAGAAATGGCCCTACAAACAGCTCTAAGTTTTGTACTATAAACCTGACAGATTTGTCGCTTTCTTGCTAGCTATTAAGTTTCACTGGGCTGCTCTTGAACAGTGAAGCAGACACCAGGGTTTCTGCTGGGAAACCAAAGTAACAGCGCACAGCTCAAAGCAGAACAGAGCTATGTAAACAGGAGCAGATAGCTTTTGTTATCAATGTAAGCTTTAAACTTGGGGTACTCTGATTTTACTTATGTTCTGTAAAGCAGCACAGTTCCAAGCAGGGAAAAAATGCCTCCTTTATAGAGGAAAAAATGTATTTTAGACTCATACACCATTAGGAGAAACCCAGGAAGCTGAGAGCAGATGCTCTAAGAGCTAAACATTCCTGACGCACTTGGCCACATATCTCCACTGGCAGCTCACAGAGTGAGGCTGGTGCTCCCTCCAACTGACCCAACCCTCCCAAACAACATGAGGGTCAGGGCCTGGAGATCCCCATTTGTCACTAGAGCAACATTCAGCTTGTAAACACTTGCTGACCGTAAGGCAAAGCTCACTGATTAAAGCCGGGGAAGACCGAACAGCAGGCACCAAAATTCCCCTGACTGCATTTCTCAGGTCAACGTTGGACAAGTTTTACTTGAAAATATACAGCTATATTTAACCACTAGGACGCCTGTCCAGAAATCCCACGGCAGGAATTCGCAGAGGGAAAAAATGCTTGTGATGCTTCTGATCCTTCCACATATCTTCAGCCCAGACTGGGGGTACACTGAGGAGGGATGTGAACACATTAGCTTTAGCTAACATTAGTGTTATTAGTGCAGCTTGTCTCCTGCATCAGAACAGAATGGTTCCCCAAAAAACTTCTGGTCAAGACACACACATTAAAAGAAACCACCCCTCTTTGTTACTTGATAACATAGATACTTGTCTAAACACAAAGCAATCACCCTTAAAAAGAATAAAACCCAACCACAAACCAACATGGAAACCACAGTTACTTCCTACACTGTTTATAGGAGGGAAGCATGGGCTTGGTTTAGCCTATATGCATACCTCTTCCTTCAAACTCTTGCCTTGGTCATCCCACAACTTCCCCAGGCTTTGCACGAACAGATGAGGGTCTGCTTCCCCCACCTACAGATCCCCCAAGCTCTTCTCCCTCCAGCACTGACAGCTTTGCTATTGCTCCGCTCCTTCAGCAGCAAGGGTAACGTACTATCACTTCACCAACTTTCACACTTCACCACTTCACATTTTATCTAGGGCAAGGAAAAAATCTTTTACAAAACAAAATCACATTGAACCTTGAAAAATCAACTTCTTCCTGTCATCAGTCTTCTCAAACAGTTTTTCTTAAATATATACAGCTATGTCTTGTCTCATTCTACTGCCACATTCAATGCTTCTTCGGTTTTGCATGCAAGATGGAAAAACCACTGCTCCACCTCTCCTATATGACAAATTGCTGCTACTTGCTTTCTCTCTCCTTCCAGCTCCATCCTTGGCTAAGTGTCAGCTGTCACCTATGTCTGCCAACGCACCACTTCACTTCCAAGCATCTCCCCTCTGCTTTATCTCCAAGACCATGTTGTACAATTAAACTTCCTTTACTCGGCTCCCTCCCCTGCCACTTCTGTAGTAGCTGATGCAAATCTTTTCCCTTCACCTTGCTCCCCCCAGATCTCCCATCTGTCAAAATGTCTTCTGCTTCTGAGTTCTTCTGATATCATCTCATCTTTACTCTTTTTCTACATGCTACAATTTATCAACTCTTTATACCAGGTAACACAACTACCTCTCTCTCTCTCTCCCCTTTATTTCAGTGCTCTGCAGAAAGGATATGACACATAGGATATACACAGAACCTTGTACACTGTCCGAATTCTGCAGGATGTCAAATGCTACGCTCAAATATCATCCCAAAATGAGAGGCAAATAAATTGCGAGACAGAAAAACATCGCCCTTTTTCTGTAACCACACAACATCAACAAAGAGAAAGCCCCTCTCGTGCTTATCCATCTCAGCCTTCTGTCGGAAGCAGGTAGGAGAGGAAACCAGCTTTGTTTTACTTTCCCTCATCCAGTTCTCAAGAACCTCGCCAATGTTTTCTTATACCTCATTCCAAAAACCAAAATTCAATTGTGCTGATCATCTCCAAATTTTCTTGGCCTGAGAACCTCTGCTCCATACTACGACATCCTCTGTTAACCACAAAGTTTCTGCAGGCCAGATGGAACCAATCATCACAATTACAAGCTTTTGTTTAGAAAAGCATCTACACTACAAAAATATGGAGGTTACAGAGAAAAAACAGTTCCTACGTAGAGGAAATATATAAAATTACTTTAAAGAGGTTACATTAAAAAAAAAAAAAAAAAAAAAAAAAAAAGCCAACTTTTATCCAGAGCCAAAGGAGACAGGGATACTTCCAACAGCAGAGAAACACAGAGATGAGAATGGGGGCTGGGTTCTCATCTAGGTGGCTTCTCATGGAACCAGTTTCACCCTCATCACATCATTTCTGGCACTGGGACAATGTTGATAGGCACCGAAGGCCCCAAATGGTTGTACAGCGCCCAACTTAACCTGACGAGGCTTAGTAGCACTGGCTTTGAGCCTGACAGGTCCAAGCTGTACCTAATGTTCAGTCTGGGCAAATCCACATGATGATTTGCCCAATGTTCTGTAGCAAAGGGAACGGCAATGTGAAGAGACCTGCTCTGGATCTGTGTTCAGATCTCTAAGGTTTGGCAGGCTTTACTGGCTTAGCACCGCTCCACATGGAAGCAAATCACATGGCCCTAGTGAGCTGGGGAGACACAGAGTCGCTCCAGCTTTCCAGGCGGATGCATCTTCACTGCTCAGCTCCCAAGCCCTGGTGATCCCACCAGCAAAGCTTCATTTTATGGTGCCTTTATTTACCACTTTATTTAATCTGCTCATCTGTCACGTCCAGCTTACAGACACTAATATGAAAAGGATGAAGATTTCCATACCTAATAAACAATGCAACATATTAATTCTCCCTAGAACGCAAGAGACCTGGAAAAGAGTTGTCTCCTTAACTGCTGCAAGCAACTGCATTAAACACAACCTCCACGAGGATACTTGTGTTCTTAGAACAGCAAAATGGGACCCCCTACAATGGCTTTGACTGGAAGAGGCCTTAAACATTATCCAATTCCAACCCATCTGCTTTATTCTTTACGGTAAGATAGCCAACAGCTTGGCCAACAGGCACACTTCTGTCAAAGCACACCCTGAGCATAACCCTTGGTCTCTCATGACAAAACTCACTTGGGGATGCCTTGTTACACTTGGCAGCATGAGCAGGGTGACAAAGAAGGGGCAGCCCTATTCACCTCCTGAACAAGGGACCAGAATAAAACCAGAGCCTTGGAGGAGGTAGCGCAGAGAAAATTTCCTTGCTCCTGACACAGCACGCACTCCCTGCATGCTTCTGCAGCCAGAGCTGACTTTTGGAAGGGACAGGAAACAAAGCCAAACATCATGCCTTCAAAAAGTAAGGACCTGAAGCAACTCTTGGCTTCAGGTATTAAGGAATTTGAGATGAACTCCAAGTCCTCAATGAAATTCAGTTCTTATGATGCATTTATGGAACATTAAATGACAGTCATTGTGAAAATTTCCTCAATTATTTGTACTGTAGACAGATGCTGTGGCTACAGCAAGAATAGCAACCAATCTCCTCAAAGCAGTAAAAGCAGCAGTGATAAATCAGACTGCTTTCCTCTCAAGGAGCGCTCACTATGTGGATTTGAGTGAGACTGATAACTTCCAAGAAAAAACAAAAAGCCCGAAGAAAATAGCAAAACTCAGTGTTAGGAGTCTTAAGATGACAAACTCCCACCAAATCTTTTATGTCTTTTGCTGAGCTTATGGGCTAGGAGGTGGGGACGGTTGGGAAAAGGGACATAAAAAATAGCTTTGCACGTAAAAATAAGACCCAAGAAGCCCAAAGTGAGAAATTACAATGCAAAAGGGGGGTTCTAGAAAATAACTGAGTTCAAATAAATGAGTTTTTTTTCCTTCAGATGCTGAAAGAAATAACCTTCTTCAACAGAACAGATTTTAAACCCTTCTCTCCTAAGATGCATTTTAAAAGCCAGCCTCTTACTATTCACTTTCTCACCAAAGTTCTGTAAGTTTAGCTTCATCAGTACTCACAGCAGACATGCGCTTGAGGTACCATCTGCTTTTACTTCCACTGCACCAAATTCTGGTTCTTTGCATTTAAGTGTAACGTACGAGCAAGAGACAAAACTACCCCTTTTGCAAACTAAAACATACCAGTCAAAAACGAGTTACATAAAACAAAATCTCGTATTTTGCAACTGGATTTTTTGTTTCTTTTAGTACCTTCTGTTAACTTACTCTATTTATTTCCAAAGGACATAGGAAAGTAGTCCAGTTTAAAATAAATCCATATTTCTGCTTTTAAAATACTTCTGTCTGTACAAAGGCATAACATTTTAGTTTCCTATATTCCTCTTTAACTATGTGGTATTTCAAAGATATACAATGAAATAGCAATAAATGTGATAAACGATAAGGCCCAACTCAATTTCTATGGAGTGCAATGGGGAAAGCCCTGTAGTATTTCTGTTCTTCAGGTTATACCTGAGCTCTTAGTACTGTGAAAAAACAGTTAAAATGGTTATTAAAAGCCACAGATACTGAAGTCATGCAAACACACACAATTACTCAGCCAACAACGTCCACACCAACAACTCTCCATGTTGTACTTACCATTTGAGATCTGTTCTTTGGGCAGCCATTGATGTCTTCAATCTTTTCATTTGCTGAAAACAAAAAATAAGTCAAAAACTCTATCAAGACATAACAGCCAATTATTTACAGAGCATTCACTGCTAGCTAAATAAAGAGCTTTCAGGTTGTAGTTGTCCAATCAAAGTGAATGTGTGAACACTGAGACCATCGGAAAAAAAAAAAAAGCAGCTGAAGTTTTCTTGTGGGTCATGCCTCCAGAGACAGCTGGAGCCAGAAAACAACTGGTCTGGCAACCTCTTGTGCTCTGACGGGCAGCTCCTTTCAACTACAGAAAGACTTAATCTTGGAAATTGAATCACTGCTGGGTGGAAAAGCGTGTACATATGTTTGCGTGCCTCTTGATATGCTTTGTAAAGTGAATCTAGATTTTAAAACTAGAGGGGAAAATTATGATCAAATCTATTTTGTTTTTTTCAAGCTCAAACTACGTCTGCTTTTCAATCTTTTTTTTTTTTTTAATCCATGACTCACCTGTAACACAGCTTGTAGAAAGATACGGTTAAGTCTCAAGAGGAAGAAAGAAGTTGTTGAGGTGCTTGCCTTACAGAGCTAGTTTGTTTAGTTCCACATTTCAATATCGGGCCCTGAAATTACTTTCATACAGCAAACAGAGCAACCACTGACACGGAAAGTCTCATTTCCTACAATTTTTTTCACTGTGTTACCTCACAGAATCACACCAAGGTTGGAAAAACACTATCTAGTTCCATTCACCTACCTCCAATACTGCACTAAACCACGTCCCTTAGTACATCTCAACATTTCTTGAACACCTCTAGGGACGGCGACTCCACCGTCTCCTTCCTTTGGAGGAGAAATGTCTCCTAATACCCAGCCTGAACCTCCCCTGGCACAACTTGAGGCCATTTCCTCTATTCCAATTGCAAATGTTGACTTTTCTGTCCCATCTGATGAACTGAACAGAGTTGCCTCCCATCGATTTGTTTATTATATGAATTTCCTACCCAACACATTCTCAGGACATCCAGACATCTCAGAGCTCCATCAAACTTTTATGTCTTTCTTCAGCCAGAGATACCAAATTTGGCACAGGCATTAGAAAACATCAAACAAAGAGCTAACAAAACTACTTTACTCCTACAGTAATGCAGTAAGAATGGATGCTAACCTGAAAAAGACTGCAGAGGAGTCCATTGTACTGTTCCCCAGTACAATCAGCCTCCACACACAATGAGGATGTGTTTGTTTCTAGAATTGAGATCTCAGATTTGGTCACAGGGGAACAAAAGTGTTCGCTTTGGATTCCATTTACAAATCCCATGCCTCCATTTTTAATATTTACCATCTCTTGGTTTTGTGTCATACATGATCTTTATCAACTGCAGTTGTGATTATTACAGAAACTGAAAAAATTCAAGTTTGATAAGACCATATTTGTATCAATTAGCATTTAAATTTGCAAGGTTCATAATTACTACTTGAGAATAATGAAATTTTGCATGAGTTTTTCCTTTACCTTGGTTAGAGAGATATCCTGAATAACCCTGCTCAGTCTCCTTATCTTTCTCAATGAATAGCAGCTCTTCTTCTAGTCCTCTGGAACTTCCAAAATGTTATATGATGTATTTACAACCAACATTAGCAAATCACAGAGCTTATTATCTGTCTCCTCTTAAGCTTTGGTGCGCAAAATATGCAGACTCACCTACGTGAGTCTTCTTTCCAAGATTCTGCTGCAGTACAGCATTTGAATTTTTCCTTTTTTTTTTTCCTCCTTAAAACAAATATTTACTCAGTTCCTTGTGAGCATTGCTACACATTCACAAGTTAAGAGTACCAGCTCCATTCTAGAGCTGAACCAAAGGTCAACCCCACCTATAAGCAAATAAATACACTGCTTCACAGCGCAGGAGCATTACTGGCAAATGAAGGTGTAAAACACCTCAATGCTCCAATTTAACTGCTCCACCAGGTGCTATGTCTGCCACCCCAAAGGCAGCCACCTTTCCCTGCAGCTTTATGTACAAGCTTTTCTCCTTCCCCACTCCCACCTCACCTTGGTTTGTCCCTTCGCTAGATTAAAGCAATTACTGCTTCTTCCCTACAGGTGCAAGTGCTATGAAAAGCTGTGTAATAGAGAGCAACCAGCAAGGCTGGCAGCGGGGCAAGCTGGCAGCTGGCCTGAACTCTGGCTCCAACCTCTCTGTTTATATAAAGCAGGGCAAAAAAGTCAGAGATTCATACAAGGCTGTGTAAACGCATCAACGTGGACCGTGGGCACATTTGGCATTTTGCAGGAATCTGTCTAATTCATCAAGAAATCACTTTGATGCTCCCATTCCTTGGCAGGAAGCTAGAGTCCATCTCCGAGCCTCCCACATAGCTCCAAGGAACACTGCTGGCAGCGAGTAGGGGTTATTTGCCTTTCTTGCAGAGAAGGTCAGAGAGATAGCAGTGAATGAGGCTCCCTAAATAGCACGGCGTGGTGTGCTCGTGGGCAGTTTGCAGCATAAGTCACTGAGCGCCAGGAGATCTTGGAAGAGCATCAAACTTCACAGCTGCAAAAGCACAGCTTGCTGGCTGAGATCGATGGGCAGCTCTCACAGCTCCTGTTGCTCGCTGCCACGCAGAAACAGCACATCAGCTGGAAGTCACAGGCAATCACAAAGGCTTGAAAATGTATCTCAGCCTTGGGCAAGATGTAAATTCATAACCACAGGCACGTAGAATGTGGAGGATTTATCCCAAACTGACTGCAAGCCTGCAGAACACCCCCAGCGTCTCTTTTCCTTTCCCTCCCAATCCCTCCTGTGGGCATTTCTTTCCAGCAGATTTTATTGTACGTTTGATTAAAAGGAGCTCAAAATCTGCATTCTTTGCTGTATCAGTGCAGGCACTACAAAGGCTGGCCTACACCAAGCCCCAGGTTTGCCTCAATAACCAAAAGCAACACTCTGTACGAGCTTCAGTTTGGCAAGGTGTAACATGACTGTGAGCCATACGCAATGGCTGTCAGGACCACCACACTATTGACTGTGAAAACATGTGCAACCAGAAGGCAAGGAGTACTCCTTGTCCCCAGTACCAGGCTGGGGGCTCAGTAGTTCTCCCCACCTCTTCCTTGGCGTGTAGCTTTCACAAAACCAGAGCAATCCAATTATGTCAATATAGTGAAATGGGTTCAGCTGCTTTTAAGTATTTTCAGACTTCCTCCATTTATACACAGATTGAGGGTTGTGCTAAACCAGAAGAAACCAGCTGTAGCCTATAATAAACATAGTAATGAGTGACACTGGGCTTTGACTAACAGGGGCTGAATCAAAGCATGGAAAATAATTGGCTTTCTGCATTTTGGAAAACAGGCATATTATGAAACTAAGAGCCAAGAGTCTATGAAAAAGAAAAAGTGAAAAGGAATCTGTGCTATTAAATGTTACAAAGAACTCTTTACATTTATCTGCCAGTCAGCTGCCAGGTTCCCATTTCTGTAAGTACAGATATGCATTGCTGGTGGAAGAAAAAGTCTTCAGCAAGTGATACTCCAAGTGCATGAAAAAATAAGATGAGAAGAAATCAAAAGTGTTTCGTTAAGCTTTACAGAGAACAAAACTGGGTTAAACCATCTCTACAAAGAAGTCCATGCTCTTCACAACAATGCACTAAGTTTTGTGTTCTAACCCTAGCAACTATTTGGCACTGTTCAGGATTCCAGGCAGATGCTTAGACATGAGATTAGTTTTTCTTCAGCGTGTGAATTAACGCTCTGCAGTCTAATTCCTACATTAGCATACAATTGCTGGCCTGATCGGTTACTCAAATGTTCATGAAGGAACCTTTGTGTAATGTCCCCCATGAGATAGGACAAAATGGGTATAGCAGAGTGTACCGTCAACCAGCACAACACTGAGGTGCACATTTTACTTCTCACTCCAACTACTTCTAGTTAGCTGATGTAGTATTTAACATTAATTCAGTGCCTGCATTTCTCTATGTCAAGGCACGGCTGTTCCATGTGATCCGACTTGGATGATGTCTGATCAATTAAAACATCCCATGACCACAACATCATGGGCATCAGTAGGAAGAATCCTACCATGCTGGGTTAGAGTCTATTTCTACCACGTCCTTTCTATTTTCAGTTATGGAATTGGCATTTCAAGGTTCAACATCTGCAGTGTAAATCTCAGGTAAGAGCACAAGAAAAATAAAATAAATGTATCAGTAATATCTGAACCTGAATTGATTCTGATGACTTTGGATAACCTCCACACGTTGCACTCAGATGGCAAAAAGGAGTATCTCCACGGATGGTTTTATGCAGAGAAGCACAAGAATGACAAACATCTACACTGTGTGTCAAAGCTTTCTTACTATGTAGTCCTGTTTGTTAGAAAAAAAACACCACATTTTGCAAGTTACAGTTAAAGCTGCTTCCATGTGTGAAAATTGTCACCATCTGTGACAGTGAGATGCAGCGTACCTAAGGCCATACACATCAGATACAAATGAGTTTTTCTTCACTACTCACTTGAAGGATTCAACTGAGTTCGTTTAAATGTGAACTTCCTTTCACGTGCAAAGCGTTCTCCAAAAATGAAAACCTTCACCTGGTATTTTCGCTGTGCAGACTTAATCCTAAACGCCAAAATCACGTTTGTGAATCACGTTTACTGATTATTTTAGAGGGAGTAATCTGCACAAACATACATTCATAAACATTTGGCACAATCAGGTTTGCATTTTGATGGCAGCATTCCTGTGCACACCTCCTCAGACAGCAGCGATAAAGGGAAGGAACACCTAACTGCCCTCGGGTTCCCAACAATTTTCCCTATTAAGCAGACATAAGAAAATAGACATAGAGAGGAGCATTGTTCTGAGTGAATGCCTTTCAACACAGTCAATGGTTGGACTGTTTCTGTGCATCTGCAGACGCCTGACAGGTCTGTAGAAAGCTGCACAGATCTATTGTTGCTCTACAACACACAGAAATGAAATCTTTCCGTTGTTGGATTCCAGTACAGCTCTAGTGGAGTAATTGGAGCGAGGCCTCACGATTTCATCAGAGAGCAGTGTTTATAGATTTGTACCTAAAATCGGGGAACTAGCTCGTTTACAGCTTCTCAAACAAGCATAAATATGCATGCACTGATGTCTTGTTACTTCACTGCTGTCTTCTTCATTTGCATCTCAAATCTGTCAGTTTGCTCCTAACAATGGTAGTCCTAATTCCCATTAGCAGGCTTTCTGCTTCCATCAATCTCCATTGGGCCCTGCATGTGTTTTGTGGCATCCCAAATACCAGATGGATGACTCTCTGAAGGAACTAATGAAGGATGCAGGCCCAAGGGAAGAATACCTCGCTTTGCATGGGGCCAATGTAGAAAATTGTTTCAGACCTTCATTATCTGCTAATATTAGTGCAAACCAAGGGAACTAAAGGATTGCAAAACTCAGTTCCTATCTAAGATGTGTTCTAATGATAAATGACCTTTCTCATCAGAGAAATCATTATATTATGTTCTTCTTCCACACAAAAGTCATATCCCTTCCCATTTTCCAGCTGCACATATGGATTATCCAAACTTAGCTGGAAGTATAATGTTCAACACAGCAGGCAACTATTGTCAGCGTGGCTAATGTTATATTTTTGGACCATCTTGAGAATTACACCTACCCAGCCTACTAAAAGGGTGAATAGCTCTACGGTTAACTAAGCAAACACGCAAATGGGAGAGATGGGGTCAAGATCTCAGGACCACTACATCCCTCTCTCCTAGTACCTAGACACCCGAATGTCCATAAGGGATGAATCTTTGTTCTGTGGGGGTGTGTGATTAGGTGGAAGCACCCCCAGGTGCCCGGTTACAAAATGCCTGCTTCTTAGCACCACATTGGTCTTAAGAGTTTCATTTGGGCTGGGGTTTGCCTAACAACAGTATCTCTAAGAATTAGGTTCAGACCAACACCAAGGAAGTACTAGAAATAGGGACAGTGAGGGCTAACATCAGCCTGGCAGCTGCTTTTTTAACATTCAGCTGCACATCGTGATATTGCTGTGTCAGGAGATTTTATCAGTGATGTCAAATATTTTTCCACTACCCTTTAAGACAAGGCTTTATCAAATTAATTGGCAAAGTCTCTGAAGAAAAATTATCCACATAATTCCATGCAGTTCAATGGATCTTCCCCCCAGCCCAGGCTATGTTTACACAGAAGATAAGGCAGAGTATTTCTGAGTGAGTCAGTACAAAAAGAGAAAAGTTACTCACCTACAACCTGGATTATTTCAGCTAGTAAGACTCCATCAGTCACATCTTGCTGCAGATCCTTTATCAATCTCTTGTGGCCAGATTTTGCCAGATAGTGATTAGCCCAATCTGTGTAAATCTATTAGGAAACAAACGAAAAAATTGTTGTTCATAAAATCAACCTTAAAAAAACACGGTTCTTTGTACCCCTCAACGACTGAGAGGCTGATTTGAAAGAACTGCTTTTTGCTGTTTGAAACAAGTCAACACCATTAAAATTCAAGGCATTGTGCAGATCAAGTATTCAGCTTACTATAGCAGGGCTGTTTCTATTCAGCAACCTGACATCAAAGCTCACACCAGGCTACAGTAAACTTCTAAACATGTCACGGCCTGCATGGACCGTCACGACGTGAACTGCAACGTTGTGTTGGAACGGCAGCTTTGGCGTTACCTCTTCGTATCTGCTATAAAGGGGATTTAAAGATCCTTCTACACAAGCCATTTCTGGTACATATCAGGCACAAAGCATTTCCATTTTAAGGTAACTTTGCTGTTGTATTACCCAACAAGCCTTAAAACCCATCAGTTTCAGTAAGCTCCATCTCGCAGGTCAATTAGGCCTATTAAGTTGATTTTAATCTCTCATGCAAACTTGTAGCTGTTGGGGGTTTATTTTAAAATGTGCTATCTGAAAACTATACAAACAAAGCAGCCAAGTCAAAACCTCTTTAATTGTCATTAAGAGTTGCTCACCACATGCTAGCACTGCCTAGCCAAGGTCACCAGGAACTCATAAAACCTTTCCAGGCCAGGTTGTTGAAAGGGAGAAGGAAAAAAACAGGAATTCCGCTTAAGAACTAAATAGCGTTGCTAAGCACAAGACACAATTTAAAAGACTTGTAAATACAAGCTATATACCACAGAACTACAGGAACCTACTCAATAGCAGGATTTTACCTTTAAATACAAAGACATCCAGGTTCCAGAGCCGTGGGGATGTGGCACTGAGGGACATGCTCAGTGTGCATGGTGGGGGTGGGCTAGGGTTGGACTTGGGGATCTTAGAGGTCTTCCTCAACCTTTATGAGTGTATTTTGTAGTGTTTATTCTCTAGTCCCGCCTTTATATTGGCAGGGCACACAACCCCTTTACCATCAGCAAAGCAAACCTCACTGGGATACCCTGAGTGGAACCATGTGAATGAAATCTATGCCAAGAGCACCTGAGGGACTCCTCCAGCTGACCGCAAAAGGAGCAGGAAACAAACCCTTCGTGCAACCCAGCCATTGTGTCCCCTGGCTCCTTCTACGAGAAAGCATTTTCCATCACAGGAAAACAAGCATAGCTGCAGCAGAGGACTCCACAAGGAGCAGAGCACCCCAAATACATCCCTCGGAGCTCCACAGCACAACTGAACCCGTCAGGCAGGAACCAGAAGCGAGAGCAGCACATGGACGACATGTAAGATATCCCACTGAGCTCATCAATCGCGGCAATCAGAGACAAGAAAATGTTTGTTTCTGGGGCACTTCAGGGAATTTTCACAGCAGATAACAGCTAACTATGGAAACTTTCCAGGATGTTTTCAAACCCCGTTCGTTGTTAAGTCTTTGTAATGTACTACACAAACACGATTCCTCGCGTTGCTTTTTCCTTTTCCATACAGGCGAGTGAAAAATAATAAACATACAATGGCTGCTATTTCTAGACACGCCAAGCACGTTTCAAAGGACATCACGTTTTCCAGCATTCAAAACCAGGCAAATAATAGGAAAAGCAATAATAACAACTGGGAAAACACCGACGAGAACCTTTCCATTCATCTACGCCTATCTCCACGTGTGGACTTTCAGTGCTCTCTAGTACTCTCAGCAAACAGCTCACAAAGTCACAGGCTTGAATGCTCACTGAACAGCTTTCTAATTAAAAACAGTAGCAAAACAAGCTATCTGAAATACTCATCCAACATCCCACTGCTCCACTCAGGTCCAGTTCGATCACATATGTTGGTGCAGGCTTCTAAAACTTCCTGGAAATTTCACATTGTGTGAAAAAAATAATTAAAAGATAAATAAATTAGAGGTCACGTCACTATTTAAGTTGGCCAAATCCAAGCCAGTGTCGTGGTAGGGGCACCATAACCACAGCAGGTCTTTGTGCCTCAGCCCAGTCAGCTTAATGGTTAACTGGGCTCTACTTACCTGCTTTTGTTAGGAGTAGGTTTGAATTAAGAGCCTTACAGGTAAAGCTCAGATCCCAGCAGGTTTGAATTAAGGGCATCATAGGTAAATATTGACTTTGGAATTATGCAGCACAACATGAGTCACAGCCCAACCAGAGGGCTCCCAGTTACCAGCAGGCACCTGGGGAGCACCGGGGAACTCAGAACAGAGCAAAGCACAAATCCTGCCCACCTACAAGAGCCACACGCAGTCTTTGTGCTTCGAGGGATTAAGCTGAAAGCCCATGAACCAGAGTGAGGTTGGGACTGCAAATCACAGAGCTCCTTCCTTACAGATACCTGTCCCAGCAACGGGGACCCTACACGCATCGCATCCAGGCACTGGGCAGTGCCATTCAACCCAGGGTCTCCCACTATGCCAGCTCCTAACTGAACAGACACAGACTGCTTTTTGGATATCACTCTTGCCAGTTTGGTAGCAACTGAACATTTCTTTTTGACAGCACATACCACTGTTCATTAGACCCAGAGTTTTTCATTACTGAGTGGCAGGGCTATCCCAGCGACGACATCCCACAGGACAGTGCCTCTGCTGTCCCAAAGTGAAGCTCACAGGGTGAAAATATGCCCTAAAAATAGACACAGTACACCAACATGATCCTAATGGCAGCACTATACGCGGAAAAAAATCAGTAGAAGTCATCAAAAAATCCACCTGCAGTGCCACAAAGTCCCAACTTCGGGCTCCTAATGTGTTCCAACACAATATTTAACACAACGGTTAGTCAGTAATTAGTATCTGACACGCTACCATTAAAATACCAGCATTAAACCCAAGCTCTGCAACTTCCCAGTTACCATCAGCTACTGGGAACAAAGCTGCAACCAGTGCAGGTCTCAGCTCCTTACTGGGGAGGCAGGGGCAGCTTTTATTTTCTCAAGTGGAACTAAACGATCGATTGTACTCGCATTGGTTAGCTGGAACAGCTTTAAACTATTAGGCAGTCTGTGGGAGGTACTCCACTGCCTATTAGGCTTTACGGGACGCTTACAGACATTAACTGCCCCATGAAGTTAAACAGGGAAATGGGGAATTTAAGCAAATACCCCCGGAACTGCTCCTTTCCCTCTCTTTAAAGCCTAATTCCCAGCTGGGCAGAGCTATACTCATGCAAATGATTGCTGTCTAGAATTAAAAGAAGGGAGGGAGAAATTCGCTGACAAAGCTTCCACATCCCACCCCATCCACAGTCCCCGTGGGCTGGATCCCCTCCCGGAGCGCACCTTCCACTCCTTGCACCACACTTGAATCGTGAATCCCCAAAACGGACTGCCTTAACATCTCTGAGAACTCCCAAAGCCAGTCCAGAAGAGCACATCCAAAGCTGAAGCAGGGTTAGTGACGGAGCTGATCGCCCAACCCGAGCCCGGTTTGGCCTCAGAGAACAAGAGAAACCCAAGCCCTACCATTTCAGCCACAGATTTACTTTGCTAAGATGACACCTAAGGTGCACGCCAAGCTATTCCCCTGGATCACCATTCTCATACACGGAATCACCCCAGCTCCATCTACTGCCACACACAAATAACAACAGAAAAGGGCTTATCTGAAGAGGTGACAGATTTGTGCTCCGAAGAAAAACCACTGCAAGTCCTAAGAAGTTGAGGAAGAAAGGGAAAAAAAATCACATCTGAGGCTGAAGTCAGAGCACTGATGTGGTTAAGGAGCCAGGATCTGCTTACTGTTTTGTAATGGTCACAGGAAAATTTACTTCTCCCACGAGCAGGGACCTGCAAGTTCATACTGCTTATTGGCATATTTAAGATGAATGTGTGCTGCTGGAGCCCAGCTCTCTCTTCCTTCTCAAGTGATCCACAGCCAAATGATGAAGCACAAGGAGGCGTGCGAGGCTCGCGTGGTTAATTTTAGCCCGGGTCACGCAGGCATGTGGTCAGATTTCTGTCTCAGCTACAGCCCTCAGCAGCTCCTCACCCCCAGCCCCGCTCCTCCTGGCACTGCTGCCTCCAACCCAGAGGGTTCTGAGGTCAGAAACAGATTTCAGGCAGCTTCCATGCAACAACAAGGCAACGAGCAGCTAACATCTTGTGTTAGCTACTGCAGCCGTTAACAGGCAATCGTTAAAAACTGCTGGGTTATATTTTTTAACGAGGCTTTCTACCCCAGCGTCACAAATACCAGCCAAAAAGTGCAAAGTGGGCACATACAGCACACCTTCCTGCCTTCCCGAGTGGGGGCTGGTGAGACAGCAGGATCCCAAAGCAACACCCCAAATCCCAGCGTCTGACCACAGAGCTGGCGTTCCTTACAAGTGCAGAGAACTGGCTTTTGTAAACAGCCTGGCTTGGATTTTATAGGGAAGGCACTGGGTCGTGCTTGAGAATGGAGGAGGTCAGTTCCCAGTGTCATTTTGGCGCACCTCGTTTCTAACTCCCAGCAAGCCTTCTGAACTTTCCCAACAGGGACGGGCTAATTTTCTCTTTTCAGAGGTGTCAAGTGCACCAAATTGTTCCAAGCAGCTGCTACAGCTTCTCTGTGCTGTTTTCACCTGGTCACAAGGCTGCACGATTCCAACAGCACCTCCTCCGGGCAGGCTCAACACAGGAAACCATTACTGCTGCATTGGACTCTGAGGAAGGAAAGGTAAGAATCACAGAACTTCAGGGGTTGGAAGGGACCTCAAGAGATCATCGAGTCCAGCTCCCCTGCCTTAAGGAAAAGCTGAAAAGTGCAGGAAATTAAACCTGGCTAGTACCCTGAGCACACAGTCATTCCTCTAGCCCATTTTCTCCCAGTTGCTTTCAAAAGGAAATGAATTAGGATTAATTTACCAAAACAACCCTCACGGTTATGAAGTAATTCCAAAGGAAAATAAAATCAGTCTCAAAGACATACATCTATAAATCATTTCAACTTCTAGTAATGCGTGAAGATGAAAGATATCCGACCCAAAATAGCGAGGACAGAAACATTACAAAGGCTTTTCTTGCTTATTAACAAAAGCCATTTGCTGTGGGGATTAAGCAATGACAAAAATGTGCAACCACCAAGCAAGTGGGTGCACATTCTGGAGATGGAAGAAGCAAAGCAAGCAGGTCCCAAAGCTGAGCCACATGCTTCCTTCAAGGGTGTGCTCAGTCCCTTGGAAGGAGCTTCGCCACACACTTAGCTCTTCAGAACAGCAATACAGCACTGATGTTGAGCATCAGAATATGAGATATTTCTTCCAGTGTTTCCTTAAGATTATTATTGTCAGCGGGAAGAATAAGAAAAGATCAATCCTCCTTCTAACAAATCTGTGTGTGTGTTCTACAAATGCTTCTAAGGCTCTTCTACCTGACACCGGTGCTCTTGGGCGCTGTCAGAAGTGGGACAGTGGGCTATGCAAACCCTAGGTGTGACCTACTTTTGGAAGATCTCCTTTTATTTTAAGCTGCTTTCTTAGCATAGTGAAAAATACTTGGTGACAGCAGAGCTGTAAGTTGTGTGGCAAAGGCCAGCTCCTAGAGAGGCACACCATGGCAAAGATCCTCCAAAGGGTTCAGCATCCCAACCGGAGCCACGCTGCCAGAGTTCAACTCCCATCTAGCCAGCAAAACAAGCAGCCACGCTTTCAGAAAGTGACAGACAGAAAAACCTAAACAAATACTAGATGCCCAATATTTAAAAACCCATTATTCATTTTTCAGTGGGAAGAAGGAATACTCACATACTTGCACGCACACAGATACGGATGCACACTGCCAAGCAGTTACCCATAGGTGGCAGCATTTCTGCTTCGTTCTGCCATCTCCTGTATTGATTGCTATGCCCATCAGGTGTTTGGAGACAGCAAAAAGCTCTCTGCCCACCCTGCGATCCCCAGGGCTCTGCCGTATTTTACACTGAAGAATATGGTGCTCTGCATAAACTGCTCCTGCTGAGAGGTCACCAAATCTTACGAGTTCTTTATTCCCCCCCAAACAACAACAACAAAATAAAGTGCTGAATTAATTTCCACAAATATAATAAACCTAACATAATCATCTTGCAGTCAGCCATCTGTTTCACAGATAGAAATCTAACCGAATCTTCTACTGACTGCTAACTTCCTAAATTAAATTGTCCGTGATGACCCTGCTTTTCAGCTTAGTTCCTCCTTAAGCTTCCACTTAAAGGGTCTGGAGTGCTCACGATCTAATGATCTGTTTGCCAATTATATCGTTACCAGACAACTGGGAGGGTTTGAAGCTGGGTTTGCCAGCAAACTGAAATAAAATGTGCGAAACAGGGCAGTGTAACTACCTGTAAAGCAAACTACAGGAACATGGGAAGGAAGTTCCCATTAAGATGGTACCCCTTCTTTCACCTGTATAGTGAAGACAGAGACCTTTGCAGTCTACACCCGTGTATTTATGAAGAGTTTAACAAATTCCCCTCTTAGCACAAAGTACTAACCTCTGCAAGCAAACAGAGTTTAAGGCTACATAAAGAGGCTGAGCATCTTTGTCCCTACAGACATGTGCAGATACTGGTCAAGAAGGCCTTTGGGGTAAAGAATGACCTGCATGCCACGAAGAGAAAAACTGCTTCTTCACTGGGTGCTGACCTAATGCACGGCTGGGGAAAGCAGGCAGGGCTGCAAATGCAGCAGATCCTGGAGGCAGGATGCTGGACTCAGGAGAGCATCGACATAATCTGCCACAGCAAATCCCAAGCTCCTAATTGGAGAGGTTCACCAAACTGAACTTTGACTTTTTTCCTTTAGATTTGGTAAACTCTTAGTTCTGCTTGAGACAAGTAGCATTTCTGTTGATCCATGCTACACATACAGTCAAGTGCTCACAAAGGATGCAGGTGTACGTGAGGAGCACGTGGATGCATGAAGCTGAACGTGGTTTAAAGCAGACAAGAGCACTGGCCTCACTGCAGATAAAATCAGAGCTGGTAATCATTCAGCAGGGCAGAAGCTACTGGCACAGAAACGAGGCTTATGTGGAGGTAACAAAATGAGTTACTCTTTTTTGCCAAGAGCAAGAGTTGGAGGAACACAAAGAGTGTGCTGCTAAGCTGCTGATCTTGCACTTCAAGCTTCTGACTATTTAGTATAACCAGTAGTGAATATACATCGTTCTGATGATCTAAACAAGTTTTTCTTTGTAGTGCTTTTGCTACAGTGTTGGATTTCATTACAGTCCCTTATGCTTTCTCTCCAGAAACCACACAATAGCACTCGGGTACCACTAAGGGATAAGGGAGGGCTTTGCACGTGCTTCAGGGACACCTGCTTCACGCTTCTGACGTTTATTTCCCCATCTCTCTGCAAATTCTTTCCTCAAAAAGCAAATAAACACAAGATCAGTTTAGCAGACTGATATTTCTACGCACCCAGCTAAGACTGACAGACCTCAGAGAAGTGCTATCTAGCACTGGCACCAGCACCCACCCCCCTCCACAGCCCTGAACACAATTAGCATCAGTTGTGTCTAACCAGTAAAGCAGATGTCTAACAACATAATAAACCTGTAATTTTTACACAGGTTTAAAAACAACCCTCTCCTTTCCAACATTCAGCAAATGATCCACGGGTCCCCGAAGGCGCTGCATACGGCTTTGTGCTATCTTGAGACTCCCTTATTCTCTAATCAGTCAATTCATCAGCAATCACTTGACAGCAAAAAAAAAATAAAAAACCCCACAACAGTAAGCTTGTTGAGCAAATGTCAGAGAACATTAAATTAACCAGTCAAAGATCAGCAATGAACAGCTGACACCACACTGAACCCAACACATGGCCTCATTCACATTATTGCTAAACACATGTAGCCAACCCTCCAATCACTCCACCTTTAACACGACATTAACGGATCTTTATTATTCATAAAACAGAACAAAAATTGCTTGAGAACAGACGGAAAGCCTGACACTAAGTAAAATAAGCTACTACTTTTAAGTGATTTAGATTCAAGGCACTGATGTGGGAGCAGGAGATATAACTGCATAGGATCTTCTCCTAATGTAAACTTTCCAACATCATGACTTAAACCAAAACGGAGCAACAGATATTTCTACCTTCAAAACTCAGAAATATGTATCAGGGCTCAGGAGAACAAGGCAACAGCTGCATGGCTCTGGCCAAAGGAAGCCAGAATTCAAGTGATGGATTGAAAATGCTGACGTTGCATTTACTCTGTAGTGAACCCAGTCTGTAGTGAACCCAGACTAATTCTGCCTTCCCTCACCAAAATCATCTACCCTCCTTTGCTTCCACAGTAATTATCCTATAAAAACACGGAACAAAAGTTACACAAGCTCATTTTCCTTGGATAATGGGATTAGGATCATCATAACAAAATCCAATAGCAGCCCAGATAATCTCCATAAGAAATTTGGTACATTTCCCAAATAAAACTGTGCCTATTTCAAAATGAAGCAGCAGATTCTTTATGACATATAAATACTCATGGAAGCTTATTGAAGGGGAATTAAAAACACAGTGAAGGTGATGGAGCACTGCAACAGGCTGCCCAGAGAGGTTGTGGAGTCCCCTGCTATGGAGATATTCAAGACCTGGACACCTACCTGCGTGACCTGCTGCAGGGCTGAGGACTTGAGAAACAAGACTTCAGTTTAAATATCATACAGTAAGATGTTCCTTGCCTGGGAATGTCGTGGAAGAGGAACAGAGCAGCTAACAGACACGTTGGTAAAAATGCCACCAACACATATGAATAGGCCGTGCATATGTCAAAGCAGATGACGCCAGAGTCTGCCTTCTACGAAGAGCAAGAGTATGCAAGCCAATTAACTCCAACATTTCACACCTATGAGCACGATGACAACATTGCTTTAATCAGCAGGCAGCAACTGTAAAGTCTGACGTGGATTTGAAAAGGAAAATCCCTCCACCTCACATCCTATCAAACACCCAGCATCTGCATCTGTCCCTCTGTGTGCTCCAAAGCAGAAGAGCTAGAGTTAGCACAAAAACACACACCTCTGGGGATCAAAGAAATAAAAAGGCTTTTTAAAAACTGGATATGGTTTTTAATCTTCCTTCAGTATCCTGTGAGTTAAGAAGTAAATAAATGAAAAGCCAGCTGTGCTTCCGAAAGGGATCCTCTATCAGAAGAGGAGTGGGTTTTGAAGACTAGCCTACCCCGACTTTTTCCAGACACAACCTCCTAACAGAATTCCACGAGGCTCAGACCTCCACACTTGAATTCTAAATTAAGGAATATCTCAGAAAGCCTAAAACACACAGTGCATGGCACCTACACACACTTTTGGATTTGCAGTTCTGAAGACCCTCGTGTGACTTTTAACATCTTTTAACATGTAGTTCAACTGTTTT
This sequence comes from Cyrtonyx montezumae, assembly GCF_038088225.1. NCBI lineage: Eukaryota > Metazoa > Chordata > Aves > Galliformes > Odontophoridae > Cyrtonyx > Cyrtonyx montezumae. Next base: position 52,461,281 of record NW_027071826.1, on the reverse strand, counting down.
TACAAGCTGTCTGTTACACACATTAAAAGCACCTGCTCGTTATTAAAACGGTCTTCTAGTTCATTCCTCTGGGTCCAGCAATGACACTAACTTCTTACTTAAATAATTCTGCTTAACACAACTAAATATTTTTAACCTTTATATCATACCTGAATGCCTTCTAGGTAGAAGAATGACCCCAAGTCATTAAGAGACAAGAAAACAGGTTGTTCATTCAGCCCCACGGACCGCGACTCTTTGAACTGATCTTTCATAATGGATATCACAGTTGCGTGGCCTACTCCATACAAGGTTACTTCTGCTCTCTGGCAGCTCTGCCGCAATAATACTTCCTTATCTCTACCAAAAAGACCTTTCCTAACACCTTTCCCATAATCTTTTGACTCTGCAGTTCATAGTCATGCAGCCATTTCTTGGCTGATCCTCCTTAGGACAAAGCAGCATGTGTCCTTTCAACATCATTTAGCTGTGATTAAATAGACACATGGGAAACGTATGATTGTATGCAATAACATCTTTCAGAAACATCCCAGCCTATGGAATGAAATACTTGTCTCTTTATTTTAACCTCTGTAGAGAGCCAAACACTAAGCCTTCCATCTATATGTACATCTATGGGCTGAGGTTCCAACATTTTAAGTTGGAAAAGCTCTTTGATTTTCTGTGGTCCAGTTCCAACATCCAAGTCAATTATCAGCTGCAAGATGCTGCTACGACATGATTCAAATAAACTGCTTATGAGTCACTAACACGCATAGGAAAAGCTTAGGGCACTGCACTGATTCTCTCCCTCAGTGAAAAGCCTAGCTAAGTCAGCTAACAAAAATAGGTCTATCACCATCACAACTTTTCAAACCTCTCATCATCCCGAGCAATTCTTCCCTTGCAGTTTTTAACTTGAGCACTTGAAAATGTCTCCCAGAATGAAATGTTTCTTCCAAATAAGTACGTTTACTTTGCTGCATGCTACACATTAGTCCAGAAGGCACACTGAGATAAGAGCATTAAAGGAAAATATTTAATAGAAGGGCAAGCCATGTGTAAACCAGGACAGAAATTTTATACGTAGTGATAAAGCTTTTAGTGCTCATTTTGATGGATGAGGAACTGTTTGCAAGATCGTACCCAGAGAGCGGTGGTCAATGGCAATGAGGTTCAACAAAGCCCAGGGCCAGGTCTTACACCTGGGTCACAGCAACTCCTGCTGTCAGTACAAGCTGGGGGATGTCAGGATGGAGCACAGCCCTCAAGGAAAGGACTTGGGGGTACAGGTGGATGGCAGCAGCATGCTCCTTGCAGCCCAGCAAGCCAGCTGTAACCTGAGCAGCATCAAAAGCAGCACAGCCAGCAGGGTGAGGGAGGCAATCCTTCCTACAGGGAATGCCATGAAGACATGGCCCAGCTCCTCCCTGCACCTCCCAGTCCTCAGGAGGAACACACCAAGGGTCCTTACCTATACTCACATCTTTCCAATATGGATGAGATGCAGATTGGGTTTAGACTTAATGCACACCCACATCAAGACAGCCCTGTTTACTGCTACAAACATTAGAATGCTGCTGGAAGCATTAGAAACACAGAGCCTGCAGAAGGGCTGCAGTCTGCTCAGATTTCAGAGGTATATCCACAAGCTACAAGGCTGGGGGCCGCTCAAATCCAGGGCAACTTAAAATTCACATACAGAGAAAGGATGACACTTTTGCAGTCATCTCCAATTACTGCAAAAAAAAAAAAAAAAAAAGCAACCCAAAGCATTAACCCTTGCAAATTCTCAATACCATAAAACAGTAAGTGGGACAGGCTACATAAAAAAATACATAATAGGTGTTTGCATAAGGTGTGCAGCTGACTCATAAGGATTAAACAAAAAAAAAAAAAAGAGAGGAAGGCTTCACACCACATGCTGAAATGTTGTTCTGCTTGTGTTATCCCTTTCAACAGATGTGCTTGTTTGTCTTCCCAGGCTCTCTTTCAGGTGTCCTATGTCTGAAATGAAGTGCTGCCAGTGAAGGCAGCTACTGCACTAAGAACCCTTTTTCACACCCACTGAAGTGGTGAGCAACATTTTCAATAACCTAATCAGAACTGTACCTGATTAAAGCCCTCTGAGGCTGCATTTCCAAGCAGTTTATGCTAAGTCCTCTTGGCTTCAAGTAATAAAGACACATCTGCCCTAAATGCCAGAATGCCCTTGGAACCCTTTTCACAAAACAGAAGCAAATACACAGACAGAATGGTACATGTTATATTACACCTGTGTGTGACACAAATTAGTCTGTCACTCCTCCAAATTAGTCATGGGCAGTATTTTGGAGGAGGAGTAAAGCAATGCTGCATCTTGAGCAGAGTTAGAGGAGCTGTTATGGCAAGACCCTGATCTTTACAAATGTACCCGAAAAACCCTTGCAGGACTTGGCCTCTGTGATAACAGAAGAGGGATTTATCCACCACTCCTCAAACAAGCAACAACAAAATAACCTCTCGACTTCCACACTGAGAATCTGAGAAACAGGGAAAGCACACGCCTTCTAGCCACTGGGAACAGGCTCTGGCTTTTGTTTCACTTTTCTGGGACCGATAACAGGAGACGAGGAGAGAGCTATCCACACAATCTGCGTTCTGGCTCCAGCTTACAAATAAGCGTAACGACACAGATGAACCACGCAGAACCAAAAGCAGACTGAAGGATGAACTGCAGAGTAGCAGCCCCAGCCCTCCCACCATGCAGCCCCCAGCCCGGCTGTTGCCTTACTTACTTGCCTTACTTACAGGAGGGCTACCTCGCCTGGACAAAGCTCCTGCTTCTGTCCGCCAACAAGAAAAGTGCTGCCCGAACGCCTGCGGTCTCCATAGAAACCGGAATTTCTTCATCCACCAATACGCTCAGGCTCGGGAAGGCTTTGTTCGGGAACCCTTACCAGCTTCATGGTGGTGGTGTTGCGCTCCCAACACCACAGCATCGCACTCATGTCCACGGCTGAGCACCTGCGGCAGCGCGGCGCCCGCTACGCATCCCGATCCGGCTGCAGCATGCAGGTGGGGGCTGGCCATGCCGCGGGGTCAGCCCAGCCCTGTGCTCCCTTCTGGGAGGCTGCGGCCCCTCCTTGCTGGGGAAGAGGCTCCCTCGGCCCCTCAGACGGAGAGCTGGGAAAGACAATGCTTCTCCAATGGGCGGCCGCGCAGAGCTCTGAGCAAGCTGTGGCTTCAGGAGCGCTGGAGCGCAAAGGAACGGTCCGAGGCATGGCAGAGAGCCACGAGGGATTTCTCCAAAGTTTGACAGCCTGATGCTGTTAAGGGCACAGCAGTCTTTGTCAGCATGTAGTGCGACCTCAGCTGCTGCCACTTGGATCTCTGTTTATAGCTCATTTGCTGAATGGGAAAAGACTACACGAAGGGGAAGGGAGACAGAGTGATTAACACATGGAACAGCACGGATCAACGCACATCTCAAGAGAGTGTTTTGAATATCCAGAAGGGCTGCACCGGCAGCAAGTACCACGCCACACCACATTCTCTGTACTGAAGCTGCAGCTATTAAGGGTCTGCACAAGCCAAAGCACCCCACAGCTTTTAGCTCACACCTGTCTGAAATTCCTTTCCCTCATAAAATCATGAAGGTTGGAAAAGACCTTGAAGATCCCCAAGCCCAACCATAACACATCTTCACTGATCGCATCCCACAGTGCCACACCTCCATGGCTCTGGAACAGCCTCAGGGATGGGGAATCCAGCACCCCCTGGCAGCCTTCGCCAGCACCTCATTGCTTCTTCCTAATACCCAGCTGGGTAGAGGTATCTTGCCCTGGTAGCAGTCCAGACAATGCACTGCCCTGCAGAAAGGCCCGTGCTCCACCTGACCCCACAGCCAAGGAATGAGTAAAACTCGCATCCCTTCCTGAGAATAAACATCTCTCGTTATTTCACTTCTCACCAACACAGCCCAAAGCTCAGCCACCTCTTCCCAGCCAGCCCCCACACAGAAAGGTCACTCATACCGCATTCAGCGCTGGGGACAATGACCTGCTGACAAAGCCATGAATGAGCGAGTGAATGAATGCACACCGAGAGCCGTCTGGATGCCAAGCCGAGAGGATTTGTGAAAGAACTATGTCAGAGCACCTCACCAGCACTCGCAGGGGCTGAGTCTGAATGTGTCCCTCCCAGGATGCTGACAGGGTGCAGACATCACCAGGCCTTCCCACTGAAGGTAGGCTCACACACGACCCAAGCCTCTGACAGGCTGCTCACCGTCTGCTCTGCCACACCAAGCAGCCAAATGAAGCTCTAAACTAGTGCTGGAATGAAGGATTGTGAGAAGCAAAGAAAATGGCACTTTCCCATCTCCCATTGCAGGGAAGAACTCCTTTTATGTGACTTTTTTAAACAGCTTTAGTGTTCGGGGAAGGAGGCAGAGCCAAAACCTCAGAGAGGGGCCCAGCTCTGCACAGGCAGATTAGAAGACCAGATAGGGCTGAAGGACATGGGCTTTCATGACTCCGCAGCTGACCACCAGCCTCATTTCTCTGAGCACAGTTTGTCATCTCTTTTTACATTAACTGAATTGCGGCTCAGATTTGGAACATTCAACCCACATTATCTCTTATAGGTCAACTGAGCACGCCAAGTACGGACAGAGATGCTCTAACTTCATCAGTTTGAAATAATTCCTACAATGGAGCAAAGCTCCTCCAAGGCCAGAGTATAAGCTCTGTGCCTCCAGGATACTGTTAAAATTAATGTCCTTAATTAAAAACAGTGCTGCTTTTAGAATTTTTTTTACTTAATGGATTTTCCTAGCTTGGTCTCGGTTTGGGATGAAGATCTGCAGCATCCCCATAGCATTGCCAAGTGTAACTGGAATTTATTTCTATTAAAAATAAGAATGAAGCTGCCTTTCATCCACCTCTCTCCTTTAGGCTCCCTGGACAGAGTAAAAGAGATGGAGAAAATATCAGTTAACCCAGAGCTAAGATAGACCTTCATGAAAGGACATCACTTAGAGCTCTACTGGGCATCTAAATATCCCTATTAACGTGCTAAACAACTCTGTTATTCGCTTGTGAGCCCTCAGTGACAGGGAACACGTGGGTCTCCAGCACACCCAGCACTAATTAGACCCAGTTCTGGCTGCCCGTGCTTTCCAAATAGAGCTGTTGGAAAAAAAACAGGAGGAAACAGGTGTTGGAGACGTTATGAATGAATTCAGTTCATACAGTCATTGTCCACGGGACACTTCACTGTGAAGAAAGCTTAGGGAAATCCGGTAACTAATAAGCTATTGTTTGTCTATGAAAAATAGGCTTGCTAACAGCCATTAAACAAAGTCACACTTGTACTGACCGTTACTTTTGCTTTTTAATCACACAAGAGCCGGTTACGATTACTACTTGGGCACAGCAGCATTTTATTACTGTCGGTAATAACAATACTTCTAATTTCCAATCAGAAAGGTCAGTAGAATTGATCATTACCTACACCGCTGGATTGGGTATTTAGCATCGAGCAGGGCCAGAGGCCCAACAAAGGAACTCCCCAAATGGTTAATGCTTGGTAGTCAGTAATTGCTGGGAGGTCCTGGAGGACTGACAGACAGCTTGCACTGCCGTGCTGATGTTTAAGAAGGGGAAATGAGATGGCCTTGATAACCATCAGTTCACCAGCCACAAACTGGTCCCAGGCAGAAGCACAGAACGACTGGAAGAAACTCAATTAATCAACAGCTAAAGCAGATAATATTATTGCCTGTCTCTGGAAAATACACCCTGTTAAGCTGGTATTTTCTGCTGAGCTTATAGAAGCTCATGAAAGCCGTAATGTGGATGGAAGAGCTCTGCCAGGCGATTGCCTTCATCTCTCACGACACACGGAAAGATCTCTAGCAGCTGGACTGAAAGTGAGCTATGTGCTTTCATGGAAATGACCAGTAAGAAAACAAGCAGCCTGACTGGGTTTCACAGCAATCGTTTCAGGTCCTACTTTTCTGAGCAATAGGCTGCAGAAACATGCACAAAATCTGAAGGTGGCACAGGAGAAAAATCACTGTTACAGAACCTCACTAAGAGGTTCTCCAATATGGCAAATAGAAACCTGTAACAGTGAGTAACTGCTGTGTGACATCCTCAGAGGATTCTGCTCTGGGGATGTGCAGTGAGCAGGTGGTTATCAAACGAGAGCAGGCTTTGATGGCCACCACATTCAAGGCTGATATGTTTGCAACTGTTCAGCAGGATTACTAACTTTTGGAGGGGCTTCAGCTAAGACCCACAGGAATGACCCAAGGACATACCACAGGAGCAGATTCAAAAGGCTCAGCCTATTCCATCTGACAAAGAAGAATAAGGGCAAATAAGAGGTTATAACATGCATTAAAAAATGGAAGTCATTCAAGGAGAAGTAACGTGGACTGTTTATAGAGGAGGTCAGACTAAATTACCACATTTGTATTCTTCTTACCCACCACTCAGTACTCCTGCAATGAGTATGGGATTACATGAGAACCCTCATGCAAAGAATTGTGTTTTAGAAATTAGGCACTGCCAATTCAGTCATTTTCTAACACTGGGTTGGCAATTCTACACCATGAGGGCCAGGTCGCTGTTTTTTAAACACACTTTGACCTGCCTTCCTCCCATGCATGTATCAACACAAATTAAATGCCTAAACACTTCATCACCAAACATGTCATGCTGTTCTACAAACATAAAGAAATTCCCAAGGCTTCTCACTCTTCATCCCCTGCAGGTTATTTCCTTTCTCACTGCAGTATATATATTTATGTACACACACACAAGAAATGAAAGAGTCCTTCCTAGCTTCTGCCCTAACACACCACTGAAAAACAAAAACCTTAAAACTGATCTTCTGATGGTCTGGAGATGGCAACATAGGGGCAGCTTTGCCAAGAAAGCCTTCTCGGGATTCTATTCCAAAGCTCTCCCACGGCAGCATTATCTTTGGATTATGATTTTCTGAATGTAATCCCACATCATGTTCCCAGCTCCACTGCTATCACTCTGCATGACCTGATATGCCCTGCATTGTTTCCCACCACGTAAAAGCTCAAAGGAAGGACCAAGTTCCAGAGATCTGACCAAGTTTAATCAGGTGCTGAAACAGGATACTGAAGAATGATGCTGACATCCACCTACTCCCAAAAACATTATTTTTCTAGGTGATAAAACGCAGAGAAGACAGGTAAATCTCATTTTCATGCCATTCCACAAGCCATACACAACACACCTCCATTCACACAGCCCTACTCCAGTGGCTAAGAGGACAGACCAGAAGCCAAGGTGCTCTCTTTCTCCTCTGGGAGCTCCGTTACCATCTCCAAAGCCCAGAAACCTCATGAAAGGCTGGGCTAATTACACACGATTAAAAACCTTACATGCTTTTGTGCAGCAGCTTGAATGACAAGAACGGCTATGGAATTAAAAATCATTAAAGAAACTGCATTTATGAAAGATGAAAAGATGTAATGGAAAGACATCACTACTGTCTACTCTGAAAGAGTGCCAGTGAGGCAGAGCACTGTTTAAGCTTTTTGCCATTTCACAAACACAGGGAAGCATCTGCTTTCCCTCCTAGAAGAAAGTAAGATGCTAACCTAAAACTTACTTCTGACATTTGTAGAGAGAACTTTCGTCAGCTGCCAACCTCCTTCTGGATGGCCATATCCACAACAGATCATGCAATATAATCCAATCTATATGTGCCACGAAGTGCTAGGATACACTGAAAGTCACCTAAAAAACCAACAGCTTTCTCAAACCCAACGTTTTTCTTGAAGGAGATGTAACTCAATAAACTCTGAATCACAGCACACATGTTGAAAGTCCAAAAACACTGGTTAGTACTGCTTAATGAACAACAATACCAAACAGAATTAGGCTGATGTACTGTATCTGAGAGCAATTCTTGATTCAACAATAGAAAGATTCGAGGCAGAACAAGTTTATTTATTGTACCTCTGCTGAGGTTTTGCCAAAGCAACCTTAACACTGACAATAATCTGAAATTAGCTAAGCTATGCTTCTTAAGCTGATGCTGAGCAGTCCAAGAAAAGTGTTTAAGCAAAAGCCTCACATAGAGCTGTATGAAGAAAGGATCCCTCCACAACTATTCTGAAACACAGCCCATAGAAGAACACCACACTTTAATTTAGTAAGCATCTTATTACTCCAAACTTCAAATTTGCCACCTGAAACTCACAGAGTTGCCAAAATCTTTCCCTTTACACTCTGTATTGAATCTGTAGAATAGATTGCCCATAAGCATTGTGGTCCATGTACTATTGATGGAAGTGCCGTAATCACAATCTTCCCAACCAGTTTGATTTAAAAGACACAATCCCTGTGTCCACAGAAGCTGCTGGGTGGGACTTCACTCCTCGTGGCATATCCACTCCCTATATTCAATATTAATGGCAGAAGTGCAATGTCTAGGCTTCTTCACAGCTCCTTGGTGATGGCCATCACCAGCCCAGCTCCCATAACTACTACTAACAGATCTTCCACTTTGGCTATTTTCATTTCCTATATAGTATAGCCAAGAAGCAATGCTGCTGAGGACATCTTGCACCCAAACCACATAACATAATGAGGGAAAGCTCACGGTCGGCCTGGAGACATTTTGCACCCTGAGTGAACCTTTTAACTGAGAAAAGATGTTAAACTACACTGAGAAATTGAGAAACATGAGGAAGATCACGATGAAAAACTGAAATCCATGCTCACACACAGTGGGAATTACTTATTCTTCCTCTGCATACCCATCATAGTTGAATGCGTGGATTCCTTCTGTACACAGAAAAATATTAGCTGTGTGTGTCATGGCGTGATGGCAGGCTGCAGTCAGCAAACAGCTAATTTGACATTACAAAACAAAGATAAAAGAATTAAACAATTAGAGCCATCACAGCATAGCACAATGCAAGTCCCTTTCGATAATCTCTGGAACTCAAGATAGAAATGCTGTTGAAATCTGCATGCAAGATATGCAGCAACTGCAAGCTTCAAAGTGAGGTCGGCGCTGTTATTTTTCTCTATCTGAAAATAAGACAAAGAGAATAAACAGAAATTACTTACAGCATGCCCTCGTTGCAAGCACCCAAAAGCAACCTGAGCTCAATGCTGCACTATGGAATGGAGCACATCCTGAGCCTTGTGAATGTCAAAAGGAGTTTTCTGACTGTTCTCAAGCCTACCTCAAATCACCCCAAAAAGAAATTAGTCTATATTTATGTGACAGCAGCAAATGAAGAGCTAACTAATTGCTTCAGTGTATTCCCCTCACTGACTGCATCCAGACCGATTTGCATTTACTAGGATAACTTACTTATAAACACTAATTTAAGATACCTCTTCATGAATACAACATTAGCACTTTGTGTAGGGTTCACCAAATGACAAGTTAATAGGTTTCTAGCCATAAAGTCACACAAGAACATAAGGCGATGTTTTCTTCCCCCCAGTTGCACTATTTCTCGTTACTTGGGTGTCTAATTAGTGATATGACTCCATACTAAAATTGCTATAGGTCTATACAGAATGTAGATTACAAAAATCAGATAAATAAGGAGACTTTCTACTCACTGCCTGGCAAGCGTACAGAGTAAGAGATCTTAAGATCTGCATGAAGCAAATGTGCCCGTGGAAATACAATATGCTATGTCACAATGAAACATCTGCCAAGACAACAAAGGCAGTGCCCACAGGTTCACCCTTGAAGTCACACAATTTCAGCACTGATCTCTGCCCCACTGAAAGGGGTTTCTCCAATCCAGTGCCCAGTTTTGTTCAGCCAGTCAACATCTGCACACAACTTGAACGCAACACCTTCCCAAAGAGCTACGTAGAGATGCCCACAGACTCTGCACAGATGACAAGAGGAGCTCAGGTGCCCCACTCCCCAGTCCTCTTTGTGCTGCCATGCCCTTTTAAACAAGCAAAAGCAAAGACACAACTCTACATAATGGATCCAGTAAGCAGAATACCAATCAGGGAATGAAATCAGTCCCGTAGAAGACAAAAATGCTGTTAGAATTTACCTCCATCAAGTGCTCAGACACATTCCTCTTTTCTGCTACAGAATGAGGCCAGAAGAGAGGCAGGAAGGCTCCCTGCTGGAAATATCAGAGGACCTTGCTGAAATGACTATGAAAATAAACCAGCCTGAGAGCGAGCCATCGTTAATTTTCCTCTGAAGATAAATATTATTAATGTTCCTTGGTTTTCTCTGCAAATGCCCAAGAAGCAGCTTTCCACTTCCCCACACCCTGAGAGCCAAACCATCACCACAGCACTGAGGAGGTTTTGAGTACCTCGAGTTCTGATTCCTAAAAGTCCAGGACGTGGAAGGAAAGGGGGAGGGAACAGGGCTAGGAAAAAAGAAACGCAGGCTTCAGGATGACCACAAAAACTTACGTTCTTCTCTCGTGGTCTGGAAATGCATTATGCTTTCCCACGTGTGTTGTACTGCCATTATAGTTCATTCTGCAGGTAGTGAAGGGATCAAGCACATAGGAAGTGGGAAAAAGAAGGGGAAAAAAGCAATTACACATGAGGTTTGGCTTCCATTTCATGACATAATAACTGAAACTGCTAAACACTGACAGGGACAAAAAGACCATCCCACCTCCCGCAGGTTTAACTGCTCCTACGAAAAACTGCGATTACAAACAAGCCTTCATAACAATACACCCCCTGAGTGCAGGGGGGCCCACGGGTGTTACACCTCCACTAATCTCGGGATGCTTCTTTGGGCACTCAAAGCTGATACAGTGACAGGCTAAAGTTTGTCTTGCAGTGCTTCTCAGTCAGTACAAAAGGCCTAATGAGACTTCCTGGCCAAATTCCCAAGGAAATGCCCGAGGCTTCAGAGGATTGACATTTTTCCCTGAAATACAGGTTTTGCAGCACAGCACATGGCTGCATGCCAGACCCCTCCCGTAGGTCAGAACCGATCTGCATGCACCAAAACGACTTCAGCTCTTAAGTGCTGCCTGAGAGAGTAACCTACGGCAATAATTAGCTGAAAAATACCAAAAAGCTCTGAGATACTCCAGCAGATACCCATGTTTTGTAGAGACACCAAATGTGCAGATTATGGCTTTGTCATAAACAGGATTGGACGAGCAGAGAGCTCTCTTTTTCCTTTGTCAATAGGGTTTATCTGTATGCCCTCCGGGTAAAGGGATAGCAACAAAACTCTACACAATGAAAGGACAATTAGGCCACTTACATAAAGTGCAAAACGTCATCATTTGATAACGATCTACTTAATTTCACTAAGATAAGACGCTAATGACTTACAGAAATCAAATCTGCCCCGCTAATGCAGCGGCTGGGCTGTTGTGAAGCGGTTCAGAGATGCTCATTAGCTCTGCTTCCGTGCACCACCAGAGCAAAGCAGCTCCCCGGGACCAGGCTGGGATGGCACCGCGCTCCCTCCTGGTGAAACCTCTGACACGGTGTGTTGCTGGACCCACAAATCAGATGCTGCACAATCAGTGGGGAGAAATGCAAAAGCTCCCCACGTTCAGCAGGCAGGCTCCTTTCTTCACCGTTAGCGTCTTATTGTTACGGTGCTGTCAACGTGCCAATACAGCGGGGCTTTTTCCCAGTTGGGAGAATTATCTGCGTGTAACTAGAATAATCGTAACTGATGCTCAACAACGACGTGACGCCATTCAGCTGATGGGAGAGCACCTGAACTAACCGAGTTTTGCTCACCACCACCAGGTGGCAACAGCAGCTCAGCAAAGCAGGACACATCTCGGTAGCAGCTACTGGAGAGATGTTGCAGGACAGCGGCTGCTGCCAGGCGCAAAGTTCCTCACCTGAATTCGTGAAAGCGTTTTAACAAACCAAGAGGAAGCGATGATTTTAAACTGAGTATCCGAAGTACACGCTCCTCTCCCGCGTGTGTTGTTTCACCTGCAACGTATCAACCAGTTTAGATGTACACTATAAATAACAAAAAACGACCAGCTCCACGCAGCCTAAAAGTGAAATAAGACCTTGGACTCCTTCCAGGCCACCTACCTCAAACCTCTCAGCTCTTTCACGAGTCCACTCTCCCTGCTGCTGGGTTGCACTGGGAAAAGGCAGGCACACACAGCTCACACGTGTGGCTTCTGAGGTTGATGAGAAACAGCCATGAGGTTGTAACACAGCTCAGTCATGAACAGCTGAGCTGACTGGGGGGGAAAGGGAAGGAGCCAGCTGCAAAGTGTGAAAACATGTTCGCTAATGGGAGCAGGGCTCGGGGCATTAACACGTTATCAAAAGTCGTATCCTGAGAATAGGAAAAGAAGCAGGACTGATGACAACAGAAAGCGGTGGAAGAAAAGCAGGAATTTTGTTCTCCTGGCTCCCATCCATCAATGTAGTTGTAAAACTGGGCTCATTCATCCTAGGGATGCAAAGAGCTTCTCTACGTAGTCGTAAAACCATTGGTAAGATTGTCACCTGGTAGGCAAAGCGTGTTGCAATCAACTCAAAATATGACAACTTGGTTTTAACGTGGGGCTTCTGTTCTCTCTTATTCTTGCTTCGTGCATCCCAAACACCCTAAAAATGATGGGTACAGGAGGAGGCAAGTAAAATGCCTCCTGGAGGGACTCTGAGTGACAGGTGTCAAGCCCTAAAAAAAAACACTGGCTACCAAGAAACCCCAAACACACTTTAATCTGAACTATTCTTCAGACACAGGCTATTCACAGCACCCACTAATACCTCTGTGCCATTTCTAAGCCATAGGACTGTTTTCCTTTCAGTCTCTTGAATGGAAGGGACGCAGCGCAGTCAAACTGGTCAGACCTTCAGATAAAAAGACCACAGAAGCAAGGTTTCGCTCTGTGTTCAAGCTGCTCCAATTTGCCAAGCTAAACACCAAGTCAACCTGCCACGCGCAGCAATACAGTGGCACCAGCTCTCTAGAAACGAAGCTATTTATAACCTGCAGTAGCAATGTGAACTGCATAAATTAGCATAATTTCAGCCTTCACTGAGAGTTCTCAGTTCACAGCGTTACATGCTATGAATTAACACTCTGCAGATCCATTGCTTCCACTAATACTAACAATGCCGTTCACGCAGAGATACTTCTCGGCCGGTGCCCTGAAATGCCGTGGCCTCTCTTCTTCACATTGCCCTGTCAGTCTCCATCAGGCTACCAAAGGCTCAGATTTCACTGCAAACCTCGCTAGGTCTTCAGGCGTAACCGGTGGTTTTGTGGCTCCATAATTGCAGGACATGCTACTGTTTTCTCTGCTGGTGGTTTTCTGCTTGCAGGCAGATGGCATTGACGCCGAGTGCAGATGGTAACCCACAGCCCTGCAACTCCTCGTTATGATCTGAAACGTCGTGTGCAGGTCTTCCATCCTTCTAGATATCTGCAGTGTTAAAGCATTAACTGTTTTGCTGTTGCTGCTTACAGAAGACACTTGCCTATGGCTGAGAACCTTTTCCTAACAGAGACATGCCTTCAACCTTTGCAGTTTTTACTGAACCCACAGATTGCTAGTGGAAAGGATTTTGAATCAAGCATCTCTCGCTCTGACTCGAGGAAAACAAATCAGTGATAAGGAAGAAGTAGATCACACTGAAGCTCGAAGGCTTGAGAGTCACATAGTTAGCTATTTAAGGTAATTCCATGGCTCCAGGTATCACTTTATTTGAGATGCTTGAAATTAGGATGGATTTATCTCCTCAGAACACCTGTGAGATAAGGAAGCTGCCCGTGACAGACCCCGCAGGTGGCAGTTGGTGACCTGTCTGTAACCATTTGCAGGAATTTCTCCTTGTCTCTGAGGCTTTGATGCTCACTGCTGCACCTCGCACACTTTTTCAGCACTGAAATGCTCCTCGTCAGAAATGCATGGCTCCAAACGTAGGCGTTGGAAAACAATGAGGAATGCAAAGCGTAAGAAGTCAGGCCTGGATCCCTGAACAATCTGCATCCATCAACGGAAGACCATTAAAAGAATTACACTTATCCTTTAGTTACAAAGACAAAACAGGCAACACTTAAGATCTATGTCACTTAAGTGACATAGTTGGTAAGGATTTACTCCCTCATCAGCCTATTTCTTCTATTCCTTAAGCCTAGATTTGGACCTGACAGATGCAAACAAAATGATTTCCTGGAGTCTGAACTACACTACCGTATCCCTGTGACAACAGCACCTTGTAGACCATCTCACAAAATGGCACCAATCCGTTTGAAGAACTGATCATCTTCGATTAAAGAGGCTTCTGCCTTTAATTATTGACAGATCTTTTCTCAAATACCTAAACTGATTTGCTAATTGTACATCAAAACCACTCAGATGATGAGCTGGGTTGAACAAACCCTTAGTTTTCTTGTTTACAACATATGCATATAGTGTGCAAATACACAAGATGAGTAAGTTGACTGAACAGAACAGGCCCATAATCTTCCACCTTACACACGGACTTATTTCTTCACAAGAGGCAGTTTGTCTGTCTCCATTCATGGAAGAAGATCACAAGAAGTTATCTGCTTAGGGGTCACTTCACCAACAAATGACTGTTCCACTAGGGAAGACGCTGCCTTTGTGGTGCACGGACATGACTTTCAAAGCCCACACATGAAGTACAGCATGGATGCCAACTGAATAACTACAGGCTACCTTCTAGCACAAAGGTTTATACAGGGCAACTGACACACCGGAATTGGAGATACAATGCCCAAGGATTTACATGCCAAAAGAACCAAACAGATGCATTTCCTCTCCAGGCTAACGAGTGTGAAACTAATAAGGGTCTTCAGAACCAGAAACCTGAATCCGCTGCTCTGTGACAAACCTCAGCTGAATTCACAGCTCCAGAGAATCAAAACCTTCGGGAGGAAGAGAAAGTTGCATTGTAACCTCTTTAAGGAAGGAGCTTGACTTCCTAAGGCCCATCTGCGCTGCTCAGTACATCACATCATTTCACTCAAATACACATCCAGAGCCCTTCAGCACAGGAACACCAATTGCTGTTGGAAAGCTGAGAGGATTTTGGCTGGCAACAAAGCACTGTGCTGGCCTTCCTGGCACAGTCAGAATAGCACAGTTGTACACCTGCTTGCCTGCAAGACAACTTGCCTGTGACAAGGTCAACTTTGAGGAGGGTTGGTATTAAAAGATTATGCTCCTTCCCTCCTCTCAGTGTGGCTGTGCTAATTATTTCAGGGCAGCAGAGGAATTCTTTGATCCTCCAACTCTTCATTCCGTCACAAGATGACTCTGGTTGGCTGCTCAGCCCCAGAGCAATGGCACGTCCTAATTCCATAATTGCAGAATTAACCATTTTCAACCTTGAAATTTAACCCTAAGAAATTGAGTGCACAGTAATCCTAGTAATCCAGGCCTCTACACCTGTCCCTCTCCCAACTAATCTCACCATCCGTCATCATGTCACATCTCAGAGTGCTATCTGCTAAGGTCAGTGTAAGTGGATGCTCAGAAGCTGCAACAAGTACCCATAGCACGGCAGGATCAGTTCTTTCCTTTGTGAGCAACGCGAGACACAGAAATATCAATAAAGAGCAAAGCCCTTCCCCAGCAGTGCAGAGATCCCTACAAACGTCCTAGCAAACAAAGGAGGAAGAGACAGCAAAATAAATAAATAAACACAGCATAGCCCCGGTTAATGTGATCTGCGGGTATTAAGTTTTCTCCTGAAGGAGTTAAGCATATACCAGCTGCTCCACATTAAACCGAGCTGGCATTTTAAATCATGCAAATTAGCTTAGCTACCATCCATTTCAGTCCAGCATTTAACAGCACTGCAGTAAACGATGCAAAGGAATGGCCAAAGCAAGCCCTGTAGTTTCAGCTGCTAGCAGAAGAAAAAGGAGGAGGGAGGTGAACGCCACTCTGTGATCTTGCAGCTATTGACGAGCTGCTGCTCTGAAGGAGATGCCATCCACTTGCTGCAGGTACAGAAATGTGCACAGCCACAACAATCCTAGCCTAGTGCTTCCATATGTTGAAAACGCATCTCTAGATGCTGCTAGAAACCGCAAAACCACCTAAAATGACACCATTTGCCAGGGAAACACTGAGCTTTCACATCTCTGCTTCTTGCTGCCTGACACACACACAGCAGGCCTGGCACACCATCAGCTCGCAGCTGCTGACACAGCAGTCTGCAGGAGTGGTGGGGAGCAGTCACCAGTGCCTGCTGTCGCAGTGCAGGTAGCACAGGAATAACAGGTCGATGAATCCCAGGGCTCAGCAGGCAGTGAAAAAGACTGCGCCTCACCTCACCCACCCAGAGGGGCTCTTGAAGGCCCGGGTTGCCCAGAGGCTGCCCTCTGCTGTAGGCACCTCCTGCAGCTCATCATTAGGCAAGCAGAAGAACACCACTCCACCATCCCCAAATTTGTCTTTGTGGTCACAGGGCTCCCACAGACACCAGTGAAAAGTGACCGCAGGGAGAGGAGAAAACTCTGGGTTAGTTTTGCTTGTGGTTGAGGCTTCCATCGTGACACGTCCACTCACAAGGAGATCCTCTTCCCAATAGTTCTGCTCCTTACAACAAACAGATTCAGTTTTCACCAGCATGGTGTCTAAGTATTTAATCATATGAAAACAAATAGTCCACATGGTCACAAACCTACAAGGCAAGCCCAAGGGCCTCCTCTTCAAAGTTACCAAAAGCAAAGCCTGCACTGCTGCAGAGTCAGTTTGTATCTGACTGCTTAGAAACGGGATCCTAGGCAACAGCAGCTCTTCCCTCTTGAAAAGCAGCAAGTGGTTTTGTTTTGTAAATTCAAGCAAATCCACCAGAAGACCCAGGCTTAGCAATACACAGGCCCTGGCAGCACTCCTCTCACTGGTGTCCCTGGGTGAACAGATCCTTGCTCCAAGAGCGTCTCGAAGGAATAAAGGCACAGCAATGCTGAAAATACCCTTTCCCAAAATACTCCATCCCAATAAAGCCACAGACACGCCTGGAAGACGTGTGCCCATTCTGAAAAGCAGGCTGACCCATGGCCATTGAGCAAAAGAGCAACCCACTTCTAAGCTACTGTTTTGCACGGCCAACACACGTTTCATCTTGTTACATGTGACGTTCTTTAAATGAGTTTTGGAGGCTTTAATGTCTGCAAGACGCTCTGAAAGGAAGAATTCTTTGTAACTGAAGCATTTTTGTCTCATCAACTAATCCATTAATTACTGCCTCCACCGGTGATAATCAAAGCTGTGAACAGATCTCTGAAGACGTTAATGCTTTCTCCAGGAACCATTCCTCGGGTTCTCCAAGAAGACTGCTCCAGACTGGGACCACTCAGCTCGCCAGCACTGCAGTTCAAAACACAATGCAATAACAACGCCAAACTGAGCAAGCATAGGGGCAAAAGTCCTGGTAAATGCTTATTTTGATATCCAGAGGTTAGATGCTTTTTCCTCGTATTTATTGTTTTCTCACACACTGCTTCCAATTCTAAAATAAAAGTAAAATGAGAAATAATCCAAGGATATCACACCTAAAAATACATCTCAAGGGGAGGAAAAAAGGTGAAATCACAGCAGAACTCAGGATCTTGGCCTGATTTAAAATAACAAGCGATCGTTTTCTCAATTATTTACTTCAATAAATACCTTATTATAAATTTTAGCACTTCCATGCCCAAGATTTGCAAGACTGAAGAAACTGAGAATGTTTCCACAAACTATTTCGGAAAGAACAATTTACAGATAAAATTAGAGGCACACGAGAGCCAAGTGCTGGACTGAATTCCAGCTCTTGGTGAATGGAAAACCAGTAGCTTCCTGTTACAAGATGTACCAACGGTCTAATAATACACACAACATCTGAGCCTTTATATGCTTCATAAATAAACATTTCTAAAAATGATATTCTACCACTGTATTTTTAGCCAGGTGAACTTCCCAGGGGAACGCATGTGAATTTGATTGACAATCTGTAGTTGGCATCAAGGAACCCAGTGGATTAAATTTTCAGAGCATCGCTTGATCTGTACAAGAGTAAAAACACAAAATTCAGCTCCGTAACTTGAACAATCTGAAAGCAGATGGGGGAAAAAAAAATAGAGAAAAACTCTTCCATTAAAGGCCCGGTTGGCAGTGCACTCAAAGCTTCAAGTTCTGCAAACTGCCAGAGAAACTCACCAGTGCAGACAGGGATGCAGAGAAAGCGGGAAGAAGGACAGCAAAAAAAAAAAAGGAACCCACTAATGGTTAGAGGAGAGCTGGAGCTGATCATCCACCATGGGTGCAGCCATACGTAAAGTGCCAGAGCAAGTCGTGAGAAAAATTACTTTGGAAACAGGGACTAAGTGAGATGGTCACCAAAGAGATATAAGTTAGGGAAAAGTTTTAAGGACACCGTATGCATAAGCATTTTGAACTGAATAACAAATAGCAGCGAAGGAGAAAGATAATCTAATAGTCAGGGGACGAGCTGGTAATTTTCTGAAGCATGACAGATTCATGACCTTGGGTACATCTCTGTGCGCCTTCGTCATCCATTTACAAAATCAGAAGCACATCCCTTCCCTCAGGGAGAGCTCTGAAGATAAGTATATTGAAGATGGGAAGCCCCTCTGATGCTACCTATTAGCAGAGATCAGAGAAACAGCATTAGAAGGAAAATCAAAAGCAGGGAAAAAAAGGTCACATTAAAATGAGTGTTTCTGAAACGCTCCCCACAGACCATTAAAATCTGACTGAATTCAACAGCAGCATTAGGTCAACAGTAAATAGCGCTGGAAATCCCACCTCAGGGAAGACCACAGGAGAGGTACCAGGCCTGGGAAAGAAGAAAAAATGCTGAAAAGAGGCTGTTCCTGAAGAAATAGTCATTACTGTCATTATCCAGTGACAATCACAAACTGAATGGAACTCAGAACCCAGCTCCAGCCCTGAGATGGGCCTACGTACCGACCCACAACTTTCAGCATGGACTTACAGGCTTACTTGATTCCTACCCCTCCTAGGACACAGCAGAGCTCCCTGAAGCTTTTCAGCACTGCACTATCCACCTGGATACTGACTACTGACTCGATTTCTGCAGGCATCTGCAATTACTACTAATATGTATTAACTATTCCATCTTGTCATCATGTTGGTCAACAGAGCAGCCAATGAGAAAAACCCAGGGACGTTTCTAACGTGGATGGGCAATGCATATGTTTTGTGAGGTATGCCCAGAACTCAAAACGATTTTCACAAATTGGGAAAGCAGCGTGAAAAGCACGACATGGCTAACAGAAAAAGCGTAAAGAGAAAATGGGAGCTATATGAGCAAGGTAGTTGTATTGCAAGCAACGATATCACACCACAGTGAACCACAATGAGAATACAAGGTGGCAGGGAAGATTTGCTACCAGTACATGAGAAAAAATCTGTCCACTAAGAAAGGGACAGGCATGGTAGATGCAGCAAGGGAAGCGCAAGGTTGGTATTTGCAAAGGATTACCCGATCCTCTCCCACTCCTCCCTGCCAAATGTTAGGGACAACCACGTACCAGAACGGCTGGTGAAAGGGCTGCTGAACACAGTGCCCAGCAGTAGGTTGGGTGAACGCCTGTCAGCAGCCACTTGTGAGGTTTTAGTGGAAGCGTGCTGGTGGTTTTGGACTGCTACAGTTATGTAGGACACCAACAGGAACTATTTGTTAGGTTCTGCAGGCAGTGAAAACCAGCAAGCAGAAGAATACAACACAACAGCGAATGTGGTAGATAAACCCCTGATCTCTTCCTGTGGCTTTCACAGTAGCATGACAACAGATTGCAATTCTTGAAACGACCTCTTCCTTCTTGCACTCTGCATGAACAATTTTACCATACCCAAGGACTTCTAAGTGGCAACGACCTTTGCTTTGCATAATAATGCAAATTTAGTAGCCAAATAGGCAGGACTTTCTTAGGTTAACTAATAAATGCCATTTTGTATACAAGAGATGGCTATCTTACTATCTCTTTTGACAGAAGTCTCTCTGGTAACCAAGTTAAACATTTCCAAAACCACGCTCTCCCAACATGGGTACAGTTTACTGGCAGGGTTTTCAACAAACAGAGGCTACTGTTGTGCACAACACAGGGAGCTGAAGATGGAAACATGAATGGAGCGTGTACAGCAGAAACAATAAAACAGGAATGCTGCTGCCGTGACTCGTCGACCTGAGGTTTCAGTCTAGCACTCACAACACGCTCGGTGCAAGCAGTTCGGAGCAGGAAAGAAAGGTGTGAGAACAGGATCTGCTGTCTTCACATTGTGACTTCTACCCCATGCAGCAACATGGCCCCTTCTCTAGGACAGAGCAGTCCATTAAGTGCAGGGATAAGGCACACGCTGTGATGGGGGAGAAAAATTCATACGTATACTCAAAGATATGACTGTTGAATCCCACCTTAGCAGCTGTCCTACACGTGACATTAGTTGCCCTCTGTCTTTATTCTGCACATGCAACTGGATTTTTAATTCCACAGTGCAAAGAGGGACAAGTTCAACAGGATTAAGAACAACCCCCTAAAATACACAGGACATCCCGTGGATACAAGTTTGAAAGCTAAATGCAACAGGATAAATGCCACTCCCCACCGCAACGGGGGCACAGAGGACATCGCAGTGAAATGGCAAGGGCCGTATTTTTGCTTGAAGTAGCCAAGGAATCAAATGATCACCCCATAAGGCACAACCACTTGAGGCAGTCAGTCCTAACACAATGTTTAAGACGCAACCTCAGCAGGCTGTTCACCAGAAATCACTTCTACACCTGAATGCAGCTGAAGATTCCCTAGGATAAAAATGCTTCTGCTACCAATAAGCCATCTGGCGGCTGTTCTTCCATTCCGTGCCTCCTCCCACTCCTTCATGGGGGAAGGGAGAAAAAGAGAAGAGCAGTGCCCTTGGTGCAACCGATCTGGAAAAGCCTCTTGTTAATACAGATCCAGATTACTGGATGGCAAAAACCTCCGTGCCGATGCAGGCGTGGAATCAAAGCTGAATCATTAGGAATAATCTAAGAGGGCCGTGTTTATCCAAGATCATGGATAGTGAAGCAAATCTCACTCACACACACCTCAAAAGGTGCTGGTCATCGGCTAGGACTTCTGCCAGGTTACTGAACACGGCAAAGCTTTGGATTTCTCCCTCTGCTAAGGCATCTGAAGCTCAGAATCATCTGACATTTCTTTGCGTGCAACTGTAATAAATGAGCACGAAGAACCTTTCAGGGTTGGGATACACGAGATGCATTTTGTACCTCAACTGCACAGTAAGAGTTAAAACCACCATACTACTATTCCCCTTTCTGCTGCGGACCACTCCCAGTCCAACAAGATCTGTTACAGCATCAGAAAGTGCTTTAGCACAACAGTCCCTTTTGCAGAACGTAAATCTCTGTGCAGAAATCAAGGTGTGTCAGAGAGAGCGCGGCACACAACGACATTTTACTGATGTTTCGGTAATACAAGGACAGACACCAGCACAGGGAAAAAAAAAGCAACATTTGCTTCTCTCCTTTGAGCAAGATGCGATGCCGAGGTCAGAGCCCGCTGCCACCACCTCGACAGCAGCACTTGTTTGCCTGCTTTTCTGCTCCCGGTCCCCGAGGAACTGCTACAAGCCCTGCTCACCCTGGCTGCCAGCGGAGAAAGTGCATCACATCCTAAAATACAGGGCACCGGGCCAAACACGCCCCATCGGCGGTCACGCTTCCCTGAAGAGAACGGGGTTACTGGGCCACAGCCTGCAAAACGCAGATGGCAGGCGTGACTCACTGCTCTTGTGACCCACCATCACGTCCTCCCGGGCTCAGACGCCCGCGGGGGAGCTCGTAACACACAGGGCCGGTCCCAAAATCCATCGCAGAGCCGCGCAGCGATCCGCGCGGCGCGGATCGATCCCGCGCGCTGCACAGACAGCCCTCAGCTCACGCGAGCGCTCCGCAGCCCGAGGCGCGCTGCAAGCGTTGCCGGGCCGACAACGGAACGCGCGGAGCGGCGCACGCTCCTCTCCCCGCGCGGAAAGCAAAGACAATAGGTTGCACCGCCGCGCGGAAAGCTGCGCGTTGGGAACGCGCTGCATCCACGCTGCCCTGCCTTCCCCGCAGGTGCAGCGATGCGGAGCTGCCCACCTACCCTCGCCTACAGCTGCATCGCGTTACCTGGGTGTCAAACGCGCCTTCAGGAGAGCTGCCCTTCCTCGGCGGCAGCCCATCCCCGGCAACGTCCTGGGCGCCGGGGTACTTGAGCGGGATCTGGCTGGAGTAGGACGGCTTGGTCACCTCCACCCTGCTGCCGAACTTGAGGTAGCAGGGCTGCGGGACGGCCCTGGCCGCGGGGACGTGCAGGATGGGCACGGCGCTGTGCACGGGTTTGGGCAGTCCCGACTTCATCTTGGAGGCCACCAGGATGGCCGGCATCTTCTCCTCTCGCTGCCCCGACGCCTTTGGGACGGCACACGGCACGGGGCGGGGAGGCTGAGAAGGGCGCGCCGCGAAGCCGTCAGCCGGCCGTCCACCTGCCGCTCCTCTGCGGCGGCTCGCTCCTTTCCTCCGTCGGAAGCGGGGGCTCTCACTCCGTCATCGCACGATCGGGATCGCCGGCTCCAAGATGTCTTTCTTCAGCCGCAAACGCAGCTGTCAGAAAGCGGGCAGCGAGCGCGGCCGCTTCCCCATCGCAGCGCCGAGCCGAGCCGAGCCGCCCCACTGGATGCCGCAGCGAGGGCGGGGCCTCCGCCAGCCGGGCCCGGCCCACAGCCGGCGGTTTTTTTCGAACAAAAAGGCGCTTTCAAACGAAAACACCTGGCGCGGCTGACGGGGCCGGCTTCCCTCGGGAAGGCTATTGCTGCAGGGCTGGGCAGCGGCCGTAACGGGCGCCCAGCGATCCGGCCCCGGCTGCCCAATGCTGGTGGATTGAGCGTGAGATGACAGTAGCATTAAAGTGCGGGCGGAACAGCAGAGCCTCGCTCCTTCTGCTGCAAGGGGCAGATGAGCCGCTAAGTACTGATCTGCAAGCTCCCTCGCTGGGGGGATGCGAAGGGAGAAAGAAAGAAAGAGCGCTCTGCTTCCCTGTAAGAGAAAAGCAAATAAAGAAAGGAGTGACTTGCTTTCTAGAAGTGAATTTTAAGCCTAGGAGATGCTCAGGACCCGAGCTGATAAATACCTTTATCAGTGCCTCCTTTGCCTTTTGGGCATTAGAGATGTATCCGGAACCTTAACCATTTTCATTCCACACAATTACTCCCAAAATGTCACCATACACCACGACGATCGGAAGGCATAATTGCTCCTACAGAAGCATTTTGTCGAACAAAAGAAGCTGCCAGAAGGCCAGCTGTCCTATAGACTGTGGGCATGTCCAGCCTTGGCACAACTCCATTAGCTTAAGTGAAGTTATGACAGGAATAAATAGGGGCCTATTTTTGGTGCTGCAGCCGTTTTGCACATTCAAATCCACCCGGTGTCACGGATCCGATGTGTAAAAGCCTAAGCTGGTCTGCAGGTTTATGTCACTGTTTCATCAAAGAACTGTGAAGGTGTAAATGTCGTCAAGCTGTGGGGATTTTCTTTTGATTTATTCCCAAAAGAGGAACTCCAGAGGTTAGAAAACAGGAATGTTGGTAGAGGCATTATATAATTTGGCATCCTCTCACCACACAGCAACTATCATCTGTACTTGTGAGTCCTTTATATAGAGCAGAGAAAAAAGGAGGAAACCTTAGTTCTATTCCCAGCCCTTTCCACAAAAATCTTGTCTGTGTCACACTAATT
This sequence comes from Cyrtonyx montezumae, assembly GCF_038088225.1. NCBI lineage: Eukaryota > Metazoa > Chordata > Aves > Galliformes > Odontophoridae > Cyrtonyx > Cyrtonyx montezumae. Next base: position 52,437,522 of record NW_027071826.1, on the reverse strand, counting down.
CTCATCTAAACCCCCTCTAGTAATTCCCTGACATGTTTCTAATCTCACTGGGTTTAATTCCACCTTATTTTTATAACAGTGGCATGCTTTAAGATGACAAGGTAAGTTCTATCCATGCCTGTTACCCATACACATAGTAGGTTTCACTAGCAGCACCACAGTGCAGGCAGAAACTTCCATGTGGTGACGCAAAATGGGACATGTTAAATAAATATCTTCTGTAAAACATTCATAGAATCAGGCAGGTTGAAGAAGGCCACTAAGATCCCCAAGTCCAACCCCAGCCTACCCCAAACATACCCACTGAGCACTCTGTGCCACATCCCCATGGTTCTGTAACACCCCCAGGGATGGTGACCCCACCACCTCCCTGGGCAGCTGTGCCATTGCCTCATCGCTCTTCCTGAGAAGACGTTTCCTAATATCCAACCTGAACCTCCCCTGGTGCAAGTTGAGGCCATCACTTTGCATCCTATCGCTGTTACCTGGGAGGAGAGGACCCCCACCTCACCACAGCCTTCTATCAGGCGTTTGTGGGGAGCAATGAGGTCTTCCCTGAGCCTCCTCCAGACTGAACCATCCCAGCTCCCTCAGCCGCTCCCCATCACGCTCGTGCTCCAGACCCCTCACAGCTCTGTTGCCTTTCTCTGGACACACTCCATGGCCTCAATGCCTTTTCTGCAGTGAGGGGCCCAACACTGAGCACAGCACTCGAGGTATGGCCTCACCAGAGCTGAGTTCAGAGGGACGATCACTTCCCTGCTGCTGCAGCTGCCTGCACTATTTCAGTAGCGTTTCTGAACAAGAACATTACACATTTTTGCAACTGAAGCATGAACTGTAGGAGCTGGCATCACAGCTGCACTGTGATCATTTGCCCACGTCATTCCAGATGCATTTCTCATTGAACTGTGTGACCAGAATAAACATAATCGTTCCCTGATATCTAGAATATTTCAACACTGTTTTAAAAGGATTCTTGCAAATCACATCTTTCCAACAGGGAAGTGCATCTGGGTATTCTTAATCATGTCTCCTTTGTTTCCTCCAGGTTAAGAGTGCCAGTACTCCGATACTATTTTACGCCTGATTCGACATTGTCCAAGGCTTCATGTATTTGGAGCTGGCTGTTTCGTGAAGGCAGATAACCATCACTCAAAGAAAATGCTGAGCCTCATTCTCACCTACTCTGAATCCATATGGTTTCATGACAGCCATCAAAAGTTGACTTCCAGCTTACAAGTACTTATCAATCTTATTTAACCCGCTGTCCCAGCCCTGTCCTATATTCACATTTTCCTCTTTCCCATCAGTACACATTCCCAAGGAATCTGCATTAAAAGAGCCCTCTGGTCTCCTGAGCCCACGCACGCTGTTCAGCAGATGAGACGCAATGCGGTTCTGGAGCCATGAATGCTGTGCTTGCGGTGCTCACTGACTGCCAGCTAGATCTCAAAGAAGCACAAATACCAGCCCACACTTGCAAGCTTTGCCAAGTACACTTTGCAACCAAATCCAGTGCCCGGGCCTTCCCAGTCTGCTCTCTTCCCCAGCAGCCAAAAATGAGCATTCCCACAGGGCAGCCCACTCGGGAGCGTTTCACTGCTGGAGGTCACTTGCAAGGCAGTGTCAGAGTGATTAATTGCAACCTTACAAGCACCATCTTTTCCTGTGCATATTAGCAGAGTGCGTGTAAAAACCAGGGCAGCTCATAATGACATAAAAGGAAGCACTGAAAGGCCTCAACACAATGCACTAATACAAATGCTGCCAACCTCCGCAGCTCCTGCAAAGATTCATCCTGATTTAGCAGTTGCACATGCCCAGAAGGTAAAAATTAGGGGTATACTAATGGCCCTACTGCCATTTCGGAGAAACTTTCATATGGGCATGTATGTGACTCAGGTTAACTGTAAGCCCAGCAACTATGACTGCTTTTGAGAGTCAACCAGGCTACAAAGTATCCTCAAATCGTCTTCACAAATGTTCCGACGCATTCTTTGTTCTCCCATCAGCAAACTATGAGCTGACACTCCTACTCACTTACTAGTGATTTCTCGAGCTTTCATAGCATCAGTCACCCAAATATCACAACACAAATCAATGCACGTTGTCCTATTATTGTGGTTTTGCAACAAATAAAGGAGATAATGATTAATGTTGTGTCTCAACATTTGGTTTAACTTCCTATGACAGGATGTTTTTCTCTCCTAAAGTCTCCTGTCACCCAAATTTTACCTGTTTGTTTTTTAATTGAAGCTACAGTGTAAAGATCTGATAGCACTGCATTTATCTTACACGTCCTATCGTATGGTTTTAATACTGCTTCTCTTGACATGTGGAATACTTTCCAAGGGTGTCAGTGCTCAAACACCACACAGCCCTATACACAGCTCTGTCATTCCCAGCAAAGATCTGTCTGAAGCTTCTCATTGGAAGAAAAACAAGCAGAAGATGCAGCAACGAGAGGCAATTTTTCTCTGTTTCATCCTTTCCTCTTGTCATTGTACAAGTAAGATCATTGTAATACACGGAGAAAGAAAAAGAATCACTGGAAACCAAAATTGCAGTGCTCTAAAAGCAGAAGCAGCCAACAACTCCTGTCACAACAGCAGTATAATATTAGTTGTTGGCAAATGAGTTGGCTTGTCACAGGCCAAGTTCTTACCAGACGCTCCGGTCGGTCGCACCATGGTTGAGATTTTGCAGATGCTGAAAGAGATGCTGCTGAATTTCAAAACACATCCATCTGTTACAGTTCCTAAAATGACTTAAAGGAGTTGGATACAGTAAGCCCATCTGCTACCTCAACACGTTAAAAATTCAGCTGGAAAATAACCTGCAAAATATAAACCTTTTCTAATAGTGACAAGACTCAAGACTGCTTTGAGCAGGAAGTTGGATTGGAGACCTCTTGAGGGCTTGTCTGAACTGAAATAGCCAATTGTTCTTAAATACAATATAGAATGAAATGAAACCATCTGGATCCATTGGAAGAAGCTCAAGTGGAAATCAGCTCGGAACACTGAGCAGGTCTACCACAACAACATGCATGGGCAGTGGGTCCAGCTGAAGCTACCAGCAGACAGATTTTAGGAAGGAAACCACAGCACATGCTAAAGTGCGATTTGTCTTTCCGTTCTTCTCCCATATCTCTTACAAAGATAAACATGTTATCGCTTTGAATGATGTGAACAGATGCCTCTATTTGCAATTTACATTAACCTGGACTGCACGAACAGTGATTTCAACACAAAATGCAAACTACAACACATTCTTTCACCCTAGGGTATATTATATTTGTAAACTTCAGCTCCAAGATGTCTCAGGAAGTTCCTTTGCCACTCACTACATTCTCAATAACATCCTTAAGGCTTCCAGATTTCATCTGCAGAGACCAGAAAATAAGACAGGAAACAGAAGCACCTTGCACAGACCAATGGCCATCAGAAAGGCTGGCAGGAAGGCGGTGGAGTGCCATGAATAGCAGATAGCTGCTATTTTGCCAGTTACAGGCTCAGGATAAAGTGGCATATTAAATTAGCTCACACAATCCTGGACCACCTAATGTTAGAGGAGCAATCTGAGCACGTGTTGCTACTGCTAATGATCAGAATTGAGAATCAAAATAGCAATGCTCCCTCTTAGAAGCAAGATGATTTCCTGTCTCAACCACTGACTTTCCCATTGCTCTGACAGAAATTCTCTGTTCCTTCAGAGGATCCCTGGGCTGAAACCTTGATCACGTACATGCTATTGTACTGAAAACCTTCCCAAACACTCTGGGGCACCATTTTGGGGCTTCCAGCATAAATCAGTCTACTGATCCTTGGCTATTTTCTCTTTTCCCCTTCCCCACAGATGCAAAATAACTATGTTTCTATTTAGACTTTTTCATTTTCCATCAGCTGCATCCATTTCCAAAACCATCAGCATCTCTGCGCTGTGCTGTTAGGGAAAAGAAAAACTCTTCTGGACAGTATCACTGCTAGCACAACAATAAGATTACAACTGTGTATGCATATGCATGCGTGCACACACAGAGGTATTGTGAGCTGAATAAAAATGTGGTGATGTCCAATTCAGCCTAGGAAAACCCTAACAGCATTTCTACATAAACAGGAAAAGGTTCGACCCTGTTTGCAACACAGCATCACAAAGTCGATCCCGATTTCTCTTACACTGTGCTGAACAGGCATTTCCAATTCAAAAGAGTAATTAGCATACTGTATAAAAAATAGAGCACTAGCAAATACCACGGCTTTAACCTTGCATTAACAGAGATCAATGAGGACTCAGCAGTGTAAGCCCACCAGCAGCACTCGCTGCCCAGACATGCTGGGTGTTCCGGGGGGGACAGCACAGTGCCCACACTGCTCACCAAAAGCACCAGACCTCGCCAGGGGATCACCAGTAGCATACCATTAAGCAACTACTTGTTAACTCACTGCGGTACGAAGCCAAAAGAGGGAAAAATAATACATGGCAACGCCTGCCTGGCAGCACAAGAGCACCAGCTGTAGAAGGCACGCTGCAGCTTCCCCCGAGCAAGAGATACGTCCCACACGCAGGCACCACGTCACCTGCACAGCAAGCAGGCATGGGGACAAAGAGCAGATGGCTCTTCATATCTCCACAACAATTTAATCACAGAGCTCTTGGTGACATGGACGTGCTACAGCACCTCGCCAGGTGAGCAAGCTGCTCTTCACCAAGGGCACAAGGGCAGGCTGCGTGGGGCCGGGCTGTGCAGGCAGGATGTGAGCTGCCCAACAGGGCAAGGTGGACCCAGCTAGCCCAGAGAAGAGGAAAAGCACTTTGTGTTGCAGGAGAACTGAGATGCTGCAAGTCAAAAAGTGTGGGATCAGCTCCCAGCTCTGCTCAGAGCTTCCCTGCGAGCGCAGGCGAGCTGGCTGACAGCTTGGCAAACGCCTTGCATCGGGCTTCCCGAAATAGAAACAACACAATTAGTTGCTGCTTTGGAAACACAGCTCTTCATTTTATGAATTGCAAAGCTAGATAATAATATCTTCATGCTGCCCAAAGAAACACAATGGCTATCTTCACAGGAGGCCCCCAGGCACAGATGTGTTACCAGAGGATTCAGCTGAACACGGAATTCACTTCCACTGAGCTGTTAAGGTTGGTCTGCATTGGTGTAGCACATACCTAAAGGCAGGCTCCTCTGTGTCAGTGGTTTATGGGCTCTACTGACTCTACTAACTGGATGTGGAGAGCCCCTCCACAGCAAGATGTGGGCAAGTCCAAAGGAAGAGAGGCCCTGGGGCAAAAGCAGAAGCTATTCCACTAGGAAACAGAGGCTGTTAAACATGGCACCTTTTATCAGTCTTTCTTTGAATTAACAACCACAACAACAAAATTTCAACTGCTCAAATCTGGGGCTCCATAAGCAAAAAAAAAAACCAAAAACACAAAAACTCAACAAACAGCAGAGCATGACAGGATGGGCACACCTAGCATCAGTTCCCTGGGTTCTCTGACACACTTGGGGACCTATACAGAGCAAACAGACAGGACTGTTTCCAAGGCTGTGTAAATCATGATCAGGAGAGCAGGCTACAGGAGGGGGCAGGGAGCCAATGTTTCACAAAAAGAAAAGCAAATCATTAGGAAAAAAGTGTTGTGGTGGGCCTACAAGCTAACAAAGAGCAGAAATAAGTAAATAACATACAATAAATAAATCATACACATATACGTGAAGCAACAGAAAAAATGGCTTTCTCTTCTTATGTGATTATCTGCTTTGATTCCATGTTTACAGCACTACTAAGCCCTAAACATACCAGAGTGAAGGGAGTTATGGAGATAAAGCCACTGAGGGAAGGAGAAAATAAAGGCAGTTACTGTTTTATCGCTGCTTTCACCCTTGGTACTTCCATTCACACAGTAGAGTGAGAGAACTCAAATGCTGTTTGAAACTTCGAACACTTAGTTCTGCTCCCCTGATCCCAAAACACACCAAGTTTATCCTCCTTTCCCTCCAGAACCAGAGCACAAAGGGCAGCAGCTTCAAACATGTGTCTGTACACACACACACTACACGCACACACAAATCTTTCTGCATGGCAGAGCTGTGCTAGGAGCAGATAATTATGGCAAATGAAAGGCATCTCTGATTATAACAGTGTGGAAGCAAATTCAATTTCTAAGGACGTTGGCTGAAAACAGCCCTCAGAAACAACAAGCTGGCTGCGTTAGGACCATTTTTCACACTTGTATAGGTAATTAAGGCATGGGCAAAGTAAAGCCTAGGAGCACAAAGAGAGATCACCAGTCAAAGCTGGAAACTGCCACGAAGGTCCTCGCTTGCCATTCCTCCCACTCAGGGTTTGAGCACAGCAGCAAACCTTGTGATTAGTAGGTAATCAGGATCGTTAGAGCTCTTGAATTCAACCTGGATATGTACCCAGCAAAACCTGGCAAGGCAGCAATAACGAACCCCTCTGAGCGGTCAGAGTATTGCTTCATAAGATGTGATATGAAATGGTTCCTTCGTGCCAAGGGGCCTGCAAGAGGGCTCACTTGAGAGAAAACGTTATCTTACACTATAAATACATGAAAATAAGATTAGAGGCAATTGTTGTGACAGCAATTAGCTCACCCTATCAATACACCCCCACGCACTGTGCCTAGATTTTTAACTCACTAGTGACTCAGAAGCAAGAATGACATTGCCAAAACTCCTACTCCTGTGCATTTCCTTTGTGCTTCTGTTAGTCAAGTGCTGTCCTCATCCTCACCTGATTCCACTTCTGCTGTCCAAACCAAGCATCTGACCAGCATTCACAAACTGACACAGAACAGAGTAGCTCATTTGCTGTCCCACTTTCATTGTGTGACATGGCACCCAACGTTCATCAGTGGCAACCTGAACAAAGAGGTTAGCTATCTGAAGCATTTCCTCTGAAAATCAACCCCAGTCACTTGCTTACACCAATGCCTTCCCTGTTAAACATTAAGTTAATCATCTGCCTTCACTATTTCCAGTGAGAAGACACTGAATGGCAGAGAAATGGCTGTTTTTTTTTGTGTGACACTAGGTTTGGATATTTGATACTATTATTTCCAAGATAACCCAATGTTCTTTTTACTTATGTGGTGTACACTTGCCTTAGCCAGGAATGAAAATCCCAATCTGGAGCCAACTACAAAGCAGCAGCTATAGCACGCAGAGATGCATAAGGACACACTGCAAAGCGTGACCACTAGCCGTTAAGGTTTGATATACAAAGCCCATTTACTCCTGTAGCAACAGATGACATCAGCATGCTAGCTTACCTCACAGCCAAAATTCATCTGGGTACTCTCAAGATCCAAGGAATTGTGAAGGCTGGAAAAGACCTCTGAGATGATCAAAGCTAACCCCAGTCCAACCCCACTGTGCCCACTGCCCACGTCCCTCAGTGCCACATCTCCATGGCTTGGGAACACCTCCAGGAATGGTGACTTCACCACTCCTTTGGTGGGGAACTGTTTCCTAATATCCAACCTGACAAACAATCGATAATACTGTCTTCGGATGGTAACTCTCAAGTTTGAATGAACACGTGTAGAAAACCTAAAGCAAGACTTCAGCACTCCTGTTAGTTTCTGGAGCTCGGTTTCTGGCAACCCTTCACAAGGACGACTCAATTGTTCTTCTTAGAGGTGCCCTTAATGAGAAGTACTAAGAGATGGGGTGACAGAAGCCTTACAGCCTTTGTGCCCACACTGAAAGTGTTGGGGGATGACTGAGGTGCAGCCCAAGGGAAAGGGAAGGAGGCATCACAGCCACGGCTAGAGTGTAGCTCTGTGTCACAGCCACCTGTTGAGAGGGGACAGGAAATGTGTGCTGCTCCTGGGCACACTCCCAGCACTGCACAGTACCCACACACACTCTCACTGCAACACGGATGTTACACAGTCATTTCTGAATCCTAATGTAGGTCTGGGAAAGGTTAGGGCTTTTTTACTTCCCTGCTTAATAATCCATCTAAAATCCTTCTAAGCCTTTATTGTTTTTGTATGCAGGTCTTTAACAAGAAAACATTCAGAACTAACTCATGCACCTCATGCTGCTGACTCACAGGCAGTGCTGACACACTGGAAAGACTGACCACCAGGAGCATCCCTGACGCACACAGCTCGCAGTGCCCACAAAACAGGCCCTGAGCCACTGCAGCTGGCAGCGAGCCCCTGCCATGCAAGCCACACCAGCACTGCTCAGAACCAACCCCTGCTGGAAGGCAGGGCAGTGTGGCAGCTGCGTCCTGCTCTGCCCCTGTGGGCTGGGTGAGCCATGCCTGCAGCCACGACCCTCTGCTGCTCCCATTGTCCTGTGAGTCACAGCATCCCCAGACCTGCTGCTGTATGAGGCTGACGGGCCACTGTGACGAGTTACCAGAATAGCTGAATCACTGGTTTTCCAGAACACTCTGCTGTCATTGTCCCAGATTTGAAGCTGTCCTTCCCTCGGTGTGTCACCGTTTCAGCCTGTGCCGAGCTGGCTTCATCTCAGAGCCCCAAGGCAGTGCTTAGCAGTGGCTCTGTTAAATGCAATCATTCGACCACTAGTCCAGGCTCTCGTGAAGGTGGCAGAGCCCAGCCACCAAAGGGAAGGAAGTCTAAGAGTTGTAATTCCAGGCCTGCCTCTAGAAAATAACACAAAGCATCCTCCCAGTCCCTGCTCCTGTCTGAACTGCTGTCCTCTGGCAGCAGGTCCAATCCTCCCAGCACACCGTACACTCCAACCCACCTCAGTCATGCCAAGGCGCTGGCGTTGCGGACTGAAAATCGAACTGATTCTGAACGACAAGCCTCTGATTCACATCTGAGGCTGACATCTAGCTATGACACCAGGTAAGTGCAGGATCAACACGTACGGTGTCAAAGGAGACGTGATGCTGCAGAGTGCCAATTCTTTCCCTCAAAGAAAAAACAAACAAAGGGATCACAAATCGAAGGACAAGAAGCGTGCAGTACCACCTCTTTATTTCATTATTTTAAAATAGAAGCTTTCTCACCAGAAAAATTATGCTACTGAAATGACTGGAAATTGAGCAACTGATGTATGTAGATCTCCCCACCAAACACACAGCCCACACAGGTTTGTCCCTTTCCCTCACTACTTAATCCCCAGATAAACCTCTGATCCTCATGCAGCTCTCTCATGAGTGAATGGTAAAGAGGGTGGGTTAAGATTTCTTTCTAGCTTGCAATACAAGTCACACCTGTCCAAAATCCACCGCCACCATTCATCTGTTCAGTTTTAATGCATTGTACCCAGACTTTCCTAAAAGAAACAGGCTTCCAAGCTTCACTTCCCAGCAGACATGAACAGAGAAATGATTCAAACGACAGGCAGCAGATCCTGTCAGAACACTATTCAGTGCTACCAATTGTTGCACTGAAGCTGAAAGGCAGCGATAGAAGAAATGCTTATTGCTGTGGAGCTCTGTGAAACAGCTTGACTTCTCTCCCCCACCTCCATGTGCAAACCATCTACTTGGGTCCCAGCCAGCTATTTACATGGCTCTAGGCTGGTATCTTCTTCAGAGTAAGAGCTGATTGCCACAATCAGCATGGCACAACAGGAGCACCACGATCACCTTCTGTGAGACTCCTCTGCCCCAGATTGCTGTGCAAGCAAAGCTGGCCTGAATCAGACTTAATGCTCCATTCATTCTTCCAAAGGAGCAGCTCCCATGAAAAAGAATTACAAAATGACTATGCCATCGCAGATAACCATTTAGGGGCATAAGCTTGAGCTTGGCGTATCTTATCTTCATAGTGACATACATGTTCTAGAGCAAATCCCTGAGATACAGGTCTGGCCAAAAGATGACAGGATGAGGCGCTTAAGCGTGTGTATCTGAAGATGAGAGGGCTACAGGGGGGATCTTCTTGCACCGTGTAAGTGCCTTAAAGGGGATCACAAGGATCTGAGTGACGGATAAATTTGTACTAAGCAGCAACAGAAAAACATGTGGACAATCACCCTAGGCTTTAAAATAGAAGTAATTTATATTAAAGCAAACTAGGGTAGATTGAAACGCAAGTAGGTTGCTATCTAGTCATGGAATTTTTTTGTCCAGAAGACCTCTGCAGCATATAAATAAGACAAGAGCCAAGAAAACAAAAACAGACTGCCTGGATACCAGTGATACCCATGGATATGTATGGGTTTAGATGCTTAAACACGACAATTTTGCTTATGCCCTGCGTTTACATTTAGAATTAGCAAGGAATATATTTTATCTTCCTTGCAAGTTATGGAGAGCTGAGGAGACCATGGTTTCCAAGAAACTGTAAGAAAAGAAATGGATACAGTCCTGAACGGAACTTGTATGGAACTTCCTATGTTTGAGTTTTAGGCCATGGCTCCTCGTCCTCTCACTACGCACCACTGAGAAGAGCCTGGTCTCAACCGCTTGACTCCATCTCCCTTTAGGTATTTAGAAACACCAGCCTTCCCCAGCAGATGCCTCCAGGGAGGCTCCAGGTGCCTCGGTTTTGTTATCCCAAAACACTGCTTGCATACTGTGTCCATCCACTTCAATGGCACGCATGAAGAAATCAGCTAAGCAGGGTTCCACATTTGCACAATGGCTACAAGCTGCATTTACTACATGCAGTATAAAACTGTAATTGGAAAACATGCTCTGTAAAAGGCACAACACAAATTAACCTTTTCCAGTGCTTAGAACAGAGTTGTTGTTCTTCTGTTGTATGAAAACTTGTATAAATTTCACAGCTCTCCCCCAAAGGTAAAATAGCCCCGGACAATATAATGGCAATTGGAAAACAAACCCTCTTTCAAAGAACTGAGAACGACTGTTCTGTGATAAAAACTGAGCTACATTAAACCAAAAGCATGGAGCTGTTAAATAGAGTAGAAGAGAGAATGGACACTGCATTACCCCCAACAGAAGTCACCGAGGTTTGTGTCTGAGCTGGGGAAAGATCCAGCTATGTCCATGTACCCACTGAGCCCGGTGTACTGCAGGGCTGTCTGTAGCAATGACTGCCACATGCATCCAACTTGGGTTACAAGCTAACATGGCTTCTACCTTTGCCCCCAGTAGAAGCCACTGGACTGAAAGATAAGGATGAAATAAGGTCAGAATAAGAGCCAGAGACTTGCTCTTCTTCCCAGAGCTCCACGTAAACGCTATGGATGGCTGACTCAATAATCAATGACTAAATCAAGGCTTAAACCAACGCGCTGTGGGACTGTAGCACACCTATAGCTTCCAGGATTTATCAGCTGTCCCCTTCGAGGAGGAGGAACACCAATGCCCGCTGTTTTTGAAGGAAAGATACATTCCTGCATAAGCAAAGCCTGTGTTCCAGATGAAGGAAATGAAGAATGGCAATACAGCACATCCAGTAACCCAGCCAGCTGTCGGTCCAGCTTGGAAAACAACACATCAAAAGCAAACAGTTTTTTTCCCTCGTGCATTCACGCACAGAAGGCATTTTCTTATCATCATTCTTTCCATTTAGATATGAGAAGATATGCAGATAATTCAGGCCAAACCAAATACTCCAGTTATTCTCAGACCACGCGCCCTCTTCACTGGGCACAGTTAGACGCCTTTCTGTGCAGCATTTCTAGCTGTACTGCTCTTCCCTTCTACAAAGCAACAAATGGAGAGCCACATCACACACAGGTTTTAAATATATACAATCTAAGGTTTGCAATACAATCAAAACAGCGTTATTGGGTCATTTCTTTGGACAAATTATAATGTCTCTCAGGCTTGTAGAAACACGATGAGACCTTAAAGGTCTACCCAGGAGGGAGTCAAAGTTTGTCCAGCCTATGGAAAGGCACAGGTTACTCAAGACAGAAACTGCAACATCCCCACCACAAATGGATTTATCTCACCCATCATCAGCTGTTCCTAAGCAAAGCCGACACATACAAAATGAAAAAGCACCATAGAAACTTCATTTCTTCCAACGTTGTTTTTCATTGCAGCTACGTGTGACATTTTCTCTTAGATTTTTTGTTGTTGCAGTTTCTACAAATTGTTGCTTGCCATTTCCAAGGTACCCCCATCGTTCTGAGGGAATCTGAAGAATACAGAGGGCCATGGCAGACTGAGCTGGTCCTAAAGCTGCTATTGTTGAGGAAGTACACGAGTGTGAAAAGCAGAAAAAGAAATAGAAAACAGTATAGAAGACAATAAATATATAGTATCTTCTTGCAAGCAAAAGGATTGATGCCCAGATTAATAAAGGACTCATCATGACGTACAGGAGAGCACCCTACACATAACAAAGTCCACGTAGGACAGAGACTGTGCATAGGAGCAATGATTACAGAAGCCAGGGTCAGCTAAAGGTGCCACTGCCATCAAAGAGGAGGAGCTCCAATGCTACAAAATACTTGAGCTCATCCCAGAGTGTGTACCCTAGAATAGTTCAGGTGAATTGCATCCTGAAGCTGTTTTTTTCTGTTCTTTCGCTATAGAAGGGGCATAAGGCAATCAGTTCAGATGTGTATGTCTAGACTGCAAAGGTCCACTGTAAAGAAAGAGCCATTAATTCCTTCTTAAAAGTGATCCTATGCAGAATTGTACAGCATCCCTCACCACTATGCAGTAGAGAGATATCTCAGAAAATTATTAGCCCAAGTCTGGAAATGGGGTCCCATTTTTTTTTTATAATATAGATAGCAATCCAACTCCTCCTCAACGTTAAGAAAAATAGTCACAGTATTAATGTGCAAAGAGAGTAATGCTCAGTGTGCAAGGAATCCGATGACTTAATACCATGAAAAGGAACTCCTCACCAAGTTCTTAAGGCAAACTTGTCCACCTCACACAATGAATACAGACTCATAAAGGGGTAAGAAAGAGCAGCACCCAGCTTCCACAGCTGGCTCAGCAGGGCAGCGGGCACTTGGTAAACTCCCAGCTAGGCCCCGGGTTGTGTTTTGGATGCTTGGACACGTTTCGGCCATTGAAAGACAAACAATTGCTCAGGAAGGCAGTTGAGATAGAAGTGCCCCGAAACACAGAAAGGCACGCAGCCCTCGGCACGTCCTCTGACTCACCGTGCTGACAGGCACACTCTGTCACTTCCATCAAGTGCCAGGTGATGGGTCCCCTGAATTTGGGAGCGGGACGCTCCATGTTCCCCACATGGCAGGATTTGCCCATCCACTGAAAGCAGTCTGCTGTTTCCCTGGGGACCGGGAGAAAACAGACCCTGCCAGCTTTATCTCCACTCATGAATCAAGGCCCGATCTTCCCAGTCTCTATGGCTACAGCTAAATAAAACAGGGCCAGGGACCACTTGCTGGCCTCCAGCACCCGAGGCACGGCGATGGCTGGGTGGCAGCCAGCACTGCCACAGCCAGGGGCACCTCTCACACCCCAGTGTGTGGCAGAACGGCACCGACTGCTGTCGGAAGGTTCAGGACAGCACTGGTGGTACCCTGCCCGTGTCACCCTGCAGCAATATCACCCTCTAGCAATAACAACTTCCTCCCCAGGAGCACTCGCAGGTTCGGATGCAAGGCTGTCACGGCTGCACTTTTATAGCCATCCCTCCCCCACAAGGAAGCTGACTCATTACTTCTGAATAGTAATGTATCCCTCACTTTTTTACACGGATTGAAATCCAGCCACTCCAGTAGCAATTCATTCTCAGCAACAGGAGCTCTCTAATGCATGTGTTGTGAACAAACCTTTCTCACATCAAAACAGGCACCACCAAAGAAAACACCCCAGAGCCTTTGCAGAACAAATGCCATCCACAATGAAAGAAATAAAAAAGCCTTTTCTTGCAAAACTAAAAGATAAAATGCCATGGAATGTCATCGCAGCTCCTTCCAGACATGGCTGCAGGAACGGGAAGCATTCCCTCATGGAGCAACGGGGACACAAACACATGGCAAGCTGGGTCGTCCGAGGGCAAGTCTGTTCCAATTACTTCCTGATTTAAAACCCCAAAGCCCTTTGCTGTGCCGTGCTGTACTTTCTGACTTTGGCAGAGAATGGCCACTGCAATTTCTAGGTCAGTAGGTCTCCAGTGCTGCCCCATGGGCACGCTTTCACTAGACTCAATAAAGTTAGCGTGTCAGACGTGCCCACACTAAATCTCTCCTATTGTCTGTTGCTTTAGAGAGCCGTGCGCCTACATCTGTTAAGAGATACTGACAGATTTGCTTTGAAGAGGAAACCTTACATGGACTTGCACGCTCTAAACGGATCTGTAAATGAGAGTTCATCATCTGAATTACATCTGCCTCCCTCTGGCAGTAAGAAACTGAGACATTAGTGGCCTGTGCTACTACATCTACTTGACACTGCAGCAGTGCTGGGGCAGAACAAGGTGAAACCCAGCTCTCCTGCACTGCCTTGGACTGAAGCTACAGCTCTCCTAAGAACCATCCTTCTCAGCTACGAAGAACGCTGCGTTTATGATATTGTCATTGTTTTTTGATTTTCCATTCTCTTCCTTTTCAAGTAGATTAAACTAATGGACAGAAGCCCTCAGTAAAGGTGTCATGCCTAACAACGCGATTCCCACAGCAGCCTTGGATTCCTCCTCCCCAAAGAGAAACAACACGCATTTTGCAGGATTTAGGGAGGGCTCCTTTGTTAGCTGCTCATTTTAAATTGGACTTGCCTTTTAGCTGCTTCATTAATTTATCACAATTGATGCACGAGGGCAGACTCCAGTCAGCTTACATTACCCTTCGAGGTCTCCAAAAAGCACAAGTCCCCAAAACCCAAAGAAGGAAATTAACATGTCTCCTGCCGACCCACTTAGAAATACATGGAGATTAAAACCTTAAAACCTCAGGGCATTTCTGAAGTGTTCCCCTCCATTTCTTTCTGCCCATGATCACCTCTCACCTGTATAAAACCACAGATTAAACAGTGATGGAAAGAAATAACTTCTTCCTTTAGTGGAGTATAATGTGAAAACATTATAAGACTAATATAAAACAACTAGGAGATGAGGATCGCTCATGATCGCTGCGCCCACACAAAGACCACCGGTGACAACCTTGTCAGAGTTAATCATCAGAGTTTCAAGGGAAGCTTATCTCTCAAACGGAGAGTTCAGGCAGTAAAGCTCATGTCAGGGCTGGATGGGTTTCAATGAGGCTTCTGTTTGGAAACACCAGAATTATTAATTACTTTGCATACAAAAAGTGACAAACATTTTCACTACCATGCGAGAGCTGTCAAAGACCTTCCAGAGTGAGGCTAAGAAAACACATTGTACTAGGGAAGAAATCATGTTTAACTAATTCCTTGAGGTCTGGGCAAAGAAGGCTGAAAGATGAAAGCATTTTCTGGTCTCACGGAGCAACTGCTGCAAAGCATCACATTGTTTGAACACTCTCTTGCATGGACACACTCCATATGTTCTCCCTCCCCTCACACACATACATGTACTTGTGTATAGGTTCATTAGATGCATGTTAAAAAGGGGAAAACGTGCCTTTGTGTGCTGCAGCAGAGGACTTCAGCTGAAGTGGTCAAAGACTGCAGTCACCCACTTCAGGGCTGCAAGTGACTGGGACAGGTAAGTCTTGGATGAGGTATTTATGGAACCAGCAAACATTTGAATTCATCGAGCTTTCACACGACCCTAACAGAACAAAATGGTTATCGGTTATTTCTGTTCCTCATCACAGGGCAGCCCCACTTTCTTTCCGGTGACCCCAGGAAAGGAATCTGCTCAATTCGGTATTCAGCTTTTCAAGAAGTTTATTTTTCTCTTTGCTTGTTATTAATAGCTCCCTTAGGCGCTGACTAGATTATGAACTGAAGTATGTTAAGCAAATATACAGAGATTAAATAAAGCTGCAGCACAGTCATGTCTCTAGGAATTAAAGCCAATCCCAGAACTGCAGAAGCATCTCTTCAAAAGTCATGTTAAGTAGAGTATGCACATTTTCAGTCCAACTTCCATTTAAAGTGGATGACAAGTTTAGCAAGGATAATACCCTTCAAACTCTGTCTGATTGGAGAGGCAAGGACATTTGCTCAATTTGCCCACTGTATTATCCTCCTGGCTTGCTGGGAGCTCATCCCCCGCTGGGAGCTCACAATAAGAGTTTCGCATCTGATATCCACAATGCGGGAGCGTTTCTACTTCAAGATCATGGGAAAGTTTGCTGGTTTGTTCCTTACGTATTATTATTATGTAGCTTAAAACACTGCAGCAAAAAAAAGCGAACATCAGTTGCATAATTAATCTCAGTGGCTCTTGCTAATGCACACTCAGCATGCCTGCAACATCGCATTAGAATTTCACATTTCCTAAGACTCAAAATCATCTTAGCGTGCTGAGAAAAAGACTTAGGTACAAAAAGACTTCCACTTATGTATAGAGAGTGAATTTTTAAAAGCCTAGCAGTAATCTACCTGCAAGTCTGCATCTAAAAGAAGAAAAGAAAGGAAATATGCCGTTACTTTTTCTTTCTGCTTCCTAACGACTTCACAAGAGACACGCAGCAACGCACTGAGCTGTTGCCACCGTGAGTGCGAACCTGCACTTGTGGCAGAAGGCTGCAAGCAGATGGTGCTTGGGCAGAGCCAATTGACATGCAGGCAAACTGGGACACCCTGACAGCTCTCCCAACAGCCCGCACTGCAACTTGCAGAGAGCTTAGGAAGCAAAGCTCGGTCTTACAGCAAAGGCTGATGCTTTCCAGGGAGCCTGTCAGGATCGACACGCTAATGGGACTACAAGGCCCACCTACCCCACCACTGGCAGTGCCCACAGGGCAATTTCTGTTGATAACCTTTGTGCAATTAATAACTGGGCATGTCTTTGCACAGTGGCGTGCTTCATGGCACAGCCAGGTCAGAGAGGGCTCAGGGTTATACGCTGAGCGGCTTTCTTTGCCCGGACAGGGAAAGAGCATTACAGCCCTGTGGCAGGGAGTTGCCCTGGGGAAAAGGGAGCACGGTGGGCAGGGCAGGCCCCGATGGCTCCCACCCCACACAGAGGAGCTGAAAGCTGCAGCGAGCAGCCTGCGCTTGTTAAATATTTCAGTGCTTCTGATTAATTGATGGATTTTTAATTTTTAAGCACGTCCCCATGTAATTCTTCATTCTTGCCAGGAGACAAAGGGCTGTATCAGTTGAAAGATAAGGTTTTTGACTGAAATATTGAAACACACTTGGCTTTTCCACTGCACAGTTACCCCAAGAATTTTATGTATGCTACAAGCACTAAGGATGTCAAGCTGCGCCAGGGGAGGTTCAGGTTGGATATTAGGAAAGATCTCTTCTCCCAAAAAGTGGTGCAGCACTGGCAGAGCTGCACAGGGAGGTGGAGGAGTCCCCATCCCTGTGGGTGTACCAGAAGCGTGGGGATGTGGCACTGAGGGACGAGGGCAGTCGTGGTGGGGGTGGGCTCTCAACAGGACTTGATCTTAAAGGACTCTTCCAACCTTAATGATTTTAGGACCACCTATTACTTCTACAGTAATTTGTGCACTTTCAGTCCACAAACGGAGAAGGCACAATGCAGAAATGCTCCTCCTATGAGGAGTGCCTCCTATGCAAGCTTCCTCCTATGAGGCTGTGTCTGCCACAAGGAGTGCTGGGCACCCTGGCTGGCTCCCAGGCTCTCTGACCGACACTGGATGGAGGCAGAAACATCCTCTGAGTGATGAACGAAAGCTGACAGTCAGTCAGACTCCTCCTGTACTCAGCCACACAAGCTTTCAGATTCAATAGTCCTTCAAATGCAGAGATTTAACTACAGGGCTCTTCACCGTCATGTGGAAAATAAAGCTGCAGTTCCATATCTGACTTCCACATTTTAAGGGTAGGTTAGGCCCAGGTTTTCTCCTTGATTTCACAGGGCACCCCTGGCCAGCTCTTACAGGTGCAGTGAGCAGGTGATCTCCTTGCTGCAGGCCATATTGCCATGGTGGTGATCTGTGGTCACATCTCCCCAATCTCACAGTGGTGGTAACTCACCACGACCTCAAGGGTGTGTGAAAATGATCCGTTTGGCACAAGTACCATGATCCTACTGAAACTGCACAATCCCCCTTCGCTGCTAATTGGTGCCTGGAGCAACACTAACCAACTCCAGATCGAGCTGTGTTCACCCAGGAAGGCTGGAAAAAGGTCAAAGAACAGCACAAGAGCTGTGAACTACAGAACACCTCCTGTTTTTCAGTCTTTCCAACAGAATTAGAATTGCAGTGGCTAAGTCAAGCTTTTGCTGACTCGATTAGAAACGCTGTGTTATTTTTTTCCAGATTGTTCCACTCCCACGCATTCTGAGACTGTGCCCATCTTGCACCCACTGTAACCTGCAGTTTTGCCTACCAGCAAGGTGAGGCATTGCACCCATGTACCTTGCAGCCTGGCCTTCCCACCCATCGCTGCCAAGGCGCAGCACTCATAGGGAGCCAAGCTCCCAAAGCTGTTCTGTGTCACCAAACATAATCTCCAATAACCAAAGTGCAAAAGAATCATTTACATTCTTTGTTTGCTGACAAGTAAAATGCAAAGGCTTTTCTGCTGCTGACTGAATGGCTTCTTTTATCAGCCTACACGGCCTGCGTGCCAGCAGACATCTCCACTGTGCGTCACCTTAGGAAACAATTCAGTCCCTGCCAGAACTGAAACTGAAAGCCCTGAAAACAATGGGGACATTTTTGGGTGGTCACAGTAGGACAGGAAAGGGAAATGAAATCCAAAAATTAAGCAGGGTTGCTCCTGGAGCGGTCACCAGTTCCTCAGTCTGTCTGGCTTCATCAGGCAGACATTCACGCTTTGAATCCCAGAACAGAAAACCGCTGCAGAGATCCATCCCTGCTAAGGGCAGGAAGCTATTACCGGCACTTGATAACTGCTGGCTGCCATCAAACCTGCCATCCTGCATCCATCCTAAAGCTGACCACTCTATGTCAGACCTACATCTAACACACAGCCTTCAGCAGCAAAGCTGGGAACTCCAAACAGCACACATTCTAGCAGCACAGACTCACTAGTTGGGAGGTATTCCCAAACGCTGACTCTGATCCCCTAGGCAGGCTCTGAAACAATGGATTTACGCAGGTAGAAATAGAATTGAGCTGGGAAGGCATGTGACACACAACGGTCGGGGTGCAATGAACAACGAACAAGCCCGTAGTCCAAATACATCTCTTCCACAGCTCACCTCCGCAGCAGCAGAGACAAGGATTTCACTGATTGGATTTTTGGCTGACTGTGAAGATAAAAAAGCACGTTCAGCATCTGACCTTTGTTGGCCGCTCACAGAGCACAAAGAACTAAATTAGCACTAATTACCAGGAGCTATGATTTGTTTCTCTTCTCCTGTGGAAAATAGAAAGGTGAGTTTTAATAGCAGAGCAAGGAGATTAAGCAACATGAATTCCAACAAGAGCCATAAGAAAAGGGCAAGTAAATTATCCCTCGTGATCTAAAAATGTAAAGCCAAGTTACACCAGAATTACTTATTGTTTTGCTTGCTAAAGCCACGGCTCTTTTCTTGGTAAAAATTCAGGGTAGGACAAAGAGGCACTATCAGCTGAATGTGCACTTCCAAAGAAACTACATCCAGACCTCCGAAATTCCTCAGCCCTATTTACTTGTAATCAGTAATGGCATTTGTTAAGTATTAACATCACGGCCTAAGTCAATACCCTCCGGAGTTTATAAAGCGTATTTTCCTTAAATACCTTTGTTCCACTGACACCGCCTGCCGTACCACTGAGCAAAAGTGCCATACAAGAGGAAAGCATGTGGCCCACTCCAGAATGTTTTCTTTCTAAACTTTTCTTGTTTAAATTGAAAGGACTTGATCATACAAACTAAATATAGCTAAGAGCAGCCATAAATATGCAAGGGTCTCTGCTGAAAAAAACAGCATGTTATATGTCTGTCCAAGAGTTCTGGCATAAGAAACGTGTATATATAAACATAAATACATAAATATAGATATCAAATATTTGAGATGCAAAAGAATGTCTTGCTTGTACAGATTGTGACACAGTTGAGCAGCTCCAGAGTTTGAGTTAAAAGCAGATGGATGCAGACTCAGCAGCACAGAAGAGAGGAGAAGCAGTGAAGCAGGTTGCAGAAGGGGAACGTTCTGATTTTCCAGGAGTGGGAACACTTGTTAATATCTTCGCAGATGTCGACCAATTTCAACAACTCATGAGAAATGCAAGTCAGAAGAAAGCACCCAGCGTTGGGAACTGCATTCAGCTCTTGTGTATGGCGCTCATTTGCCTTTCAGACTAAGTAAAGCTAATGAAGCACTAATGAAGCCTGGTTTCCTATGGCTTTTTGTCTAGCGGTTGGAACTGCTGGAGTTGAACAAAGCATGGACTTCCTTTGACTTTTGTATTACTATCATTAGCGTGGTAGAGGCATTAACAGCATTTCTCCCTTTTCTTGCTCCCGCTCCAACTTTTTTGTCGGTGAAGAACTAATCCGATTTCTCTGTTCCACCTGGGTAGCACCATTCATCAAAGCTCTCCTGGCCAGCCACCAAGGCCGGGTTCAAAGCAGGTCAGGAGACTGAAAGGCTGTGAGAAGGATGGGACAAGGCTGGAAAGGGTGGGCAAGCGTGGCAAGGGACCACGAGGTACAGGGGAGTAAGAAGCCTAAGTCCAGCTTTCCCAGGTCAAAACGCGTGACTTCAGCAGGGAAAAAGGGCCGCAGTGGGGAAAGCTGAAGGAGACTCAGAAGAGACACACAGCTGATGAGTGCCATTCATAACGAGCCAAAAATTGTTTTCTATCTGGCAATTATTAATAGGCCAACAAAACATCTCTCTCCAAATTTGTCAGCTGAACCACCGCTTTTTGGAGCGGGGCTCTCCTTCAACAAAGCAGCATATCACGTTTTATTCTATGAGCAGTACAAAGCTGTCCTGTGCAGCTGCGGGAGACGAGGATCTGACAGCCTTCTGGTCTCCCCACAGCTTCACTGCTGACTTCCAATAAACGGCAAAAGAAGACTAATCCCTTCCTTCTGGAGTTCCCACAGCACTTTCCTTGTCTGAGTGTTGTCAACCTCCCGAAAACCACAGGCTTTGCATCATTTAAGTCACCTCAGCGAGCTGCCTCGGAAGCAGCACACAAAAGCAGAACGAAAGACAGACTAATGAGAAAGAAGAGGCCACCAAACCCCACAGTTCTTAATGCTCAGCACCATGCCGTGAAACTCGGCGCTTACCGAGCGATTCCAGGAGTTCTCTAAAGCACCTACAAGCAGACAACAGGCTTGAAGCATCACATGGTGCTGCACCGTCGCTTACTGCAGTGCTGACAGCAGCATGCTTTTAAGCCAAGCAGCCCTGAAACCTGCACGGAGCTACAGGGAGCAGCCAGGAGCCCCAGCTCTTCTGTGATGACTGGCTGACAGAAGGAAGGCAGTGGTAGGCCTGAGACAAGGCCCTCTACGTGCAGCTTATTTGCCACCATGTCTACTAGAAGCATCAATGTTGTACTTGCATTCTTCGTCTTCAGTAGCTCTCCATCAACAGCTGTCCTGCAGGTATTTCACACTAGAGCATAACAAGTAGGTTCAAAGGTCCACATAAGGTACTTCAGTGGTTCACCAAGGTGTTTTTGACCCTCATAAGTAATTATACAAGTTGATTAAACTCTGAAGCCATAATTTTCCAAAGCACAGGGAACACATACATGTGCTCATTTCCATAAATTAACCAGTGTAGAATTACTCTACATCCATGAGATTGCTTTGATAAAACTTGCTGACAACATTTTAGTTTAAGAAATAAGCATTTGTGGCATTAATAAGGAAAAGCAAGCAAACACAGGGTAATTCTGGCTCTTCTCCTTTCCAAAACCAATAGGCTTCGTCATGCAGGGAATCTGCCATTACTGTAGGTAAGAACGTGTATGCACACTTATTTCTGACTGCAGTTAGTTATTTCCACAGCAAAATCCTTTCCACAGAAACATAAATAATGTTCATAGCTTGTACTTTCATTAAACACACACGCAAAAGGCCCAGACAGGTGGACCAGACACTACTGTCTTTCACTTGCTATGAGAAAAAATGAAAGCTTATGGCAGAAGAAGAGTTAAAGAGAATTAGAACATCGTGTAATGTCTATCACAGGGCAGCTCTGGAGCTCGACCACCATGGGATGTGGTATGTGCACCTCCTGGGTTCCCACCTCAAGGAGCGCCAACCAAGGAGCATTCGACCACGGGAAGAGATCCAGCCCCTTTTCTTAGCAGCCATTTGAGGGCACAGATTAAATAGCAAGAGGACCCGTAGGTTCCCTTTTGCAAGGTGATGCCCACACTGCAATTCCTAATGACAAACATACCTAAAACGAGGCCTGCTCACTCCTTAAAATCCCATTGCAAATAGGCAGCAGGAACATTTCTTGTTCCTCTCCCTGACGCAGGTGGCCAGGGTTTCACTGTGGTAAGCACAGCCTACGTTACAAAACCATTTCAATACATGTTTGTATAGCAATTGCAGTGGTGGAATTTGAAGACAGAACTGGAGTGATTTGCAATTCATTTTTTTGCATCTCATTTTGCCGCACTGAAAAGCCTCAGTTCTCATCCTTCCCGAAGAACTTGCAATTTGGCGTATAAATGAATATTCATCCAATGCAAGTCCTTTAAGTGAACAAAAGCATCTCAGAGAAACCCCAGGCAGCACAGCTCGCTCCGTGCTGCAAAGCACAGAGTCAGGGATAATGCCCATCTTTTCCTCTCTGTCAATGGGAAGTGCTGGGGGTGACAACACAAAGCCAAGAAGCGCCTTTCTCTCATGGCTTCCGATGAGGAAAGTTAATTTTTAGGGATGTCAGTGACCTGACAAAAGCAGCCTCCATCCTGCCAGCAGCCCCTGCAAGTCAGGGAACACTAACATGCAATGTGACATCAAAGTTGCAATTTTAAGCAGACATTCTCACACAATATTTCCAAACAACCTTAGCCATCCTTTTCAATCAGTACTCGACTGCCCATAAATGGTTGCTCTACACAACGGGTACCGAAAATTCTTGGTGACGTAACTTTCACCCCCAATAGCCAAGTGTGCTGGAGGCGCCCCATGCAGGTAAGGAAAAAAGCACACGGTGAATTTAGAAGGATTCCTCCATTTCATGCTGAAAACCAACAAGCTTTGGAATTGAAAGAGCCTTTAGGCCCCGCTAGGAACACTAGTCCTCACCTGGAGAGGTGCATCCAGGTCTGGGCTCCCAGCACAAGACAGACATAGAGCTACTGGAGTAGGTCCAGAGGATGGCCATGAAGATGATCAGAGGGCTGGAGCTCCTCTCCTACAGAGCAACAGTGCTCTTTTCCAACGATCCAGACTAACCACAAAGCCTGCAGTACAGCACGACCCACACCTCTGTTCCTGGGGAGCAATCAAACATCCCAGACAATCACTCACAGCATCGAAGAAACTCAACTGCAGAAGCTATGTGCACCAGAAAGTATTTACGAGTGGGAAGGTGCTTTTCTTTTGAATAGGAAAGCTTTAGGATCACATCTGGATTATCAGAAAGCACTGTGGTTTCTGTTTTGAGGTTATTAGGCATGTTTTTGTTAGTGCTGCCAGTAGGTGTATCTCTGGTTATCTGTCACTGGGGGATACTGTGCTGCTGTTTGTTGTGACAGCCTGACCCCAAGTGATCTCTATATAAAATATCTTTTTTTTTTTTTAATACAAACAAAACTTGCTGTAACTTTTGAGAACAGCTGTGCTGGAACTTGTAGGCATTACTGCCTGGAACTTCCCTTGTCCACACAGCTACCCACCAGCTCCTACATTTTTGCCTGAAATATACAAAATGATGGCTCTTGCCTTAATTAAACATGCACTGCTTTCAGTCTAAGTATTTATTATTTAAAATCATTTTACTCAGGTTTGTCTCACCACAGTGCCCAAATGGGTAAGAACTTAGGCTGCACGCATTCCACTCCATCCAGCCAAATATGGGTTTTGCAGAGCAGGGCGCAGCATCACTGTCAAGGATAGAAGAGACAGCAAGAGGAAAACACTTTCCTCTTTCCCAGGCAGATTAGGCCACAATTCAAGAACATATCTGAGCATACGCTTGCTTTTAAGTATACACTTCATTATCAGTTCACTGAAGAGGAAGCAGAGGGTGTAAACGTGTGCTTCATCGAGCATGGGTTATATTTCCTTCCTGGGCTCAGCTTGGGTGATGGTATCTGAGGAAGAGTTAAGGTTTTATAAGAATCCTTTAATTCAAATGTAGATGCAAATCATTAAAGGTTCCCCAAGTTTAGTTTTCTTTTTTCCTGGAGGATTTGACCAGTCCTTGGTTAGTAATGGGATCCACATGCCAGGATGTGACATTTTCCAAAGCAGTCTGACCCCCTACTAACCGACACAAGTGGATTCTGCTTACAGGTCAATACCTTGCTTGCAACTTAGCAAAAAAAAATGTAGCTGAATTACAGCAAGCAGTAAAAGCTAAATTCTAAACCGTTAAGATTTCTCTAACCTCATAAAAAGAAAAACAGTATCATTTTTCCCTTGCGGAGCGCTGGAACAGGCTGCCCAGAGAGGTTGCCGAGCTTCCTTCTATGGAGATACTCAACACCCATCTGGATGCCTATCTGCACAAACTATTGTAGGGTACTTGCTTTTAGCAGGGGGTCGGGCTCAATGATCTCAAGGTCCCTTCCAACCCCTGCAGTTGTGTGACAAGCTGTGGGGAATGCTGTGGCAGGAAAGGGGTTGTTCCTCCCCCGGGAAACATGCTGCCATTCTGACCACAGAGAAGTTTCTCCGTGGACGCGTGAAGAAGAAACCTTTAACAAGTTAGCCAATTGTGAACTTAACAAACAGATCTGAATATTTACATTTGGATATATACATGTAGCGAATATGGATGTTGGAACAGATCTGTAAATGTTTCCACTGTGTACTCCTTGTAAAATCCCAGTGTTTGGAAAAGTGCCCCAAGTGCCACGTCATCATGTTCGCTGCCAGAGCGAGACAGGGGCCAATAAAACAAGCATTAGTGGGGGAACACGATGCGAGACACAGAGGGTGAGAGGGGGCCAGGTGCACGCATCACAGGATCGGCCCCAGGAGGATGTGCTGGGGAGGAGGCAGAAGGAAGGCAGGTGGCTCACCAGAGCGTTCTGGCTGATGACAGCTCTGAGGCAAAGGCCACACAACTAGATGTGTAAGTAGGTGCTGAACGCCTGGCTTGGAAGATGGGTACCATCCTGCACGGCTGGGGCATCCACCAGCAAGGCACAATCCCCTGTGACCATCAACGGTGGTAACTGAAGGAGGAGCATCTCTGAGAAGCAACACGCTACTGGCTACACGTTTGGTGTTTTTTAGTGCTTTGCTGAGAAAAAGCAGGTGGGTTCCTAAAGACAGCGAAGAGCCATTTTCCACTAGCCACAAACACATTTTAGTACTCCATTCAGCTACGGAAGCAAATTATGACACAGTGCACTGAGAACCACATGGTTATGTATGAAAAGGATACTTACTTCACACAGGTGACAGACAGAAGAGAGATTTTTAAAGCTTCTCGCTGTTTATGACACACAAAGATACGCCTGCACAAGTTCATTTCAAAACACTGGAGGAGAGTCAGCAGAGTTGCACAAAGCAGAGAATGTGGTCCAACACACACAGAAACCCTTCCTTAGCTTCTTCACACCCACTCACAAGTGACTCACTTTGTTTGTGTTGTTCTCAAGCAAGGAAAAAAATGGCTTCAGAGATAGCCACTGGAAGCTACCTTTATCTACATTTTAGAAATAGAGAAATCTCTGTGCTTCACAGGCCACAGAAATGCATAAAACTCTTAATCCACGTTGCTGCAAGTGTAAGGTGGTTTGACTGATTGAGTTGAGAGACAAAATCCTCAAGTGTGGATTTTGCCATTACATTGCATAGGTCTATGGGATTTTTGCAGTAAGGAGCACTACAAAAATAGCTATACTTTAATGATTAGGCATGCTTTGAAGCTGCCATATCATTGCTAAAGCTATCTATTGGTTTGGGTAAGGACTCGCTCTGCTTTCTTTCACTAATATTCCCTATGCAGACATGTACACAAGAGTCATTCCCCTGCAGCATCACATACACGGTGACCTCAACTTGTCACAGTGTAGATGCCCATAGAGTAAGCACCATTTGCTCAACTGCCATAGCAACAAAGGTAAACTCTGTACTGCAACACCACAGATCCGCATTTCGCTTTCGAATTGATGCTTTAGATGTCAGCAACAGGGAGGTGAAGCCATTACCCAGTCTGCGTCACGACCAAGACCGACAGCAGTGACATCAGCAAAGTCTCACCAATCCCAACGGGTGTGGGAACCTCCTCGCAGCCTCACCGCTATTGTGAGGCCCCCGGCCTCACCCAAAAAACATTTTGCACCTGATGGGAACCTGGAAAACCATGGCCTACCTACACACGACACGCCGATAAAGCAGCAGGTGGCAAGGTCAGATAACCACAGCTCTCCACTGCTTTCCCGTTTGTTTTGCTTCCCAAAGCCCTCCTGTCTTCCATTAGATAATTACAGGTTTCGTATTCTCATTCCAGGTTTATTTTCAAAACACTTCTGTCACTAAAGCAATTTCTTCCTGTATTATCTACCTGCCAAAAGCAATTTAGAGATTTCTATGTGACGGAAGAGAAGCGTTAAGACATACTCTCTTCTTGAATACAAAACAGGAGTGTTTAACTTTCTCTTCTCTGTACTACCAAAACAAATAGGTAAATCAATTTCAGAACTAGTGCAGAAGTACCTCAGTACTGCAGGACGTGAGCTCATAGCAAAGAAGAGATTTTGTGCATTCAGTCGAAAGGAAATACAGGCTTTACTCTCTACGAAAACTCATCTGATGCTGACAAGAGCAAATGAGAAGCAGAGTTGTTATAGATGATGGTTAGCTTAAAAAACAAGTGAGTTACAGGCACGGGACAAGCGCTGCAAATTTACCCTTCATCTCACAACATTTAAGGAAGATTACTGAGACACTCAGTGACATTTTCCCCTCTTTCATCCTTTAACACATAAATATCAGAAACTAAGTATACAGTAATAGAGGGCTACTTCAGGATTTAGATATTACTTAGCAAATGGAGGGTCTCCATCCTCAGGTTAACGAGCAGGCTCACCACTTCCCGAGGACAGGGGATGACTGAAGATGCTCCAGATTAGCAACTGGTTGTGCTGCACTGTGTACCGCCAGCCTGCCCGCCCTGGCAGCAGCCCTCCTCTAAGTGGAAGCTGTGCAAAGCCCACACACAGCACAGGCATGGGCCAAAGCCTTTGTTTCCTGCTCCCCTGAGAGCCAAGGGAAGCACCAAGGAGCAGCTCTGGTGAGTGGGGGCTGCCCCTGACCAGCATGGCGAGCTGAGTGGAAACGGTGAATCACATTTTCTGTGTTTTTTACGTGAGATTTGTTTCTTTTTATAAAGCGATTTATTTCTAGCCGCTCTCCAGCCTAAACTTTTCCAGATATTGCAGTGAAAAATAAACAAGTACAAAATCCCCGTACTTCTAAATGCAGATCAGATACTCTTTTTTTCCCCACTCTCCCCCAAAACGATTAGTTGTTGAAGCAATGCAAAACTAAACCTGCTGCTCTGAAAAGCCCGTAATTAAGGAGCCTGTAACCATTTCTCTGGCTTCTTTTCAAGGTGTACGTCACTCTTTTGTTCCTCCCGCAGTACGCTCTCAGTGCGGCAGCTAGCAGCCTGATCTAGGCACTAATTACTGCTTAGGAGAATTGAGAGAATGAGAGTGAGCACAATGCAAAGAGGATACATCTCTGCAAAACCCTCACTGCGATATCAGAAAAGCAGCTTGCATGTACCTACCTACACCAAATGTACCCGAGAGAAAATCTATTTCTGCATGACGGATTGTAAGTAATGTTACTAAAGACAGAGGCTGTTACCATGACCTCCTAACTATAATCACAACATAGCTTGAGATGGAAATGACCCCAGCAAAGCAGGCTTCCCAGGGCCTCATCCAAACTGGCCCTGGGCACCCATAGCTTCTGGGCAGACTGTGCTAGAGCCTCACTCCACTCTGAGTTCAGAATTTCTGCCTAACACCTAACCTAAACGTCCTCTCTTTTAGTTTAAAACCATTACTCCCTGTCCTATCGCTATCCACCCATGCAAAAAGTCTCCACCTGGACCTCTACAGCCATTGACCATAACCCTATAGCTATGACCTTCCAACCAATTCTTTATCCACCGAATAATCCAGTCTTCAGATCCATATATTTCCAACTTAGAGACAAGGATGTGGTGTGGGACAATATCAAAGTCCTTGCACATGTCCAGGCAGATGAGGTCACTTGCCCTTCCTTTGTCCATTGATACCACCACTCCAACACAGAAGGCCACCACATGGGTCAGGCACGATACGCCCCTGACATGAAGCCACACTGGCCATCTCACATCACCTCCTAAACTCACACGTGCCTTCACATGTCTTCCAGGCACAGATGATGCTCACAGACCCAGAGTTGCCCAGGTATAAGCTAGAAGACTTCACATGAAAATGCTGGTGTCTGTATACAGAGTTGTCTTCTGTTAAAAGTGTTATTAACTCACTAATAACTCTGTTTCAAAAGGCTTCCACAGCAAGCGACATTCTCTATACTATTCCACTCCTAGAACTGCTATTTACTTTTGATTTAGCAATATTCTTTTTGAGATGAAGGTTTGAATCAGGCCTGGTCCCAAAAAATTCTTTTGAAAGACATAAAAATCGTATGTGTTTGGCACTTCAGCTAGTACAGAACAAGGAGGGGCCCCGAGGGTAAGATTTATGCTATCAGTATTTGCGTTTCACACACAGCTGGTGCAGATACGCATGCTTTGGGCTGGAGCTGGCTCTGCTCTGCCAGCTCGTAGCAAGCACAAAACAAGGCAGAGGTCATCGGCGGAAAATCATGAAGCAGATCTTGCCATAAGCTGAATCATATAGATGGTGAGCAAGACAGACTTGTTAATGTATTTCACTGCAAGAAAAAGGCAATTGCAGTGACTGTATTAAAGGGCCAGGTTACAGCACAGCCTTCAGCTTTCTGAGCTGTACAACTCCCACAGACAAGTATAACTTGACTAGGAGAGCCACAGAGATGGGAGAGAGAGTTGGCACAAGAAGAAACCAAGGAATTCTCAGCATTCAGATAAAATTCTTAAGGAAATACCACCCAGAATTATCTCACTATCTCCAATGGAAACTATAGCCCAGAATCCAGACTGCAAGAGAAACACGCACACTGTGTATGTGCGCACAAATCATAATCATTTCATGTACAGCCTATCGTAGCATCCAAACTCTCAGATACCATATGTACTTCTGTCCACAAAGGAGATCACATGCAGCCTTAGAGCAAGGGATAGACAGAAGTGTCGTGCACTCCTGGAGCCTTCCTCCTGCACAAGCTGAGCTGTGAACATGGTGGTGTTAACACCAAGGCAACAGAACGACCCTGTTTTATGAATTTATAACACAAATCAGCAGAGCCCTTCCTGATCTTTTTCCTTTGAAACTGATTCTAACACAGCATCATCACATCATGAAGCCAAGCCCCGTTCACAAGCTGACACACTACTGCATCATGACATTCATCAAGGAAAAGGACATTTTTCCCAAGTTCAACTCAACAGTTAATAAGAGCATAAATTGTAAAAACATTTTACTAAGTATGCTCATCTATCATGCTAATCTCAAAGCATTAAGTGTAAAGTACAACACTCACCAGGCCAAGAATGCTGAACATGCAAACTGATAATCTTTATTAACTGGTCCAGCTCTGCCAGATCCAGCTCTGCCAGCTTTCCAGCCATAAAATCCTGACAGAAAATTAAATACCGACTGTGAAAAAAATATGCTATTATTTGAATGAAGATAGATGATGTATTAGAATGGGAATAGGTTTGAGACATACAAGTTTCTGAGGAAGAGATATTCAAATTGAGAACAATTCCTACCTGCTTTAGGCTTGGATTTCATCTGATAAATACTATCCCCTATGGCAAAAGAACACCATAAGGCTTTGTTCTGAAATATTAAAGCCTGTTATCATGCGAGAACACGGTACAGTTTTTCAGAAGCCCTGGGACAAACAAACAAAACAGAGTCAGCATTTACCTTCGCAAGGTGCAAAGTGCTACAGAAGGCATGGTGTAGCAAAACAAATTTGCCAGAGGTTGGGAATTATTTCCTCTATAAGTATGCAACATATATCATCTTACTTGTATTCATCTTCATCCTTTGTTCAGATGGAAAATGCTCTTGTTCCTGCAGTAAGCTCCAGGCTAGGCAAGTCCACTGCATGCACTCACAGCTTCGAGCACTTTTCTGTCTGTTTACTGCACCTCATTAAGCCCGAGTATGAATCATCATTTTGAGGAAGGCGCGGAAGCAGTCACGTGTACCATATTTTAATGATCGTTTGGTGCATCTTCTCACAGATACAATGACACGCAGAAAACAAATAAATAAATAAACCCTGTTCTTGGAACATCTCTGAAGTCATGGCTTTTGAGAAAAGCTTGTTATTCCCACTAAAAAAAGTATCACCGCTGCCTTAGTCACCAGGGACAGAAGGAGGGCCCAGGCAACACGCAGCCAGCTATATGTGGGGAGCAGGCCAGCTTACGATCCTATGAAATACTCTTAAGGCATATAACTCTAGTTGGTTCTATCCCTCAGCATCATTTTTCTCATCCTAGGTTTTGCTGCCTATGTCCTATATTAGAACTCCGTCATCGCTTGACGTTTTAGCCATGCGCTCTATCAAAGCAGTGAGAAGCAGGAACGGTGCCATCTTGGTTCTCTTTGCTGTAACTGCTTCCTTGGTGTAACCAACTGAAAATGGCCTCTGAAAGGCTGACCCTTTGCAGAAACCAGCAAAATGCAAAAACCGGTAAGTCATAAAAAAAAGCAGGGGACAGATGGGAGGTTTCCTTAACACACCAATAATGCTGCAGTAGATGAGTTCTATTGGTGCGCTGCAAATAAAAATAGCTCATACACCATTTTTCTCTGCAGCTCACCAAACCCCTTCACACAAACAGCGAAGCACAGCTTCCACAGGTTACTTCAAAGGACTCTGTGAGCTAAAGATGCTCTTAATTGCTCATCAGTACAAGACCACAGTAGGAGACGAAACCTCTACCAGCAGAGCTGCCCTTTCATTTCACAGAAATTACATCCAAAGAAATGTGTCTGCTGACTCAGAGGCAATACAGCCATTTGTCCATTAGGAAAGGCAACACAGAGATTTAATAAAATGAGATCTACAATCAATTGCTAGTTTGGAAATGATTCACATCATTAGGAGATCGGAAATAAAAAGGCTCCTCGGCCTTATAATGCAAGCGTTTCCCTGCTTTGGGAGCACGCGTGTAAAAAGGTAAAAAGAATGGATCAGAAAATTGAAGCCCTGCATTATAACAAACTGAACAACACACCCTTCAGGTTGGTTTCACCACGCTCTGAAATGTAACTGCTGCAACTTCACGGCTGCTCCAAAAGCGCTCCATCCAATGCCTCAGATACTTGATGGATTATGTTCTTCATCTATCCCAAGATCACTGAATAGTAGGGGTTGGAAGGCAACTCTGGAGAGCATCAAGTCCACCCCCCTCCCCCTGTCATGGACAACCAGAGTCACCTAGCTCTTTTCTTCCCAGAAAACTAGAAATAGATAATCATTTAGGGATTGCTATGCTAATGGAAGTGCCTCATTCCATCCTTCTGTCACTTCTTGCTATTAGCCAGAGAGAGCAGAAGGTTCCCCACAAAATCCTCTATAAATCATCATAAAACCCGTGAAACGTTGTTAGACATCTAGAACCAAAGAGATTTATACATTTTCATGCCTGATGAATAAACAAGAGGAAGATGCAGTAATGAATCAAAACATGTAAATGACAATTATCTCAAAGGTCAGTGTATTTACAGTATTCATTATATATTAATAAAATATGCCTAATGAACATCCTTCCAATTAGGAATGCATGACGTCCCATACTAACGCAGCAATCACAAACGTGTGAATAGGATTAAGGCCCTCTGTAACTTCCCATGCTCAAATTAAGCATGTGTGCAAGCACTGCATGAGATCCAGAGCTCCCAACACAGCCTAACTACACTCAAGTCAATATACATCAACACTGAATGAATCAACAGTATGTATGGGTCATAATTTAGAGCTATTAACTTAGCCTTTCTTAAATCATTAGTAAAATGTGACATTAATAAATGTTTCAATGCCTTTGCAAACAATAAATGACTCATGGTGATGCTTGTTAATTACAGTTGATGCTCTTAATGCCTATTTTTCTTTATGCTTAAATTTGTAAAACAGATTTGAAACATATGTAGCCTCTTCAGCGAGACAAAGTAAGAAAAGAGAAAAAAAAAAAAAGAGGTTCTTATCTCTTTCCCCTCACTGTACCTAGAAGCTTGGAAGAGCTGATTTATGCCTTCATGCACTGCCATATCCCATAGGGAATAGTTGCCACAGCCAAAACGCAAGCAAATCCAAAGCTCTCGCAGAAATATCGACCTGCGACAGATGCATCTGAGCCCACAGCATCCCTCTTTAACTGTCAGTTTAAGTTGAACCTCCACAGCAGAGGGCTGGAACTAGATGACCTATATGGTCCCTTCCAACCCAAGCCACTGCACGGTTCTATGAAGCTTTTTGGAAAAGGCTCTCAGTACAAATTAGGTTTTGGGGCTCGGTAAGATACTCCTACTTTGTTTGTTTTCTAAATGTAATACATCTTCTAAACATTTGCTTTTCTACCAAGATAAGAACCTCTCTAGTGAAGCACTTCATGTGCTGTGATCAGCACAAAACACCAGTATCTGCCACTAGCTGGGAACTAACAAGGAGCTAACAAGAACTCTTCTGTGAATTCAGTTAAGATATTGGTGGCAATTCTGTCATCCTCAACCTCA
This sequence comes from Cyrtonyx montezumae, assembly GCF_038088225.1. NCBI lineage: Eukaryota > Metazoa > Chordata > Aves > Galliformes > Odontophoridae > Cyrtonyx > Cyrtonyx montezumae. The sequence continues at coordinate 52,404,560 of NW_027071826.1, read as the reverse complement.
GCCAGCGACTTTTTCCTCCATACAGTATACCCCATTTTAAGAACTTCCTATTTAAGATGACACAGGGTTTTCTTACAGTCCTTAACAGCTATTTGTCGTGTTTGAGATTTCTGCTTATGTCATTCATGCATAATTCAAGGAGCCTCATGATAAAACTATACCAAGAGAAACAGTGCACAAGTGTTTCCTGAATAGAAAAGGACCTCACATTCAGATGATGTTTCAGCTTAACATGATCCAAAAAGAGCTCCAAAGGAAACCCCCCCTCACTTGAGACCAGAGCTAACGAGCTTAGTAGCAGACACAAGAGTCTTTTCTTCACCTGGTCAACTGAATTAATGGATAAATTCCTAATCTGCATCCATATCTCAAAGGGTAGCCATTCAAAAGGAACATGAGCCTGGGGTGTCAGCAAACAGCAAACACCCCACTGTAGTCCCTCGGGTTCCTCGTGCTGCCTTCACATGTGTGGTTCTGTCCTCCTCGCACACCCTCCACTTCCATTCACGGTAAAAGCATCTGCTGTTTGGTGCTGATTGATTAACTCTAATGGAAATACTTGCACGAACCATGGGAAGAACACATACCAAAGCTTTTATAAAACTAGAGCAAGGTCTTCTCAGGACATCGTGAGAGACTCAGGCTAAGAGACCCAGTCTGCAAAACAAACATGTTGACAGCAGCCAGGAACTTAACTTTGCTTGTCCCATTGCTCTCCTTTGCATCTGTCTTGTTAAATTGCATACGAGGTTAAACATTGCTAAACAGATTGCCAAATTGAATGAGAGCTGTTAATTAAAAGTGTTGAAAACAGGTACTGGAGGATTGCCATTTCCTTTTTTTTGAACTGCTGTACATTTATTTAAAGCCTCTTTGGCCCAGTAAGGAACGTGAGGTTTTTCACAGCGTAATGTCTAGTATTTAGCAGAAGAGCAGCTCTGTAAGTTCCCCTCTCTCAAACCATCCTCTCTCCCACACTGACCACAGAATATCAACATGTAAGGTGCCCGAGCGAACGTCTCTCTCCCATGGCTGTGTTTAGAGGCTTTCCCTACTTCCCAGGTGCTTGGGATGCTGCTGGAAGGCTCGTTCACACCACACATCCTGCAAAGGAGAGGCACAAACCGTAGCACAGCAGAGGATGTGCAGTGGGCTGCTGGGTTTCCTTCACTGGGATCCCCATTCCTGGAGCTGCGGCACCTCCCCTGCTCTGTGTTTTGGTTGGATCACAAGGCAGGCTCAGAGAGCTCAGGAGAACTTGGCTTCAGTTACCGTGCTCACTGAGAGTTAGCTTCAAAACTCCTTTCTCTCCCAGAAGCAGAACTGTTGCTCATTTGATTTTCCACAACTTGCTGGCAAATAAACAATGCAAAAAAAAAAAATAAAAATCTGCCAGTGATGATATACTGGCTTAATAACCAGAGCACTGATTTTACTAAGAAAATAGTCAGGAGGATAACTAGATATCAATAAAAGCAGATTGTTGTATAGGTTATAGATAGTTAATTTTTGCTTAGAAATATAAAAAAAGTTGATCTTGAAATGCAAAATTTTGGCTCTTTCTAATGTTAGACAGCCATGAGACCAAGTCGAATACAGGCAGACACTCTTCTATTATCCGCTACTGTTTTCTGTAGCAGTAAGAAGCAAAGATTGTCCCGATGCGCCAATACGCTCGGTTTACAACAGGGCATTTTTGGTCGAACATCCCTAACAGTAAACTGGAACGTACTAAATGGCATACATTGAAAAACATGTTTTTCACGGGCAAACCTAAAAAATGAAAAAAGAGGCAGCAACGGTTTTGGACCGCACAGCAGCACCTCGGTACAAACCCTGCGCTGGCCTCATCCCAGGCTGTTCTTTGGGCTGAAGCCTGGCACAAACCTCCCACATGCTGCAATCTCCAGCTCCCACACAAGGCCAAGGCGGCTCCTCTTCCACCCGCCCTGCTGGCAGCGCTGCATTCTGCATCACACGACTGCTTGTCTCTGGGCAAAGGCAGCGGTGACTTGCCCGTCTGATGGCTTCGTTCCAGACAAATTTGTTGTTCGTGCTCAGGGTAAGAGATGTGCACTACTGCAAATCAGCAATAAAGTCCCTAATTGTCAGCCTCCGTTAGCATTGGCATAATTAGAGTTTTAGAGCAGGGTTAGTGCTGCAGGAAAAATAAACGGAAAAACAAGCAGGCAGATTGCAGTTCTGCTCACTGATGTGATTCTTAGCACTCTTTAGCTTGGCATGTTTAACCGTGTGAAAATGCAAGTGACCGCTGCAAGATGTAGACTTAGAAGTTAACAGCTCTCTTCGCTGATGTTTTAAAGTTGAACAGAGGACATAGAGATTTCCTTGTGGTATGGAATACAAACTACCCTATCAGAGGGTATAAATAGAAAGGAGGCAAAACCAAAAGTAAAATGTTGAAGCTGCAGGAAGGAACCCCACGGATTCCTGGATGTCAGTAACAGTGAACCAGGGGCAGGCTTTCAGATGCAGCTTACACAACATCATTTCCAAATCAGCTTTGAATTCTCCCAGGGTAGGGTGTGGGTGGCAGTCAGCGTAACGGCAAGGCCTGTCATATCTGAAATTCCACAGATAAAGCTCATTCGGTACTTAGGGTACATTTCTTCAACACTGATCGTCCCTGCTTGAAAGATGGAAGGGGGCAAGGAAGATGAGATCTTTTCTTTCCATTTTCTGCCCTGAAGTGCCTGTCATCTCCCTGCAGCACACGCTTAGACTGAATCATGGACTCATGCGATAAAACCTGGTTACAGAGGTTCTTAAGCAGTCAAAAGCCCATCCTCTGTTATGATCTCCATGACTGCACGGATCTTTGGATGACAAGGTCATAGTAGTTTTGTCATGGTTTTATGATTTTTGGTACTGGTATTCCACATCATAACATCATGTAGTGCATTTAGAGTTAAAGAGTTAATGCTCCAGCTCCGTGGACCATCGATAGTTCCAGGTATGCCTGTCTCAGAAGAGAAGAAGAACTCCATTCCCCAGAGGACTTCGCGATGCTTTGCGTTCTTACGTGTTTACGCTCAGAGGGAAAGATAAAAACTGTCTGCAGTCACGGGACTCTCTCTTCCCTTCGGGACCGAGCTCGGCAGTGGGTGTTTGTTGCAGCCGTCCGCCTTCAGCGTTAGCGTAAGGCCTTCGGTTTATCGGACACTCTCTCTCTCGCTCATTTTATTTGATTCATTTGCCTCAATTCCAATTATATTATATTATATTGTGTTATTTTCCTTTCTGATATCTATTTAGTAAAATAGCTTTCCTCCTCAGATCGTTGCCGCTATTTTGTTCCTAGGCCCATCTCCCTTCTCCTTTTTCCCTTTCCCCTTTCCCCTTCCCCGGGATGTGGGCCCGTGGGTCCCCTGCCTAAATTGTCACGGTACCGGGTCAAACTGTCCTGCAAACCGTGACAAGTTTCAAGTCTGGAAAAGAAATGTCAAGTAGTACCTGAAAGGCCCCACTTAATTTACGTCCTACCGTTTTGGTGGTGAGTGTTCTCCTTCTGACCTGGTACACATGTTCCTTGATTCAGTTCTTGAGTCACATGCTTAAAAGGATGAGGATTTTCTGTATGTTTTTAAGTTTGAACTCATTTATGTTAGACTAAGATTTATCAGAAGGAACAGTCACATGCAGCCCAGAGGCTGGGAGACAAGCTTTGCTTTAATATTTGAATTCTGAAGGAATCTGTAGTCCCACAGAGACCAATCCATGAAGTCAGAGCAGCCCCTTCTCCCCATTCTGGCTTACTTGAGATCTCCCCCACTGGCTGAACCAGCAGGACTTGGCACCAACAGAAAGCGAGGACCAGAACGCACATGCAAGGACACAACAATCTCTAAAACACAGCACCCACTTCAAAAAACTTTGATCAAAGAGAAAGCAGCTAGATCTTGTATTCAGCTCCAATCCAAAGCTTTGTGGCACTCACCCATCCAGCGCTGGTTGCCTCCGTCCCAGTGGGGACACAAAGACAGAAAGGGCTGGTGCTGACGTTACCATTCTTCCACAAAGCCTACTGTATTAGCCAACAAGGAGCTTCTCAATTAAAGCTGCTCACATATTTGACCTGTAGACCTACTGTGTGAGACATGTTACTGTTTTTCACTTTATCAGGCTAGCCACTAGATCAAAAAGAATCCAGAACTGAAGCTGTGGTGGACCTAGCTGCACTCGCATCATTTCTCCATCTTTCCTTTAGTGACACATGATGAAGCTTCTGAAGTCACTGCATTCACCTTCATTCATCTGCAAGCTATGACCTATCAAGTCCGGCTGCTTGCACCTGCCACTAGAAATTTCATGTCCACTATTATTTGAAACCAAACACCAAGTTAGAGCATCTGATCATCTCATTATGCCCTGAAAAATGAACAAGTAACTACACAAGGTAAGCTGACCTGTTTAGGAAGGGCAGTCCAGTAACAAAGCACCTAAACAAGCTGCTTGGAAAACACCAATTGAAAAACTAATCAGGGGTGAGCACAAATGCTTGAAAATGCTTTCCAAAAATGATACTGCAAACAGATTTAACAACACCAAAGGGATATGAGACATCTGTGGTAAAGAGCAAATGAAGAGCTTTACCTAGATACAATGATGATACTACAACTGACCTTTTGCTAGTGGTTTTGAAAGACGGTGTGCCCCACCAGGGCTCAGTAGGAAATAAGTGCAGAATGCTACATAGAGTTGTCCATGCTGGAGCAAATCAAGATCATTTTGGATTTGCTTTGTCCTGACAGGTTTTGAGGGGTTGTCTTCTCTCTGCTTTCAAAATATGTCTGCCTGCCGTGCAGATATCACAAGCGATCATATCCCTTTCAACCTCACTGTACACCTACGTCAATGTGAATCTCTCATCCTTCACATGTGGTGATGAAGCAGGGCAGGGAAACTCAGATCAAGAAAGCAATTCAAAGTGTAACTTCGATAAATACCAAAGACTCACATGTGTAGGACTATTAGAGCTTTTGAAAAGGTGGTCCCAAGCTGACTGAGGCATGACAGGAAGCCTCAAGGTTTCTTCATGGTATTTCCTAGTGATCTTGCATTTAATTTTCTGTTCCAGGTTCAACCCAACCCATCTCTACCCACACACGTAAGCTTCTGGGAGGAAACCATAAAGAAGCAAATTCTTCTGATTATGGTCGGGCAAATCATCGCTGGTCTTCTCTACAAACCCAATGACCTCACAGACCAGCACAACCCAACCTGCCGTAATTATGCCATTCAGCGCACGATGCTGCGACACAAACTCACGACCTTAGTCTCGTGTAAATATAATTATTAAAAGCAATTTGAAGAGTGAAAAACCAAACAGGATTGGAGCTCCTCGTGACAGAAGATCTCCATCTACTCTGAAAAGAGGACTATGGTAATATCACACCAGCCCCTCAGGCAGGATAAAGGCATAACTTTTACACGACTGACATCAAGCTCTACCCTAAGCAAATGAGCAATATACAGCTGCACACACATATTATGTATTTTCTTCCCTTGACGTAGGAGTTTGACATATCATACACATTTCAATAAACCTCAGTGAGAAAGTAGAAGGAATGCACTTGTCATAACAAACATCCCATGGACTGGCACCTTGTAAGCACAGGAGCCACGGGTACAGGAGCTGCCATACTTCTGCTGCACACAGTGTCCATTTTTAGATCCCACCCCCTGACACAGATTCTTCAGTCAAAATATCACACCATGTAACTACAACAACCAATAGCCCATGCTGCAGCCAGCACCAATGCTCCTCCAACCTTCTCCCTCTGCATGCTTTGATAAGAGGCACTGTCTCCACAAATTAATGTGAGGTGGAAACAAAACGACCCAACAAACAGCAAAAAGCAAACAGCTGATTGCAGATAGGCAAACCAGCAATATTTGCTCCTCCTAAAATACTTTTTCCATCCACAAACGGCTTTGTTTATATTTCCAGAGCACCACCCAGCAGAGGCAGAGCTGGTTGGGTTTTGCTGGCTGCTGCCCTGCCTCTGCCCTCCGTAGCATGCTCAGGAAACTATTTACCCAAGGAAATAACTATGATAAGGGGCTAAAATTAGCCTGAAATGATGGAAAGCATTTTGTTGGGAGATAGGTCAGAAAGAAAGGAAGTAAAGCTGTTAAAAAGATAGAACATAGAGCAAGGCGTGACAGGGAGGTACATTCCTCTCTTTTCAGTAGGGAGACATGGTTTCCCCTGCTGTGCTCCTGTGCTGCAGCACACACTGCTGGTCCCGCTGCCTTTGGGCATGCTGCTGGCTCACAATCAGTTTGCTGCCATCCAGAACCCCTGGTAAAACCAGCCAGAGAGCAGCACGTTGCACCAACGCTGAATGCAGATGTGCAAGGTCAGGTATGATGAGCAAATGTAGCTTCATTGGCACTGAGGCCACATCCATGGAGTGAGAGTGCTCCATAAAGATCGCTGTATGGGTTATCTGATGGTTTTGAATTGAAAACCACTGGAGCAGAATGCACAGTAGCAAGGGCAGAATTTGGTAGATATGGAGCAACTGCACCTACTCATACCTGCAGCACAGGTCTTCGATCCAGACTTATTTTGAGTTTTTAACACACCGCTAAGCACACGGATAAAACAAGGTAGGATTAGAAAGCAGCTACTGAGTGAATCAATATCGGAGTGCAACCTGAAGGAGAACTGCAAGACAAGCAGCTCTTCAACACTCCGTCTTACTGTCAAGTGAGAGGGAAGTGCTGGAATATCATCTAGACTAAATTATTTACATCATGGTGATAAATATTGCCGATGGTGCATTCTGTCAGGCTGCCTCAGCCTTCCTTTCGTCCCTAACAGCCCCACACAGCCAGCAGAGTTAGGGTAGGCTTTCTCATCAAATCCATAGGAGCAGACGACAAAGATGACAGCAATTTTATTTGCAGCCTTTTGAAACACTGTCTCTTCAGGAATGCACTGTCTCTTCAGGAAGCAACCACTATGCACGCTACTGCATTTCCAAGTGGTTTTCCACACGTGCTTTGCAACACTTAGCAAAAGCTGTGGGTTTTCATCACGACTTCTAAGGAACGGGTCGATCCATTCATAATGTGCAAGCAATCTGTCTTCCTATCGTTTCAATAACCGAGCTCCTGGGCGTTGAAGCGCGGGAGCTAAGCGTCCTACTGGATCAGGCAGCCCCGCCACGAACCTCCCCTTAAAAGGCAGGAAACAGAGGGACGTTCCACGTGTGTGTACATAGATCAATATGTGTATATATTTTTACATGTATATACACACAGATGCGCACTGCTTACCACCATTAGAGCACTTCATCCATTGTCTGGAATGATGCATTGGATGCAGAGACTGTCCAGATGAAAAAGGGTTGCTTTGCTAAGCACAAGTTTATTCTGTATAAACATTTCCATATAAAGAACATATACGGAGTCTCCAGTGCCCTATTCCAAACGAAGGTTGCCCGTCGCCGTTGGCTTAGCGGTGCCACCGATCATTCCGATGGGGTCGGCTACAAACAAAGCAGTCTGTGTTCCTCCTGCACATCACACACGTGGGGGAACCCACAGCCGACTCTAAGAAAAGTCAAGCCTGAGCTCAGCTCTTTCTTACAGGTGCAGTCGGGAGCTGTTATTCACAGCTGCGGTGGGATCTGCAAGCATTTCCTCTAAGCGATGGTTCAATAGATTACCAAGAAACTCAGGCCAGTAGCACCAAATGCTCAGTAGAAAGCATTTATGCACAGTGCTAGTATTTATACATACATGAAAAATAAAAGCAAATATTCAGTCGGACTCCAGACTACTCCAGAAGCAGTGTTACCTGGCCATATAACTGCTGGCGCTCAAAAGATGCTACAACTGTACCATTAAAGCTGCTTCACTTCCTTCAAAGAAATAAAGCGATAATTCAAGGTGGTTAAGGTGCTTTTGTGCCTTTAAATGCAATAGGAATCAGGTTGCCGTTTCTTCAGCATCAAAGTCAAAATTAGACCAAGGCTTGCAGAGGTAATAATGGAAGCAACAGATCCCCTTCCTACTCCTTTCATGGTTAAGTGAAGTTTGTTCCTTTTTTATTTTCTAAGTATGGTTAGGCGCCTCAAGCATGCTTGTTAGGATGGAAAAAGCGTGCAAATCCCAGACCTAGGACCCTGCCAAAAGTCTCTTTAGACAGTCAAGGCAGCCAGAAGTATGCTGAGAGCTTGCCAGAGCCATATTGGGTGGCTAAAATTAAATAAACAGTTAATAAAAAGATCCTGAATCAATCTAAGTAAATACAAACTTATAGATTAACTGCCTTATCCTCTCTGAGAGAGGGCCTAAGAAAGCGTCGGAGCTCGTGAAACGCTGAGCCCTCTGCAGCACATTTAAACATAGAAGTACTTGCTATCATCTCTTTCAATAAGAGGAACGTTTGGAACAACAACAAAAAAAGCCTCTGACAGTGATTTTTCTCCTCGTAAAACATAAACCCGCTCTGCCCCCTGTTGTCAGCACACGGCACCGGGTATCCTGCGGCAACAGGCAGACGGCAGGGTCTCACTGCCCAAAATATCAGTACATAAAACAGAAAGTAGCATTTCACAAAGGTGTTCCAGGAGTGTGAAGTGTTTCCACGAGCGTGAAACCAAGTGCGCACACGTGGCCAGTGCTTTTGGTATTACAAAAGATGAGCTGCTCTCGGAAGATGCTCAGCACGCATCTCGCATCCACCTTGCCTGCAGAGCTCAGCTGTTCTGAGGGTACCCCAGGAGGACAGGATACCTTTGGCTGGGCAAAAGCAATCCAAAGTGGAAAGGAACAACCAAAATCTTAGCTCCCAGCAACTGTATGGCATTCCTGACCAGCACGCTGCTACCTTCCCAAAAGCAAGGTGGCTGATAAAGCAAACTCAGAAACATGCAGCTCCAACAGTCGAGTACACTGTACAATAATACTTGCACTCATGTGTCCCTCTTCAAATAAACAAGCAGAAGGAATGGCTTAGTGGTCTGATTTAGAGTAAAACGTTCTTTGAAGCTGCAGGTTTAAGTGCCAGCAGGGTCAGTTTGCACTTCTGGAAGCACTGAAAGCCAGGCTGGATGGGGCTGTGAGCAACCTGGGCTAGAAGAAGGTGTCCCAGCCCATAGCAGGGGGTTGGAACCAGATGCTCCTAAAGGTCCCTTCCAACACAACCCATTCCACGATTCTGTCATTCTTGTACCCAGGCCAGAGCAGGGGACCTGCAAGCAGCTCACTGTGGGGTTCAGGACTAACTGTGGCTTTCAGACGTTGCAAAAAGGAAAAAGACTTTCATAGCATGCTTGAGCAACAAGGAATCAGGTCCATCTATCACAAAATTGAACATCTGCCCCACAGTCTCTCCTCCCATTTAGCTTGAAAGCAGTCACGAGTTATTCTATTTACAGTACTCAGCCTCTGTACTCTGCATATATTTCCCAGTTTCACTGAAGAAACGTTTACCTTAGAGCCACAGGAATTGCTTGCTCTAGAGTCACACGTGTGATCCAGAGCAGGACTAAGGTCCCAATCTGCTTCACATGACCACTTGGGTCAGCATCTTTTGCTCAGTCTAACTTTGGCTGTGAAAAAAACACCACAATCCCAGGAAGCAAAACACCAAGCAGTCGCACTGAGAAGTTACCGAGATCTGCTTTCTTCTCATCTACAAAGATGCGCTTTTAAGCAACATATTCTGCTCTTTGTGTGTTTTCTCATGTGAGAACAGAGGGAATCTAGACCATTAAGAAACATATTTCAACCTCGCCTGTTGTGTTAACTCATAAATGTGAAAAATGTGGGCTTAGTTCTTGCATATATTTTTTCCACCCTATGAGTGCCTAGAATTCAGTAGCGGCTGCACTGATTATTTCCCCATTGGTAATTAATTGCAACAGGATGCTGACATGGAGCACTTTCTTCTTCAGCAGACAGAAAACAGAGCAGCTATCAGCATCAGCTAAACTAGCATGATTTCTTAGCACATCTTCACAGAGCACACAGCATAACAGGTGCAAGCTTCCCTGATCCCACACCCTCACATCATGCATTCACTGGCTGTTAAACAGGCATGCGGCAGACAGTGCCTGAGACTCTACTCTGCCCATATAAGCTGACTTTAGGCAGAGAAAGCTAGTTTATAAAGGAGGATTTAGCAGATATCCCAGATTACATGCAACCTTTAATTGCATGACATCTGAATCTCCCCAAGAGCTGTGCTGCCAGAAAACCCACATGATGAATCCGGCCTCATGGGAACAGCATCTGGCAGCATGGCACTCGCAGGAGCACTGCTCCTTGTTACCCTTTCCCAGGCATTTGGATTGAAAACTGAAATGATGGCACCATTAAATAAGAAATGCAAAAGAAGAGGTGCCTCTCGCTTTACCACTGCTGCTGTGGAGTTGGTTGCATCCATTTGCACGTTTTTGGGAGAAAAACATTCCAGCTGGCTGACTCTCTTTGTTAAGTAAAATAAAATGCACGAGAGCCTTTAGCACTGACTCCAAGCTGCCTGCTGGCACGCTTTGGGTTGTTTGGCCCCCACACCAATCACTCAGTGTGAGTTCAGGACAAGGGAGACCAGCATCACAAGTCCAGCAATCAGGTATTTCCAGCTGAAAGCATCAGGTTTGATTAGAAGCATTTCAACCCAGGATTTATTTCCTCATTGTTTTTATCTCCACATCGACATTCTTTTCAAATCACGTCTGATTTCCCAGAGCCTAATTTCCCTAAGTATTTGTCACAGATTAGCTTGCTGCCATAGCTTTACACGGGGCTCCCAACAGACGTACATAGGGCAGGAAGGCTCAGTTTCCCCTGAGATGCTATTTACTAGTCATTAACTTCTGCCCTGGGAACTCAGAGGAGAAAATGGCTGCGTCATTAACGTTGCTTCGTTAGGTATAGGCAATCACCGGCACAGGTATTGCTGGTCTCTTTACGGACCGCTGCGAAGATTCCTGCACCCAGCCCTGCGGGTTTCTCCACTCTCCAGCAGAGGGCACTTGGTGCCTTCCCAATCCTGCACCCAATGCTCCCATACCAGGGCACTTACACGGTGATTTGAAACCACCTCACACCTTAACTTGGCTTTTACAGCTCAATGTCCACCTGTGATCACACTCCCATCCATTTCCAGAACAAAATGCTCATCTCCGACCATTCCAGTGTGAGTAAAACCAAGCAGGAGCTACGGATGCAGTTATCCGTACAATTAAGCTGTGATACAGGGATACAGGAGCAAATACTCATTATAAAGATATTCCCCAGGTATCTTTCTCAGCGGGAACAGTGAATCCATTCTGTGATGCCATCAAACACAGCCGGTGCGAGGGCTGGAGGGTGAAAACACCAGCACACGCTCCCACAGCCGAGTCAGGGCACTGACTTGGCAGGGAGTCATGCCAAGGCTGCAGTGACATTCACGCGAAGCAAAGAACATCTCAGCTTCGCTACTGAGAATGAAATCCAATCGCGGCAGGATAGCCTCAGGGCTATCTTACCCTGGGAGAACGATGGAGCTGAGCCAGCCTTCCCAGGCACACTTCCTTCTCAATCAGTGTATTTAGGGAAAACAGAACAGCTCTAACCCGAGATTGTGCCTTGTAGCTATGACTGCTGACTTCAGCGTTCCCTCCCTCATACAATAGCCAAAATAACTGGTGATTATGGGCTAGCACCTACAAGGATGATGACCCTCCCCCCACCCTCCACCTCTACATTATTGTTCCTAGTACACCATGATAAACGACCACATATGTTTTCAGACAAAAAAAAAAATCTTCACACGTGTCAAATCTTATCAGCTTACTAGTATATAAATGCATAAGATCCCTACAGAGCTAAATAATTCAGCAAGCACTGTCATCCTTTCTGCTAAAAAAAAAAGGAAAGGAAAGGAAAAAGAAATGTAGCTGTTGGTTGCAGCTGCGTCTCGTGTACGAGAGAGATTTCTCAGGGGTTTTATGGCAAATGAGCAAGCTGAGAGTTCTGCCAAGGGTTGTGTTTGTCACTTCGGGGTGGGTGGAAAGAGACCTGTCTCTGTATTACCTCATCCTCATTCAGGAATCACAGAGAATGCTGCACGTCAATAAAAGACATTAACACCACACAGCACCGAAGCCAGTATGCAAGAACAAAACACCAAGCACACTGCCACACCGCTTCTTCAATTCATTTCACAAACAGGAGGCTACAAATGACATTTGCACCCACTTTCCAGGGCTCGAGTCGGCATAAAAAGATGACAGTGAGCTATCAACCTCTCCAAAGGATAAACCCTCACCATCAGCACAGCTCCTCAGATGCCCTACCCATCTGCTTGCTTGCTGTGGGAGCTGCCACAGAGCACCCTTTGGCCATGCCCTGGGGCAGCAAACCAGCTGGGGAAGGCCACAGGCCACTGAGCACATCCCCTGCACCCCGTGTCAACTGCCTGGGGCTCCCCAAACTTCCCAGCCGCCGTGTCCTGGCAGTGCCCCACCACCCTGCAGCAGTCCCATTAATAATTTAGAGGCTGCAAGAGACGCATCCCTTCGGCAGACAAAGAAATCGCCACCACGGCACCAGGAGTGCTCGGCCAGCATCACAATGCTGAGCACCAACACAGAGTTAGGAATGGATGCACTGATTCAAACTGGTGCTACAGAGGGGGAGAGCAGACCTGGAAGAGGTGTGCATTTAGCTGGCAGGGTTAAAAAAAAATGCACAGTGTGCTTTTCGAGTGCAGTGTCAATCCCCACTCGGAATGGCTGGGACTCTGAAGGATTCTCCAAGAGTGGATTGCTTTGTGTTGGTATTTTGACAGTAAGTCTGTTATATTATTATTTGTAACCGATTAGAGAGCGCTAATTACTGTTTTTGCTGCTTTGTTAAGCCCTGGAAAACAGTGCAGAAAGGAAGGAGAACAAATGCACCACACTACAAGCCACGGAAAGGGAAGCAGCAGCCTCGATTACTTAATTAGGTTGGCTGAGACGTTCTTATAAAGTGCCAGAGCTGGCAGAGCAGGGCAGGCAGAACGCGACACTTGGGCTGTGACTACAACCACAGGCACTACAAATGCAGAGCTTTTAATTATAAGCATTGCTACAGACCACGACGGGCTGATGCCTCTAGACTTGCTCTGCTCAGCAGAGCTGGGCTGAGTTATTACACCATGTAAGGGACCACAGAGAAAGCTTCCAGGAACCTACTCAAATACTCTTGGCTAAGTATCAGGCTAAGAGAATGATCTTGGAGTTGGCCATCTGAGATCATTAATGTATTTTTAAAGAGATGTGTGGCACTTTTAATTAAGTCTGCCTACAGCAGCTGCCAGGTAACTTGAAAAATGAACGCTGCCAATATACATCAGCCTGGCAGCATCAACTGCCCGTGTTTGCTCTTGGTGCGTCACAGTGCTGTGCGTACCGCTGAACAGATGCACGCTGCCAGGGTGATAAATAAAAGGCAGAAAGCTACCAGTTAGTCAGCAATTGCTGCTTTCCTCGTCTTTTCACCTCCCTGCAAGATGCATTGTTTCTGCATTAAACTGGCTCGGGAAAAGTGATGCTGAGTGGAAACTGCACAGGGAACTCCTGGGCTGTAGATAAGCAAGCAGGCAGCTATTGATTGCATTGGTTTGCAAAGCCCATTAATGCCAAATGAATGCAAGCGACCTTGAGAGCCACAGCAGCACAAGGTAAGTGCTGTGCCACGGTTGAGCAGCGCAGTGAGGCGATGCTGTGCTGTGGCTGCTACAACCTGCTCTTAAAGCAGGGATACTGTGGCTTAGCTCACGGCTGCGAGTTCATTTCACAGCTGAATTCCTTTTTATTATTAACTTTCCATTTAGCTGTATCTGAAGTTGTTTAGATCCACATAAATCTGGGAACTTGATTGCCACTGCTGCTCCCGGACTGCTCAGCTGTGAGAGATCCACCCCTGCTAATCTTGCTCGTCTTCCATTAAAGAAATGTTTGTAAAACCATACCATGCTGTTTCTCACGGGCAGCATGCTGCCAACCTTGTGGTGGCTTACTGAAAATTTTGGTGATTAATAAGTACAATGGCTTGCTAATTAGCTGGCTGATCCACATCTATCATCACAGGTTCAAAAAGCAAGCAATTTATGTGACCAAACCACGTCTGATTCCATGACAAAGCCCACTGATTTCAGCTCTTTTTGTCCCCCACCCCTATCTTTACCCTTTCTGAGAAAAAGAGTACCCTGCAAGGACAGAAACCGCAGAGGGCTGCGCAAGCAAGGCAGAACACACGTGGAGCATCTAGACTTCACATGATGCTTCAAGATAACGACATTATTTTTTAGTGCTATCGCAGAGCAAGAGTCGTATTTCTGCACAGCATTCTGAGAACGGCCAGAGCCACAGAGTGCATGTGAGACAGCAAAGGGTTTCCTTCAGAGAGCCCAGAGTTGCAGGGGCATTTTGCTCGAGCATCGCTTTCTCATATAGGCAAAGAAGCCAGCTTCCAGGAGACCGCCCAAACGAGCAAGGTTGTGTGGATTGAGTCAGTAAACACAGTGCCTAAGAAAGATAGCAGGTGGCGTACAGCACAAATCAATGATAGCATCCAATTATTAGAAACTAAAATGACACGCTGAAGAAAATGGCTACCACAGGCACCGCAACTCAGAGACACATCTTTTCTTCTGGCATGATCTGCATTTTAAGGCCCTGCAATTGCTACCGTGAGCCTGCCATCCTCTTCCTGTGCAAGAACAGATGACAGTTGGCTGCTCCAAGTGCCTACAAATCCGTGAGCAAGCACAAGGAGCACACCCATTATTCACCATCTCCAAACAAATCGCCAAGCTACGAGCTCAAGACAAACAACCAAACCATCATCTGCTCTAAAGCAAATCTTTCTCAGAGATTACACAGAGGTGGTAGCACCCTGATTTCCTTCCTTACCTAACAACGAACAGATGGTGCAAATATCTAGTGAATTACCTGCAGTCCAGCTCCCATCCAGAAAACAGTGCTGCAATGAGACCAGCCTTTCTCCATCGGCAGAGTCAAGCTGATCTTCTCTCAGCAACACAACAGCACTCATTGCACTTTATGGCAGCGAGCACAGTTCAGTGATACAAACAAGTCTTGGATCCATTGCCACTGCCGCTGGGAATGAGCTAATTGCAAGAACAAATTAAACATTAATCATTTAAGTGATTTAAATTTAAGTTGTTCATGCTGTTTCATTGCTCATTTTAGCATTAACATATGAAGCTGCTCAAAGCCATTAAAACATATGCAGCAATGAGGCAACACAATTAAAACAAGGCAGCAATATTTCTGCTCTTCCTGCTCAGCTCCAGATGTTGCAAACCCTTCTCCTTGCACAGAAAGTGCCATTCAGTGATTTGAAATGTGAATGTGACGAGCAATATCACCCGCTGGCACACACACGTGTGTATGTGTGTGTGCCCTTCCCCTTCCATCTCATTGTGCCCTCAAGCAGAGGTCACCCATATCCACGCACAGGTCAGTGCAGGTTGGTCTGTTGACTCTACCCCTGCCCAAGCCGTGCAAGATGCAAAGCTTGCATCCAGCTGAAGTGGATTCACAAGTTAAGGGTGTGGGCAGGAAACACAACTGCACGCCTTTAGGAAGGAAGGTGGGACCAAGCTAAGAGGGCTCATACCCAGACCTTCCTAGCGACCCAGACAAACAAGTCAATCAAAAAGAAGAATCAATGGTAACAGATGCCACGAAGCACTGATACCCACCGCCAGTGTTCCTCCATGTGGTCATGCCACAGGGGATCCCTGAACTCGTGACCTCCCTTAATGAACACCCACATATGAACAGGAGACGGCCGTTCATTATTATTTTCCAATAAGCAGAGATGCTAATTCCTCAAACCGCAGTAATGTGCGCTCGTTCACGCTGCCACAGTGCTGCATTTTAAATGTCAACAGGGAATGGAACTGTTTGTGAACCACCAGATGCCATGATCAAAGCAGTCAGCTGAACCCGCTCAACTGTGGTTTATTAAGGAATAGAGAGAATGCTAATACACTCTTTCAAAAACAGGGCTCGTAAGAGACAAATTCCCAACGTAAAAGTTTAAGCAACATTCAAATGATTATCTGTATCATTAGGAACGTGTAGGCAGATACCAATGGCCCAATACACGCCTGCAGCACAGCCAATATTTAGTACCGCCTGCCTGCCCTGGAGGGGGCTCGGGGCACACTGCAGCCAAGGCAGCCTGCTCCTGAAGCCAAGGCTCAATCCCATGCTCTCCTCCTGCCCTTCTGAATATAGCGCAAAGATGTACTCTGCATTTGCTTATCTTGCTTCTAGGCAGTGCTATAGGTCACAAGACCACCCAGCTACGCTCCCTACCTATAGACCAGAGGTTTCACCCAGTGGGGCAGCGCAGAAATGATCCACATTAGAGACGTCAGCAATTCCCCTTTTTGCACCTTGAAGCAGTAGCATTCACCAGGACAGCTTCTGAACTCCTTGCAGCCCAATGAGGTCTGCCAGTCTTCCTGTACAGCAATAGAGACAAGCAACTGGGCAGCTTCCTCTCATTGCAGGGTATTTTTGGGGAGGAGGTGGCTCACCACCATGGCACGTGCTGGGAAAGCTGCCCGTTCCACAGCTGATAATAACTCTCAGTCAAGTGGCACAGCATCGTTTGCCAGACCGCAAACACTGCGCTGTTTACAAAGGATATACGTAACATCTTTGAACACACTCAGCTGAGTGGAAACAGGAGTAGCGTTTACTGCTTTTAAAACTCTTTGGTGAATTTATATTTACAGAAAGACGATGGGGATCTTCAGGGTTACGGCACACAGCAGCTGTTCCTGCAGCAGTGCCAGCACGGCTGCTAACAAGAAGATACACTGCCTGATTGCTGGTTAATAGCATGAAAGTTAGATGGAATTATACCACGATTCAGATTTGCAGCTTTCACCAGTGTTCCTACTGTAGAGCAGATTAATTTGTCTAGGGGGGTGGGGGTGGGAGGGGTGGTAAAGAGAGACAATGACAACGGAGATTTTCACCCCCAGCTCTCCTGACAGCGCAGGATTCACGAGTAATGGACATCAAGGCACTTTTGCAAATATGAAGAGAAGGCTGAGATTGGCAATACTGTACCCAGTTACTATCTGCAGCTGCAATAATGATGACACATGTCAAGTCCATGTCTGGAAGTTCTGCCTTGCAGAGAAAAGTTACTTTTAAGGCAGCGCAGCACGCTCATTTTCATAGGCACTAACATCCCAGTGGACTTCACTACAGCAGCACATGCTTTTCTCTGGCATTGTTGCTGGGGTGCCTGGTGTGCAGCACTGGGATGCTGGCACAGTTGGAGAGCTGCACACCAATCTGAACATACAAAACCTGGTGAACCCCTGGCAAATCCTGCATTCCTGCTCCAGCCACATCAAAAGAGTCTCCTGAGGGAAAGCAGCTCTGCTTTTCCAACATTTCAAATCAGGATCGATGGGAGACAACCAGCCCTGTTCATACTGGACATGCTTTCTTTTAAAAGTACCTGAAACACTGCAAATGTAAACATCACTATATTTGACATTTATAATTGACTAGAGTGACATTTCGGGCAATACAGCTTATCCTGCAGGCAGGGATTTTGTTCTTATTTAATGCTTGCAGCAACGTGGAAATAAGGGTGCCAATACAGGCAAAATTGGCAACGGCTTTACTAGGAATTAAAGCACGGTACAGATGGAACAACACTCACCCTTCACCATCTTCCCCTCTTTAAAAGAGCTGTCCTTACCTTCTAAAAGCAACCCACAAATGTGGCAGTCAGGTACAGACAGTCCTTCTCCCACAGGCAGGTAATCCTGAGCCACGTTAATGCAAACCTTTTCTTCTGTAATATAAGGACACATCACTTGAGAAATTACTAACAGGATCGGTCAGCGTGCTGTTGTCTTTCCAAATGTCACCACATCAAGGCCAAAAACCGCTCACAGAACACGTGGGAAGCTCTGAGACACAGCCACAGCTCAGGGCGTTGGGATTTCAGCCCCTCTACTGTCCAGCCCTGATCACACACCACATGCAGGTGCCTGTCCCTGGTACGATGCCCTGCCACCACTTTTCACGTGTGCGTTGTGTCAGTAGCAGCTGATTTTCAACAGGAAGTTTTCCAAAAGAACAAAGTTCCTGATGCTAACCAGAACATACGGAAGGGAACAATGAGAGCGCATCCTGGGGCCGGGATGGACCACTGCAGTAATGCTGATGTCACTTCAACACAGCTAATTCAGTTAGCACAGTCTCCAGCTAATATGGAAGATGAGCACTTGGCCCATTCTCACATGATCCTCTGCTTGATATCAAGTATTGATCGGATCCAGAGCCATGTGGAAAAGAACGCTGACCTTGCAAGCAGATAACTTGTCTCCAGTGGCAAAATTGCACGATTTCAAGCTATGATTCTAGTTGAAGGCAATAAATGACTTGAAAAATTGAAACTCGCGTCATTAGTTGCCAGAAGAACACTGACAGTGACAGGCTCCTTCAAGATCATGTGTGCACCACCTGAAGAGGATATACGTGCTGTCTTGCTATCTACTAAACTTACAGTGCAAACCCAGCAGTGCGACTGGCCAGGTACAAGCCCAATCCGTGCAAAACAAATGCTGGTCACAGGAAGAAAATACAAAGGAACGAGCAAGATTAACAGCTGCTAACAGCAGTGAAGGCATGCACCCACATCTCTGTAAAGGGGTCCCAGCTTCTGATGGACTATGAGGCTCAAACAGCTGCAAACTCAGGGGTATTTTGATTTCCCACCTCCTGGCCATAAAACTGACCACTGCAAAGCATGTAAGAAGTCAGCAATTTCCTTCGACATAGTCTCTTACACTTGCCTTTATCCTGTGCTCTGATGATCACCTTACAGGTTTCAGCATCTCCTGTTCCACAGACATTTAATGATGATTAAGGCAAAAGAGCTGATGTAGAACGCTAAATTAAGGGATCAGATCCTGGTCCTGCCTGCGTTATACCTCTCAGGCTTGCAGAGCTTCCTCTGGACGGAGCCCAGCCTCCACACTGCCAGCTGATTAAACACAAGGCTATGACCACAAGGCTGAACTGACTCAACCCCATAAACCTTCCTTTCAAAATCCTCTACAGCTGTCTTTTCATTCAAGAAGTATCTCCCAATCCCATTACTACTTAATCCCTTTATAATCCAATCAACCTCAGCAGCATCATGTCAGCTCACTGTGTCAACACCATAACCCTGTAATATTTCATTCTGGGAAAGAGCAGAGCTACTTTCCATTTCCAGAAAAAAAAACTTTAATTCCTACCCTTGACCCAGCTTTGCACAGAATTACTCTTCAATGAGCATAACCACATTAGAAAGAGAGGCTGCATAACTCCAGTATCACACCGGGTAATAAGGAATATCAAGTTTATCCAGCTGTTTCCAAGGACATTAGACACATGGCATAATTCATACAGTAATTTGGTTTGTTTCAAAGCTTCATTTTAGGTGGATGTAAGATTCAGTCAGGTTATCAGTGTACCGTGCTAACAGCACTCACCCAAGCACAGAGATCTGCAGCCAGGTTTCTTTTCACAGGTTATTTCTTCCCCTGCTCCTCCTATTTTTAGGAAGCAAATGTCTCACCTCAGGCATGCTCTGCAGGTGACACATAGACACCAGCAGCCTCCTTCCATTTCTGCCATATAGACACAATGCAGTGACTACCTGAGCCCTCCTGAGTTAGGTTACACCACCACCATGCTCACCTGCACTGATCATCTCCAGCCACCCTTCTGGTTGAGGGACTGACACCAAGTGTCCCAATGGGTGAGGTTCTACTTCATGGGATGTAAGTGGTCCAACAGTATCAAGCCAAATAGAAGAATAATAGGAGTATGTAGTGAACATTAATGACTGGAAGATACCATTAATGGGAAGCTTAACAGCTAGGAAGCTCCTACAGAATAGCAGGGATCTCGAGCATGATCCTGGTCCAAGACACCAAGGATTTCCTCAGCACAGAGAGGATGCTGCCTTCCCGTGTGTCATTTCAGGTGTAGTGCAGGCACATCGGAGTCATTTATCATCAGCTTTGCAGTCCACAAGAAGACACAGTCCTGTAACCATAGAAACATGAATGTTCCTGTGGACATTTTATACCATTATATCAAAAAAAAAAAAAAAAAAAAAAAAAAAAAAGAATGGTGCTCTGTTTGCTGTCTCCACAACATGACTATCACATCTTAACATCTCTTGTCATTTGGGGCCAAGCAATGAGACTCCAAACGCTTCAACAGAGAAGAGGGATGCAGAAAGAGGCTCAGTTACTGTTAAAAACCATCCCTTTAGGTCTGGGAAAATTAGTAGCCTTAGCAGTTCTGTGTATTTCCAGGAAGCACTTTTAACCATGTAACCCATTCTGAAACAGTGTCAGTCTCTCATGTGCTGCACAGTCCCTTTAAAGCTGTGAACATTCAAGGTACTCCCTGGGCGAAGGATGGAGCGCTCAGCTCCATACACAATTACACATTTACTGAAGTCAGATGCTAGGAAGGATGAAATCTCTCCCTCCTCTGGCAATAGAATTTAATAAATTTAAATCAGTAAAGCATTATCAACCATCCCAGTGTTTGCAGCACAGGGTTTACCGAGCACATTGCTTCCAGATAACGATTGATATGAACCTCCAGTCACAAAAAAAGTGTACATTAGTGAATGCTAACATCAAGAAATTCCACGCAGCAGTGAAACCATTAGAGCTGCAGAGCTCCTACAGGACCTGTAATCACGCTTACTTTACACCCCTTGCAATATCACATGCAGCCCTGAATATCCCCATTGATTCCACAGCATAGCCAATGGCAATTGCTAGAGGAAGCCCTGAACTACAGCAGATCTGGGCAAATTGGTGAGAGCGGTCATTTTGTGTGGCTCAGGAGCTCTGCAGATCTTCATCATCTCTCAGTAGCTATACAAATAAATCTCTTTGGCACCGAAGAACCGTTTATAGCTCTTAAATCAAAAGCTGTTCATTGGTATTCAGCATTTGTAAGCCATTTGTTCTGTCTTAGACAAGATTCTGTACACATTCAGTCACAAAATAGCTAAGCAGTCACTAGTTAAAAGTAAAAAATAATTGGAAAAAAAAAACAAAAAACCTTTTTTAATTAATTATCCTTCCCCAGGAAAGGCAGCCGCCTTAATATTTCCAGTGACTGACTCTGAATGCTGGGGCAAAGGTGTGATTTTTGGTTTTGATGCTGTCTTTCAGTTCTGCCCATTAGGCACAGAGCCTTGACACCGGAGCGATCAGAACACCAAGCAGCTGAAATTGCTCAGCACATTGGAATTGTAACAGAGCATAAAATGCTTCCTCCTGAAGAGGCCACCTACAGACTGCAGGGCAGCTACTTGCAGGCAGCTGCTGCACACGAGGCCAATTTCACATGCTGGAGATGGTTTTGGCTGCCTGTGAAAACCACTTCCCAGCTGTTGTTACTGTATCCCCAGGAACCAAGCTGAACCGGGACAGCATGCTGTGAATCTGCAGGCAGCCCTGAGTGCTGCAACAGGACACGTTCTCACCTCCTCTGACTGTTTTCCCAGAAACATCCACTCTCGAACTCCATGACAGCAAGAAGTTGCTATGCTGAGGAAAAGCATGTTCAGGCAACCAAACAAACACTCAAACTGAATAAACCCAAGCCAGGATGTAAACACATCACCAAAAGCATCACCTACCTCAAGCTGCAGCACACCATGAGGTGTCAGCAGCAGCTCTTCCCATTAGATTTCGCCTGAACATCTGTAGGATAATTATGTTGCTTGTTTTCACAGGCTAAGCTAAAGCGTGGCTTTAGGTAAGCAGCACAAAGCATCTCTCATGTCACAACCTCACAGTGAGCACTGCCTTTAGGAGCCACCTTTCTTTATTACTTTTGTAGGCAGAATGTAAAATATACGTGATAAAGATCCAAAATCCATGGCCAACACTTCATTTCAAGCAAGGACTGAAAACTTAATAGATAGCTTTTTTACCTCTACATTGCAAACAGCAAAGATGAAAATACATTGACTGATAGATATCCACACATAGGGTATAGCTCCAATAGCTCCAGTAACGAATGAGGCTTCTTGACTCAGAAGTCCACGCAAGCTCAAAGAAGAGCAGAAAGGAGGAGAAGGAGGCAGAAAATGACCATCCTCACCATGCAGCCCTCTGAGCAGCACAAAATAACTGCTGTCCCTTCTGGTCCCCGCGACAACATGCCTGTAACTACATCAACTTTCAGTCCAGCAGGAGAACACAATGCATGCAAGAAGTGATGAAACAAACCACTTGGAGCACAGCTTTGGGATTTCACATCTGGGCTGTACCACCTCCCTGAGAACCCCAGTGCTGCTCTGGGGACAGCAGGCCACATCCTGGTGCTCCTGGTGGGTGACACAAGTACGTTTGGGGGACTTGTCCCTCCCTGGGCTCACACTGCTGCCCAGGAATGCCCATACCAGCCCTGCTCTGGTCTGGCCACCACACACCCCTCATCACACAGGGTGCACTCAGGGCTCAGTGTGTTGGTAGGAGCCGATGGAAACACTCCCAAGAACACTCTCATCATTACAGAGCAGCAGCAGATATCTAACTGCACTCTGAAGCTGCATCGATCCCTGAGGGATTTGCCCATTTAAGTCCCATTAGCGTTAATGGGAATCACCTACAGAGCACAAAGACATCTGAATAAAGCAGCCTTGTAAGAGCGAACTCACTGTCATAAGCTAAAATTAGATGTTTGCCATTATTTTCACTGAGGGGAAGGTTAGATCCCCAGTCAGTTAAATCAGCTAATCTGTTCTTAGCGAAACAAAAGCTCAAAGTTGGAAACGAACACCTGGCTTCTCAGCCTTCATTTCTCAACCCCCAAAACATGCTTGGTTTTGTGTTTCTCCTGTGAGATACCTTTTAGCTGTCAGGTGCCAAAGCACCGTATGAACTCACGAGCTCATCAGCACTCACAGTGTTGATGTGGGCAAGCATTCCAACTCGGTCACCAAGTTTGGGTCCAGGCCTCATCCTAGTGAAAGGCACAACAACTGCTGCAGCAAGCTTCTCCCTTCCTTCAGAGCTATGCTGTGCTCTGATCACGACTCAATCCAGCAGGGAAGACTGAGCAGAGCACATGAAATAACAAATTTAAAGCTCACTCGCACCGTAGTGACAGGTATGACAAAATTATACATGAGACAGATAGCTAACTACATGAAACAGCAATTCCAATTTTCCAGTCAGCACATTAAGCAGCTCAGTGACAGACGTACTTGCAAACTGAGAGGAAAACACAAGCCCTGACACTGCCTACACCACGCAGTGAGGTCCAAACAGCAACGAGCAAGCCAACCACCTCCACACTGTGATTTGGATAAAGATGATGCTTGGTTTCAAATCTACGACCAACCTTACGTGGAATCTTCTTTTTCCCTCCTGCCCCAGTAGGTGGGAGGAGACCTCTAACGTCCAGGCATGCCACTCCTCATAACAGGCTGGTAGTCCAGCACATGCTTGACGCTGCTTTCAAGTTTCCACTTATTTCTTACGTGAAGAATTCATATCAAATTCACTCCCTTCAACTTAAAGAACAAAGACAAAGCTACGGTAGATGCCCCCTGCTACCCTGACAAAAAGCGTGAAAGTGTTGGGTGGTATTTCACATCCTCCTTATGGCTTACAGTTCTCCCACCTTTCCAGATCAAACATCAGGATGAAGGTCCTGCAGCTGGGCCCAGAAAGAAGCAGGCAAAGGGCCTGGAAGAACCCTTAGGACAGAGGACCTCTCTTCCAGATTTAACAATGAATTTCTCATTCACTGTCCCAATGCCTCACACAGCTCCTGCCTGAGAGGAGTGCTGGCACAGCTGAGAAGATGCATTCAACAGCTGCTACAGAGGTTACCAGAAGCTGCAGCTGGACATTTTGCACACAGAATTTACATTTTTAGTGGACTCAACTTTCAAGTCTCCAGTAATCTGCTCTGAGCATTTTTTTTACACTGCACAATTCCTGCACCGAAGTGACTTACAGGCAATCTAATCTCCCTTCTTTTCAGCTTCCATAAAGCTTCTTTTTATTTCTTCAGTAATATAAAGAGGCATAAAGGCAATAGAGAACATAACAATAAGCAATTTTGCACCAATTTAACTCAATTGGTTTAAAAGAATCAATGCAGTTAAATGAGAACAACTCTCTGGTGAAGACTAAATAATATTGGTGTGAAAGGAGAAAAAATAAAGCATCCCTTGCTCCTCATCCACGTGGACTGGTGCTACTGCCATTCAAATAATGAATGACAGCTCTGAAACTTTCTTCCTTCATTTCCTTACGACCACCTCTGGCACAGTGCCCTGCCCTAGGTTAACAGCAGAAAAGCATGGCTAAGGAAAGAGAAGTCACTGCAAAAACGAACTGAGCTGCCCACGCTGTCTGAGCATGGTGCCAGTAGCCATGATGCAAAGTGGAATCAGGAAACCTGACTATTCCTTCTTGACCATCATAGCATCCATGATCACAGGTGCTGGGTCAGGACTTGGATATCCTTTGGCTCAGCCCTGCATTACAACACAAGTTGCAAGGATAAGCCTTCAGTCTCAATGAGATGTACTGTTTGTAGTCTCCATTGATGGGCTCGCACTGATGGGTAATAATTACGGCTTGTAGTTGCTAAAAGGCTTCTAACAAACCTCTCAAAGTAATTAATCATAATTAACATTAACCTTAGATACGTTTCAAGCTTTTGGTCCTCAGCTCATTATTTATGGGCCTTTCAAAATCGTTCCATTACATTAATTTTAATGTTTAAGCAAATCTATAAGCAGAGCCTGGCAAACGCTAAAAGTTACACTTCCCAAATTACAATGTGCATGCACATCAATAGCTTAGTCTTGTTTCTTTAATGCGACGTTGAGTCATGAATTCACGGTCTACAGAAATGATTAGAATAGGGCAAGGTCTGTTTTGCAAGGCAGATATCACGGCTGCTTTAAAGAGATGGAAGCTACATGCAGTGCAGGCTATGAAAAATTTAACATTTAATCAAAATGCTTTGTATACATGCTAACTACATACTCTGCTATAGATGTGTGTTCTTCTGAACGCTCTTCAAATGTCTTTTCCCCACTTCTAGTCAAAAATCAGGTAGAAAAGTACACCTAAAAGAAGATCAGTTTCATACAGAAATAAAGAAATAGAAGAATGCTCAAGTCAATATCAGCAAAACACAGGAAGATTCAGTGAGCTGAGAGTTGTATTTTAATTCCCACTTTTTTCCAGTCACCATGAGCTTCACCTGACAGCCACAGCTTTTCAAATGTTATGGACAGCATCTCAGCAACCACATCAGCCAGCTCCCTCAGGACCTTGGGATGCATTCTGCCCAGCCCCATGGACTCATACACACTCAGTCTCATGAAGTGGTCTCGGACTTGCTCTGCCCTCACAGTGCAGGGCAGCCTGCATCCCCAGTTCCCACTTGCAAACTCAGTTTCAGGGGTGTGAAGTGGCTGGCAGTGAAGACTGAGGCAAAGAACTCATTGAGTACCACAGCCTTCTGCATGTGCTTACTAGTGCATGTGCTCCCTCCTAGCAGGGAGATGTGCTCTCTTTGGCCTGTCCCTTCTGACTCATGGACCTGTAGAACCCCTTCTTCTTGCCTCAAACAACTCCCACCAAGTTCACTTCAATCTGCACTTCCTAAGCCCACCTCTTCATGCTCAGACAGCATCCCTGTATTCTTCCCAAGTGACATGTCCCTGTTCACACTGTGTGTACTTGCCCTTCTTTCCCCTCAGCTTGACCAGCAGGTCCGTGCTGAGCTGCGGTGGTTTCCTGCTCCCTCTGTTTTCCTGTACTGGAGCACTGAGAGCTATTGTGCTCCCAGATTAGGTGATTAGCATCACAAATACTGCACACTGTACTTCAACACCACACAACAGCACACGAAAGGCAATGCATGCACTGAGTTACAGACAAGTGAATTCACCCACTGAGCACAGTAAAGTTGGTGCAAGAAGGCAACAGAAGCAGAGGAAAGCTGTACCCCAAACCACAGGGTCACGATAAAGGCACACAGATGCTTACTGCAGCCAGCCCAGGAGATGGCCCCTGCTGCCCCAATGCCATTTTGGAGCAGTAAGCTTCAGCCACAAGACAAAGGCACTAAAACAAGCTCATCCACGGCATGCATCCCTTCATCACCTCTCCTGGCAGCAAGGTAGTGTTAGTTAATGAGACTGTGACAAGGTTTAAAAGATACCAAGTCACCCTTCCAGTCAATAAAGCCATGGCTAAGATGGATACCCAGCTCCTTTTCAAATTTCAAAGGTGCAGAAATACTTTCACTAATGGGAACTGAAGAGCAATGGTTATCCAAAAAAGAGCAGTCAATCATAACTCCTGTTAATAAGAACAAGCAGAGGTCCTGACCCACCAACACCTCTTGGAGCTCCTATTCTGGCAGCCCGACGGCCCCTGGAGGCATGTGAAGAACAGGGTGGCTAAACCACCCTGCACAGTTTATCACAGAATTACAAAACAGAATTAAATCCTTTGTCTTTGCACAACTACAAAGCAG
This sequence comes from Cyrtonyx montezumae, assembly GCF_038088225.1. Lineage (NCBI taxonomy): Eukaryota > Metazoa > Chordata > Aves > Galliformes > Odontophoridae > Cyrtonyx > Cyrtonyx montezumae. The sequence continues at coordinate 52,377,933 of NW_027071826.1, read as the reverse complement.
GGCACAGTTCTGAGAGCGAAAGGCCTTTATGTGCTTTGTAAGGCAGACTTTTCAGCAGGATCTGGCCATGAGCCAGCATCTATCTGTGTCACTTTTTAAAGATAATCTGGTTAAACAGCTACATCTTTCCTTATTATGTTTTTTTGTTTTGTTTTGTTTCCACCATACACATGAAAATTAGCTTAGAGCCTGAGAGGGCTGATTTCCATTTTTAGGGATATGTTTTATCATTGTGTGCAGATAGGATTTGCAGTCCTTGTTGAATGTGCTCCGTTACCAACAGCCCCTTGCTTTTCTCAGCCCGGAGAAAGAAAAAAGGACATTTGCATCATGTTAGCAGAGAACACAGTCCAGCTTCCCTCCAGAAGAAGAAAAGCCTTGAATTATTGCCCCTCCCTAATAAAGCCAGGAAAATCGAAGCACAATAGAAGCTGAGAGCAAATTTTTCCCAATGCTACAAAAAAGGCAGAAAGAAGCATCAGCTTCTGTCCTTTCATTTTCAGGTTGCTGTCCTTGAGATTGGGCCCTCGTGCATGTGATGTGGATCTGACATAAAAGCAGAGCAACATAAAAAAAAACCAAAACCACCACTGTAAATGTTTGCAGCCGTAAATAAAAATAGCTAATTTGCACACGCCTTGTTGTCAGTCACATCACTGGCAGCAGCAAGAGCTCTGCAGCTCCGACAGCTGCACTTGGTGCCTAACTTCAGGCAAAGCTTTGAGAAGCAGGTCTGAGATCTCAAACCACGAAGCATCTTTCCAGGAGAGAAAAGAGGACTTGGGAAGATAAGGCACAAGAAACCCTGCTTCAGTGTTATTGCAGTTATTTGTAGCGGGGGGGCGGGGGAGGTCACATCACACACCAGTCCCACTCCATAATGCTTTTTCCCAGTTCTGTACTGATATGAAACACTTGGCCAAGAGTAGGCCGGCAGTGAGCAGCTCCTGTGTGTTGAGTTGAATCGTCCCATTTTGCTTCTTCTATTCAATCCACCTCCTACCTCTGTTTGCTCTCCAGCTGTGAAAATTCATAGACTAATAGGCTTCCCTGTCTCTGCTAACGGGAGGATTTTATTTTTAACATCTTATTTAAATACAATTACTGTATCAAATTCAGCACTTTCCACACAGTTATTCCACATATTTACTAAGCGATGAAGGAAGCATGTTTCAAGCTATATTGAAGTGAGAAAGCGTCTAAGGCCAAAACAAGAAAATGCTTTTCATAATTGAGGCATAACGGAACGTTAACTGGTTGGAGGGGAAGGGGAGAAACATGTCAGCGTCTCTAAATTCTTCCTCCAAAGGCATACATATAGACAAGTAGACACAGGCATACAACAGGAAGAGCAACTGACGGTCAGTAACTGAAACACTTGCCAATAGGAACTCAATTTCACAAGGCTATCAGCTCCAACTCCTTTGGCCACAGGTACAAAAGAGTGCAAGGCTCACAAACCCAGTGCCCTACAAACATGAGACTACAAATACAAATCGCTTCCCGAGAACTACGCCCCGCTGCTTGCAGCAGCAGAAGGAATCTATGCCACCTATTCTGAGTGCCAGCCAAAACACAGTTTTCTAATTAGAGGGAGAACATCCCATCCAGACAAAAGATATCCACAGGAAGAACGTCAGGGAGACCACGCACAACAGCACAGCTCGAAAGGGAGGGCAGAGGAGGACCTCCAAAGGGTGATGAATACTGGAACACAGCTACAATTTGTGATAACATTTAACCCTTTGCCCTCAATTTAGATGCTCTAAGACGTTGAATGAATACCAGTACGTCAATAACCTAGGACAAACACAAGCACAGCCAGCATGGCACTCCCCCTCCTCCTAGTATCATCTCTCTTCGTGCAGCAGCTTGTCTGCCGCATCACACAGGGCACTGTGTCTGGGGGACCCATCGGTGGGCACTGAGCAGTGTATGCCCTGCTGCAGCTGTGTGGCACAGCACTTGGCACAAAACAACTTCTCCCCCGTACAGTAGGGTTAGTAAAACACTCAGGACTTGAAACAAGCATACACAGTCCCTAGTTTGAGTGAACAACCGTGCATCCTTTCACCTAGAAAGGATGGATAAGGAAAAGGCAGCAGAGCTCACTCAATTCAAGACCACAGTATCAGAAAGAAGCCTTCAGGATGACAAACGGGCAGAAATTAAGGGGGAAACATCAGTACATAGAATAGAGTCCAAAAGAGAGACAAGCTGAGTGTTAAGTGCTGGATCCCCTTAACATCCATCCCCACGAGTGAAATTGCTAACACCTCGATATCCATTACACCAACCATTTGGCCTGCACAACTCTCCAAGGAAGGGCTGCTGCCAAATCTCTGCTTCCAAACACACTGGCTGTGAGCTACTGAAACCTCCATCCTGCTGCTGCTCTAGTGCTGCTGGCAGAGGAGCACGTCTTCTTGCACTCACTTCTCAGGAAGAACGCACAACATTCTGTTCAGCTTTCCAAGTGTGCCCTGACATTGCACGCACTGTGTCACAAGGCTTGGAGCAGCCCACACCCACCAGGACCCCCTTCCTCTTTCAGCTGTGCGTGGCTGGGCTGCTCTGTCTTCAGCAACAGAGATCCAACTGCTTTGCTGTTAAAAAAAAAACAAAAACAACCTGTGCTCTTAAACCACTGCATTTACTAAGTATATTTTCTATTAATGTACAAAGAAACCCAGGATTAATAGCATTCTAAGAGAAGTCTTTGAGACTTAGGCTCCTCAAGCAGCTCTTGCTGGACACCAATAGCAGGAAACCTGCTAGTGGGAATAACTGATTGATTCAGCTACATATCCACTTAAGTGGATAACAGACTTATTATACACCTACTGAGTTAACCAACAGTAACATTACAAGCAGCTATGAATAGCTACAATCAACCCATCTGTGCTCTGTCAATCAAAGCATATTGGCTATGATTAGCTACAATCAAATCATCCTCTGCATAGAGAATCCCGTGTGACATAAGTATATTTAATTCTAGACACAGCGCTGTGTTTGCATTTATTTTTGGGAAAACAAGGAATTTGAGCCCACTGTGCAGAGTCCTTTGTAACACTCTGGGTAAATAATGAAAAAAAGAGTATTTTTAACATTTTTACTGACACAACACACCCAGTAACATGTACATGAGCAAAGGAGCCTAACCAGCCTCCCCCATAGGAAGAGCTGTCAGCATTAATGCTGCTGCTGGTGCACCGAGGAACCAGCCAGCATGCAATAAGGCTCACATGCAAGGACACCATCCTCATGCTCATTTTACATTCAGCTCTCACTGTCTCAATTTACACCTAATTTACAATCATCTGTTTGACAAGCCAGGTCATGTAAGGAAGAGAGAGAGCTTGCAGAATCCTCAGCACTGCATCCACGGACAGAGTTGAACAAAACCTGGCGCTGCTCGGCCTACTGTCTCCAACGTCCTCTCCCAAAACCAACTGAAACGTGGGCCAAGAGTGACCCGTACTTTGGCCCAGAGGTTCGTGGGACCGCGCAGAAGTTGCCTAAAGCAAGCAGCAGGCCCGAGCAGCCTAAAGTGAGCATCAGGCCCTGTGCAGCAGCCCCAAACCCAGCTGCAGCCACCACATCCCAGCCTCTTCCCCCAGGGAGGGCTTTATCAGCACAGAACCAGCCACAGAGGTGGGAACAGTGGGACTGGGAAGTGAAGGATGGAGAAATCAAATGAAAAATACGCGGCAGCTGGTCAGTGAGACTTGATTCTCAAATCTAATCTCAGTTGGTGCAGTCAATGGGGGAGAAATGCCACAATTTGCATGACAAGAGCCAAGTGAACTGAACAGTGGCAAATCAATTCTGCAAGAGAAGATAAAGTAGAATATACCTAATATATTAGCAGCAAGGTGGGATTCAATTCCCATAATGTCTGAAGATATTGATTAAAGCAGACACTTGTGTGTTATTATGATTATTATTCCTCTTCCACTTAGGACTTGGAGACAACTGAGCCATATAGATGCCGCTGTCTTACACAAATGGAAACGTACTTGGCTGTTGAAGAAAATAACGTCAAGTCCACATCCATTAGAAGTAACAGCCCTAGAAATCATTAGGGCTGGGCACCTGAGCGTGGTACGAAGCAGTGCTCTCACGTGGGTGCAGGAGGGATTCAGTGACTTCCATGTGTACCTACCAGTGGAGAAGGGCACAGTACAGTCAAAAGGAAGTATCAGTTCTTATCTGCAGCGTAGTTCCGTAACCACCCAGCACATTATCTCTGCCTCCCATCCCATTTATTTGTATGTGATGGCCAACACTGAACACCATAACCTAACTCTAACCACTGCTGGTTTTAATACTAAAATACTCTCAAAATAGGCTCCTACTGTTGAAATTCTTTCCAGCGCTACCAAAAGCTTCCTCCCCTTGCCTGGGCACCATTGCCATTACAAAGTTAAACCACCTCATTTTTAAAGGCTCTGAGGCAGAATGAGAGCAGCAGATCGGACACGGCGAGCACATTCGGGACACAAAAAGAAAGCACCTTCCCAGGACGCTGCCCGCGACTAAGCACAAGGCAAATAAATGCCAAATGAAGGGCACTGAGAAGCCCAAGTTGCTTTTAAAAATCCAATTTGCTACAATTCTTTTTTTTTTTTTTTTTTTTTTTTTTTAAATACAGTGCATGTCACTTATCGGAGACAAAGGCTGAGGAAAAGCTCAGCCAGCGCTGTGGATGTCACGTAATCCATTCAGCACAGCACAAGAAAAGGCTGGTAAACACATCTGAACCTCATCAATGCCAAATCTTTTGACACCATTGCCAGCTGAAAAAGAAACCCCTCAGTCCCACCTCCAGCACAGCTCATTTCAAAGCAGCCTCTTCCTGCAGCACGCAGAAGCCAGCCAGAAGCTCCATCCCACCCTGAATGCTAAGCACATTTTACTCACAGTCAGTAGACAATACCACCGCAGATCCTCCCTGAAATGCAGACTATGAATGGTTCACAAATTAAAAGCATTAGCTACTGTAAGCGACAAAAACTCAACCAGATCTGCACAGACCAGCACGAGGTATACTTTTTCCTAGACTGGATCGACGGCTTCCAAAACGACTGGCTCTCTGCATACATTTACAATGAATAATAATCAACTCCCCAGGTTCTTAAGAGTTGTCTTATTCCTTAATTCTTTATCAGGATTCATCTACCAAGCAAGTTTTTCCAATAAGGTAGCTTCAAAATGAGAATGGCATCCAGGCATCAAACAATAGAGAGACAAGAAATGATCCCAGTGTTTGGTTGGACCGCTTTATTTCCTATGCACCTGTCCATTTGAGGGCAATACGGACCAGTTTAAGATTGTTTTTCTTTTCCAACCTCCCTTGCCCATCTTCCTTCAAGAAGTTCTTGCAGCAATGACAGCCTGCAAAATGTAGAACCCTCCCATGCCAGCACGTCTCCCCCACTTGTGCAAGTATCACTGCTTGAAGGTCATTTGGTGAAGGAGAAGAGGGAGTGATCCGGATGAGCAACTCACAGAGAACCCCACACACTCAACAACTCAAAGCAGAAGGTTAACACAATGCTGGAAGCTTTGCTGGAACCTCCTAATCCAAACTGGAACACAGGGAAAACCGTGTGCAATAACAGCCTGTAGTGAAACAGCAAGAGCCAGGATAACAGCTCCACTCGGTGTGATGTTTTCAAACCTAACACCTGAGTATAAACCATTCTGAAAAACACCACGCTCCATCACTGAGCCGTGTCAGCACCACCAAAGGAAACTCAGCTCATCTGCCGAACATGGTCCTCGCCCTTGTAAATAAAGCCTTTCCTAGGCTCCCTCCCCTCGCAGCCGAACAGCAGCATATGGCAGCCACAGACATTGATGCCCCACTCCCAGTGACACTGCTGCTCCAGCCCTGGGAGCTGCCCCCCCCTCCACCAGACAGCCTTTGCCAGCCACCTACTGCTGCTCTCTTGGCAGCAACATGCTCCCATGCCGTGCGCTGCCAAGCGAGGATGCCAATCTTTGGACATCAGCCTCTGGGCTGGCGCCAGATGGATGCTTTCTGCTGTTCCTCTGCTTTGTGATCCTGAATAACAAGAAAGCACGAGCTGTAAAAACAATGTCATTACCTACCGAAGAAGTAAACCCCTCTGTCCTGCTAACCCCTCACTGCACGCACTCCAGGTTGGGGCTGTACCCCAGATCCACACCACCTGCCAGGTGAGAGGCTGCTGCCTGCTCCATCACCCCAACTCCAGGCAGGTTGTTGCTTCCCAACCAGGGGGACAAAGGGAACAGCAACCTCCACGGGCAAGCAATCACCCAGCACACAGCCTGCCGGCCTCCAACGCTATCCTGTGTGCAAATAGCAACAGTCTGCGTGTGTCTGGCATGTTCACCAAGAGAAATCCTGCATATGTTTTACTGTGAATAATTAGGACCGACACTCCAACTCTGATCAAGGTAGCTCTTCTTAGGGCTCTGTTGCTCTAGAAAATTAAAATGAGAGTACAGGACACAATACAAAGCCATCCACACATACCACCATCCTGCTCTGCAGGACATGGTGATCGGGTAGGACTTGGAGCAAAGACATCAAGCAAGGTACCACACTGCTCATCTCACAGAACCACCAACGTTGGAAGAGGCCTCTAGGCTCATCCAGGCTATCCACCTATCACTATTATTTCCCACTAAAACACATCCCCCAGGGCCACATCTAAACATTGCAAGTATGGTTGTTTGATGGTGTCTCCCTGCCTTCTTCCCAATGGGAAGCTCATACGAAAGCTCTGTAATGCAATCCAAATCCAGTTTGGATATGATGCATGTAGATCTTAACTTTAACAGTAAAGGTTTTCGAGATGCAGAAGGCAGTGGAAGCCACAGAAGCCCCCAGCCATTCATCCGTGCTATGTTGCCTATGAGGGAACTGAGGGACTGACTTGCAAGAAGGATACTGCAGCACTGGAGTTGCTCCTGCAGCTCGTTCCACATGAGCATGGAGAAGGTTTAATCATTCCGTCCCGGACAGCTACAATGGAAGCGATGAGTTACAGGAGTCAGGGTTGGTGTCTAATCAGCATAATTAATCTAATTAGATGATTAACCTGAAGAGGTGCTCCTTCAGGCACAAGTAAAATATTGCATGAATCACTACTTGGCAACAATCATAATTAATTTGAAAGTGCAAGCTGTGGTTTGTTGGAAGGTACGGACTAAGTCAAAAAAGGAAATACACAAAATATTAGGAACGAGGAGTTCAGCTCCAGGCACTCTTACCTCTGCCCACCAGAAACATCTGCTAACTCATCAGATGCTGGAGAATGGTTTGGGATGATACCTGTTACAACCATGTATAAGAAATGACACCATTCCTTTCACAATCCTAACAAAATGATGGGAGAAGCAACTGAGCAGCATCACATGTGACAACGGAGAGTTGCCTGGCTTTGATTCCAAGCGACTGTTTGCCACGTATGCGAAACGCTGCAGCAGTGCAAGCAAACATCAGACAGGGAAAGGCTCCCAGCACATCCCAGCAACGTGTGGCTTCGTACATGCGCTTTGCAGCCTGCCTGCACACTTGATGGCTGTGAAAATAATTGCTGCAGAAGTGATTTATCCCCTTCAAGCCGATCTAAAGCCAATAGAGTTCAGTGAACTCTGAATAAGAGTATTTACAGCTATTGCCAGCTAACGCGTTACAGCCAATAGAAAAATTATCTTCTATTTCATATTTGGAGAGCTAATGTGCAGCACACTTCATCTTTATTCCTTAGCTTCCAGTAGAGAAGATGCAAATGCTGAAGCTCTTCAATAATCTGCCATCATATAGCATTCAGCTCAGGAAAAAAACGTCCCCGTTTTATTAAAGTCCAAACCAATTACTGCTCCCGTCATGAAATAAATCACTGCTTACAGTTTTATCAACTCATTACATACGAAGGCAGCTACCAACCTTGTAGACATCCGTACTAAGACACGGAACCACAGCTGCTCAAAGCAGTGTCAAGGGAAGAAAGGAGCAAGAGCTGTTCAAGTTCTGCCTTGCCCACTGCCATGGGTCAGGAAAGTGGCAGAGACCCTGTTAGGTACACTTCACACTTTTATTCTGTCCTTAGGTGCCGCATATGAAGACATGAAGAGGCCCTCAAAGATCTCCAGCAAGCTCTGTGTTATGGTTTTATGATTTCTGTTGTATTATTGATATTCCACATTATAACATCATGTGGTGTATTAGGAGTTAAAGAGTTAATGCTCCAGCTCCGTTCTGGGTATACCTGACCGGGAATCAAAGCTGGGCCATGGCCGTGCAAGCACCGGCTCCTAACCACTACACCACAGCATCAACTCTTAATTACGAGGGGACGGAGTCACGCTGCGGGCGAGGATGCTTTTGGTGTACGCCATCCTGCTGTCGGCGCTGGCCGGCTGTCTCATCACGCTGCTGTTGCAGCTGCTGCTCCTTTTTCTTTAACTCCCAATACACCACATGATGTTATGATGTGGAATATCAATAATACAACAGAAATCATAAAACCGTAACATTCTGGAAGTGAAGACTTAGCCCTGGCTTCCTTCATCCCACCAGCTGCACGATTCCTACCAATGATCCTCTGAGCATCCTCTCGGCCTCCTCTCCAACTGCTCTTGTTGTCCAACATCCTTGTGCTGAGCCCAGATGCCCACAGAGCAGACTCTGTGACCCAGCCAGCTCCAACGCTGTGTCACCGACAATGGGCAAAGCAAGCTCAGCCACCTGGGTATGCTGCCTGGACTGGAGTACTGCACCACCAAAAACAGCTTCACTGGTGCCTGTTTTTGTGATTACACTAAAAAAAAAAAAAAAAAAAAAAAATCAACCACCAAAGTATGAATCAAGTCCACCAACGGGAAAAAACGCCCATGGTGTTCTGGATCTGCTGTCTAAAGGCCTTGAAAAGTTGTTTTAAATTGACTTGGAATTGAACACCATGACATTAGATTAGATTATGAACAGGTGCCTCACTGCAATCAAGAGCAATAACAGCAACAGCAATTACAGAGTGTTTGAGTGCCAGAAAAACACGTTTTTAATTTGTCATTGCTAATATTTATCCAAGTTAACTGCTGACTTACTCTGTTGATTGTAAAACTCTGGAGCCTGGGGTGGAATCTGTTTTTCCATAGGGCTCCATCAAGAGAATCTTTAGTGGCAAGCAGAGAATGAAAGGCAAATCAAAAGTATGAGAAAGGGTCCAAGCAAGCAAGTTCTGCAGTTGTTTTGCATAACAAACACAGCACAGGGCTTTGTTCCTCCCCCATACAAATCCTGAGCAATCTCTACAGCTATCAAAACAATTAAAAAAGAAAAAAAAATCAGATGCTGTGCCTTTCTTCTTGAGTACTTCTACAAGCTTCAGATAAAGTTCGCCCATGTGCAATCAAGAGACCATCACTACTGAATTCCTCTTGCCTGCATAAGGCAGTAATTGATGCTGATTATCCTGGGAGCATTACCTACCGTGCTCCAGGCAAGTCATGGTACCGTACCATAGCTGCATTGCTTCCTGCTCATTTCAGCTCAGCTTAAAAGTGCACACTAAAGAAGTTTCTGCACTACTGAGAGCATCTGCACCCAAACACTCCTTGTGCTTGCTCTTTCACGGGTACAGGATTTTGTCTTCCAGATAAACACAGGGATGAAAATGCTGTATTTCTGTCTCTGGCTTAAAATCACATTTCTTGCCTTTTCTCGTGCACACTCATTCATCTATGAAGTACGGATTGTGCACACATCACTTCCCAGAGCAAGAATGCTGCGACACTTTCACCCCATCCTAGGACTGCCCCCAACTTGCACAGCTCTTGCTCCACACCGTTACCTTATGGATTTGTGTAGATCACAAACAACTTCCATCACCAAAACTACAACCCAGTAGCTTTGCTCACGGTAACAGGAGCTTAACCCCTTACTGCCCATTTTCCACTTCACTGGATTTGACGCCACGAGACAGTTGCAACCCTCTGAAGCCAGCAAGGTGACTGGTGCAGGAGCAAGCCCAATGGGAACAAGCATTTAGAGACAGAGGAGTATCGTAGTTTGGAGACAACATCCCAAGCACTGGGTATGCTCTAACAGGTATGGATGCCACGCACTGCCACATCCACTTAACACAAAGCCTAATTGTGCAGAACACTTCCCTGCAGCAAATTGGGGACTTCACCACAATTGCTACGCCCTCAAACAAACCAAACAATAAAGCAACTTGCATGAAAGTCACACTTCAGTCCCTTTAAAGTTGCATTAGGGTCATTATTCTGAAACTGAAATGGGTGAGTCAAGTTTGAGATGCTTTTCAGCCAAATGTATTCCAACAACAACCTTCCCAAGCCTACAAAATAGTTCCTCAGGTAGCTGCAGGTTTGCTGAAAAATGCATTCTTGAAAAGCGATTTTGTAAAGAAAAATCTCTACTTGCACTTGCATTGCACAACGTCATGGGTTCAGCAGTTCAGCTGATTTCTACAGCGTCTGCTCGGCTTTAAGACTATTACACGCACATGCACACCGTATAATCGTAGGTACAATTCTTCCCCTTATTATTTAATCCCCTGGAGCTATAACTGAAAAATGCTAATATTACCTCGCATGCTTGAAGCGGCTTGTTAAAGAAAGGCAATTTTCTCATGTGTCAAAAGATTCCAGTCTCATGAGATCCTCTGGTTAATTCATAAAGTAATTTAATCATAATTAAAGCAAAATTACATCTTACCCAACCATCGTGTTTTGCAAGATGGACTTAGCTGAAAAACAAAAATCTTCCCTGCCAGGAGGAAGAGAGTAAAATCACATCAAAGGTGAAGGAGCAAAGTGGAGGTTTTGTTTCCTCGTGGGTTGCATCCAGCCATACCCAACATGACGTGGAAATCAGGACTGGACTCAGAGCACGGCACCCAGTGTTGGTTGGGCTGACCTAGCGAAGAACACAGTGCACATGTAGACACTGGAGATGAAAGTTTTCAGTTCCTGCTTTGAGTATGGTAGAGAACTAAGACAGCCCTGGAAATTAATTATTAATACAGTCAGTTTCATCACCCGGACTCTCAGGACTGAGAAGTACGTACATTATTAATACTGCGGGGGACATTAAATTGTTCCGTGGGATTTTTGTATTTAACATGTTAAACAAAAAGAAATGGCTACGTCAGATAGACATGAACTTCTTCCCACAAATGGGAAGAACGATGGGATGTGTTCCTTACCTTTCTTCTGATGACCCAGGGCTTGCATTCCACAGACTCCACAAGCCTGGAAGGTTTGGAAGGCGCAGCAACCATAGGAAAGCAGCACCAGAAGAGCATTGTGATTAAACACACACAAAGTTTCTATATGGCTCAGAGCCAAAACACCTTTTACATTTCAGTTTTTTCTTTGAAAAGTAATGGAAGTAAACAGTTAATAACGAAACAAAAATCCCTCTTGCGATTATAATCCAGAAGTACTATTACGACCCAAAACAAGTTCCCCTCTCCTTTAAGAACTTCAACATAAATCACAACTTTAAATATTCATTAGTGAGCGAGTAAGAATTACAGTGAACTCAAGTTATTCAAATTGTGCTTCATTTTTCCTGCAAGCTTCAGACAGTGGGCTCTAGGCATCCTTCAGATCTCTTCGAGGAACAGCAGTACTGTGGTTAACACTCAGGGAACCTGCAGGGCTACTCCCAGACTGATGACAATATTTACGAAGGAATACTCGGTGCAATTGCCTCCCAGAGCACTGAGAAGACTCCTGGAGCTGTGGATGGCTGGCAAGTTAATTACGAGTTAAAGACCTCGATTTGCCCGACTGGTAGATGTATTAAATCAATTGGCAATTAGTTAACATGGATTTTTGACCATGGCATGCTTTCCAGGGCACTGAGCATCCCTCGCTTCTTTACAAAGCATTTTGCAGAGAGACCAGAGCTCACGTACCCCACAGACCTGCCCTGCAGCGTGCCCGACAAGGAGCAATGGCACAGGAACCTAGGGGCAACCCTGCACGTTCTTGGTGATTTTCTGCACGAGAAGGCAGGCTGCCAGTCCCAGTCTGACACACTGCTAAGGTCCTACGTACAGCATTCTTACTTCTCAGTCACAGTGGGAGGCATAATTAATCTTCATTGACTTGAGTGGGAGTTTCAGGTTTTCACCTGCTTTCTTCTTTAGGAGAACTGTCTCTTTCCCTTCAGGAGAGGAAATGGTGAGTTTAGCCATGACTTCATAATGCTATGTTAACATGATGCCCCTCTTCATACCAAGCACTAATCCCACCGCGCTTGCTGGCAAAACTGCCAGGTTATTATTGCTGTAATAATACGTTCTGCTAATAAGCTGGTGTCATCTTCGCCACAGTTGAGCTCAGTAAATGAAATTAGGCTCTGTGGTGGCACTGTCACAGGCTTCAGGAGAGCTAGAGCTGTGCCAGCTCCCTCCCTGCAACACGGGGTCGATCCTTGCCCTGAATGGCACAAGGAAACACCAGAACCTCTGCCCACCGTATCTCTCTGGTGCTGCTCTCACTGCTGTCAAAAGGACCAAACAAAACACTGGTGCGAGTGTCGGCAGCAGATAACAGATGACCTAGATGAGCTTTCAAATTAAATGCTGTTCAATATGTTAATCTGGAATTCTACCGCCAAATGCATATCAGATTGCTACTACCAAGCAGAAAGCAATATTCAATATGCTGCTATACGTTATGAGCCAGAACTGTGTCAGAGCCCGAAGACAGACTGTATCAGCACCAAACTGGTACAAGCAGTGGAGGAAAATGCAATAAACACAATAAGCAACGTACTACTCCACAGAGAGAAGAATTAGGGAACGGCCTCAGGTTGTGCCAGGGGAGATCCAGGTTGGACATGAGGAAAAAGAGGAGGAGCAGCAGGAGCCAGGCACCCCTAGTGCATCTGTAACACTGAACGAGCACCCTCGGACAGATGGAGTTCTCCCATTTCTTACATCTAACTGAAAACAACAGGTGCAGAAGAAAAAAAACACATCTTTATTCCAAACAAACATCATTATGGCTTCAGCAGCTAGTCTGAACTGAGCAATGAAAGGACTGATCAATGGATTCATTGAGCAAAGGATTAATGGACTAAGCAATCCAAAACCTGATGCAACAACCTAGTTTAAAGAACGGGACAGGTGCCTGTTTCCATCCTTTCATTTGAGATGACACCACGTTTCTAAAACGGTTTCACAATTAGTTGTACTTTCTGCTCAGAGCTTTGGGCACTGAAGTCCTGACAGGCAGTGCTTGGCACCAGACACAGAGGTATTCACACCACGGAAACTCAGTTCAGCCTAACTGCAACCACAGGCTCTTATTATTACTCCATAGTGCTGCATCTGTACAACAACCGTTTCCCAACCCTCCAGATTCCTGCTCAAAGCTGCAGACAGTTTTATCTCCATTAGCAGCTACCCAGGCAGGCAAAACTGATAGGTTAATAACTTCTGCCGTAATGCAATCCTGTATTTATTCCTGTACCAGGCATTGCCTTTCAAATGAACTAAAGCATTTTCAACTTCAACCTAATGCTGAGAAATCAGTTTTTCAGAGCTAATTTATACCTTGAAAATAAGCATTCACTTTTTCAAGACAATGCCACGGGATGTTAAAGCTCTTTCCTTTACTGCTTGCAATACACTGAGAGGCACACGTTACATTTTTGGAGTAAAGTGACTCCCACAGAATGCTGCTGCACCAGCTGGGGCTTCTCCAAGCAGTTCTGTCATTATCTCTACACTAACCTTTGCTGAATTCTTATTGTCTGTAGGTTGCTTTGCACTGGTGCTGCTGCTGACAATGGAAAAGCAATTGAGGTTTCAGAATTGAAACAGAGAACCTAATTTAGCCCCGAAGACTTTTATTACTGGTTATGATGTGCAGAAATGAGAAAACACAGCTTGACTTTCAGAACATATTGCAGCTTTGCTCAACTGGCAGTGCCTGAAACCATTTTTTTTTTCTTCCCTCTAATTTGCAACCACAGATGTCCTCTTTAGCAGAATTCCAGCGGTACTATTGCTAAAATAAGTCCCGATTATTAGGAAATAATTCTGCCCAGCAATGAACTTTCTTCAAAAATTCTATAACCATCAGCTCCTGTCCAGTCTCTGCAGCCAACAGAGGCCTAGCACAGACCACACAGAACAGAGCACGATACATGCAGGTGGCTCCAGAGCTGCTCCAGCAGCAGGCGAGGAGCTCACACAGAAAGGCTTTCCAACAGGAGGAGGAGCGGGCTCCATTTCTGCTGGTGCTTTCCAACCGTGCCCAGCACAGGCTGCAGCTGCTGGTGGAGGAGGCTGGGCAGGACCGAGCTCCTCCGGGAGCCATCCTGCAGCCACCTCCCCCAGCTGCCTGCGGATGCTCGGGCAGCACTGCTGCCTTTGCGAGGCAGATCTTCATCTTGAAAGCCTCCCCTCACCCTTTGGATGCGACAGGCTTACAAGGAAAGGGTGCTGAAATGATCCTTCTTAGTATTCTGCGGAGTATTTTGTTACAGATCACGCCATCTGTCCGAGCTCGGGAATGCAAATGAATCCATCCATTTTTTAAAATATAAACTTCAATAAATAAATAAAACACGCATGCAATATTAAAAACCTTCCCATGACGACCTTGGGTTACTTGGGCTTATTATTTGAGATGTGCTCTTGAAAAAGCGGGAAGATCCTAAACACATGTTCCGATTTCAGAAAAGAGATTCCCATTATTTATAGCTTTATCTGTCTTTGTGTGAAGACAATACGCTGGGCTTTATCACCCCAATATTATCCGATACAATACCGAGTGTTCTGTTGATATTAATGTGCTTACAGCTTATTACACAGAGTTAATTAAAAGCTGAATAAGGCAAAATCTGCACATCCTGCACATCTAATTAGCCTGCAAAAGCAGCTTGCAATACAAATAGCTCTGTAAGAGCATTATGCTATCACAGTGCAGCACGCCATGCCGCTCTGGTTCCCTCTGCTTCCAGGAGGAAACAGGAGCCCTGAGCCTCTCACCCCTGGGGGAATGCTTCATCAAGGTGTTCAAGCTCCAGCTGGATTACATCTCAGCCCTCTCCTCCCTGAGCAGTACAGAACACGGTGCACAGGGCACGTGTGGGCCACCACAGCCAACCTCTAGGCCAGGCACGCGCAGCAAGACGCTGCTTCGTCTCATGGCCATGCAACTGCAGTCCTCACCATGCCCATTCTGGGGCTGCACAAGCCTGAGAAGCCTGGAAGGGCCATGCTGAACACGTTGCCCATGCACACGAGCACTGAGCTGGACTGTGATCTGGGGACAGCCTGACAGAGCTCGCTGCTCTAACGAAGCTGCGGTAATTCACACCAGCTGAGCATTTATCCCCCAGGAACCTAGACTGGCATAAGTTATGTCAGCTGCCTGCATCCTCTCAGCCGCTGCTGTGTCATCCAGCAGCAGCCCTAGCTCAGAGGGGAAAGTTGCTGGAAAAAAGAAGAGTAAACAGGCCAAAAGGAAAGGTCCAGTTTAACAGAGATAGTGCTCATTGATACTGCTATAACGCCTAGTACTTGCATCACAGCAAGATGCAGCATCCAAGACTGCTCCCTAAGGAAGCTGCTTCGGGGCTTTTAAACACCAGCCATCCCACAGACACAGTGGAGGACGTACTGGGACCCCTGCAGGCCCCAGTTTGAGGTAAGAAACCAAGTCCTCACGCTTACACAGAACACATACACAGCAATCAAGCATCAGCTTGCTCATCGCCTATTTGTTCTTGAGGCAATGAGATGCTACCACTCAGATTTTATACTCTGCATGGCATGAACAACTCCAGGAAGCTGGTGACTAGAAACGCCCTCTGCAGCCACATCTCTGTTCCTCACCAGAGAAGGATTCAAACAGAATGAAAGAGATGAATACTGCATGCTGCCAATGCCATTCTGCAAAATGCTAGTTGCCATTTGCTTAGCAGCCTCACTGCCCACTACTGCCTTTGGCAATTAAAGCTTTTGGGATCCTTCACACCAACAAAGCAGAGCTGGATTCCCAAACCTGATTTCCATGTGTGAAAGCAGTCAGAGCTTGCTCCTGGCAGCTTGGATCCTGCTGGCTCCCTGTCTCAGCTTGCTGCTATGAGCCTGTTGTTCCCCAGTGTGCCCAAGCTGAGGGTTTATGGCTAAAGAATGGAACGTTGCTACATGTGAGGTCACTGCCTTTTCCTCTCCAAGCACGTGGCAGTCACAAGGAGGTTCAGGCTGGGACTGACATTACCATGGCCAGCTCTCCATGCAATGAGGACAGTGTGGCAGTGTAAAGAGATGGGGGCACACAAACACGTGACACAGAACCAAAGACAAGCTGGATGCATTTTGTTGATAAAATAAACCAATAACAGAGCCGAAGGACAGCACGGAATCCCTGCACAAGTGTCCCTACCTAGATTTTCTATTAAAAAAAAACATTATGCTAAGAAAATGCTCCTTTTAAAGCTGATTAGATAGAAATGTTTTGAACTGGCAGGATACCAGAAGATTCCTGGAGTGCCTTAAATTGGTATTTGCTGAAATATTCATATCCAGCTGAGACGTTATGTTTCCTATTGGCCATTGTATGGAAAGTTAGCTCAATACATTATTAATTCTAGAGTCTTGAGCACACCTAGCTGAGGGAGGAGGATGACGAAGCCAAACATCATCTGGGTGGCAACAAAAGAAATTCCCAGCTTAAGGTGATGTGCTCAAGCCTCAATTCAGAGGTCTTCTGCTAGAGGTACAGCATTTTGGAACCAATTGCCAATTGCAATTAGCAAGTAGCAGTAACCAGGGCTTGAGAAGAAAAAGCTGGAGCTGCCTGAGTGGCACATGCATCACAGCAGCTCTCACCCACATCCATCCTTACCCATAAGTGTGATGCTCAGCCACAAGCTGTCTGTCACAGCAGGCACGAAGGACTTCTCCCACTGCAGATGTTTTCCATGGGGAGCTCTCAGAGGTCCCCATCTCCCACAGCTTCCAGCCCATCTCAACACCAAATAATAAACAGGTCTCAAAATTGCTAAAATGAGGGGAGGGGGAGAAGTCATGCTTTGCTCAAGGTACAGAAAAGGTTTATTTCACAGCCCCAAGATTTCACAGCAACTCTCAGCATAGATAAGAACGTCCAGGTAAAAAAAAAAAAAGTTATAAAAAAAAGAAATGAAAACCCAGAATTAAGGATTCTGCAGTTGTATCAACACTTCACGAAGACACTATTTTTCCCTCCCCTGTTTGCACTGTAACAGTTCTTAAGATTAACCTTTACGGTCAGACCGATGCCTGACATTTACACAGACGTGCTGTTGTTTATCTTGACGTTGAGTTCACGTGAGGTAAAACTGAAATTGTGAACACAATTCACACACACAGGTAGGGACAAAAGCAAAGCAGAACCTTATTGCTTATACCACGCTGCCCACAGTTCGCTTCATTTTCCACCACCGTATTCTGTTTACATCCTATGCCTCCTGTGCTATTCCCCATTTAGACAGTGTTTTAATTTAACTACCCTTTTTCCACGGGGATGTCGAGTTGAAATTCCACTCACAAGAGCTATTTCTCTAAATTACACTGATGTAGGGATGTAGCGACCTTATCAGGATGGCACTGGATACAAGATGGCTTTTTGGTTATTTCTCCTGTGACATGACTTACATCAAGGCTATTTACAAACACTGAAGGAGCCTGATGTAAATTCTCATCAGCCAGGCAGGCTGGCAGAAGGATTTGACAGCAGAGCAGAGACTCAAGCAACTGCATCTACATCAGAAAATGCACAAAAGAAAAGCAGTGTAAGTGAAATACACAGCACTAGCAAGAAAGCCTCAGATGGTTAAAAACAATACAGAACGAAGACAACACTGGATATGTAGTTATCCAGCTAAACCACCAAGTTTAACTGTTAAATATTTAGTGAGACACTGGACATAAGGCTTTTGCATGGACCCTCCTAAGAGACAACAGAGGATTTATTGCAGTAGACGAGGTAAGATTAAGGTGACACTAAGTGTTAGGTAAGGCAGAATAGGTAGGAAGGAAGAGACCTCAAAACTGGAAGGCAGAAGCGTTTCACTTTGCAACTTTGATGAAAAAGCTGCTCATAGCATGACTGCGTGCCAAAAAAAGGCTGCTTTCTCTGCAGTCAGAAAGAAGGGAATACACAAGGAAGCACTGCAGCTCCCAGCCCTGGACAGCACCCTGTCTAATAGGGCTCCCAGCAAGCTAATTACACAGTTTTGTGTAATTACTGCTGCATGGCCAAGGAACGATGGTTTCCAACATCAGTCTACCACTGAAAATCCCCCATCCTCTGTGGATGGATAGGACATCCTCTCAGCTTTCCTCCCCAGTCTTCCCTCATGCAATTGCCCAAGAGGGAAGTGAAGTAAAGCTGCAGATTTATTTTACTCACCCGAACCATTGCTTCTACCTTGAAAGCACTTGAGCATCAATGAACCAAAAATATCATAATCACTTTCATTTACTGTATGGAGGATGAAGACTGGGAAGCCAATAAGCTAGAACTGCCTGTGTGACTAAAATAGCTGTTAAAGTAATGCAGAAGGCTGACCAGATAGAAGCATCTTGCTCTCTCAATCAATAGCAATTTCCCCTCAAATGTTTATGCATGTAGAAAAGAAAGAACACAAACACCTTTATGATGTTCTGTCTCCAGAGGACAGTGAAGACTTGAGCAAGGTGCAGCCAGCCCCATTTACTGCACACGGGGTGCTGAAAGGTCGCTTTGAAGCATCTGTGCTCACTGACCCAAGAGCCCAGCCTGAAAGGCGACCAAGCCAAGACTCAAGCACACCCCTGACAAGGTCAACCTGTTTCCCCTGTTGTTCATCTCTCTGGCTCTGCCTTTCCAAATGACAACAAGCAAGCCTGAACACACACTAGTCCACAATCATTTCCCAAAAGGCTCCCTGCTGTAGTTCATTTTTGCCCATTCTTCTGTATTAACCCTCTACCAAGTTTTCTCCTCCTAAACATACCATGAATTTCAGAACACTCCCGCGTCAGGTATTTGTACAGGCTTAAAGACAAGCCACCGGCAATTTCTTTTAAAGCCACTGTTATGTTTCTTACAAGTGCTCCAGCTGCAGGCCCAGCTGCTGTAGAAATGCAATGCAGATTTCCCAGTTGGCTACAGCAAGGACCAGCCCAGCTCATCTGAGGCAAAAAACAACACCAGCTCAGCACAGAAAGGAGACAAACCCACCTAACCCAAGAACCCAGCACTTCCCTTCCCCAAAAGGCACAGCAGAGAAGTTTAAAGCAAAGAGGTTATTGACTTTTTTTATTGTGCCTAGAAACTGAATACCAGCTTAAGATGCAGTCAAGAATAGCATTTTATAAATGCATTACTCTTCAGGGTAAAGCCAAGAGAAGCAAAAAAAAGCTGTTCCTTCAAAAATGTAATGCTTTTCATGCTGTCCTGCAGTGCTGATGTCAATATTTGGTGCCAGAACAGAAGCCACGTACTTCAAATCAAGGTACTGATACTCCTGGACATGAGCCCTCCCTTGCCTGCCCGGGCTGCCTTTGCTCATCTGCAGCCAGAAGGGAACGTGTCCCAGGGCTACTCATACACAGCACTTCCCTGAAGGGCAGGAAGTTACAACGCTAAAACGAGAAGAGTCCTAACCAAAATGGGAGGAAAAGGAAGAAAACAGGGACTACAAAGTTTCTGCTGTGCTGCTTCAGAAAGGCACCCCATCATCCTGCAGTCCCACTGATGTGTCTCACAGTAACTCCTGTGAGAGCCTAAATAGCATTTATTCGCATCGATATATAAAACTAACGTGTTGTACTTGTTGTAAGTATCCTAGCATCATTTAATAGAAGCACTCCACAAACTTAGCACTTTGCAATGTGTTAACAAGATGAGCAGATTCTTAAAAGACAAACAAACTATGAATATTTTATGGGCTAAGACCCTCAGAAGTCTTTGGGACTATCGATTACTTAAACCCATTAAGCGCTATTTTGATCTTAAATAGCTAGAGATGTTTGTTGATAGATTTCAAGCCAAGTGGCAATAGTTATTTTGAGAGAGAGCAATCCTCAGCAATTATCATTACTGGTAACAAAGTTTGCATTTTCGACACAACTGTTCTGTGATCAGGAGCTACTAGGAGTTCTGTCCAAAATGTGTACTCTTCCTTTGGTCCTGATTTAGGGGCGTCTGAGCACCCAGTTCTTAGCTGGAACGTGGAGCAGAAGACAAGCATAAAGCCTCCACGATGAGCTTTACAGAGGGAGGAGGAAGTCACCAGGCAGCACCATCTGGAAGATTAAACTGACCCACCAAGGCCCACCAGCAGCATATTCATCAACAGCCATACCTCCATCCCCACCGTACCCCAGGTACGGCTGTCCTTCCCCAAACCACCCAATGCACCCAGCTGGACACCACAGCACTGGGCACAGTCAGACACCAGCACTAACAACTCACAAAGCTCTCGAGGGCGCATCCCTCGAGCACCATGTCTCAGCAGCAGTTTCCCACAGGGAGAGGCATTTAGAACAGTGCAGCAGCACCGTGCGCTCCTGATCTTATTAACCTGGTCCCTTGTTTCTGCTTTCCTTCTACCTTCATCTTTGGCTCTTTATACCCTTATTATTTACAGTCCTTGCTTGACTACTACTGTGCGTAGTTAAGGTTTTCAGTCACAAGCTGTTGCTAACGCTCAGCTTTATCTGCTGCTTTCATCTTCCATTCTGGATTTCAGATGCAACTCACTAAATGAGAATAGCTGCACTCAGTGATAATGCACTGTTTGTGTTTACACAAAGGATTATTCATTTCTCATTTGGGATCTGTCCTGTAGATAAAGCTTTACTGAGAAGGCTCGCAAAATAACATACCCCAGGCTGCCAAGCCAATTATATTCCTTTGCTCACTCTTTTTTCCACTAGCAAAGCCTTTTTAACTCCTGTGAGAAGAAATAATGATTTTAGCTCAGCAGTCGGAGCGACTGCATGGCAAAGTTTCAGAGCAGCTGCAGAGGTGTCCTGAATTTATGCATTTGATTTTCAAGTCCGCAGTTCCACCAAACGGAAACGCACTTCATCATAAATAAGCATAAGGACAGAAGGAAGTAGGGCACTTACCCTGCTTAAAGTCACTGCCATGCAAAGCTGAGTGCTGAAAGTGCTCCGATTCACAATTCAGCCATTATTAGAGAGAAAGGAAAAATGCACAAATGCACCCATGCAGTTCTGACAGTCTCAAAGGATAGTCACGTTCACTACATGCTTGGCATGACATTAATGCAGACAAAAAGAAGTGTGATGATAAATAACGACTGGATTGGACCAACTGCTCCTCAGCTCCTCCAAGATAACAGCTCAGACATGGCACGTCCACTGACACTGCTTCTGAAACAGAGCTGTCCTCTCCAGACAGCTGCGAGGAGCCAGCAGGATGCACCAGTGCCAACCCACATCTCTGCACAGCACACAAGCTCTGGGTATGACTGCTTGCCCTCGCCTCCACAGTAAGAATGAGATGTACATCCAGTACAGGGAACAAGCAGCACACAGCTAACACTGTGGTATGAGTGCTGCAACCAAGGACAGCAACAGACAGCAACTGCTAGGAAATAAGAAGTTAGCATACCAATAGCCCAAGCATTCCCACAGTTCTCCAGTGAGGAAACAGGCAGGGAGTTTTATTTATTTATTAAATGTAAAGCTCTTTCAGTGGGGAGAACAGCTGGTCAGAGTAATCATTTGGCAAGGCCTGCCAAGGTCTGAAAATGTATTCGTTATGGCAGATTACATACTTTAAACCAAAATGATAGGCTTAAGCATACAAATATTTATGAAAGACTGGGGTGTTTTATACATACACATTGCACAATTTGGAAGTACATGTGTATGTACACATCCCAGTTCAGCGTGCTGTAAACATATCCCTTTCATTTTCTGCTTCACTGTTTAATTCTTTTCCCCGACCCACCCTCATGGATCATGCACGCTTCCATCAATACACACAGATATAGATGTGTTTCAAGATGCATACAGACTGCCCGCCACATCTGCAGGTCATGGCATTCACTGCACAGCTACCCTGACACTCCGTGCCCAATTTGGAGGGGGATGATAACTACCATGCCTTAGATTTGAACTGAAAGCACTAAGGACACACAACACGTTTCTGGGAAGGAGCCACAGGAGTTGCTTATTGTTTCCCTGTGTCAATAAACTATATGTTGCCACCTAGAAGATCTCAGTAAGGAAAATATTGATGTTCAACATCCGTATGGGTGAGCCCTCATACAGATATCTCACACTGCCTGTTTAGGTGCTTGTGAAGATACACACAGCCTTTCGGGTCTCTTATTGCTCAAAACACTTTATAAAGCCGTGTAAATAAAGTGAAAACACCATATGTTTTTCTTCTAGAAAGACACAATTTTTATTCCAGGAGGGAAATCAATTTATGTATAATGGTGCTCTGTTGCAACATGCTGCTGTGTAATAAGAGGGAAAAGATGACACAAAAGTTTTAGCAGAAGTCATTAATGGCTTCAGAAGATACAGTTTAAGCCACACAAGGAAGGAGCTAAGTTCAATCCAGCCCAAAAGAAACGTCCTGTTTGGAATGCTGCAGAATTCGGTACAATTAAAGCCACCAGAGCACTGCACAGCGACGCTTTGACCCAAGCTGCTCCCTACTGTGCATTAAGAGCCTATGGGACGCAGAACAAATGTTGAAGTCAAGGCTTTACACTGAGCTGTATGCTAATACTACTTCACATTGACCAACCTTGCCATGGAAGAGCTGGAACCTGAAAATCTGGACCACATCCCTGCTGATTCTCTCCCTAGATTCACCACATGAATAATGAGAACAAAACCCAGGAAGTTTCAGTAACGATCATAGGATAGAAAGACTTCCAGCATTCATACTCCAACTCTTGGAAAACACAGGAACTTACAGAACACAAGTCTTCAAAAACATTTGCTCAGAACTGTTTGTTATCATCATCTGACAACCTAGCAGGGCGATCTAATGAAACCAAAACACAATCTGAAGGTTAGAATTTCTAAGCTCATCTTAAAACATCCTAGTTCTGCACCAAGCAGCCCAACAGATGGCCCAGAAACTACTTCTTGTGGCTGCCCAGCCTTTAGGCAATTCCAGACCTCATCACTCAACAACAGAGGAGAGGGGAGTACAAGTTAAAGCAGCAAAGCACGGCCCCAGGCATCTGGTGGGGAACATGATGACAGTGCATGATCAAAGGTGGCATTCATTAAAAGATTTGGGGTTTTGTCTCCATTTCAAGATGCATATTCAAGGACAGGTCATACAGGTTGTTCTGGCCTAAGACAGGTATTTCAGCTACCTACCATACAGGTAAGGCAAGTCAAAAACCATCCAAAATAAGATTTATTCTTCCCCAGCTCCTGCCCATCACACCCTTACCAGTGTACATTTCAGCAATAACAACAATGCACACATGCTTCCCTACAAGTGAAGTGACACTGAAGGGTCAGACTGACAAGCGATCACGCTCATCTCCCAGCAGCAGCACTCCAACCTCAACAATGCACTGAGGAGCCAAATATATTTTTACTATTTTCTAACTGTTAGAATCAATATCACAATTTAGAGCAATGCAACCACGGAGCAATCTGCTTACGTGGTAGGATTGGCCAGCTCTTGTTTCCAGATCATTTACAGATCTGTTCCTGTGCAAAACAGTGTCCACCCTTAAGCAAAGGGATGGGAATCAGAACGTTCCTGATAGAGAAATGTTGTAGGGTTTGGGGCCTGAGAACCATAGGATTTTTCTTCATTCTGTGCCTCAGTCCTCACCTCTAAGCTCTTAACAAATGTACTCCTGAAAGTATACCCTCGGAAGCACAGGCCTGGAAAAGCCTGGTGTTCTCTGGAGAGTCTTCTTCCTCTTTGCAGAGAAGCAAATATTCAGCAAGCACGTGGCCACAGCACTGCATACTGCTCCCCTCAGCATTACCCCTGCATGCCGTAGGCTCTTCGTGCAGTCTGGAGTTGCAAGGGTACTTCAAGTACAAGTCCAGAAGGAAGGAACGTGATGAAGCTCTTATGCAAGGCCTAAAATGAGAAAATTTGTTTTTCTTTAGCATGTATTAACTTAATCACCAGAGCTTAAACCGACAGCAACTCAATGGGTCGCATATGAAAATCCAGGGCAGAGAAGGCAAAGCCTGACTCTCACACAGGAGCTCCAGGTGCTCAGAGAAAAAACACTGCTCTTAATGTGAGTACTGGCAACCCCCAGTGATACACAAGAATACAAGCTAGGCTGTGCAAAGCCTTCAAACTCCTTCCTTCTACAGAAAGCCCACTACTAGAGCAATTCATCATCTTTTTCCTCTCTTTTTCACCAGTTGCTGGGCTTCATTTCTCAGCCTTAGATACACTGTTGATGCCACACAGTACGAACACAGCTCACTTACCTCACCCAGATAACTGGAAACAGCATACCCAGAAACTGCTGCTCTGGGCCAAGTTTCTTGCTTTTCATTTGCAATGGAAAAGGAAGGATCAGAGACAATTACAATCACAAAAAACAATAGCGTATCTTTAGGGACAGGAAGACAGTGGCAAAAATCATCATCTTGTGTTTACGGCACAAGCGTGCTGCGTGCCCTTCCAGAGAGAGATGAGTCCTCATCTCACAGGTCACATACTCCATTTAGACAAACTGGAGGATGAAGGCTGTGGAATAAAGCAGAATGCAAAGATGCAAGCTGTTCAGCACCTGAAGTTTTCCCTTCTCCTTGCATCACCATACTTGAAATACAGCTCACAACCAAACGCTCAATGTGACCGTAAATAATTTCATCATTTTTAATGAAGCCCCTATATCACTCCTCTGCACAATGCACTTTCCTTTCTTTCTCCAGCTTTGTTGGAGCACATATCCAGCACACAGTCAGAACAATCTTTTAGAAGACGTCAGCTTAGCATGGTTTTTGAAGTAGGCTCAAAACACGAGAGAGGAATGTGCAGAAGAAAGTCACGGCTGTCTTTTCGCAGCCACAATCCTGTTTCACGGCCCTCACATCCCTCCCATCTTTATCCCACATTCATCAATTCTACCTAAAAGTTTCTGCATTTTCTCTGTTGGTCTCTGCTCTAATCCAGAGGTTTTCTGTAGGAAAGTGAACACGTGCCCCATCCCACCTAACCAGGACGGCACTGTGCTCCTGATTGCCCCAACAGTACACCAGCAGTTATGTACAGGACATACAGCACACACACATATATACCCCCTACCATTTAAGCTCGCATATCTGAAATAGCAGATGATGCCCACTCCAGCAGCTTTTCTGGCCTCAGATCCCTATCAATTGCAATGCAAATTCCCCACGGAGCACTAAAAGCAACAAGGCCCTGCAAACATTTATGGCATAATTCAACATGGTTAATGAAGTCGCCGTGACAAAAAGCAGAGAGAATACCCATTAAACGTGACAGGCGTTAGCCACGTGAATAGAAATGAATACCTACACAGATATTATCTAACCCATGAAAGTACAGCTTCTGTATTAACCAAAAGTGCAAATGTCAAAGCACAAAAAAATCCCTCGGAATCCAGCAGGTAAAGAAGTTTAAGAGACAATTATGCACACTGCAGAAAAGCTGTTTGCTTCATTTCGAGAAAAATCAAGTGTGGAAATTCATCATCGATGAGCTAGCAGCTCACACCTCAGTTCCTCTGCATCCTAGATACTGCTTATCTCACGGAGATACCCCGAGGTACAAACTGCTTCAGCACCTTCAGAAAGGAAAAAAAAATTAGGCTTCAGGTTACGTGCCATCAGTAAAAGAAATCCTACAGCAACTGAATGAAATGTAATTACATGAAAGGTACCCAACTACCAGAATGCTATGCATCTCAGCTTCCAATCGCCAGTTTTACATTTCCCACACAATGCCTAAATGATAAGCATCTAGTGTCGTGTGCTTATCAGCGCACGCTGGCAATTTCATGCAGTTTTGCCTACAAAAATAAGATTTCTGAACTGCAGCCGCCTTACTTTTTCCTTTTTCTTTTTAAAGTACTTGCTATCTATCATTAAAAAGGCCATACAAGGCATCTCTGATTCTAAAGTTCTTTCTAGTGGTAATTTCTTTTTCCCAGTATGCTTTTTTGTTCATACGATGGTGTTTCAGCCACTCTAACAGGAAGCTGCTATCAGTGAAATTAACAGCTTAACATTCTGCTCCCACAACTCTCTAAAATCCCACAGCATACTACCACTCATTACTCTTTCCCAAAAGCAACACCCCAACCACAGCGTGTGAAACAAAACGCGTTGGTTCCCCAGTTAGATATTCTTTTCCTAATAATGAAAAATTGGTGTTTGATGCAATGAAAGCATGCACAACACACTGACGATCACAGCCAACAGTGCCAAAGGTTGCAAAGATGACTGCTCATCCCTGTGAAATCTGGGAAGGTAGCCAAGAGGAAAAAAACCCCAACCACATGGGTATTAACTTATTGCCAATAGTTACGAACATTTGTTGGCTTCCAGAGGTCAACACAAGGCAGCGTGTCAGGTGCTAGAGTCTGCCTCATGAAAGCCTTGAATCCAAGAGGGTCTGTAGCTGTAGTAAGTGCTAGTTAACATGACATGCACTGCAGCACAATACGGCCGACTACGACAGTAGACCCATAAGAGTCAAGATCCTGGAGTCTACAGTTTCATTTTGATTCACCTGGTGAAGAACACAGAAACATTTTCCCACGTTTGAGAAGCCCAGTAGGCAAAAGTCTTTTACATCACATCATGAACTTTCCCACAGAAAGATGCAGTGGGCCAGGAATGCCAGGAGAATCATGCACATCTGTAGTTGATAGCTTTTTTCCATCAACAGTGCTGCCTCCCCAGTCACAGGATCAACAGTAATGATACCATCAAAACCGTCAGGGACGTTCAGCCTCATCTGGATTCCATCATAACAGCCTCACTTAAGATTCAGCTACCGTACACGGATGATATCCAACCCTGTACCTCCAAAATGTAGTGTTCTGTCCTCTTCCCAAAGCAATCACCTGCCTACACAGTGCTCGCATGCTTCCATCCAGCTCAGCATCTCAACATGCTGCACCACACTCGAAGCACACACCCAGTGTGCACAAGGTGAAAAACATCCCCTGTACCCAACTTTCATCCTCTGCCAGCTGATTATTATGTTTATGATTTGACTTTAAAGAGATGCATCCACGTATTTATTTTCCCACCTGATAAATATTTATGAAGATTTTGTTCCAGTCCTAACACATAAGCAGTATAACTTATCTTCCTTTTATTTAGTCAAGGAGAAGAGCTTAAAGGAGAGCAATTTAAAGGCAAGCTACTCCACTTGCTGAGCCTCAGCTCCCAAAGTCAGCACATTCAATGAAACCAGGTAGGTTTGAAAGGCAAACTGCAAGGGGAAAAAGAAAAAAGATTTTAATCATGGAAGCTAGAAAGTCCAGTACTCAAGCTCCTAGGTTATGGCACAAACAGCTTTACAGCACTGAGACAGCACACGAGATTACATGAGTTTCACAGCAACACAGAGGAGTAGGTACCTAAAGCCATCAATAATTAAACACAATTTCAAGCAAGATCCCTCCCGGTGCTTGGTGACGCTTTTCTGCATTTAATGGCACACAAGCTGTCAGTCTGATTAACATTAAAGCATGGTTTGGTGCAACTAGCAGATAACCGATGCCACTGCCACTCAGTTTAGTATTTTATATCGATTTTGATCAAGTCTTCAGCTCTGGCTGATGCAGAAAGAGCACAGGGCTTCCAAAAACTCAACTACCACTGTATGCAGCCTCTTATGTTGAGGACTAATGAACAAAATGAAAGAGAAGCCCAGTCCCTTTCTCCCAGCAAGTTTAACTACAACCCAGTGTTTTTTACAGCAGTAAATCTAAGACATTCAAAAACATTCAATTCCTCGCTTGACACAATACAGAGAAATCAACGAAGACAAGAGAAGGCATTTGAGTTGAGGAAATTTGGAGAAATACATCCAAATAACACAGGCAATTCCATCTGCCTCGTTACATTTTTGGAGTACTCCTATCAGATGCACATTGTTTATTCAAAACAAATCCTCCAAGTCACTGAAGATCTGATAGTCACTGCTGTCATCACAGCAAAGAACTGAAAGACTTTGGAAAATAAACAAACATGGTGCAAGCTAACTGCTTGCAGCACGTAGGTTTCTAGCTTGACACCTTTTTCAGAGGTTTTTCCATAACAAGCTTACCTCTTCTGTACTGATATCTCAACTTATTCTATTATCCAGCCTTGGAAGCTATTCCCCAGCCCCTCAACTCCCTTGAGTACATCTTCTTTTTAGTGCACAACGCTGAAAAAATAGCTACACAAGTCTGAGTACATATTTATTACCATCAACGTGCCATAGCCTCAAGAGACATCCAAGCATCACATCCAGTTAGCACGAAGAGGAATCACAGTCTTCAGTACTGCGCTATTTTTGCCTAATGCTGCAAGGACAGGCTCACGTGCAAGTCACTTTGTTCCTTTCTAACAGATGAATGAGTTTTCTGTTCGGGAGGGAATAAAGCCCATCCTCTCACCAAATATTACTGCCATGGGACTGACACAGGAGCCTGGAAAACTCTGGCTCCCAAAGCCAGGCCTGGCTCCCATCAGAAGCTGCAGCATGCTCTCAAGAACAGAAGGAAGGTCTAGTTAGGCACGTGCACCAGCTCAACCTCTCCTGTAGCACTATACTTATGCCATTACCACCTGCCATTGTGCCTTGTCCTCCTCTGGGCTACTCTTCATTGCCAGGAAAAGAGGAATCAAGAGTGAACCATTCATGGGGAAAAGCACAGAAGGAAAAGAGAATATAAAAAGAGAGGGACTCATAGATGCACTATTCCTTCCAGATACTGCTTTGCAATCTGATTTCAGATTGCAAGAATATGTTAAGATAGCTCAGTCTACTAATTTCCCACCCGTTACACTGAGTTAGGTAACCTCAAGCAAGCTGAGACAGAAGTATTATCAGCTTTCATCCGTAATGCAGCTGTCTCACTCCTCGTTGCATTGTGCTCTAGATATTCCCGTTAGCAATCCCTTGAAAAAATAATCCATGAACTTCAATTCATTCACAGACTGCAATGCACCAGAAAAACAGACAAGGAAACAGAAAGCCCCAACACTTGGTGCCTGGAAATAAATACTGATGAATACATGTCTGTCTTTCTCCAATGCCTCCCCTTCTGCAAGGCCCCCGAACTAAGCTTAGCCTTGCAATAAGGCATTAAATGAGTCAATAAGTCAGTTTTATCAGAGATTATTTCCTTTGCGCTCCTTCTCCCTTTCCTCCATTCCCTCTGCTGTTCTTACAGCTTCCTTCAGCAGGAATAGCAAAATAGATAGCAGACCTCGGGGATATCAACCTTGCTTCCAGGCACAGACATCACAACAAGCAATATCTGACTGCCCAACATGAGCTTTCCAGCTATTTAGGGTTTGAAGAATATTGTGGCCCACATTCTATTCCATATGACAATTACTTCAAGGCCGGGGGCTATCCATTTGCATAATAATGAACTATTCTTCTAAAGGATTGTGCAGGAACCTACAAACTAACGAGTTCTAGTGTATGTTATCTGAAAGTCATGCCTGCTCGATAAAAATACTTTAATTAAAAGCAACCTCTAAGGTTTACCCAGTTGTATCTTTTAAATACCGGGCAACGACAGGCACCTGTTTTGTGCAATGGACAAACACACACAGCTCGCTGTCGCAGCACTGAGTCACGCAAAGAAATTCGGTCATTCACGATGGACTGCTCACACATAGATGGGCTCCAGGAGTCAGTCCTGCTCAGCACCTCAGGCAGAACGAACCAGGAGTCACCACAAAGGATCCCAAAGCCAGAGCCCCAAAGCTTCCCTCTGGGTGGGCAAAAGAAGAGGGGTCTCAGTGAGTACAGGCTTCTGTTAGTTACTGCAATCCCAACCAACAAAAAACCAAGTCTTTCAATGAACCAAGTGACTTAAAGAATTTAATCTAGCATTCTTAGGCAAAAAGAGGATGGAAGCATGCCAGTGCACCTAGCCCAAATCACTCCGGCACAGAGGGATTCCTTGAAGCTAGATTTACTCTGATGTACATGTCATTCAACACAACTTGACAGATATGAGAGAGCCACTGCACATCAGGCGAAGTCATTGTTTGAACTTAGCTTTCCACTTGAACGTTTCCCTTTCCCACGATATCACACCATTACCATCAACCAGAATATATTGGGATGGACTCCTCGGGTGGTAACTGGAAAGAGACAACTGAAAAAGCATAATAATAATAACCCAGCACATCTCCCTGGTTTTGGAGACACGTGTATGCATCCTTAGAGCAAGTTAGGTATGGGATTTGCATACTTCCATACAAAAAAACCCAGAAGTAAAAAATCAACAATTTGCACAAGCATCAGTTAGAAATCCAAAAGCCACACCTGAGCTTCCCCTGTTTACAGTAGGGTCGACTTGGGGCAAATTTTGTACTGCTTTATTACAAGTGGAATGCAATACAGCTTTGTAATTCTTCCTAGAGCCAGAAAAGTTGTGCTGCTAGATGCCACAGTACCCTGAACATCAATGTTAGAGCCCTACTAAAGTGTGCACGGAAAGGACCTGCTTCTCCTGACCTCAGCAACATCTGACAGCTCAACTTCCAGTCCTCCAAAGTCAGACAAAGCACAGGTAGCAAAGCATCATACCACTATGCAGTAAACACCAACAATAAATCTTATCTTTCTTGGATCAGTAGAATACAATGGAAATATTTAGGAATACGCTCACAAGAAGAAAAAGCAGAATTAAGCAAGCACTTCATTCCTTTACCACAAACGCAAACCCAGCTCTGTGTTACTTCACTTTGACAAGGTCCATCACTGGTTGGTATATATACACACACAGATTTCTTGTCACTTCAAAAAATACTACTAAGAGAGGTTGACTTAATACCCATAAAATACATCACCATGAAAACAGCATTTGTCTGATCTAAAATGAGCTTGGTCTCATTTCCTTCCAGCACAGGTCTCATTTTTCAGCACCAGAGGTGCCCACCAGTGATTAACTCTAATGGCCCTGCTTCACACACAAGCTTTCTCCAATCATAAATGAAAGAAAATGAAGCAGTTTATATTACTCCTCAACACCACAGTAACAGCCAAGTTGCACCAACATTTTTATCCCAAACTAATTTTCCCAGTAAACCCAAGTCGAAGGTAAGCTTTCCTCAGCAACCTCTCCCTGAAAAATTCAATAGGAAATGAAACGTAATACTCTATTATGACTTGTTTTGCAAACAGAAGTGAGAGAGCGATCACCCAAGCATGAAGAGTCATTAAAATGGATCTTACATATATCATTATAAATTTAATAATCTCCATGATGGCTAGAGTTCGAGTTAAAATGAATGTCAGCAAAGCATGACCAATTGATGTTATCCCAGCTGCCACCGAGCCTCACTTGGGGTTACATTATACTTTCAGAGGCCCCATACTACATGTGCACCAAACACCCAGAGCCAGGAGCAGATGGGAGATGTAGGCTTCTATCCCTATCAGAGAGGAGAGGCAGACATAATTGCGTATTAATCTCGATGCATCAGGACAATTATTGTATACTTTGGCGTCTCAGGTCCCAAATGTTTTTCCCGCTGCGCACAATATACAGTACACTGCTGTATGTTTAAGGAGGGAGAGGAAAAATAGGAGAAATTGATAGAAGGATTTTATTTCAGCTCTTATTGATTTACTCTGGCCCCAAAATGCTACCCGAAAAAGCAGAAGGAAGACCTCGTCAGCTTGTCAGCTAATAGAACAGAAATGCATTACGGGCTTTGAGTTGGTTGTGCTCCTTAAATGCCATTTATCTGAGAAACAGCTGCATTCTATCTCATATCTGCAAGTTCTCCGAGCTGCTTTGATTTCTAACAGAGCGACAGAAAAAAAAAATCACTTTCATCCTGCAGTAACTTGAAGAAGTTGCGACGCACAGCTCCCCTCACCAATATTCGGCAGCAGCTTCAAACAGCTGATGGTCAGCCCTGCTTCCAACTCACCTCACAGCAAACAAAAAGCACGCAAAACCCACGCAACAAGGAAGTGTTCTTCACACAAAGCCGAATACAGGGGGGCTTTGTTTTTAAACCAACCATCAAACAACGCTCGTGGAGAACACCACAAATTATAGAAGCAATTCAAGTGCTATTGTTTGCTTCACTCAAGAAAACAACTTGGAAGTCTCAGCTCTTTCCGAGATGGCAACATCATTTAGGGCAACATAATACACATAGCCAATCAATTATTACTAGACAATACAATACCACCTCGATGCACAAGGCTCCCACACAGCCCTTGCACAAAAAGGAATCTGTCAGCTGACACTATGTATGTTCCACTGTGCTTTTTGTGCTGTTTCAAGTCAGAGTCACGTCTGGAAACTATATGAAAACGATAACATTATCATCAGGACAATCAGGACACTGACAAGCAAGCCACATTTTCAGTGAATTTACCAGCGTGATCCCAAGCAAGCAATTTTTTAGCCTCTCTAGTGATATCAATAAGAGAGAAAGCCACGACAAATCAGTGAGCTAACCAGACTTTGTAATAGCCACTAGCAGAAAGGCAACAACTTTGTGAAAGCATATAACAAGGGCACGAGATCCACCGGCTGAGCATAGTAAGCAGCAAAGGTAATTGGCAAAAGAGTTAGGAGAAGCTCGCGTCTCAACCGGCAATTTAAGCAGAAGCCTTTTGTCACTCACCCTTTTTTGATCTTCCAGTCCATGCGTCACGGGCTTTCTCTTCTGATGCTGGCTGGATTCAGAGCCAGGTTCCATTTCCCAGCCACAAGCACTCCTCTGGCCTCTTTCAGCTGTCTCTAAAAATCCATAGTACCAGCAACAACAAAAACCTCAAAGTCGTTTAAAAACAACAACCAGCGAGACAACTCCTTCAGACCTCAGCCATGTTTCTTATCATCGTTTGAAGTTCCAGCTTGCCCCATCTCTCATTATCCCAACGGGCAGCCAGTCCTTAAGCCTCTGTGCTCTATTTGAGCTCAGATGCAGAATCCCGCTGCTGTGCCTTGCGGAGGGATGACAGAGCTGAATCCAAACCCAGTGCTCCGTGCCACATTATTGCTCCATCAGCAGCCGTTTCAGTGCATTCCTGGCAAGGATAATTTATATGTCAATAAAGGTGTAAATGTGCATTTAATCCACTGGGTTGATATTATCAGCATCCCTCTCTTGGGCCACCTTCCTCCCATAAATCAATGTAAACACTTCACAGCAATAATTGCCTTTTGCACATCTAGCAGGTGTTAATTAAGTAAAATCGTCCAGGCACGCTTGTCATCATCTTTATCTGTGTATTCAAACAAACACCTGAAAGAGGAAAAAAAGCATATTTTAGCATCTTGAAAGAACATGTAGCTACTGTTACTCTTCACCCACCACCAGGGCTCCGAACTGATACAATTGTGCATCTTGTACACGTTAAGCTTCCCACCCAAACCTCTTCAGCCGCTTTAATTCCCGTTCAGTGCCTTACCTTGCCTTCCGGGCTTCTTTTACAAAGCCACCTGAGGCAGACCAAGCGGCACATCACCGCCGAGGCCGCGCAGCCTGATGCCTGGAGGCCTCGCAGACACTGAGGTCTGAACAGAGCACTGAGACCACCTAACCCAACTGTCAGCCCATTCCCACCACACCACGTGCCTGAGTGCCACACGCCCGCGTTTCCTGACCGAAGCTCAGCCCTCCAGGATCGCGGCTCTGCACCAACAGCCAAACTGGGCTCTCAAACCCAAATAACACGCGCTACCTCCCAGAAGCCGTGGCACAGGGGCACGCGGAGGAGCACGTTCCGCTGTGACTACAAAAAGAAACCTAACACCCGAAGCCACGGGTTCGCAGCTCAGCCATCTCCAAGTGCAGGGAGAACAAGTTCACACACCCGCCGGGATGCTGAGCCCCGCCGCGCCGCGCCGCGCTCCCCCCACGAGTTCTGCCGTCCCCGTCCCGTTCCGCCCTGCGGTCTCCCCGGGATCTAACTTCGGCTCCCCTTCCCCCGGTACCTGGAGCCGGGCGGGCGGTGCCGCGCCCGGGGCAGCGCAGGGCAGGGCGAGGCCGCCCGGCTCCGCCGCTCCGCGCCGCCGCCGCCGCCGCTACTCACTCTCCCGTTACCGGGACAACCGCCTCCCGCCCCCTCTCCTCGGCCCCGCCCACCGCCGACCACGTGCTGCCGGAGGGCCAATGGCGGGCGGAGGCCGCGGCCGGGCGGGAGGCGCTGCCCGGGCGGGTCGGGGTGCGGCCGCCCTGCTCCGCCCCGCCGCCAGGCGGCTCCGTCCCGGGGCGCCCCGCCCGGCCGCCTCACAGCGCCACCTAGCGGCCGCCCCCCCGCGGGTGCCGCGCCCGGCAGCGCTCGCTAACGCGGGGCTGCAGGAACTCGCAGCTGATCCCCGCAGCGCGGCACCTGCGAGCGTTTGAGAGCGAGTGAGACATCAGCTTCGCAGCTAGAAAACAAAACGTGACCGAATACACGCAGCTCGTCAGCTAAAGGACTCCAGTCATTTCGCTCAGCTCATTCAGCCTTGATCTCTAGACTGGAAAAGTCAACATCTCTACAGGTGCTGTCACAGAGTTCAGGACGCTCCTGAGTTCCTCTGCCTGACTCTGCTTCAGGCTCCGGTACCGCACCCTTATGAAACCACCGGCTGCATTTATTCCTCTGAAATGCAACACTGTCAGCATCGACCTTTGAAAGATTAACTCTGCAGTTTGTTAGCCAGACGCTGTCGTTCTTGGGTGGTTCAGGTAGGAAAGATTTCTTTATGTAGAACAAAATCAACCAGCCATTTGGCGAATGCAGCAGGACAGGTATCCAGTGACTCAAAGCTGCTGCACAGATGCTTTACAGAGCATCGGTTTCCTAGGAAGTAGCATCCTGCTGTGCTGTAATGCAGCAGCACTGATGTCAAAGCGAGCTGGTACTCACTGTGCATAAGGACAGCACAGCCGTGGTACCAGCCAACGTGCTTTAGGATAAAACGGAGCTGGGAGGACACAGTTTGCCCTGGCAGGTAAGGGAAAAGCAAGCTGTGCTCCCAAGGTGCTCGCTGTACATCTGCCACATGTGACATTCTTAAAATTCTCCCTGCTGTTAGCATCTCCTGGGCCTCTGGGGCCTGGCTTTACTGCCTAATTGGAAACAAACCCCTTCCCAGGCTTTCGGAGGAAGCAGGATGTGCGGAGCTCCCAGCCCTCAGCCTGCGGCTGCAGTGTCATGGGAGGATTCACACTTGGCCGTGCAAACCACGGACAACTTCGCAGTGCAAAACGCTCGTGGACTGCTATTCCCTGGAAAGAAAAGGCAGCCAGCTTCAGTCTGTAGAGCTTCAGCTCTACCCCTCATGATTTCCAAGACAGAAACCTTTACCTGGCTCAAACAGGGCTCCCCAGGAGCGTACAGGAAGATCGACATCCAGACAACTTCTCCCAAGCACACGCTCCATCTCTTCTTTTGTCTGAACTGAATCTGTCTCACAAGTTAGCCTGTTACACTGCCAAAGGTTACAGACTGCATGCAAACACATCTAATGAAGCTGAATACTACAAGCATAAGCAGTGAAAATATTGTGTTTATTTAACATTTGCACATACTCAAGTAAAAGCTTGTTAAGTTTGGTTGGCTAAGCTTGTTTTTAAAAGGGACCTAGAAGGCTGAAAGAACAAAATGAAATATGCATAACAACACGATCATTCATGTTAGCATTCTGGTTCAGTAAATGATTAATTTTCCTTTGAGGTTGTTAAAATAACTCCAGTCTAATATCCAGGAGTAATGTTACAATCAGCTAAAAGTTCTGCTCTGTCCCAGCAGCATGCACACGTAATGCAGGAGAAACCTGCCAAGTGTGAACGGAACAGGTGAGCTATGGGAGAGCAGCTGTGGCTTCACAGTTTTTTTCTTTAATATTCATATTTTGTGCTTCTACAATCCCTTTCATCTAAGGGTTTCAAAGCACTCTACACACATTAATGAAGTAAGCCTCACAGCGGCCCTGAGAGAAAAGGTGATGATTGAGAGACAGGAATTCAAAGAGATGAACAGAGAGAAGTGGGAAGTGGCACTCCTAAAATCATGTAGCACGGAGCATATGGAAAATCTGCTGTTTTTCTCTGTTTCCACTACTGATAATACATGCACCTGCAAGGCAATTCACAGTAGCACAAAAAAAAAATTGCAAGGGAATGTTTACAGTTGTTTACAACTACTCCTTTACAGACAAAATCTGTTTGTACACAGTTTTATCCTGTAGCAGAAACAGGCCGGTAGATCAGACTGCAATAAGCAGATTGTTTTGAGCATGGTACATTCACTGAGGCAACAGATTTTCCAGAGCACGTTTGTACTGAAATGGAATTGCCTTACAAATCACAGCATTTAGGACTGTACCATCACCTGTGATTTCTTTTGGTGCTGCTGATACACGTTTTGATTTGCTAACTGGGATGCTTGGTGTTCTCAACCTAGTCACGGATCCGAACAGGCAGAGGACTGAAGGGCTCCTGACTTACATTTCCTGTCAACACAACACCACAGTAAAAAGGCAGAACCCCTTCTTGTTCTTAGCTCTTCGTCACAGTCAATGAAAATGGTTAAATGTTTTGGCCTAACAAGTCAAGGCCAAAGGTTACGTCAAAGCCGGGTCAGGCTGTGCATTGATGAAACATCTGAAACACCTTAATTCAGACCAGTAGAGTCAGAGAAGTGCTCGGCTGCTCTGAACCAAACCCAGTCTGAGCACAGAGAACACAGAACAAGGAAGGAGTCTTGGCACTCAGCAGAACAGAGGCAAGGAAAATGCACAGTAAGCAACACACTAAAATGCACTTGCTCCTTCACTACGCAGCCAAATCCCTGTGCCTTTGCCAACCTGACAAGTCTTGGATGGAGTTCTTCGGATTGCTAGCAGATTTGTCCCAAAGAACAAGAAATCACATGCAGTGATACAAATGTTATCTTTCAGAATGCATGCTATGTCCCACTGGGACGTGGAAGTGGAGGAGGTGAGAGGTGAATATTCAGTGAATACTTGCAACTGTTCGTGTTTCGGTTGGTCACAGTTGGTCACTTCCACTCTCAGGCATTATTTTCAGTTCTCCAAGCTGTAAAATGTCAGAACCAAAAGAGAAATTGCCTCCTAACATCTAGGATGAATTTGTGGTGTAACCTCCAGATCAAAACAACTGTACAGAGTAACCAGGAATACCAGTATTACAGCAAAGCCAGCAGCAGCCATCACTCTGAAACTAATTCAAAGTGTTCAGAAAATAAAAACAGATGTACCATGTCATACCAAAATACACTTCTGTTCAGTATCGTGTCTCTGACAGTGCTCCAAGGCTGTGGAAAGATGTAAGAGCAAGCCAAGCACAGTTATGTTTATCTACTGGACGTTCCCTGCTTCCAGCAAGCTGTGGACTCAGACAAAGCCCTCTATTTCTTCCGTGAGAAAAGAGAGGAATTGAATACTCTCAAGTCATCTTCTGCAGATAAACAGATGGCCAAGTATAGGCACTCATGCATCTCACATAATTTCATCCTCTTTTTCTATTAAAATAGACAGACTCTTGTATTAATAACTGTTAATGGGCCAGAAAGAGTCACACACACACGTGGTCATTCTCCACAGCTGAATAATTTAGACATTTTATCGATGTATGAGAAAGACAACTACTCAGCACACTTATCTTCAGTTGCCAAGTATGAGTAAGCAAAAGCGTGTCCCAGAAAATGCAATATTCTTTTTAACACCTTTGGAAACAGAGAAACTTATGCACTAACAGTTCCTCATCATCAGAATCAGATTTTCTCATGTAAGACCTCAAACTAACAGCTTTAACAGCAACAAATAAAATAGTTTGTCCAAGACACCACTGACCCCCGGCTAACAGAGCTCAGACGACCATCGCCTCCCAAATCAGCTCAGGCAGCCTCTTTAATCCTGACCTGAAAGCACTGAAGGTAGAACAACCTCAGCTCTCAGCTGCAGTTATATGTTCTGATGTGTTGAGTGTTTGGAGCATTTAAGTGTAGGATTCTTACTTCCTGACAAGTTCTTCCCTTACCTTTGATTTTAACTTTCAAAATCTTTCCCTTAGACCCCAGAAGCGTGGGTGTTTAAATTCCACATCTCACCCCAACAATGTCTATTCAAAAAAGAAATGTGTAGGGAAGCCTAAGGATGGCTGGTTCTGTCCTCATGACAGCAGCTGCTTACAAACAATACATCTGTGTTTCTTTTGTCAGTGAGCATCATGTTCTTCTTATGTGTTTCTTTTGTCAGTGAGCATCATGTTCTTCTTATGCTGTTCTTTATTAAGAGTTTTTACCAAATTTCTAAATCCAAACATTTGGATGCTGCGAAGATCAGATTTGCAGCTTAAAAGCAGTGAATAACACCCTTGGTTTTTCACGTCACATACTCAAAACCAAACTAACTCCACATTTTACCTGTCTATTCACTGCCCTCCGACACGGGCTTCACTGTTAGACATTAAATGTGGATTGCCTTTGCTTGTGTTACTCAGACAGCAAACACTCCATTGCAGTTTAATTATTCCCATGATGCTGGCAGTACCAAGTACTAGTTCAAACACCCATTCTACAATACAACTGGCTTTGCTTCACCACAGCCACTGAACCACCCAAGGAAGACAGAGGATGAACTAGCCCTGTTGCTCTGCCCTTCAAAGATCATAGCAAAGTTAGGATCAGTAAGTGTACGGGAACTACTGAATCACAGCCTGAACCACTGATTAGTCACCTGAGATGAGCACCAAGTCAGCCATGGGGGCACAGGTGAAGGTGATATACCTGTGTGAGCAGAAGGGGTGGAGCCTGGCTCCACCTCTCCCAAACCCCATTTAAGGGCTGACCACCACCAGGGAAGGGTCTCTTCTTGGAGATCTCTCCTATGTGAAGTCCCCTGTGAGCCTTGACATCTTGAAAGGTGAGCCATCTTCTCTTTTGTATTATTTGTATCCCATCTATATAGAACTACCCAAAATATACTATTATCTATTCTATTTTGTTGTGAAGTACCATTCTTGGGAGTTATTTACCTCACAGTAAGATATCCCTCTACCTGTCCACAGCTTCACCTGAAACCCAGCTGCTGTTGCTCACATGCTGTAGAAGAAACTTGTTTCCAGGAACCACATGCAGAGACCAGGTAACCTACAACATGCTTCTCTTCCTCATTTTTGTTTTTTTTGGGTGTTGTTTTTTTTTTCTAGGCTGGGGAAAGAACTGAGCAAAGGATGTTATGACTATTGAACCTGAGACACTCTCCTAGAAATAATCTAACAGCAGGGAGCAGCAAGTCTTTTCTGAAACCAACCAAGCAAGAATATGCTGCTGACTAAGCTACTGAGAGAGGGAAAACAAGATGGAGAACACCTTAAACTCATACCTAATATTTCTTTAAAAGAAAGTAACATATTTTCAAGGCCACCACTTGATGAAAGTTCCCACTCAGGAGTTGGGTTTTGCTTGTTTTTTACAAATTCTAGTTCTTCATGCCTACCTCCTGTTTCTTCTGAGCAGCTTCTCACTGAAATGCAAAACCCTCAGCATAATTCATTTCTTGAGTTAATCCATTTACACCAAAAGCCACGAGACTGAAATCATTCTTGTGGAGGACTGGCAGAGAGAAGCTCCACTGGGAAGCCTGAGCAGTGGACTTGAATTCCGCATTCCTCATTGTTCTCATCACATTGCTTATCTAAACTGCATGTCAACAAAGGGAATTTCATTAGCAGATCTAAAGCTGTAGATGGACTTGAATTTTTATTTACAGCATTTCTTGGTGAAACAGAGCCTTGTATTCTCCCCATCACATCATAAAGTAGAGTGGAGTCATTAGATAAATGATCTAAACCGACAGAAACTACCTGTTTACTCTTATTCAGAGATGCTGCTGTCACACAGCAATTCCTAGACTAAGGCAGTACACCTTGATGCTTTCAGCCATATCCCAACCCCATTGAAGCCAGAAAGCATTAATCATAGCTCACAAAATGTGACCTTACAAGGAAAGGTAAGAAACAGTGGATTGCAACTGCTTCACCGTTGGTTGAGTGGGAATTAATGGTGCAGTAATTCCTGAAGAAGGTAGTAGTTTAAAATGAGCACTTTTCCTGTTCTTATTCA
This sequence comes from Cyrtonyx montezumae, assembly GCF_038088225.1. Taxonomy (NCBI): domain Eukaryota; kingdom Metazoa; phylum Chordata; class Aves; order Galliformes; family Odontophoridae; genus Cyrtonyx; species Cyrtonyx montezumae. The sequence goes on along the minus strand of NW_027071826.1, from coordinate 52,337,604 downwards.
TAACCCAGCACTGCCTCCCATAAGGGCAGGCAGGGAAGACTGGCGACAGCACGATAGAATTGAGAGGTTAGAAGGGAAGAAAATGTACTTTACTTGTTGAGAAAGTGGAGCCACCTGGAGGGGCTGGAGGAGGACCAGGTGTGAAGAGTCTTTGAGAGGATGCTGAATGATATCCAAAATGACATGCTCTTAACAGTCTACTTGTTGCCTCTTCTCCTAATTGACTCTCAGCTTCTATTTATATAGTACTGTACTGCCTACAGTTTGTTGGCATTAAACAAGGAGATAGGAGGAGGTTAGATAAATGAGTTTATTTCTATCAGAGTCGATACAGATGAATATGGATGCATAGCTTCAAAAAGGACACTCTTCTCCACAGGGAGCTGTTAGATTTCTACATTTGAGGAAGGAATGCGTTTGGTACCACTCTGCAAAAACCTACAACTGACTTTTTTTCCTTCACTGAAAGTTCCCTTTCTCTTTCCCTTCAGCCCACTGTGCCAGAAGAACCCCTGGAGCCTGAGACGACAACAGAAAACTTCTTCCACAACCCAGGAGGACCAAAACCAGCATCTGCTCCATCCACAAACTCAGGTACTACTGACACAGTCTCCCAAGGAACCTCACACGTTCCACAAGGAAAACTGTAAGTGGCAGGGAACTGATGTCTGGGCACAGACTTGCTGACTGTGGCAGCAGGCATCGTTACTGATAGCACACTGCATGCACGGTGAGCTGGGCTGTGTCCTGGAACTGGCAAGACCACAACACTGGGACAGTCTGAACGCTTTAGAACTCAAACCAGCTTTGCTGAGAAAGTTAGGGCTGGATGTCTTTACAACAGGCTTACCTGAAGCATTGCAGCAGAGCTCTGCATCTTGTGTCTTCTGCTTCGCTTTTCTGCTATGCAAAGCAAGGTGAAAGTGTCTTTGTATGGACAGGGGCAGTTCATTGCTCAGTCCATGTGTTGCACAAAGGAAGTACTGTGAGCGTGTACATAGTTTGTCTTTCTAAAAGGCCAGAGATTTCCTTTGTTCCTATGACCAGTGATCCTCTTCTGGTAAGTTAATTGAAAAAGTCTTTAAAACTTGAGAATTATTTATGCTGCAATGTAAAACGCATTTGTTCAGATAAAAATTACATCCAACTCTCACTCTGACTTCATGTTTAATGAAATTAAATTACTGGTGTTGTGTCCTACGTTGTATGCTGACTGCTGGCTTTCTGTTGGGGTTTTCCTTGCTCAGTGAAGGCTACATGTATTCTGAAGAAGGGGAGAACTATATTTAATCAGCAAGGGGCAGAAAGAACTGGTGCTTTCTCTCTGAACACGAGGTGCTGTCACATAGCGTGTATGAACTAGTGTGCCTGAGCTCAGCAGGAGGAGTCCCACCTCCGGATGACCCCACCCAAAGATGCTTCCCCACTTTGCCTTGATAACCGCAATGCAGCAGGGATTACACACAACCCCAGGGAAGCAAAGAAAGCATCCTTGGAGCTCTCGGTTGCGAAGGGCTTAGTGCAGCATCACACAAACACATCCATAAACATTTATAAGCACTTTGGTAAGCAATTCTGGCAACGTCACTATGACAGAAGCCTCATTGGAGTATTCTTACATTTCACATCCACCAGCGACCACAGCGCTTTCATCTTTATTTAGGACCTATTAGGCTGCACTCAGGAATGCGCCATAGGTGTCATCTGAGGGGCTGCATTGTTGTCCACCTACTCACAAGTGGACACAAGGGCACAAAATGCCAGGCTTTTATCAGCAGCTATTTTCAGCTTGGCGATAGCAATGGCACTGCTCAGATCCCCTAAGCCCTCTCTCTTTCCCCTCCCCTCCCTGCTCATAGGGCCGGCAGCAGCAGCCCCTGCATTTAAAGAGCGCAGGAATCCCTCCAGTTCAAATTCTTTGAGGCGTATGAGAAGAGATTTATATCGCCATGATATCACACTGTAGGATTCCTTTCTAAAAGTGAATGTCTTGGTTACTTCAAGGAGTAAAAGCCAGAGGAAGTGGGCTTTAAGAACTTGGAATCATTGTCTCTGAAAGAAATTTCCTCTGCTGTACCAAAGACAGATGCTCTGCAGCAGCGCTGATATCAAGGTACAGAACACCAAATCTAAACTTGTGATGAAATAACCATGATGCTTTTCCGCATGTTTAGGGATCAAACAAATAGCCAAGAAAACCTAATAAAGGAATGAAGAAAAAGCCCAAGCAAAGATGCCACAAACCTCCTTTGGGATCAAAGCAAGCATGTGTAATGGGAGCCCGAAGGGTAATGCATTCAGAAAGCTCTAAGTGCCTGAAAATTAAGGCTGAGAATGAAAGCACCTCTTCAGCCATAACTCCAGTGTCAGTGACATACAGCTATCATCTTTTCTCCTATTTTCCAACTATTATCTAAGCGCTACTTGTCAGTTAAAATGGAACAGAGCAAGAATTTTCAGTGGCCTGGAAATCTTTTGTTGCCTCATTTCATATGCATATAGGAACGCTAAGAACAAAATTACAATTTTGTCATTGTGTTTAACTGACCTTTGGTTTACTGCTGCTGTGACAACCTTTTAAGGAGAGACACTGTGAAATGAAATGATACTTCAGCACTCTAATAGACTGAAAGTGTCTTTTTTTCTTTTTTCCTTTGAACCAGAATTTAACACCAGAAAGCTTAAAGCCCAGATAAAGCCCAGATCTATGATAAAAGAGAGAGAAGCATATTGGTTAGCAAGCACATGAAGGGATCCTGGTTCAAACCTTCCTCATCATTTGAGGGCTGACAGATTAGATGTAGCTGTCCAGAGTCACAGCGTGCCTTTGCTTTACACGTCTTCCTATTGGTAGCAGAAAAAATATTCTGCTTTTGCTTAACTGTTTTACTGAAGAAAAGTATTGCAATGGGAAAAGCTATGCACAATGTGCTCTCTGTCCACAGTCTGACATTCTTTCATCGCAGAGCTCCTTTGAGAATATTCACACTGGTGTTTGTTCCACTGTTTAAAGAATGAAATAGTAACCAGAGAAAGGAAGAAAGCAGAATATATCCGTAAGTTAGCAATCAGCTAAGCCTCCTGACTCAATTACTTCATAACTGGAAATGGACAAGGCTCCAGACTCAAGGTAGGCTATGGATTTGAGTGGAGTGCCTGAATTTTGAACTGACTGACAAAGCAGAGAAGGAGCACAAGTCTGGATTTGGATTCACTGTATTGGAGACTTCCTCCTAAAATGAGGAGACTCAGGCTGCAAGTTCTAATGTTTACAATATTTTATTGTCCTTAGAAAGTATTGAGGCAGATGATAAATATATATATTTATAAGCTAGCTGTAAATGGTGGCTGGGGCTAATTTTGTACCAAGTTGCCATACTCAGGCTGTTGTACCTGGGGGATGAGATGCAGCTCAGCTCCACTCTGCCCTCTCTTCATTCTCCCCCTCTTCTCACATGTTGGCATATGAGCTGCTGAAGCTCATTTTCCTGATTCAGAAGGGCTGTGCCCACTCAGTTGTTCTCATTTCATTTTCCAGCTATTATACAAACACCTTATTAACGCCAAACCATCTATTATCTTTTCCAATAATTATTTAGTTTTCCATCTAGCATTGAAGAACCTACTGTGCAAGAACTAGTATCTCACTTAATGCCACTTCTCATTGTTTTTCACAGGACTAGTCAGCTCATTCTCCTCTTCCTCCCGCTCCCTACACCCGCAGAGATGATGAACACAGGAGATGTCTTCCCACATGGAAGGACATCTTCAGCCCCCGTTTAGTGTGACCTGGCCTGGTTCTCGTTTAACCAAAAGCAGCAAAATGAAGAAGTGATGCTCAGGACCCAGACTGCTCACATTGCAGAGCGTTTCTGAACTCTCTACTCTGAGATGAGCAGACAGTAAAGTGCTTTGCTCACTCACAAGGCGAGCACTCCAACTGCAGTCACGCATCCCTGCACTCGGCACTGCCTTCTGGTTCCTCAATTTCACACTTTGCTAGAAGCACAGAGCAGCAGCGAGTTTCAATTACTCACATCTAAAACACTTATCAATACTGGCGAGCCTCAACTGCGACATTTGGAGCTCTGCTTCTGACACAGAGGCTGCATCCTTTTGAATTTGTTACCGCTGCCTGGTTATTGCTATTTTGACCACCACTTCTCCATCCTAAAGAGATATGTTAAAGGAGGAACATGGCAACCGACACATCGTTTACTACAAATAACACAAGCAGTAGCTTTCCTCAGCAAAGGAAAGAAACGTTTTTCCCTTTAACCTTAGAAGAAATGAAACGCATCCCCTGCTGCCCTAAGTAATGGCAGAAAGGACCCTTTGAAAATACTAAGAGCTCGCTGTGTTTATTCACACCCACAGAAATCACATTCGTTTGACACGTGCACGAATGGATTAACAACCACAAATGGCGAGCGACTCGGTAAACTTCAACTCTGCAGAGTGAACTCATTTTTTGGCCTGTCAGCTCTGTTAGCATCACATGCATTGCCTGAGAAAACGGGAGATCATCTGAGGGAGCACAGTCATACAAGGAATCACTCCAGCAGCTCCTGAGCTGGTATAGCAGCAGTAACATGGACCAACCTCAGCTCCGCAACCTTTTCTACATCAACACACGCATTACAGTCACGGTCCAACTCGCTCCCTGCTTGCATCCAGAAGCAGCTCGCAACCAGGAACACACGGGGCCTTTTTTCTTATTTGATGTTCAGGAAAAATTAGTCATAGTCAGATTCACTGTTTAGCTGTCATCTGTTTTCCCCACGTACCCTCTTAGCCCATGAAAACAGAGAAATGCTGAGATGTGCCGCTGGAGTTCACTCAGCATTTCCTATAATTATCCCTGCTGAGAAATTCATCTCAGAGAGAGTTTTGGGGTTGGACTTGCTATTGCTGGTGCTTTTTTTTTTTTTTCCCCACTGAGAAGAGAAAACAGATTAATTCCTTGGCAACAAAATCCTAATTAATAAAAAACATGGCTCTATTCATTATTAGCTTCTTCATTAAAATAAAATATCAGATGTTTACTGTTGAAATTACAGTCTTGATTCAATGCGAAATCAGGTGGCTCTTCAGATTTGATTACACAGATAAAAATGAGGTTTACTGACTCCACACAAGCGTTCATCTTCAGCTGCCATTCGCTGATTACTGCAACAAATGATTTAACACGAGGAGGACTTCCCACAAACAACTGGAGAAGCGTGCTTCTCTCGAACCCCGCGTCCTGCCAACCATCCCAGCAGCAGAGAGCTGCCTTCGGACCTCCTCAGCCTCGTTGCAGCAGTTACGAGAAAGAAAACGTTTCCAAGCGTGAGCTGGCCCATGCATAAAGGCCACGCAGGGCAGCACTCATCCTGAGATCAGCGTACGGCGCCTTGCTTTTCGGGGCACGCAGTCTTCCTCTGTGCCTGCTGCAGCGGGAGCAGCAGCTTTGCATGCTAACACCCCATCCATCACCTGACTGCGTTTTCTTTGTGAGCCGCATCTCTCCTACTGAAGACGGTGGCAACATTCCCACAACTGGGAGCTTTTGTTTCCTCATAATTGCGTGAACCTGGCTGCATTCTGAGTCAATCCAAATTTCTCGTTCAAATCAAAACATAACCCTGCTTGACTGTCGAGCTTAATTTGCTTAAAACATGTCTCTTGATGTTAAGATTGCGTATACTGTAATTTTAACAGGAAAAATATTGAACCTGGCTTATCTGATACTGTCTCTCTTTAATCACGCTTGCCTCTGAAATCCATCTGCTGAAAAGTCTAATCAAAACCAGCGGCGATGTTTGCTTTGTCAATTTTTTCCCCCAGGGTTCTCAAATTCGGTGGTTCAGCAAGCGGAGATATGTCTGAACCTCGATAGCATCAAGGACGGCTCAGCTCCAAATCTTTCCTCAATTCTTTTCCTCTAATATGAAGAAATGACTTTTAGTAACGTATATACTGTCAGCAGAGACCCAAGGACTGTGCATATGATCACGTTCGCGGGCTTCTTGCAGTTATGGCTCCTATTGCATATAAAGCAGATATGCTCGCCTCAGGTGCAGCAAGGCGGGAACGGAGCCGCCCCGTGCGCCGCAGCCGTTGGGGCGGACGGCGGGAGAGGCACGCGCCGCCGGCCCACCAACCCGCCGCTCTGATTGGCCGAGCGGTGCGCGAGGCCGCCAGCTGATCGGTCGGGCCCGCCCCAACCGGAGGCTCCGCGCTCTCGGTTCAAACGTCCGTGCGGAGCTGCAGAGACCGCCTGAGAGCATCTCAGATGAGTTCCGCCCGTCGACGGGGCGGGGCGGGGCGGTCCCCCGCTGCCGAGATGGGCTCCGGAAACAAGGTACCGCGGCCGAGGCCCCTCCTCCCCGGCGCCGTAACGCTCGCTCGGCCCCGTCCCTCCCGTCTCCCCGCTTCTCTCCGCAGGAGAACCGTCCCGACGCGCCGCTGCGGACTCCCCCGAAGCAGGCGGGCTGCTGTCAGCCGCTCGCCACGCCCCCCAAGCCCGGGGCGGCCCTTCCCGCCGAGCCCTGGACGCCCACCGCTAACCTGAAGCTGCTGATCAGAGTCGCCAGCCTCGAGATCCGCTGCCGCGAGCGGAGCCGGTGTCAGGTACCCGTGGGCCGTTTGCTTTGCCTCTCGGCAGCGGGCCATGCGAGGCCGTCCCTCGCAGCCCTCCCGCCGGCAGGAAAGCTCCTTAACGTCTCTACACCGGACTCTTGTCTCGCTCTGCGTAGGAGCACTCACCGGGAGACGAGCGAGGAAGGGCTCCGACGACGCGCAGGGAGAAGAGCCTGGGATCCCTGTGCCGCAGATTCCTGGCTCGGTACCCCGATTACCCCAGCGCTGAGGAGAACTACTGCATTTGCCTCGATGAAGTAGCTGAGGAGCTCAGTAAGTTGGTGGATGTGCTATTGCACGAGCCCATCGAGCACCCTGACATCGTGCCATACTCTGTCGCAGCCGGAACACTTAAACCCTCCACCTCCTCACTCCTCCCACAGTTCTTTTAAACCAGCTTCTCCAGCGTGCTGAACTTAGCAAATAAACTTAACATTTGTGGAGAGCACAAGTAAACCTGTTGGTTTGTAGGGTTTTTTTTTTTTTTGACATGGAAATGATGGCTTAGAGTCCAAATCGCTAACACAAAGCTGAAGCTTTCCTGCTGTCAGAATGGTGAAATTCCAATATTCTGCTGTTTTATGAAGCCCATCATAGTTACGAACCACACTGCTGTAACGGTGTTTAATTGTTACAGCAAATTGTAGGATAGCACCTAAAAGACAATTATAAAGCAATTGTGTAGCAGGAGTTTCCAAGAACGTTTCGTTTCTGCCTTTCATTTCTGCAGAGTGTGAACGCAGATGTATCTATGACATTGTGCATGTGTTGGAGAGCCTGCACATGCTGAGCTGCCTTGCCCAAAACAAATACATCTGGCACGGGAGGCATAACCTTGCCAAAACCCTGCAGACCTTGAAGAAAGCTGGAGAAGAGAACAAATACATGCTCCTAATTGAGACGATCAAGAAAAGAGAGTACAAGGATGAGTTTGATTTGGATGGGAAAAGAAGTGAAGAAGTGGTAAGATCTTTCAGCACCAGTGAGCAAACAGAAATGTGTTCCATGGAGCACCCAGGAATGGAGTTCCGTGCTGGTAAGGTTTCCCTGTAACGCCAAGAACAACATGCACTCATGATGATGAATATCTATAACAAATAGATAAATCACAGGGTAGGTGATAGGAGAGATGCATGGGAATATATCACAGTTTTATAGTCAGATGTGGCATCCACCTGATTTCCCAATGCTAGCTGTGTAGAAACTCAATTCTGGGCTCAGTGCTGGCCCTGCCTAGTTGTTGTGTTGTTTGCTCTCATCCTTGTTGCTGACAAATTTCTACAGCGTTATACAAATGTTTGTGGCTGGCATGTCACTTGATGCTTTAATCCTCTTTTCCTGTCTGCTGCAGCCTCTGTAAATAGCAAGAAAGACAAATCTCTGCGACTGATGAGTCAGAAATTTGTGATGCTGTTTCTTGTATCAACCCCACAAATAATAAGCCTTGAAGTCGCTGCTGAAATCTTAATTGTAGATCAGTTGGAAGTCTCTGATAAAAGCAAGTTTAAAAGTAAGTAAAAGGCTGCTGTTCCCATCTGCTTCTTGATCCTTCTCTAAAATCAAGTGTGAGCTAAATGAGCAAATCTGGTACAAGACTGCAGTGTGAAGTGCTGTCACCTTCACCTTGCAGTGTTGGAACCTCCAAAGCAACGATTGATGGAAGCCTAAAGAAATACTGTCCAAGTCCTTAAAGATTAAGCACATGAGGAAGTGAAACCCAATGTTGTAACTGCCAATTGTTTCTTCATTATTTTACCCTTCTTTCGGTTCCCTGTGCATTTCCTCCCCATTCATATGTAAAGGTGCTTCGAGGTCTAGGCTTGGGTGTTCTAATAGTTGAGAACATGTGCTTGCTCTTGAGGGATCAACAATTCATCTCGCGTTTCCTTCTTAATTATACTTTTCTTTGGTTCTCAAGCTCACCTTTTATTTTTTATTCTTTTCTTTTGCATGAAATAGTACAAATGCAACAAAAAAGCTGTCATGTCTGTGATGTTAAGTCATAACACACCAAAACAGTTCTCATAAATGAAGACTTGTCCTTTCAACCGCTAAAAATACACCACAGCTTTTGTAATCAGATCAGTTGTAGCTTGTTATTAAAAATTGCTCTGCTTTACATGCATTTGTTTCAGCCAAAATCAGGAGGGTTTACGACATAGCAAATGTTCTCAGCAGCCTTCAGCTTATCAAGAAGCTTTACATCACAGAGGAGAGAGGCAGAAAACCAGCATTTATATGGACAGGACCTGAAGTCACACCAAACACCCAGGGTACATATGTGTCACTTTCTTCTGTTTTGCTGATGGCTGTGACTCCTCTGTTTTCACTCCCAGAAAGCTGTGAACCAAAATACCGAGTAAAAGCAGCACCAAGTCCTCCACACGCACCTCACTGCACTTGGTTCTCAGCAGCACAGCAATTCTTGGAGTAGCTGTATGGGAACTGCTGAATCACGGCCTGAACCACTGATTGGTCACCTGAGGTGAGCACCAAGTCAGCCATGGGGCCACAGGTGAAGGTGATATACCTGTGTGGGTGGAAGGGGTGGAGCCTAGTTCCTCCTCTCTCAAACCCCATTTAAGGGCTGACCACCACCAGGGAAGGATCTCTTCTTGGAGATCCCTCCCATGTGGAGTCCTCTGCGAGCCTTGTCATCTTAAAGGTGAGCCATCTTCTCTTTTGTATTACCTGTATAACTGTTTATATAGAACTACTTAAAATATGCCATCTTCTATACTATTCCCTGGTGGAGTATCGTCATTAGGAGTTATTTACCCTACATTTGGCGAGCCAGGCAGCTCTAACTAAATCCATAATGTCCTTTATTTGGAGTATGTTTAAATGGGCCAAGGGGGAGAACGTTACCCCCCTAGAACAGACAATCCCTGGTCTAATTCCAGGATTCATGGGGTCACCCTACTATGGATTGGCATCCGTTATTGAGAAATGGGGACCCATGCGGGTTCCAGGGACTGCCGCTCCTTCTCCATCTTATTTGACTGACTACTTCGTAGGATTAGATAAAGACATACTTGTTACCAAGGAGCGGCGGTTAGCTGCCTCTGCAGTAGCCTGGCCATTAGTAATGGCCATACTCAAGTTAGATGTTGCAAATGTTAATATGGAAACTGAAAATCAGTTATTACGAGACCGTATTGAGAAACTGGAACAACAGCTGGGTACATTAACAACCAAAAAGCCTGGCCTAAATGTCCCCACAAGACAAATACGGAATATATTGGTAGAAGACACCCCAAAATCAGAGGAAGAAGACTCTGATATGACAGGGGGAAAGATCTCTAAGGCAGATCTCGAAACTCCATCTATGATGGACCCATTCGAGATTCGGCCTATTATAACTCAAAAAACAAAAAAGGTACAGGATAGACCAGCAGGGGTGCCTCCTGACCAATGGCCCCCTGCAGAAACCTGCCTCCATGTGACCGCTCGTCCGTATACAGCTAATGAGTTGATGGACCTAGTACAACGGTTCCATCAGAAACCAAGGGAAAGCATACCATCATGGCTCCTAAGGTTATGGGATGCAGGAGCTGAAAGTGTTTTAGTAAATGGAACAGAAATGTCAAAATTAGCATCTATAACGATAAACCCGGCCTTAAGACAAAGATTATATGCAGCTGTCCATTATAATGAGGAAAACCATTCTATTATAGATTGGTTGATGGCTGCATGCCGCTTAACATGGCCCAACAAAACCGATATCCCTCTTAATACTGGTTTGTGGTCCTCTATGGAGGACCTCCAGACCTATATCAGAGAACTGGGTATGAGGGAGGCTCTGTATGCGGACACTTTTGAAAGCCCCGATACGGAAAAATTTACAGCGGGCATGAGAGATCTAATACTACAGCAGGCCCCCTCCCACCTATATGGGATGTTGGTTTCCATATTAAATCCGTTGGTGGCATCAGAAGCCATCGTACAGCAGGCAGCCCAGTTAGTAGCAGACTTAGGGGAGACGGAGCGCGTAAGAACCAGGCGTAATGTTCGTATAGTGGAAGATGCTGAGGCCTTCCCTATTAAAACTAAAAAGCCTGCTCCACGGATGCCCCGATCAGGCCCCGTACGGTATCCCGGAGGACTATGTTTAATGATCTCATACGGGCTGGGGTTGCATTTACCAAAATTGATGGGCAACCCAACCATGTTTTGTTACAGCTGTGGAAACAGCTTAGAAATGATCAGAAATTTCAGAGTGCTCCCAGAAAATCGGGAGTACGAATTATAGAAAAAACACCACCAACAACCTGGAATTTGGCTGACTTTATAATACCGAACAGAAGGAAAAAATATCCGCAGGTGTCACAGGCTACAGTGCCTGAGCCACCTGTGGCAAAAGATTTAGATCTGGCAAAATTCATGGATTAACGGAAAATTCTGGTCCCCATAGGGCCTCTAGCTGTGACCGGAGGCCCTATGTAGAACTAACAATATTCTGGTCCAGGACAAATGTGCAGAAGGTGATGGCTCTAGTGGATACTGGCGCAGAAACATCGATTATATATGGAGACCCAACGAAATTTAAGGGTAATAGAGTGATGATTGGTGGGTTTGGGGGACAGACTATTCCAGTCACCCAGACGTGGTTGAAATTGGGGGTTGGGCGTCTCCCGCCCCGGGAGTATAAGGTGTCGATTGCCCCAATTCCAGAATATATCTTGGGCATAGACATTCTATGGGGTCTGGCTCTCCAGACAACTGTGGGAGAGTTCAGACTACGGCAGAGGTACATTAGTATCCGGGCAATACGGACAATATTGAGGGGCCATGCGAAACATGAGCCCATTTGTTTGCCAAAACCACGCCGGATTACTAATGTAAGACAGTACAGACTCCCGGGTGGACAAGAAGAAATATCAAAAATAGTGCAGGAATTAGAGAAAGTAGGTATTATAGGGCCTGCACACAGCCCATATAATTCCCCCATATGGCCAGTACGGAAGTCGGATGGAACATGGAGAATGACGGTGGATTATAGGGAACTGAATAAGGTCACGCCGCCCATCCATGCGGCCGTACCCAATATTGCCTCCTTAATGGACACTCTTAGTAGGGAAATTAAAACCTACCATTGTGTCCTGGATTTAGCGAATGCGTTTTTTAGCATACCTATTGCTAAAGAATCACAAGATCAATTTGCATTTACGTGGGGAGGCAGGCAGTGGACCTTTCAGGTCTTGCCACAGGGGTACGTGCACTCACCAACATACTGTCATAATTGGGTGGCACGTGACCTGGCTGATTGGAGGAAACCAAACAGTGTGAACCTATACCACTATATTGATGACCTCCTGTTAACATCCGACTCACTGGAAGCAGTAGGGGAGGCAGCAGATTCATTAACTGCCTACCTAAGTGAAAGAGGATGGGCTATCAATCCTCAAAAAGTGCAAGGTCCAGGACTGTCCGTAAAATTTCTAGGGGTAGTCTGGTCAGGAAAGACCAAAGTATTACCTGATGCCGTCATAGATAAGGTTCAGGCATTTCCAGTCCCTACAACACCAAAGCAGCTGCAGGAGTTCCTAGGTATATTGGGATATTGGCGTTCCTTTATACCTCATTTGGCGCAGCTGCTGAGACCTTTATATAGACTTACCAAAAAGGGCCAATTATGGGACTGGGGGAGAACAGAACAGGATGCTTTTCAACAGGCGAAACAGGCAGTTAAACAAGCCCAGGCACTGGGTATATTTGATCCTACCCTTCCAGCTGAGCTAGATGTTCACGTAACTCAAGATGGCTTTGGCTGGGGCCTGTGGCAACGTCAGAGTTCTGTTCGGACCCCCATTGGATTTTGGTCTCAGGTGTGGCATGGAGCAGAGGAAAGATATAGTATGATTGAAAAACAGTTATTGGCTGCCTATTCTGCATTACAAGCGGTAGAGCCAATAACCCAAACAGCCGAAGTTATAGTCAAGACTACATTGCCAATCCAGGGGTGGGTAAGAGATCTGACCCACCTTCCTAAGACGGGGGTGGCCCAGGCGCAGACGGTGGCACGATGGGTTGCCTATCTCAGTCAGAGGAGTAGTCTATCTTCCTCACCGTTGAAAGAAGAGCTTCAGAAGATTCTTGGCCCAGTAACGTATCATAGTGATGCACCAAAACAAACTTCGGTTGCTCCACCACAGAAGAGTCCCGTCCAGGAAGGAAAATATCCTATTCCTGAAGATGCCTGGTACACGGATGGGTCCAGCAAGGGCAACCCAAGTAAGTGGAGAGCAGTAGCGTACCATCCTGCCACAGACACAATCTGGTTCGAAGAGGGGGATGGTCAAAGCAGCCAGTGGGCAGAGCTGCGGGTGGTGTGGATGGTTATAACCAAAGAACCTGGTGATGGTATCCTGAATATTTGCACAGATAGTTGGGCTGTGTATCGGGGGCTCACTCTTTGGATCGCACAGTGGGCCACCCAGGATTGGACTATCCACTCCCGACCGATCTGGGGCAAAGATATGTGGTTAGACATATGGAATACAGTCAAACACAGAACTGTGTGTGTCTACCATGTTTCTGGTCATCAACCCCTACAGTCACCAGGAAATGATGAAGCCGACACACTGGCCTGAGTTAGATGGGTTGAGAACTCTCCATCTGAGAATATCGCTTACTGGCTACATCAAAAGCTGCGGCATGCTGGGCAGAAGACCATGTGGGCAGCCGCTAAAGCGTGGGGACTGCCCGTACAACTATCGGACATCGCTCAAGCATGCCGAGACTGTGATGCCTGCTCTAAGATAAGACCGAGGTCGTTGCCTGAAACTACAGCCCATCTTGCTAGAGGACACAATCCTCTACAGAGGTGGCAGGTTGATTATATTGGGCCTCTCCCTCGGTCTGAGGGGGCGAGATATGCCCTAACCTGTGTCGACACCGCGAGTGGGCTAATGCAGGCCTATCCAGTACCAAAAGCCAACCAGGCATACACTATAAAGGCACTCACAAGGTTGATGGCTGCCTACGGGACACCGCAAGTCATCGAGAGTGACCAAGGAAGTCATTTCACGGGTGCAGTGATACAACGCTGGGCAGAAGAAAATAATATTGAGTGGCGATTCCACCTGCCATATAATCCAATGGGGGCAGGCCTTATCGAACGTTACAATGGTATTCTCAAGGCTGCCCTGAAGACAGACTCTCAGTCCCTGCAGGGGTGGACAAAGAGACTCCATGAGACCCTGCGGGACCTGAATGAAAGACCTAGAGATGGCAGACCCAGTGCCTTGAAAATGTTACAGACAACATGGGCCTCCCCACTTAGGATCCAAATTACGGGCACCGATAATGAAGTGAAACCTCAGATTGGCAATGAGAACAACCTTCTGCTCCCTGCCCCTGAGGACCTAGAACCAGGTACCAATAGAATAAAATGGCCCTGGAAGGTGCAGGTAGGACCACGATGGTGCGGCCTACTTGCACCTTGGGGGAGATTATTGGAGGTGGGGGGTTCGGTAGCTCCTCCGGTTATAGGTACATGGCCTACTGAAATAATGGTTAACACTCCAGTCTTCATTGCTAAGGGGACCCCTATCATGTCTCTGTGGCAGATCAGGACACCCCCTCTGGTGCCTGATATAGTCGTACAGCCACAGACATCGGGTCAAAGGGTTTGGTACAGGCGACCAGGGCGTGCCCCTGTACAAGCTGAAGTGTTAACCCAAGACAGGAATACGGCCTGTATCTTGCCCTGGAAAGCGGATCTTCCCCTCTTGGTACCTCTAAAACACTTGTATTACTCCCCATAAGTCTATGAATCACCAGAAGGAATCAAAACAATACTGCAGTGTTCCAGAGTTGTTATAAGACCATGTGAAGCATCTGGTGATGGTCTAACCGGGACTGATGACACGTAAGATGGACCTGCACTGTATGATTACATGCTTCCAGTAGATACCACTGAGCACTGGCCCAAAGAAGAGTTCGACGGATGCGCCGATCATCACTCATATCAGATTACATCAGCATGCGTTGCGACGGGCAATTATGTAAGCGTCGCGATGTATTGGGTCTCTGTATCAAGGGGAACTCACCTTATGGTTACTTGATCAGTGGTTCATGTCGTGAAGGGGTGGAGTGTATGGGAACTGCTGAATCACGGCCTGAACCACTGATTGGTCACCTGAGGTGAGCACCAAGTCAGCCATGGGGGCACAGGTGAAGGTGATATACCTGTGTGGGTGGAAGGGGTGGAGCCTAGTTCCTCCTCTCTCAAACCCCATTTAAGGGCTGACCACCACCAGGGAAGGATCTCTTCTTGGAGATCCCTCCCATGTGGAGTCCTCTGCGAGCCTTGTCATCTTAAAGGTGAGCCATCTTCTCTTTTGTATTACCTGTATAACTGTTTATATAGAACTACTTAAAATATACCATCTTCTATACTATTCCCTGGTGGAGTATCGTCATTAGGAGTTATTTACCCTACAGTAGCACATATGAGCCACACAGTATAGAGCCACACAGAATATGTTCTTATTCTGAGACTCCCATTTCCATTTCTACCACTGCTGATACTTCAGTAGTTATAAGCCAGGCTCAAGTAATTGCTTTTAATTACTGCATATGTGACTACATATATATCATACAGACCCTTCTGTTTGTTCTGCCTTCTAACTACAAAGCTTGAAACAACACCTGCAGCCTGCAGCTCACATATTTCAGAATCCACCGCCACCGTACAGCAATGTGCCAAAAATCTTTTTCCTTCAAGAGGAAAGCAACACTCCACTCGGCATCTATCCGTGATAAAGTTACTTAAAAGTACAGAAAGCGACAGAAGGAAGATCCAATCTGCTCCAACCAGTCCACTTAAAATAAGCACAAGTACATAGCTGCAAACTGTATTTGTCCATCTCTTTCTAGTCGTGTTTTTCTCTTGTGTGTGTAGTCTTGTATTAGACATGCAGGCTGGCCACCCTACGATAGAAGATGTGGATGGGTCGATACGCCTCTTTACAACAACTACATTTGAAAATAAGAAAGCAACAAGATGGGGGGAAATGAAATGTATGTTGTCTGTCAATCTTGAGGCCTTAAAAGAATAATAGCAAAAACAAATCTAAATTAATCTGTATTCAAAGAAGCTCTGCAATTAGTGGCAATAATGGTAGAAATAACACCGTCTGAAGGCAGTATTTCACTTAAACATTTTGAGACATTATCAGTTATGTTCCTTTTTTGTTTTCTCCCTTGAAGCAGGTACAGATGAAAATGTATCAGTTAACACAAGCAAAACTGCTCAGCTTGCAGCAGTCCCTTGGCATCAGCTGGAAGGAGCACCAAAGTAAGTTTGCACATGTTGTGTTTGGAAGCTTTTGGTCACTGGCTGTTAAGTTTAATCTATACTTATTTGGAGTTGGGCAGTGATCTGCAAAAACCCTGTCACCTCTGACTGTACGCTATTTTTTCCACTTAGAGTTTTCTGTTCAGTTTATCAAGACACACAAATTCACGCTGTCTGTATAGCAAAAATAAAAACACTCGAGGCATTTCTGCAGGAAAACATTAAAATGTGTGTTCTGTCCTGCTTTTTTGTTTTAAGGACACCAAAAGTGAAAAAGAATCTGTCGGGATCTGCTTTGGAGCACAGCGTGCCCCAGCCTGAGGCAGCTCCCAGGGCCAACACTCACAATGCTGCACCCCCTCCCAAGTCACTTATCACTCAGCCATTAAGTGCCTTCCCTCCCAGCCACTGCTCAGCATTGCCAGTCATACTACCTCAGCCTCACTCTGGAGCCTCCAATGCAGTATATCTGCCTCCTTTCCAAGCCCACGCTGTGACAACGTATGGCCCGAGTTTCATGCCTCAACCGTGTGCTAACGTGACAGGAATTAAAAGTACCAACCCAAAAGCATTACATGAAATGACCACCAGGGAAGGGGACAACTGCACAGCTGCAGCTGATCCAGGAAAGGGCACGGCAGCTAAAGAAAGATGTGAATCTTCCTCGAAGAGTTGCCTTAAGAGATCGCAAGCACTGCAAGAGAATAACTTGATTAAAAAGCACAGAAGCAATGAGGAAAGCCTTGACAGTGCTATGGCAAGTTAATTGCTGTAACTCTGGCTCAGAGCATAGTAATGGGGCCATCTATTCATTTCCAAAGTGATTTAGGAGCTGCGAGGAACCAGGCTAACACAATGAATAATACCAAATTGTATTATAGCCAAGATATTTTATAGATGGCATAATTAGATTATTCTGATAGAAAAGAATCGAAATAAAGGGGAAAAAATGCTCTCCAGCATCCAAGGCTCACCATAAGAAACTCCAAAGGAGAGATCTTCAACAAGAGATCCTTCCCCAGTGGTGGTCAACCCTTAAATGGAGTCTGGGAAAGGTGGAGCCAGACTCCACCCCTTCTGCTCACACAGGAGCATTGCCTTCGCCTGTGCTCCTATGGCTGACTCAGTGCTCACCTCAGGTGATCCATCAGTGGTTCAGGCCATGATTCAGCAGTTCCCATACAGGAGCCTAATGTGCTCTCATATTTTTACATTAACTGTAGAGAAGCCTCTCGGGCAGCTGAGTTTTGTTGCACTGCTTGGTTTGGGTTTTTTATGTAGAAAATATAACCATGGTATTTGCAAAGCATCAGGCAGAATATACAGGATACAACACAATGTAAATCTTCACAGAGCCAGCCTAGAATCAGGCTGTATTCTCTCATTTCCCCATCACATCTTTGTTCCTGAGAAGGTGTGTCAAAGAGTACACTGTCAAAAAGAAACAATTCCTGACACATTATTTCAAGACTCTTTCAATCTGTTTATGCAATGGTTCTAAAGTAGCTCCTGTTACTCATGTTTATGCAGGAATCTGCTTTTCTAATCAGTAACACAGGGCTATCACAGTACTTGAGTAGTTAATGTCAGGCCTTTTACAGCATTACAGCATCTGCTTTCTTTTTCCATACGTAGTTTATTTTAAAGGGAGAACCCACCGAGCACAAGAGACCACCTTCCAACAGCTCTCAAACCAATTGTGAAATGGACAGCTTCCAGGAAGAGAAACAGACCAGACCCCAAACACTAGATCAAAGCGTGGCAAGCTCTTCTGACCAACACAAAAGAGAACACGCTCCAGAAAACGAGGACGGAACCAAAACAGGAATGGCGTTTGCCATTCCTTGGCAACAAAATCCTAATTAATAAAAAACATGGCTCTATTCATTATTAGCTTCTTCATTAAAATAAAATATCAGATGTTTACTGTTGAAATTACAGTCTTGATTCAATGCGAAATCAGGTGGCTCTTCAGATTTGATTACACAGATAAAAATGAGGTTTACTGACTCCACACAAGCGTTCATCTTCAGCTGCCATTCGCTGATTACTGCAACAAATGATTTAACACGAGGAGGACTTCCCACAAACAACTGGAGAAGCGTGCTTCTCTCGAACCCCGCGTCCTGCCAACCATCCCAGCAGCAGAGAGCTGCCTTCGGACCTCCTCAGCCTCGTTGCAGCAGTTACGAGAAAGAAAACGTTTCCAAGCGTGAGCTGGCCCATGCATAAAGGCCACGCAGGGCAGCACTCATCCTGAGATCAGCGTACGGCGCCTTGCTTTTCGGGGCACGCAGTCTTCCTCTGTGCCTGCTGCAGCGGGAGCAGCAGCTTTGCATGCTAACACCCCATCCATCACCTGACTGCGTTTTCTTTGTGAGCCGCATCTCTCCTACTGAAGACGGTGGCAACGTTCCCACAACTGGGAGCTTTTGTTTCCTCATAATTGCGTGAACCTGGCTGCATACTGAGTCAATCCAAATTTCTCGTTCAAATCAAAACATAACCCTGCTTGACTGTCGAGCTTAATTTGCTTAAAACATGTCTCTTGATGTTAAGACTGCGTATACTGTAATTTTAACAGGAAAAATATTGAACCTGGCTTATCTGATACTGTCTCTCTTTAATCACGCTTGCCTCTGAAATCCATCTGCTGAAAAGTCTAATCAAAACCAGCGGCGATGTTTGCTTTGTCAATTTTTTCCCCCAGGGTTCTCAAATTCGGTGGTTCAGCAAGCGGAGATATGTCTGAACCTCGATAGCATCAAGGACGGCTCAGCTCCAAATCTTTCCTCAATTCTTTTCCTCTAATATGAAGAAATGACTTTTAGTAACGTATATACTGTCAGCAGAGACCCAAGGACTGTGCATGTGATCACGTTCGCGGGCTTCTTGCAGTTATGGCTCCTATTACATATAAAGCAGATATGCTCGCCTCAGGTGCAGCAAGGCGGGAACGGGGCCGCCCCGTGCGCCGCAGCCGTTGGGGCGGACGGCGGGAGAGGCACGCGCCGCCGGCCCACCAACCCGCCGCTCTGATTGGCCGAGCGGTGCGCGAGGCCGCCAGCTGATCGGTCGGGCCCGCCCCAACCGGAGGCTCCGCGCTCTCGGTTCAAACGTCCGTGCGGAGCTGCAGAGACCGCCTCAGAGCATCTCAGATGAGTTCCGCCCGTCGACGGGGCGGGGCGGGGCGGTCCCCCGCTGCCGAGATGGGCTCCGGAAACAAGGTACCGCGGCCGAGGCCCCTCCTCCCCGGCGCCGTAACGCTCGCTCGGCCCCGTCCCTCCCGTCTCCCCGCTTCTCTCCGCAGGAGAACCGTCCCGACGCGCCGCTGCGGACTCCCCCGAAGCAGGCGGGCTGCTGTCAGCCGCTCGCCACGCCCCCCAAGCCCGGGGCGGCCCTTCCCGCCGAGCCCTGGACGCCCACCGCTAACCTGAAGCTGCTGATCAGAGCCGCCAGCCTCGAGATCCGCTGCCACGAGCGGAGCCGGTGTCAGGTACCCGTGGGCCGTTTGCTTTGCCTCTCGGCAGCGGGCCATGCGAGGCCGTCCCTCGCAGCCCTCCCGCCGGCAGGAAAGCTCCTTAACGTCTCTACACCGGACTCTCGTCTCGCTCTGCGTAGGAGCACTCACCGGGAGACGAGCGAGGAAGGGCTCCGACGACGCGCAGGGAGAAGAGCCTGGGATCCCTGTGCCGCAGATTCCTGGCTCGGTACCCCGATTACCCCAGCGCTGAGGAGAACTACTGCATTTGCCTCGATGAAGTAGCTGAGGAGCTCAGTAAGTTGGTGGATGTGCTATTGCACGAGCCCATCGAGCACCCTGACATCGTGCCATACTCTGTCGCAGCCGGAACACTTAAACCCTCCACCTCCTCACTCCTCCCACAGTTCTTTTAAACCAGCTTCTCCAGCGTGCTGAACTTAGCAAATAAACTTAACATTTGTGGAGAGCACAAGTAAACCTGTTGGTTTGTAGGTTTTTTTTTTTGACATGGAAATGATGGCTTAGAGTCCAAATCGCTAACACAAAGCTGAAGCTTTCCTGCTGTCAGAATGGTGAAATTCCAATATTCTGCTGTTTTATGAAGCCCATCATAGTTACGAACCACACTGCTGTAACGGTGTTTAATTGTTACAGCAAATTGTAGGATAGCACCTAAAAGACAATTATAAAGCAATTGTGTAGCAGGAGTTTCCAAGAACGTTTCGTTTCTGCCTTTCATTTCTGCAGAGTGTGAACGCAGACGTATCTATGACATTGTGCATGTGTTGGAGAGCCTGCACATGCTGAGCCGCCTTGCCCAAAACAAATACATCTGGCACGGGAGGCATAACCTTGCCAAAACCCTGCAGACCTTGAAGAAAGCTGGAGAAGAGAACAAATACATGCTCCTAATTGAGACGATCAAGAAAAGAGAGTACAAGGATGAGTTTGATTTGGATGGGAAAAGAAGTGAAGAAGTGGATTGCAACTGCTTCACCGTTGGTTGAGTGGGAATTAATGGTGCAGTAATTCCTGAAGAAGGTAGCAGTTTAAAATGAGCACTTTTCCTGTTCTTATTCATAACCCAGCACTGCCTCCCATAAGGGCAGGCAGGGAAGACTGGCAACAGCACGACAGAATTGAGAGATTAGAAGGGAAGAAAATGTACTTTACTTGTTGAGAAAGTGGAGCCACCTGGAGGGGCTGAAGGAGGACCAGGTGTGAAGAGTCTTTGAGAGGATGCTGAATGATATCCAAAATGACATGCTCTTAACAGTCTACTTGTTGCCTCTTCTCCTAATTGACTCTCAGCTTCTATTTATATAGTACTGTACTGCCTACGGTTTGTTGGCATTAAACAAGGAGATAGGAGGAGGTTAGATAAATGAGTTTATTTCTATCAGAGTCGATACAGATGAATATGGATGCATAGCTTCAAAAAGAAGGACGCTCTTCTCCACAGGGAGCTGTTAGATTTCTACATTTGAGGAAGGAATGCGTTTGATACCACTCTGCAAAAACCTACAACTGACTTTTTTTCCTTCACTGAAAGTTCCCTTTCTCTTTCCCTTCAGCCCACTGTGCCAGAAGAACCCCTGGAGCCTGAGACGACAACAGAAAACTTCTTCCACAACCCAGGAGGACCAAAACCAGCATCTGCTCCATCCACAAACTCAGGTACTACTGACACAGTCTCCCAAGGAACCTCACACGTTCCACAAGGAAAACTGTAAGTGGCAGGGAACTGATGTCTGGGCACAGACTTGCTGACTGTGTCAGCAGGCATCGTTACTGATAGCACACTGCATGCACGATGAGCTGGGCTGTGTCCTGGAACTGGCAAGACCACAACACTGGGACAGCCTGAACGCTTTAGAACTCAAACCAGCTTTGCTGAGAAAGTTAGGGCTGGATGTCTTTACAACAGGCTTACCTGAAGCATTGCAGCAGAGCTCTGCATCTTGTGTCTTCTGCTTTGCTTTTCTGCTATGCAAAGCAAGGTGAAAGTGTCTTTGTAAGGACAGGTACAGTCCATTGCTCAGTCCATGTGTTGCACAAAGGAAGTACTGTGAGCGTGTACATAGTTTGTCTTTCTAAAAGGCCAGAGATTTCCTTTGTTCCTATGACCAGTGATCCTCTTCTGGTAAGTTAATTGAAAAAGTCTTTAAAGCAAACAAACAAAAAAATGTTAGCTTATATAAAACTTGAGAATTATTTATGCTGCAATGTAAAACGCATTTGTTCAGATAAAAATTACATCCAACTCTCACTCTGACTTCATGTTTAATGAAATGTCATGGTTTTATGATTTTTGGTACTGGTATTCCACATCATAACATCATGTAGTGCATTTAGAGTTAAAGAGTTAATGCTCCAGCTCCGTGGACCATCGATAGTTCCAGGTATGCCTGTCTCAGAAGAGAAGAAGAACTCCATTCCCCAGAGGACTTTGCGATGCTTTGCGTTCTTACGTGTTTACGCTCAGAGGGAAAGATAAAAACTGTCTGCAGTCACGGGACTCTCTCTTCCCTTCGGGACCGAGCTCGGCAGTGGGTGTTTGTTGCAGCCGTCCGCCTTCAGCGTTAGCGTAAGGCCTTCGGTTTATCGGACACTCTCTCTCTCGCTCATGTTATTTGATTCATTTGCCTCAATTCCAATTATATTATATTATATTGTGTTATTTTTCCTTTCTGATATCTATTTAGTAAAATAGCTTTCCTCCTCAGATCGTTGCCGCTGTTTTGTTCCTAGGCCCATCTCCCTTCTCCTTTTCCCTTTTCCCCCTTCCCCTTCCCCGGGGTGTGGGCCCGTGGGTCCCCTGCCTAAATTGTCACGGTACCGGGTCAAACTGTCCTGCAAACCGTGACAATTTTGGCGCCCAACGTGGGGCACGACTAGCTGCCTTAGCCGGACAGAGACATACTTTTAGAGTGAATCTCTGTCTCTTGTTCGGAAGCTTATCTGTACTGCAGGTCCTGTACGGCAAAACACGACCTTGAAGTCCAGGCGTACTGCCAGTTCTTCTGGAATATTTGTAAACTTTTCGGGTGCTGCCGGCTTGTTTGAGTAAAAGGAAAAAAAAAATGTTTTTACTGTTTCTGTTAAAACTGCCCTTACAGGGGTTGTATTGCATTGCTTTTTCCCTTTTAATGCTCAAAACGTATTGGAACTTGGTTAAGCTTGCCAGTCTGATCTATGGAGCCTGGTCCCTATATGAAAAACTAAAAGCAGTGATGGAGGCACCTACCAAATACCTGGGCACCCCGACTAATGTAACAGACGATACCATGTTAACAAACCAAACAATATTTGAATGGGTGTCCAGGTTCTCCTCTCAGTTCCTTATGAATTTTCAAGATTACAGCTTAGGGACTATGTTAGCATTTGGGATATTAGTCCTCCTGAATGTATCCCTTATAATGGCACTTTACACCATGTGGAGGAAGCTTCTCCCAGAAACAGAGAATGCTGAATGGCAGGGAAAGTGGAGAGTTTTAGGAAAGAAATTAGAAGCATGGGGTTCCCCGGTGCCATGGGATTTTACTCCTGAACACTTGCAGGATCCTGAGGAGCTAGGCCTGTATCTGAGTAATGGGTGTTGTGGCTCAGAAAGATCTGAGGTGGAACAGCTTATCTGGGGCTTGGCTTATGCTTACCGAGGCATATATACTGTTCTGGAGAGAGAGAGTGTCCAAACTGAGGCTCAGGCCAAAGAGGAAAACCTCCCAGGCACATCTGACCAGCCAAAGGAAGCACCAGTATCAAAGTCAGTTGCCCCGGTGGAAGGCCAGAAATGGAAACGTGTGTCCTCACGCCTAGAACGCAAAGAAGAGGTGGCGAAAGAAGAGGAAGATCCAGGCGAGGGGGGGTCCTCAACACCACCACCACCAAGAAAGGCAACAAAGAAAAGTGAGAGGCACGGACATAGTGATGATGAGGATGATGAGAGAGTCAAAGGTACCACTTTTCGTCGACCCATGAAAATGTCTGAGATCCAAGGCTCAAGAAAGGAGTTTATTCGACGTCCGGATGAGAGTATTGTCACTTGGTTGCTTCGGTGTTGGGACAACGGGGCCAACAGCGTGTCCCTCGACAGTAATGAAGCTCGCCAACTAGGAAACATTGCCCGTGACCCAGCTGTCGACAGAGGGATCAGCAGGTATATGGATGGAATCGCCAGCCTCTGGCAACGAATGTTAGTAGCTGTGAGGGAAAGATATCCCTACAAGAGTGACCTGGCACCTAAAGTGAAAAGATGGAAAACTATTGAGGAAGGCATCCAGTATTTGAGAGAAACAGCTGTGGCGGAAATGCTATATGATCCCACGTTTGATCCTGAAGATCGGGACCATGATCCAGAGAAAGTAAGGAGTACACCCGAAATATGTCAGAAGCTTTCAAAAACAGCACCAGAAAGGTACGCCGGTACACTAGTGACAATGTTCAACAGATATGAGGACCAAGACAGAAAACCCCCAGTTTTTGAACTGATTCTTACACTTCAAAACTTTGAACAAAAATTTCCGCCATCACACGCTTCCATTTCAGCCATATCAAGGTTAGAAGGACAGATGGAAGACGTGTTAGAGAAAGTATCCCGACTGATTGATAGGGTTGAAAAGATTGCAGCTTTCAGAAGCAAACGCCGTCCTGCTCGAGCAAATGACAGCACTAACTTCATGTCACGTGCGGCTCTGTGGAGTTACTTACGTGAAAATGGAGAAGATATGAAGGAATGGCATCAAAAACCCACCCCTGCACTGCGAGCACGGGTGAGAGAATTACAACACAGACCAACGACCAGTGAAGTTGTTCCTGTCACTACAGGTAACCAATAGAGGGGCCCTGCCCTCAGCCAGAGGAGGGAGAGGGATAATAGAGTGTATTGGACTGTGTGGATTCGGTGGCCTGGCACATCAGAACCACAAAAATATGAGGCACTGGTGGATACTGGTGCACAGTGTACTCTAATGCCTTCGAGTTATAAAGGGACAGAACTGATCCATATCTCTGGAGTGACTGGGGGCTCTCAGGAATTGTCTGTGTTGGAGGCAGAAATAAGCCTCACTGGTAAGGACTGGCAGAAGCATCCTATAGTGACCGGACAGGGGGCTCCATGCATACTCGGTATAGACTATCTCAGAAGGGGGCACTTTAAGGATCCCAAGGGGTACCGATGGGCTTTTGGAATAGCTGCTGTGGACACAGACAACATTCAGCAGCTGTCTGTTTTACCTGGCCTGTCAGAAGATCTGTCTGTTGTGGGGTTGCTCCAAGTGGAGGAGCAACAGGTGCCAATTGCTACAAAAACAGTCCACAGAGGGCAGTACCGCACCAACAGGGATTCCTTGCTCCCCATTCATAACTTGATCCGTCAGCTAGAGAGACAGGGAGTGATCAGCAAAACTCACTCACCGTTTAACAGCCCCATATGGCCGGTGCGTAAAGCCAGTGGAGAATGGAGGCTGACGGTAGATTACCGTGGCCTGAATGAAGTCACACCCCCACTGAGTGCTGCTGTACCGGACATGTTACAACTCCAGTATGAACTGGAGTCAAAAGCAGCCAAGTGGTATGCCACCATTGACATTGCTAATGCCTTCTTTTCAATTCCTTTGGCCACAGAATGCAGGCCACAGTTTGCCTTCACCTGGAGGGGTGTTCAGTACACCTGGAACCGTTTGCCCCAGGGGTGGAAGCACAGTCCAACCATTTGCCATGGGTTGATCCAAACTGCATTGGAGCAGGGTGGTGCTCCTGAGCATCTGCAATACATTGATGACATTATTGTATGGGGCAATACAGCAGAGGAAGTTTTTGAGAAAGGTGAGCAGATTATTCAAATTCTCCTACGAGCTGGCTTTGCTATCAAGCGAAGCAAAGTGAAAGGGCCTGCACAGGAAATTCAGTTCCTAGGTATAAAGTGGCAAGATGGACGTCGTCACATCCCAACAGATGTGATTGACAAAATTACTGCCATGTCTCCACCCACCAGTAAGACAGAAACCCAAGCTTTTCTGGGTGTAGTGGGCTTTTGGAGAATGCATGTTCCAAACTACAGTCTCATTGTGAGCCCTCTCTATCAGGTGACGCGGAAGAAGAATGATTTTGTGTGGGGCCCTGAGCAGCAGCAGGCTTTTGAACAAATTAAGCAAGAGATAGCCCGTGCCGTGGCCCTAGGGCCAGTGCGGACGGGACAGGATGTAAAGAACATCCTCTACACTGCTGCTGGAAAGGAAGGTCCCACTTGGAGTTTGTGGCAAAGAGCTCCTGGAGAGACCAGAGGCCGACCCCTTGGATTCTGGAGTCGGGCGTACAGGGGGTCTGAGGAGCGCTACACTCCAACTGAGAAGGAGATCTTAGCCGCGTACGAGGGGGTTCGAGCTGCTTCCGAAGTAATCGGTACTGAAACGCAGCTCCTCCTGGCACCTCGACTGCCAGTGCTGAACTGGATGTTTAAAGGAACAGCTCCCTCTACCCATCATGCTACTGATGCCACTTGGAGTAAGTGGACTGCACTGATTACACAGCGAGCTCGGATGGGGAACCTCAACCGTCCAGGAATCCTGGAGGTGATCATGGACTGGCCTGAAGGTAAAACGTTTGGAACAACGCCAGCAGAGGAGGTGTCACGTGCTAAAGAAGCCCCACCATATAATGAACTACCAGACAATGAAAAGAGATACGCCCTCTTCACAGATGGATCGTGTCGCATTGTGGGTAAGCACCGCAGATGGAAATCTGCTGTGTGGAGCCCCACACGACGAGTTGCAGAGGCCATTGAAGGAGAAGGAGAATCAAGTCAATTTGCAGAGGTAAAGGCTGTCCAGCTGGCCTTAGATATTGCTGAACGAGAGAGGTGGCCAGTGCTTTATCTTTACACTGACTCATGGATGGTGGCAAATGCTTTATGGGGGTGGTTACAGCAGTGGGAACAAAATGGTTGGCAACGGAGAGGTAAACCTATTTGGGCCGCTGAACTGTGGAAAAACATTGCTGCCCGAATAAAGAATATGGTTGTAAAGGTGCGCCATGTAGATGCTCATGTTCCTAAGAGCCGGGCAACTGAAGAGCAGCAAAATAACCATCAGGTAGATCGAGCTGCCAAAGTTAAGGTGGCTCAAATAGACTTGGACTGGCAACACAAAAGTGAATTATTTCTAGCTCGGTGGGCCCATGAGACCTCGGGCCATCAAGGAAGAGATGCAACATATAAGTGGGCTAGAGACCGAGGGGTGGACTTAACTATGGATGCTATTGCACAGGTTATCCATGACTGTGACACATGCGCCACAATTAAACAAGCCAAGAGGATGAAACCTCTTTGGGAGGAAGGGCGATGGCAAAAGTATAAATATGGGGAGGCGTGGCAGGTTGATTATATCACCTTACCACGATCTCGCAGTGGTAAGCGTTATGTGCTCACCATGGTAGAGGCAACTACTGGGTGGCTTGAAACATATGCAGTACCCCATGCTACCGCCCGGAACACCATCTTAGGGCTCGAGAAACAAGTCCTATGGCGACATGGCACTCCAGAAAGAATTGAGTCTGATAATGGAACTCATTTCAAAAATTCTCTTGTAAATACTTGGGCCAAAGATCATGGCATCGAGTGGATTTATCATATCCCCTATCATGCACCAGCTTCTGGTAAAATTGAAAGGTACAATGGGTTGTTAAAAACAATGTTGAAAGCAATGGGTGGCGGAACATTTAAGCACTGGGAGAAGCATTTGTCAGAAGCCACCTGGTTGGTCAACACCAGAGGATCCATCAATCGCAATGGTCCTGCCCAATCCAGCCCTCTACCTACTGTAGAAGGAGATAAGGTCCCTGTAGTACATGTGAAGAACATGTTGGGAAAAGCGGTTTGGGTTCTTCCAGCTTCTGGAGAGGGCAAACCTCTCCGTGGAACTGTTTTTGCTCAGGGACCTGGGTCTACCTGGTGGGTGATGCAGAAGAATGGGGATGTTCAGTGTGTACCACAAGGGAATTTGATGTGGGGAGAGCGCCCTCAGTAATTCTATTACTATGTATATATGTATATATGTATGTTGTATGTGTTTGTATTTAATGCTTGTTAATCATTGTTTCTTTATGTGTATATATATATTAAGCATGATGTAATGATGTTGAATAAGGGGTGGAATGTCATGGTTTTATGATTTTTGGTACTGGTATTCCACATCATAACATGAGATTTCCTTTGTTCCTATGACCAGTGATCCTCTTCTGGTAAGTTAATTGAAAAAGTCTTTAAAGCAAACAAACAAAAAAATGTTAGCTTATATAAAACTTGAGAATTATTTATGCTGCAATGTAAAACGCATTTGTTCAGATAAAAATTACATCCAACTCTCACTCTGACTTCATGTTTAATGAAATGTCATGGTTTTATGATTTTTGGTACTGGTATTCCACATCATAACATCATGTAGTGCATTTAGAGTTAAAGAGTTAATGCTCCAGCTCCGTGGACCATCGATAGTTCCAGGTATGCCTGTCTCAGAAGAGAAGAAGAACTCCATTCCCCAGAGGACTTTGCGATGCTTTGCGTTCTTACGTGTTTACGCTCAGAGGGAAAGATAAAAACTGTCTGCAGTCACGGGACTCTCTCTTCCCTTCGGGACCGAGCTCGGCAGTGGGTGTTTGTTGCAGCCGTCCGCCTTCAGCGTTAGCGTAAGGCCTTCGGTTTATCGGACACTCTCTCTCTCGCTCATGTTATTTGATTCATTTGCCTCAATTCCAATTATATTATATTATATTGTGTTATTTTTCCTTTCTGATATCTATTTAGTAAAATAGCTTTCCTCCTCAGATCGTTGCCGCTGTTTTGTTCCTAGGCCCATCTCCCTTCTCCTTTTCCCTTTTCCCCCTTCCCCTTCCCCGGGGTGTGGGCCCGTGGGTCCCCTGCCTAAATTGTCACGGTACCAGGTCAAACTGTCCTGCAAACCGTGACATGAAATTAAATTACTGGTGTTGTGTCCTACGTTGTATGCTGACTTTCTGCTGGCTTTCTGTTGGGGTTTTTCTTGCTCAGTGAAGGCTACATGTATTCTGAAGAAGGGGAAAATTATATTTAATCAGCAAGGGGCAGAAAGAACTGGTGCTTTCTCTCTGAACACGAGGTGCTGTCACATAGCGTGTATGAACTAGTGTGCCTGAGCTCAGCAGGAGGAGTCCCACCTCCGGATGACCCCACCCAAAGATGCTTCCCCGCTTTGCCTCGATAACCGCAACGCAGCAGGGATTACACACAACCCCAGGAAAGCAAAGAAAGCATCCTTGGAGCTCTCCGTTGCGAAGGGCTCAGTGCAGCATCACACAAAGACATCCATAAACATTTATAAGCACTTTGGTAAGCAATTCTGGCAACGTCACTATGACAGAAGCCTCATTGGAGGATTCTTACATTTCACATCCACCAGCGACCACAGCGCTTTCATCTTTATTTAGGACCTATTAGGCTGCACTCAGGAATGCGCCATAGGTGTCATCTGAGGGGCTGCATTGTTGTCCACCTACTCACAAGTGGACACAAGGGCACAAAATGCCAGGCTTTTATCAGCAGCTATTTTCAGTTTGGCGATAGCAATGGCACTGCTCAGATCCCCTAAGCCCTCTCTCTTTCCCCTCCCCTCCCTGCTCATAGGGCCGGCAGCAGCAGCCCCTGCATTTAAAGAGCGTAGGAATCCCTCCAGTTCAAATCCTTTGAGGCATAAGAGAAGAGGGAGAAACACCAAGCTACACTGTAAGTACAGCATGGGGGATTCTGCTGCCATTTGATAGAAGGGTTTGGGTCTTTTTCCCCAACAGGTGGTAGAAGTAGCATGAATGCATAGGAAATACCATGCCTGAGCTCAGCTGGCTTGGACCTGGTGCAGGAACACAGGCAGAGAGAAGGACACTGTGGAAGGAAAAGCTGATAGCATAGCATCAGGCCTGGACAAAGGAACAGCCCAAAAGCCACAAAAGCAAAGGGTTGTGTTTTTAGGTTGGTTGGCTTTAAGTCATAACTAAGTATTTGGTTCCAACACCAGGATATCCTATCTTCTGGAGGTGCCAGCTTTCATTTCTCCAAAAGCACGCGCTGAGCAAAACCTGGTATTACTATGCAAGCAATAACAGCTCACTGGGAACAATACAGACAAAATCTAAAGCTTCAGCCAGGAGAGTTGGCTTCCTCCTATCAGTCTGCCTATTGCATGCTGCATGCTTCTACTTAAAACCCTTTGGTTCTCAAGGGCCTGCATAACCCTCATTCACCCACACTGGTGTGGTCTACACCAGAAATAAGGGAAGAAACACTCAGATCCCACCAAGATGGTGCGTGGCATTACCCTAATTAACCTATAACTTACACATATCCATAGTGCATTGGCTGCATCACAATAGAAGGAACACTGCTATCAACACAAAACAGCATTGCATTGGATGAGCTTGCTCCTCAGACAAACATTTTCTCTAGAGCAGAAGTACCCTATAACGCTTTCCATAGTGGATTAGACTTTGACCAGCACGCCTTCAGGCTTCTAGGGATGCAGTGGCAGGAATGGCCCTTCACACCACACACCAAGAGAGAGCAGAACATTGTGGTTTTTAAGCCAAACAAAGCTTTTGCCAATAAGAAACATCACACTGAATAACACAAAGATGGACTGGGGGAGAAGGACAGGGAGAGAAATCAACTAGTAACATCAAAAGACATTACAGCAACTTTCGTTACGGATAAACAGTAGGACCATGGTCCGAACTACTCCAGTAGTCCCAGAAAGAAGGACCATCATCCTCAGTACTGTGTTAGACATGCTCAAGTGCTCCAGGTGGTCCTGTGAAGCCAACAAGCACAGCACAGGATGAGCTGAATCTAGCTCAACCCTCCCTTCCAAAAGCAGCTGGGTATTTTTATCCCAGTGGTGGGGGTGAGGTGAGCAGCATTAGGGGGTCAGGCAAGGCAGTGGCAGTCACAGGATGGGACAGCAAGGTTTAGATAGCAGGAACATGTCCTGACCCCACTGACACTTCCCACAGACTTCAACTGGGATAAGAATTGCCAGTGTAGTCTTGATATAGTGGTTTCCTTTGATATTGCCATTGTTTACTACGTAGAGAGTCAGTATTTTTCTACTAACTGATCCAGGTGAACAATTCTGCCTAAGACTAAAACAGAGCTGCAGGGCACATCCCTAAAACCTCACAGGAAGGGGTTTACTGTGACTTCTCTCTGCTACAGCTTCCCATCAGGTGATGCCAAAGCAGCATGGAAAATGTGTGTGCATGCCCAGTCATGTTCCCATAATTAGCTCAGGAGCAGTGGTTCTTGTAAGAGCAATAACCACAGCCCATAGCAGCACGAGGCTCACTGTCAAGCACTATCAGCCTTCCCAAGGTTACTTTCTTCCCTCCAGCTAATGATGTAATGAGAATTAGTTTCCAACAAGGATCCTGTTGTCACAGTTTGAGAGAATCAGTGCCTCTCCGAAGGGCACAACTGATAACCAGAGATGAAAACCATTCTCCTGACGGACAGCTCTTGGTGCTGCTGCAGCTGTATGCGACCCACCCAGCAGCCTGAGTTCACTGCAAATGGAAAAAAGCTTTGAGTCTTCAATCAAAAAGCTCATCTTTCTCTCTCATTTTAAAATGGTTCAAGTGTTATTTTGACTGTTTTCAGGGAGGGGGGGAATGACATTTGAATAAAATAGGATATAAACAGCAGAATGAGAAAATTTGACCCAGGTGAGCTATTTCTCCCTGTTCCTTTATTACCCCATTTAAAACTAAAAGGGAAAAAAAAAAGACTCCAACAGGGCTATTTCATGAAAGCATTCCCAATGAAGAAGGAAACAAACCCTTAACCCACTCCTTGCATACAGTTTCCTCAGTTACATCACATTTCTGCTTCTGACTTGTTCCACTCTAGGTAAGCACAGCTCAAGGCAAGCTGGGTTTTTCTCTCCTGTGAATCATTAATACTTCATAGCTGTCAGAGCAGCAAGAAAGCTGACTGATAGGGTCTGAAACAGCTTAATGCCATGGCTGTTCCATGGCAGCTGAGGATGGATTGAGCTGAGATCAGACAGGACATCAGTATCCTGCGCACACAGTAAGACACTGGGGTAAAACTCAAGCTGTTTACACTAACTGCTGTCACATCACTACTGTGACAAACTCCCCTCTTTTATGTGGTATCAGAAGATAATTCTCACATGGAAGGCTTGATTCAACGTTCAAAATCCTTTTCTTAGTTAAGAATGCTCAGTGGTGGAATTAATCAAATCTAAATGGGACCAGCAGACTTCGAAAGATCTATAATAAGAAAGTGACTGGTTTTCCAAGAAGGACAGAGGTGGCTCGAGCCAGGAGCCTGAACAGCCTGATAACAGGACGTGCAGATGATGAGATGACGTCCCAGACTTTCCAGAAACAATGACTCAAACAAGAAAACAGAAGGGCAGACTGTAGATCGTGGCCGCTCCATCTGCGTGATAGCACAATCATCAGGAGCACTTACTGAGCACAGGCTGGTGAACAGTGCTCAACTCCTGGCTCTGACACTGCTCTCTTGTGTGACCTTGAACAAATCACTCCCATAGCCACTGCAATAGGAAACACAACACTCCCCCTCTCTCAGATATTTAGATTTCTAACGATCATTGACACACAAAAGCCCCTTAGGAACCAGGCACAACTCCACAACAGCTGTGCAGCAGAGGTCTCGAAGCACAGTGACCAACCTGGTTCTGTTACAGCATCCTCAGAAATAGCATCACACCTTCATAGTGGAATTCACCCAGATACTAACTGGATGGTGTGACATCACACTGACAGAAAAACCTGCCTTGAAACATGTTGCTGAGGAAGCTCAATGATACTCTGCAAGTACTGCGGTACAATTTGCATGAGCAGATCCTAGCTCAGGGCTACTTGGGAGGAACAGTTGAAGGGGAATAAGTAAACGTCACTTTTTCTACTGGATTTACTCATGTAATTTATTTTCCAGGTTACGCTTTGCATACGAGGATGCCAAACTGGGGTGGTGGAGCCAAATGCGGTGCCTGTGAAAAGACAGTGTACCATGCTGAGGAAATTCAGTGCAATGGAAGGAGTTTCCACAAGACGTGCTTCCTCTGCAGTAAGTGCAAAGTTAAAACCATGCCATTTCCATAGCTCTTCCCTTACAGCTAGTACACTTCCTTCTGTATTACCTTGCATCCAAGCAGAAACACAATGAAGATGCTCATAGTCGGCCGCACTAAACCTGTTTGCTTATGGGACATTTAGGACTTAACACAGCCCAAGCAGAGTACAGGGTGGTAGGAATAACCAGCACCAGAGCAAACTTCAGAGAGGAAAGATTTGTAAGGTTCTTCAGAGAGGAAATATTTGTAAGGTTCATGCATTTATCACTGAGAAAGCTCAAAGTAGAAAGCAGGCACACAGTAATCATCCTACCTGGAGGACAGCATAGTGACACTGACTGTAGCCCAATGCTCCCTAGGAACCTTACAGATCCTAACTGGCCAAAGAAAACACACCTACCATATGCTGCCGTGGGTACAGCACTGCCTTCAGCTCAAGGGAGGGGATGAGGAGGGAGCAGAGTAACCGAGTTTGTTCAGCTGCACTGTTTTAATTAAAACTGACTCTATAAAGTCAGTTTTGAGGGGTCCTCATCTGTAAGGATGACTGATTGAGCCTCAGAGACAACACCCACTAAAGAAAAAAACAAACCAACTGTGTCACATTGCTTTGTCAACTGAAGGATGCAAAACTCCAAAACAACTGTACTTCTCAAGAGCAACACCCAGTTTTCTGAAAGGCCAGTCTGCCACTCCTCATCAGCTCTTCGTAACCCTTTCCCGATGAGTCACATCTCTTTCAGGATCCTGGTTTCTCCTTTGTAAGGGACACCAGAGTGCTATAGAAACATGGTACCTAAATCAAGCCCCAAGAAGTCTTACCTTCCGTGCCACGAGGTAGCATATTGCAGCTTCCAGGCCAACAAGCCTGAAAGAACTAAACCAGTGCTCGAGACAGAAGTCAGTCTTACTAGGACACCACAGGAGGTGACTCCTTTTATGGATCATCCCCAAAAAAATCATTTCACACAAAAGTTTACAGGTATCTCTATCATCAACATTCACCACCACCTTGAAAGCACTTCAGTCTCCTCCATCCCCACATTCCACACATTCCCATTTCACTTGTTCTTCTCCCCATGCACTGCTAATGCTGAGCAGGCAGCTTCCTCCGTGGATGAGTTCACACTAGAAAAATAAGCAAGAAGGCAGCATCAGTTTGGCCACATTCACCCTCAATGGCAAGAGTAAACCTTTAGCTAGAGACAGCTAAATGCTTTGCAGACAACCTGAAGGACACGCATGAGCCTTGCTTCACTTCCTCCCAACCTTCTGCCTAAGAGACTGTGCGAGTATTCCCACTCCCCGAAAAGAAATTTAGTTCTTGGCAACCTTCAGGCAATTCATACAGGATGGCACAGAAATGCTAATTATGAGAAAAGCTTTAATTAGACATGCTTTCTTCAGTGATAGAAAGCTATGTGAAAGTAAAAGTCAAATACAACTGTTGTCTAATAAAAATAAACAGCTGCTGGGTCATAGTTAACAATATTTCCCTCTCATATAAATTCTCAGCCACCTAATACTGGAACAAGTTTAAGCTTCCTTTTTGATACAAATGATCCTTTCTAAATGACTTGTAATAAATAACATGGACTCAGTAAGTCTACCACTTTTATTATCATTATTATTTGCCTACTGGATTCCAAAGTAGGAACTAACTCATCAAAAAGTTAGATACTAAAAAAGAAAAGGTCAAAAAATGAAGGATGCAGTGAAGCCTGGCTGCTAATAACAGGTACATTAATTGGCTCGATTCACCAGCACCAATCACCAGCTTTGGACTGGATCCTTCAGCATCACACACTACGTTCATGGGCTCTTCAATGAATCAGTTATAGGATTTTATTTCACAACACACGCACAATAAAGGATCCTCTCTATACCCAATATCAGGTACAAAACCTAAAATCGATTTAGTTGAGCTTTTATTGCATTTGATGACACTGACTACAGTCAGCAGCATTTTCAGACCAACCTGTTGGCACAGTAAGAAACAGATTAACTCAATGATCAAATCATGTCTGTAGCCTTTCCTCACAGACATCTAAAGAGCTCCTTCCCAGCCAACCCTCCAACCTGCAGTTTGCCTACCTTGTTTCCCTGTCAGGTTTTGCTTACAACACAGCCGTGATGGACGTCTGGCAGAATCTCATGCCATAAACCTGAAACCCCTCCAGTGCCAGCTATCTGCTGCCAGGTGACAGGGTCCCAAAGCTATTTTAACAATAGCACTTCAAGGGCTTTTGCTCCATCTGTTGTGGTGAACTGATACTCTATCCCTACAGCACCAGGAATAGAAACATTTCATCTACGGCTAGATTTCCCATTCTCCCCTAGCTCCCTCAGCAAACATAATTATCATCTCAAAGCCAAGAGACTACACCACAAAGCAATCAAGTTTGCACATTTACAGAAGCCCCTCATCTTATTCCTTTTAATTAAAAAACATCATGCAAATTATATTCCTCTCACCACAGCACAGCGATAGAAGTAAAGCTGCACTGGTTCCAATATCACCTTAAATCCTTAAATTCAGACTTGACTCTTGATTAAGAGATGCAGAGCAGTAGAGATAAATGTGGGATGGGAAAAAGAAAGATGAATCAAATGCTCAGCTAGCTTCTCCAGAACCTGAACTTCCAAATGTTTTCAATAGTTGTAAGTAACAGCAACATGTGAAATGCACATCACTTGATCAATTTACTTCCCAAGCTATCGACAGCCCTCAGTGGCGCACACACTTATTCTAAGGACAACAAGAGAACACTTTCCCTTTTATCATCCCCCCTCATCCCTATCAATCACTGCTGATACAGGGACTGTAGTACATGCTAGTTTTTTAAAAGCATGCTACAGAACCCTGATTTTCCATAGGCACTGGTAACTGAAAGCTTCATCTCTCTTGATGGGCTGGGAGCTACTTCCCATTGAGCTCCTGGAACAGCACAGTGTATGCAGACACCAAGCACATGAGCAATGTTACTATTCTTTTTTCCCCATTCGCTATCTTCATGGTTTCCAGGCATAAGTGGCAGGCACTGGCCTGGAAACAGAATCCACTCACTGATGGCTGATCAGGTTTCAGAACTGCAAAGCACCCAAGAGAACTTCAGAGAGATTAACCTGCCTTCCATGCCCATGTGATGAGAACAAGCAGACACAAGAGCTGCCTTAGCAATGCCTGCTGGCTCCAAGTGCCACCTGTGCCTCTCAGAACAGGCACACATGCCTACCAGACTCCCAGAAAGCAGCTGTTAGTAATCAGGGACTTTTGGTCCTTTCAAGTACAGGCTAGATTTAAAGCAGTGGCACAGAGGGTACAACCTGCACTCTATTAAGGTGCGGTCTCAGAATTTCCATCACCATATCCTCATCACCTCAGACAATGTCTAACAGAGCTGAGAGCATTCGAGTTCAGGGTCACTGCTCCCACAGCACTACAGCCCAAAGAAATGCAACTACATAAAGTGCTCTGCTTGATTCTGACTGACCTGTGCAGAAAACCTCTCTGGGTTGTTTCTGACAGGGTACTAACATCCTTCTTTCCCTGCAGTTAAACAAAAATCAACAGCAATTATTCTGAGCTATGTTAAACCAAATTAGAAAACACATGTGCCTCTCTTGGTTTCCACAGTGGCTTGCAGAAAGGCTCTGGACAGCACCACAGTGGCAGCTCACGAATCTGAGATCTACTGCAAAACCTGCTATGGGAGAAAATACGGCCCCAAAGGTGTCGGCTTTGGACAAGGGGCCGGATGTCTCAGCACCGACACTGGGGACCATCTGGGCCTGAACCTGCAACAGTGAGTCCAACCCTACAGACAGCACCATGATGTGACATGTCACCCAGGGCTATTTCAGGAGCTCTGCTCTGTTTTCGTAACAGTGCATAGTACGAGCAGCAGGGCAGACTCACCCACAGCCTTCTCTTCAGCAGACATGGTAATTTACCAAGTTTGCAATTGTGATCTGCCACTGTGCTGGTACACAGCGGTGAAATCACATTTACCACAGAACGCAGGGATATTCCTCACTCTGTCAGAGTTAAGATACAGATGGGTTTTACCTTCTTTTTTTTCCTGAAAAAAAAACAACACCACAACATCTCATACTTTTCACCCTCCTCTCAGCAGAGAAATAATGTTTCTAAACCCTCCCTATGGCTTGTACAACACTTACAAGCACACCGTGACTGAACAAAGGCATTCCCATGGGATACCATCTTCAAACAGCTTCAGCTGCATGTAATTACATCTGGCAGTACATTTTTGTAGTATTTTTCTATTATTCTCAAAGCTGTACATTTCAAAACCAACATTTTCTTTACAGCAATATCAGAAGAAACCAATTAACAAATGTGCCGTGCAGGAAATGAAAGCATAACTCTGTATTGAACTGCACCCCCTGTAAGATAGGCATCCACTGTGGGCAGAGCTCTGTATCAAGAGCTGCCATGTCCTGGTGACTTAATGACCTGTTGCAGTCCAACAATCCGCTAATCCAAAAGTAGTTCTGTGAATGACTAAGCCAGCACAAAGATGTAAGCCACAATGCCTGGAAATACAAAGCAAAGCCACCTGTCCAACACTTTTGACTCCAGGTCAGCTAGGAACATTGGGTCTGTGGATCTCAGGGGTCTTTTCCAACCATAACAATTCTATATCCCAGACTGGCAATAACGTTTTGATCCCTTACAACAAACAAAGATCAAGGTTCTAGAGTGAATGTAAAACTCAAGCAATATTTCATAACATGGAAAACTTCTGTTTTAGAGGATCACCAAAGCCTGCTCGTCCTTCTACACCAACTAACCCTTCGAAGTTTGCCAAAAAGATTGTTGATGTGGATAAATGTCCCCGCTGTGGCAAATCGGTGTATGCTGCAGAGAAGATAATGGGAGGAGGAAAAGTAAGTAGTCACTAAAGCACTAGGGAAAAAAAAAAAATAAAACAACCCAACAGACTTCTTTTCCCCACAGTGATTAGCTACAGCTAATCAACCCTTGAAGATTTTACTCAGAGTTGATGAAGAAAATATAAGGATGAATTCACAAAATGTCTTAAGTATTAACTAGGTTTCAAGTAGAGTTGAAGTGATGGTTTTTCCTAAGCCTTCAACACTTAGCATCTTGTCAAAGTCCGAGGGACAACCGTTCCTTTTTGGCTTCCACTGTCACCCTCCTAGCATCCCTTAGAGTAGTTATAACTCAAACTTTGATTTGTAGTGGCAAAAGGAAATACATTAAAGAGATTCTGTGACTAGAAACACCAGCACCATGTGACATGCTAGCCCTCTGCTCTAGGAACTCTTGCTCGAATATTCATCTCAGCTCATGAAGGATGTGGCCAACGAGAGCACTACCTGTAGCTCTCTGCTTTTTATCAGACCTCCATCAAAAAGCAACTCACTAGGTAAGACCATAAAATAGGACAATAATTTGAAAAACTAATCTAAAAAGACTACAATTGGAAGTCATAAGACCAAGACAACAATTCTAACCCCAAAAAGCAACAGGTGTTCCTGCATCTGCAAACTGTGCATCTTCTGTAACGTACAGTGGTTGTGTTCATTCCCTCAGCCGTGGCATAAAACGTGCTTCCGCTGCGCTATTTGTGGGAAGAGTTTAGAATCTACAAACGTGACAGACAAAGATGGAGAGCTCTACTGCAAAGGTAAGAACTGTAATGATCTCAGAAGAGTTGTTGAGTCAATTTAAGATCATTCTTTTTAGACCTAATATTGCCATAATGAATTGCCTTGCCGCATGCTTAATTTTAACTAATCACAAATACACACACAGATCTTTAAGAGCATGGTCCTAACAGGTATTCTTGCCAGTAAGAGTTCAAAATCAATGCCTCCCCTCTACACTGACAATACCAAACTGATGCATTCATGTTGAACTACACACCCAGGTACACTTTTCAGATCAACAAATCTTGCAGATTTTCTGGAAAGTGCAGCAGGAGAAAAACATGCAGAGTTTTTATATCCTAGGCTGAACTATCAAGAGTCCTAAAGAACACTGAAATTGGGCACAGTTTGACAGCAGCGATACAAACATACACAAACATGTTTTCAGAAAAATGCTGACTGCTACTGCTATAGAGGAGTCATGATAAATAAGTATGAACATACTTGGCAACAAAGTCACATAGGATTGCCCAAACAACTATCAAAAGGTGACTGGACTATGCTCTAGTTCTTCTAACCTCCTTGGAAGAACTCTGATATACAGTCTGCCTGGACAGAAAAACGTTTTTAAAGAAATTATTACTAAAATGAAATACACGCTTGTATGGGAACTGCTGAATCACAGCCTGAACCACTGATTGGTCACCTGAGGTGAGCACCAAGTCAGCCATGGGGCCACAGGTGAAGGTGATATACCTGTGTGAGTGGAAGGGATGGAGCCTGGCTCCACCTCTCCCAAACCCCACTTAAGGGCTGACCACCACCAGGGAAGGATCTCTTCTTGGAGATCCCTCCCGCATGGAGTCCACAGCAAGCCTTTATCATCCTAAAGGTGAGCCACCTTCTTTTGCTTACTATTTGTGTACCATGTATATAGACCTACAGAAATATACCACCTTTCATACTATTTTTGAGTACCATCCTTGGGTATTATTTACCTTACAACACTCTTTCCAGTTTTTTCGGGAGAAACTCAAATGCAACACAAGCTTAGCTCAAATGTAACTACAAATACATTGACTCTTCCGAGAAAGACCAACTCAGATTTCCTTCTTTGTATTAACATAGCTTTGGAATTAGTACCAAATCCATAAGGTGAGCATTCAGAACACTCTCTACCCTCTACTTTCTTTTGCAGTTTGCTATGCAAAGAACTTTGGTCCCAAAGGAATTGGATTTGGAGGCCTCACTCAAGTGGAAAAGAAAGAATGTGACTGAAAAGGAGTGGATGCAACCAAATCAATCTGCTGCTGATGTCAGCAGATAACAGTTGTCAAGTAAAACAAAAACATCACCTCCTACTCACAACCTAGGGCATTCGTTAAACATTTTCCACCTTGCAGGAAAACCTCACCAACTTGTATCTGAAATTCTTAGAACAGCTTAAAAAACATACAACAATCAACTCAGATTCATGTTTACAGTAAACAAAGACAAGAACTTCTGTTCATGGAACATTATTACTGGTTCTTCTATTAGTATTTACCACATTTCAGACTCAAATTTTAAGGACTCAGCATACTGCCCCTTGAGATACCCTATGAATCACAAGGGTCAGTCTTCTGACTTAGGCCAGTTTCTTCCTAGCATTTTGAAGATTTTGACATTATTTCTTCTAAGGCAGAGTAGATGTTACTCACTTTGGCACAATTTGAAAGTATTTGAAATTCTCCCTCTACAAGGGAGAACTTTATGAAGGAAATACAAGTTTGCTTAGAATATAGCATTTAAGTTTTGTTATTGTACATTTTCAAGCTACAATAAAGTACCCATACTGCTTCACATTTTTGTTTATTTCAATTTGCTCATGCTTTATACTCTCCATAATGCATTTCAGGAAGAAGTGCATCTCCCATTCTTTAACAGCAAGAATTCTGTCTCACTCCACTGCTTTATTCTATGCTTTCAGTTCTAGACAGCATTTCTGTCTCACTCCACTGCTTTATTCTATGCTTTCAGTTTTAGACAGCATTTGATTTTCTGATCTCAGTTTACTTCCCTTGCTAGTTTTCACTGTGAGGTATTTTGACTTGCAACACAGTGCATGGCCTGGCACTGCATCATGGGAACACAGCTGACAAGGTAACTATTCTAGATCTATGCCTGCAGGTGAGAATAGATGCCTTTTTCACATAAGCTGATATCTTCTATCATCTGCTTATCCATTTTCAGAAGATAACAAGGCACACACACAAAGAAAACGTAAGGCAAAAAGGCTTTTACTTATGGCTTTATGCTTACTTCTTAAACACTCCCCCAGTCATATATGTCAAATCTGTTTCAATCTATAAAATATACTCAGGAGCATAAAACTTACTTTACCACGTGTAAAACCCTAAATACAGTCTTAATATATTTTGTTCACAATGTAAGATCAGTTTACGAGTTGCCCTCATAATCAGTTAAGTATGGATGTCCCCCTTAATTTATAAAATGCAATTTTATTACCTGCAAAATACAAAGGGCACTAACAAAGTTTTGAAATCCTGCCCTAAAAACTTACCTTTCTGAAGTACATTTAGTGTCATCTTTTCATGTAAAATGTCAAAGTGTCAGCTCATGCAAATACACACAGACATGGCAATTGTTCCATATCTGCACCTGCTGTAGCTTACACAAGAGGTTTAATTTTCAGAACAGTTAAGAAAAGGTAAACAAGCAGTTTGGGGAAGGACATAAATTAACAAAAGATTCAGTTTTATTTAGCTCTCAGCTCAGCAGCTTTAGAAATCAAGTAAGAACTCATACAGAATGCACATTTCTCTTCTTTATCACATGAAGGCTGTACTGCTTGGTCCAGTCAACAGCACTGGGTTTGACCATACCAAAACATCCGCATTGAAAGAAGTCTGCAAGATTCTGGAAGCATCCAAGACTGAAAAACAGAGAAACGTTAATGAACAAACCTATCCAAAGATAACTGCAGGCAGCAGAAATAAGTGTTCCCCAAGAAGCAGTACTTGGGGTATTAAGCTGTCAGCAGAGACAGATCTAAGAGGAGAAACACCAGAACGTTCCATTCACCAGTATTTCTTCGTTGACATTTATTAACCTATGTTACGTTTAAGAAGGAGATCAGATGAAATCCTTCTTAGTATCAACTACAAATGTGAGTTGAACTTCATCTGCTACCACATGAGGGAATATGGATTTTTAGTGTAACATGGAAACTTTGGTAGCAAATTTCTTCGTGGAGCCAGATACTGAGACGTAAGTCAGAAAGGGCTGACTCATAACACAATTCACTCTCTGGATCTAAAGAACAAACAGAGCGATGAACAAACTCAAGGACAGCGTCACCCCTACCTCCCAAATCCTTTCTGCTAATCAAAGCAATAGACTGGCTTTGGTGCACGTACACAGCTAGGTATAAAAGAACACAGTAGCTCTTAGGATGGCACTCAATTTTGTACTGTCAAGGAAGTTCTCAGCAAGGAAAATGAGGCCCAGTTCTTCCTCCTAAGCATGATTCAGAATGGGCATGACCAGCATGCCCACAGATTGCCTCAGTTCTGCATTCATGCAGCAGTGAAGCAGCCCAGTACTGAAGGGACACGCAGTTAAAACACTGCATTTATAGCACTTACTTATATGGATTTCTCCTGAGTGAAACTGGATGCTTAGAAGATCTGCTCTCCATCAGAAGGCTCATTCTCTCATGTGAGGTCAGCCCCAAGAATGCAGTCTTAAAGAAAAGCAAAAGAAATGGTTGAAACAAACACCACCAATTTAAACACTGCCAGTAACAAAGGATACTTTTTGAAGGGGAGGGAGAGGGAAGAAGTTGTCCTTACCTAACTTAAAAGGACTGTGCTGAGGTTTAAGGCAAGCACATGAACAGGACATCAGAATAGGAACTTGTCAGGAGAGGGATACAAACTGAAGCAAAACCCTACCTGGTACAGCTGAATAGTTAGCCACAGTGAAGCCCACGCAGTATGGAAGCAGGTGAGCATGAAGATGTAGGACACCCACGGAGAGCAAGCAGCTATCTGCGTGAAGTACGTCCACGCTCCATCTGCATGGTAACTTGTTGGGCAGTGGTTTGACCAATCTGACAAGATCCATAATAGTTCCATTACCTTTTCAAGAGGCCACTCAAAAACTAAGCAAAGAGTACCTGCACAGACTATCAACTAGCAGTGTGCTCTGGCAGTACCACTTCCCACTTAAGAACACAGGTAAGTAACAGCTTGCTACTCTTGTTGCATAACCTTTACTTTGTGCATCCATAATCCACAGAAGGAATATTCAAATGACTGGCTAGGTATTTCAGTACCACTGGTTAACTTAAATATAAAAACAAAACTAGATAAGTAATCACTTATCAAGCCTTCTGAGATTTCACTGCATGCCAGTAATTAATTTTAGGACAAGAATTTCTTAAACCCCACCATCAACAGACAGAAGACAGATTGTAACAATGATAAGAAAGCAGTATTTTTCCCCACTATTAACTAAACAAACTGGAATGTTCAGCTTCTCTAGATTTCTTGGAGACACTTAAAGCCTATGACGTATGTCTTAAACCTATTAAAAAATTAAAACTCAAGCAAATAAAGGTTTTGCTGTTGTATCAGTACAGCAATAAATTGGTTTTCCTCCTGCACACAGAAAACACTGTACTGCTTGCATACTTAAGACCACCACTGAAGCACAGGAAAGCAACTCACACTCACACCCTGCGTCCAGCACTGCCATACCCAGTTTATTTTACACTATGTTGAACACTGTCTCATTCCCACAGCACAGAAGAGCTCAGGCTGGAAATGACCTCAAAGACTGATTTGCCCATCTGTGCAGGTAATAGTAATTGTGCTAGCTAGGAATAAAAACCATGCACAGGCCCCTGACAGCTCAGTTGAAATAAGTTCACTGATACGTACACAGAAGACTTCGATAAAGCAGGCAGACACTGGTTGTAATTAAGAAAGACAGGAACAATAGGTAGTAATGATGGTTCCCAACACCTGTATTTGAGGCAAGGAAAAAAAAAAGCAAGACAATTTAACACTTTTGCTGTACTTGTATTTTTCTTTTACTTAACAAGAAAAAGAAGAATCTAAAGCACTTCCTATTATTACCTCTGCCGTCCTCAAGAGAGTTTGACAAGGCTGATGTCTCTCAACT
Organism: Cyrtonyx montezumae; assembly: GCF_038088225.1. NCBI lineage: Eukaryota > Metazoa > Chordata > Aves > Galliformes > Odontophoridae > Cyrtonyx > Cyrtonyx montezumae. Next base: position 52,294,220 of record NW_027071826.1, on the reverse strand, counting down.
TTCTCCTGCAAGCCATTCAAATTTATATAATAGAATTAGCTCTGATAAAGTCAGCCAGGATATGTCTCCTCTTTAGAGCACATCAGTTGTGTTAGCATAATGAGTCCTTGTGCAGCTATCACAACTCTGCCCACACGACTGAAAAACCTACAATACTCAATTTACCTGCTTCACCTTGATGTACCTAAAAAAAAATGCTAGCTCTTAAAAATCCAAGTACATATCTATCAGATTAGATTCTCTCTGGCAACTCTCAGTAACCCCTTCAGTATCTCCAGCGTGTTCTTGCATCAGATTTGCTCTTTGACTACATGAAAGTTATTTCTGCAATGTTTAAGGTGCAAAAGTTCTGAATTTGAGAAAGCACACTCTTACCTATGCACTGTGCAATCCACAGAGAATGCTGATCGTACCTGGCCACACACGAATCGCACAAAAGGCAATGCACAGATCTCAAAGGCTTCCTCACCTGGTTGAGCACAAAGGAAAGGAATACAGTCAGAGCAAAAGCATCTACATTCAAAGCTCAGAGCATGAGCTAATGGGCACCATCATATTTTATAACTATTACCACATAATGGGCCTCAAACACAGAACAGAGATGAGAATTACCTAAATTTTAGCAGATTTTTTTTTTTTTTTAATTAACAAGGTAACTTACAGTGATGAGGAAGCTTTCAGATCCTTAAGTGGAAAAATGAAGTCTAAGTAACATAGAACAAACAACATAGCACTCGAGTGACAAAAAATAAAGGAAAGAACATTTATTGTAGTACTGACTGAAAAACAGGTTGTGAAAAAGCAAAGAATTATCGAAACTTCACTTACAAGACATGATGTGCAAAACGTCCTGAAGTCCAAGCACCCTGCTTCTGCAAGAGCTACAATGTTCTGAAAGATAAAACCATTTCTGTGTGCGTTTAGATAACATTTTACAGGGCCCTACAAAGATTTCTACATGAGGTTTGTCTGCAGACAATAAGCACTCGGAGGGCCCGGCACGAGTGGGTGAAAATATTTGCAGTTTAGGGACAGAGAAAAGGTCCACGAGAAATAAAATGGGTGGGACTCATGCAACTTCACTCACGTGGAAAGGTTTAGAAAAGGAGCTCTCCCTCACACAGTCAGCCTGACTTCAAAGAGATGAGGACAATCTTTTTCAACACTGTTGCAAAAAGCCTGGTAAATATTGGTTATCTAGCACCAATAAACACTCAGTGCCTCTTCATCAGCAAGAGATCAGCAATATTTACAAGTCCTGTAGCCAATATTTACAAGTCCGGTAGTAACAATGTCGAAAAAGTTAAAACTGCAGTTTAACTTCCCTGGCAATAAGCAGAAATGCAGCCACATGGAGAACACAACACAGCAACATAAACAAAATAGTGTCATAATCAATCAGTTAAGGGACCAAATCACTAACGCTCTACTAACTGGTAGAGCATTTCTTTCTTCAGCCATTCTGAAGTACAGCTAGACAATAGCCATCTTCAGAGCACCCGATGATGTAAACCACTGCTAGCCTTTATGTTTGATGAGCACAGAGAATCACAGGTAAGCACTGTAGCTCTTTTTAACCAGACACCTGGAGCAGAAACCTTACAAGGGTGTTATTTATTACACAAAGGACCCATGAACTTATGTCACACATAACAGCAATGGTATGAATCCATACCACGCTCAGCCAAAGTTCATATTCCAATGAGAAGACCGAGGCAAGGAAATTACAGCAAGGTGCTGAAGATAAACCAACAGCAGGAAGAAGACTACAGCCTCTGCTGTTTGACATAGAATCAAAATCTCTTTTAAGGGAATGACTGCTTCCAAGTTGATCAAAGATAGAGTTGATGATGAATGAATCAAAAGTGCAACCACGGTGCAGCGTGTCAGCTTACCTCTTTTTTGTCTTTTTCTGAAGACTTGATATATCCAGGATCAGTCCTCCAGGCTTTATAGAGAAAATAAAGAAGACCTACTACGCTGAATATGACAGGGATTTCAAAAATGATATTAGTTACATGTAACATTTAGGTTAAGGAATGTAGTCCCACATCACGTACTACCACTGTTTGCCAAATGAAGTAAAACCTAAAATCAGAGCGTGGCATTTTACAAGGAATACACAAAAAGGAAGAGAATGACTTTCACTTTTATAGAGCAAGCATTTGAATAGTAACAGCAAAAAATTAACTCACTAAGCCTCAGGAATATCGCTGTGCCCATTGCAGAATGTCCAACTTAAACCCTTGCAGATAGAATTCTTGCTCTCTTTTCCTTAAGATGTCACTAAGAAAACCTTAGAACTTCACAAAGCAACAGCTGATAACAGGATTTTCCTCACAATGAGAGTACATTTGTATCCCTCACAGGAATATATGCAATCAGTTCATCAAAATTAATCCTGATAATTCAATTGAGATCTTAATTGGGAACAGTACCAAAAAAGATGTCACTTAAAGGATGAAGTAATTAAAATTAAGTTAAAACTGGGGAGCAATATATTGTAAATAATTTAGTACTAAACTAGCTATATTTCAAGTATCTCCCTAATGGCCTTCCCTTTCACAAAACCTAATCAATAAATAAACAGATGCCTTCTGTGTGAGAACACAGTACTGAAAAGTGAGCATAAACAATTAAATAGGTGTACTCATCAGTCCAAAGGCCTCTTCAAAGAAAGGTAGGAATGAACTCACTCTGTGCTGAGGATGCAGCTCTGAATAAACACAGGAGGATGGAAGATCTGCTTCTGAGGGACACGAATTTGTTTGCCTGCTGATTTTATTTTTAAAACAGAAGTATGAATACCACCAGCTGCCAAATCCTTGTTATTTAGAAAAGGGATGCTTTTAAAGTTGCCATGTGTCATGCATGTGTTATCCAGCTTCACTGCTTATCAAAATACGTTACTGGCTGATCCCTGAGATCGTTGAGTCACCTGGAGATGCTATGACAACTATGCAAATAACAAAGACATTTTGATATCTCAGTAACGAAAAAAACAAACCAAAACCATCACAACAGAAATACCTGTGAAGGACAAAAGAAAATACATGTTTTTAGTCCATCCGTACCTTCCATCTAAACCCAAAGCTATTTAAGCCTGCCCCACCGTGGGTAAACTAACCAGACATCCATAGACACATGGATTAGCTGGGTCTCTTCATCACCCTCTGCATGACTGGGCTTAGATTTAACAGGGAGTATAAGGAAAGCTCTGCTGCATTCCTCCAGCATAAAGGATATCAGGCATGAACCAGAAAAACCACGTCACAGACATCCAGAAGACAGAACTTAGCATGAGCGCCGTGGGAAGATACCTTAGATTCCTGAGCCCCACAGTCTGCCTGAGAGAAGATGAAAATAAGAGCTCAAACCTGAACCTCATGTAGTACAGACTTAGGATGGTTATTCTTTTTAATTCATTTTTTAAAACTCCACTCAGTATACTTTAAAGCAAACCAAAATTACCACCCAAAAGCATTCTTTAGCCAGATGCACAGAGGAATTAATGATACAGGGAAAAAAACCCATCTACTGAGGAGTGCTCTTTCCCAGCCTAATTTTATGTATCAGAACAGATGCACACAGAAGTAAAAGCACTACTCACTGACACAAAAATAGTATTGCCATTTCAATGAATGCTGTTTAGTAACTGCTGTAAGAAATGGAAAATGCACAGGATATCACTGGGAGGTCTGAGGAGCAGAGGGGGTGGGACCAGTACATTATAACTCATGCCAAATCACAAATACAGAGGGAAAAGTTGAGATAAAACCCATTTATGATGTTTAGAACTGTGCATCTCAGCATCTGTCATGTGAAGACATCCAGTAACCCCCTCTATCACTGAACTAACCAAAACACCACTTAAACATTTGTTTCCTCCTCAGATCTCAAGGATGAGAAGCTATTACTTCACACATCTAAGGACATTTTACTTTCAAAGTTATTATGAATAGTACAAATACTTAAGTTCTTCACACAATCCTTCCTGTAGCACAGCAAAAATATTCCTCTAAATGAAACTGTAGACTCTAAAAACAGCATTGCGTTACACACCACATATCACAGCTACAAAAATTAAATAGTGAGAGAAATCCACAAACCTCACTAACAGAGCCATCCCAACCAGCAGAGAGAGAAGCAGGCATCCCTTCAAAAGCCAAGAATCAGAACTTAAGCTCATGACATATCCTACGGCCCACAGCAGAGTCAAGCAAGATGCCAACAGCAGGAACAGCTGTTAGAATACAATAATTAAAAAAACAATTGTTAAAATACGACAATTTTCAAGCAGTATTTACTTGATAAGTAATCACATAATAATGAATGCTGAGAGACTCAAGATAGGTAACAAAGTGACACAAACACATTGAAGAGGAGGGGGGGAACCCACACCCAAAGAACAGTGAGGAGCTTATTTTTGAGCGTCCCATTTTGGAAGCCTTAGAAGATCCTGTCACCAGGATGGAGCTCGGCTGCATCTTACTCTGAACACAGAATGCTGAAACTTTCTTTGCACTAGTGAATTACCTCGTATTTCCTCATTATTCTCAGTAGCCTGTTGTTTCTTCTGCTTCTCATTCTTTCTTCCTCTGTTAGCATATAAATCATGAGGTGATTCTGAGTTTGAATTGCAAGGTCAAGCGGCTTCTCTCCCTTCAAAAACAAAGGTTATTTGGTTATGCACTTAACTGTTTTCCTTTGCAACAGAAGCAAGAAACCAACTGAACTAAATCAAGAACCGAGTGGGTCCTGCCCCAGACCTACCTTTTTTCTTTAAGGCCGAGCTAAAGTACACTCAAAGTTTTAACACACTTAATCTGATGTTCTGTAGCAGTGTGGTAAAGTAGACAAGAGCTGACTCATAACAAATCAACAAGTAAAAAACAATCTGTGAAGGATGCAATAATTGGGTTCCCATTAATACTCCACGGATCAGAGAAATAGAAACAATGAAAGAAACTGTACCTTGGCATTCTTCACATCCACGTTAGCACCAGCTTCTAGCAGTAGCTCCACTGCTCTAACATTTCCTGATGTCACTGCCCAGTGCAGCGCAGTGTTCTTCTGAACAGTGTCAACAGCATTGAGGGAGGGGTTAAACTTCAGTAGAAACCTTGTGGGTTCCAGCCTAGATGAAAATACAGTTAACAAACAGAGCACAACCTACACTGGAAAGGAAACTTTTGAATATCTTATTACAAAAAGCAACATGGCTGTCACCTGCTGTAAAGTAACAGCAGACACAAACTCTCTCAACAACAGACCCAAGAAATCGGAACCCACCCTGAAGGTGTTTTTTCAGACTATGAGATTTCAGCATTTTAACAAATATGAAGAATACACACAGGTTGTGTCTTCTTACAGCACCATGTACAAGCTCACATCTCCAGTGTGTATTCCACACACTTCAACATGAACACCTCCACTGACCTTCATTTCTAGGAAAGCAGTGTTGTACCTCCGCATCCAGCTGCAAACCTCAACTACTTTAAGCCATTTCTCTGTTTATTTGAGGGGATGCCTTTACTATACCAAGCTAGCTGCTTCATCATTTCCAGTATCTTAAATACAGAGAATTTTTGTACAACTAGTAGGGAAAGAACATCACTCCAAGTTTCTAGAAGATTGAGCATTGTGCCCAGGAAGGAGTGGACAACAGATTCTCTTACTCACCCCACCACTTTCTGCGCTGATAACATTAGAGGTGTCAGTCCATTGAAGTCTGCTGTGTCTATGTTCTAAGCATAAGACAGTAAGCAGCAATCATCAACTTCAGTAAACAAAATTAAATGGTCAGATTCTGAGCTATGCAGCTACACCACATTATCAAAAAGAATCTAAACGGTATCAGCCAGGAAGCCAATGCTCATTTAAACATCTTTACTTCCTTCCATGGTATTCATTTCAGGATATGCTGAGTGTCATTGAAGATACTTAACAAGAAATCAGATCTATCCACACCATTCTTTCAATTAACAGTATTTCCTATCCCCTCTTGATGCAAAATACTATGAATAAAGTTTACTTTGGAAAGTAACATTAAATACCTTCCTCACGTGAAGGAATAAAGTGCGTAACTGGATGTTCAAGTACATAAAAGTGGTTCATTTAAAGAAAAGTCATTCTGTATCCATGCAGTTATTTAAAAGCAGCACATACAGCACAGGATAACACAAAATACACTCATACTTCACGAAGCAACGTTTAAACTCCAAAATACATCTGCAGAGTACAACCAGCTACTTGTAAGCAGAAAATAACACTGGGGATGCAGGCAACGTACCTGGCCCTTGGATATGAGGTAAGCTACAATGGGCATGTGTTGAAACAGCACTGCCAAATGAATGCTGCTGAATCCCTCCCCATCAATAAGGCTGGGATCTGCTCCACACTTCAACAGTAAGATGACCATGGGAAGGTGTCCTTGTCTGTAAAGATATAGGAAATGAAACCACAGCAATGACAATAAGCTAGAAACCTTAATAAAAACATCACCTTAACAATTCTTAAAAACTCTTACAGAAAAAAACACTTCAGACTACTGTATTTTTATGAAGAAACTTCTATGCTTTTTCTCTTTTAAACCAAAGGTCTACATCAGAAAATGAATTTAAAAGTATCCCAATTTGTCAGTCTACACCAAAATTAACACGGTGGTTATTCTGCAGTAGCTATGCTACACAAAGCACTACTATTAAAACCAGCAGATATATAATAAGTAGTGGCAAGCAGCATACCTAATGGCCCAGTGAAGGGGAGTTGAATTCAAGTCTCCACCTAGCTGATCCACTACTGCACCTTTGGAAATATAGTATCTGCATGAAGGTAAAAGAATAAGATTAAGTTAAGATAACACGTGAAAAGATACAAAGCATAACACAGCAGTAACAGCAAGTAGCTGGTAATACATAACTTCCCCTAGAAAAGCAAATGGATGATAGCATTGTTGCAGAAAAGGACGCTGCTTTGAGAAAGTATGTAAGAAAATGCAGAGTAAGTAGCAAGGCCTTTACTGAGTCAGTTTTAATCATTGTCCAACAACACAAATCCAGGAAAACCTAATGATTTCACATCCTACATAATTCCACACAAAAAGAAAGTGTGGCAACTACACATCAGGGATGTTTTCACAAAGGTAGTTGAGTTAAAGTCTGAATTTTATGCCTTTCTCCTAAAGCAGCTTGAAGCAACCATAACCAACAGTGGCAGAATGCTCAAGATACATTCACGTGACCACGCAGCTTACTTAACCAGCTCCTGTCTGTTGTTTATTGCTGCCCAGTGAAGAAGAGTCACATTTTCTTCATCTGGTTGTCGAACATCGTATCCTGCTTCCACAAGTTGTTTGCACCGCTCCAGCATTCCATACCTTAAAGGAGACAAACACCTGACTTAGTTCCTACGTATCTTATACTTTAAAAAGCGTTACACATATGGAAAAGGAAACCTTTAAGTTTTGCTCAAGAGCTTTGCTTTCCATTCCACGGAAGTTTTGCTAAGAGTTGGTCTGAGCCTCGATACACGGAATTCTCACCTCACAGACCTGATTGAAATGTTGCTAATGATATTTGTAATAGCGTACTCCGAGTGATTTCTCTTGTGCAAGCAGTTGGATAACCGAACCCTAATGTTTTCAGTTTTAAAAACATACAAAATGGCTCACGCCAGAGGAAACCCTTCTTCCAAAACTCTTCCCAAACAAAACATACACTTACTGCGTGGCCTTCACGATATCACACGCGTCAGGGTCTTCAGCGGCCGGGCGCAGCCCCGGCAGCGCGGGCACGTCCTTCTCCCTGCAGACGCTGCGGCAGCTGTGCACGTGAGGTCGGTGAGGCCCGTGGCCATGGCTTTTACACTGCCGGTGAACAAAACGCCTATCAGCAAACAGCGTGCACACACCGTACCTTCGGGCTCAGGGCGCAGTGGGGCTCCACAGGGAAGACCCCCCCCCGGCCTCGTCATCCTCTCCCAGCAGCTGCCCGTCCCAGCCCGCTCACCGCCGGGCCGCCCCCAGCCATGCCGCGCTCCGCCGCTTCCCGCTTCCTCGTTACCGGCACGCGGGGCGGGGCCGGGGCGCCCTGGGGGAATTCCGGCTCTCCTGTGGAGGAAGGTGGGCGCTCTCGTTTAGCGTGGAGAAGAGCAGGCTGCCACGAGATCTCATCGCGGCCTTCCTCTAGTTGGAAGTTGAAGTTCAGGGAAATATTTCTCTCGCTGGAATACGTTGAGTCCGTAAAGAAAAAATATTTCTCAACCGAAGTATCAAAAGCTGCACACGCCACTACTACTTGCTTTCCCAACCCTGAAAGGCCAAACGTGGGTACTGTGAGGCTGCAGGGCTGGCTGGCAATCAAGCTGCCACAGAATGAACACAAAATCCAATTCCAGCTGACATGTTAATAAAGAATTCCCTTCCAGAGACACAACTGCTACATAAACAGATATCAAAGCAGCTCAGCTTCTCTATGGGAACTGTTGAATCACAGTCTGCACCACTGATAGAGCTCCTGAGGCAAGCACTGACTCTGCCACAGGAGCACAGGTGAAGGCAATGTACCTGTGTGACTGGAAGGGGTGGACTCCAGCTTCACCTCTCCCAGACCCCATTTAAGGGCTGACCACCACTGGGGAAGGACCACTTGTTGGAGATCCCTCCTGTGAGGAGATTTCCCTTGCAAGCCTCAGTCCTTGCAGACAAATGAGCATTTCTCTTCATATCACTTGTCTCTTTCCCATCCTGTTAACTGGTAGCAGTAATTACAGTCGTGCACTGGCAGTCCTCAATTTGCTATCTTCTAATCTTCACTGCCTGCAGGCCTTACCTCCAGCAACTTTTTTTTCTAACCAATAAGCAGTTTTCTAGAAAGAGGAAGAAATGCTTTCCTTCTCTTGCACGTAGAGCTGGCTTTACAGAAGAAACCACATTTAAGCTTGCAGAACTCTAGAGCTGTGATTAGTGTCATATGAATTAGATAACAGTAAAGACGTGGGTGTTCAGCAGCTCCCAAACTGCACTTTGCATTCACTTGAGTAAATGACAGAAAAATAAGCAGGAAAAAAAAGCTATTAAACCACCTGAAAGCATACAAAAACTGAGACTCAAACAGTAAAATGCTTTTGTTAACTTAGTAACACATCATCTGCATTTAACATTTTCCCTTATTGTTTTTCATAATGATGCTTTACAAAGCAGTGTAAGTACTAAGATTTTCAAAGCGTATCCTTTTGTGAGAGGGGAAAATGAATTAGAGGGCACAGATAGAAAATGCAGAGGCAGACTGGCTGCTCTCTCCAGGTCTACTACACAAGGACATGTTCTGGGGCCGCAGGAATAACAGCACAGAAAGCTGCCAACAGGAGTGCTTTAACTCATCCCAACCTAAACTAACAGCTGTGAGGTAATGCACACAATTGCCTGCACCTATGATTGAGAGCCAGCTCCCCTGGCATTTCACCATCAAAGCAAAGCACATCAGACAGAATCAGGCTGCTGACTTCTAACTAATAAAACCATCTTGTAGAGAACTGACATCTTAAAGGTTAGCAACGTCCTGGTCTGCTAAGTGTTTTCTGCTAGAGAGCAAGAAAATCCAGTGGAACAAAGCAACTCCACACAGTCAGTCTCTTTGAATTTACAGTTGGTGGCTGATAACACAAGAGGGAAGTTAAAGAGAGCCAGGGGAAGGAAAGCACTCAATGGTCAACCTGAAAGCAGCTGTCTTGCTACTCTGCAACTGTAGCTTAATTTCAAGGTTTGCACAGTATTGTACTACTTTCCTTTTATTTTAAAATAAAAACATCTAGAAATCACTAAAGTACCTGAGCAACCTGGGCTAGGAAGCTGCTTGGCAGGGGGGCTGGACTTGATCTCTAGAGGTCCCTTCCAACCCCTACAGTTCTGTCAAGACCCACCTGGATATCTGCAAACTGGGTCAAATCAGAGGCCTACCCAGTTCCACATCCTCCTTGGCCAAAAACACTTCAGAAGCTAACTTCTGTATCACCCAACTGTGAATTAATTGCGATTAAAACCATGACAAGCCCTTAAGTGGGGTTTGGGAGAGGTGGAGCCAGGCTCCACCCCTTCCACTCACACAGGTATATCACCTTCACCTGTGGCCCCATGGCTGACTCAGTGCTCACCTCAGGTAACCAATCAGTGGTTCAGGCCGTGATTCAGCAGTTCCCATACACTCCACCCCTTCACAACATGAACCACTGATCAACCAACCATAAGGTGAGCTCCCCTTGATACAGGGACCTAATGCATCACGACGCTTACATAATTGCCCGTCGCGACGCATATTGATGTAATCTGAGATGAGTGATGATTGGTGCATCAGTCGAGCTCTTCTTTGGGCCAGTGCTCGGTGGTATCTACTGGAAGCATGCAATCACACAGTGCAGGTCCATCTTATGCTTCATCAGTCCCGGTTAGACCATCACCAGATGCTGCAACTCTGGAACACTGCAGCATTGTTTGGTTCCTTCTGGTGATTCATAGACTTATGGGGAGTAATATAAGTGTTTTAGAGGTACCAAGAGGGGAAGATCTGCTCTCCCGGGTAAGATACAGGCCGTATTCCTTTCTTGGGTTAACACTTCAGCTTGTACAGGGGCATGCCCTGGCCACCTGTACCAAACCCTTTGACCCGATGTCTGTGGCTGTACGACTATATCAGGCACCAGAGGGGGTGTCCTGATCTGCCACAGAGACATGATAGGGGTCCCCTTAGCAATAAAGGCTGGAGTGTTAACCATTATTTCAGTAGGCCATGTACCAATTACCGGAGGGACTACCGAACCCCCCACTTCCAATAATCTCCCCCAAGGTGCAAGTAGGCCGCACCATCATGGTCCTACCTGCACCTTCCAGGGCCATTTTATTTTATTGGTACCTGGTTTTAGGTCCTCAGGGGCAGGGAGCAGAAGATTGTTCTCACGGCCAATCTGAGGTCTCACCTCATTATCGGTGTCCGTAATTTGGATCCTAAGTGGGGAGGCCCATGTTGTCTGTAACATTTTCAAGGCACTGGGTCTGCCATCTCTAGGTCTTTCATTCAGGTCCCGCAGGGTCTCATGGAGTCTCTTTGTCCACCCCTGCAGGGACTGAGAGCCTGTCTTCAGGGCAGCCTTGAGAATACCATTGTAACGTTCGATAAGGCCTGCTCCTGTTGGATTATATGGCAGGTGGAATCGCCACTCAGTATTGTTTTCTTCTGCCCAGCATTGTATCACTGCACCCGTGAAATGACTTCCTTGGTCACTCTCGATGACTTGCGGTGTCCCGTAGGCAGCCATCAGCCTTGTGAGTGCCTTTATAGTGTATGCCTGGTTGGCTTTTGGTACTGGATAGGCCTGCATTAGCCCACTCGCGGTGTCGACACAGGTTAGGGCATATCTCGCCCCCTCAGACCGAGGGAGGGGCCCAATATAATCAACCTGCCACCTCTGTAGAGGATTGTGTCCTCTAGCAAGATGGGCTGTAGTTTCAGGCAACGACCTCGGTCTTATCTTAGAGCAGGCATCACAGTCTCAGCATGCTTGAGCGATGTCCGATAGTTGTACGGGCAGTCCCCACGCTTTAGCGGCTGCCCACATGGTCTTCTGCCCAGCATGCCGCAGCTTTTGATGTAGCCAGTAAGCGATATTCTCAGATGGCGAGTTCTCAACCCATCTAACTCGGGCCAGTGTGTCGGCTTCATCATTTCCTGGTGACTGTAGGGGTCGATGACCAGAAACATGGTAGACACGTACAGTTCTGTGTTTAACTGCATTCCATATGTCTAACCACATATCTTTGCCCCAGATCGGTCGGGAGTGGATAGTCCAATCCTGGGTGGCCCACTGTGCGATCCACAGAGTGAGCCCCTGATACACAGCCCAACTATCTGTGCAGATATTCAGGATACCATCACCAGGTTCTTTGCTTATAACCATCCACACCACCCGCAGCTCTGCCCACTGGCTGCTTTGACCATCCCCCTCTTCAAACCAGATTGTGTCTGTGGCAGGATGGTACGCTACTGCTCTCCACTTACTTGGGTTGCCCTTGCTGGACCCATCCGTGTACCAGGCATCTTCAGGGATGGGATATTTTCCTTCCTGGATGGGACTCTTCCGTGGTGGAGCAACCAAAGTTTGTTTCGGTGCATCACTATGATATGTTACTGGGCCAAGAATCTTCTGGAGCTCTTCTTTCAACGGTGAGGAAGACAGACTACTCCTCTGACAGAGATAGGCGACCCATCGTGCCACCGTCTGCACCTGGGCCACCCCTATCTTAGGAAGGTGGGTCAGATCTCTTACCCACCCCTGGATTGGCAATGTAGTCTTGACTATAACTTCGTCCGTTTGGGTTATTGGCTCTTCCGCTTGTAATGCGGAATAGGCAGCCAATAACTGTTTTTCAATCATACTATAGCTTTCCTCTGCTCCATGCCACACCTGAGACCAAAATCCAATGGGGGTCCAAACAGAACTCTGACGTTGCCACAGGCCCCAGCCAAAGCCATCTTGAGTTACGTGGACATCTAGCTCAGCTGGGAGGGTAGGATCAGATATACCCAGTGCCTGGGCTTGTTTAACCGCCTGTTTCGCCTGTTGGAAAGCATCCTGTTCTGTTCTCCCCCAGTCCCATAATTGGCCTTTTTGGTAAGTCTATATAAAGGTCTCAGCAGCTGCGCCAAATGAGGTATAAAGGAACGCCAATATCCCAATATACCTAGGAACTCCTGCAGCTGCTTTGGTGTTGTAGGGACTGGAAATGCCTGAACCTTATCTATGACAGCATCAGGTAACACTTTGGTCTTTCCTGACCAGACTACCCCTAGAAATTTTATGGACAGTCTTGGACCTTGCACTTTTTGAGGACTGATAGCCCATCCTCTTTCACTTAGGTAGGCAGTTAATGAATCTGCTGCCTCCCCTACTGCTTCCAGTGAGTCGGATGTTAACAGGAGGTCATCAATATAGTGGTATAGGTTCACATTGTTTGGTTTTCTCCAATCAGCCAGGTCACATGCCACCCAATTATGACAGTATGTTGGTGAGTGCACGTACCCCTGTGGCAAGACCTGAAAGGTCCACTGCCTGCCTCCCCACGTAAATGCAAATTGATCTTGTGATTCTTTAGCAATAGGTATGCTAAAAAACACATTTGCTAAATCCAGGACACAATGGTAGGTTTTATTTTCCCAACTAAGAGTGTCCATTAAGGAGGCAATATTGGGTACGGCTGCATGGATGGGCGGCGTGACCTTATTCAGTTCCCTATGATCCACCGTCATTCTCCATGTTCCATCCGACTTCCGTACTGGCCGTATGGGGGAATTATATGGGCTGTGTGCAGGTCTTATAATACCTACTTTCTCTAATTCCTGCACCATCTTTGATATTTCTTCCTGCCCCCCCGGGAGTCTGTACTGTCTTACATTAGTAATCCGGCGTGGTTTTGGCTAACAAATGGGCTCATGTTTGGCATGGTCCCTTGTTGCAGTGACCCCAGGAGGATGAACCACAGCCACGTCGAAACGATCTTCTTAAGATGCCGATGCAAGGACTCAGAGACATCAATATGATTATGCAGCTGAGCCAACTTTATTGCGCAGGTTACATACTTTTATACCCCTTGAACACATGCTATTTTTAGAATAACTGTTAATGTAAGAAAGAATATATATAAGAAAGATATATAAGATAAGATATAATACAATATAAGAAAGAAAGAATAACTGAATGTAAGAAAAGATACAAGGCAATCATATCATAATGACAAGAAATGCTATTAAACTTATTAACAAAAGAACAAACATATTCTACCTACGGCTTAAGTTCCTGCAACCTGAAAAAGAGTCCCTGAGGGTATCATTCTATGTGACTCAGTAACTGATTAGGAAGAATCTTTTAATTTTTATATACTTTGATATAGCGGTTTTCCAATGTTCCCTAAGATTCATATAACACATGCCCTTAAAATCTTCACCATCATACCTTTGGTTAATAATGGAAGATCAGTGGTGGCACAACTTTGTTAAGTTGCCTGTCAGATAGAATCAATATCAGTGGGGAAACCTGCTAGAGCATCACTGGTGGTATAGTTTTCCTTTTGACATCTCTGTCCCATTCACTAAAACACTTTCAGCTCCTGCATCCCATAACCTTAGGAGCCATGATGGTATGCTTTCCCTTGGTTTTTGATGGAACTGCTGTACTAGGTCCATCAACTCATTAGCTGTATATGGATGAGCTGTCATCACATGGAGGCAGGTTTCAGCAGGGGCCATTGGTCAGGAGGCACCCCTGCTGGTCTATCCTGTACCTTTTTTGTTTTTTGAGTTATGATAGGCCGAATCTCAAATGGGTCCATCATAGATGGAGTTTCGAGATCTGCCTTAGAGATCTTTTTTCCTGCCATATTTAAGTCTGCCTCCTCTGATTTTTGGATGTCCTCTACCGATATACTCCGTATTTGTCTTGTGGGGACATTTAGGCCAGGCTTTTTGGTTGTTAATGTACCCAGCTGTTGCTCAAGTTTCTCAATACGCTCGCTTAATAATTGGTTTTCAGTTTCCATGTTAACATGTGCAGTATGTAATTTAAGTATGGCCATTACTAAAGGCCAGGCTACTGCAGAGGCGGCTAGCCACCACTCCTTGGTAATGAGTATGTCCTTATCTAATCCTAGAAAGCAGTCAGTCAAATAAGCTGGGGAGGGAGAGGCAGTCCCTGGAGCCCACATAGGTCCCCATTTCTCAATAATGGATGCCAACCCATAGTAGGGTGACCCCATGAACCCTGGAATTAGACCAGGGATTGTCTGGTCTAGGGGGGTAATGTTCTCCCCCCTGACCATTTAAGCATATTCCAAATAAAGGACACGTTGGGTAAGTATGAATTATTATCACTAGAGCTGCCTGGCTCGCCAAATGTGGGGTAAATAACTCCCAAGGAGGGTACTTCACAAAGAAATAGTAGAGATGATGGTATATTTTGAGTAGTTCTATATATATGGGATACAAATAATACAAAAGAGAGGATGGCTCACCTTCAGGATGACAAGGCTCGCAGGGGACTCCACACGGGAGGGATCTCCAAGAAGAGATCCTTCCCTGGTGGTGGTCAGCCCTTAAATGGGGTTTGGGAGAGGTGGAGCCAGGCTCCACCCCTTCCACTCACACAGATATATCACCTTCACCTGTGGCCCCATGGCTGACTCGGTGCTCACCCCAGGTGACCAATCAGTGGTTCAGGCTGTGATCCAGCAGTTCCCATACAATGGAACTATTAAAAACCTAGACCATAAACATAAAACACTTTTTAAAAGTTTAAGGTTCCCTTGAACGGCAAATTTATTACATAATAAGTTATATATAACAGCTACATAAGTTACAATAACCCAGTCTACTTTTTAAAAAGCTTCTTTACCCATCCCATTACCACAAAGCAGATCCATACCTGTAATTTGAGGGGAAAAACAAGTGGTTCTCTCTCCCCTTTCAGGTTTTCCTTCCTGTAAGAATTGCAGCAAAAATATACAGTTCTAGTTTTGTTTTCCATCACACATCAATTTTCATGTTTAGTAAAGACAGTGCATTGTTTAAACTGGAGCATTGAGGGTCTGTGTTAAATGCAGCACGTGATCTGGACTTACACTGACAATTGAGAGCAGAAAATGCCTTGTGGCTGCCACCACGAGGCAACAACACGTACTGCTGTTGGCACCGAATAAAGCTATGACCAAACCGCACTGATTTTAATCACGGTACTTAGGCCAGTTACTGAGCTGTACAGATTATAAGAGGAGCTTAGATGTTTAAAATCTAGATGTATCACGTGTGCTTCAGTCTACCATTGAATTGCATCAACATTCTTACAAGCTGGGTTGGAATCAACTGAACTTCAGCTTCACATCAAAAGTTATAAAATAATAGACTGCCTTATGCTGAAAGGTGGAAATGAGATCTCAGCAATGCCACCCTACTGCAGTACCCTCCAGGTTGAGAAATGAGGGAAGTCCTTCCCTCAGCCACCTACAGACAGGCTGCTTACAGTCTGCAGAGGCTATCTGCTAGAAGGTTGTGATTCTGTCTTCTGTATGTATGGCACTGCAGCATGCTCAGCCTGCTGCACCCTGCTTTTGTTATTTTCCTCCCTGCAAGTGTAAAGTAAGCATATTAATATACTATGCTTTTAACTTCCTTACTACTGCTCTATGCCTTATCAGAAGTATCTACTGCATGCTCCTGCTAGCTTGAAACTAAGTTAAATCAATATCACGTTTAAAAATCTTGGCAATCTTTTAAATTTAGATTTTCCAACACTCCACTGAGACATACACTCTCTAACTTTGATAGGAAGTATTAATAGCACAGTATCAGTAAATATGAAATACCAAAACCAGAGTTCAGCTAACACACATACACCCATCCTTCAGAGCAGAACACATATTGATGTACTTCTCAGCATTCTGAAGGCAACAAAATCCAACCATGCCCAGACCACAGAACGTGGAGTATGTATCACATATGACTCTGTAGTCAATTGTCTTTCAAATGATTCAGTTTTAAAGGCTGACATCAGTCACGTGTGGCGTAGAGCACTGCTGACACACCATGTTAGCATGAGGCTTACAGAACTGGCAAATTTCGGTAATGCTTCCCCCCAAAAATTCATTTATTTATAAGAAATATAAACCTCAGTGCAATTACCACTTCCCAGCCAGATGCAAACCCCTGTATACGCACAGATCATTCTGATGCAGTCTGCCTGCCACAGAGAACAGAAATGATGCTGTGTACAGAGAGCAGGAAAGCCTGATGAGCCAGAATCTGTCATGCTTACATCAAACAGGACATGAGTTGGACCCAGCAACGGCCCCTTGCTTGTAAAACCTCGTGACTAACTCCTTCCTACCACGAGCTTAACCATCTCCCAACAAAGAATTCCCACTTGCAGCAGCCAGATAATCTGCAGGGTAAAATTCTCAACAGTGGCAGTTAATTCTCCATTAAGTAAACGGAGAAGAGTCCTTCCACATGCCAATGTAAAAGACAGACCCATGTCTGATATTAGAAGTAACATAAGTGACCCTGCAGTTTGTTGAATGCACAGTACTCTCACTACTCACAGTATTGTACTCTCTCTTCAGATTTGCTCAGTTTTATTTTTTAAATGCTGATGTCTTCACTGACCTTAATTGGGCAATTTCTTCCATTAATCATCCAGGATTTTATCAGCAAAAAGAGGGGAACACGTCATGCTGTGCAAGGCTGCCGTGATTTAGAGCTCAGATTATCTCACAATATTTAAAGAGCCTTGGCATTAACAGCATGCTGTCAGTACAATTTCCAAGGCTACTCAAGAAAAGGATATAAGTATGTCATCTCAGGCAAGTTGAGAAAAGCAACTATCCAATTACTCCAGCAAAATCTGGGTCAGCCCAAGCAGAGAGGTGCCAGCAGCTCTTGAATCCCACACTCTACCTCCCCTTCCTCTGAAACAAGCAACAAATAGTGCAAGCACCACACCTTGGTGCACTGTTAAGGTTCATCTTAACAGAGAAGTTCTTTACTCCACAGAAATGCCTTAGAATTAGAGAGCAGTAGTTGTTAGATACAGCTACTCCTAGCTCAATTTCAACACACACCAATGTATTTGACAATTAACAGCACAATGATAGAATAGACCTCAGGCCTGGAGATAGAATGGGTGCTATAATTAGGTCTCTCCACAAAGCCATCTCTCTACATGCCCATAAATCCCACCTTGAAACACAGCCCAACCTCATAATGCATTCACTTTTTAGAGTAGGAGAGGTCCTTTTGCACTTCGGAAAGCCATCCCTCCAGGAACACTGAC
This sequence comes from Cyrtonyx montezumae, assembly GCF_038088225.1. Classification (NCBI taxonomy): domain Eukaryota; kingdom Metazoa; phylum Chordata; class Aves; order Galliformes; family Odontophoridae; genus Cyrtonyx; species Cyrtonyx montezumae. The sequence continues at coordinate 52,276,352 of NW_027071826.1, read as the reverse complement.
TGCAACAGAACTAAAACACACCAACACACCACATTTGTAACTGCCACGAAGATTGGTGCACTCCACAATTCCTACAGGAAACCAGTTCCTACTTACAGTAAGAACAGTGTATTTGTGTGAACATAGCTACCAAGCTCATTATAAGCACGGTTAATATTCTGACCGCTCTTTTTATTTGTGTCCCCTCTCTGCATTCTTGAAGTTGTTCCTTGGATTGTATTCTTCAAAGAGTTCCTTTTGAATCCTGTAACTTTGAGATAGCTATTAACAAGAAATGAAACAGCTGAAAGGAAACGGAGTGTATTTTTCTTTTTACTTGTCTTTAAGCTAAGCACTTCTCAAACCATTACAAACACCAAATATGATTTTAGATAAAAACAATGGCAAACAAAGTTTTCTAATCACAGCAAAGAAGTCAATGTGTGCTCAGTGCCTTCAAAAAGTTAGTTTAGTTTCAGTATCAAGATAATAACCACTTGGTCACAGACGATGTTTCTCCAGTGCTGCAGACTAACAGAATTATTAAGCCATACCAACATACAGCCTGCACAAATAACTTGCAAGTCAGATTACACCAATCTCCTGAAATGCCAGTTTCAATATTTCCCAGGTTATCTCCTCTGAAAGCAAAAAGCATCCGTCAGAGCACTACTAACTGGAGGTTACGACTGCCACAAGCAACCATATTGTTCCTTTCCCAAAGCCATCACATCATTATTTTCCTCCTCTAATTCACCAGTAACCAGCTTCAAGTACTTGGCTGCTGTGAAGGGTGAGGCCTCCTCCCAGCACTGGAGAGATCTCAGGAGTCTGAGCACGTGCAACTTCTCTTCAATTGCAAGGAAATTCTGAGAGTAAGGAATAGTCCCAGGTAAAACAGTTCTTTTTAGAGATGTCTTTTTAGAAGGCCATTTCTGTGCCCCGTTTCATTTGAACAGCCTGCCTGCTCATAGAAGCTTGTCCCCTTGGTACATTGAGGACAGTTTCCCAGGCACCTTTAGTTCTCCAGAGAGTTGTGTCTTTTCCAACATGTTTTTGTTAGATTAATGGTGCGAAATAGCTCTTTTCATTTCAAACAACCTTCATTCCACTCAAGTTCTGCATCAGGCTTAAAACAGCCCAGGTATGAGCCGGTAGGGCACCGCAGCAGTGTAGCGCTTCCAGTCTTTCCCATACTTGCTGTAACAACGGTGCTCATCCCTAATGCAACGGTGAACTAGCAGAATAGTCATATAAACAATGTAAAAGTAAGGCAAGATGTGCTCAAACCCACAAGCCAGGCAATAGGCCAGGGAGCCCATGAGATCTCCAGTGTAGTTAAAATGGCGCGCCCACCCCCAGAACCCCGAGGTCAGCAGCTTGCTGTAGTATTTGGTCCCATCCACAGACACATAGGAGCACTCAAAGTAGTCAGGCTTCCTCCCCCATATCTTGCAGTTGCCGTTGGTACGGCGGAAGAGATCTTTCTGGTGGTTTGTCATCCTGAAGACATAATAGCCAACCAAGCCCAACGCCAAGATCCCGATGGCGTTCGCTGTGCTGAGCTGCACAGGGTGATAAACCAAATATAAACCCTGGGAGACAGAACAGAGACATTGGGTGATTTACTCAAAGAGCACTGCTCACAGGGTGCCAGGAAAGTTCTTCAACCTACAGCGACCCAGAACAGAGGAACAGGGCGAATCTTCACGTTCTCTACCTGTAATCCCATGGAATCTTTTCAGGAAATCCCACACTGTACATTTCCTTTCTTTCAACTATTGCATTTCTCAGGTTACACAAGGGAGAAACTGTGAGGATGCTGGCCAAATGGAAAAGGGGGAGGAGAACAACACAAACCAATCAATCATCCAACAGAAACGAGTACAGAAGGAGACTGAAGGGACTTAGTGACAGAAGGAGGCAGGAAAGAAAAGATGTTAATTCCACGCAGGGACAGCAGGCTCTCATACAATGCAATTATCACAGAGAGTGATGTAATAGCCAGTATTCAAGCTGTCAGGAAAGAAAATAATTACTAATCTGCTAGAGAACGCATTTCTGGAAAGCGTCTTCCCTTTTAGCCCAAACATCAGTTTTCCCCCCATCTTTACCTGCAGAGTATAGAGGTAAGGCAACCAAACGCAGTCTCCCCAGCCCAAGTACCATCCAAAATGATCGTGGCAGATATCAATGGTTTTCAAATACCAGGCTTCGTTCCAGAAGAAGTCCAAAACATAAATACCCTGAAAAAGAATAATTCCACATTAATAATGTAACCTTGTCACCTACCATTCTGATTAACAGTAGCAAACCAATCTTTCCAAGCTGCCTTGCAGTTAAGATCTCAAAACTAACCTGTGTTGTTACTTTAAACACTTCAACGATAGAGTATTAAGGGGAACATAACACACAGAGGGTGAACCAGGCTACATCTGTGGACCTAACAACAACAAGCAACCACAGCAGTATTAACCAAAACAGGTAACATCTATTCACCCTGTACTAACAGAGACACAGGATTACCCCCAGCATTCTGAATGTAAGCATCCAAAGAAGCAATCCCCAGCACATAATCACTGCAGCTCAAGCCAGAAAGAACAACGTTAAGTTCAAACCCGGAGCAGGAATTTTTCCTACTTCAATACCAGTTGATTTTCAAATTGATATCTTATTTCCCTCCTCCCAGTTTACCTGCAGGACGTTGACAAGGATCATCGAGTTGGTGACGTGACCATACAGCTCCTGTTGTTTTGCAGCATAGGAAAGGTTAATCAGGGTCCAGGCTACAATACCAGGGCGCCCATTGAAGAACAGCTTTAAATCGAACCACTTTCCTACTCGAGGGTTAAATTCAATCCCCATCATGTAGTCATAAAAGAAGTTGCCAGTGAATTTGCTAAAAAACACAATATTAGAAATTTATTTTCTGAGGCTACAACCATCACTTGACATGCACCATCCTTGGTGTTTCATGTTTGTTAAGTAAAAAAAATCTCAGTTCCACATCAGCCCTGCCACAGGTCTGATCTCCTAGTACGCTTGTATGACTAAAAAACACATACCAATCTTTGGCATTAGTAGGGAAGAAGTAGCCTTTAATCATGGCAAACGTGGAAACCACATATCCCAGGATATTGGCACACCACAGGAGAGGAATCCAATTGTCAAAAATGATGGTAGGTGAGAAGTAGTGGAAATAATAGGCATTTGCAAACCAAAGTACGTGGGTAATGATCCAAGCTTGGAGTCCATTGATTTCATACTTATTTACTACACCTAAAAGGGAAGGAAAAATATATCAGTATTACTGATAACAAATTAGTATACTTATTAATATGGACATGCACACAATACCCAGAAGCTCAACACCCCAAGGCTCATGAGAAGAACAACTCTTCTTACCAGCCTTGAACATCACCTCCCCAACCTTAAGGCACTTTTCTGACTTCCACTGTACTCTACTACAACCTCTTAGGCTAAGCTTTGTCTTCCCTCTCTTCACAGTATGGTAGATCTGCAGCCTCACCTGAGTTTGCTAAGGTTACCCTTAGCTCACATCACAAACCATGCTTGCGTTTTGCAAGTTCTCTGGGCTAAAAGAGATGTGTTTGCAGCATCAGATACAAGCAATAGTCAGCTGCTGATTTGCAATTTTGCTGCTTACAACCAGTATTTTTCTACTGCTGCTATATTACTTGCTGTATTTTCTTCAGATATGAATCACCTAATTGCACAACTAATAGTTTTACTAGCAGTAAGAGACAAATTCTCCAACCTATTCTACCTATTCTGAAGGAAGATGAAAGCTCATTTAATTGATTACCTGAAATAAATAATTTCACTCTGCTTATAGTTATGTTCAAGTTTCCTCCACATACAAACAGACTATTACAGATGAAATATTCTTTCTGGATGGTGGCACTTCTGCATGAGCGTGTTACTTACAGCATATTCTGAGGAAAAACTTACCAGCAGGAGTGACAGCACCTTCCTGAACACCTCCCACATACCCAGGAAGGAACTTGTGGCAGAAGTCAGGAACAAAAGCATACAAAATCACCTAGAAGTGACAGAACATATTAACAGTAAAAAAAAGGACAAGACAAAAACCCCCAAATGCTGTTTCACGCACATAAGAAAGTGTAACCCTCACTAGTTTCAATTGAACACTAAATCAACAAACACTTTGCTGCTGTGATTTTAGACTGAAAAAATGTCCCAACTACTAAACAGTTTTACATATGCGCTTCATACATGGTTATAGCCCTCTTTCAGTAGAGCAGAAGAACTGCTGCTAACTAGATTTGGATAATCATCCTTTAATTTAACCTGTTGTAAATAAGTCACTTTCTAATTTAGTACAATAGTAGTAGTTTACCAAGCTCAAGGATCATAAATTTATAATAGGATGGAAAATACCACAATAATAAAAGGTTTACAAATTCTTTAACTACAACAAACCAAAAACACAGCAGCCACAGAAACGAAGGAAGAGAGCTATTCACCTTTAGAAAACCTCAAGTAGGCAGGAAGCTCCAGCAAAAGACCCCCTCACTATCACTGCCAACCCTTAAATGAGGGCTGGGAAGGGATGGATCCTGGCTCCACTCCTTCCCGTCACTCAGGTACATCGCATACCCCTGAGCTCTCCTGGTTGGCCCTGCTTTCCCACCAGGTGCTCTATCACAGGTTCAGTTCCTGATGTAACATTTCCACTACAAGAATATTTTATAAAGAAGTTGTATTTCATGAGGAAGTGTACTTCAACAGTCTGTCTGTAAAAAACCATACTACTTCCACAAGTACTTGGATATATTTACTGTGTATCAATTCAAATAACAGTATTTTTGCTATAGGGTTGTTTTATCTTAATGAACCACATAATCTCTGATTCTTGTAAATAAAATTCAATCAAGGCAGCTGAGTTTATATTTGTGTAAAATAGTTTATCACAGAGCACCTGCAGGAACAAGCAACACTGGGATTCATTATCTTCCATGTAAATTAATGAAAGAGCTGTTTTAAACCACAGCCACGAGCTCACAATTCAGTAACACACCTGGAAAGCAACCCAAGCAGCATAGATGCCAACAGCCGTGTAAGTCAGCGCAGGGGTTTTGTTCCAGATGTCAGACAGGTGTTGATTCCCCGAGAGCAAGTTGATGACTGGATTGGTCAGAGAGCACTGGTACTGGTCGCAGGACATGATGAAGTAATACACAATAAGCGGTGCGAATGTGAGCAGGAAAAGAATGCTTGCCAAGGAAAACCAGTCTACCTCCCTGTAACCAAAAACAGAACTTTACTTTTGCCCAGCTTTCAGTTCAGGCTTATTTTGTTCAGTGTTTTTTCTAGACTAACCAACTGAAAATGAAAAATAATTTTAGGACACAGCATGTTTGTTTGGATCAAACAGCTACAGGAAATTTAGCATTACCTACTCCACCACAAACTGTTACAAACCTGTGTTCTTCACAGCAACAGAATTGCTAATACCTCCCCTCCAAAAAGCATGCTGCTATTGCAGCCTTCACATTTTACCAGTGACAGTCACAGGTTTAACTGCTAAAGGGCAACAGGAATATTATGCAAAGCTTGGAAGCACAGACTTAGGCAGCCAGAAGCTGAATGTGCTGCAGCACCAGTGTGGTAGCAACCCATACAAACAGCCGTGGCTGATTGTTCCCAGCTGAGGGATGGTTCCCAGCTGAGTTGTGTTAACGCTTGCACTGCCATAAGGCAAGGTGTGCTCTCACCATGCTCTTCCCCACTGCGCTGGAGGGGCCTGAGCACCGTTTCGGCTGCTCTTGTGATTTCTTTCTTCATGTTTTTTCTCCCGCTGGGCTGTCATGGCGTTCTCTGTGGAAGAAAGCACTCAGCGTTAAGTCCAGCTCGCTCTCAGGGTGTTTTTTTTCAGCTGTATGCGTTATTAGAAACGCTTACAAAGCCTTCAACGACAAGAAGCCTGGGAGGAAAGACGGGAATGAAAACATACTCGGGGGTTGGACTACACGATCTCCAGAGGTACCTTCCAAGCCGTACAATTCTGTAATATTTCCTAAATCCTTACGCCCTAGCCTGACCCCGACCCTCACTCCGTGCTTCCTAATGTCGGCCCTGACTGCCGATCCACTTACCTCAATCTGCAGTTTGCTTGTACGCTGCTGTAACTCCAAATCTCCACACCACCACCGCCCCTCTCACCACCGCTCCTCAGAGCGCCGCTCCTCGGCCCCGCCCCCTGCAGCCAATTCGACCAATCCGCGCCGCGCTCCTCCCTCTCCGCGCCGCGCTCCTCCCTCTCCGCGCCGTCTCATTGGTTGAGCGCGCTCAACCCATGGGCTGAGGCGGTGGGGCGGCCCTGGGGGCGGGAACCCAGCCGCCGCCGCACCGCCCGTCAGCTCGCCCCGGAAGTAACTGTGGGCCGCCCCGGAAATAAGCGCGGCCGCCCCGAAAGCGTACGGCTGCCTGGTTCCGGCGCTGTGGGGCTGCTATGGGTCGTGCTGTGACCGTGGCTGCTTGCGCTCTTAATCAGTGGGCTCTGGATTTTGAGGGCAACGCCGAGAGGATCCTCCGAAGTGAGTGTGGCGACGGTGGGCCCGGGTGGGCTGGGATTTCGTGTCTGCGTTGCTGCTCAAACTGTGTGTTTTTCAGGTATTAGCATCGCTAAGAGCAGAGGAGCTAGATACCGGCTCGGCCCAGAGCTCGAGATTTGGTAAGGGCCCGTGGGTTATTTGTTATGAGTTGTGCATATGGTGAGGTGTTTCTGTGGGGAAGTTTTGATCCCGTGGCTGCTGTGCTGTTCCTGAATCTTGGCTTTCTTTTCTCTACAGTGGTTATGGCTGTGCAGATCACTACTATGAATCCGACACACTCCTGCACTCGTTTCAAGTGCTGGCGAAGCTCTTGGAGTCTGCGGCCACTCAGGATATTATCTGTGACGTGGGAATGTAAGTGCAAAGTGCCTAGCTGTAGTTAGGATGGGAGGTCGAGCCTTCTAAGAGTGAGCAGGTACTTTTTTGGGTAGTCAGGGCAGTTCCCCAAACTTGGAAGCATGTCTTAGCAGTTACGGTACTTCCCACTCTGGTTTCTGTGAAAAGGACTGAATATACTGAAGACTTTTTTCCTGGAGTGTGAGATTCCTGGTAGCTGTACTCTTTGAGAAAATAGAATAACTATTTTTTGAGTATGTAAATTACTGGAACTCACTGCTATGGGTAAGCATTTGGGTAAGCCCTTGTATTATGTGCAAGACAGCAGGTTCTATAAGCTCATGTAACTGGCTTTAAGCGTCAGCATACATGTATGCCATCATCACCAGAACCATTGTGAATCATGTGCTGAGAGCAAGTTGTGGTAAACTGTAGTCATAAAGTTAACATGTGTTAAAGTATGTGTTTGTTGGCATCTATGTAAAGAAAAATATGCTACCTCACTTCAAAGTAGCCTAGCAGTACTGGAGGAAGTCAAGCCTGGTTAAGCTAGGCCAGCCTATGGCATGGTTATGGTCTGTGTTTCTTAGGTATACTGGTGGTCTGGTGCCAGTGGGGTACATCTGTGACTGAGGAAAAGGTCCAGTAAATAAATTTTTTGGAAGTATTAGAAGTTAAAATTTCATACGTTATTATTTTTAATTCCTTTTAATGACTGAATGTTCAAGTTTTATCTTAACAATTCTTGCGCAGCAGAGTAGATTCTGTAGTGGAGCTCTTAGTTTTTATATTTCTTTGAACATTGAATTTAATGAGCTTAGCCACTGGTAATTTTTCTCCTTACCTTTGCAGGCCCCTTATGCACAGAAATGTTCGCTACAATTGCCGAGTGATCTTTCTAAATAAGTAAGTAGTTCCTTCTTTTTTTCACAATGCAAAGCAGGAGGGTATCCTTTCAGAAACCTGTTTGGGCTCCCAGCAGGATTCTTCTGCCCAATCTAAGGGGCTGTAGTTGTTTTTCTGTCCGCTGAATTTTAGAGAACTTAACATTTTCCATTTGTTCGCTTTCCTTTCCAACTCTGTGTAAGCTAGACTTCCGCTGCATTCTGAAAGACCCTTTGGAGAGCCTGGAAATGTTCAGTCAGAAGCCTTTTCAAAAGGTTGTTTGTAACAGTTGTTTACTGTACATCATATTAAAAAAAATGAGTGTCTTGATTTTCGTTAGCGTTCTTGGTTTTGTCTTATTTATTTGCACAGCAGATCTTAATTCACCCTTTCTGTTTTATTTTTTCTTTCAAGAAAAATTCTTTTGATTAGACCGAAAATGTCATTGGCAAATGCAGGAAACTATAGAGAGCTTCGATGGTTTACCCCGTGGAACAAAGCGAGGTGAGTTGGCTGATGTTAAGTGGTGTTTAAAAAGCAGAGCTTGCCATTTGCACTTGCAGCAGGAGGAATAAAGTCTCTATTGCAACATATCAGTGCAGCTACACCGTGATAAGCAAGTCAGAATAATTAGAGCTGCATAATTACAGCTCAGTTAAGCTTGTTAAACGTAATCAAACTCTGAATTAGTAAGCTTGAAGGAAAAGTGTGGCTGTATGATTTTGCCTCTGCATAGTGTCATCGCTTTCCTTTGGTATGCTTTCTAGCTTGATGCAGTTTGGGATTGGAGGAGCCCCTTAGAGTCTGTTCTCTTAAATACCAGTCAGTTCTGGGTAAGTTCCCAGTTGCTCATGCAGAGACACTGCAAAAAGATAAAGATTTATTGTATGTTTGACGTTTGTGTATTTTTTGCTGGGTCTAGTTAATAATTAGAAGGGAGTAAGCCTGAAAACTGTGCAGAGGTTATTGTCATTGCAGTGCATCCTCTTCCCTGTTGGAAGGCTGACACAATTTTTTGTTAGCTCTCTTTAAGGATTGTTCATGCCTATTTCTCTGTAAAATCAGGCTGCTTGTAAAGGTATCTCACTGAAGAAGTTCATCTCAGGCTGTAGCCTGAGTGTGTTTTGATTGAACACCTGATTATTCACTGAAAAATGCAGATACAAATAGTAAGAAGCCAAAAATAAGCAACCTAGTGCAATTACAAAAACATAAGCTTGTAATATTTGTTTTCTCATTGTTTATCATGTGTTTCTGAAACCTTCCTGGAAAATGTGAAGGTCTTTATTTTCTTTTTCAACATACAGAGAGTCCTGTGCAAATGAAGTGCAATTTCTTTAATCACCGTTATGATTTGTATAACTATGTATTCACAGTTTATAAACCTTCCTTAGGCATGTAGAGGACTATCTTCTACCAGGAATAATTCAGGAAGTTACAGGACAGGTAAGTTTTTTAATAGATTCTTATTAACTTTTAAGGTTCAGCAATCTAAATGCTGAGAATCTGTGACATAAAGTGGTAGAATGCACACTCCTTATATCCAGTGGTTTCAGTGATGGTTGCCAGACTAATTTAACTTACCTTATGTAAGTATTTAGTAGCAAATTGAGTAACTCTTAAATTTGCCTCAGGTTACTTCTTCCTAAAGCATAAACATGATTCATAGCACTAGATAATCTCTCTACTGTAGAACATTTAACTCAAAAACAGTTGTTCTAACCTGAAGTGAAGCACTTGACCTGAATGACACTGAAATTTTAGCATGGAATATAGACTATAACTCACACACATGCAGCTCAGAGTTGTTCACTTTTTGCTTAAACTTGTCAAAAAATAAAGTCCTTTTGATTGGTAATTTGTCATTGTACAGAAGTTAGTATTCAGTTCCGTTCTGACTTTGCTGGATTACTTTTATGAATTGTATTCCATTCCATGGAAATAAAGGTGTTCTTGTGTTTGTTTTTTTTCCTCAGGACACTGTTCCTTTTGGGGATGCAGTGCTAGCAACCACAGATACCTGTTTAGGAACAGAAATATGTGAAGAGCTCTGGGCGCCGAACAGGTAAAGGAGAAAAAATGCAGCATAAACCGAAACATACTTTGGAACTGGTATAAAGACATATTTTTCTAGAAATTAGCTCAGTATTCCTCTACGTAGTGCATCTTCCAGAAAGTGCCAGGAAGCTTAAATATAATAAGGAGCAAAAAATATATTGTGGGTAAGGTTGCAGTAAAGGGGGTCAAACTTATTGGTGCTGCTTGTCTTTATATATAAAATTTTCATCCATGTAAACCCTTTCCTTACATCTGCAGAATGTGTGGCATTTTATAGATGAAGATGCTGTGACTTTTTGTGTGAGCTGAGACAGACTGTCAGTGATGTGTGTTTTTTAAACTGAGTGGCTTTGAATGGTACCTGTGATGTTACCAGCTACGGCGGGATTGCTAGCTGCTTTTTTGTTTCTCTGCCTGTTACTCTGCTAGCCCACATATTGAAATGGGACTTGATGGTGTGGAAATTTTCACCAACTCTTCTGGGAGTCACCACGTGCTGCGGAAGGCTCATACCCGTGTGGATTTGGTGAATTCTGCCACAGCAAAGGTACCTTCAAGAATGGAGGGTGGGGTAATAGAGCATCTTATTGTGCACTTGTTTTCTCTCCAGGGCAGTCTCTTCTCTCATGAGCTCAGTGGCTATGGTGGACCTCGTTAGTTCCTTTATTGTTTTTCTCTTATTTTATCCTGAAATTACCTCCTCTGATTGAATCAGCTGCTGGGCTACTGTACTGCTTCCAGGAGTCCTACGATGTGTTATGCTCTAACGTGAAGCATTGTACTGGTTTTACCTGAGGCTGTTGGATGCAAGTGATGTTGAATCCACTGCCTGTGGAGAAACAGCCAGTTTGGGGGGCTTCTAAGAGCACGTTCTGCGTAAAGGACAAACTACCTGTGGCTGTGCTTGCTCTCTGCAGTCATCTGAGCTGAAGTAGCCTCCCTTCTCGTGCTTTGTGTAGTGAAGTGACAGCTCATTGCCAGCTTCTAATTCAAAGAAGGAGAAAGCTGTTTTGTTCCTAGACAAAAATTAATAAGTGTCTGTTGCACTATGTCAGGAGTTTATTTTTTACAGCAACTTTGTCACAATTTAACATTTTGGTTCTGTTTAGCAGTATCTGTTCTGTACTCGGATATCCAACCACAGCTTCTGTCATTGTTTTCCCCCTTTCCTCAATCTCTTTATGAGCCTAGCATTTCAATTTTGCAGAGTAGCCCTCTCTATTTGGGCTTAGTGAATGACTCTTCAGCTAATAACAAAAGAATTTTAACAGCAAGGAAGGAATAGAGCTCATTTTTTATTACATACCCTTGTGTTATTATTAGTTCATGTTGTGTGTAGTGTGTGAAGTCAAAGCCCTGAACCTTTCATAACTTAAAGACAGAGTGTGAAAAGGACTCAGACATTTTGTCTTTTAATGTAACCAGGTACTGAAGTCACTATATCCTGAAAAACTATTTGTCTGCTTGTTTGTTTCCTTCCCAGAATGGTGGAATATATATTCTGTCTAACCAGAAAGGTTGTGATGGCGATCGTCTGTATTATGATGGTTGTGCCATGATTTCTATGAATGGAGACACAGTAGCACAAGGATCTCAATTTTCACTGGACGATGTGGTAATCCATTCAGCCCATAATTATTTGTTTTGTAGTGCAAGTAATTGAACTGAATCAGAGATCCCTTTTAAAAGGGAGCATAAAGCAAGAAGTCACGTGTTTTTCCTTCGCCAATATTTTAGGAGGTGTTGGTTGCCACACTGGACTTGGAAGATGTTCGCAGTTACAGAGCAGAGATCTCATCTCGTAACTTGGCAGTAAGAATTCTTTATGGAGGTTGTTATTAAACTCTAGCAAGTTGGAATAGTTACCACAGCGTTTTATGGATCTACAGTTCTGTAGGCATATCTTACATTAAAATATCTCTTTGACTCTTCTGTACTATTGCTTAGGCAAGTAAAGTGAATCCCTTTCCCAGGATAAAAGTGAACTTTGCTCTGTCGTGTTCTGATGATCTAGCTGTGCCCATCTGTGTGCCAATCCAGTGGAGGCATCATAGTCCTGAGGAGGAGATCTGGTAAGTACATAGCTATCAAGCAACAGGTTCTATTTTTATAACAATTTAAAACTCATGGAGATGAACGCGATATCTCTATGTTTAAGAAAGTATCTAATTGGAAGAATAGAAAGTTGACTTGCTCAGATCTCATCCTATAACCCTCATGAACTGAGCGTGTTCTGTGATTTCAGCCTTGGCCCCGCATGTTGGCTCTGGGACTATTTAAGGCGCAGCAAACAGGTGAGAACTGCTTTTTGTTCTTACCACACACACCACCTTGTGTGTTACACAGCTTGCTAGCCTGCCCTGCTGTTAATGCAGGCTGACACTGTTAGTCTAAGGTACAAAGTTAGAGCTCACTGGTAGTTCTTTCAGACTTAAAATACGTAGGTGGGGCAGGACTTAAATATGCTTTTTGGACCTTTTCCTTTGGAGTTATGCTTTCTCTGAAAGCTATAGTCAAATATAAGGAAGGGGATTTTTTTCTCATGAGTGGCTTGTGTCTCATTCCTTGACTAGAGAGTGTTTCTGAGGTAAAACACATTTTTCTAATTTTGTGTTTTTGGAACTTCTTAACTTTGTTTTCAAGGCAGGATTTCTTCTACCTCTTAGTGGTGGGATTGACAGCTCTGCTACAGCTTGCATAGTATACTCCATGTGCTACCAGGTTTGCTTGGCAGTCAAGAATGGAAGTAAGTAGATATGCATGTCTAGTTAACAATATCCATTAGTATAAGTTGGGTGCAATGGGTGCAATAGGTGCAAGAGTTAATTAATGATAAACTCTTGTCCCATTGGTTTAATGAAACCCCTTACATCTCTCCAGAAATTGCAGCAAAAACTTAAGTTCGGATTTCAAGTTCTATAAGCTGTCTTCCTAGATTATGTTTTGGGTTTAAAGCTGCTTATGATACAGACCAGTTTCTGTCTAAGGAATGTTGGCTGATGTCGTTTAGGGATTTTAGTTTATCATGAAACTTACTTCCTGTTAAATTCAGTGCTGTGAAACGTAGTCAAGCATGATTCAAGCTCTTCAAGCTGGCCTTAATTAGCCCACTTAGCTAGTCCTTTGTGGGTGTGGAGTCATGTTTTCTGTGGAGCTTCTTTAGGGCACAGAACAAAGGGATTTAGTATTTCCACTTTTGAAATTAGGAGCTAGCTCAGTAATGCTTTTTTTTTTTTGAGTCTAAAAATATGCTAACATGCTTGCAGAGTTAGATTAGTTTGATGAAGTTACCCTGTGAGGGGCAGTGTAAAATTTAAGTGGAGGACAATAAACCAAGTGTTTTCATACACAGGGTAGCAAGAGCACAGCAATTTCTACTTCTGTTTTATTTACTTTGTCCTCAGATGCAGAGGTGCTGGCTGATGCACGCAGGGTTGTGCATGATGAGACCTATGTCCCTGAGGATCCTCGAGAATTTTGCAAGCGTGTCTTTACCACTTGCTATATGGCTAGTGAGAACTCCTCCCAGGAAACCCACAGCAGGGCTCAACTTCTGGCTGAGCAAATAGGCAGGTAGAGATTAGGACCATCGCTTCCCATGTTTTTTTTTATTAAACCGAATGCTTTTTATGTAGTCAGACTGTACTAGTTGAGTCACTTTTGCTTAAATCTTTCTCAGCTATCACATCAATCTGAACATAGATGCGGCTGTGAAAGCTATTGTGGGAATTTTCAGCGTGGTCACAGGTCGAACTCCCTGTTTTTCTGTCTATGGAGGGAGCAGCAGAGAAAATCTGGCACTGCAGAATGTGCAGGTGTGTTTCACGTAGGCTGAATCCGGGTCAGGCCCTTTGAAGTATGACAGAATGGTAAGAGCAGCACTGGGGCCCTTCCTTTGAATTGCTGTGAAGATCTAACTCTGTGTTGTGTGCTGCTGAGGGTTCATTGGTTATTTTGGGTTTTTCTTCTAAGCTTTTCTTCCCCTGCTACTATCAAACTCCATAAGGAAACATTGAATCTTGTACCAGCTTGTTTGACAGCAGTTTAGTGACATGTCTGAGCATTACTGCTTCCCTTGGAAGAAGGGATTTTTAGAGTGGGGGCAGAAACAGTTTTAGAGCTCTCATGTAATAGAAAGTTTCCTTTCTTACTAGATAAGAGGACATGTTAGGTGGTTTACCTGCATATTTCACCTTTCACGGATCCTTATCAATGCATGTAGGAGACTGAGAAGTGTCAAAACTCCCAGTTCTACAACTCAGTGTAAAATAAACTTCCCTAGACATGCAAGTCTGTGGCAGTAGCAGACACTGAACGTAGCTTTCTCAAGTGTGTGTTCAGCATCTCCTCCTTGTCCTTACAGTAACAGCCTTCTCACATCTTGTTCTTTGTGAATTTGTTTAGGGAATTGCTAACCATATCTAATGAGATACTGCTTTTAAAGATAAAGTTTCATTTTGTTTTGTAGGCTCGAGTAAGAATGGTCCTTGCCTACCTGTTTGCTCAGCTGGCACTTTGGACTCGTGGGATGCCAGGGGGGCTTCTGGTGCTAGGATCAGCCAATGTGGATGAAAGGTTAATAAAAGCTACAAATCTAAAGCCAAGTGAACTGGGAACAAGTCAGTGCTGTTCTTTAATGCCACCAAATACCAGTGCATTGGGACTTGTATGCTGTACAGAAGAGGCTTAAAGATACTGATAGCAGTGAAATTGGTTAACTATTACCATCAGAATGGCAAAATTCTTTATTTATCAAACGCTTAAGATGGAAGTATTTTAGTTTTCCAAGCAGCAGCTGTTATTTCTTGAGCAGTTTCAGTGGAGCTTACCTATGCAGTTCCCAGGCTAGCTTTCCAGCCCATTTGTTATGTTTTCAATTACACTATTAGGAATTACGCTGTGAACTTTGAGTTAAGATAGATGTTGGGAATCTGGAGTATTGCATTTAGAGCTGGCTTTTGGGAGGTAAAGATTGTGGCACTGATAACATGAAAAGGTTGGAAGGTAGTGTGTATTGATTCTGTGGGAAGTTGGGTTTGTTTTTCATTGGCCAGGACAGTGTTGTAACTTGTGTTGCGCTAGGCATGCTGTTACAGCCTGGCAGTGCTTCCTAGTTCACAATATCACCTTACCTCTAGCATAGCTCTGTTTTAGACAAATGCCTCTTTGTCCCACATGCTAGCAATATGCACATGGCTTTATACCACATACATGATCTACCTAATAGAAACTATTATTGTGCTGATGTTACATCATTGGCATATAAAACTTCTGCACAGTCTTCGAGGTTACCTGACAAAGTATGATTGCTCAAGTGCTGATATCAATCCCATCGGTGGAATCAGCAAGACTGATTTGAAGAGCTTCATACAGTATTGTATTGAGAACTTCCAGCTCACAGCCCTCAGGAGGTGAGTAGTGAAGTGGTGATGCTTGGTGTCTGAATTTGCGTGCTGCTTTGTGTGGGTTGGTTTGTTTTTCTTCTTAGATAACTGAGCTGCAGTAACATTGCAAAAGTCTTCTGCCTCTCCCTTTTGTTTTCAAATGATTGTGTATAATTATACAAGAGCAATCTAAATGGCTGATGGTTGCTAATAGCAGCAGCTTTAGGAGTGGCTGATTGAGAGAACTTGTGTTAGTGCCAATGAGGAAATGTTTTGAACAGGTAATTCATGCTTTTGGCATGAATGTGGCTCCTTAAACCTGGGGCAGCTTGCAAGTAACTCTTTCTTGCAGATTATGCCCTACAAAAGTTTTGGGTGAAGCATTGGATTTTTAGCAAACCAAACAGTTTGTGCTAATGAGACTGGATAGTTTTTTGTTTTCCTTCTTCTCTTACAGTATTATGGCAGCTCCACCTACAGCAGAACTGGAGCCCCTGGTGGATGGACAAGTGTCTCAAACTGATGAGGTAATAGGCAGTGACTTAGAAACACTCCGGTGAGCTCTATCCCCACACTTGCTTTCTGTCCAATCGCTGTTTGCTGTTGTGTGTCTGTGCTTATCATTAAGTGTGTAAGAAGTGTCTTGAAGCTACTGACAAGGCTCGGTGTCTTGCACCAGTGTTGCCAACAGTCTGTCAAACAGCAAATCACATATTTGTTCTTTTTTGTTTTGAATGACTTTATATGTCAAGCACTTAAAGGATGGCTGTTCTGAAACTGCACATTGGAAACATTTCAGAGTTTTAACTCCAAAAGTGCCTCTCAGTGCCCTTCAGTTGCAGAAGTGACTGGTGCTTAATCCCTGGCTTCTTATCCCTATCCCCTCTTTCTTGTTCTCTACATACATAAGGGAGACAGACCTTTCTCTGGAAGGACATATTCTTTGTAGCCAAATGAAATGTATTCATTGAAGGATCTGAGATCTCATATTTCGGAGATCTCAGTTCTTCCACTTGTAGTACTGATTTTCTGTTCGTCTTTCTGAGCACTGAGAAGTTCATTTTGGAACATCTTTGATTTATTATTTGTAACTGCTCATAAAACTGCTAACTGTAATTTAAGCAATTTCTTTTCCTGTGTGTGATTTCAGGCAGATATGGGGATGACATATGCAGAGCTCTCCATCTATGGTAAATTAAGGAAGATTGCTAAGGCTGGACCATATAGTATGTTTTGTAAGCTCATTAATTTGTGGAAGGAGATTTGTACTCCAAGAGAGGTAATACACCAAATAAATCATTTAATGCCTTTGCCAAAATATTCTGTTCAGAGAATGGTCAAATGAAGTTCCTTTCACTTGAAAGAGATGGTTTAATCATTCTCCTGTATTTAGAGAGATTCTACAGTTGTAACAGAATATGCTGGAAGAGCTTGTATTGATCTCTTAACGTGGCTTTTGTATATGTTAGAATTGGCTAGAACAGCATTTGGGGAACTGAAAATAATTGCTACAGAACTGTAACTTCAGGAGAAAGTGATTCCCTGGAATGTATATGGCAATTGCTCTTGTAGCTTTTGGGTTATGTGTTTTGGAAGCCATTCTGTTCTTTGGCATACAGGAGAATGCTCACTCGGTCACCTGAATCTCAGAGGCTAGTGCTTACTGTTAGATTTCCTGCAGGGCCCTTCCCTGTTGGTAAATGTCGGGCAGAGAGACCAGGGTGATCTGAAAATAGCCTAAAATGCCTCTACCTGAAAGAATCTTACCACAGTGATTTGTAGTGGTAGGAAACTTAAGTGTTAGTGGTGGAAAATGGATGTGTGAAAGCTAGAATGCAGTGTTCTAAAATGCTGTTCTCATCTATAATAGTAAATTAAAAGGAGGCTTGGCTGATTGAAAGCTATATTCCTTGTACACTAGGTGGCATCGAAGGTAAAGCATTTCTTCAGGATGTATTCAGTGAATAGGCATAAAATGACCACCCTCACTCCTTCCTACCATGCTGAAAACTACAGCCCAGATGACAACAGATTTGACCTGAGGCCTTTCCTTTATAACACCACCTGGTCCTGGCAATTTAGGTGTATAGATAACCAGGTAAACATCCTCTGCTTCTTGTATGGCTTTATGCAAAGCTCTCTAAGGGAGGAGACCTCAGTTCCTGTGAACATTCCCTGCCTGCTCTTTTGCACTTCAGCTGTTTTTAAGGACGTGTTTATGTACAGAATAAAACACTGATTAACATATGAACTAGTTGCTGAGAATTACCAGTCACATTTGGGGGAATAATCTGTTATTTGGGCAGCAGTAACTTGAAGTGGTAACAGTTCCTAACAGATGGCTTTCTGCAAGGCTGGAAGATGACTTGCAGTAATGAGTCAAATCTGCAATAACCAATAATGGGAGTTGTCAGAGTTCCTACTCACACATACTCAGCTAATCACTCATGGACAATGCCTTACTAATAATTGAGGTTAAGCTCCAGGACCTGCACTTAAGGCTTGCTGGTTTGTTTGTTTTTTTTCCGTTGGGTTGAGGGCATTTTGAACTGTTGAGAATAACTGTTGGAGCTGCATTGGTGCTCTTTGCAGCTTCTGGTTTTGCATTGTGGCTGACGTAAGGATGTACAGCCAGAGCATATGCTTCTCATAGCCAAAATGTTCACTGCTGCCTTAGTAGCTGCTGTCATTTGACTGAACAATATCTTAGCTCATAAGAAAGCTGGCCTGACCATTCTCCAAGGATTAGCTAGCTGCAATGTTTCCTGCTTCTTCCAGTGCTTACTGATCATACCATAATGATAAGCACATTTGGTGAAACAGAAATGTTGGCCAAGCTGAGTGTCTGTGTGACCATTTCATGACCAGTAACAGATGATGAGGAGAGATTTACAGTTTGGCTTTCCTGCCTTTATACTGTAGGAACATAAAACTGGGCTTTGTAGAGCCAAGGATGCCATGCCCCCCTGTGCTGTTGCCATTGGGGTTTCTTCCCCGAGTTTGTGCAGCCTCTTCTGAAGCTGTTTGTGCTGTTAATTGTGACAGTAAATGAGCTGAAGATGAACTCTGTTTCTTTCTATCTTGCAGGTGTCATGTCTAGAAAAAAAGGAAGGAATATCAACAGCTGAAGATGTAGACTGATTTGCTTTCTTGTTTAATACCAGCAAACGCTGCTCAGAACTCGAGTGCACTGTGATGCTGAGCAGAGACCCAAACAGTTGTTGAAATGATCATTGGAAGTGGTATTTACAGTCACAGTCAGGATCCCTCCCCCTTTGAATTGTCTCTCATTTCGTTTACGGGGAATATTCGACGGAAAGAATAAAAACTGAAAGCGGAGCTGCTCTAAGCTTTGCTCTCCGTGCTGTGCCAACACGTGCCGCGGGTCCGTATGGCCGAGGGGGCGGTGCCCGGTTGCTATGGAGATATGCGTCTTTCCGCCGGAAGTGACGTCAGGAGACAGGCGGAGCTGTCAGCCGCACCGGAAGTGCCGGCGCGATGGCGGAGGCGGAAGCGGCGGGGAGCGGGACGGAGTCCGGCGGCGTCTCCGAGACTGGGAGCGCGGCAGGGAGCGGCGGCGGCTGGCGGCGGCCCCACGGTCCGCTCCAGCGGTATTATGGGCCGTCTGCAGCCGACGCGGCGGAGGCGGCCCCGGACCCGGCTGACATCAACGGGCCCCACTTCGACCCGGAAGTGTATCTCACTAAGGTGACCTTTGACCCCACAGTGACCCTTTCCTCTCGTTTTCCCTGGAGGCCTCCCCCGGGGTGGGCACCCTTGGGTGGGCCCCGTGGGCATTCCTGTAGGGCGCTCTTTGTGTGTGGTTGCAGGGGCGTTATGTCCGTGGCCAGGGCCCTCCTGGGGCATCAGAAGGGCTCTGTGATATCCCCTGTGGAAATCTCTATTGCGGGATCCTGTCACCCACTGATGTGCTTGACTCCACACACCTCTCCTGTAGGTCACCATTTTGTCCCTGAAGCACACTTGGATTGTTCCAAGGACCCTACAAGGATTCCATAAAGGGGTTATTTGGGCACCCTACGAACCACCTTCCTCCTGAGGCACTGCTTGGGGTCTTATAGGTCCTTTTACAAGGGTGGTATTGCGGCTAATGGGGACTTCTGGATTTCCAGCAGGACCCTGAGCTTCCATTGGAAGGTGATTCCCAAATGCTATTGGGAGAGATTTAGTTAAAGGCACATTTAGGGGCTTCCAGGCCAGTTAGCGTTCCCCAGGCTGTACTTACAGCTACGGAAGGCCCTAGGAAGTAATTAGAAATAGGAGGGAGTACTTGAGCATCCCAGAAACACATGCAGTGGCCTGTCAGAGGGGACTGGGGATTCCAGAAAGGCTGCTGGATGCCCTGGGTGGCCCAGCAGGGTGCAGTGTGACCAGAGGGGAAGTTGTGCTGCTATTGCTGTTCCTCCAGGTGCGCAGCGAGTGTCGTCTGGGGGAGTTGTTGTCCCGTGAAGCTACGCTGGGGCGGGAGATCCGCACTCTTGACAGTGACATGCAAACACTGCTCTACGAGAACTACAACAAGTTTATTTCTGCCACAGGTGAGCACCTGGTGGGGACCCCGGCGTCTTGAGGGGACCAGAGGGTTCCTGGGCGTATTGAAGTACCTATGTGTCTTTTGTTTTCCCTCTAGACACTATCCGAAAGATGAAGGTTGACTTCCGGCGCATGGAGGCAGAGATGGATGATTTGGCCTCCAACATGGCAGCCATCAGCACCTCCAGTGCCCGTGTCAGTGCTGCTCTGCAGGACCGGCACCGTCGTGGTGCTCAGCTAGCTGGTATGGGGAGGGAGAGACCCCGAGAGGGCAGATCTTGAAAGTGGGGAGCTCTGGGAGGGAGCATCTTAGGGCTTTGTGGTGCTAGATGAAGACCTTAAGGTTGGAGCTTAGGGGTCGGATTTGGGGGTTGGAGGAACAGATTTTGAGGTATGGAGGGGTAGATCTGGCTGACTCCAGCCCTAACTGACACCTGGACCTCACCCAGGGGTGCAGGCACTGCTGCAAAAGCTGCAATCCCTTGTGGAGGTGCCAGGACGGCTGCGGCGGTGGGCAGCACCAGGAGCTGATCCTGCCCGGGCCCTGCAGTGCTACACCCATGCCCGTGCTGTGCTGCGCCACTACCGTCACCTGCCTTCCTTCCGTGCCATTGAAGATGAGAGCCACTCCATCATGGCTGAGCTGGCCCAACGCCTCCGTGCACGGCTCCGGTATGTTCGCTCTGGAGTTGGCTGACAACAGCTTCAGGGGGGTGTGTTGGTTTGGTTTTTGATGTGTTCACTCTGGAACCTACTGATGACAGCTCTGGGAAATTAAGAACCATCCGTGTTGTAGAGCATGTGTTAAATACAGGGCTAATTCTGGAGACTATGGATAACTTATACAGTAACTGTTGTAAATCTTACCTTGTGCTGTCCCAGCTAACCCCTTCATCCCCTCTATCCAGAGATGAAAGCTTGGACCCAAAGGAACTCTCAGAATGTGTGGAGATGCTGCTGCAGCTGGAGGAACCGCCCGAGGAGCTGTGTGAGGAGTTCCTGAGCCACGCTGGTGCCCGCCTTGAGGCTGAGCTGGCAGCATTGGAGGCAGAGCTGCCCCCATCTGATCCCTCCGGCACTGCTTCCACGCCACCTCCTGTGTCTGACATCCTTGACTTTGTTGACCGTGGCAGCTCAGCCTTTGTGAGCAACCTGTGCCTCCTTGCGGCCTCATACCGCAGCCTCTTCAAGGAGCACCCCGGGGCTGGGGACGGCCGCCTGGAGGCCTTTGCCTCCACCCTCACCACTCGCTACTTCGAGCTGCTGGAGCAACGCCTGGCCCTGGAGCGGGGTTTGGGTGACACGTCGCTGCTTGTGAGGGCTCTTGACCGCTTCCACCGCCGCCTCCGTGCTCTCCTCGAGCTGCTGCCTGTAGCTGGGGCTGAAGCAGGTGCTGCGCTGGTGGCTCGAGCGGCACGTGAAAGGGTGGCCCGCTACCTGCGGGCGCTGCAGACCTTCTTTCTGGGGTGCCTGGGTGACGTGCGCCAGGCTCTGGCTGCCCCCCGGCCTCCTGGCAAGGATGGCCCTGGTCTGCCTGACCTCTTGGCCACGCTGTCCTCCTCTGTTCTTGGTCAGCTCAAGGCTGTCCTGGCCTACGTGCAGCTCTTCACTGCGAGGGATGTTGCCTTCGCCAGCCTGCCCTACTTCAAGGTGAGCTGGGGGGCAGTGAGAGGGGTCACTGGGGAGGATTCGGGGGTGGCTTGGGGATTGTGTGGGGCAGATGGTTGCAGAAGGCAGCTTTGGCTTCATTGGAATTCTGTTAAAGGCCATTGGATCAGACTGGAGCTTGTGCAGGATGGATGTAGGGTTGTGAAGCTTGGGTTGGGGGACAATGGGGAAGTATGTGAGGGGCTGTTAGGGACTATGGAGGAGACACTGAGCTCCAGGGGAAGTTCTGGGGGTGCAGAGGAGCTTTTTGATGGTCTTTTGGGGCAGTTTTTTGGGTCATCTCTTTGTGGTGATGTGAGTGTGACAGTGGTGCCCAGCAGCAGTTCTTTGGGGTGCAGTGAAGCTTTTCATGGTGCCGTGACAGCTTTTTGGGGTGCAGGTGTGGTATTTTCAGGGTGTAATCCCCCCTTTTTTGGTCACAGGGGGAGTTCTGTATCGAAGCGGTGCGTGAAGGGCTGGTGGTGGCCTTTGTGCGCTGGCTGTGCTGCACTGCTCGGGGCTTTGCTGACAGCCCAGCAGAGCGAGGTGCCCCTGCAGCACCCCCAGCACTGCTGCTGCTCCTCACCCGTCTCTGCCTTGACTACGAAGCCACCACCATCAGCTACATCCTCACTCTTACTGATGAGCAGTTCCCTCCCGAGGTGAGCCCCAGAATGGCTGAGAGGGGGCCCTGACTGTTCCCACGATGTCAACACGTGGCTATGAGTTCCCACATGTCCCAGCACCTGTCTGTGCTGTGTTAGTGTTGAACACAATGGCATGCTCAGCAGCCTGGAGTGTCCTTTGTCACTTGCAGGACACAGGACCGGCAGTGACGCCGGGGCCGGTGCTGTGTGCCGAGGCACGGGGAGCAGCACAGCGGCTGCTCGACCACTACGTGCAGGTCCAGGGCGCGGCGGTGGCACAGATGCTGCGGAAGAGTGTGGAGACACGGGACTGGTTGGGCACCGTGGAGCCCCGCAACGTCCGCGCTGTCATGAAGCGTGTGGTGGAGGACATCACCGCCATCGACGTCCAGGTCAGGGCAATGCTGAGGCCCTTGATGTCTCTGCGGGGTCTGGAAGTTGCTCTTAAGCTCCCTCTGATGTCTTCGAGGATTTTAGGATCGCCCAGAGGAGGGTTCCTGCAGGGGTCCCAAAAGCTATGTAGGGTCTAGAGAGAATCGGAGGGTCCCTGTAAGCTCCTTGATGATTTCAAGGAGGAGGGGTTTGAAAGGGATCCCAAAGGGACTGGGATGTTTCAGGGGGTTTTGAGGGATCCTGGTTGGTTTTTAAGATGTTTGGGGTGGATTTGGAAGATGCTGACAGCGTGTGATGTGGTGCTGCAGGTGGGGCAGCTCTTTGAGGAGGGAGTGCGGCGGGCGCAGAGCAGTGACTCGAGCCGACGTGCCTTCTCTGTGTACAGCAGCTCGCGGGCACCCGGGCGCTATGCCCCCAGCTACACTCCCAGGTCAGCCATGTGCCACAGCCCACTCTGGCTCACTCCCCACTCATCTATCGTCCCTGTGACAGCGTGACCATCTTCAAACCGTCTCCATATCTACCCGCGTCCTTTGGCTGTTCCTGTGTCCCCAAACAGTCCCAGTATCCCTTGTTCATTCCCATGTCCCAAGTCCTATGTCCTGATGATCCTGTCTGTCCTGTGGCTGTCTCCCGTGTTTCCTGACTGCACACACGTCCCCATGCTCTGCTGTTTTTGTGTGCCCAAACTTGCCTCATAGCTTGCCTGCCTTGCTGTCCTGACCATCTTTGTGTCCTCTATCTCTGTCCCATCCCCTTTTGTTCCCTGACAATCCCTGATCTTCCCTACGTGTCTGACTGTCTCCACTTCCCTGCTCATGCTGTTGTCACCTTGCTCAGTGCCCCCATGGACACCCACCTGCTCAGCAACATCCAGAAGCTCTTCTCTGAACGCATCGACATCTTCAGTCCTGTTGAGTTTAACAAGGTGAGGCACAGGAACATCCCGGTGTCCCCAAGGGCACCCCTGGTCCCCACATCCCAAAGGCCCCAAAGCTGTCTGCCTTCCTGCCTGACCCTAGTGTCTCCATGCCCCACGTTCTGGTGTTCCCACGTCAGAATGCGGACCAGGGTGAGGGTGTCCCTGGACACCTCCAGGAGGGCTGTCCCTTAATTCTCCATGGCGTGGCTGTGGGGCCGTGCACTGGGCCTCCCCCTGTGCCACCTGTCCCCGTGTCCCAGGTGTCAGTGCTGACAGGGATCATCAAAATCAGCCTGAAGACACTGCTGGAGTGCGTGCGGCTGCGGACGCTGGGGCGCTTTGGGCTGCAGCAGGTGCAGGTGGACGGCCACTACCTGCAGCTCTACCTCTGGCGCTTCGCTGCTGACGAGCGCGTGGTGCAGGGACTGCTGGATGAGGTGGCTGCCAGCGCCGCCCACCGCTGCCTCGACCCTGTCCCCATGGAGCACAGCGTTGTGGAGCTCATCTGCGAGCGTGGGTAGGACCTGAGGGCACCCAGGGACATGTGGGTTGATGCACAGGTGAGGGGGCACAGGGGCTGTCCGCGTGGGCTGCAGCAGAGCTGAGGGCGTCTCTGGGAGGGGAATGTGTCGTGGATCCTGCCACAAGGACAGGCTTCTACCTTGTGTGTAGGGCCACCCCATGTGTTCTCACTTACACAGACGTGCTGCACCCTCACACCCATAAGGTCACCCTATGTTGTCCCCAGCCCTAATAACACCACATGGTGCCTCCCTGCCCTGGTGATGCCAACCCCATATTGTCCCTGCAGCCCCAGTGACATCCTACATCATTCCCCTTCCTTGGTGACACCCGCCTACATGTGGGACATGCTGCACGCAGCCCATGTGTCACTTGAGATCAATAAATAAAACGCATGCAAGCTGTGCCTTGTCCCTGTGCCTGCATGCCTGGGGTGGGGACATGTGGGATGGGCAAGCAAGATGAAGACATGCTTGGGTTCCTGCATGCAGGGGTGCCCCTGCACACCCGGGCTTCTGCTGGGTACTGGGTGACAAGGACACACACAGCCTCTTGCCTGAGCACCCAGTGCCTCGTGCAAACCCCATGGGTTCAAGGCTGCATTTCTGTGTGCCTCAGCCAGCTCAAAATCAGTGTGTCAGAGAACAGCTCAAGCTTCGTGCCTATCCTTGCTGTCCTGCTGTGCTAGGGGCAGTTCAGTTTGGATTTGAAAATATAAAAATATACATGAAAATATATGCATTGATGAATATAGGCTTGTTAGAGAGGAGAAAGTCTTGAAACAGGAGGGGGGGCAAGAATACCAAATAGGCAGAGACTTGGGAGCAGAGAAAATCAGAACATACATGTACTTGGTACAAAAAACAGAGAAGATGAAGCTCAGTGCCTCTGTACAGCTGTTTTTTAAGATAAAAAGGCTTACAGAGCAGGAGGCTGCTGCAGTGGAGGTTTGTCTGATGTGAGAAGGAGCTTTTTTTTTTTTAACCTTCCCCAAACAGGCACAGTGTTCTTGAGGTTATACATCTCCTCCTGGACTTAGAGGCAGCTGTGAATAGTTCAGCCATACAGCTAGGGTGTAATGCAAGTGGGATGGTGATCAGCCCAAAGCAAAGACAGAAAGGGGAAACGCAAGTTTGTAAGTCATCAGTCTAAACTTTGCAGTTTCTACAGCTCTGCTGATTTATTAAACTTGTACTGACACATCTCTGGATTTGTCAGATTTGCCTAGTACCAAGTATCAGGAACAGAGGTTAAGACAAAAGTATCCTTAAGAAGAGGCTGCAAGACATAGACAACAAGGCAGGAGTTAAAGGCGTGAACAATGCAATCCCACTTAGAACAAAGCGGTCCTGGTGGGGCTGGCAAATGGCTGGAGTGCTCTGAGCACAACCACAGCATTCCTGCAGCTGCTCAACTTCGTTGTCTGCTCCTGGGGCATCTCCAGCGTGATCCAGTGCTTCCAGGGAAACTCAGCCAGGCACCCACTGTCCCTGACCCCTTCAAAGGGGTGTTCATGCACCCAGTACAGCAATGTGGTGCAGATATCAGGGCCACCTGTATGGAGGAACTGGGGATGTAGTGCTTCCCAGCATCATTCCTCACCAATGGACACCTCAGGTACTTGGGGTGGACACCATGACAAGCAGGCAAAGGTGTGGCAGCACTGTGTTTGGGTGCTGCAGGGTCTGTATGTGCTGTGGGATGTGGCCTCCCATGGGGACCTGGTCCAGAAACACTTGGACACATGGACACGCTGTGAAAATACTCATCATACATCCAAGACCAGCCACAACAGTGCCGAAACGCTGACAAAAAGTTATTTGGAATGTCTGTTGGGAAGTCCTAAAGATCCTGCAACAGGACCCACCTAGGCAAGTCTGTCAATCCCGCAGTTATAATTTGGTAAAACTGCTGCACAAGAACCAAGATCAAGTCCCCGTTCTGGACACAAGATAGTAGAGGATGAAGAAAACAACAATCAGTCCTACAGCAACAGAGCACAGTAACTTGCGGTTCTCCCTCCCAGACCGTGACATGGTGGTAAAACGCTTCACACTGCCGCTCAGCAGGCCTGTCACGCTCATAAAATCTGAATCCTGAGGAGAAAGAACATGCAAAAAGGGGCGTTTAAAACTGGAGAGACAGTCTGTGAAGCCTCCTGCTTAAAAAGCACCTGCAGCAGGAGCTGCACTGTAACTGCTTGTCTATCCACCCCCAATCACGTCTCTCTCTAAAAGAACTTCCCAGCTTGTGCTCATGGCAACACAAATGCTTAATCTAAAGGAAACATCTCTACCTAAAGCTAGCACCGTTCATGCATGCCAGGGCAGGCTAAACGCTCGTGTTTTGTATCTCAAAACCTTCCCTGTAATAGAAGTACAATTGCATGCTGATTCAGGGTTTCTCCTTGAAGCCCTCCGCCTCTTACTCCAGCCCTCCGCTCTTCTAATTCTGGGGCTGAATAAATACCCATTTCAGATACCCCAATGCCATCAGCTGATATTGAGCCCCCACTTCTGACCACCTCTTTCAACACTGAAATCCATGCTTTTTCCGTGCCTTTTGGTTCCTTACCATGCCATCGAGGTAACGGTTCTGCTCATCAGCGTCTTGGTCGATATCCAGAGCCAGCTGCACAGCATAAGAGTGGAAACTGATGTGAATGAATTTTTAAGGGTAAGGCAACCTAGACTGCAGCCAAACGCTCATAAAACCCGACATACGCGCGGGGGGATGCTGCTATGCAAACAGAAGGTTGGTCAAGCACGGGGATAAAACTGCTGGAGCTCTTGAGCCGGAGAAACGAAGCTTGGCAAGCTGGCGGTAGGACACAGGAAAACCCCTTCCTGAAAAGCTCCTTGTGGTGATTCACGTGGCCGTCGGCCGTCGTTTGCCCACGGTGGCCGTGGGCAGCCCGTTGTCCCGAGCCCACATTCGCCTTTATTCACGAGGCCCTCCCCTCCCCCCGGCGCCAGCAGCTCACCGCCTTCAGCCTGGTGACTTTGCTGGCCAGGCTGTCTGCCATGCGCTTGTTCTCCACGTCCAGCACGTCCTCCATGGCACCCGCATTGTGAGCTGGAGAGAAAAAAACAAAACCTAGCTGCGTCCCCCTCCCGCCACGGGGCACGGCGCCCCAAGATGGCGGCGGGGCGCCCCCTCACCTCGCCCCCACTCTGCCATGGCGACGGGAACCGCGCCGCCTCAACAAAATGGCGGCCGGGGAGGAGCAGCGCGCAGTTATTCCGGGGATCCGCTGTGGTAATCCTCGCGCTGCGCGGGCGGGGCGGTGGGCACGGTCCGCTGGGAGGGCATACGTTAAAAAGCAGAGGAGGGAGAGGATTAGAGCGGCTCACCCGCCTGCTGTTTTGTATGGGCGCAACGGGGAGCAGCGTTCTCGCTTGGTTACATTTCCCCCCTCTTTTTCTCGCTCCTTCTCAGCATCGAGGAGCCCTGGAAACCCTCGCCGCCCTTCCTCTCTGCCGCCCCTCCCGCTGTAGTTGAGCCGTCGGTATAATGGAGCTCAGGACTGTAGTATCCACGGTGGAAAGCGGAGAGCAAGACACAGTGCTCAGGGTGCTTCAGGTCTACAACCAGGAGGTGAGTGAGCATCAAACCTTGGCCTGCCTCTGTTGGCCAAGCCTGGGAGCAGCTTAGCCGTGCTGTGGGATGGCAGTGCTACCCACTGCCCTCTGAGCATCCCTGTTTCTCCCACAGCGACGTCACAGAATGCATTGTCTTACTTCTTGCAGCCTGCTCTTTTCTTGATGCTTGCATCAGCTAAGCAGCCTGCCTTGATCTCGTTTATGCTGGAAGAAAGCACATGGGAAGGATTTTCTTTATTATCCAGATCGCAAGTTAAACCCTGTGGGGGAATAATCGTGGGCATGAAGAGCGAGTAGGAGGAGCCTTTGTGTTAGGCAAGGTTTGGAGGTAATGTAACTCACCTAGGGAGGAGCTGCAGCTGGAGTTGTTGTTACTTGTAAGTAAAAGACCCTTAGAAATTGGCATGAACGGAGGCTGGAATTGGATTCAGCTGCCCAATCTGAAATAACAAGCATGTAACATGAAAAAGACTGCGCTGGGAAGCTGAAATGGAAGCGGCTCTCTCCTTACAGTGGCAAAGATGTTCTGTAGGGGTAGTTCCCTTTTCAAATTGCTAGGGAAATTTCCTTCAGAAGCTTTCCACCAGGCTAGGGCTGACCCTGCAGGTCTGTGACTCATTTTGCACCATTCTGAAGTAGGAGGGAAGCCAGTGGGGGAAATCTGTGAATGTTGTGCAGGAGGGGAAGCGTGCTGCTATTTCTAGTGGCCGGATTTGAAATGGGAGGCATCTTTGCTAAGAACAGTGGGTCCCTGTTAAAAGGATGGTCTGCAGGATTAGCATCGCTGGCAGCAGCTGGCATGTTGGAGAAATTAGGATAGCAAGTGGCATTTGTTTTGCAACCACATTGAGGCTCCGAAACTGACACTTCGAATTGCTCCAGCTGGTTTCTTTGTTAGCGTATTGAGCGTAGGAAACTTGTGAGAATGTCAGTGATTTTGCTAGCCTGTCTGGAAGAGATGGAGCAGCTCAAGAGATGTAACTGCCGACAAACTGAGCCACTGCCTTGCATCATTTTTTACTCCAAGGGCTGATGGTGTTGTGCTCTTCTCTAGGTGTGTGTGTGTGTATATGTATGTATTTAATTCACTATTAAATACGCAGTCATTTCCTGGTTGCTCAAAATAAAATATGGCTAAAACAAACCCACAGGTGTGTTATGAAAATATTTGTAAATTAGATTGCAGGAGCCTGTAGAGAGGCTGGGATGAGAAAAGAACAAATGCTGTGGTTGTCTGCAAAGCACAGTGATTACAGGACTGATCTGCCAGTGCCAACAGTCTGTGCATGGATCATGTCACAGTGTGAAGGTGCAAGAGGCCAGTGCCTGGCACAGCACTGTCCCTTCAAACCCAAACCTTTGTGAGTTACAGGATATTTGGATTGTGTTGAATACTTTCCTTACAGCTGCAGTTAAGCTTGTTCATCAGATGGGCACAGCTTTGTCCTGTGATGTGCAGTGTCTACTGTTGAGCCAGCAGAAGAGTGCAGTGGGTATTCATCATATGTTTTTTGTGGTTGAGAGAGAAGGAAAGCAATTCTGACCTGGCAGCGTGGGTTCTATCTGGGCTTTTCAAACCATGTCCGTTCCCTGCTTATGTGAAACATAGTTGGAGTTGCCGGAGATGAAGTGCTGGACAGAGAAGGCAGTAAGGAAGCAAAGCTCTCAGCAGCAGGAAAATTGTTCTTGTGTTTGGCTCCTTGGGAGCCTGTGCTTCTTGTTACAAATGATTACTGTGGACCTCTTAAAGTCCTTGTCACTTCTTGCCACTTTGATTCCCTGCCTCTGTGTGGGTAGGGACCATTCTTGAGAAGGCTTGCTTGCCTCTGCACCGTGTGTTTCAGATGTGTTGCTTTCCAGGCTAATGTCCATTCCCTGGTTGGGGAGGGCAGTTTTGAGGTTTTCTAAACTCATACTTTGTTTCTCTTCTAACCTACAGAAATCTCAGTGCTTCACCTTTGACGATGAGGAACGGGAGGAGAGGAAGGTATGCATGCTCTTCAGCTTCTTTCTCTTGTTGGATGGTGAAATGTGCTGCTCTCCACTCTTGTCCAGCAGGACTTGGAGGTGGCAGGTCCTACAGAGGAGGAGAGAGGCTCTTTCTCTCGAGCCTGACGAGGTACCTGGCAGGGGAGTGGTGTGCTCACAGTACCTGGCTCTATTAGATGGTGGTTGAGGATAAAAATCAGCATTCTTCCCACACTAGCAATCCCCTTGGGTTTGGTGATGCATAGCCACAGCAGCGTGCTTGAGAAGCGTGATCCTGTGCATGCGTAAATGGTACGAGTCAGCTAGGCAAAGATCACAGCAGTGTGGGGGTCAGTGCTGCTGTGAGCCGGCTGCAGGATTTGACCGAGGCTGTCTATTAACAAGCGCTTTAAGCTGGCATAATCTGGCACTCATTGGAAAGAAATACCCCTATCTGTTGCCACTCGTGATATTTCTCTTGCACCAGGGCAGGCCTTTGCATGGCTGTGCTGTGGGTATGCTTGGTGGGAACTGCCTTTAGAAAGATGCTTCTGATTTTCTTCTTCCTGGGTTGTTTTCCATCTGGATCAGTTTCGTGGTGGATTGTGTGTGGAAGCAGGGGATTACTGATGGACTATGACGTGTTGCTGTGTGTAGTTAAAACCAAGCTGTGCTGGGTTGTGTGAGGCTTTACCTTTTGCTCTTGTACTTTTCCATTGTGTGTTGATGCATGGAATTGTTACCCACAAGGGTTTGATCTTCAGCTGTGGTTTATCGGTGTTAGCAGAGCTCTGTCGGTCTGTACCTGCCGAGGATCTGGGCTAGTAGGCCTCCAGACTGCACTGAGACTTAGGGATATTCTTTTTGTTTGAATCTTCTGAGGTCTTTTCCCCTACTTTCCTTAGGTCTGACACCATTCCCCAGCCCTTCTTTGTCTCTTGCTGGTTGTCCTTGCTTAACATGGGTCAGATGCCAGGGGCAGGTGCTTTTGAGAGCTGCTGCGTGTGACCTGGATCAGAGCTGTTAGAAGGCCTGTATCTAGATGTTGCTCTCATCTTTCAGGGCAAGGTGTTACAGCGTGTTACCTTGCCTGGGGGCTGCACTGTGAAGTGTCAGCGTGCGAGATGTTCTTTGTTTCCAACCATGCAGAAAATGGCCCAGCTGCTGATCAAGTTCCTGGAAAGAGAGCTCCAGCCATCCTGCCAGGTCACGTGCTTGGAAAGCATCCGCATCCTGTCCCGGGACAAATACTGCCTTGAGCCTTTCACCACCGAGGAAGGGTTGAAGACCCTCTCCAGGCACGCTGGCATCGACTACTCAGAGGACCTCATCCGAGTGGTCCCAGACTTGGAAGTCATCCTGGAATCCCTCAAATGCCTCTGCAACATTGTCTTCAGCAGCCCGAGGGCACAGGAGCTGATGGCTGAAGCCCAGCTGGTGGTGGGCCTGACGAAGCGCATCAAACTCTACAATGAGAGGAGCCTTCCTCACGAGGTCAAGTTCTTTGACCTGCGTCTTCTCTTCCTGCTGACGGCTCTGAGAGTGGACATCCGACAGCAGCTAGCCCAGGAGCTCCGGGGCATCAGCCTCATGACAGACACCCTGGAGCTGACTCTGGGTGTCAAGTGGCTGGACCCCTACGAAGTTGCTGCTGAGGAAGGACTGCTCCCCCCTCTGCCTCGGCAAGAGACGGAGCGGGCCATGGAGATCCTGAAAGTGCTCTTCAATGTCACTTTTGATTCCAGCAAGAGGGAGGTGGATGAGGTAAGCTCCTTAAGTGTTGCACCGCACCACATCTGCTTGTCTACTAGTTTTCTCTTCTTCTCGCACACCATTGTGTTAGATACAAGCCCCCATGCAGCCTCTGCTTATGTGTAAGGGTAGCAAGGGACTTGTGTGTCTGGACCTTTTTCAGTAGTGTACTGTCTGTCTGATGCATTAAGACCTTATAGCATTAAAACCTGCAAGTTGGCCGTTTTTCCTTCTTAATGATACTAGTGACTTGTGCAAGTGAAAAAGCAGACCCACCCGATAACTCACTTGTGTGTGGCCTGTGGAGAATCTGGAGGATACTTCCACTTAAACACCCTGCTACAAGTTAGCAGGTTGTTGGAAGGGAGGAATGGGGCTGTGGGTTGTATGGGCAGCAGGCTTTGGTTTCTGGAGGATCCCCTTTCCTGATCAACATTTTCATTTTCTGTTTTGGGACCAGGAAGATGCTGCTTTGTACCGGCACTTGGGTGCCCTCCTGCGCCACTGCCTCATGATCTCTGCTGATGGGGAGGACCGGACAGAGGAGTTCCACAGGTCTGTTAGATAACAGATAACAGCTTTCACTGGAAGCAGCCCTGAGGTCTCCCCAGTGCTGGACCTTCCTCACCTTGGCATTATTAACATCCTTTGCTTATACATAGTTAGGACTACTGCTTAGAAGCAGGTGTCTTTTTTCTGGTTTGCAAGTTCCTTAGACTGCTAGAAGTCAGAAGTAGCCTTGCAGTTAAATTGTGTGCAGTAATACCACAGCCTGGTTTACAGGAGAAAATGTTTGATCTGAGCCTGACTGGCTGCTAGGGTCGTATTCATTGTCACTTATCAGCTCCCTTTGGTGGTGCTACCTGCTTCAGTGAGCCAGGGCAGGTGTTTTCTGCCTTAATTAACGAGTCTCTGGGCTGATCTTAGTTAATTCTACATCTTCTGAGCCATGATGAGAAATCTCATCTGTTACACTGCTGGGCCTTATTGGTTCAGGGATGTCAGCTTTGAGCAAGTGGCAGCATCGTGTCCCCAGGAAGACCACAGTGGGAGGGATCCTGAGCAATGTGTTCCAGCAGCCATCAAAGTTTGTATGAGTGATACAGCAGGAGACTCTAGGATCTACCTTCTCACCTTCACCTGGCTTGGTCGTGCTTGGCCTCTGTCAAGGTCTGTAGTTTCTCTGTTGTCACTGAAGTCTTTTTGGACTTCCAGCAAGTCGTTCAACTACATGGGGAAAAAAAAATATCCAGTTTCACTTAGTCAGTTCTAGTGGTGTGGGTAGCTTGAGATCCAGCCCAAAGAGTTTTTTTTCAGAGTCCTCTTGCTCCTGGAATTTACTAATTAATCTTGATTTCTGTACAGATAATGAATTTCTGTGAACAAAGATCCCTGACTATGTATTTGCCTCTGTTCTTTCTTTAGCCACACAGTTAATCTTTTGGGCAACCTGCCCCTGAAGTGTCTGGATGTTCTCCTGACCCCAAAAGTCCGACCAGGATCGCTTGAGTACATGAGTGTCAACATGGATGCAGTCAATATCCTGTTGGATTTCCTAGAACGGCGCCTTGACAGGGTAAGCTGGGATGCTGCTCTGCAGTGCTTTTCACTGCTGGTTCTCGTAAGTTCACTGCAGGGCACGTTTTCTTAAGCCTGCATTCAGCTGAGCTTTTCAATACACCCTGCCAAAAGCACAGGAGCACCTGCAAAAGGCATGGGTTACTTTGGAGACAGTGCTGTATGTTCTAGTTGGTAGGGCTAGAACAACATTTGTGAGCTGTAAGGACCACTGTGTCACTGCTGCTATGGCAGGTATTGAGATTGACTGAGCCAGCAGATGGTTAGCTGTGTGATTAAAATACAGGTGTTCTGTTCTACTTGAGTCAGTTGTGATTTGGTGAGCAGCTTAATCAGTTTGATGTTGCCAGATCTCGACTGGTGCCTTGTTCTGACATTGTCCCAGCTGTCCTCTGTCAGAGGACTGGCAGTCATAGTGTGATTTGTCAAGGCCATTTATCTTTCTTTACTCCTTCTGAGCGCTTGTCCCCTTTTGGTTCCACTGCTTTTGCACTGTTACTGAGCTGATAGCCGTTTTCATCCTCCAGAGTTATTCCAGAGGGTCTCCAGATTTTACTGCTGCCCTTCTCTAACCTAGTTGTTCTGCAGTAGTGTTTCTAGCACTGCTGTGCTGAAGAGCAGGACTTAGAAATCCTTGCTGTTGGAGGAGCGATGAAACATTGAATTTCCAGTAACAGAAGCTGGAATGTCTCAGTGTCCATCTGTTTCCCTGCTGTTCATTACTCGTGTTCTCCACCGTGAGCTTGGGAAGTTGAGCTCAGTGTAACTGACATGTTGTTAATCTTGCGCATGCTTCTGCAGGGACATAAGCTGAAGGAGAGCTTGACCCCTGTGCTGAACCTGCTGACTGAGAGCGCCAGGGTCCACCGCCAGACAAGGAAGTTCCTGAAGGCAAAGGTATGCTGTGGGTTCAGCTGGAAAGTCAAGAGGTGCTCCTCTGAGGAGAGAGGAGAATAGCAAGCTGCCTAAATATTGCCGTCCTCCAAGGAGACCTCTCTCTGTTAGATTTGGGGTTGAGGGCTGTGATAGGCACAGTATTTTTCTCCACCTCTCCTGTGGTCTGTGTATTTATTAGATATAGGTGATCTGTATAATGCACGCACTTCTTTCCTGGCCTACCCTATGGCTGCTGTTCCAGCTCCACTGACGGCCCCTCCCCGTGGCCTTGCAGGTGCTGCCCCCGCTGCGGGATGTGAAGAATCGGCCGGAGGTGGGCAACTCGCTGCGGAACAAGCTGGTCCGTTTGATGACCCACATTGACACCGACGTGAAGCACTGCGCAGCTGAATTCCTCTTTGTGCTCTGCAAGGAGAGCGGTGAGTCACAGGGGGAGTCCTGGAGTGTGGAATGGGTGACCCTTTGCAGGCCCTGGGGACCTCTGCATCTCCGTGGCCTTCAGCTGGTCTGGCTGCTGGCGCACGCAGCAGGAGGAGCGACGTGTGGCCCGTCTCTCTCTCCCGTTAGTGTCACGGTTTGTGAAGTACACGGGCTATGGGAATGCAGCTGGGCTCCTGGCAGCACGAGGCCTGATGGCTGGTGGCCGGGAGGAGGGAGAGTACTCAGAAGATGAGGACACAGACACAGAGGAGTACAAAGAGGCAAAGCCCAAGTGAGAACTCCGCTTTCTCTCTGTTAGCATCTCTCTTCCTACACCTTCCTACTCCAGCTCGGTCTCTTTTTCCTATGTGTCCCTGCTGCCTCCTTCCTCTTTCTTCACTACTGCATTTTGCCCTTAGTTTCAACGTCACGTTCCACTATCTTTACCTTTTTCTTGGGTGAAATACTTCTGTGGCTGAGCTGTTACCTCTTTGCTTTCCCCCTTTGCCCTGTTCTTGTAGCATTAATCCTGTGACAGGACGTGTCGAGGAGAAACTCCCCAACCCCATGGAGGGGATGACTGAAGAGCAGAAGGAATATGAAGCCATGAAGTTAGTCAATATGTTTGACAAGTTGTCCAGGTATGAGAAAACTGTGTTTATGCCTGTATAACACCTGTGTGATTTGCATTTATCACTGGCCTCTGCAGACTGAAGGGTCATGAGGTAGTGGGGGAGATAACATGGAGAACTATTTCCAGATTTGCCTATGCTGGGTCCCGTGACATCATTAATAGCAGATTCTGTGCTCTCTCTGTGGCACCTCAGTGTTCAGACCTCCGAGGGAGGAAGGGAAAGGGGCAGTGCGTTTCATGCATGAGTTTCCAGCGTGTATTAAAGAGCAGGAACAGAGGTTGATGTTTTCCTGTGGCCATGCTGCACTGCAGAATGGGACCCTTAAAACCGAGTCTATTCTAGGGTAACTGAGAACTGCACCACGTGTGGGTGTGTTTTGAGCCGTTGCCTCACTGTCTGCATCTCTTAAATGGGTTTTTTGCTTTTGGTGCTGGCTTGAGGGGTTGCTCTGGACTGCTTCGAGCCAGTTTCCTACAGTTCCTGCTGTAGGACTTCCATTCTTTCATTGCCTGCTGCAGGTTTGTTATCTTCTCCTTTCTCTTATCTGGTTGCAGAGAGCAAGTCATCCAACCCATGGGCATCACGCCGAGTGGCAACCTGGCCCCCATGGAGAATGCCATCCGTGATATGGCTGACGAGAGGTCTTCGTCTGACTCAGACCTGGGGTTGGACTGATCCTGACCTCTTGCCCCAGCCTCACAGAGCTGGGCTGCCTCCATCCGCTCTCCTTGAGAAGTGGTGCTGCACCTGGAGGCTAGTACCAGATTGTGACTCTCCCCGTGGGATCTGAATCCAGCCTGAGCCCCTCACACTTCACAACAAAGAACCTCTAGCCTCCTTCCCAGCTCCATAGCCACCTCTCCTTCTGGAAGGTCATCATGGCCTGGCTCTGCTTGGTCTCTTCCATTGGCAGCTTTGAGAATATCACGCTCCAGATCACTTCCAGGACTTTTCAGTAGGACTTTTTTGGTTTTTTTTTTTTGTTTTGTTTTTAAATGTGTGATGTTTGGGGTGGGGGAAGGAGGGGGATCTTTCCGTCAGGCTGTTGTGCTGATGTCTGTGTGGCTGTGTCCCGTGTATGGTCAGCCCAAGAATGCAGGCGGGGCTGCAGGCAGGAGTGGGAGTGTGGTCTGCAGGGTGCCACAGCGTAGTGCACCATTGTGAGCCTGGGTGTGCTGTGTGTGGAAGTAAGCGTGACAACATCTGTGCAAACACGAGTGTGCAGGTGTCTGGGTGTGTATGAGTGCAGAGGGGAGCGTGCTGTGGGGCAGGCAGGAGTGGAGGACTGCAGGAAAGGAACTTGTGACCGCCAGAGGTGCTCTGATATTTGGTGTGTGGTACTGTGCAACCTTCCTGTTACCACAGAGGTTAGTTAGTGGTGTTATTAGCCTTTCCCCATCTTACACATCCTGAATGGAAGGTTGAAATATGGCCTGTGTGTGTTGGCCTCCTCTCCTGCCTCAGCTTTCCCACAGACTTGCTGCTGTTTGTGCCCAGGGGCTGCTGTTGGTCCTCTGCTATGGCTTATGTTTCTTCTATGTTTTTGGGTTGGTTTTTTTTTTTTCCTTTTTAAAGAGAAAATGTTTTAAAGAAAATCTTCTAGTTTGTCTTGTAGCAGGAGTTCCAAAACTTAGTAGCACAATTAGGAATGCAAATGTGATGCTAGAATAAAGAAAACCTTCTGACAAATGAGTGTGTGATTCGTTGAACGTGACAGCTCTGAGCAAGTAAGGAGTGATCATCGTTTGCTTGGCACGTGGTTCTGCTTCAGAAGAATGCTCTGAAGGATGAATTCTGGAAACTCTACTTCCAGAGGTACTACATTTCCTTCATCCACCAAATGAGTGACCTTACAGAAGGAGATCACATTACCAAGGCTGGGCCTTTATGTTGACTGTGCCTGATAGCAGCTTTGTTCTTTAATTACCTTTCAGTAGCACCCAGCGTGATTATCTCCATAACATTTCCAGGGACTGAGGTTGGACAGTTAGGTCTGTAGCTTCCTGGGTCTTCTCTCATGCTCTTACTGCAGCTCAGGGTAACACTGTCCAGCTTTCAGCCACAGTGACCTCCCCAGGCTCCTGAAACCTTTGGTGAATTGTTGAGAGAGGTTCAGCTTTTAACACCACCGACTCCTTTCATGCTGAGGTAAATCCCATCAGACCCCATAGACTGATCAACACTGAGCTGATACAGCTGTTCCTATGGATGGCCAAATGGAATGCCCATCTTTGCAAATGCTCTAAAAGCCACGCACGCCAGCTGTTTTCCCTCTGTGCAACAGGAATTGGCAGAGGGACTCAAGCCAGGCTGGAGGATGGCTTGGCCTGCAGAGGACTCAGCCTGAGGCAGCAGCAGGTCCCTGGGGGAAGGCAGGGCAGCCCTGCTGGGCTCTGGGACACCCAGGGTGTCTGGTGCTGCGAGGCTGCAGTTATGTGGCCAAGGGCTGAATCGGGGGTTTGCAGTCAGTCCTGCCTGGGTTGCTGGTAGGAGCTTTGATAGGCTGTCTGTTTGAGGGGAGAAGCTGAAGGCATGCTTTATAACTGCAGTTTGTTTTTCGTCAATGAAGATATTTTTAGCAGTAGTGATTAAAATTATGCAGAAATCACATCACTCTAAAGTAGCACCAGCCTCTGTGCTTTCCCTGATGCTGCACGTTCAGATGCATCCGCTGAGGTCGTGGTTGAGGACCACACAGATGGATTTGAATTGTGCTTTTGGATAAACAAGCCTGTTTGTCTGAATGCACTTTTGTTCAAACCTTTCTTCTAGGAAGCTGCTGGGACACCAAGCACGGAAGTCTCTGTTCCTGTAGCTGTGCCAGACTTCAGTAACGACCCTAGAGCTGTCAGATGTACAGCAGCTGTGTATTAGGGCTGAACACTTGTAATTATACAGACAGCCATTAAGACAGCTTTTGGAAGGCTGTAGCTTTGACTTAAAAGCTGCTCTGTAGAGCAGGGAGGCTAAGTGTTCAGTGTTACATTAGTAGGACAGAAAGGCACTCCTGTCAGGTTATGGAGGGGGAGTGCATAGTACGTACTCAAACACTTGTGTGAAACTTAAAGAAAAACTCTCCACTGGCC
This sequence comes from Cyrtonyx montezumae, assembly GCF_038088225.1. NCBI lineage: Eukaryota > Metazoa > Chordata > Aves > Galliformes > Odontophoridae > Cyrtonyx > Cyrtonyx montezumae. Next base: position 52,238,488 of record NW_027071826.1, on the reverse strand, counting down.
TCAGGGAAAGAACTATAACTCTTTATTATTAATGAAAACTCCTCCAGCAGTTGAGCTGCCCTTTCTTAACAGGAACAGGCCAGGCACATCAACAGCACTGGTCTCCTGATCAGCAGAGGTTTTGTCCTTCAAAGAATAAATGCTACCAGTCTGCAGCAGCTGATGGCTCACAATTAAAAAGAAAAAAAAAAACAACTATCTGCAGCAGAGCTGCATGTTAACACATCACATCTGATGTGCTGGTGAAACTCAGGGCTGGACATAGTCAAACAGCGCTCTGACAGAGCCAGAGCCACGGAAGAGGAAAGTGTCTCCTAATGGGTGCTGAAATGAAGAAAGGTAAGGAGGAGCAACCTTCAGTGGCTACTGAATCAACGGTTTTGAAGTCTCAGGTAATAAAGCCTTCACCTGTGAAAACTGTTCAGTGTGGCAGTGGGGCTTTGCTCCTTTCAGCTTCTCTTCCTTCATGGGTGAGAAGGTCTCACTGCTTCCAGGCTGGCTGGGTTGAGCCATGAGCAGCCTCTTCTTCCCCAAGTGCCAGTCCTGTGTTGATTTGCTGCTGCAGAGCTAGATGGACTCTTACACAGTTCCCTGCAATCACATCTTCTTCTGCCCACGCTGGGCATGCAACATCTCTTCAGGGTGAACACTGCTTTCCAGCAGCAGGGAACCAGCTGTCCTATTTGTCTTTCGCATCCAGCTGAAAATAAAGACCACAGTGTTTGCTTGGGTGTTTCAAACCTCCCTCATGTTAATGCAGCAGGTGCCATTAACAGCATCTTAGGCTCACAGGCAGGGCAAAGCACTATAAAACCCAATTCCTCTGCCACCTTACAACACTGGACTCGATTAATCTGAAACAGATGACTTTTTTCTTTCTTGGTCCATGGCTCCAGCTCCAGGCTACTGTCCTTAAATCTATATGGTGTGTTCCACATGGGAATAAATAAATAAGCAGATGAAAGCCACAGAAAGCTTTTCAGTTTGAAAATGCCTTAAAGCACTCAACCCTGAGCTTGACATTTGCTACACTTTTCCTGTCTTCTGTCAGCTCTGTCTTCCCCTTCTGCCCCACTGGAATGTTTAGTGGTACAGCAGCCTGTTCTGTGTCACTGTGCCTGCCCTCATTGTGAAATACCACTGCTGTTTGCTTTTTTTATTAACCCTGCTGCACTTTTCCCTGGTTCTTTTCCCTGAATACTGACTGGGAGTGTGGCAATGCCTTTGGTACAAGTCTCTAATCCCAGCAACGCCTGCATTTCCCCCCCCCAGGAGAACTCATGCACCAGGAATGGAGGCCAAGAGAGGGAGATGGAGCACAGGGCTCCTTCGCACCTTTTCTTCTTCTTTCTGAATTAGTGTTTGCATCTCTTCATTCCAGTCCAACAGTTCCACCACCTTCTTGACCCCAGCGACCACGTCCCCCAGCTGAACTACGTCATTGTAGCGTTGCTGCCAGGTGAACGGCCCTACGAGATCTCTGTTGATGAGGACCCGGGGAACAGAGTTGCGAACGGCTCCTGCCAGGCTGGCAAAGGGCTCCACCTAAAGGAAGGCAACCCGAGGGGCAGAAAGGTGGTCACCCCACTGCAGGGATCAATTCACTGTGTGCTAAACTTCAGGCATTTCAAACTGCTGGGCTCGTGCTTAACAAGTTCTCCCACCGTGGGCTACGCTTCCCCAGCTCAGAACTGGTTACAGGTGTTGCCAGTTATCCCATGGCCTTTGCTGAGGTTGCTGCAAAAACTGCTTTTCCTCTCTAGGTGCCCACCTTCACCAGGAGCACACCAAGTTTTCTTACAGTTTCTGAGTGCATTCACCCTCCTACCTCCAATTTCACCTCAATAACCCAATTCCTTGCCTCTGTAGCCCCCTCTCTCTCCTCCAGAGTCCCTCAGGCCCTTTTCTCCTTGTGAGCAGGGACATCCCCTAGTCCCAGACCTCCAGGGACGTTCCGATGACAAAAAGCAGGTCTGCCATGGGGAAATCTGTCAGGTGCAGGAAGAAGCGCTGCGGGAGCTCCTCGCCAAAGAACACGATGTCAGGCTTGACGATTCCGGTGCAGACATGACAGTGAGGGACCCTGTCTGCCATAACATCCACCTGAAGTAAAAGTACCCAATGCCATTTGTTATGGGACAGCAGATGTCTACGCAAACAGGGTCACAGCCACATGGGACCCTCACAGTAACATTACTCTGTGTCAATGCCCAGCTGCAATCACTCACCCTGAAGTCCTCTCCTGGGAATTTCCTCTGACAGACTGTGCAGGTGGCAGTAGCAAAGGTGCCATGGGCTTCCACTAGTCTATCTGGAGGGATCCCAGCAACTGGAACACAGCAGGTGGGAGAGGACCAGCTCAGCGAGAGGTGACTGAACCAGAAACTCCAGCAGGCATTTCCCCAGTCCTCCTGTTCTGCTTCACATCCTCACGTTTTTCTGGTGCTTTACTGCTGAGAGCTGGAGAAAACTCACCTCGCTCCAGCCCGTCGATATTCTGGGTGTAGAGACGCAGAAGGAGCCCTTTGTCATGCAGAAGTCTCAGGAAGTAATGGGCATAGTTGGGTCTGTAATTGCCAGGGTAGAGCTCCTTGGCCAATGTGAAAAAGGGCTTGGGGTTGATGAAGAAATAGGCCAGTTCAAAGATGGCTTCTGGATAAGGGATGTTGTACTGCTCAAGGTTACTGTAGAGGCCGCTCCCCGGGGACCTGCAAAGAGAGGATAGGAAGGCGGGCAGTCAGAATGCAGGGGGAAAGCCACCCACCAGGCCAAGACACAAAGGAGCAGAGAGCCAGGTCCTTGGCCTAAGCTGAAGAACCCGAGAGCCCCAACACTAAGCGAGGATAAATATAACAATGGAGGCATTACCTGAAGTCTGGGATGCCGCTGGGGGTGCTGATCCCAGCACCAGCCATCACCACTACTCGACGACACTCCTTCTTCTGGATGAGCTCCGCCACATCCTGCAGGCTGAGCTTCTGCTTCCCACCATCACCTCCCCACCTGCCCAGTCCCAAAACAGCACTGGCGACAGCAGACAGAGAGAAGGGCCTGGTCCCTTGGATCCTGCTTGGAACAGAGGGAGAGCACAGCAGGTTGTGTGGTGAGAGACACTTCAGCTGGAAGAGCTGCTCAGTGGAATGCTGCAGGACTGCATTAGTACAGAATCAACAAGGAAAAAGCTTTAGCTTTAGTCTACTCCAGGAAAAGATGCTTCGCATTGGACTGACTTAAGATCTTAAAAACACCAAATCGATGTTGTAACACACCACGTTTCCCTAGGAGAGGGCTGTCTGTTTTATTGTTCAGGGGGTTGACTCAGGACTTTGGGAACAGCATGCAGGGACTTGGGTCTCACAAATTATTTACAACACGGTTTTCTACGCCTTGGGTTTCAGGAAGCTTCTAACAGGGTGCTGTGGTCGCTCTGGAACAGCGTTAAAAAGGCATTTCACCAGTTCTCTTTCCCCTGAGGGCTCTGCCTTGGGAGAGCTCTGCGTACAGCTGGAAAGCAAAGGTCAGCAGTGAGTACAGATGGGGCTGAAAACACCCATTATCATCTTAAGGAACACTTTCTCCCCAGACAATGAGTGCTTGCTGCAGCAGGACATTAAAAGCAGTCCAGGAAAGGCGTGGGAATGTGAAGAGCCAAGAGCTGCTGGATCCTGGCAATCTGCAAACAGCAATTACACTGTGCTCAGTGTGGCTGACGCTGACACCACAAGGATGTGGCTCTCAGGTCAGATGCCCAGAGAGCTAAATTCACAACCTGGCAAACATCAACATTTCTCTGCCTTCTGTTTCTGAGCTCCCAGCTGCAATTCCCCAGCTCAGGCTCAAAGAGTGAGCACATAATTGTAGGGCTTGGAAGAGATCTCTAGAGATCGTCTAGTTCAATACTCCTGCCAAAGAAGCTCCCTAGCCCAGGTTGCACAGGTAGGTGGCCAGGTGGCTCTTGAATGTCTCCAGAGGAGACTCCATCACCTCTCTGTGCAGCTCCAGTGCACTGTGAAGAAGTTCCCACGCACGTTTGTGCTTCCTATGCTTCAGTGTGCGGCCACTTCCCCTCGTCCTATCACCACACAGTGCCTGTACTCAGACAGGCGATGCTCTCCACACCGGGGCTGCACGAAACCCGCCAGCCCTACCTGCACACCCCACAGCCTGTCCTGCGCTGAGGGCTGAACCGAGCCAGGCCACCACGCTCCCACAGGCATGCTGCAAGAAAACACAGAGCCAGTGAACGGCGAGGCAAAGAGAGAAACGGAGTCAGCAAAACGCAGGGAGAAGGCTCCCTATGGCCTGCCCCAAGCCCCATCCTCTCGTCTCAGGTCTCCCCCCAGCACTCCATCAGGGCCCACCCCGTCCGCTTCTCCCCTCACCCGCCGCCAGCGCCGCTCCGCGCCGAGCCCCCCGCTCCATGCTCTCCGCAATGCCCTCTCCGCTCCAGCTCCGCGGCCGAGCTGCGGGCTTCGCTTTTGGGTCACTGCGGGCGCGCTCGTATCGCGATTTAAAAGCAGCGTGCGTCTGAGCAGGAGGGGGTCGTGCAGCTCGGGGCGTTGCCATGGTGACGGGGGCGGGGGCGGGGGCGGGGGGCGGGAGGCGTGTACCGCGCACCGCGGGGCCTTACGGCGCCCGGCGTGCCCCGCGCCGCGCCGGAAGTGAGTGTGCATTTCCGGTGGGGGGTCGGGCCGGGGCTCGGCGTCGCTGGCTGCTGCGGTCGCCGCCGCCATGAAGGACGTGCCGGGCTTCCTGCAGCAGAGCCAGAGCGCGGGGCCGGGGCAGGCCGCCGTGTGGCACCGCCTGGAGGAGCTCTACAACAAGAAGTGAGCGGCGAATGGTGGGGGGGGTGGCTGGCGGGGGTCCTGCCCGCTGTGCTGGGGCTGTGGGGAGCGCCGCGGGAACGCGCGGGGTTGGGGGGGGGTTCCGTGTTCCTCCCGCTCATTCGGCAGGGGAACATCGGTTCCGCGTGCCGGGGACGGGTCACCACTGCGTCCCGTCCGGATGTTGCTGTGCGGGTGGGGGGTGACTGGGAGCTAGCTGCACGTGGGGAAAAGTGGCCGAGGGTTTGCTGGTGGCGGCTGCGGGGTGTGCAGGTGAGAAAGGCGACGGTGCTCTAGTTTGTATCGGCAGCGGTGCAGCCAGCAGGTGCAGGAGGTGATCGTCCTTGTGCACTCAGTTCTGGTGAGAGCGCACGTTGAGTTCTGTGCTTGGTGTTGGGCTCCTTGTTCTAAGAAAGGCACTGAGGCTGTGGAGTATGTCAGAGAAGCTGTGAGGGAGCTGGAGCACAGGTGTGATGGAGCTGGGATGGTTCAGTCTGGAGAAGGGGAGGCCCAGGGGAGACCTCGTTTTTTGTAACTGCCTGATAGGAGGCTGTGGTGAGGTGGGGATCGGTCTCTTCTCCTAGCTAGCAGGGCACAAGAGATGACAGCCTCAGATTGTGCAAGATGAGGTCCAGGCGAACAGAGCAGTCATGCACTGGTACAGCTGCCTAGGGAGGTGGTGGGGTTACCCTCCCTGGGGGTGCTCAAGAACCATGGGGATGTGGCACTGGGTGTGATGGGGATGGGTTGCATTTGGACTTGATGTTAGAGATCTTTTCCAACCTTCGTGGTTTTGTTTTAAAGGCTCTGGCACCAGCTGACACTGCAAGTTTTGGACTTTGTGCAGGACCCTTGCTTTGCCCAGGGAGATGGACTCATCAAGGTGAGGTGCTTAGTTATCCCCGTGCCTTTGCTCTCCTTTCTGTGACAAAGATGAGTGATGGTATTTTCCCGCTAACAAAACTAAGTGCTCTGTGTCTTGTCTCAGGAGAATTACTGAACCAGAGAAACTTAAGCTGGGGGGAGTCTATGAGGCAGATGCAAGTTTGTGGGATTTGAGTAGCCTTTTTGGAAGCCTGTGAAGATTAAATAGGCCTATGTAAGCAGCCCCAGATTAATGTTACTGTAATTTCATTCACTCCAGGTTCTGGGCAGTGTGTTTTTCTTTCTCTTTGGTAACGGGGTGGTTTATGGTTGCTCAAGATAGGCTGGGTACAACGTGTGTGATAGTTACAGAGCATTGTAGACAGTAGTTTGTCCATGCTCTGGCAAGTTTTTCCTTCATGAAGACAGGGGCTTGCTCATGTCCTCTGTGTGTCACTTATTTGGAAGAATGAGAATACAATGAGAAGTGAATTAAGTCGTGGTTAAAACAAAACATCCGTTTTCCCTGACTGTTGATGTATTTGTACCCACAGCTTTATGAGAACTTCATCAGTGAGTTTGAACACAGGTGAGTTTATTTGCTTGGACGTTTTTAGATAATCTACTGCTGACAAGTACTGCTCTGACAGTTGAGTTTTTCATTCTAGGGTGAATCCTCTGTCCCTGGTAGAGATCATTCTTCATGTAGTCAGGCAGATGACAGGTGAGTGACCTTACCCTTTTCTTACAGAGCTTTTAAGGAGTGATGCCCATGAAACTATGTAGTAGTAACAGCTTAATCTTCAGTGCAGAGCTATTGTCTTCCTCACGTATGGAAAAGGGAAAGCACCACACTAAGAGCTCGAGTAATTAGTGCTGTGTAAGAGCAGCAGTGCTATTGCTCAGCTGAGTAACCAGCTCATGTGCAGATAGTAGCTACAGACAGTAGCACCTTTTGAAGTTTGGACAGTACGCTAGAGGAAAAATACTTGAATTCAGGTAAAGGATTTACTCTTAGGCTAATTTAGTGGAATTTCTGAGGGTTTTCTTTTATCTTTGTTGCAGATCCCACTGTAGCCCTTACGTTTCTGGAGAAGACTCGGGAAAAGGTATTTTTGAGATCACCCTTCCTAGTTGTTCACCTCCATGAATGGCAATGTGTATTTTATGTGAGAAACAGCTGCAGAGACTTCTGTCTATACATTGAGACCTGTGCTGGAGAATACCTACTCCTTAGAGTAAACACCTGAATTTCAGTGCTGCAGCTTGTTAGCAAATGAATATAACTGGGTTCAGGTTTCAAGAGCCTGCCTGATTGGAATGGAAACACTCAAGTGTGAATTGCTGTATCTGCAGGTAAAAAGCAGTGACGAAGCTGTCATTTTGTGTAAGACGGCCATTGGGGCACTGAAGCTGAACATTGGAGACCTGCAGGTGACCAAGGTGAGGTGGTAGGTCAGATAATTTGGAGCTGTGATGCTGTTCATTAATGGATGTGTCTGTGCTTTGGTTGTGAACGAGATGATGGTAAATACTCAGCTCCTGGGACTTCCTGCCAGGCCTTGCAGTTCTGCTTTATGTCTCATAAGGCATACAAATGTGGGTGCAGTGCTTCTGGCCAAACCTGTGCAGTTTCAGGAAGGTTCTGAAAACCTTACCTTAAAGCCAAGAGGGTTTTGTGCAGTTCAGCTTGAGTCTTTTGGAGCAAGTTAAACATTCTGGATTGTGGTATTAAGTGTAGCTTAATGGGGCAGTTTGTGTGTGTGTTTTAACTTAATGTTAATTAACGTAATGGGAGAATGTCATTACTTTGTTTTTAATACTGTGGTAGTGGCTTTGGCTGTGGTCTCAGCTGCTCTACTACTGAATGGATGTTACTTGCAGAGCAGATGTGATAACCCTTAGAGATAAACTGGAAGGGTAACGGGTGGACATATTATGAAGTGTACCTTTCTGTAACAAACAAACTTTCCAATCTTCTAGGAGACCATCGAGGAGGTTGAAGAGATGCTGAACAATCTCCCTGGGGTGACTTCAGTTCACAGCCGCTTCTATGATCTCTCCAGCAAGTACTACCAGACGATTGGGAACCATGCCTCCTACTACAAGGATGCTCTACGGTTTCTGGGTTGCATTGATGTTAAAGATCTGCCAGGTAACTCCTAGAGAGCCTCTACTTTATGCTGTTTTATCACTTCAGTCAAAATAAATGCTCTGGTTTTCTCAGCTTTATTTTGAGTGTTGGTTTAGGACCTCCCTAGAAAGAAGGTGGGGAAGAGGGGGATGGTTGGGAACACGTGAAGAATGAATAGGATTCTGCTCCTAAGTGCATTGAGATGATGTGGGCAATGGATAGTGCCACCACCAGGAGAAGGATAGTTTGTTCTAGTTGGCAAAATCTTCAATATAGGTTCAAAAAACAGCCTGTCTGTGTGTTTGGTTTTTTTTGTTAGGTTTTTTTTTGTGTTTGATTTGTTACACTCCTGTGCTTATTGCAGTTTTCTGAATTTCAGGCATGGAAAAGGATAAGGAGGAGGGCTGGGGATGATCTAATACAGGCTGAGAAGAAAGGGAGTGACTAATGGGACTTAGGCTGCTGCTTCAGGCAAATGTTTTTTGTCATTTTGGTGTGGTTTGTATGTTTGTTTGTTTTCTTTCTACAGTATCAGAGCAGCAGGAGAGAGCCTTTACTCTGGGGCTGGCGGGGCTTTTGGGAGAAGGTGTTTATAACTTTGGAGAGCTGGTAAGGGATGCTACTTTCTTTCAGCTGCTGAGTACCAGGAGTTAATTTTATCCTTTGACCAATGTTCTGCACATGTCCTACAGCTCATGCACCCTGTTCTGGAGTCCCTGAGAAGCACTGATCGGCAGTGGCTGATTGATACTCTTTATGCCTTCAACAGTGGTAATGTAGAGACATTTCAGGCTTTGAAGTCAGCATGGGGTCAGCAGGTGAGTGAATGAGTTGATACATTTCTTAAGGCTTGATATGTACAGAGGTCATTTAGGAGATTCTGTGATCTTCAACTTAAGCCATACTCAAAGAGTCAGGAAATCTTTAATCACGCTTGCAATGCTCCTGTCATCTTGCAGTATTGGTTTTCTCAGAGAGTATAGGGACTGCAAAGTTCAAGAAGCTTTGTTAACTGTGATCATAGTGAGAGGACGCGTGGGCAGCACCTGCCTCTCTGCTCCCTTGTTCTCTCCCAGACTTCAGACACCTGACTTCTGTGCTATTATGGGCATGAAAGCAGATTGCAGATGGACTTATCTGCCTTATTTAAGGCTGTGGGTTTTATTAGGAGGTTGCCTACCTTGTGGTGTGCTGTGTGTAACCGTGCACTCCTCAGGACTTGTTTTATGGCACCATTGCCAAGCATTGAGTGGCTTGTAACAGCCTCTTCCTCATGGGAGACACTACCAATGGGTCTATATGTGGCTTACTCCTGTGTATAGTATGCTCCCTCAGCAGGGAAGAATAAGTAATTAACTTTTTGCATTTTCTTTACCCTCTCACAGCCAGATCTGGCTGCAAACGAAGCACTTCTGCTGCAGAAGATTCAGCTGTTATGTCTTATGGAGGTGAGCTGCTGACTTGAGAACTGTCATGTGGGAAATGGAAAGGCACTGCTCTAACTGCTCTTTGATTGGGTTAGCATCAAAGTCAAGTGCTGCATTTTCTGCTGAGCAGGTTCATCCATATGATTTAGAGAAACTCCGGGATGTAACTAGCTGGTTGACAGCAAGTTTTGCCTCTAGGTGGTGCCAAGAAGCAAGTATTGCTGGGGAAAAACATTGTGCTGCTACTTGTTTGTGGTTTCAAGGAGTCAAAGATTTCTCTTTCAATCAGGATATGGAGGTGGGGGAAGTAAGGAGCGAGCTTTGTACCTAAGGGCAGTATCTGAAATAACTCTTCAGATATGCTCTGGTGTAAGAAAGATCTCTAGGAGGTTAAAGTCTTAACCAACTGAACATCCTTTCCCTTAGAGGTAACTCAAGTTTTTCTCTGTTGCTTGAAGTCTTTGTATTTAAGAGTATTTGTTTAAACCTCCATGGCTCTGGATCTGTTTTCAGAGGTGCGTGATCTAAACGGTAACGCATGGTTTATATCTTGATGCACACACATTCCCTGTGTGTGTTTTCCATTTCTCATGTTCTGGGAACTGCTTTTACCACCTGTAGTTGTTTTACCAGCAAACAGCTGTGGGGCCTTATTTTTTTTTTTGTTTTCTTTAATTCAGATGACTTTCACCCGCCCAGCCAATCACAGGCAACTCACATTTGACGAGATTGCTAAGAGTGCCAAAGTCACTGTGAACGAGGTGAGTTCAGGTTGAGACCAGTGTTTTCGTGCTCAAGTTTTGGAGTTCTAAAACCTTCCAACCAGGAGCTCACATGAGGGAGTGGATCATGTGTGAGTGTTCTCCTTGTTCTTGTGTATTTAGAGATCTCTGTTAGGAGCAATTGCTCTGGTCTGTTAATAAGTGGATCCAGAAGATTCTTAGGCATCTGTTCAAACCTGTTTCTGCAAGCAGGCCTTTAGTTTATATTACTCAGGACTCTGTCAAGCTGTGTTGATCGTTTCCAGCAAGGGGAGATTATACTGTGTCACTGGTATTTAATTTTTCTCACTGTGAAGAATTTATTGTTTATCCAGCTAGGATTCTCTCTGAAGCAGCTTTTACCTCTTGTCTCTTCTGTTTTCACTCTGCGTCCTTGTGAGAATAGCACCTCCACCTTCTCTGTTTCTGCCTTTTAAATGCTGAAAGCCTATGATTAAGTTTCCCCAGGCCTTCTTTGATCTACACTGAACAAATCCCAGCTTCTTCATATGTCAGGTTCTCTGCCTTCTCATTTTGGTGACTCAGGTGCAGGACTTCACACTTGTCACTGAGCTAAGAGAAGTTATGTGTAGTATGATCTATAGAGGCCTGTCTTTATGGCAGCTCTTATTTCCAGCATCTCTACCTCTTCTACCACTGGTGTCGTCTGCAGATTTGCAATCCTGCTAGTGTTAGAGTATTAATTAGTATTGGTCAACTCACGAGGAGCTCTGCTTATAATCAGCTGCCTTTGAACTTGGTGGAAAAACCTGCTGAAACTCACATCCTGTGGTCGCTGTGCTGTAACTAGTTTGTTTAACAAGGACGTGGTGAAAGTTCTTGTTGAGTATCTTGCTAAAATAAAGCTGCATGGGTCTTGTAGCTCCTCTCCCACTGAAGTATTTTCTGTAAAAGAAGATGAACGTGAGGAGTGCTGCAGGTCTTGATCTTTACTTTTTTGCTTTACAAATATATTCACAGACTGGACCCATTTTCAGGTTTTGTACATCTCTGGGGGGAACGGGTGATCCTCTGTTTTCTTGATATTCTTTTCCCTTTTATTTTTTAAGGTGGAACTGCTGGTGATGAAGGCTCTCTCGGTAGGCTTGGTAAAGGGCAGTATTGATGAAGTGGATAAGAGGGTGCACATGACGTGGGTGCAGCCACGTGTGTTGGATTTACAACAGGTAATGACCAGCTGGAATACCGTGGCAGTATTGATGTCCTTTCTTGTGCCCAAGTTGACCTGGAAGCTGAAGTAAGAGCTGCTGAAGGTCACTGAGAATGTGTCTTTATTGCTTCTTGAAGGTTCATCTTCGTAGCACATGTTCTGAGGAGCTGGAGATCTCAAGCACTTGCCCTTTGCGGTGTACACTGGGGTTTGCAGTGGTGGGAGCAGTCCAGTTACTTGTGGGTTTGTCTTCCAGATCAAAGGGATGAAAGATCGCCTGGAGTTTTGGTGCACAGATGTGAGAAGCATGGAGATGTTGGTGGAGCACCAAGCCCATGACATCCTGACATAGAGGACCTTGCACTATCCTGGGAGAGCAATTTCTACTGCTACTGATGCTAGCAGCACTCAGACCACTGACTCTGTACTGAATTATATTGAAGGGGGGTGGGTGGGCAGAGGGGAGAGCAGCTTTACGACGCGTCCAGAGGAGTAAGTGGCCTTTTGCTGTGTAACCCTTTGGTGCTTGGAGTCAAGATTTCCCTATGCGCTAACATTAGTGGCACTGACCATGGGAGCTCCCATCCTGCTCTCGAACAAAGAGGTCAGAGGCTCCGTGGTGGCTGATTGATCAGTCCTGCTGTCCAACAACTGTGGGAGGATGTGATACTCGTTGCATGTGACAGGAGTGGAAGCTATTTGCCCGCTAAGGGAGTTGCAGAAGCTCTTCTATAAAATGTGCTAGAGAGGTGCCTGACCATTGTATGTGGTATTACTTAGTGGTGTTGGCCTTAGGAGGGCATGACCTTCCCTGGTACCCTCTCCCTCCCTGCCCTGCAGCAGCCTGAAGGCAGCTTTACCGAAATCATTTCTACTGCCCTCTTTCTCCACAGTCCCTCCTCTTCATTTGCAGTAGAGGGAGTGTTTACTCCATCAAAGGGTTTTTTCCAGGATTACCATTCAGTGGATTTGGTTTTATATACTTCTGGGGGTGGTTGTCTTTTACGAACACTTTGTGCTAAAGTGAATTGCAGCAGTATTGCTGGAATAAACTTCTCTGCCTTCCCTTTTCTGTAGTTCTGTAGTGCCTTCTTCTGCGCTTGGGTCCTTGCTTATGGATAGCGCTTCCTTTGGAGTTCTGTATTTAAGACAAACAACACAACCTTTTTGGTTAAGTTGGATTCAATTGGTCTGCTAATCACCAGCAGGATAAGTGTGCAGAACTTAGTATGCTTTTTCTTTTCTGGGGAGCTGCGTGATGCTTTTTCTCAAGTATCTATCACTGCAGAGCTCTGAGGAAAGCCTGAGAAGACGCTGTGGCATTGGGGGTTTGGTCTTTCTGGGCTCTTCCAACATTAAAAGCTTCCCATAATGTAATAGTTTTACTCTGCTGTCGCAGATGTGTTTGTAAGGTTGAAGATAATGGTGCACATCAGGAATGTGAACCAAGTTTGAACGGGATCTGCATCCAAGTAACTGTTTGGATACGTGATACTTGATAACACGTGGCACAATAATTGAACAGTGATGTAACAGCAAGATTCATAACAGCAGTTTTAAATTGGACAAGGCCACATTAGAATAACTGGATTCTTTTTTAACATATGGCATTTTGATTCTCTAGTAATGCAGCATCACCAGTACAGGATTGTGTATATCCTTGGGATGCTTTCTCAAGTTTGCAATCCTGACTCTCTGGCTTGAATGGCAGCAAATGGAAAAAGAAAGAACGTGGCAGATGCTACGCTGCTGTGTGGGTGCAGAGATGACTTGGGCAAGGAAGAATTAAGCTTTGCAAAACTTAACAAAACCAAAATGGTCAAACCCTACATCTGGTTCTGTTCCACCCTTCTCCCACTAATCAGTTTTGTTCCAGATTTCCTCTTGGTTCAGTCTGCCCTATTTCCGAATGCCTGCCCCTTCCTTCCCCAGTCCATTGGCTGTCGTGTCTTGCTCTGCCCCCGTTAGCTCAGCTCTCAGATTATGTGGCACTGGGATAAGAGAACTCATTCTCCCTCGAAGGAGCGCATGGTCCAAGAAAATCCAGCAGAGCCAGGTGTTTCATGCCAACGTGAGGTTTAATGAACACGTTCAGAGGGTTCTTCCCTGAGTGAAGGCCCGTTCAGCTCCCCTCTCAGCGGTTGTGGCTGCTTCTCAGTCTGCTTTGCTCTTGTAGTGCTCCAAGTTGGCCAGGACCCAGGCTGCGGGCCCCAGCAGGCACGTGAACATCACAGTCATTGCGATGGCTTGCTCCTGCTGGCCGGAAAGGGAAGAGTGGGGTTAATGAGGAGACCGCATGTGTGGCGTTTCCAGGATGACTGCACGCTGGTGTCATGTCTAATGCAAGCTGTTGCACTCCTTGCTCTTTCTGTGCTTGAATGAACGCCCCTTGGGGTTGTGGGAGGAAGTTTAGTGAAGCCCTGCAGCTTTCTCTAGCAGCAATCTGAGCTGGCCGCTCTGAGTTGGTTCCTACTGCTCTCTTTCTCAGTCCTACATTGGCTGTGGGGTCGGAGCAACTGGTGGCTGTCAGTCAGCAGTGGGACCTAGGCCTGGGCTCCCTGTGTTGCCAAAGCAGCTGTGCCTGACTTTCATATGACTTTGAGAAGGGAAGAGCAGCCTGCAGAGGTCTCCACCATTCCTGGCACATGTTTACCCCCTTGTGCTGTCCCTTTTATTTCTTTCCTTATTCACCTAAAAGAAGAGGCCGGGCTTGGGAAACAGCACTCTCTCCTGAGAGCAGCAGACCTTGTTGGAAATGCAGCTGGGGTAAACTTCCCAAGCTGAGGCTGGGGATGAGAACCATCCTGGATTTCTGGTATAAGTGACTTCTTCCAACCTCCTTTCACCTGGCCAAAGGAAGGAATGGTACCAAGACCCAGCCATGCAGTGCCAGCAGACCCCCCCCACCTTTGAGGACAGCTGCTTTGGGGGTGAGTGCCCCCTGGAAGTGGTGGCTGGGGGGGGGAGGGGTTACGGGGCTTGGAGCTGCCACCTCCTTTCTGGTGCTTTCAGGCTGCCCAACAGGGAGATCTCCTTGGGCTGTGACCCTGAAGGTTCCTTCCTGTCCCCCTCCAAACACACAAACCTTGCTTTAATATTCCCAAGAAAAACATCAAGCTTTGACCCCAGCTTCCTCCCTCTCACACCCCTCCATCCCCTTGCTGTTCCTCACAGCCCTCCATCAGCTACTCACAGCAGGAGAGACAGGGTGCTCAGGTGGCTTAGAGGTGACCCCAGCCTGGGGGACCGTGTGTGCCCGTAGCAGTGCAGCCAGCAGCCGGGAGCCCCTCTGGAAGCCCTGCATGGTGCTGTCACACTGAGTGCCTCCTTGCTGGGCTGCAGCTGCGCAGCTTGTTGCTGTCACGGCTGGGCACAGGGCCCAGGGCTCTCCTGAGTGCAGCAGGGGACTGTAAATGCCAGGGTCCTCCTGGAAAGGTTTGTTTTCATCCTTCCCCTAGAGCATTTGCTTCTTCTTTCTTTTTCCTCCGCCTGCACAGGGGAGAATTAGGAGACCATGCAGGTGTTTGCATAGAATCTTCTAGGCCTTTTTCAACCTTAATAACTCTACACTGATCAAGTCCAGCCATCAACCTATCGTCACCATGCCCACTTAACCATGTCCCTAAATAGAATCGTTATGGTTGAACAAGACCTCAAATGTCAGAGACCAACCATGAGCCCATCACCACTGTACCCTCTAAGCTGCATCCCAGTGCCACAATGCGGCATTGTCTGCTCTGCAAGTTGTGGACCATCAAAGCTGCCAGCTGAAGTTTTCTGCTTGCCCTGACCCCACAGCAGAAGGGGCTGGAAGGCTCCAGCCTGGCTCTTGTCCCCATGATGTGCAGAGGGAAAAGTCGTGTCCTTTCCCTTTGACCCGTCCCTGCTTTGCTGAATAACCCAGCTTTGTTCTTTCCTTACAAACAGCTCTGTTTAGAAGGGCTGCCAGCAGTTGTAGAGCTGGGAGTGCTGCTTTACCCTCCGTGACCCTCCTCACAGCTCACTCTCCTCTTTTGGATGTGCTCAAGCATTGCCTTTGGAGGGACCAGTTGCTAAGCTAGTGAGGTAACAAGTTTGATGAATAAGAATGACAGAACAAGTAAGGTTGGAAAAGACCACTGAGATATGGAGTCCAACCACTGACCCATCACCATAGCACCCAGGCCTTACTTTCTGGTCATAGCAAGCCAGTTTTGGAAAAGCCTCAATAGAGTCTGGCTCGGTCTTGGTTTGCTGTGATTTTGGGGTTTTTCTATAAAGAATGTTTCAACATTCCTTTGGGAAAGCAGAAGAAATGGAGTACTTGCAGTCTGGGTGGGCTGCAGGCTGCAAGTGCTCTGCCTGTGTGCTCTCAACACTGCGGTGCAGATAGGATCGGGGTCAGGTACTGCACCAAGGGTTTGCTTCCTGAACGCCGATGGCAGCTTTGAGTCAGGTATTGGCTTTCGATGGATTTGCTGCTCGTGGAACAGCTGTGCAGTGTTTACCCCATCAGCATGGGGTTGATAATCCTCTTGGAGCAGCAGCCCAGAGGCAGGGGGTTGCTAGGAGAGGTTCAGCATCTGGCTGCTGTGCTCTCCATGACTCTGTTCATCTACAAGGATCCAACCTTAGATCTTTCTGCTCAGTGAAGTCTGTTTGCCCCTAGGAGTGCTGTGTGGGCTGTGCTCTCCCTCTCCTTTCCTCATTTGATGGAGTGCAAATGCACATCTGCAAAGGCGTACTCACCTCCCTTTGCTGAAGGAGATGGTAAGGGATGAGTTTGGGGCACAGCAGCCTGTCTATTCCAGCACATGGAGGCTGGGAACTGAAATAAGGGTGAGAAGCTGGCCTGTGCTCTGCGTTTTGTGGGGTTTAAACAACACCCAAAGGCACTGGGGTCAGAGGAATGGGGATGGATGGTTCCTGTGCCTTTATCACGCTGCAAGTCAGGGTGGGGACTGCAAGAAAGTTGCAATGCCAGCAAAAGTTAAAAGACTGGGAGCTAGTTAAGCTGAGTGATAAAGCCTGGCTCTTCAGCAGCAGGTGAGCAAGAGGGTCACAGCGTGGTGAGAGGTGAAGGCCAGCTCGCATCAGTGATTGCTGATGTGGAGTGTGCCCGTGGCCCTCTGCCAGGACCGCAACCATTGCTGCACTTCCTGGATAGCTTTCAACTGCTTGCTTTTCTCTTTCGGTTCCTGTGCAGAGCACGGCTCATCTGGCCAAGCGATCCCTTGCGCCGGGATCAAGGTTGTTTGATTTCACTCATAAAGAAGGGGAGGGGAGAAAAAAAAAAAAAGAAGCAATTTCCTTCCTCCTGTCTGCGTTGAGCAACTTCCGCTGCTCCCCTGCACCGGGCCCCACGGCAGCGGCTCCCACCCGAAACAAGGCAAGGCCCCACCTGCACACCTCCCGCAGCTTTCATCCCCCCAGCAGGCAGGAGGAAGGCTTTCCTTGCCATCCAACCTCCTGGCACCAGCAAACAGTACTCAGCCCATGTCCCAGCACTGCTTGCGGAGCCCTTCCCTGCCCCACCTCTGTGGTTTTTGGTGTTACTGCAGTGCTGAGCCCTCCTTTGCAAAACACTCTGTGTGTGCGCGTGGAGACTCACCCCAAAAGTTCATTAAATGAAAAGCTTCTGTCCCAGCAGGATGATAACAAGCTGAGCTGGTGGGAAAGTAAAGTGTAGGGGCAGTATGAGGATAAAGGAGTACTTAATAGCAATGGGGGGAAGGTGGACGCGAGATGGGATGTGTTGGGAGAAGCTGGTGAGATCCCAGCCTGGTGAGAGCAACAGAAGGGGGAAAAACCTGAAAAGGCAACAAAAGTTATGAGCACGCCAGGTTTTGGGTAAGATAGGCAAGCCACCTTGCTTGGCCTGGAGATGTCTGAAGCTACACAAAGGGAAATGAGCTTGTGTGGAGCAGACCCACCCGAGGTGCTGGGAAGGAAGCTGGCATGGAGAGACAACATGGGGTGGAGGTTCCAGTAGGAACCATTGACATCACCCTGCCCAACCCACCTCTGATTTTTCCTTGTTTTCTTTTTCCTTTCATTTTGCAGCTCCAGTTGATTATGGCTGACGGCGAGGAGGACCCTGCTGTGTTCATCTCCACTTGTTTGCCCTCAGACCCACGGCTCCTTGCTACGGTGACCAATGCTTACCTGGGCACCCGTGTGTACCGTGACATCCTCCACGTCAATGGGGTGTACAATGGGGCAGCGGGGGACACGCACCGTGCTGACATTCCCAGCCCGGTCAATGTGAGGATGGCAGTGCCTGATGGGGGTGTGCCTGTTGAGACCTTCACCTTGAACACGCGGACAGGTAAAGAGTGGTGTGTGAGCAGGATACCTCCTCCTGTTGCTGAAAGACATTTTGTCAATACACTCAACAGTTTATGAAGAAATGGGGTGAATTGTACCTTAAATTTCACAGGTGTCCAACTGCGCTGTTCAGGTACAGGTATTTGTTTTGTAGATATCTAGTGATGGAGCTAATCTCAACAAATACTCCTCGACCATGAAGCTTCGTAAATTATTTTATAGCACAAATCATTCCTCGTCAGCTTGGTCAGATTAAGAATGTTAACAGTATTGCCCAGCCAAAATCTATGCTTGGATCTGGACCTGGGAAAAATAGTTCCATTGCCAATAGGAAATGGTAGAATTGAATGACTGAGGCAGAGCATCAGGACCCGATGGCTCAAAAGGTTCTTGTTGCACTTACAGGAACCTTCAGCCATATGCTTCAGTCACCCAGTTATACAGCCATGCACCAGATCTATGCTCACCATTCCCTTGTCCACCTGATGGCCTTCAGCATCACCATCCAGCGACCACCTGGCACCAGCCAGCCCATCACTGTGCAGCTCCAGACTTCTTTCATGCCCACAAGCCAGGACTTGGACCTGCAGCGAGGACCAGACTTCCAGGGAGCACAGTGAGTGTGGGCTGTGGGCATGAGAGCTTAGCTCTGAGCGAGTCCTTCCTAGGCTACAGCATGTTGCTTTGCTCTCAGATAGGAAGCAAATGGAAAATGCACAGCTAGAGCTAGGCTGAAGTGGTAACTCTTCTTGAGGGTTGTGCACATCTGTTTATTTCTGGCAGGCAGAACAAGAAGGATCAAATAGAGAAAAGTTTTCTATTAGTTGCAACCCTGGAATTACTACTTACACTTGAGTGTAAAAGGGCATTAGAGACTACAGAGGATACAGAGAAATGAGGTTGAGGAAGATAGTGAGCTTGAAGAAGATGACCTCTTAACATGGTTTCCACAAGGGAGTTGTAATCTATCTTCTGATGGGAACAGGGGAAAGATATTCAGCTACTGGAGGCAGTCCCCCCCTGCATGTTTGCCCTGAGGAGCTGTGGGGAGGTGCCCAAGGCCAGGCTGGATGACTGGGGACACCCTGCTCATAGCAGGGTTTGTGGCTGGGGGCTTTGAGGTCCCTTCCAACCCAACTGTTCTGTGGTTCTGTATACATGGTACCATCTTCTCTGCTATCCCCTTCCCCATTCCTTGCAGCTATGTCTATGGGCAGACACTGGTTCCCGAGGTGGAGGGAGGACCCCAGCCCATTGTGCACATGCTTTGGACTCCTGTGCCACAAGCTGTCACCTTGCATGAGGAGGAGCAGGAGCGATGCTGGGAATTCCTGACGGCTGTGGCTGAGAGCGAGGAGGATGTCAAGAGGAGCTACAGCGAAGGGCTGGCACGTGTGGCTGCCGGCTCCCTGCACTCCTCCCATACCTGTGCCTGGGCTGCTCTGTGGCAAGGATGCTGCGTGGACCTGGAAGGCCCACTGCCTTTGAGACAGGCCCTCTATGGGTGCCTCTATTACCTGCTGAGTGCCATCCCTCCACAAGATACACCAGGATTCCTCTTCCACGGCATCAGCCCTGGTGGCTTGTCCAACGGCACACAGGGAGAGGACTACTGGGGGCACATATTCTGGGATCAGGTGGGTAGAGGTGGTGCTGGGTGTTTGGGGGCTGTGAGGAGTGACTTGGGTAGAGAGGCTCAGCATGGGACTGCTGGCCTTACTGGGAATAGGGGTGTTTGGCAGTGGTCTCTTGTAGGAGAGCATCCTTCATCTCCTTTGGAAAACACCTACTGAGGGCCATCTCCTTCCCTGGAGGCCCACATCCTTTTGCCAACCTAGAATCTGAAGCACAGATTGGGTCCCTCCCTCAAGAGAGGGCAACACGAAGGGATCTTCACCATCTAGTTTAGAGTTAGGTCACCAAATCTTAATTTCTTTAAATGAGTTAACATCTGCACACCTCCTCCGAGTGTCAGTGGCAGCAGCAAGCCCTGTTGTGCCTCAACTATTGCAAAAACAGAAATATTTTTTCTGCTATGAGTGTGTTCTGCTTTTCAAGTTAAGTTTGATGTGCACACAACAAACCAGTTGGTCTGGGTGACTTTCCCCCAACAAGAGATTTAGGCTTGCTCTCAGTGCGGACACGCCAAATGGGTACACAGCTCTGCAGTTGAATATTTCATGTGTGATGTGAGCAGGAAGCACAGCTGGATCAGACTCTTACCTAGTCTGATCTCTCAATGGACAAGGACTTTTCAATCCTGTGCACCTTGGTGGCTTTCTTCCTGGCAATGTGTGTGACTTTGACCCAGCAGATCCTCTGGCCTCCCCTCTCTAGCATGGCAGGATCCTGCTGGGCTTATCTTAATGAGATATCGGGGAGGTGACTGGCAGGGAGTTGGAGATATGGGTACCTGGATGCATTTGTGAGGGCAGAAACAGTCTCTTGTGCATTAGACCCATCTGACAGTATCTTCAAGTAGTGGCACAGTCATGGTCATAGCATTCAGCACTGGGGGGTGAACTTGAGCAGGTGGAAGCTGCCCTACCAGCCCACCTTACCACTTTGCTTTACCTGAATGTTTCCAGGACACCTGGATGTTCCCGAACATCCTGCTGTTTTATCCTGAAGCTGCCCGTGCCATCTTGGAGTACCGGATTCGCACCCTGAAAGGAGCTCTGCTCAACGCGAAGGAGCAAGGCTATGAGGTGGGGACAGAGATGTGGGGCTGAACATCGCCCAGAAGGATAGTCATGCCCTCCTTGAGCCAGGGGCTGTGAGCTAGGTTTTGCCTGCAGGTGGTAGACTAGAAAGTTTATTTCAAGATGTGCTCACTTGCCCCATGGAGGTCTTCTCCCAACAGGGTGCCAAGTTCCCATGGGAGAGCGCAGCTACTGGCCGGGAGGTCTGCCCCGAGGACATTTATGGAGCCCAAGAAATTCACATTACTGGGGATGTTCTGATGGCCTTTGAGCAGTACTATCACACCACGCAGGTAAAGGAAGCGCCTGCCACATGGACGGCCTGGTATCATGGCCTGAAGAGCATCTGGTGACTGTCACAGTTTAGGCCCAGTTGATTGTCCTTCATGCTTCCTGTCTTTCTCTGGGTTCTACTCCCTCCAGGACCAGAATCTGTTCAGGACGGATGGAGGCTGGGAGCTGGTGAGCTCTGTGGCTCAGTACTGGTGCAGCAGGATGGTGTGGAGCGAGGAGGAGCAATGCTACCACATCCAAGGTACTAGGAGCTTGGAGCTAGGGAAAGACACCTAGTTAATGACTTGAAGGTCACATTGCCTGCAGTGAGGAGGATGCCCTCAGGATGAGGTATCTCTGCCGTTTCTCAGCTAAATCATGCAATATCCTGAAGGATATCCTTGTGAAGGACCACAAGGATCATTGAGTCCTACTCATAACACTGTTAGTCAGGGTGTTTCTCCTTCACAGCAAGCACCACTTGTATTCTCTGCCAAGCACTGCCAGAAATAGAGAGTTGGGGAATATCAGGTGTGTAATAATGCACGTCCAACTCAAGTCAGGCAGAAGCTTTGTTAGCGACAGTCGTAGTGAGAACGTTTGGGTAGCACGTCTCCCTCAGCCCAGTGGTTGTAGAGAACTCACCCCCACACTGTTTCAAAGAAAGGAAAGAGGTGAGGATGAGCATTCTGAAGTTATTAGAGCCAGGAGTGCATTCTGGGAAGGAATAGACCCCAGACAAGCAGAGCATCATAGAATGGTTGGGTTGGAAGAAACCTCAAAGATCATTGAGCTCCAGCCCCCAGCCATGGACTGTTGCCCTCTCAGCAGATCAGGCTGCCCAGGGCCCTATCCAGCCTGGCTTGGGCTCTTCAAGGGATGGGTTATCCACAGCTTCTGGGCCTTACTATGTTAATTAAGCCAAATTGTCATTTGTGGGAGGGATAGCCACCTCAGGTATCTTGTTAACAACTGAACCCATGGTGGGACCATGGTTCTGCTCTGTAGGAGCAGAATGCTGTCTTAGCTCTGACGGAGGAACTAGTTTTGGTGGAAAGGACTGTTCTTTCACCAGGATACACTTGTGAGCCAGACCTCGTGTATCTTCAATATCAACACTTCCCCCACCACACAAATCACATGGGCAGGCATCACTGCGATGGAGGCATTCTTGTTCTTGTGCCAGTTCCTTGAGGCACACTTTGAGTGTGCTGCAGAGTGAAGTGTCCCCTTCCTCTTCCCTTGCTCCAGGTGTCATGCCCCCAGACGAGTATCACCACCAAGTTGATAACTCTGCTTACACCAACGCAGTGGCACAGCGGAGGTAACACGCATGCTTTGTTGAGGCTCGAGCCCATCTCTCCTCATCTGCCTAGCAGGAGGAGGAGGCAGCAAGCACTTTTCTTCTCTCTACATACCTGTGTGCAAACTGGTCTCTGCCTTCCTCTGCATCAGGGGAAAGAAACGGGTGCTCCCGTGATGACACATCTGATGACTCAGGTGTCTATATTAGATGGGGAGGAACTGTCCTTCTCAGCAGTGCTTATCTCTCTGCAGCGTGTGGAATGTTTAAATAATCAGTCATTTGGAAACTCCCACTCCCAGCAATGAAAGTTTGCTGAGATTAGACTTTGACCATGTGTTCTTTCTAGGAAATTGCTTCTTTGCGATGAGTTATGGCTCAGTTTGTTTCTTCTTTTCCCTTCTTCTTCTTCCTCTCTCTCCAAGGACACCCAGGCTTGACGTTAAGCACCATTCCTTGCTTCTTTTCAGCTTAAACTTTGCAGCCAGCATTGCTCGGGACTTCTTGATCCCTGTGCCAGAGGAGTGGATAGAATGTGCAAAGAAAGTCAAAGTGCCCTTTGATGCAGTACGGAAGTATCACCCTGAGTACGATGGTTATAGTCCAGGTGAGCAGAGGAGGGAGCAATCCAAAAGTCTGCCTTTCTTTTTAAGCCTGCAGGAGAGGAATGATGGGCTGAAGCAAACCCCTTGAGTGTTGGCTCTGTCAGTGCAGCATTTGTGTTGCCGGTGTGGAGAACTTGATTTGCAGAAGGCTTTTTTTTCTGCATTTTGATGGGTCCTTTCTCATTATAGGACTCATCTAATTAAGAATTTGGGGTAAGTAGAGGATAGGAAGAGGCCTTGGGAATTTGAGATGCTAGGCTGCAGGCTTCCTGCTGGCTATGAACTCATTGCTGACAGTTAAACCTCTCTTTCCAAGGTCAAGTGCTGCACATTGAACGTCCTGTGACCTCTGGTTACTGGATGTCTGGTACAAATGGAAGATCACACCCAGCTTATTGCCCCTTTCCTCTGTTTTGTTTGCCTTTAGCAAGGAAGCAGTGAGCTGTCCTCTTGTTTTACAGAAAGGAATTCCGCCACCTTCCCACAGTGGTGTGGATTTTATTGTCCTAAGTTTATGATTCTCTATGTCAGGCCCGTTTGCATTATGAGTTAATAATTTGCAGCTGGCAGGTGGTCTGGGTGAGTTCTGATCCCTTCTGTCAGGTGAGCCTGTGAAACAAGCTGATGTTGTCCTGCTGGGGTTCCCTCTGATGTACCCGATGAGCCCTGAAGTGCGGAGGAACGACCTGGTGATGTATGAGCCGGTCACCGAGCTGAGCGGGCCAGCCATGACCTGGGTAAGGGGGACTCACAGCAGTGGTCCTTTCTGTCTGAGTTCCTCAATACCAGTGGACACAGACTTCCTCTGCTCTCTCCTGCAGAGCATGTTTGCAGTGGGCTGGCTGGAGCTGAAGGAGATGCAGAGAGCGCAGGGCCAACTGAACAAGTGCTTCAGCAACATCACCGAGCCCTTCAAGGTCAGCCACTTCCCCATGGCCAGTGCCACGGGGAGAGGGGGAAGGGATGGGATGTGGGACTTGGAGACTCATCAGGGCACGGCCCACCTCATTCCATGACGTGCAGCAGGATATGATCATTGCAGCACCTCAGTTCTGTGACACTGACAGCAAACACACACATAACTGCGTGAAGAGTCCTGATGCAACTGCTGACATTTTTCTTCTCATTTCCTCCTCTCCCTGGAACAGATCTGGGTGGAGAACTCGGATGGGTCAGGAGCTGTGAACTTCTTAACAGGGATGGGCGGATTCTTGCAGGCTGTCCTCTTTGGTTACGCAGGGTTCAGGTGAGACCCACGCTGTGTCTCATTTTGTTTCTACCAGTGGCTTGAAACCTCAGCATTCTTGTTGCTCATACAAAAGAAAGGCACCCACACCAACTGGTGCACTCTGCTCTGGAAGAACTGCACTGCTAATGGGTGAACTGGGGGTACTGGGGTCGGCCACCGGTGCTCCATTTGTACAGTCACACCCAGCAGTGGTGGATGTCACTTCAGTTTGTGATGCTGCTGAAGCAGCAAGAAAACAGGGAAGGTTATTTGCTGTTCTCATGCCAGAAGGCCAAAAATAAGATCCGTATGGGAGGGGAAGTGTCCTGCTGAGCCCCAGGAGCCATATGAGCAGGAAGCTGGTACGCTGCTCAGATAATTTCAGGCCCGTGCCTCAGCTCTGCAGCAGCCGGGTGGTTTCACCCCCGAAGCTGCAGCCACTAGAGTGTATTCTTAGAGTTTAATTGAGGATGGGTCAGACTGAAGAGCATCCTGCTTGCCAGCAAAGCCTCCTCGCCCTAACAATGTGTTTTTACACTGTGTTTGTGGCCACAATCTGCTGAGAGCCCACCATGCTTCTGGTGGAACTGGGCGTGAGCTGCCATGCTGCTAGCTGAAAGCCTCAATCTCAGCTCGTGCACGGCTCAGTGCCTTCAGACGGCACTGTGTGCACCCATGTGTGCAGCCTACGGGGCAGGGACTGGGAGAAAGGATTCCCCTTTGCTACTTAAAGCTTTCCAGCCCAGCGAGCGTGGAGCTGAGAGCAGACATTTGCTGTTAGCTCTGTTGGCTTGTTTGCTCTTTGTTCGGTTGTGTCTTGCTGAAGCTGAACACGCATCCCAAAACCCCCAGCTGCAAACATCGTGGTGCTCTCCTGAGCTCTTTGGATGTTCTTTTGCACAGTTTCAGTACATGGCCCAAAGCCCACACTTGCGCTTTGTGCAGCCGCATTTCAGCAGAGATTGCTGCCAGCTCTGCCGCCCACTGCTTGTTCCTGCACCCCTTCCCCTCCCCGTCCCAGAGCAAGGCATTCCTGACACTCTGCCAGCAGAGCTGCTGCTAAGACATCACCATGAGGTGAAAAAACATGGATTTTTTTTTTTAGTGCGTATTTATTTTTTTAATCCAACTTACAGACCGTAATTTGAGGAACAGACATACCCTAGGGCACTGCACTGTGGGATGACAACCCAAGTAGCCTTTCAACAGATGCTTGAAGATGTGCGTGTCCCATTCCTGGGGCCTTGGGCACCCTGATCCAGTGCCTTAATTTAATCATTGGTGCTCCTGCCTTGCAGCAGGGAGGTTAGAATTAGATGGTCTTTGAGGCCCTTCCATCCCAATTGTTATAGGTTCTATGACCTTTAAGGTCCCTTCCAACCCAACCATTCTGTGGTTCTATGCTTAGCAGGTATATTTGGGATTTGCCTAAACATCTTTGGGATACGCCTAGGACTTTTTCTGCCTTAAAAATTATAACGAGTCACAAAACAGGGCCCTGGCCTACTTGAGGCTGTGCTGACTCCCTAAAGCTGTGAGCAGAGCTGGCTTGCCCTGCCTTTCCAGGATCACCAAGACCAACCTCCGCTTTGACCCTGCATGCCCCAGTGACATCAACAAGTTGGAGGTCACCGGTGTCTCCTACTTGGGCAGCAAGCTGAAGTTCACCATCACCAAAGAGGAGACGAAGATTGGAGTGACTAAGTGTCCCCTTCACCCTCCCTTGGAGGCGGTGCTGGAGGAGTCTGGGCAGCGCTTTCCCCTGCGTGAAGGTGAGACCTGTACCAGGGTTAACTCTGTGCACTGACCTTGAGGTTATCAAACAGCACTTCCTGCTCTGTAGCTATTTAGGAAGTCTTTGCTTGGATATGTTTCCTAAAAATGAAGGCAATATGCAGAGAAGTCATTCCTGTCTTTCACACATGTTGTTTTGGTTCCAGGGCAGAGCATCTCCTTCCCCACAGCAGCTGGATGGATCCAGAGGGCACCCAGTGAAAGACTTTGAACTTCGTGGGTCTGGGTTTTTCATGGTGGGCACCAAACCCACCTGCACCGACATGTGGACATCCTGCACTATCCCTTTACTGGATGTGAGCTTGCTGAGGCTGCCAAGGGAACGCCCTGCTCTGTTAATTGTGAGTGTGAGCATTCACTTCTGCTGCAGGGCTACGCAGTGCTGGAAAGTGGGAGGAACACAAAGCTGAGAGCCTGAAAGTGATTAATATAGACATTGTTTTGTAAACATCTCCCATTTGTTTATTCTTGAATGATCTCCATTTCTACAGCAGCCTCCATATGAACAGAGATAAGTTTGGCCTGGATGCTCTGTTCCACTCCTGCTCTCAAGTTTTATAGGGCTTTGGAGGCAGCGTGGGCAACAGCAAGGAGTTATTCTGGCCCTGTGAGTTCAGGACTGCGTTCCCCAGCCTCACACATTGGTTCAAGCAAGGGGAAGGAAGGGTGCTCCCTGCTCTGCTCTGTCAGCCAACTCTGGGAGTTTATAAAAAGCCCTGTGGCTGCTCAGCATGTGGGATCACTTAGGAGAGGAGACACGGCGGGTCCTCTGCCTTCTAATTAGAGCTGGCTCTTCATCAGGCCCTCATCAGTGGCTGTGGGGTGGGATGAACGGAGCTTCTGTCCCCTCACCCTGTGACAGGGGTCCTAAAGGGTGGGAGAGAGGGAGGATAAAGCCTATGGGATCAGTTCTATGTGGATAGCTGCTTTTGTCAAAATGAGCTAGCTCTGGACATTGCAGCAGTACTGCAAAGCACTGGGGAGATCCAAACCAAGGCCGTGCCCTAAGGGTAAGGATATTTTCTGACCTGCTTGGAGCCAAGGGAGAATTCCATCTGGAGCTAAAGCGGCATGTACTGCAGGTTGCAGCATCCCTCCTGCTCACAGTCACAGCGGGCAGATCCCCTGTGTCCTGTCTTGGGAACCCAATAAAGTGCTGTGCTGTGCTGCAATGAGTTGTTGGGTCTCAGCTCCACATCAGGTGTCTCTGCTCGGCCCAATTGTTGCCTTCCTGAGCCAAGAAGTGTCTCTCATCCCTATAGTTTTAGGCTGGGATACCTGCTGGGGACACACATTCAGCTGGACTAAGTGATCTTGCTGGTCTTACCAACCATGATTCTAAGAGTTATATTATCTGTGAGCACACAAACACACACGGAACGGATTCACGATGGCTGAATTGATTTAATCGTTTAAATATTAAGCACTGAGGGAAAGATTAAAAAAAAACAAAACAACACCAAATAACATAGATGCCCCAAGAAGCATGGGGTTGGGCACAGCAGGGCTGGGTCACCAGTGCTGCAGAGGAGATGGCCACAGCTTGCCCATGGCTCACTTGTCCTCATCATCGCTGGCGCTGAACTGGGAGCTGAAGAAGCCCATGGAGTCCTGGGCAAGCTTGGAGAGGTGGAGGACACCAGTGACCACCAGAGCGGCGAGCAGGAGTGGCAGCAGTATGCTGCCAGCCGTGGCCAGCACGTTGTAGCAGCGGGCTTTGGAGCTGAAGCGCCTAGCAGCTTCCACGTCCCCCACCACCTTGTGGTCTCGAGCCTGCAAGAGCAGCAGTGGGTTCCCATGGGCACCCCTAGGCATCCTCCAGGTGGTCCCCATGGATGTCTCCCATCTTCCTCCAGGTCCCTCTATCCAGCTGGAGGTGTTGCTGCTGGAGAATGGGTCCAAGTGGTGACACCTCCAGCACCATTTCAAGTTGGACGTTAGGAAGAGTTTTTCCAAGAGGGGTGAGGGGCATAGGATGCCTGGGGACGTGGTGTTCCTGGGGATGTTCAAGGAATGTGGGGATGTGGCGCTGAGGGACAGGGCATGGTGGGGTGGGTTGGGGTTGGACTTGGGGAGCTTAGGGGTCTTTTCTAACCTTAATGATTCTATGACCCCGAACACCCCTACTTGGGACCCAGCCATGCCTTACCTTGACAGAGAAGGCGAGAGCCACGAAGCCAAGGCAGCAGAAGTTCATGTAGATGGTGTTGAAGATGGACCAGATGAGGTGGTCGCGGGGTGGCGTGGAGGTGACAGCAGTGGGAGATGAGTCCCGCTTGTGGGACGTCATTGGCAGGTAGTCCTCCCGCGGGTAGGATGTGTCCATGGCCACGGAGAGGGGCACCACACAGCTCTCCGACTCCACCAGCCTGGCTGCTGGACTGGGGCTAGTAGAGCCCTTTTATATAGTCTTCGTCTGCAGGCCCAGCCTCAGCTCCTCTATATATAAACCAGAGAAATTACAGCCCTCGCCAAACTGTGGTTATCAGAAATGCTTGGCTGGAAGCTAGGAGAAACCAAGTTGGTTTTGTGAGCCTGCCTTCCTCCTGCAATAGGGGCATGGGTGGCTCCAGCTATGCTGGGGGACAGAGGGAGGGGACAGAGCCATGGGGCAGTGGGAACCGAGTGACCACCACTCCCAAGGACGGGATTCAAGCCAGCATGGAACAGCTCATGGTGCTGGTGCCTCCACCAAGCTTTTCAGGTCGTGGTGGCTGGGAAATACCTCATCCAGAAGTGGGGTCAGGGTGCTAGAAGTTGGTGTTGGACTTGGCTGGAGCTTCCCCTGTGCCAAAGCTGCCACCCTCGAGGGTATGTCTGTGTCACCATGTGCCTTTCACTGCTGCTCAGAGCAATTGCTTCAGTCGGGGAGATACCTGTTGCCTGGAGTGATGGCACCAAGTACTGTTAAAAGCTCCACATTTCCCCTTTCCCCAGCCCCACAAGAATGAAGTAAACAGGAATTTAATGCTAAAATGCCAAAGAGCTGCTTATAGTAAAGCTCTGCATGGTTCCATGGAAGGAGAAGGGGGCTTTGCAGAAAGATGGGTTGTTTATGGCCAGAAAAGCATGGAAATTTGCTGTTTCCTTCTTCTGCTGTCCTGAAATCTTTAGAACAAAATGTGGCTCACGCTGGAGATGCTTGTCAAGGCAGTGGGGGTGGAGGAGGAGGATGCCATGAAGGTGCTCCAGGTCACTCTCCTCCATCCATGCTGTGAATAATGCAACAGGAGCGCGGCTTGGTGAGCAGGAGCTTTATTTGTGTCAGCGTCGATCCACGCGTATGTTGTAGCTTGGTTAAATACCAGCATGGCCCAGGAGCACAAGTAGAGGAGGAAGCCCCCCACCCAACCCTGCCACGCCACACGCAGCAAGGGGACAGGGCTCTGCACCCCTTCCCCGAAGCCAAAATTCCTTGGGACACATTTTTGGTTGGTATGGGGGCGAGCCCAGCACAGGACAGCGGGATGGAGGCAGAAATTCTGTATCTATGTGTTTCTCATGGTGAGGAGCACGATGGCAATGGCGATGGTGGACAACACGCCGACAGCTATCAGCACAGAGAAGATGATGTTCAGCACCTTGGCCCGGGTGCCGTACCGCCGTGCGCCTTCCAGGTCCCCCAGGACTTTGCAGTCGCGGGCCTAGGGGGACAAATGGGGATTCAGGGGGAAGACCCAACTGCAGGATGGGGATAGGGAGGGTGGAGGACCCAGCCTGGCTTCATGGGGCTGTTAGGTGGAGCTGAGATGTCGTGGGTGCTTTGCTGGGATGTTATGGATCCCAGCAGGGGTTGAAGATGCCCAGGTGCTCCCCCACAGTCCCGTGTTTTGGAGTGGGAATGCTCATAGGGGTGCAAACTGAGAGGGTGTCAGGATGGATTGGGGGACATCAAATTGGATGGTTCCAAATTGGGGAGTGGTCACATTATGTTGAGGAAGAATTATGGGTCAGGAAGGATAAACCTGGTTAGGGTTGGGAGTACTGTGGATTGGGTGGGAAAGGGGTTGCGGCTTCAGTTTGGGCAGCATTAGCTTCAGGTACTCAGGGTTGCAGGACTGTGTTGTGTTGGGATGGTTTGGGAGCACTGAGGATTCAGTGGGTCATGAGTTGGGGCTTCAGGTTGGGCAGCATTGGATTGGGGTGCTTGGGGTTGAGGGATCGCACTGTGTCCGGATGGGTTGGGGAACCCAAGTCTGGGTGTTGGGTTGGATGGAGTCCAGTTGGGCAGCACTAGACTGGAGTGCCTGAAATTAGGAATCATGATCTGCTGGGATGCATTGGGGAGTGTTGTGGATTAGGAGTAGTCGTGAGCTGGAAAGTCCTGAATAAGGGAGCTGGGTTGTATGGAGTCACACTGGGAGGTATCAAATCAGAGGGGGTCAAATTGGAGCAGGGAGTCTGGGTTGTGCTGGGAGGAGATCAGTTTGGGGAGCCCCGAGTCGAGGGACCCCAGGACGGCTTGACAAGGAGGCATGGGGTCAGGGTGTGAGGGACCGGGAGTGGGAGGGGGAAGGGTCTCACCTTGATGGAGAAGATGAGCGAGGGGAAGCAGAAGCAGCCGAGGTAAGCGAGAGCGAAACCCGCCAGGACGTTGAAGAGGGACCAGAGGACGAAATCGCGGGGCTGCTCGTCGGGGACGCTGGAGAGGGGTGGTCCCCGCCCGGGCGGGTGCAGCGGGATGCTCACCTCCTCCTGTTGCGGCTTCATGGCCGGGAGAGGATGGGAAGGAGGACGGGAGGTCTGCGGGAAACGAAACCCAGCTCCGCACCGCCCCTACGCCGGCCCCCGGGCCCCCAGAGCTCGGGCGGAGCGATCCGTCCTCCCCGGGCTCGTCTCCTCGTTGTTCTCCTCCTCTTAGCCCCCGGGCGTGGGGGCACTGACCGCGTGGGCGCGGGGAGACCTAGCAATCTGCCCTGCGCAAAACGGGGCGGGGGGAAAGGCAAAGCGGCTGCTGAGGAACTGAAGAAGTACCAAGGAGAGGAGCTTGGCAGTATAAGGTTCCCGCTGTATGGGGCCTGAGGGTCCACATCCCCTTTGGGGTTGTCTCTGCGTGGGATAGCAGAGAAATGAGAAATGGGTTTGGTGGCTCCGAGCACCCCTAGGAGCCCCAGGAGGGGGAAATACTGAGCAGTGCAGACATTGCACATCCTGCCCAAGCACCTCGTCCCAGCTGTGGGGCAGCCCCAAGCCCCTGAACCTTAAAACCACACCATCTCCACTCAGAACAAGGAAGAAGCTTTATTTGCCTTGAGTTCACTCTGAGGGCTCATCTCCAACAGTCACCTCAGTGGGGGTGGTACCAGGGCACTGATGGGACTGTGGATAGAGGGTGGGAGAAGCGGGATCACGGCGCTGCTCCTCTTCATCAGGCCAGATCAGGGATGCGTGACATAGAGCGGAAGGTAGAGAGTCACCAGGACGATGGAGAGGATGGTCACGAGGACTCCCAGGCAGAGTGCGATGATGTTCAGGATCTTGGCCGACCTCCCATACTTGTCAGCGCCTAAGAAGTCCTGAGCGATTATCCTGTCCCTGGACTGCAGAGAGGGAGGAGGTGAAACCTCACACAACAAAGGCTCTGTCCATCATCATCACCCAACTGCCCTCACTGGCATCCATAGGGCATCGGACACTCAGGAAACCCACCCAGATGGGAAACACAGCTTGCAACAGCCTAACAATTTCTTAATGGCTTATTGGAAGTCATTAAGGTTGGTCTTGTGCTGCCCACTCCTCCTGTTGGAGGAGAAGAGCTGTGAGGAAGGCCAGGGATCCTAGCATGCCTGTATGGCACTTCTTAGGGCACTGGGAGCAGCTGACCTTTCTTCCCAGAGTGCTCATTAAGGATGATTAGCTTTAAAGGTAATAAAGGAAAGGTAGTCAGGGAACAGCTGCTCCTTACTGCGAGTGGGGTGGGTGGAAGGACAGAGGAAGGGAGCAGGATTTCCAGCTTCGTGGTGGTGCTAGCTGGTTTGGGGCTCACTTGGTGATCATTTAGGGGAGCCAAAACCATTGTGCATACTGGGAACCCCTCTTCTGTGGCTCTTGGGGATGGTAAAGGTGGTGAGTAGTCCTCCAAAGGTGGGTGCCAGGGAAGTCAGATATGGGGCACAGTGGTAGGAAGAAGTGAGGTAGGGATGAAGTCTGGGGCAGTTTGGGACAGGAGAAGGGAAGATGGGATGGGATTGGGAAGGGATGGGGGAAGGTGGGACACTATGGAATGAGACAAATGGGACTGAGATGAAGAAAAGTGAGACGGGCCAGATGGGATTGGAAGGGATAAGGGGAAGTGAGACACAATGAAACGAGATGGGATGAGGAAAGGTGAAATGTGACAGATTGGATTAAGAATGGATGGGGGAAGGTGGGGCATGAGGGAATGCGATCGGGATGTGGTAAGGAAGGGTGGAACAATGGGATGAGAGTGAATGAAAGTGGGAATGGATGTGGGAAGATGAGACGTGATGTAATAGGAGGGGAAAGGTGAGACGTGATATGGGGCGCAATGGGATGGGGGAAGGTGGGACAAAAGGGGATGGGATGGGATTTGGGAGCCACAGCATGGGGACGAACCTGAAAGATGAACAGGGAGCCTCTAGGTTGAGTTTCCTCTTACCTTAATGGAGTATGAGAGTGCACAGAAGCCCAAGCAGAAGGGGTTGCACAGCACGAAGTTGAAGAGGGACCAGAGTACAAAA
The DNA here is from genome assembly GCF_038088225.1 of Cyrtonyx montezumae. NCBI lineage: Eukaryota > Metazoa > Chordata > Aves > Galliformes > Odontophoridae > Cyrtonyx > Cyrtonyx montezumae. The sequence continues at coordinate 52,206,396 of NW_027071826.1, read as the reverse complement.
TCCTTGGGGGGTGGCGGTGAGATGGGAATGTCGGCAGTCACAACCTGCCCAGGGGGCAGCATGTTGATGCTGGTGTGCTGTGGGTAGCTCTGCATGGTGGCAGAGGGCAGATGCAGTGCCTGTGCCCTTACAGCCTCACCTATTATAGGTGAGCAGAAGGGTTTGCTGGGCTGGGGACACCCCGCCCCGTGCTGGGGTGTGGGCAGTTCTCATCCTACCAGGAACAAGCTCTCTTTGGGGATGTTGGGAATGTGGCTCGTATTCCATGGTGCCAACGTGGGCATGGTGATCTGAAAGCTGCAGTGTATAGGTTGGCATAGTGGCATGAGACAAAGTTCCTTGGGGCAGGTTTGTGGGAGGGTGGGAGGTGTGTGTTGGGGTTGTGCTTCTGGAGGTTTTTTCTCATTTCTGTGGAGAACGGGGGTGGTGTGGAAGGGAAACAAAGACTCAGGGTGGAAGATTCAGTGAGAAAATACATTCCACGTGAACTTTAAGAGACAAAAAAGCACCAGCTCAAACAGTGGGTGTTTTGGTAACAGTCAACATCCTTTGCATTCAGCATGCGGCTCCCAGGTGGCTGGGACAAAGAAAACGAAAGGGGAAGTTCTCGTTTCTCTAAGAAATGGGTTCCCTTCTGCACAGACAAGGATCCGTGCCTGGGGCATCACCCTTCTGCTGACCCAAATGCTCCCTGGTACTGCTCATACCAAAGCTATCAGCTCTTTTCCGGGTATTCTCTTGAGTTAATGAGGTTCATTAGGTCACATTGGTAATTAAGAGGAGAGGCTGAAAGGGAGGGGGAAAGGGTGTGAATGGAGGAGGGGATTTCGGGGCTGGCTTTGTGCCCAAACCCAAGCACTGACCCACAGCTGTGCTCCCCGAAAGCTGCAGGTGCCCTTCTAGTTATAAGTGGAGTTAATTGCTGTCCTATCTTAACGAGCACGGCGCGAACATCCTGCTGGCATCACCACCCATCTGCACATTTCCCTCTATTTGCTTTTGCACCCGAACAACTGATGGGATGGGAACGCATTGGGGAGTCAAAGTCCAGCAGTCCATCCCAGCCTTGGGGGTGTGGGCAGAGTGAGGGGGCCAAGCACTGTAGGGTTGGGGGTGAGAAAGGAAGACGTGGGGGTGGCTTTTCCATGCACAGAGGGAAAGTGTTTGCAAAGCAAGGTCGGGGTTTTAAGTCTGCTGGGTGTTTGTTTGGGGGTGGGTTATGCGAGGGAGCAGAGCCCCTTGGCTTTTGCCTTCGGGGCAAGGAGTTCAAGGCTCGTTGGCCATCTGCCAACAGCCCAGAGCAGTTGCTGTATAGGGGAAGGAACATTCTGTCCTTGTCCTGGGAGCACCCCTGCCCTGCACCCCCCGCCCCGAAGTCCCACTCTGCCCACTGGTGCCTGGCCCCGGGGAGCATCCATGCATGGAATGTCCCAATGGTGCTCACGGAGGAGGTGCTGGGGATGGGGATGTGCTTGGGGAGGTGCACAAAAACACCCCCATATTTTTTGTATTTTTGGGGGGGGGAGGTGGAGGGTTTTTCAGCCAGATCCTGGTGGGGCCAGCAGGGACGGAGAGAGAGGAGCAGAGCTCAGGGAGGACGCGATCCAGCACGTCTGTTTGCTTTTACAGAAAGGAGGAATCAATGATTCACCCGGCCGAGGCTGCCAGGGATCCTGCAACAAATGGCTGTTGTGTTTTGCAGAAAGGATTTCTGACGTCCTGCCCGTGAGCGCAGCTTCTTGGCAGAAGTCATTGTTCTTCAGGGGTGAAATAAAGAAAAAGGCTTTCTCCGTCCAGCCCTGCGGGGCCCCAGCCCTCACAGAGCTGGGAAGCAGGAAGCCAAGCACATAGCTGAACCCCCGCCAGGTCAGTTCTGTCCAGGATTACTGGTCGGGTGCCTAGGGCCTTGCCCAGGTCACTTTGGACATGGCTGGAGCTGTAGGCATGATTTCTGCCTCGCCCTGAAGCTGGGATGGGGGTCTACAGAAGGAAGGAAGAAGCATTGTCATCTTGTTTTTCCTCCAAAGCATTTCAGGGAAGCACAGCACTGTCAGAGTTTTGGATGGGGCCGCCCCACCCATGGTTTCCTCATCCCTAACTGAAGCCTACACGGTAATGGGGATGCTCTATCCTGTGCCCTCATCCTTGTCTCAGTCCATTTTGTTCAAACCTGTGAGCTGGGTTCACCCATCCAGGTCCTGGCACATCTTGGAGCTTAGGGATGTAGTTAGTGGGCACGGTGGTGATGGGTTGATGGTTGAATGAGATGGTCTTTGAGGTCTTTTCCAACCTTAACGATTCTATCATCCATGTAATGCTTCAAAGGGTGACAAAAGGGACAGTTGCCCAATAGCATCACTACGGGGGCTCTCCTGCTCCCACCCTCATCCCCCCCAAAGAAGAGCCGTGAGACAAAAGTGAAAGAAACCTTTATTGTGTTTTTTACCAATCAGATGCCTCCTTTAGGGCTTTTACAGGCACTTGGAGCAACAGCAAGAAGCCAGAGGGAGATGGCAAGCTGCAAAGCCTACGGGTTTACATTGCTACTACCAGTTTTTACAGGTTCCTGCCAGAGCGAGGGGTGTCTCGAGGTGTTTTTCCAGATGGTGACTGGAAAGGGATTGGGAGAAGCAAGGAAAGCATAGCTCTCAAGCAAAACCCTGCCCATGAAGCAGGGAAAGGGGCTAAGTGGGCCCAAAGAATCCAGGGGGGGGCTGCTGGTGGTGATTGAAGATGTTGGCCAACACGATGGTGCCGCTGGCAATCAGGGCGATGATGAGGATGATGAGGAAGATGTTGATCAGGTGGGCCGTGATGTTCAGGTACTTGGCAGTGGAGCCGTAGCTGAGCGCCCCACTGTAGTCACCCAGGACTTTGCGATCCCTGGACTGGAGAGACCAAAGGGAGAGTCAATGGGGCTAGGAAGGAGGGGTTCCCTGGTTGTGGGGGCTCTGTGGGATGCATGGGGTGACCTGGGGTTAGGGCTCTGTACGGCCTACAGGGCTGCTGGTGGTGGTGGTGGGGATGTGATTTCCATGAGATGCCCCAGAGTAGGGCTTTTTTTTTTTGGGGTGGGGGGGGGGCGAGGGGGTCTATTGGATCTCTTCAGCGTCAGGAACTCCTCTGTGGGGCTCATACAGTACCGCAGGGCTGGGGCTTTTGAAGATCAAGGGTCCCTGGGTCTCTATGGGGTCCACGGGGTGCCCTGGCAGCACTAATCTGGAGGCTCCATGGATCTTTACGAGACCTGGGGCTCTGTAAGGTCCATAGGGCACCCTGGGCTGGGACTTTTGGAGCTCCACGGTTCTTTTTTGTGTCGGATCCCCCGTAGCCGGCTCCCCCCTCCTCTCCCGATTCCATCACTTTCCCCATCACCCCCGTCCCCCCGCTTTCCCCTTCCCCAACCTTCACGGAGAAGACGAGCGCCAGGAAGCCGAGGCAGCAGACGTTGGCGTACAGCGTGGTGCACAGCGACCAGGCCAGGTGGTCGCGGGGAGGAGGCACCAGGGGGGTCTCCACCGTCACCACCGTGCTTCGGGTCTTCCCCTCCCCGTCCATCCCTTCCATCAGGGGGTTGTAGGGCGGCAATGCTGGACCCGGTGTGCGGACACGATCCATCTCGGGGCTCGGGGGCTCTGAGGCTCGGGGGCGGTGCCTGGAAGGGGGGGGGCGAAGGAGAGAATTGGTTTCGTTTCCTCGCAGCCCGGTGATGGGGAGGGCTGGGAGAGGGGGAGGGGAATAAAGGGCCGCCCGCGCCTTGCGAGCGCAGAGCTATGGCCCCGGGCTTGACCCCTGCTCGGCCCCAACGGGTCGGGCTGTGGGGCGCGGGGCTGGTAGAGAGGTAGTGACGTGAGTGGGTTGATAGGGGAAAGCCTGTATCGTGTCCTATATCGTCCCGTGGCTAGCAGCGAGCCAGGATGCATGAAGAAACCCTGCATCACATCCGGCGCCGGGAGCCCCGTCCCTGAGGTTGACTCCGGGTAGTTGGTGGAGAAATCCTAAACTGTGTCCCCGCCGAGTCGCAATGGGGCTCCCATCCCTGGGCTGGAGCCTGAGTGCTTGGTAGAGAAACTCTACGCTGTGTACTTGTGACTCCATCACGTAGTACTGGCAGCCTTGTGCTTGGGGTCTAGCCTGGATGCTTGGTGGAAACCCCACATCCCCACCACGTGGCACCGGGACCCCAACCCAATCCAGGCACTGGATGGAGAAACCCTACATCGCGTCCCCACCGCGTGGTGCTGGGACCCCATCGGTCTCCCCACGTTCCTCCTCTCTCCCGGGACGGTCCCAAAAGGCACTGGAGGCCAAAGAGCTGCACCGCATGCTTATCTAAATTGAACCTAATTATGAGCCAATTAACCTGCACCCGTCTGCGAGCGCGGTGGAGACACGCAGCCTGGAGCGCGGGTGCCCTCTAGTTTCCCAAACTGCAGATGTCGTCTCTTTTTCCTTCACTGCTTAATTCTTCTTCTGTTTTCCTTTTCAGCCCCGCACCGAAAACCCCGGGCAGCAGCGGTGGGTTGAGTTGTGGGCGGTCTCATCCTGGCTGCGCTGTGGGATCCGAGGGGGACGCGGATGGAGTTGGGATGGGATGAGGACTGGATGGGATAGGGAGGGGAAAATATGGGGATGAGATGGGTTGGGGACAGAGGAGGGGTGGGAATGGGGATAGGAATAAAGGTGGGATAGGACAGGGATGGGGAAGAAGGGGAGGGGTCCCAACCCCCTCCCCGGCCGGGCCCCGCGGCCCCTCGGCGCGGCACGCAGGAAGGTACCAAACCCGCGGCGGGGGCCGACGGATGGGGGGGGACAGAGCTGGTCCTCCTCGCGGCTCACATCGCCCGTTCCACCTCCCCCTGTGGGAGCGGACGGCTCTGTCCCGTCCCACCCCCGCCGCATCACACCCCCTCTCCCCAACACCGCGGGGACGGAACCGGAGCCGCCCCCCCCCGCCGCCCCTATGGTCCGTCCCGCTGCTGCCGGCCCGTTGGCGTGGAGACGCGCGGCGCCCCCCTCCTGCCCCGCCCCCTGACCGCGCCTATTGGCCGAGACTCCATCCCGGCGGGTGGTGATTGGCCGCCGCCGCCGTCGCTCGGGCCGGGCGGCTCCGCGCCCCCTCCCTGGTCTCCCGCCGCCGCCGCCGCCGCTCCATTCATTCGCCGCCCGCCCGTGTCCGCTGCCGGCGCGACGGGGCGGCGGCGATGCACCGGGCGGCCGAGAGCTGCTGCCACCGCCGCCGCCCCCCCGCTGCCGGCCCGTAGCGGCGGGCGGCAGGGGGAAGGGGGCCTGATGGGCCGGGGCTAGGCCGGCGGCGGGCCGTGGCGGCGGCGGCGGGCGGTGATGCCGCGGCTCCCGGTGAAGAAGATCCGCAAGCAGCTGAAGCTGCTGCTGCTGCTGGCGCTGCTCACCTCGGCCGCGTGGTTCACCTACCTGCACATCAGCCTGGTGCGCCAGGGCCGCGCCCTCCGCCTGCCCTTCACCTACAACAGAGGTACCCCCCCCCCCCCACCTACACCCCCACCCACCCCACTCGGGGCTCGCTCCGTCCCCCCCTCGATGGGGTCACCTCGGGGCGTGGGGTGGGCTCGAGGTGGGGATGGAAGCATGGCTGGTGGTTGAATTGGGTGGCGGGCGGCTTTTGGAGGTCTGAGGTCTCGAGGGTGCGGATGCAGACGTTGGCAAGGAGCAGGGTGGGAAATTGAGGCCAGGGCGAGGATGTGCTGCGGGTTTTTGTGCTTTCTCTGTGCCGTGGCATAAAAATGATGCCCAGAGATGTGGGGATGTGGCTGCATGTCCTGGTCTGGAGTCCCATAGGGATGGGGTGACACTGTCTCTAGGGAGACAGCAAGAACTGGATGGAGGCTGTCTGTGCAAGACAACCCAAAGGGTGCCCAAGACCCAGTGCCCTGCTGCTGAGGATGCTGCCTGCCTTGCATCAGCCACCAGAAGATGCTTGGAAAGGTTAATTACTCATTAAACAGAGCAGCACTGAGCTGATGTGTCTTCAGCCTCCAGAAAGCACGGGCTGTGAGTTCCTGGCAGGAAGCGAGGTGGGGGGCCAGGCTAAAGAGTGCTTGGGGGTAGATGTGCCCCTAAGGAGTCCCCATGGCCTGGATGCTGCTCACGTGAGGACTTGGCTGGGAAGCATGCTGGCATTCTGTCCCTGATAAAATACTCCCCTTCCCTTATCTTCTACAAGTAGATAATTACCCTTCTCTGCCTAATTTAACACACAGGTTCCTCATCTGAAATAATGAGGCCATTACAGTGTTCTCCCAGCTGGAAACCCTGCTGAGTCAATGGGGTGGAAATGCTCTCATGCCAGGTGGGAAGAGAAAAAGAGAAAGAAAAAAAAAAAAGAGAAAGAACAGGAGGAAAAAGAAATAAATGATAGCAATGATGTAAAATGGCTCTTAGCAGAGTGCTTGCCTGGCTCTGCCACCTGGAGCAGCGACTGAACACATGCGGCTTTTGCCAGTGCTGATGGATGGGCTGGAATTTGGGTTTGGGGAAAGCTTTGGTGGCACCCTCAGGGCAAGATGTGTGTGCCTTGAGGAACATCTTTTGGTGGGCACAGTGGCACAGAGGGCTTTCCAAAGCCCTGTGAGCAGGGGTAGTGCTGGCTTGGGAAGCACCGAGGTAGTAAACTGCATTGTTGTTGGGTTGGAAGGGATCTTCAGACCTATCCAGTTCCAACCCCTTACCATGGGTGACGGGGTTGCCCAATGCCCCATCCAACCTTGAGCACTTCCAGGGATGGGGAACCTACAGCTCCTCTGGGCAGCTGTGCAGGGGGAACTGCCAACCCCGAAGGGAAGAGGTTGGGGAAGAAGAAAAAGCACCCCTCCTCAACATCTTTCATTAGCACCTCTATCTCTGCTAGACCCGAGCTGGGAGCACCCTGCCTGTCCCTCCCCTGATGGCTTTGGCAGCACACATGGCATCCCTAGCACATACTGGTGTGCTGCAAGGCCGGGTGCCTTTATTGCTTTCTTTAGGGGTGCGGGTAGGGGGCGAGGATTACGCAAGAGCCTTTGAAAAGCTTTGCTGGCCCTTGCAGAAGGGCAGCGGTGCCATCACTGGGCCGCTTGGTTTCCCCTTCGACCTTTCTCCAGGGGAGTCCTCGTCTTCCTCGCTGCCCTGAATTGGCTCTTTGTGAGCACTCCCGCCCTGCCAAGAGCTGCTGGGAGGGGAGGAGGAGGCAGGCAGACAAGCGAGCCCTGTCCTTGGGCAGCCAGGGCTGTCTCAGGGCTTTGGGGCTGGGGAATAAAGTGGCACGGAGCTGGGAAACGTGGCAGCGAGGGCTCCGAGCCATGGGGCTGGAACGGCTGCAGGGGCTGAGAGCTCGTGTTTATGGCTCCAGGGTTTTCAGCATCCCCTGAGCAATGCTCACCCTTGGGCTTATCCCCAAAGGAAGCCACTGTGTCCCCAACTGCGTGGTGGCACTTGGTCATCTGTGTGCCATCCTGTGGCCAGGAGCTCGGCTGTCCATGGTATGCTGGTGGCTGTCTCTTTTTGAGCTCCCGTTGCCTTGGCGATAGCAGGGCAGAAGGGATTTGGGCTGGGCAAAGGGGTTAGATGGGAGCTGGGGTTGCACAGGTCCCCCTCCCCCAATCACCTCCTTGAGGGAGGCTCTGCTGGATTGGATGCCAAATTTAGATTAAAAACAAAGGACGGGATCAAAGCATTCAAGACTGGTGGAAATGGGGTGCTTTGGAGGACCAGCATGGTTAGAGCACAGGGCTTGGTGTTGGCATCTCCAGATGGTTTCTTCGTGTCCCCCATCTTTCACACATGGGTTGAGCTGCTACTTCTCAGGGCCAGGAGGATCATCCTGGAAGGATCCAGCCCTGAAGGCACCTCGATGACTTCGATAATCAGGGCAGCCCAGTGTGCTGATGATTTGGGGGTCAATGGTGGAGGGGCTGCTGGTGGTTGGCTTGGAGGGAGATGTACCTTGCTTTGGCATCTCCCTTTCAGTGGGGTGTTTTTGCTGCGGGATTGGGAAGAAGAGAGCACATGCTCCCCTCTGGAGAGATCTGTCAGTCAGGAGCACCGAGCTACATCTTAAGTTCCCATTTGCCCTTCTCTGCATGTGGGTCACTCATGGGGTGGGTGCGGTACCCTTCACCCCGAGAACTGCTGGCTTTTAGGGTGCAACCAACCCCCAAATCCCTCAGCCCTGGAGCCTGAGGAGCCAAATCCCAGCACCCAGGAGGTATTTAGGAACTGTATTCTGTTTCCAGCACAAGATTTCAATGCAGACTCAGTGTTTTACATCCATATCCTCAATGGCCCCAAACCCCACCTGGCTGTGAGGTGCTTGGAAATTCGGGGCTGGGCTGGATTTCTGGGATCACCCAGATGTTTGGCACCCTTTGGGGAAGGGAGATGAGAGGGGCTGCCCCTCCCCAGTCAGCATCTCTCAGGAGCCTTTTATTCTTGCTGCTGCCTCGCTGCAGGGATGAGAGCTGAACAATACTGCTCCACAGCGCCTTTTGTCCATGCTGTAGGGTTGGGCTTCCAGTGGCCTTGGCTTTGGGAAGCTCCTGGATTTGGGGAGGAGAGTGAGATGAGGGGGGTTCATTCCCAACCTGCAGCTGGCTGGAAGCGATGCTGGCCTTTCCTTCCCTTTCTCAAGGAGGGGTTGTTTATTTTCAGTTACTGCACGTTGCAGCCGGGCTGATTAGCATTTGTTGGTTTCCTTTTTTTTTGGGCAGAGGCTGTCCTTGACTTTCCTATCCAATATTTGAATTGCAGAAGAACAAACATCGCTGTGGAAACCTTCTTCCGTGGCTTTGCTAGCTTTTTTGTTTTTTTTCCTCCTCCTGGGTTGCTGCCACATCTCTGAGCACACCCTGTCCCCGCTGGGGAGATTTGTAGTGGCAGGGACAGGGTACAGGTGAAAACATTGACAAAAGAGCATCTCTTGCTGCTGTGTCCCCATAGAGAGCCCTTCCTGGGTGACATGGTTGTCTTGAGGGTGGGCTGGGGGATTTAGGAACAGCTGCTGCTCTGCTTCCTTCTTGCTGATGGAGAGGTGGGGAGGTCTCAAGAGCTGGATCCAGTCCCACTCCTCCCTGCGACGCTCCCCATCCCCATCGAGGCTGAGATGGGTCCGGGGGAGGAACGATGTGGGTCTGAAGACATGGGAGGGAGGCAGAGAGCTGCCAGCAGAAAGCTGGGGCTGCCAGGGCTGAATAATGGCTGAGAGCAGAATAAGGGGGCTTTAGAGCTTAATTTCCTGTTCCCGCGCCGCAGCCGCGCTGAGGATGGGATTTGTGCTGCCATCTCCAAGGAGATGTGAGCTGTGCGGCTGCTCGAATGCTAATGGCATCAGTGCACGTACATCAGGAGGCTGCAGGGTCTGGGGGCTCCCCAGCCCCGTCCTGGGGCAGGCAGGAGCTCCTCACAAGTACCAAGTGAGATGATAGAGAACGTGGGAGAGTCTTGGTGACACCGGCCTCGCTGTTCCTGCTGACTGTGGGAGCCCAGCGTTGCCTGTGGGCTCCGCACTGGAGTTTCTCACCAGGCTATGGGTTTGGCATGGAGTCCCCACTGTGGAGCTTTTGGGGTTGTGGTGGACATGGAACAGGCTGCCCAGGGCAGCGGGATGGCCGTGAGCTGCTGGAGCTCAAGAAGGTAGCGCTCTTATGAAGATGATTTGACTCCTGGTTGCCTTACATGGAGCCAGGAGGTTGGGCTTGATGATCATCACGAGTCCCTTCTGCCTCAGGATGTTCTGTGATTTTTATGGTGCTTGGGCCGACTTTTGTTCGGTGCCATCCCGACAGCTGGATGGGGAGCTGAGGTCCCGCCAGAGCTTATCCCATCTGACATAAAAGGGCTGCTGTGAGAAGAGTAATTAAAAGCAATGCTGATGAGCCACCACAAGCTGCTTAGTATGAACGTAATGAAGGGAATCACAGCCGGGGCTCATCCTGTCCGTCTCTGCTGCGGCCCCTGGAGAGGCCCAGGAGCATCTGGGGCTGGAGGAAGCAGCCATGGTCTCACTCATCAGCTCCTGTGTTTGCTTTGCAGATGGGGAGCGGCTGGGGGAGGTGACGGACCCCGGCAGGCAGCCAGCGGTGGTCCTGGCAGCAGCACGGCAGAGGAAGGCTGAGGACTCCAGTGAGAGCCACGAGGAGGAGCAGGTGAGAATGAAAGAGCTGTGGTGGGGCCGAGGACCAAGGTGGGATGGCATCTGTGAACATTCCTGGTCTGTGTTCCCTACTGAACACGTGGCCGAGTAGAGCAGGGTGCCCCGAGCCTTGTGTGGATCTGAGGGTGGACAATCTTTTTGGTTTTCTCGAACAGCCCTGATGGTGGAAATTAAGCTCCCTGACAACCAGTTGAAATTTTCAGCGTTGTGACTCATGCCTTGCCCTGTCTGGAAAGTCTGGCACGATCTGCATCTGTTGATCCTTGAGCCTGTTGACCATAACTCGTTGGGTCATCCATGTCATTCCAATTCAGAGACAAGGGTGTTGTGTGGGACAGTGTCAAAGGCAAGTGGGATGCCTGGTGGAGCATCTGAAGGGCTTTCTGAACCTGGAGCAAACAACTGCAGACTGAAAACTGAAATGAGAAGCTTTCTTCCTGGTGTGCTCTCAGCCAGGCATTGGTTCAGATCTTTCCGTTGGCACCACTGCTCTTTTGTTTGTTATCTTTTATTGTTGTGGTGTCCCCACCTGCTTGCAGGACACTCTGGCCCTGATGCTGTAGCGTTATGGCGAGGCTGCTCTGTAATTGCACCCTGGCTTTCCCAGTGAGCACAATTATGTCTCCTCCGTACGTAATAATGCCTCCGAAGAGCATTGCTCCCCCTCCTCCAGAACACTAGTGATGTCATTTAGGAAAAGTTTGCTAATGATTTCCTTGGCACTGCGTGTTGTAACGGGCTGTGCTTTGTGCCGTGGTTCTCCAGAAGAGCCCAGCTCCCTCTTCAGCAAGCTGGGGGCAGGTGACTCTCCCCCTAATCCCTCTAAATTACAAGACACAAGTGATCGGATTATTCTAATCCCCTTTAAAGGAAGAGGGAGAGTGGGGAGGCACCCTGCTGCCTCTGCCTGGAGGCACGAGTACAGATCGCATTATCGCCCAAGCTCCTGCTCTTTTGGAAGCGGAGCCCAAAACAGTCCCTTTCCAGTGGGCTGCTAGACCAGCATTTAGGATGAACAGAAAACAATGCTGTTTTGGGACAGGAGGGTTTTTGGCAGAGGATGGGAAACGAGTTGAGCTGGAACATTTTGAAGCCCTTCTCTCTGGGATGCCTCGCCAACACTCTTTCGTAGCAAGGTGCCCCACTTTCCTTTGCGTTCAGCCTTGAAAGCTTTCCCCTTGGTGTGGAAACTCTTGACATCTCAAATGAGCTATTCAGGCATAAGGAAGCCTGCTGCGAGCACATCGGAGCAGTGTGCTGGCTGTGGCCCACGCTGCCCCTTACTTCTCATCCCTCATCTCCTGCTTCCTTGGCAGAACGACGGACAGGATTTGGATGGATGGTTTTCCAGGGGCTCACGAGCCACCAGACATCCCAAACTCAATCTGACCAAGCAAGCTCTGCCCTGGGATGAGAAGGTACGTGGGCAGGGGAGTGATGGTGGAGGCCATGACCACGGTGTTGAGGGATGGGGAAGAATCATGTGGTCTCCTCCTGGTACCAGTGAGATGGGTGATGATGGGGCTGGGCTTTTGCTGTTGTATCTAGAAGGGGGACAGTCCCTTTGTGAGCCTGCTTGGGATCCGTAAGGGTGACCTCACAGCAATGGGAGGAAGATAATCTGCTAGGTTTTGGTGTTGTGAGCACAGGGTTGGCCCTTACGGTATCCCTGGGAGGTGAGCTGCTCATCTGTCCCCTCATTTTGCAGTACAAGGGGAAAGCAAACCTGCATGTTTTTGAAGACTGGTGTGGAGGAGCTGTGAGGCACCTGAGGAAGAACCTTCATTTTCCACTCTTTCCACATGTGAGTCCCAGACCTGATGGTGGTGGGTTGGAGGGAGGGTCTGCTCGTCCCTCTTCATGGCTTGCAATCTTTTGGGTTCGCTTTGTGGCAGGTGATTGCCACCAGAGCAGATCTGAGTGGTGATGGGTCCTCTGTGTCCGCTCTGTTTTTGGGGTATGAAGCCCCAGGAGGACGAGGAGTGTATAATGTTGGCACAAGGTGTGAACTGTTTGTGCTTTGACATCCCCAGACCCGCACCACGGTGAAGAAGCTGGCCGTGTCACCCAAGTGGAAGAACTATGGGCTGAGGATTTTTGGCTACATCCACCCCTTCAAGGATGGTGAGTGGGGATCTCGGGCCTCTTCTCCCCTTGCAGTGGTGTGGGGAAGCTGCCCCTTCTTGGGACACACAAGGGTGGAAAGGGTGTTGGAGAGTCACTGGCTCCCGGGCTGGAGGGTCTCTCTGGAGCAGAGATCCTTTTCCATGGTTTTGAACAAAGCTGAAGCAGTAGTTGATCTGCAGCACCATGTTAGCTCTGCCCATCCATCCCTCCATTTCCCCATGCCACAAGGGAACACCATCGCCTTCATCCACCCAGCCTAGGCCACCAGCACTGCTCTATGCCTCTCCTATCCTCAGGTGATTTCCAGTTTTCTGTGGCATCAGATGACAATTCAGAGTTCTGGCTCAGTTCTGACGAGAGCCCGTCCAACTCACGGCTGGCTGCCTTTGTGGGCAAGGTATGTATGTTCTGGGGATGCTCAAGCTCCTACTGAGAACTTCTCCTCACTTGGGGTGCCTCTCTCCTCACTTCCACGTTGCCTTGTGGGGATCCCCACATCCTGGTTATAGCCACCAAAGCTCATGTCGTAGAATCATAGAATTATTGGAGTTGGATCCAGTGGAGTCTGCAGCTTGATCAGGTTGCTCAGAGCCTGGCCCAGCAGCCTAATGTCCCAGGGTGGGAGCTGGATTTTCCTGGGAAACTGGAAAACCTATGGTCTTGAGCCATTCATATGCTTTTGGGATCTTGCTGTTCATGGCTGGTGACAAGCTCCCGTGCCAGGAGTGCCAGCAGATGTGGGGATAAAGGGGCTCTGGGGTGAAGCCTTGCCTAATGTGCCTTTCTGCAGCATGGCACGGTGCCCAATGGAGGGAGAGAAGAGCTTCTTGCTGTCTGGATGGATTTGGGCTTGTGCCTGTTTAGCTGGCAGTTCTTAGCTGTTCATTTTTTCCTATCCCCAGCTGGGTACCGAGTGGACGGCTCCAGGGGAGTTCACCAAATTCAGCTCGCAGGTCTCCAAACCTCTACGGTAAGCTCCATGCTGATCCTGACCAGCTCCCACCACAACCCCTTCCCAAAACACCCAGCACTAGCTCACACCTTAAAGATGCTGGATGCCACGAGTTAGGGTTCCCTTTTTCTACTGAAACAGTGAAGCTGCTTGCAGATATCCCTCTCACCCTGCCTTTCTCCCTACCCCGACAAGATTTAGCAGCACATGAGCAGGACAGAGATGGTTTCCAGCAGTGACTCCCCTGGCACGGAGGATCCAGGGGCTCCATCCCATTGCCCTGGCAGCAGTAGCAGCAACGTTTCCTAACCAGCCTCTCCCTTTCTTGTGCAGCCTTATGTCGTCCAGGCGCTACTACTTTGAGCTGCTCCACAAGCAAGATGACCGAGGCTCGGACCACGTGGAAGTTGGCGTGAGCATATATCCCCCTGTGCTGTTTCCAGGCTTGCTTTAGCACTCTCCATGGCCCCATTCCACCCCCTCTCCCCCCTTTATTTTTCCCCCTTGCCATGTGCAGAAGAGAATTGGGCTGGCAGGGGAGGATTCTTTTTTGGAGGAGCCCACTCTGTGGATAAGATGGGGACAGATGGGTACCATCTGGGATGCTGACAGCTGCCCTGTGGAGCAGGGTCCCTTTTTTCTTTCCCCACCCCTCCTTACCAGCGATTTCAGATCTGAACTTGCCCCACTGGCTGCACAGCCCTGCTGTTCTCAGGAGCTCAGGCTTTCTTTTGTTTTTTTTCCTTTTCTGGGAGAGGAAGATGTTGGCTCTTTCGCAAAGGTTTCCTTTTTTCCAAACACTCATTAATCACTGGAGTCAGACTTGTGCCAGCAAAGCATCTCAGAGGCTGACAGCTCCCCTTTCTCACCTTTCTCCTCCCCAGTGCTGAGGAGTGCTCTGTCTGGGTGCGTGCAGTGTTGATGAGATCTGAATTTCTGATGTGGAAAAACAAAATGAGAGGGGGAAGTGTTTTTCTTTTTTTTTTTTGCTGGAGGGAAGCCTCTCAGGTGCACGTAGAGTGACAACAAAGGACCCTAATGCATCCCTTGCTCTGGGTATGTGAGGGCTTGTCTGTACAAAGCCTCGCATCCATTTGGGGCATGCTTTTAAATGGCAGCCAAATCAGTGCAGGCATCTGTGAAGACCCTCTGAAGTCAAAGCATATTTGCTTGTTGTTAATGTGCCCCAAATCAGCTGAAGCTGGTCTAAAAGCAGCAGCAGCAGCAGGGATCTTCAGGGGGTTACTTCAGTCTGTGCCTGTTCCTGCTTTTGCCAACGCAGGTCTCTGTGGTGTGCAGCACTGGAGAGAGGCAGGGTAAGGAGGAGGTGATTTAGGGGTCAGTGAATGCCAGCTGTGAGTCAGGGTCTTGATCCCACATTTTTGCTGCCCTGGTGATGAATGCTGGTTGGGAAGATGCTGCTGCCTGGCCCAGAAGAACCACATGGGTTTGGGATGTGTGGCAGCCAGGGGGTACCCCACTTCTGGGAGCCTTCTCTTCTCTGGACATGCAGGGAACAAGCCTAAAGCACTGTGCTTTAAGGCATGAGATAGGTCTGGACCTGTGCTGGGATAGGGTCAGCCCTCCTTCTCGTTCCACTGCTGTGGTGTTGGGGTTGAGGATGGTTCCTGGGAGCTGAGGGTGGAGAAGGATCCATCCTCCCACTGATCCTCCATGTCTTTCTTTCCTAGTGGCGAGTTTTCCTCCCTAGTTTGAAGTTCGAGGTGATTGACTCCTCCTACATCTCTCTGTACGCAGGTAAGGGACCATCCCAGGTGCTTGCAGCCAGCAAACCACCATGGTGGGCTCAAAACGTTGGTTGCAACCAGATGCAAGGGAAGATGGCTCAGAACCCACCAAGGGCTTCTGCTGGATAGCAGAAATGAGGCTGCAGCGGGTAGAGGTGATGCTGTGGCCCTCCCATAAATGGGGTGTGGAAGTGGTGTGCCACAGAAATGCAGCTCCTGTGGCTGCTGCTCTCCAGCCTCCTCCTTGCTAACGAGGCTTGGCTCTTTGGCAGGCAGCTCTGCTCCTTGGCCCTGAGTTATGAGGAGCTGTCATGGAGGTGGGAATGTATGGCGTGGGATTTAATTAAATCTATAGATCTTTTGCTTCCTGCCCCTTCCCGGCTGTGGCAGCAAGAAAGAACTTGATGGATGGGTCCTGCCCTGCTGCTCAGTGCACATGAGGACTGGTCATCAAACACACCCTGGAAGGTGTCACTGAAGCAACTGCAGGGATCAATGGGGAGAAGAGGGGTGGAGGGGCAGGAGATGGATGAGGTGCAGATAAATTTTTTATCAGCGCCAATGTTCTCCAGCTTCCCAGCTCCCTTGGAACCCAGCAGCGTTTTCCAGGGATAAGCCAAACTTCACTTTTGAGTGCCTGTCTCCAGGGCTCAAAGCTCTGCCCCTTCCCTTGCACCAGTGTTTTCCTTATTTGGCTGCATGAGGATGCAATGTCATGTGTCCCACGTCTCCCCGCACTCCAGCATGTCCCTGTCACACAGTGGAGCGTTTTGGGTGCTGCATTTGGGATCTGCCTGCTTCCTTGCTGTGTCTTTGAATACTGGCAACAGGCAGCTCCACCTGGGACCAAGGTGACCCGGGACGTGGTGACCTCCCTTAGTGGCATTCTGGGGGCTGGTGAATAGCCAAGAACAACGTGTTACCCAAATCCTTCAACAGGAGAAGGGCAGAAACCAAGCTCATGTTGTATTTACCTGTGGCTTGAAGGGGAAGAACATCCAAAGCTTAATCCCTGTGTCCCTGGGAGTCAAAGCCTCTGAGTGTGTTCTGTCTCTTGTGTTTGTAGTGGGTGATGCTGAGATCAGCTGTACCCTTTTCCTATGTGTCATTAGTTGATAGCAATAATCATTTGGTTAGTCACAGGGTCTGCAGGTGGGCTGGAGGAGTTGGGTTTGCCTTCCAAAGAAGTAAGTTAGGTGGGGACCTATGGGACACGCTGTTCCCCATGGGGGTGGCACAATTTGGGGATGCAGTGCATGTGTTTGTGCATGTGCCTCCTTTTGAGGGTGCCATCCCTCGTGTCCCGAGTCAGTATCCCTGATGGGTAAGGGGGATACAGGAACCGACACTGAGTGGTGGTGTTCAACCAGGATCCTCCTCCACAGCCTTTTGGGGGATCCCAGGGCTCCCCTCATCCAGAGGATGATCCTGTGGTGTACCGGGGGTTCAGTCACCGTCCTCTCCTCCCTCAGATGAATCATCCTTGAAGATGAACCACGTGGAGCACATCCCACGGTCCCTGGCCAGCCACAGTGGGAGCTACCTCTGGGAGGCACAGCGGGACGAGCACGGGGCTGACATGCTCAAGTCTGACCCCAGGGATACCTTCTTCCTCAGTAAGTGGACGGGGCTTTACACTGCTCCATGACTTTCTTTGGTCCCTTCCAACCCAAACCGCTCTGTGACTCGATGAAGAAGGCAGGACCTGGATGCTCTTGGTACCCAGAGCATCCTCTACCTTCTGCCCATCTCTGGGCTGGAGGACATCTCTACTTGGGGGCAATCTGGGCTACAAACGGTAACGTGAGATGGGCACAGGTTGGGTTGAGCACTCCTGCCTCTCCTCAGCTCCTGCGATAGAGCCGTCCCGTGTGGAGAATGTGCTGGTGCCCTGTGCCTACAGCCCCACCTACGTGGTGAAGGACTTCCCCATCGCCCGCTACCAGGGCCTGCAATTTGTAAGTGTCTCTCTGTGATGCCTGCCTGGGAGGGGAACTTGCCAAAGCTCTTGCCCCTATGGCAGGTCTTGGTTTGCCTGCGGTGTTTCAACCTGGTTAAAATTCAGGAGAAGATATCTTTTGGTGGAGGGCCAGGTTGAGCCTTCCTCTCTTGACTCAGATGGGTTTGGGAGGAGCGCTGTGTGGTGTGTTTGGGGTGCTGGGATGAAGCCAGCTGGGTGCGCTGGTGATGTGCTTGGCTTCCCAGGTCTACCTCTCATTTGTGTACCCCAACGACTTCACGCGCCTCACTCACATGGAGACGGAGAACAAATGCTTCTACAGAGAGTCCCCGCTCTATTTGGAGAAGTAAGTGTTGGTGTGCATCCCCAAGCCCCATCCACAGCCACCCTGCCCCTGTCTGCCCCTCTCTTATCTCTGGGACCTCATTTTTCATCTCTGTCTCTCAGGTTTGGTTTTTATAAGTACATGAAGATGGATGAGGAGGAGGAGGACCCACGTCAGCGAGCGTTTCTCTTCCTCAACTCAGACAGTGAGTCATGTCTGCCCACTGGCAGCTCTCAGTGGCTTGGCACGGGGCTGACGACCTGGCATCCCAACCCGACAGCCCAGCTGATAGGAGATGGAATGCATCAGTGTCTCTCCAGTGATATGCTGGAGGAGTTAATTAGCCAAGGTTTGGAGGGGTTAATTAGTCTTTAGCACCCATTCCTGCTGAGTGTCACTCAGTGCTTGCCTGTTCTGAGTATCCTTCACACAGGGACAGTTTTCACGTTGATCTCCCTAAGGAGACAAGCTTTCCCTGCTTGTCCCTAGCCATCGTGCCGCAGAGCAGCCTGGACCCTCGAGAAACCTATTGCTGTCTTTGTTCCCTAGATTTTCTTGATGATGATGAGGAGGATGAGGATACAGTGGACAGCCCTGAGGCCACAGACCCACCTCCCAAAGGCAGGAAGAATGTGGAGCCAGTACCTGGATCCCAAAGGAAGGAGATTCCCTCTGTCACCAGAGATTACGGGGACTACCTGGACTACTACAGCTTCCGCCACAAGCAGAGTCAGGCACGGGATGAGGTGGGCATGGGAAAGTGGAGCGTGCCCCCTTCCACTTCCATCCCTACGGCCACTCCTGAGGGTCCCCGTGGCAATGGGGACAGAGGACCTATGGGGGAGAGAGTCCCTGGGAGGATGTTGCGATGGTTACCCCAGGAGCCCAGCGAGGAGGACGAGCTGGGGCTGCTGGTGTCTTCCAAGCGTGCTGGGGCCCTCAGCCCCCAGCCTCACCTCTCTGCTCCCATCTTTGGTGGCAGAGCCAAAACACCAGGTCCCAGCAAGAACGTAGTATCCAAGGAGGACAAAAAGCCTCAGAAAGCCCAGGAGAAGGTGTACGTGACCAGGCTGCGGCCAGGCAAACGCAAAACCCCAGCCCAGGATCCCGCCTTCCCCAGCATCTTCCTTTACCCAAAGCCTGTGAAGAAAGTGCACCTTCACTCCAGGACTCCTCAGAAGCACCCCATCACCTCCAGCAAGCTCCGAGCAGCCCCTGGCCACCGGACCCCTTGGCTCTTGAGCAACATCTCCAAAGAGAGAGACACGGCCAGGAGGAAGAGCAGCAGGGTGGGTGACAGGAGGTGGCAGCTGGTGAGCAAGCGAGAAGAACTGGGGGCTGAGGGGATCTTCAGCAAGGAGACACACAAAGACGTGACCGCTGCCCCGGGCAGAATGGTGTTCACCACCCATTCCAACTCCTCTGAGGTGATGCACTCGCAGGGGACACGGGTGACGTCCTTTCTGAAGACGTCAGAGGTGACAGCATCCCAGCAGGAGGGAAAGGGCCAGGAGGAGGAGGAGGAGGAGGAAGAGGAGGTGTCAGACTACAGCTATGAGACGGGGGAGCTGCCACAGAGCTGGCTGGAGGACTCCATCAACTGGCAGAGGACATTCAGCGTCAGCTCGGTGGACTTTGAGCTCCTGCGCTCCGACTGGAATGACCTGCGCTGCAATGTCTCCGGCAACCTGCAGCTGAGCGAGAGTGAGGTGGTTGACGTGGTGGCCCAGTACATGGAGAAGCTCAACGAGAAGAACGGGGGGTAGGGAGGCAGCAGGGTGCGGGTGGGAAGTGGGGGGCTTTTTGGGACCAGGTGGGCTGGACATTGGGTTAGAGTCATAGAGCATCCTGTGTTGGAAGGGACCTCTAAAGATCATCAGGCCCGAGCTGTGGGGGGTGGGAAAAGGCAGCCTAGATGGGATGATCCAACACTTCATCCTACCATACCTTGAAGACCTCTGGGGTGGAGATGCTGCTGTGTCCCTGGGGAGTTTTTTTTTTCTCACTGACAAAACCTCTCCCAGTACAGTTTGTACCTGTTGCACCCTCTGTCTGGCTCCTAGGGAAGAGGTGGCCTCTGTCCTCTTTCTAGCTGCCCTTTAAGAGCTGCAATACATGATGAGCCCTTCCAGAGCCTTTTCTTCTCCCATGTGGAAGAAAAAAAATGACTGTTTGAGGCTTTCCACATAGGACAGGTTAACTCCAGACCTATGGCCATTTTTGTGGCCCTCCCTCAGACCCTCTTCAGACTGTACTGGGCTCACCATGCTCTCAAGTGCAGCCTGCTAGCCAGCGTCCAGCAGCTCACAACAACCCCAGCTCGATCTGTATTTCAGCCATTTCACCTGTTTCTCCTTCCCCCCAACAGCATCTACACCCTCCTGAGGATCATCAACGTGGAGAAGCGCCGGGACACGGCCCGGGGCAACCGCTACCTGCTGGAGCTGGAGCTGGCAGAGCGGGGCCAGCGGACGGTGCGGCTCTCTGAGTACGTCTATGTCCTCTTACACCAAGGCAATCAGGATGACAGTGCTGAAGCCAACCCTGAGGGGCCAGCCCTGGGGGCCACTGAGGCCCAGCCAAGCACCTGGAGCATCCTCTATGGGAAGCCCATTCTGTGCCAGCCTCTGCAGCTGAGCTGGAAGCAGGACATCATGGTGCACTTTGTGGTACCTGGTAGGTGACAGCGGGACGCATCTCTCCGGAGTGTTTCTTGCTGCCCACAGTGTTCTCTGGTGGGATCTTGCATCTTCCTGGCAGATCCCAGGGGCTGCAGGCAGCCAGGAGGGCGTGGGGTATGGCTCTGTGCCGGGCATTGGAGTTAAGGGATGTGCCCATAGCTGTGGTACCACCAGGTTGTCTTTTCCTAAGGCAGATGCCATCGTGGCTTTCAGGAGGCCAGACCCATAGCGATGTCGAGGTTGTCTGATGTAATGTGACAGGCTGGTGGTTTGGGTGGTTTTTGGGACCTCTACTGTGGGGATCCTAAGGTCTGAAGGATGTTTGTGGCTGTGCCCGGCAGTGAAGAACCAAGCGCGCTGGGTCCAGCAGTTCATCTCAGACATGGTCGGCCTGTATGATGTTACGAAGGATGCCAACTTCAACGTCATCCTGGTGGACTTCGACAGCGATGACATGGACGTCGAGAAAGCCCTGCGGGATGCCCGGCTGCCTCGGTAACCCATCCCAAGGACCCCCTGCATCCCACCGTGGTGGTGGTCTACAGACAAGCAGGCCATCCTGGTGGTGTTGTCACAACCACTGGCTTGAGGTGGCTCCTTTCTTTGTAGAGTCATAGTAGGATGGTTTGGGTTGCGTGGGACCTTAGAGCCCATCTAGTTCCAGCCCCCTGCCGTGGGCTGGGCTATCTCCCACTAGACCAGGTTGTCCAAAGCTCCATCCAACCTGACCTTGAACACCGACGGGGACAGGGCACCCACAGCTTCTCTGCCAGTCCCTCACTACTTTCTGGGTAAAGAATTTCTTCCTAGTGTCTAACCTAAATCTACTCTCCTTTGGTTTGACACTGTTTCCTTTTCTCCTGTTACCACACTCCCTGATAGAGTCCCACATCAGCTTTCCTGTGGGCCCATTTAGGTACTGGAAGGCTGCTAGAAGATATCCCTTCTGCTCTGCTAATCCCTGACTTTCTCTTTGGATCTGCCCTGGCCCAGGAGCATTACCTTGCACTCAGCCTTGTTGAAGTTCACACAGGCCCATCCCTCCTGGCCTGTTGAGGTCCCTCTGGATGCCATTCCTTCTCTCCTACATATCTATCCCCACATGTCTTGGTGTCATCCACAGACTTGTGGAGAGTGCCCTCAATCCTGCTGTCCACATCACCAACAAAGGGTGTTAAATAGCATTTGTCCCCTCGAGGAGCTCCCTTCTCATCACCAGTGCTAACTGCCCTGCTCTCCCCCTTCAGCTACCAATACCTACGGCGCACAGGGAACTTTGAACGCTCAGCAGGGCTGCAAGCTGGCGTGGACATGGTTGAGGTGAGGACCCACTGCTCCCCTTGGGGCTTCCGGAGCTTCTGGTGTGGCTTGGCCGCGAGCCTCCCACTTCTGTCTGTCTCCTCCTGCAGGATGGGCACAGCATCGTGTTCCTGTGCGACCTGCACATCCATTTCCCCCCCAACATCCTAGACAGCATCCGGAAGCACTGCGTGGAGGGGAAGCTGGCCTATGCGCCCATTGTCATGAGGCTGAGCTGCGGCAGCTCCCCACGGGAGCCCAATGGTGAGCTGTTCCCCTGCCCTGTGCCACCTTCCGGCTGGGTGATGTCACCCATGTGCCCGAGTGGTGCTGGGTTTGGGTTGCAGTCAGGATTGGGTGGGTTTGTTCCACTTTGGTGTGATGAGATTTGAGCTCAAGGGTTCTCCAGAACTTGGAGCTGTGGACCCTGGTAGGAGGTGGCAGTGATGGGTGACAGGGAGGGGGGGGATTGGAAGAGAGATTGGGTTGGGGTGCGAGCATGAATGTGGCTTCCTGGGAGCGATGGTTTAGTGGGATGGGGATCTCACTGCTCCTCCCTCCAGGTTACTGGGAGGTAAATGGCTTTGGCCTCTTCGGCATCTACAAGTCAGACTTTGACCGCGTTGGAGGGATGAACACAGAGGAGTTCAGGGACCGCTGGGGCGGGGAGGACTGGGAGCTCCTGGACAGGTGAGGCTGGAGGCACCAGGATCCCCGTACCCCCTCCATAGCAGTGCTATGGCTGCGTCCCTCCCCTCATTTCCCTGAGTCCATCTGTGTGGCTGCAGGGTCCTTCAGAGCGGGCTGGAGGTGGAGCGCTTGCGTCTCAGGAACTTTTACCACTATTATCACTCCAAGCGCGGCATGTGGAACGCCCACAGCAAGAAGTCACCCAAGGATTAACAGCACCCTGAGCCCAGCCCACGTCCAGCAGACCACCGTTGGTGCCCATGTCCCCAACCCTCACCCCATGGCTGCCGGTGCCACTGGGGTCTCCAAATGAACCATGGTTACTTTGGGGTGGATCTGGGGAGGGAGGGTGGGCGAAAGTGGGATGATGGATTTTTTTCATATGGGTCTAATTTCTTAGTCAGAAATGAATTTATTAACTCATTAGAGCTGGGTTGGTGGGCGTCCTGCTGTTGGGAGGGGTGAAGCCTCCAGGCTGGGGTTGTGCCACACTGGGGATGCTGGAGGGGGTAAAGTGGTACCAGCACTAGCTCTGTATCCTCTGCACAGTGCCAGGCTGGAGGGCAGAGCTTCTGTGGGGGGGCTGCTGGAGTAGGTACCCTTGGGGTGGGGGTACAAGCCTTTCGAGGCTGCCTATATCCTCTGTGGCACCCCCGGAGCCAGGTGGTCACCTTGGAGGGGAGAAAGCTCTGCCCTGGCTGCTGTGGCTGAGTTGGGCAAGGGGGCAGAGCCCTCTTTCTGGCTCCCATCAGCAGGGTGGGCTGAAGGGGGGGGAGGGTGGGAAGGGCAGAGCCCGAAGCAGGTACCAGGAGTGGGGAGAGCAAACGATGGTTCCAAGCTAATTTCTGTGAAATTATGAGGTAGGAAGCTGTTTTCAGGAAGTTCTGTCTGTTTTCTTCTTTGTTGTTGTTGTTGTTGTTGTTCTGTTTTATGTTTTGTTTTCTTTTTTTTTTTTTGCTTGTTTTTTTTTTAAATTCTTAAAAATTAAAATGGATGTCTTGGCTGGGATTTCCCTCCCGCAGTGTCACCCTCTGCCTCATGGCCCTGTTCCCAGCCTGCTCTGCACACACAGATGCAGGAGGGAAGGGGAGGAGGAGGAGGAGGAGGCAGCCATGTGCCTTTGATGCCATGATGCACGCTCAGGCTTGCAGAGGGAGCTCGGAGAGCCTCCACCCCACACCTGGGTCTCACCCTGCTGCAGGAGCATGGGCTAAAACCACCCCGTGGTGTGGCAATGTTGGGTGCTACCAGCCCTTAGAGCATCCCAGGAAGGAGTCCCCAGAGCTCCCTCTGAGTTTGCCCGTGGGGTCAGTCCCTGCAGTGGGGTTTTCTCCCCCGCAGTGCCACTCCTCTGCTCCTCTCTTCGCCCAGTTCCCTGTGTTTTTGAGCTTTTCTTTTTTTCCTTAAGCACTTTGTTGTGGGCGAGGGCTCTGCCCGCTGCACCAGGAGGTGGCCTGGGGGTGGAGAAGTCCTGGGCTGGGTGGATGGCACGATCCCCAAAGCCACTTCTCCTTAGGCACAACTTTTCCAGCTGCTGGGGGAGGGCTGAGCTGCCTCTGGAGCTCCCTGTGGGGCCATCAGCACTGAAGGTTGCTTAGCACTGAGCCTGCATGGTGGTGATGGGTTGATGATTTGACATGGTGATCTTCAGATGTCATTTTCAGCCTTCATGATTTCCAGTTTCCTACAACCCAGAGCCTCTCCAGTGCTGTGTTGGAGGTCTCCATTTTTTTCAAGGAGGGATAGGGAGAGGCATTTGGCTCACCTTGCCCCAGAGGGAATGTCATGTTGGGGCTTGCTGGGTCTTGCAGGGTGGGGGGGAGGGGGGACACAGATGAACCCCAGCCCCAAGTGAGTGGCTCAGCATGTCCCTATAGGGCTGAGCAGAGGGATGGTGGTGGGCAAAGGGGATTGGCAACTGCTGGCTGTGGTGCTGGTGGGAGCAATGGCCCTGGAACTGGTTTGGCTTGTTTGGAATGCTCCCTCTCAGCTTATCTGGGCTTCAAAGGGATCCTGCTCAATCCCACACATGCAGACATGCTCCCTGGGAGCCTCCAGGGTGTGGGGGAACCCCCTGCCCCAAAGGCTGTGCCCCCCACCTCTCCCTCCACTCCCTCTTCTCTTTTGGAGCCCTCCTTATCAGGTTCCCCATGCCAGGTCAGGGGATTCAATGGAATCTTGATGGAAAGACACTTTGGCCAAAGACCACAGGGGTGGGGACCAAAGGTGCTTCCCAGAGCATCGTGAAAGTGTGGGACCTTTGTTGGCATCAGATCCAGGAGAGGTGGGTCAGTAGGGCATCACGCAGAGCCGCCACCCTCCCCTCCAAGCTCCAAAAGTGCAAACCTGACTGAGAGGCAAGCGGGTTTGGAGCTCACATGCAAAACAACGGTGAAGGGACTGGTTGGGTAAGCTCCTGGGGCGGGCCCTGCCGCGGCCCCACGCCCACCACCGCGCAGACAGCATCGCCGACCCCACGCCGGGGCTCGCCAACAGCACCCAGGGGTGCACCCAGCCTGAGGATGCTGCAGGGCACCAGCCCTGTGGGGCCACCCAACCAGGTAAGTGGCTCTCGGGAACGTGGCTGTCCCCAATGCGGGCTGACATCGTGCCAGGGGACACGGGTGCCATTGGGAAACTGATGGAGCCATCCATCAGCTGCTCAATCCTGGCCAGCTCTGGCCAAGCAGCGTTTTTGACCCCTCCCCAAAGTCCTCGTGCCTCGCTTTCCCTGCTGTGAAAGGGACGGTCTGGGCACATGTGCTGCTGCTACTGCTGTTGGCCACTCCCTGTTCCTGGTGGCATTGGTGGCTGCGGGACCCGATTTTTGGGGACAGGCACCCAGTGGGGCTTCGGGGGCAGCAGGTATTGGTGTACAGCATGGGGGCCATGGTGCTGATCACCCCACAGAGGGTTGCCTTGGGGTGCAATTCATGGCGTGTCCATGCTGAGATTATTCATTGCTGCATCTCCACATGCAGTCACATCTCAGTTTTGTTCCAAGTAGGGTTTTTTCTAGCAAATTACTGTATATATATTACTGTGTATATATATATATTTAAAGCTTCTTGCAGGGCTGCAGAGCCCTGGCTGCCTGCTTTGGGGACGCAGGGATGTACCTTGGGGTGCCCCCTACCCACTTGGAGCCTGGCACGAAGCCACGAGCAAGCAGCAACATGCATGGGGAGTGAACCTCCTTCTCCGGGAGGGGGGTGGGGAGAGGGAACTATGATTCATACGTGCTGGGAGTGCCCTGCTGAGCACTGCCAAGTGCAGCGCACCCGTGTGGGTGGCACGGAGCTGGGTATGGTCCCCTTAGGGCTGTAGACCCCCAAAGGGATTGGCTGTGACCTCTACCCTGAAACCTATGAGGCCACTCAGAGAGAGAGAGAGAGATGGGAAGTCGTAGGTCTGCAGGCACAATGGGGTTGGCCACCAAGACTGGGGGGGGCCTTACCACCGCAGGGGACAGATCCCTGTCCTCGGAATGCTCTCCTGCCCCGCACCGACCAACTGCTGCTCCTGCTGACAGCGGCACATTCCTCACCGCTCTTTTTCCCCCCCCCCCCCTCCGTTCCTACCAAAGGACAAAAGGCATCCTGAGCTGTCAGCTCCCAGTGTTGCAAGCCCCAGCCAGCTCCCCGGCAGCCAAACCCCAAAACACTTCTGCCAGGCGGGGCCAAAGCAGTGACGCTGAGTTCCACCATTTTCCACCCCCCACCCCCCCTTCACCCTAAGGCTGTGTGGGGCTGAGAACATACACAACTCATTTCAGGAGCGCGTGGCTCCCTTCAAGAATTCGGGTGGGGGGAAAGCAGCTGGAACAAAGCCGTCGGGGATTCTGCGTGCAGGCGTGCCCCACAAAGCTGGGGTTGGTTCGGGGTGGCTGGGCGGGTGGGGCGAGCCTAATTAGTACCTGCGCGCGACAGCGGCTGAATCACTTTGCGTTCATTGCCTCTGTGCTCAGAGCCACCAGCCCCATGCTTTTACTTTTTTTTCCTATGTTATTATTAATTAGTTATCGTTGTGTGGCGTTTTGAAAAGCAAAGCAGGGAGAGCATGCTATTGACAGTGGTGGTGGGCTGTAGGATGTGTTGGAGGGCTTTTTTGGGGTGACTGCCTCCTGTTGGATGTGAGGACCTCTTGGAGGTCCGGGGCTTACCCGTGGGGATTTAGGGGTCAATGGGCAGGATGCCTGGGGCTCTGGGACAATCCTGGGGGGCCACATGTTTGGGTCTGGGGGTTGAGAGCTGGCTGGTGAGGTCATGAGGTCTGGGGAAGATTGTTGGTGTCTGTGGCTCCCTAGGGGTCAAGGTAGAGGCTGCTCAGAGCTCTGAGACTCTCTGAAGAGGCTGCCCAGCAGCTAGGGCTGGAGGGAGAGATCATGGGGAGGGCTGGGGGTCAACACAGAGGCTGCCTTGGGGGGGTTCCGTGTATCAACATGTAGGTCGAGCCTGGAATGTATTGGTCAACGCGGCGTGCCCAGGACCTCCTTGGGGTCCACGGAGTCTGTTCACCTCTTGTCACAGTTGCTGTGGACTCGCATCCTCCTCCTCCACCCGTGGGCACCACGAGGGGCTCCAATGGCCGCAGAGGCCCCCATTACCCCTGTCTCTCCCCACGCAGCAGCAGCACTGAGGCGTGGCAGCAGCGGGGCGGGCCAGGTGCCTCCCTACAGCTTAGGGAAGGCCGTCCCCGCCGCACACACCTGCCCAGGGCAGCCGTGCTCGCCTCGGCCCTGCTCGCTGCTGCCATGCAGGAGACCAATGCCTTCTTGTTCTCGGCTCTGCAGCCCGAGGCCGGCGTCTGCTCGCTGGCTCTGCCCTCGGACCGCCAGCTGGACGGCCGCGGCCGAGAGGCGGCCGAAGCCCAGCGGCTGCGCAACGCTCGCGTCCAAGAGCAGGTCCGCATCCGGATGATGCTGCGGGGGCAGGCGGCCACCCCACGCCCCGAGCCTGCCACGCTTGACCCCGTGGATGGCAGAGGTGGGAGAATGGCAGGGTGGTTTTCTGTGTGCGGGTGGTGTGGGGGAGGGGTTCCCTTTTTGCTTAGCTCCGAACGGGCACTCGGCACTTTGGAACATGAGTTGCTTGCCCCAGTTTGTCGCATGAAGGAACTGGGGCGCGTTGCCCCGCTTTGGGCCGCTCTCGGTGCTTTCCCTGGGCTCTCGGCGCTGTCTCGCCTCGCTGGCCAGGCTCCAAGTGCCTCCATTTAACGTCTGAGCTCTCGGCCTCCGCCCTGTTGCTTCGCCTCATTGCGCCCTGGAGCTGCGCCCCGGTGATGGGAGAGCATCCCCAGGCACACCTGGGCACGGTTTGCCCTAATATGGATGTCCCCAGCCAAGGGAAGCCATGCTGAGCTGCCATGTCCCCACCAAGGTAGCAATTACTGCTCTCACCGTCGGGGTATCTTGAATGCTGGAGAGACCATGGGAGGTATGCTGCCTCCTCCGCAGCTTCCCCAGCCCCCTTGCAAACACCACTTCCTCCCCCCCCCCCCCCCCCCCCCCCCGCTTCGCCAAGAGCAGTGAGGTGAGAGGCAGCATTGGTCCCAGCTTGCTCAGACCAGTGCATTATCTTCCATCTCCATCCCACAGGCAGTCTGTACGGCACGACTGTGCACTCCTCCTTTAGCTCCCGCTCCCAGACCAATGGCTTGGACTCCAAAGGCTCGGTATGTACCGGGGGCTAATCCCCCTCTGAACTAAGCACTTGTCTCCATGCTAGCTGGGGATGGCTTAGATGGTTTAGCGTTGAGAGACAGCTTGGTGTTGAGCTACCTGAGGGTACGAAGGCCCTGCAGAGGGATCTGGACGGGCTGGATTGATGCACTGAAGCCAATGGGGTGAAGTTGAATGAGAACAAGTGCCAGGTTCTGCGCTCCTGTGACAACAACCCCAGGCAGCACTACAGGCTTGGGGCAGAGTGGAAAGTTGCGTGGGAGAAAAGCATCTGGGACTTAGTTGACAGTGACTGAATGGGAGCCAGCAGCGTGCCCAGGTGGCCAAGAAAGGTGACAGTGCTCTAGTTTGTATCAGCAATGATGCAGGCAGCAAGAGCAGGTGATTATTCCTCTGCAGTTGGTTCTGGTGAGATCACACCTTGAGTACTGTGCTCACTATTGGGCTCCTTGCTCCAAGAAGGACACAGAGGCCATGGAGTGTGTCAGAGATGGACAGTGAAGCTGTGAGGGGTCTGGAGCAGAGGTGTGACAGAACTGGGATGGTTCAGTCTGGAGAAGAGGAGGCCCAGGGGAGACTTCTTTGCAACTGCCTGAAGAAGATTGTGGCGAGGTGGAGATTGGTCTCTTCTCCTGGGTTCAGTGATAGGATGAGAGTTAATGAGCTCGAGTTGCAGCAGGAGAGGCTCAGATTGGATTTTAGGACAAATTCCTCTGGAAGAGTGGTGATGGGGTGGCACAGCTGCCCAGGGAGGTGGTGGAGTCACCATCCCTGGAGGTAATCTGGAACTGTGGAGATGTGGCACTGAGGGATGTGTGGTCGGTGATCGTGGTGGGGATGGGTTGGGGTTGGATGTGCTCTTAAAGGCTTTGACTCCATCCTTTCCTTTTTTGTGCGTGAGGATGGAACAACATCCACGTGGGCGCCTTCCCTTAACACCCCATTCTTCCCCTCTCCAGCTGTACCAATCTATGGCCAAAAAAGATTTCGGCACACTCAAGGGCAGCAGCTGGTCCTCGCGGTCAGCTGTGGACCTCACTCCGCACAAGCGGATGGCAACCGTCAGCAACGGGAGTGTGCCAAAGGGCCGGAGCTATGGCGTGGGCTACACCGTGTCACAGGCTGCCAACACCTCCCCACGCCCCAGCTCCTTCCACGAGCGCAACTACCGGGCCCGGCAGAGCTTTGACACGCTGTCTCTGCGCTCCCTACGTCTGGCTGATGGGCCTCTGCCTCCCAGCGCCGCTGATGACCGCTACAGCATCATCTCGGAGCAGCTGGACCCCGTGGGGCACCGGTCCCTCTACAAAAGCCAAGGCAACGGTGGCTTCAGCCGCTCGTACACCTTCGAGAGGCAGATGAGCACTGGTTCCAATGCTAAGAGCTCCGACTGGTTGGATGGCGGAGAGGTGCCCCAGAGCCGCACCATTCGGGCGCCGGCCATGCGCACGCTGCAGCGCTTCCAGAGCAACAACCGCTCTCGGCTCAGCACCAGCTCCTTTGGCAGCATCCAGCCGTCCTCACAGGCAGCCATCGGGAGCTCCTACATGGGCATGGTGGAGCACAGCTCCCGTGCACCCTCTGTGCGCAGCCTGGCTGAGTCTAGCCATCACCTCCAGGACCAGCGTGCCGTGGATATGTACAACGGGCACAGCACGCTGCTTGCCCAGCAGTCAGGAGGGTGAGTGCCAACCAGCTGAGTCCTCGCTCTCGTGAGTCACTTATTAAACTCCTTCGCTCTTGCCTGGCTGCGAGGGAAGGAGGAGAGGTGAGGTGGTTGGCGTGGTTTGGCCAAGCACGGTCATGGAGTGTGGTGTGAGTTCACCTTGAAGTGTGTCCTGCATGTGCTGTTAGCTCCTACCATTACACCATCCTGAGATGTAGGGGTGGGAAGGTGCTTGCTGAGCCAGGAGATGTGTGATGGGTTGGTAGGTCTCCTCAGAGACGTGGGATGTGGTGGGGAGCAAAGGTGGAAGACCCTTGCCTGAGCCTTTCCTCATCTGCCTGTGGCTTCCAGGTTTGATGACATCGACCTGCCCTCAGCGGTGAAATACCTGATAGCCAGTGACCCCAACCTGCAAGTCCTGGGCGCTGCCTACCTCCAGCACAAATGCTACAGTGACAGTAATGCCAAGAAACAGGTGGGCAACCATCTCCTGTGCTCCTTCAGTATGGTGGGACACACCTGGGAGGGTGAAGGATGTGGAGAAGAGCCCCAGACCCCATAGGGAAGTTGGCTTGGCCTCTCCACCCAACCTGTTTCTCGTTGCAGGCCCGCAGCCTCCAGGCCATGCCCAAGCTGGTGAAGCTCTTTAACAGCCCCAACCAGGAGGTGCAGCGCCATGCAACAGGCGCCATGCGCAACCTCATCTACGACAACGCCGAGAACAAGCTGGCACTGGTGGAGGAGAACGGCATCTATGAGCTCATGCGGACGCTGCGGGAGCCCGATGATGAGCTCCGCAAGAATGTCACAGGTCAGAGACAGTCATGCGGTTGGACCGGGGTCCTCCTCCTGCTGAGGTGGCATCTGGTCCCCCCGGCCTGTGAGTAAAGCCAGGCTGATAGCACGATTAGGACAACTTTGTGTTGTCAACACACACTTGGGTGGTGTTCCCCACGAGCTGTCTTGCGGCTGTGAGTGGACAGAGTGAGGTGGGCCGAGGTGAACATGCTCTCTAGCTGTCCCCAGGACTGAGGATCCCTTTCTTTCACACAGGGATCCTATGGAATCTCTCCTCCAGTGACAACCTGAAGGATCGCTTGGCTCGAGACACACTGGAGCAGCTCACGGACCTGGTCCTGGTCCCTCTTTCAGGGCTGGGTGGCTCAGGTGTCATCCAGCAGAACCCCTCTGAGGCAGAGATCTTCTACAACTCCACGGGCTTCCTCAGGTACCTGCTGTGGACCAGCCTCAGTTCTACTGCGGATAAAGGCTTAGAGAGGGCTTAAAACTGCACCACCTGCACAGCCAATCTAGTGAGCGAGGTCCCTAGAGCTTGTTTTTGAGGTCCCCATTCCTTGCAGTGCTTGTGCATCAAGGCCAAGTGCTGTCAACCCCATGGGACAAGCATTAGCTGCCCTCACCACTGCAGTGGGACACCAGGATTGGGGTGGCTGTGGTGGCTGCTTCTCGCTGTGATGGACCCGTGTTCTCCATGCAGGAATCTGAGCTCTGCAAGCCAACAGACCCGGCAGAAGATGCGTGAATGCCATGGGCTGGTGGACGCCATGATCCACTATGTGAACAGCTCCCTAGAAGTGGGCAAGTCAGAGGACAAGGTGAGCCTCAAGATTTGCTCTGCTCGGAGGGTTTGCGGGGCTCCAGTGTCCTCAGATGGGAGTGTTACTCTCTCCCTTGTGTCCCCTGGGGTCGCCAGACATCCTTGTCAAAGTGGGGAAAACCCAGCTGGATCCGTCCAAGCTCACTGGGCACAGTGGGGGTACCATCAGTATCGGGGGCCACAGATCTCACTCTGACCATGAAGTACAAGCAGAACTCTGTACTACTTGTACTGGTCTGTACTACTTGCTACTGTGTCCTGGAGGGCGTGCCAGCTCACCAGGACTGACTTCCACCCTTTCTGTCCCATTTCTTTTCCCAGAGTGTGGAGAACGCTGTCTGTGTCCTGCGCAACCTCTCCTACCGCCTCTACGATGAGATGCCCCCCTCCTCCCTCCAGCGCCTGGAAGGCCACCGCAGGAACAACAGTGGCACCATGACAGGGGAGCTGGTGGGCTGCTTCAGCCCCCAGAGCAAGAAGGCTCGAGAGGTCAGCAAGGTGGTGGTGGTGGGGGGACCTGTGGCATTTTTGTGCTGTGACAGCTGCATCACCTGGGGCGTGGAAGCGTGGGAAAGCAGCTGGTGAACGCGGTGATTGTGGGTGGAGGTGGACACCAGCCTTGGCTGCTGGGTGGGACACACGGGTGAACTCAGAGGGTGAATCAGGTGCTGCTTGCATCAGTGAAATCCCCTCCTCTGTGCTGAGGGCTGTGACACAGCTGGGTTGACACGTCCCCTCATTTTGGGCACCTCCAGCTTGGCAGAGACAACGCGGAGGCGATGTTCTCTCTCTGGGTCTAACGCTGCTCCCCTTGTCCCCGCAGCACTATCTGAATGCAGACATTGTCACTTTCACGGAGGTGTCCAAGGACCCCAAGGGCATGGAGTGGCTCTGGAACCCACAGATCGTGGGCATCTACAACCGGCTGCTGCAGCGCTGCGAGCTCAACAAGCACACGACAGAGGCAGCCTCAGGTGCCCTGCAGAACATCACCGCTGGGGACCGCAGGGTGAGGACACAGGAGGGGAGCGTTCCCCTGGGCTTGTCCCACCTTGCTCTGCTGTCACTGCTGGTCACCCTCTGCGTGAGGGGACGTGGCCATCACGCTCCTTGCCGGTCAGGTTACCCTGCCGCCCTGAGCAAGAGGAGGAGGAGGATGGGGCAGACCCAGTGGGTGCTTCTAACCATGTGGTTTTTGCCTCCGCAGTGGGCAGGTGTGCTGAGCCGGCTGGCCTTGGAGCAGGAACGCATCCTGAACCCTGTGCTGGACCGTGTCCGCACCGCTGACCACCACCAGCTGCGCTCCCTGACGGGGCTCATCCGCAACCTGTCCCGCCATGCACGCAACAAGGATGAGATGTGTGAGTGCTGGGGAGGGCAGGGCCGGGCTGGGCTGGCACACAGGAGCCCAATGGACTCTTTCCATCCTTTTGATCCTCAGTTTGGCCTCTGCTCGCCTCCAGACATGTCTCTGTACCTTCCTGCGTCTGTGCTTGCAGCCAGAAGCACGCTTGTGTGGTGCCCTCTCTGTCCCCAGAGACCAAACATCCCTGGCATGTTCTGCTCTGCCTCCATACCCTCTGTCTTCCTTGGCTATGCAACTATTGCCCCAACCCATCTTGCATGCCGCTCCTCTCCCAGGTGCCTGAGAGTCTCAGCACAGAGCTCGAAGCAATCCTTGGTGCTGCCTCATGGGTTCTTGGCTGCAGAGTTCCTACCTAGGTCACCACATATCCTATGGGGCTGGCCACTAGACCTGATACCTTCATTGCCTTTGCCTTCCAGCCACCAAGGTGGTCAGCCACTTGATTGAGAAGCTGCCAGGGAGCATTGGGGACAAGGCACCGCCTGCTGATGTTATCGTGAACATCATCGCCGTGCTCAACAACCTAGTGGTGGAGAGCCCCATGGCTGCTCGCGACATCGTCTACTTTGATGGCCTTAGGAAGCTCTTCTATGTCAAGAAGAGGAGGGACAGGTGGGAGCCCGTTTGTCCATTTTTCCATCCCAGCCACGGGGCTGTCTATCACCGCAGCTGTCTCTTTTCCACCTGGGTGCTTCTCAGCGCTCCTACCTCTCAGCACTTTGCCACACAGCCCACCATGGGGGCCTCCAGTCTTTTGCCTCTTCCCATCAGCCCTCAGCCTTTATGGGGGGGTATCGTTGGGCTGGTGGGCACCATCCCACGCCCTGTGGTACCCAAAGCATGACTGTATTTTCCCTCTCTACTCCAGCTCAGACAATGAGAAGTCCTCCAGGGCAGCAGCCAGCCTCCTGGGCAACATGTGGCAATACACCAAGCTCCACCGGGACTTCAAGGTGGTACGTACCTCCCTCTGGTGTGGGATCCTGGGGAAGAGCCCAAGGGAGTCAAGGCTGGGGGGCTTCATCCTAGAAATCTGCCCCACCCAAACGCTTGAGGGGTGTGACTTGCCCTGACTCCACGTCTTCACCTCGTGAAGAGGTGGGAACATTCACAGAGCATCATCCTTATGGTGCCAGGTGCCTAAAGGGATGGGAACACCCACCCTGTGCCCAGGGTGGGTGCAGTATGCCAGAGAAGCTTCCTAGTTTGTATTCCTAGCTTCCTTGTTTGCATTCCTAGTTCCTTTCTCCTGGTAAGGTGTGGCCACGGGTGCCCTCGAACAGGGGCAATGACAGCAGCGGGGTCCCCCCCCCAGTGACAGTCGGCCTGTTTTCTTGCAGAAGGGGTACCGGAAGGAGGACTTCCTCAGCCTGTAAGGACAGCCCCAGGGAGAAGGGACTGCACAGCCCTCGGTCTCCCCTCTGGGCTGCACCTGTGACCCTGGAGAAGCCACTCACTGCAGGACTTCAGTTCTGTAGTGTAGTCCCTGCTGCTCATGTCCCTTGTGCCTACTCCTTGCTGCTGGGCACCTCATCTCTGGGCTGGGATCTGTCCCCCTCACCATTTTTTGCACCTCCAGAAGCTTGGCAGAGGGGCAGGAAGCTCTGGGGAGGCTTTTGGGTGTGTCTTTATCCCAGATGCCCCCCACTAATTAGGGCTGAGCTCCTACAATCTCACTGTGCTGGGCTGTGCCCCACATGGGGATGGGGCTTTGTATAGCACAAGGGGCTTGGGGCACATCTGTGGTGGCTGCTGTTGTTCCCCTAAGTTTTAGGGGGCTGCACCTTACCCACTTTGCAGCAAGGACCCTAGAGGTGCCCTGTTAAGGACCTGGGGCTGTTCCAGGCCAGTGCTGTGTAAGCAAGATCCAGGCAGGGCCAGCTAGCTTGTATTTGCTGGGTGGCGTCTCCCCGCGGGGTGGGGAGATGCCCTTGGTGCCCGGTGCAAGTGGGGCCAGCATGAGTTCAAAGCTCAGCCAGCAGAGGCGGAGGGTTGGGGAGCGCTGTGGGTCGCTTAGGTCTGCCGGTGGGGGGTTTGGGACTGGGGAGAGGGAGACCCTGAGCTTGGGGTGTTGCCCCATCTGGGAAATGGGGTAGAGTAGGTACAGGGGCAGGGAAGTCAGCAGATGGTTGTGGAGGGGGAGGAGGGGAAGGGAGAGAGAGCAGTGTGGCCATGAGGGACTCCCCTATAAAGGATGTGACAGGCTGGGACATGTTGAGGATCGGGCAGTGCATCTGTCTCACTAGTCTCCATGTAGAGGCTGTGCACTGTGTATCCCCAAAATAAAGACCTTGAACAATATCCCTGTGCTCGGCCTGCCCCCGTGGACGCTGCCTCAGCACTCGTTATCCATCAGTGCCACCTGCAGATAGATGAGACCCACAGGAGCAGCAGCATTTTATTGCTACTGGGATTTGGGGGGGGGGGAGTGAGAGATGGGTGATGCTGCCTCAAGCAACTGGGGCAGGGGAATGAGGGGCCAAGGGATGTGGGAGCATGCTGCCTCTCCGGGGGCATCACCAGTCCCAATGTTTGTCCATTGGGCAGGAAGAATGTCCCTTCCCCCCAGGGCAAAGGAGGAGGACCTAGCACCCAAGTGTGCCCAGGCAGTGTGGAAAGGGACGTGCCCTGTACTGGCTTTCCACCATGGAGCATGTTGCTAGGAGCTGGCTCCTCTCCTCCCAGCTTCAGTTCTTCACAATGCCTGCAATGCTGGAGCCGTGAGCAGAGTGTGCAGTCCCTCAGAGCGTGGGGATGCTGGGATGCAGCAGCTCGGCTGTGCCTCTGCTCACATGTCGTCCTCTGTCACCAGGCAGTAGAAGTCTGTGCGGGCGCCATAGTTGCGTGAGCCCAGGTCGGAGACGTCGATCTCAGATCTGTGGCTGTCCTTCAGCTGCACGTCCTCCAGAGTAACAGTGGCCAAAGCCTCTGGGCCACCGATGCGGGGAGGAAGGGAACTTCTGAAAGCATGTCCACGGAGGCCTGGGGGGAGCAGAGAGGAGTGAAGTGTTGGGGAAGGAGTTGACCTGACCTTTCCACCCAACACGGGAGAGGATGCTGGTGACAAGGACCTGTACCCAGGTCTCCATCCGGGTGGGGGTCCCCCTGGCTGTCCAAGTAGCTGCTGTGCAGGATGAGCATGGGGTCCTTGTCCTCCTGAAGCTGGGTCTGTGGGTCCCCCATGGTCCCCCGGAAGGCCACTTTGCGTGGCAGGGCCAGGCACAGCTCCTTCCAGAAGTCTGACGATGGGGTCTGCGTGGGGCAAGAAGGAGAGATGAGCTGCACTGGGCTGCAGAACAGCCTTGCCCAGGGCTGGAGAAGGCTCCTCCTGCAGCTGGGAACTCAGCCAGGGTGAGGGCTGTGCTCTGCCATGGCAGCGTGCCCGCACAGTGATGGAGAAACCAGCCTAACCTGCTAGAGAGCTGCAGCTCCCAGCCTGGCCCTACACTGTGAGCTGTGCTGCCCTGGTTTCCTTGGCCAGGGGACACCCAAGAGCAAGGGCTCCTTCCTGTGAACGTTTGGGACGTGAGCATGCAGATCTGCAGCCCAATATGGAGCAGGACACCAGGGTTGGACCCTGCTCGGCCCTTACCATGGAGCCCGCTTGCCACACCAGCAAGGTCACGGTGTTCCTGTGGTGCTTCAGCAGGCTGATGGCAGGGTGTGTGATCTCCCGGTACTGGCTCTCAAAAACGATGAAGATGGGTTTCCTGGAGAGCTCCAGCAACCTCCAGAGCCCTTCCCTGGGAGATAAGAGTGGGGCAGAAGGTGAGGAGCGGCCAGCCCCTCTCCCCCAGCAGCAGGAAGGAGTAGGCTCATACCTGAAACTGCTGTTGCACCAGTCCTGCTCCAGATACGCCATGGAGAGGACCACGATGAGGCGCCGGCACCTGCTCACATTCATGATGAGGTCTGCTGATGGCTCTGTGCCGGGGAGGGAGAGCAGCTTAGCTCCTTGCCCACTGCATTCTCTCCCCTTTTTGGGATTTCAGATCTGGGTGACAGCCACAGGGCTGGTGCCTACCAGCATTGGGCAGGATGTTCTGCTCATCCAGGTAGAGTTTGTAGCCATAGCGGTTCTCCAGCTGTGGCTTCACAATGAAGTGGACAAACTTTCGATCATCTGGGGCAGCAGCATGGGACACGTAAGCATCGTACAGCTTCCCATCTGTGTGGTCGGGGGAAAGGGGAGGTTAGTGCCAGAGAGGAGCCTGAGAGGTACCTCATCCTGGGGCCACTCTCCCCCTCTGCTCCCTTCTCACCATTCATCTCCAGCTCGCCATAGTGGTTCCTGTACCAGAGGAGCACGCTCAAGCGACACCTGACATAAAGCCCTGCCAGCAGCATCAGGAGGGCCAGGACCAGTAGGGCAGCCAGCACTGCACTCACATGCCCTGCAAACTCTACAAAGATAACAAAGAGCATGACTGGTTTCCTAAACTCAGTTCTCTGTGGTTCACACCCCAGCATGCATGCATGCCTCTTTCTCTCACTTAGTGACCCCCACGGGGCCACCGCTGCCTCCCCACACCAGCAACCTCCTTGGGTTTTCCCACTCCTGTCCCCAGCAGGGCTCACTCCCAGTGTATCCCTACCCCCTCTCCGCAGGGTGAAAGTGGCTGTGGCATTGCTGACCCAGCAGGCAAACACCCCAAAATCAGCATCACGTGTGAGGTTGACCTGCAGGATGGTGGCAAAGAGACGCTCCGAGGCATTCTGACCAAACCTACAGAGAGAAGGAGCCACTGTGGGTTGGGCAACCCAGGAAGCCAGACGGACGTACCCTGGGGCAGGCTCCTTACCAGGTGCTGTCCTGCCTGCTCTCGCCGCCCAGCCACTGCCCATCCTTGGTCCAGGTGGGAACGGGCTCGCAGTGCTCACCGACTGCCCAGCGCACAGTGCAGTTCAGCACGACCTGGCTTCCCAGTGCCAGCTCCAGAGTCTCGTTGGAAGCCGGGGCGATGATTTCAGGAGGCACACTGCAAAAATCTGGAAGGAGAAACAATCAGAGATCCAGCCCCTGGCAATGGGGAAGCGTAGAACTGTTGAGTCATTAAGGTTGGAAAAGACCTCCAAGGTCACCAGCCCACGCTCAACTAAGCCCTAAATAGAACCATAGAATAATTTAGATTGGAAAAGACCTCAGAAATGATCGAGTCCAACCCCTGCCCAGCCCTCACCATGCTGAAAACACTAGAAATACTGAGTTTTGCAGCCTACCTGCCATGGTGTGGTCAGAGGCATTCAGCCATGGGCACTGCAGAAGGAGGGACCCGGTGTCATGTTATCCGGAAGGACAAAGTCCGCTCGTCGCTGCCACAGGGTGGACTGGGGCTGGGACAGAGGAGAAACTGGAATTTGGGTTAGGGGCCCAAATTCACCTTTGAGTGCAGGGCCAAGGTGAAACCGCAGCCCCCAAGTCATGCTGGGAGCCGCAGTCCTCACGCAGCCGCTCATGGGATGTGCAGTGGGGGACGCTCCTTTGCGCTGCGTGGTTTAGCTGTGGCACTGCTCCCAGCCCAATGAGCCTACTGAAATTGCTAATTAAACCACAAGGGTTTATTCATAGCAGCACTGGCTTCCTATCTCATGAGCTCTCACACCAAGTGGGCGCAGTGGTCACATCAGGTGACACAGTGCTGCCCTGTGGCTGTGCCCAGGGACCTGGAT
This sequence comes from Cyrtonyx montezumae, assembly GCF_038088225.1. Taxonomy (NCBI): domain Eukaryota; kingdom Metazoa; phylum Chordata; class Aves; order Galliformes; family Odontophoridae; genus Cyrtonyx; species Cyrtonyx montezumae. The sequence continues at coordinate 52,168,449 of NW_027071826.1, read as the reverse complement.
GGCATCACACAATCTGCAACTGCCCCATGAGAAGAGGAGGAGCAGGGAGGACACTCCACACCTTGCCAACACGTCACACTGGGAATGTGAAGCAGAGCCTGTCTATGGGGTTGGGCTCCTCTGTCCCTGAACACCCGCAGAGCCCTCAGCATTGAGCCTGCTGGGAATAACAAGGACGTCATGGTGCTGGTGTTTATGCAAGGCAGCACTACCGTAAACACATCCAGCCAAACTGCTGGGGCCAGGAGGGATAAAATCTGCCCTAGCTGCCTCTTTGCCCCAGAGCTTCTTCACTGCTGATCCAAACCAGTTTGGAAATGGTGAAACCCAGTTTTCCCCTGTGCCCGTGTTGTGGGGAAGGGGGAGGCTTGCAGCTGCGGATGGAGGAACCTCATCTCCCTTTGGCACAGCAGCTGGGTGAAAATGGAGTCAAGGTATGCAGGGGACACGTGAGCAGCTAGAAAATAATTGATACCTAAAGCACTAACTGAGTTTTTCCATGGTCAAAGATGGAAGAGCAGGGGCTAGAGAGCCCCCCTGCCAGGCTTTTGCGTGGGGAAGGGGTGGAAAATGCCACACTGGGGGTGGTGTAGGGCTTTCCCGCACTGGTGGGGATGCTCTGGTTGTGCTCAGTCCTGGCTCACCCATTGTTTCGTGGTTAGAAAGAAGGAAGTCCCAGCAGGGTGTGGGCTGGCTGGAGAGCTCAAGAAGGACCTCAGCACCTCCCCAGCCCCACAGGGAGGCACCACTTTTTCTCCAAGGTGCAAAGTGGATGCCGACAGGGCAGCTCCGTGCAGTGCTGGAGGAGCATGGGGGAACACACAACACACTGCCATTTCCTACGTTTTGGGTTGGGGGATGGCCCAGTTTTATACTGATCTAAGCACAACAGCAGGTGAGTGGGAAAAGCAAGGCAGGCAGGGAGCAAGCAGTAGGGATGGAGGCTAAGCAATGAGGCTTGTGGGGAGAGAGTGAGACCCTACTGGCCCCGGCCAAGACACCTCGACACAGAGTGGGAAGCAGTGGAGAGCTGTGTTTACCTGCAGGAGGTTCCTCCAGACTCCCTGCCAGCCGTCTTCCCCCTGTGCAGCTTGAGCTGACTGCCAGACAAGTGCTTTCTTTGGGTTTTTCTGCGTGTCGTGGTTTTTTTTCGTGTGTTATTTTAATTTATTATCCCTCCACCCCCCTGCCCTTCCTTCTTCAGTCCGTGCCCTTTGCTGGGTTCCCCAATCACCGGGTGCCAGGCCTGCAGGAGGGGTTGGCCATCCCTCTTTCCCTCCCACCCTCCCTGCTGCTCCACCTCCACCTGTGGGAGAGAAAAAAAAAACACACCTAAATAAGCTCAGCTTTATGGGAGGGGAAAAAGAAAAAAGAGAGAGAAAAATGGAGAGGGGAGGCAAGCCAACCGACCTGCCAACCTCAGGGAGCTCCTGCACTGCTCCTTGCAGCTGGAAGAGACATTGGGGCGAGACTAAACCTGCACCCACCGGTAATACCGGCTCTCCGGGCTGCACGGGGGCTCGGGGGTGTCTGCTCCATGCAGGGCTGTGCTGTGATCCGGGGTTGTGGTTTGCTGAGCACCCACGAGCTCTGGAGCTCGGTCAAGGAGAGTCTCCAATGGTGTGGAGTGGACAAGGAGTGTCAGCAGGGCAAAGCTTGTTCAGTGGAGTCATTTCTCCAGCTTGTATGGGGAGCTGGAGCCAGGTGAGATGCGGGCAGCAAGTGATGGCTGTGATAATTGCTATCGAGGTAATCAAAGCCAAAATTAAAGTCAGGTGCTGGTTACGTTGGTGTTTGGTGGACGGTCAGTGGCAGAGCATCGTCTGACAGCACTGAAAACACTGGAGCCTTCCATAGGGTAGTTGCGCCATTTGGGGTTGAAAGGGAAGAAAAGTGGCTGTTTCCAAAAGCGATTATTTCCTTCTGAAAAGCCCCACTCCAGCAGAGCGCTTCCGTTTCTCTTTCTAGGAGACTTTGTTGCTGTTGTTTTAGTTTTTTTCCTTTAAAACACAGGCAGTGCTTTCGGTTTATTCCAGACTTTCTGTACTGAGCTTGCAGTGCTCTGCCCCCAGCACGGCTCTTTCTATCTGCATTCCGTCGCAGTGCTGTTCCCCTTTACGACGAGTTAAAAATTAACTCTGCATCGGGACTGCAGGGATCAACGCCTGTTACGGGGCCGTCTGCACGGTGAGCTGCCACCCTACAGCTCCTGGTAGGGCCTATATGAGGGCAAGATGTGGGGCATCCCTTGACAAGCGTACCATGTACATTTCTGGGCAGAAATATCGCTGTGTATGCAGCAGGGGCTCGGGCTAGCCTGACTTTTAATTATAGAACATGAAGGATCAGCCCTAATGAAGTAGCTGATCCTGAGCTGTGCTGCTCAGCTTTGCTTGTTTGCATGGTTCTGAGTTCATACGGTGGCTGTGTGTTTATTACACGCTTGCACTGTGGCACCTGTGTAACTCCCACATTCTATTCAGTGAGGCTATTTGATAGGGGAGGGGATTAAAGCCATAAGCAAACTCTTGTGTTTGCTGTTGTAGGGCTGTAAGGAAAGAGGTGAAGAAACACCAAGTTGGCGGGGCTTGGATTTAGGCTAATGGATTGTGCTCTGTAGCAAGAGGTAACGCTTTCTAGCCTTGTGACTCAGGATCTTCTCTGTAGCTCTATGGACTTGTGTCAGCCCAGTGAGTTAAAATGTTCTTCCCACTTTGCATGGTCAATCTCACCCCACCCTAGCACCGTGCTAAGCACAAATGCTTAAGCTGCAGCCTTTCTTTTTCTATCTACGTGAAGAAAAAAGAGGTGGGAGTGAATGATAGGGAAGAGGAGGCAGGAAAGAGAGCAGTGTGAATGCAGTGTCTCACAGTGGCTGAGTCTGCTCGTATTTGTACGGTCACTGTGTTTACTGACCACTTTTCAGGGTGCAAAAGACAACAAGAATAACAAATGTGACTTCCTGAGGTTTGGGAAAAAGATGGGTTGTGGAACCACAGCTGTGCAGTAGCTGTACTGTGAGGAGGATGAAAGAGGGAGGACTGAATCTTCTTGACGGTGTGTGAGCAGGGATGTCACTGAAAGCAGAGGAAGAAGGGGCCAAAGTGCAAGGAAGAGCTGGAGAGGGAACCTGGAATGAGGTAGCCACTTTCTCGCGTGATGCCACGTGGCACGTGAAGGTGATGACTGATGTGGAAGCCAGGTCATCTCCTGCAGACCACTGTCATGCTTGCCCAGTGGTGGCTGGATGCTGCCAAGCGTGCTGAGATCCCCACGTAGTGCTGAGGACTGTGGAGGAGGCTGGCTCCATTGTGCCAAAGCCCTTCCCCACCTGCTGAGCGTGCTGGGAAGATGCTGTTCCCACCTCTGCTGCCACTTTCTTCCTCTTTGTGCCTGTACCAGTCAAAAGCATCCTGCTCCGGTGAAGCTGCTATCACCTCTGTGCTCCCCAGTTCAAGTCCATGCTTGGTGACAGCCAGAGCACGTGGCTGTCCCTCTGGCTGTGCTGGCAGGCTGGGGAAAAAGGCTCAAGTCCGTGTTTCACTTTCTTCAGTGAGAGGAGGCTATACCTCAGTGGAGTACTCCATCATGCTGGGGAAAAAAGGAAAGTGGAGTGTGAGTTGGACCTTTTGAATGGGAAGAAATGGGGATGTGGGAACAATGTTCTGAGTGGGAATAGGACCTTTTGACAAATATAATTTATTGGCCTTCAGACATCTAAAAGCCAGGCACCTTGGCTGGGCAGTGATGCTGCAGGCCTGGAGGGAACTGTGCCCTCATCTATGGCTAATGCAGTCCATCTTAAAATGAACATGTAGTGCTACAAGCCCAAGGTAGCAGTGGCTGGACTCAAAGTGGGGTAGAAGCTGCATCCCAAAGGGTCTGCTCAGAGCTACATGTGCCTCTGTCACCAAAGAGGCATGTCCTGGGGCGGTGATGGGTACTGACCCCATTGTGAGGCTCTAGCGTGGACTAATCCTACATGATTGCCCTTAGCACCTTCTGGGGCATGACCCACCTGAGTTCTTTCCGAAGGTTGTTGTGTTTTTCATCCAGAAGATGATTCTTAACTGACTGGGGCACATCAGGGACGTACCAGGCTGCAATCAGTTTGACACACAGAGCCACGTGCTGCAGGAGGCAAACAGAGTCACTGTGGGCAGTGAGGAGCTCTCAAGGCCACTTAACATGCCACCATCACCCCGTTGGCCCCCTGCCTCCCCCCTGCCCTAGTACTCGCCTCAAAGAGGATGAGGAAGGCGAGCCGGGCTGCGAAGACATGCCAGAACTGGACAGTGTAGCTGTAGTCATCGGCATTCCTGTAATCCCGGTACCTGCAGCAGAGCCCCATCAGTGCCAGTCCCTCTCCTTGTCAGGCATTGCTCCCTCCTCTGGGGCCTGAGAAGAGCTCTGGTGTCTTCACACACAGAGCTGGATGCCATGGTGAGGGGCTGCCAGGGGTGCTACCAAGCAATGATTGCTGTTACCTGCACACTGTGGTCCCATTCTTGACCAAATTTTCAATGTCTTTGGCCAGATGCGTGTCTAGCTCGAAGTCCTTAATGTGGAAGATGGAGAGGCTGTGGTTGATGTAACCGGTCAAGCAGCTGCAAGGGTAAAAGAGCACATCAGTGCACATCAGCCCAGTGGTGAGATGAAGCTCCTGTTTTGTGGTCATGCTGAGGGAGCTTGTGGCAGTGTTGGGACAGCTGACCGGGTGCACTCACTCAACAGTAGTGCTGTTTTGTGTCATGCAGGGGCTGTATGTGTACTTGTAGACCTGCACGGGGATGAAGTCAGATGTGATGGCAATCACGAGTCCATTCCCTATGACAGCCAGGATGCCGATGGCTTCCAGGACCTGCAGCCAAATTCCTGCAGGGGAGAAGGTTGGTGATGCTCCCTTGGTAGCTTGCTCATGGGTTGCACGTGCAGCCCCAGCTCATGAACGAGTTTGGCACAGAGGGAAGATTGGGTCAAGGAAGGAGAGTCCCAAGTGCCCCTCATCCTCTGAAAGGTCTGAAATTTGCTTTTCCCCAGCCCACAGCTCTCCCTGAGCTCTGCTATCTCCACAGTCAAAGGAATGCTCAAGACCCCTTCATGTTGGAAAGAGCACCAACAATATTCACATGAGCAGCAGTTCTCGAGGGCCCCATCTCACCAATGTCATTGGCCTTCCTGGGCACCATGCGCCGGTGCAGCCGCATCATCTTGATGGCATCCAGGCGGATCTCAAAGAGGTTGTTGAAGAACGCCAGCAACGGGGCCAGGGGAAAGGCAGCAACAAAAATGGTGGTGAAGCTGTACTGGATCACTGCAGAGGGGGGAAATGCTGGGTGCTGGTGGGGAGCCACCATGGAGGGGACATCTCCCAGGAACTCAGCTGCTGTCTGGGTTATTCCTGATTTGTGGCTTGTGTCAGAGAGAATTTGCAGGATTGAAAGGGGGAGATAAACCTGTCTTGGGGACTCCATACCCCCACAGGAGACATCCACTTATCCCAGGGCTATCAGAGAGGGGGATCTGTGGGCATACTGGTTGAGCCAGCAAAGGGACTACCCTGGGCTAACAGACACCTCCTTGATGCTCCTAGGAGGTGAGGAATGTCCCAGTCAAGGACCCAAAGCCAACACGGTTGCCTACCCTATCTTGCTTTGGGAATGATCTCTTTAGTGGGGTTGGGCCTGGAGCAGAGTCTCAGCACTCTCCTGTGCATCATGCTATTTCCACACAAGGAGGATTCGTGGCACTGCACACAGCATCCTGCCTTGCCCATCTTCTCCTCCCCTACGTACCAATCTCCAAGAACTCATCAAACAAGCTGAAGATGTTGACCTCGTTGAGTTGATAGTTGCTGAGCCACTGCTTTTTGCAGGGGTCTTCAACCTCCTCCTCCTCCCCCAGCACCAGGTTTTTCTTCTTGGAGTGCTTCTGCCTCTTGCGTATTTTGTGGGCTAGCCAGCTGCAATGGGAGAGAGTAATTTGTATTGCTGTCTGCAAAGAATGGCAGGACTAAACTACTGGCAGGGGCAGCCCTGGAGATCTGAGATGGGGAAAAGGAGGAAATCTTGGTCTGAAGGCCAGGGTTACTCCCTGTAAGAAATGGGAAGCCATCCTGCAAGAACACCAGCGAGCATTCCAAAGGCTAGAAGAAGGCTTACGGGGCAAGATACTCCACAACATTGCTGATGGTTTGCTTGAGCATCATGATGATGGCCATCTGGATGAAGAGGTCAGTGATGCAGCCGCTGGGGTGGCACTGTGAAAGGGGTGAGAGGAGAAAATTCTGAGGGGCTGCTTGGCCACGCTGGAATTTGGTTGTGCCTTGCTGGGCAATGGGGGAGAGGCAAGGTACAATCTGTGGTTTGGGGTCAGAGGTTTTTGTGTCAAGTCTCTCACCTCCTCCAGCCTCCACTTGCCAGCAATGCGCACGTAGTTCCCTGGGTGGCCGTTGATCCTGAGTAGGGAAGCAAGAAGAGTGGTACCTGTTGAGACCCACCTTTGATTCCTCTCTGGATGAACATCCATCTATAGGATGGAGGGCACCATCCTCCAGGCATTAGCCTAGGCAAAGGGATTTTCTCATCCACCAGGTCCTTGGGGAAAAGCCATGGTCCTGCTGAGGCCCCAGATGGTTTGCTCCCGTCTCACTTCTGCCAGGCATCCTGGAGGGGAAAGTAGATGTGCTGGGGTCCCCTTGGATCCCTCCCAACACTTACCTCCCCAGAAAGAAAGCAATGTAGATGAGTGAAGAAAAGTTCGTCAAAAACTGGAAGATGAAGATCTTTATGGTAAAGTTGTTCTCACGCTGGGAGAAGGTCCGTGGTTTCTCTGGGGACAGGAAGGAGGTGTTGATTGCACAGAGGTGGAACCTTATCCCACTCCCCATGGATCCCATGGCAAGAACAGCCTGGCAGATGCTTTGCAGTGGTGGAGGAAGGAAGGAGGCCCCAAGACTTGCCCAGTGCTTTTGGGAACTAAGGGGGAGCTGCCCTACGGTCTTTGATGGAGGTACCACTGGGAAACTTGGTTCTGTGGGGTGCAAGTGGGGGCAATCTCTAGTTTCCCTTACCAAGGTCACAGAGGAAGAGGGCCACACGCCTGTTGATCTGCAGGAGAGAGGAATAAAACAAGAAGGGAGAATTGATGATGGAAAAAGGCAAGACCCACCCCCCTTTGCATGCTGCAGTCTGCACCTTGGTCATGACAACAATGGTGATGTAGTGCAGCACAGCCCCTGTTATTACTGCCACCAGGTTAGCCTGCTCACGGAAGAACTCAGAGTCACTCTGGGAGAAGAGAGCCGTGGCGACCACTCGGTAAATAACGAGCGCGTGGGCAATGCCAATCAGTACAACGATCTGTGGAGGAGGGCAGTGGGGAGGTGAGAAGCTATGAGGAAAGGATATGTGCTCCATCCCGAATGAGTACTTCAGAAATCACCAGAGCTCATCAGGACATGGCTTCAGGTAGAAGCCAGTGCTCTTCAGCAATGGATTAGATGTTCCTAATGCAGACATGTCTACCTCTACTTGTCTACTTGTCCCATGAGGAGAAAGGACAGTGTTGAGGGTTTGCCTCTTCCTACCTCAAGTTCCCCCTGGCACTTACCATGAGCAGAACCAAGAGGAGCACAATGGTGCTGCGCCAGTAAGAGTGCCGATACCGCCGAGGTTCATGCTGCAAATTGTTGATCAGCTCCATAGCCAGCTCCTCCTGAGGAAGAATAAAAAAGTCTATCTCTCATGTACAGGAAAAGAAGGTTTCAATAGAGCCATGCCCAGGTACTGGAAAGCCTAAGGGTGGCTGTGTAAATGGCAGTATGGAATGATCAGAGTCAGAGGACAGGGCTGAATACCCAACAGCATGGCCAGTGCCCATTGAGTTTAGGCCCTTGTGCAGCTGAAGAGGTGACTAGCAATGCAGACAGGTGCCTAGCGTCTGCTCAGATCTCTGGAGGGTTCTGTTTCCCTTGGGGCAAAGGCTCCAGATGTTGGCTTTTCCCCTTGTTCAAGTGTTTCCATTAGATGGCAGAGAGACCTCTCTGTGGATCTGAACAAGTAATGTCTGCAAGCCCAGCTGTAACCTGCCCTCAAGTAGAAAGATCTAAGCAGGAAAGATGGCTTTCTCACCTCATCCTCATCCCACCCATACAGCTCCCAGTTGTTGACCACTTTGGCTCTCTGCCTCTTCCACAACTCCAGGAACACAGTGGCTGTGGAGGGAAAGGAGATGGCTCTAGGTTACAAGAATTCATCCCTTCATGCCACAGAGCAGGCTGGACTGTTATGTAACCACCTAATTGAATGACAAATCTGCCTGGACTGCTCTCGGCCCATGAAGGACAAGCACTGTGTCTCTGCAACTAGGATGCACCTGCACCCCAGCATGGCTACACCTCTACAAATTTACAGACACCTTTTCTTTTAATCTGGATCAACCTTTCTGAGCTTGTTCCTGCATATATCAATCCACAGTGCTGGGCAAGATGATGTCTGCAGCCGGCTCAGACTCAGATCTGAGACCTCAGTGGTGAGACAGCCAGCTCAGGAGAGGCAGGGGAGAGGTTGTTAGGTACTCTGGGGAAGGTTGTGGTGGGTGAAGGAGAAAAGATCTCAATCAAGGAACGTTTAAGAAGCCGAAGGAAATTGCTTGGGTGATTTCTATTCCCTGTGCTGTCTGGAGGGGGAGCTGCTGGCCCTGAAAGTAGAGGAGCTAAGGACTAAAAAGCCCCTGAACGATGAAGCTGCACTGGTCCTATTTGCTTCCAGCTACTCTTCCCAGAAGCCATAGTGGCAGGCACTGTGTACTTGGCACTGAGACATTGACACTTACCCCAGATTGCCATGAACATGGCAAACAAAACTGTCCCTTCGTTGTCAATCATGTGAGTGATCTGGAGAAGATCAGGGAAGAACGTGATGGGGACAGCAGGCTGTAGAGGCTGCAGCAGTTAGTCATCCTCTTGTCACCCTGATCTCCCCAGAAACAGATAAAGATGGTGCAGGGGGGCAAAACACAGGAAGGGTAATGAAAATTGAGGCTTGTTAGTCTGTGGTAAATGACTTTTCCTTGGTGGCAGTGATCTGGGTATACCTCTTCCATTTTACAGAGGGGTGGAGGTCTCCAGCACGTTGAAGCCAGTGTGCTGGAGTGGCTTTTCTTTCTGGTGGTGTGGGCAAAGCACAAGCTGGGAGTGTTTCCCCATCCTTCATCTTGAGCCTGCCTTGGGAAGGGGAGTACCTACCCTGGCATACATGCAGGTGTCGGCAAGCAGCCAGAACGGGCACTTCTGGTCACAGAGTGGGCACATGATGGTGTCATTGGCTTCACAGATCTCCTTGCTAGAGAAAAAGGAGTAGAGGGAAGCAAAAGCAAGTAGCACGCATAGTAAAGGCTCTTGAACAGAATGTGCATTTGGCATTCTCCACTTCCTTACCTCACCTGGCTGGAGTTGAAAATGGAAAAGCCAGCCACAAAGACCACCAGTCCAGCTGCCGCAGCAATTCCCAGCAGGTAGGTGTACCAGCCAAGCCAGGCGAAGTAGAGAGCCACCTTCTCACCAAAATAGCATCTGGAAGAAAGTGAGATTTGCTTTGGGGATCTTTCGCCCCCAAAGGGGTACCAACTCCAGAAGGGGCACTGCTGTCTGCATGTCTGGGGGTTGCACTGGGATCAGGAGAGGCAGTCCAAACAAGCTGGAAGAACTGAACGTGGGCAGTTGTTCTCCTCAGATTTCATTAGCAGCACGTGTGAAGAGACATCCTGGGGTTCCTTGCATGAGTGAGGATGCAGCAAACAACACTGGGGTCATTGCAGTGGGGGGTTTACAGCAAGGAGCTGCTGAAAGCACAACTCCAGGTGAGAGGCGAATGTGGGAAGGAGAGCAATGCAAGGCTCTTGTGGGGACAGAGATGACTTGAGGGTCTGACTCAAGAGTAGATGTGGTCAGATTCATCGTATGCCAGGTAAAAGCAGTGGGAGTGGTTAAGAGGCCAAGTTACAATCACTGTCTACAGAACAAAAAGGCTTTGAAAAGATAAGAGGACCACAAGGTACAATGGTTCTGAAATCAGATCAGTTTCCCCTCCAGGGCTCATCTATGTCCCTGTGGTACTTTCATTTCATTCTTCTGGCAACATTATCTCAATTCTTCAGGTGTGGGGGAGGGTTGGAGACGTGGGTAAGAAATGATGGTGATGGACCTGCTTCCCCTCCTGTATTCCATGGCGTTCATTCCCTACCTGCACTCAGAGGTGGTGCTGTGCTCCCTGGCCTATATAAGAAAATAATTCTTTACTCAGCCCATTTATCTTTTTGTGATAGCAGCAGGTCATGTTGACCTTAGAAATGGTGTTCTGTCTCACAGTGAGCACCGTGGATGCATCAAGGCTCCCTGCTAGGCTTTTCAACTGCAAGAAACATTTAAGGGCAGAGAATGCATCTCTATTTCAGCATTTTATCTCCCTGACAGAGCCCACTGAAAACCTCATGATGTAGCATGCCTTCCTTTTCCTGGCCACGGAGAGCTAGTTTTTCTCCCTTTGTATAAAAGCCATGCTCTTCCCTGAGTTTTAATATGCTTATATAGGCCCCTTGTTGCCTTTAATGTCCCAAGCTCAGCCTCAGGCTGAATGTGTTCACTGATGCTCTGTTCAAATCTTGCCTTCCTGTGGAACGTGGGAGCTGGTGGTTGACAATGAAAGAGGCTAATTAAAACCTGTGCAGATGCAGGAGTTGTTTCATTCTGCAAAATTAGCAGATGGAGTGTGGTGCCACGAGACAGCCTTTAGGCTATGAACTTTGCAAGCTTCCGAAAAGGCCCAGTCTATGTAAAAAAAAAATGGCCAGGTACAAGCCAACGATTCAAAATTAAGATAAAAAAAATCACAACACAGGAGTTTGGGAAGGGTTTCAGGTGGGGTCTTTTGGTTTGGTGGATCTGCTGTGACTCTTCTGCCTGTGTTACCTGATCTTCTCAATTGGCTGTTGGCAAAATATATCTCTCCACCGAGCCCATTTCACGTTCAGGAATTCCCTTGCCTCTTCTTTCTGGAGAACAGAATAGTCAGTCAGGCGCTGGAATATTAGGGAAGCCTTAATCCCCAGCCTTGCTACCCCTTCATCCAGGTGTATCTTGGTGCAGCCCCAGTCATCCAGAGCTCTCTCCCATTTCATCTGTCTCCTCTGGCTTTTCCTCCTAGACACCTGAGTGCTTGGCCTCACCTCGTGCAGTGGAAACGCTGCCTCAAAGACATTCTTCTTCATCAGGTCACGCAGCTTCTCTGGTAGCAAAGAGGAATGGGGAGGATTAGTGACACAAAGTGTATGTCTCTCTCCTGCATGCTTTCTGCCAGGCAGAATCACCCCAAAGCTTTTGGGGAGGCAGAAAGAAATGTCTGGGAGAGGCTGAGCTATTCAGAAGGGATCAGTGCTAATCCCTGTGGTTGTGCTGCTCAGCCAGGCTGCTGCAGGCTGCACTGGGACTGGGAGTGAGCCAGATAGGCAGGTCCCTTGAGACTGCAGTAGAGCCAGCACCCTTTCTACGTCCCCTGCTGATCCCAGAATGCTGGAGAAGGACAAGCCTTTTTTGGGGAAAGACAAGCAGTTTTGGAGACATAAGAGAGTGGTGGTGGGCTTGGTGAGGGGGTGTTGATTCCTGCAGTCCAAATTTCCCAGCCTCGGGATCGAGAAGCAAATTCACCTTCCAGAGCTGCATCCTGAATCCCCCCTCTTTGTCACATCCCCACTCTCAGAGGTGGGATGCCTGACACAGAGCAGAAGCTGTGCTACTGGTCCAGACTGTGCAATGCCTTGGAGATAAAGGGGATGAATGTATGGACCTGCTGGCCCCGTTCCCTTACCGAGATCGGGTGTCACTGTGTTATGCAAGATGAAGTTCACAAGCCGTATCCTAAGCAAGGAGAAACTGGGGTTAAAGGCAGCAGATACAGCCTGGTGATGTGGCCCTGGACAGCTGGGCACAAAGTCCAGAGAAGGAAGTGGGGAAGAAACAGGGAGCTGGCCACCTTGCACCAATGGTAGCCTGTGGCTTTCTGTGGAGAAGGAAAAGTCTGGCACAACTGTGAGCTGAGATAGAAAATGGATGCTAGCATGGAGGTAAGGGACTGCAAGGCTCTAGAAGCTCAGCTCAGCACCCACCTGGTGGTCACTGGTATGTCCTGCTGGGCATTGAGATCTTGTAGCCTGCTGTCAGGGTTCCTCAGGAGCCATTGGTATTTCCGGAAGAAGTGTTTTGGGGCACGGACCCCATAAAATAGCTTCTTATCCTCAATTTTCTAGTGGGTAGAAGAGAAAGGCTAGTAGAACAATGTGGTCAGAAAAAGAGGTAGAGATGCAAAAGCCAGGGGCTGCACGACCCCTGGAGCTGGGGTCTCTGGTGGTTGAGCGTACTGTGTGTTCTCCAGTACGGATGCAGTGATGGGTTTGGGGGTTCTTTCAGCAGCCCAAACTAAGCTGTGATCCTAGGTTACCAAGTAACTGCTGCCTCTTACCTTGATGGTGAACCCCTTCTTGCTCAGCTCATCCAGGAACTTCTTCCTCTTGATTTCTTTTGCACTGCCCATTTGATGGATGTCACTCACAAGGATGAAATCCCACTTCTCTTCATCCTGACCATAGAAAACACCAGGGAATTAATGGGGTTGACAAGCAGAGAGCTCTCTCTTAGCTTCAGCCTCTTCTTGATGCCCGTGTAGAGGGGTCCTGGGAACTGAGTGAGAGTGGGGATGGGGAAACCAAGGCAGATACTGCCCTGACCTCCCCCCCTCAATCCACATTTTTGAGCTGTGAACTCACTCTAAATGCAAAGCTTACCATGTTGGCAAATGGGTCTGAGTCTTCAATGGGAAAATTTCTCCAGGGAGTCAACAGAATTTCGTCCTGTGGAAGAGAAAAGCAGCAAAATGTTCAGTGAACAACTTGGGAGATTCCGTACCAGGACACAGAGAGATGCTCTCTCTGTGAACATCTGGATGGCATTGTGATACTTGCAGTACGTCAAAGCAGACAGAGTCCATGTAAGTAAAATTGCATTATAACCCAATATCAAGGTGCATCTGACCCAGTTTTCCTCTCCCAGGTGCCTCAAGGGGATGCCAGGGGAGGAGGCATGTTGGAAACCTTTCACCATACGCTCCTGGTCTCCACTTCCAGCACCAAAGTGGTGCGGTTCTGAAGGAAACAATTAAGGTGATGCTGTGGCAGCAGCTGCTCTCTGCCAAGGACGACATCCCAGCCCAGGGTGCTCCTCCATAGAGGAATGCTGCAGGAGCATCCTGGACCTGGGTGGTCTGGTCCTGGTGGTGGGTGCCTGAAACCAGGGCATGTCAACTTCAAAACCACTTTGTCCTTATCCTCACTTCCTGGCTTCATTGATGTGGACTCACCCAGTTCCTACAACCGTAAATGCTGCTTAGGCAACAGGGGAATTAATCCAACCAGTCTTCAGTGGATTGGCAAAAAAGCGTGCTGGGCTTTGTATCCAAGTGAGTGCAATGAGTTTAATAAAGATCTGCTCTGATTTATTTATTTATTTTTAATTGTTTTGCAGTTCTTTGATGTGACTCACAGCGTGGCCCCACAAACAGTTATGCTGCTGTTCCCGAAGGCATGGCATTGCAGAACAGAAGGAGCTGCCAGGGGATGGGCTTATCATCAGCCAGCATTCCCACCGAAGGCTTTGTGAGATTGTATCCTGTCATAACAGCTGCCAGACAGACAAGTTCATCCTGCTGTAATCTCAGGAGCGGAGATGTGGTGGTGCAACCAAGCCATGATGTAAAGCTAAAGCCTGGGTCTCAAGCTTTCACTGAGGAATGAGGCTATGGGAGCAGGTGAGACTGGGATGAGGAAAGGGCTGAAATACTCTGTGAAATCCTTTCTTGCGTGCAGCTGGGGCCCCGTTTTCACTCGAAGCAGAAAAGCAGTGGGGAGTCTGAGACAAAGCAATAAGACTTGAGAAGATAAGCGTGCTTTTGGGTGGGAGAGCTGGCACAGATGTAGCCTGGCAGCATCTCTCTGCAGCTTGCTTTGTCTTGTTCCTGCCTGGCTCATTTGACAGTTAGATTTTATGATCCTAGAGGACTCTTCCAACCTTAATGATTCTCAGTGTCGTTCTGCACAGACTGCCTGTAGCATTGCCAGCTTTTCAGCTTCCCCACTGATCCCTACAATGTGGAGGAGGAAGTGCTTCTTTGACAGGTTTAAGGGTGTTCCTGGATATACCTCTATATGGCTGTTCCTCTGGTGTTCACCCCTGTATCTGTCCTGGCTGTGCTCAGCACTGGGGCTGGACCTGCAGAGCTTCATTGCGGCATCTTTCCTCTATCCACTGTAACAAGGCTGGTCTCTTGGACCTGATGCTGACTGCATGCTCCCAAAATAACAAGCACTGATTTTAATCCCAAGAGGGACCCACTGTTTTTATATTATTATTATTATTATTATTATTATTATTGTTATTGTTATTATTATTATTTCCTAGCCGAGTGCTGTGAATCAGTGGGGTTGCTTCTCAGGTCACCTGCATATGGTCCTCTAGGCAGTGAGCATGTTGTGGGAGCAAGGTCTGCAGCAGCTCGGTAGGTTTGTCTCTGTGTTCTCATAGCAATGGGATTTACCACCAGGTCCTTCCTCTGCAGGCACCTTGAGTACCTCTGCATAGGACTGAAAAATGAGGAGAGGGGAAGAACTTGAAAATGATATGTAGATCAATGAAAGCAATTCCCAGTGCCCACCTCCAGAGCAGGAACAGATGGAAAATCACATTCACCTGCAGAAAGGGATTTGCAAACCTGTTAGGACAGAGGAGAGGCATTTCAGCAGATTTAATTCACGCTGACTGCTGACAGCCCCTGCACGTGGGGCTGGGCATGAGACAAAAGCTGCTTTAAGCCTTGGCTGCTCTGCAGGAGCCCAGCCCCTTTATGGGGACAGATGGGGCTTGTGTGAAGGGACAGCTGTAGAAGGCAGGGATGTGGGACCACTGGGACTCTCACACCTATGTTTTGTTGTTTTTTTTTTGACCCAAGGGCCTGGTAACACTACCTGATGATGGCTGCTTTGCTCTGGCAGCATGAGGCAGCCCCATGTGCAGTCAAGGCTCTGAAATGGTTGTATAAACCATGGACTAATCCTTGCTATCAAAGAGGATGATGCACATTTAGCCTCTTTCCTGCTCTGTTTGGAGCAGGGTTGGAGGTGCACTGTGCCGAAGTGTGTGGGAAGCAACGTGCACGATGAGCAGTGTTTCAATATCAAGGAGGGTTTGTGTGCCCAAGGTTTCTCGCCAGCTATATCAATGGGTCCTTGTCACCTTGTATTCTGCTGCTGTGTGCAAGAACTTTGCTCGATCCTTTAGGAGTCCCCTTCAGTTGGGAGTGTGGTTGAAGTGCCAGTGACTGAAACAAGGGATGTGGGTGTGGGATCCAGCACCCCTGTTTTCCTTCCCCACCATAGTCTGGTGAGAGGTTGGGTGGTTCCTGTCACGCACACAGCAATGTCCAAACTGTTATCTTATCTTGGGGATGGTTTTTACCAGCGCTTCCTGTGCCCTCCTCCCTTGCCCTAGAGCTCTTCCAACTTGCCTCATATTTTCCTAAGAAATGTGACAATCTTTAATTGAACAGGCAGATAGCATATCTGTGCTGCTACCAGCTGGCCCAGTCATAGAGTTTGCCTGGCTTTCTGAAGAACAGAAACTGTGCCTTTTCTTTCAAGC
Organism: Cyrtonyx montezumae; assembly: GCF_038088225.1. NCBI lineage: Eukaryota > Metazoa > Chordata > Aves > Galliformes > Odontophoridae > Cyrtonyx > Cyrtonyx montezumae. Next base: position 52,152,707 of record NW_027071826.1, on the reverse strand, counting down.
TTTAGGAGGAAGGGGGTTGGAACAATGTGATCTTTGATGTCCCTTCCAACTCAAGCCGTTCTATGATTATGTGATTCCATCAGATTTTTCTGAAACCAAACCACCCTTCTCTGGCAGCTCTGAAGTGTGGCACAGACACGCAAAGCCCCTCTGCCCTGACCCCACTGTGCTTTTGGGGTGCTGCGTGCTCACCTCTGCCTCATTCCAAGGCTGCAGGTGGTATGGGATACTGCAGACTGAGCAAGACGCATCTCTTTCCCCATCTCACCTTCATGGTGAGAATGAAAGTGCTCACTGGAAAGAGAAACCGAAGCTCTGCAGTACGTTTTGAGTACCTTAGGGCTGAAAGCATGTGAGTGGTAGAGCTCAAATGTTACAATGCGCTGAATTTCCAAGATACAGGTGGCTCCGAGGTGCTGAAAAACAACCTGTTGGCAATTGCTGATCAGTTTTTGTTTCCTACCTGCATGGTGAATTGGAGTCTTTCTCTTCCTCCTGCTCTGCTTTTTCTTTAATCCATCTGTCGGGCTGAGGACAAGCTGAGCGACTCCCAAAGTTTCGGGGTTTCACTGCAGTGTTGTTACTCTGCCTGAGGTTGCATGTGAAGGGAGCGGTGCCTTTGACTTCCGTGTGGGCCTCCCTCCTGCCTTGGGAGGGAGCTGCCTCTGCCTAGCAATGGGCAGATAGGGAGGAGGAGGAGGCGAGGAAGTTGCCCTTCACCCTCGTTCAAAGGAGTGGCAAGCCCAGTACCGCCCAGCGGTGTGGGCAGGGAATCCTGCGGCGTTGGCCCTCGTGGCTCCTCTTGCCAACACGGGGAGAACAGCAAGACTGCTCCATCCTCATCCTCCATCCCCATGTGTCTTGCTGTGTCCTGTGAATGTTCCCAAATGAGTCTGAAAGGAGGAGGGAAGGATTAGCATAAGCTGTAGAAAGCAATAAACTACTTCTTAGAAAAGGCAGGGGAAGGAAGAAGAAGCACTAAACCTAAAATAACCTTCTTCATTCTTGGCATTGAACCTTGGTGAACCTTGAGGTCCATGGTTCAAGTGGTGAGGGAGTAGAACCAGCTTTGAGAAAGGTTGGGGGAAACTTTTGAGCAGCTGAGACACGGAGAACAGGCACAGCACTAGTTTTCAGATAAGCAAGAAGCATCTCCTTTGTGTTTTCTCCACTTGAATGCAGCCCCCTTTCTCCCTACCTTGTCCAGTGACACACTATGCCGCTCTGTTCCACTTCCATTTCAGAAAGCACAGGGAAGATTTGGCTTCCTAGAGGAACCAGTACACCTTTTTTGTTACATCTCACTGGGAGCTGGCACTTCTTTCTTCCGTATGTAATAGCATTGTTGCGTGAAGGCATTAGAATCAGATGTTAAATGTTACAGGAAAGTCCCTAAGTATTTTACAGTCCTTAAGAACAAGTATTTGCTCCCTCATGGCTGAGGAGGGGAACATCTAAACGTGCCCCAAGCCACACAGGACTCCTGCCTCTCTGTCCTTTTACATCACTTCTAGTAGATGGGATTAACCAGAGCATGAGTGCTTCAGCTTCTGCTTTCCTGATCGTGTTTGTGTTGAGATGCTCACTGGAGATCCTACCCAAATAACTGAGAGCTGTTTTACTATGATCACAAAGGTTCACTTCATCCAGACCTCAGGCATGGAGCAGGCTTTTAACTCTCTTCTTGTGAAAAGGGCCAGAGAAAATGGTACGTGTAAGCCTTGTCTGACAGCTCTCCCTGTATCTCTGTTGTGTCTGTTGTTCAGTGTCTGGGCTAAGAGCTGTTTTTCCCTGGGAGGGTCAGTCATCCCCTGTTGCTGGGGATTTTCCTCTGCTCTGAGTGCATCACTGTGTGCTGCAGGCGTTTGCACAGTGTTTTTCTCAGGCAAGCTGATGTTGCTCTGTGGCTTTGCCAAGTGGCTCTGAATCAGACCTGCAATTATTATCTTTTCTAAAAAGAGCTGCCTTCCAAATTTCCTGCTATGCTGAAAACCGAGGGCAAAGTGAGGGAAGGAGCGGGCAGACCTTTAGCCTCCTGGAAGAGATCTGTAGGGCTGGCCAGGAGGGGAAAACGGCCTCAATCACCAGCTGCTCTCTATGGGTGTGGGAGGACACGTGTGTGTTTACACGAGGGGAGAGTGAGCTCTCGTCAGATAGGACTGAGAGTGCTTTCCACGTCTCCTGACAGAATACCAAAGACCTTTCCAACTTGAGTGCTGCTGGGTAACAAGGAAATGGAGTTAGGGGTGGGTGGGACATGTGTCTCTACCTGTGAATCTCTTTTCTTTCTCCTGCAAACTTTGACAAGGAGGAGTGGGAGGACTTTGCTCTGCAGATAGGCCAGCAAATTGAACACAGGCAACAGCTGCTTCCTGCAACAGTCCCAAAGCTCAGAGGCTTTATTGGCGGGGAAGGTGAGCCTGTGCTTGCAGATTGGCTTTTTGTCCAAGCTATCTGACCTCGCATGGCAATTAGAAGAAGCAGTGAACCCTTTCTTCTTCAGTTCAGGAGGAGTTTGTCTTCGCCCAGGCAGGACCTAGCTTCTTTTGCAGGGAGGAAGGTGGCCAAATGGACACCCTGCTCACACAACCATCCTGCAACGCACTGCATTGGATTTCATTGCCTTTGGAGGCACAGTACTGAGGGCAGCGGTGTGGGAAGCTGAGATCAAAGAGGGAGAGGTGGAAGCTTGCAGTGCACGGCAAACAACCTGCTTCAGGCACTAAGTGTTGTGGAGCAAATATTTATTTTTCTCTTTTCAATCCCCAGGGCCTTGGATTTTTATTTTTTAATTTATTTTATTTTATTTTTATTTTCCGATTGATTTCTCACAGAGGAAGAGTTTGAAGGGCATTGCCTTGTTGTGCATCCGGCTGAATGGATGCGGGAGTGGAAAGCTCGAGGTCGTTCAGTTGTTTAATCAGTGTCAAAACTTGCGTTTCCTCCCTGACACCGACTCTTGCAGAGCTTCTGACAGCCAGCTATGCCGCCTGCTGGCTGCTCAGCACCGACAGTCGCCGAATACTCGCGGCTCCGTTTGTGCACGGCTGCTTGCTGCCACCGCGCGGCCGCCTCGTCCATGCTGTCACACAGAGGCGCCTCCTCAGTTACCCCGGCAACGGCGGACGCCCGCCCTCCCTTCCCCGGGGCGCCCTCCGCGCCTGCGCACTTCCTCCCCTGCGCTGTGCTGCGCGTCGCTGTGTGACGCCCCGCCCCCCTCTGCCCGTCCATTGTACGCGGTTGTACCGCGGCCGCTGCCGCCATGAGGCGCGGCGAGCGCCGTGCTCTCGCCGGGGCGCTGGGGAAGACCGCCCTGGAGGAGCAGCCGCAGCCCAACGGCGGCTCGTCGCAGCCTGGCCCCGACAGGGACGGCCCCGCGCTCGGCCTCCGCCGCAGCACCGAGTCTGAGGTTTATGACGACGGCACCAACACGTTCTTCTGGTGAGTGTCGACGGTGCGGGCCTCGGCCGGCCGCGACCCGCGGTCTCGGTCCTTTCCGTCCCCGTTGCTTCCTGTAGGATGTAAGGTCAAGGGTGCTCAGGGTACTGGAGCATCTCCCTTTTGAAGGCAGGTTGAGGGAGCTGGGCTTGTGCAGCCTGGGGAAAAGAAGGCTGTGGGGTGAGCTCACTGCAGCCTTCCAGGACCTAAGGGAGCCTAAAAACAGGGGAGTCAGCTCTTTGGTGGGGTAGATAACAGCAGGATGAGGGGGAACGGTTTGAAGTTGAGAGAGGGAAGATTTAGGGGGCAAGTTCTTCACTATGAGAGCAGTTGGCACAGGGTGCCCAGAGAGGTTGTGGATGCTCCATCCTTGGAGGTGTTCAAGGCCAGGTTGGATGGGGCCCTGGGCAACCTGGTCTAGTATGAAATGGGGAGGTTTGTGGCCCTGTGTGTGGCAGGCAGGTTGGAGGTTTGTGATCCTTGAGGTCCTTTCCATCCCAGGCTGTTCTTTGATTCTGTAAGGTGAGCCTGTTCTGTCCTCAGCTGGCAGTGAAACCCCTTGCTTGCAACATGAGCTGGGGGCTCTACACTCTGCCTGCAGCTTGGCACTGATGCCCAGCGGGAGGAGGAGGAGGAGGAGGACGCTTGGCTCCAGCCCTGCCAATCTGTGCAGATGGGTGGATGCCGAGCGAGGTATTTCTGCCAGCACAGGCTGCGAGGAGGCACTGAGATCCTGCTGGGTCGCCAAGAGGTCTCCTTGGGAAGCTTTTGGAGCCACTGTTGTACTCTCAAGGGCACAACTGCCTTGGGCCTCATGTAGGCTGAGCGAGCGGTGCCTTCTTATAAATGGAAAATGGGTAAACCCGTCTCTTTCTTACTCTGTTCTTCATGTGCTTCTTGCCAGGTGTCTCATGGTGCCTTACAAACAGCGTCTCTTTGAATCCTAACTGTTTGGATTGTATAACCTCTCTTCCTTGCACCTTTCCATGTGGGCAGCACATAGTCTGTCACTCATGCAGGGTTAGCATCCTGAAATGCTGTTGCTGCAGCTTGTTTGTGAGGTTGAACTGCACCTCTGAAAGCACAAATGTGCCACCCTTCTGTAAGGCTTTCCTTCTGCTGCCTTCTTCCAGGAGGACAGTGCAGGCAAGCGTGTGAGTGTGTTGTTGAATGGTTCCTTGCTTCCATATCTCCAAGTGCTTTACTGCCCAGTAGAGTTTGCTGCACATGCTGGCGTCGGGGATTGTGAGTGCTTGTAAAAGTTTAAAGCCTTTTCCTTCTATTTCTTTTGACCTGTGCACGATGGTGTGGCATGTTTGCAGGTCGTTTACCAAAGGATAGGCTCAGTTTTGTATCGTAGGCGACATAAGTTGGTGAGAGGAGCTGCTTGCTTCCCATGGCCCTTGTCACTGCTCGTGTGCTGTTAGAGGTGGGCAGGGGGGACAAGGGCCCTCTGTCTTTGCTCACATGAGTTACATAGAAAATGCTTTTTCTCTTTGAAGTTAAGGCTCTGGTTACTGTGGTGGTCTTCTCAGTTTGGAAAAGTTCAGGACTGCCAGAAATCTAGAAGTAGTTTGACTTGCACAGGTAACTTTACTGTTACAAATGCAATCCCCTTTTGGCGAGATGCTAGCTTTTATCTGTCTGATGTTTTAAACTTTGCAGTATGAGTTTGGGGCTGCATAATGATGCTGTCTTATTTGAGCTTGATAGCCTTAAACTTGAGAATATAAACTTGAGAATAGAATAGTTTAATTACAAGAGAAACCTGCTTGTCATTGGGATGCGAAGTTGGGAGAGAAGAGCTGAGCATCTTTTGTTGGGGAGCAGGAAAGTTCAATGAAATGATTGATTTGTCTCTTGTGTGCAATGAAGGTGGCTGCAGTGACTTCTTTTGAAGAAGAAACCTTCCTCCCCCTGCTTCTAGCAGCCCATGAAAGGAGGTAGAAGTGTGAAGTTCAGTCTTATGGATCTTGGGTTGGCCTTGGATGCTCCTCGATTAACCTTTTGGAATTATCTGGTCAGATTTTGGGTATGATTTTTCTCCTGAAATTTCTATTTGATGCAGAAAGAGCAGTAATAGCAGTTAAGGAAGAGGAAGCCTGTAGATTCCTGTGCCTTGGTGTTGCTCATTTTATTCTGTGGAAAAGATGAGGAGAAGTCTTTCCTGGTGGCAGGCACGCACACGGACACTTCTGTGCCGAGGAGGATTTGTGCACATACCAACCCCTTCTGGGAACACAGCCCTGGTATTCAGAACAAACTATTGCTTAGGCGTAATTTTGTCTCTAATACTGAACTTCTGTATTTGCTGAGCTGCTTTTCTGATTCTCTACTCAGAATTTACCAAGTTCGATCTCACTGTTTAATTTAAACAGAGGAATTTTGCGCGAGGCCACTGGTGTACAGCTCAGTCATTTTTTTATTCCCCTAATATTTAGGTGTGCCCTGGCAGTGCCTAGTTGCTGGAACATCCAGGAGGTCACGTCAGTCTGCTGGCTGCATTAACTCCTCTCACAGTCGAGGGCAGGTGTTGCTAGAATGGCACTACCCTTTCGAAAGGAAAGATTTGGCGTAGTTGTGCAATAAGCTTGAGGTGCGGAAGGGACTCATTTGCTGAAGCAGGGTTTGCTTTTTGATCCATTGTACTGGTTTCTCTATGGAAACGTGTGCTGTTACTGGTTGCTGGTTTTAGGAGGGGCAAGAAAACTCACCTTACTGTTCTGGAGCATCACAAGTAGGAACAGAAATTCAATCAGTGTTGTATGCGTTTATAGGTACAATGGATGTTCGTTTATGATCTAAGAACAGGAACTTTTCAATTAGTTTGTGAGTTTAATCAGATTTTAAAGCATAGGCTACAGCTTAAAATCCAACAGCTACATTTCTGTTGCACTGCAGATGGAGATGCTCAGAGCTTGTGGGCACTGTCACTGGGCAAAGCACCTCCTTTGGTTGCCACCGACCTCTTCACGTGGCCTTGTGCAATGTACAAGTTGGGAGTTTCGTGTCTCTGATCTGAATGTTATTGAGATGATGACCAAAGGTTGAATTTTTGTTGAAGATTTCAAAACCTTGCACATAAAGAGAGAGCAGGGTTCTGTTACTTGTGATTAAGTTGAAATGTTGGTCAGCTTTACACTATTATTATTATTGTTATTATTATTTCTTGTATTTTCCTGTAACTTGGTCTTCGTGGTAACTTAATCAAATGCTGTACTGTGGATATGTGGTAGCCCCCATTGGTCACAGTGCAGTGTGTGTCAGATGGTGTGTAATTACACAGAGGGTGGAGAGCTCTCACAGCAATTCCTCATTCGAAGCCACTTTTAAGACTTTCCCATTATTTGGAATCAAGAAAAAACTAAGTATTGATTTATGGAAAGAGTTGATGTTAGGCTGAGATGGGAATTGTTTTCGTTGCTATTCATTGCTATTCATTCCTAGCGGTAGCTCTTAATGTCACCTCCTAAACCCAGCAGACCAACCATGCAGGCTCTTCGGAATTTTGTTTCAACACAGAAATGACAAAAGGATTAGGACATCAGTCCTTGGCATGTCGTTCTCAATAATTATTGTTGCCTTTAAAGTAATTATTGCATAATTAATGACTAACGAGCTTTAATGCAAAGAGTTGGATTATCGAGGCGTGGCCCCATTCACTTGAACTAGTTTTTGGTTTGTGTTGGAGTTTGAGGTCGAAATGTCATCTTGCTCCTTTCAGCCTGGGGATCTGATCCGTCTGAATCTATGAAAAGAGTTGGGAGAGTAAAAGCTCTGATAATTTTATTGAAAAAAGCTACTGTTTCTAGACAAAGGAATAAATTACTAAGAAGAGAGAAATCGTGGGCTTTCCCAGTGAATAAATTCAGTCTTACATCCTTTAAAGCAGCAGTGAGGGAGAAGTATGGAGGCTGATGCTGCCTGTTGGACTGATTTAATTGCTCACAGCTGGCATTTAACTGAGTTACAGTGACAAGTAGTTGAACAAAAATGAAGCTGGAATTATTTAAATACTCCCAGTGTTTAAATGGGGAAAGAGCTGGAAGTAAGTTATTGAAAGACAGAAAAACGCTAGCAGAGAAAAATTAGATACTTGATATTCCTGCTTCTTAGCAATTTGGGATTCATTGTGAACTGCCCTTGACCACCTTTGGCCTTGCGTATATTGCACATGCATATTTTTAGGCACTGTCTTTTGGTGTCTTTGATATGAAGCCTCCTAGAGCTGAATGTCATCTGCAGCACTTGCTGCTTGCATATAGCCCAAGCTCTTGTATAACACTAAGAGGAAGATGCAGCCTGCTTAGCTTAGCTCTTTCCTTCTCCAAAGGCTCCAGGCTAGCTAGGAGAACATAAGCCTTTCTGCCTAATGCCTGTAATACTTACCTTGCTCTGGATGTCCTTAGCTGTCTCGTCTGCCACTTGAAGTATTATTTTGAAGTGTACATGGAGACTTAATCCCCCATTGGTGCAGTTTCTTTACAAGTACTCCTGTATACTCTTGTTTTTTTCTGGCTGCTGTAGATGCTTCACATATGCTCCCGTTCTGCAGAGCTGGATTTCTTTATTCCTTTCTATTTTTTAAGCTTTGAAACTGGAAAGATAGGGTATGTATCTTATGTTTGCTATGACAGGTGGGTCTGCAAGATGCTTGGCCACCTCTAGCAGCTGCTGCTACTTCGTTACTTTGAGCACTGCTCTGTTCAAGCTCCCAGCTTGCTCTTCATTCCAATCTGCATTTCGCACTAGGCAAAAAATAAGTTCATGTGCTCAACCCTCTTGAAAACTTGCTACAGGAAGATCTGGCTTCAGCTGGAAAGGAAGACATAGCTCAACTAGAAATGAGCATAAGGTAGATATGTAGCATCTCATATTAAGCAGAGGGGCTTGCTGTATTTCAGGCTGGTGGTTGTGGCTCTGGAACAGACCAAAGGTGGGGGCTCGAGGCTCTCAAACACTGACCCTTTGCTCTCCTGCAGACTGACCATGGGAATAAAATAAAAATACAGTGCATAAAATACAATGCAAAGCCTTGCAGTTGATGTGACTTCTTGTCACATTTTGTTTTTTAAGGCTGTGTTTGTGTTACTTACGTGCATGGATGAATACAGTGGCCGAGCCAGTGCCTCACTTTAAACAAACCAGAGCCTTCACTTCAACCCCTTTTGCACTATAGCCTTTGAGAAGACTGCACCTAGTTTTTAATCTTGGGGAGGTTGCAAACTAGGAGCGGAGTCACGTGGCTGGTAAATGGATATTAAGTATGTGATGTGTGAATCACCTGCTATTTGGCATCCTGCAAGGCTGCTCGAGAGGAAAATGCATCTGCTGTGCAGGAAGCCTGCTGCTGTGACACCTCTGTGGATTTATTTTGATGTATTGTTTCCTTGCTGCTTCTGAAGACACTCCTCCATCCTTCCCCTTCCTTTCTGGAGCCGGTTAATTTGTGTCCTCTAGATGGCAAGGAAAGATAGTGTTAAATACCGAATGCCTTTTTAGCAGTGGCAGAAGAGGATTTCATCTGCTTATGAGGTATTGAATGTGTTTTCCAGTGGGATTAAAAGGATGCTGTGAGAAGTAGCTATGTTTTGGATTAGAATGAACTTCAAAATGCAGTTCAAAATAATTCTTTAACTTCCAGAGCAATTTTATGTAGGTCACTGTGATGGATGTTTAAAGGTAAGCCCGTAGAGTTCTTAAAAATCCACGGTGATCTCCAGTTTATCATGTCCTCTGAAACTTAAATTTATGTTTTCTTTTGTGTTTTTAATGTAAAATGGAAAGGTGATGCTAACTCATTATGGTACTAAAAGAAAATGTAGCACCAGCCAGTATGCACACGTGCCTGTAAGTAGGATAACTTACTGCTCATTCTCTTCTCTAAGCTTGATGTTTTGTACCTGGGTTATTTCAGTGATTTGTTCTAAGAGATGTTGCCTAGAGCTCTAAAACAACTCATGTCTTTCTGATCTGATCCCATGCTTCTCCTTCCAGGTGAAGTTCCTTAAGTTTTCCACAGAAATAAATGGCTTTTCATTGAGAAACAATTTTTGACTTGAAAAAAGAAAAAAAGAGGGGAAAAAAATAAAAGCAGCATGCATTACACAAGAATATTATTTATGCCATAATTTTGTCTATCAGATGGCCACACTTTTCAACTGCCGGGGCATAAAAACTCCTTTAGTAGTGTTGAATGCCATTGACGTGTGAGCCTTAGTGGGGATTTACTCTAAGGTGGCAGCTTGACTTTTTTCTGCACTGGTGGTGTACTACTGTATCTGCTTTCTCTCTCCCTCAATTTTAGGAGAGCTCATACCCTGACAGTTTTGTTCATCCTCACGTGTGCGCTGGGATACGTAACTTTACTTGAAGAAACACCTCAAGATACAGCCTACAACACAAAGAGGTAAATACTTGAGCAAGTGCTTCTGTATGGTGTCTGTTAGCAGAGGGTCTCTGCAGGAGCAAGTTGCCTTACATACTTGTATGTCCAGTGTAAGTTCCTTCAAATGATGTTTATTAACTCATTTGTATGCCCCAAATCCCAAACCCTCCTTTTTTTTTTCATTCTCTATAGTGACTCAGGATATAGCCTTCATTGTTGAGGAGATGAAGGAATTGGAGTATTTCCTGAGGTAGTCGTGGTTGTTATTCTATCAGTTACACAGTGGGTGTAGTCAGTGCTATTCACACTCACTGGTGTGCTGAGCTGAGCATTGGTATTTTTACGCGTGGGGGTGAGATGGAACAAGTTGGAAGGCGGTGGCCTGGCTGGGTCTGGGTACGTTTCTGTAGGGCTTTCGTGTGAGCAAATGTCATGTACTCCCAGTTACAACAATGCCTGGATTTAGGGAACGAGTAGAGGGCGGGACGTTCTCTGGAACTGGTCTCAGTTCAACATAAAAGAAGTGGAAAAGCTGAAAGAGAAGCGATGACAAGTTGTTATGGGATAAAATGGATAGTAGGTGACTCAGTGGAATATCTTATTATTGAGATTAGAGCTGCTCGAATAAAAACACAACCAAAGAAGATTAATCACCGGATAACCTTTCTTTCATGAAATGGAAGTGACTTTCTGCAAGTTCCTTGTAGGAAATAATGTTTGTGGTTGCTGAATTCAATTGAGCAGCATCGTATCAAGCATTGGGTAGTGAATGTTCTTTGATCGCTTCTGCATCTCTGCTTGTAGAGTGCTGCCTGCAGTATCTAGCTGTAAAAGTACTTGAAGATCGCCATCTGGAAACTGTGTTAGATCTTCAGAATATTGTTTTGTTATTTTTGAAGGATACTTCAGTTTCTGTTCAGGCTTTATCCTTATGCTGTTGTAGTCATTTTAGCTCCATGCTGCATTCTAAGATGGCTGTTAACTTGGACGAAGCATTACTTTATCCAAAGCTAAAATTCAGTACAGAATTAACATCAGCCCTGTGGCCTTTCCGAAGCTTGATGTGTGTTGCCTGATTTACAAGAAGGAAGGAAGCACCACACTGTTAGTTTTCTGTGAACTCCTTTCTGGTCTTAATGATCTCTGTTCTAAGGCCTTTGAGGTGAGTGCTTTGCCAAGTTTAACGCAACTAAACATGAAAGATTCCAGCTCAACACATGTTTCAGCCAGTGGAACAAGCTGTGTGTGTTCTTTAGCAGCTGTGTGCTTACTGCTCTCGTATTTCATCCTTCCAGACTGGTTTTATGTGGCATATTTGAACAAAGAGAGGCATTTCTGAGCAGAAGCAAGATGGTCCCAATATGAATCAGTGTAACAGTATATCAGACATTTTTTTTGGCCTTCATAACTTAAAATACTAATCATGAGAACTTCTTCAGTCTTTGTATAGAGCTGCTACAAGTTTTTGATCAGAATTGTTGGCCTGTGTGAAGCTGTCACTTCACAAATATCCCATGGCAGCTCTTGCTTACTTAATGAACAGCGGTAATTTTATTACCAGTGAGCAGTGTCTCTAGCTGTCACACTTTTTTATTTCCAACTACTGCACAATGACAGTGGAGCAGTGTTTCAGCCCTTAGGTGCAAAGTGTAAATACGCGCTTGCAGACGCTTAAATCTCCTTTGTTTTCAAGCCCTTGCTGAGAGGTGCTAAACCGCTGGTGATCTGCATTAGAGGCTTAGAGCAAAACATGAAATTAGAGCAAAATAAACAAATTGCAGTGCTATCTCCTGTCTCTGTATTTCCAGTATGGAGTAAAGTGATGGGCAGTCAAGCGAGGCTCCTGTCTTCTCCCCTTAAAAAGTGCTTCATCTGGTCTCTTACAGAAGCAGTTGAGAGCAGGGTGAGTGGCTGGTTTTGTGCAGTGAGTCACCAGGAGAAACGATGCACAAAATGCACTGTACAGTGTGAACCTGTGAAATCACAGGGTGTGGTATCTGTAGCTGAGATTCATACTTGCATCTGTTTATATGTGGACATTTGAGTCCCGTTTTCCTTCTTGCAGTGTGCCAGGGCAATGAAGGGAAGGATTTTTTTGTTTTGTTAGATAAGGCACATAGAAATGTTTACATATAAACCTAACCAAAGTTGACACGTAAATACGTTTATGTGATTGTGTGATATATATATGATTGGATTGCTTGCTATAAGGAGAGTTGAACGTTTCCTTCATTGGCCAAAAAGAAACTGCTTTGCAAAACCTGTTGGGCAGATGGGACTTTTAATTCACACAGTTCCTGAGGCACTGAGAGCAGCCTTGAAGTGGTTCGTGCCACCTGACGTATGTCCACTTCTCCTGTTAAGCATCCAAGAAGAGTTGTTGGGACTGTGCTCCAGCTCTGAGCATAGCAAAATCAATACTCAGCGTCCTCCTTTGTGTACTGTGGCTGTGGAATAAATCCTCGTCTCTTGGGTGCATTGAATGCTGAGCAAGGCAACGTTTTTTGGTGGGGGAAAGGAAGTAAATGCATTTGGGTTTAATAAGACCTACGTGCATTAAGACTTCACATTGGGATTCATGCTGGATTTTCAGTCTCCTTTCTGAGATGCCTCTCTGTAGTAGTTTTTGGCAGTGAATGATATCTGTTCAGCCACTTAAGTAAACCTGGGTGTATGTGTGTTTGTAAGCTGAGGTTATTCAACTCCTGTGGCTGAACACCTACAAAGAAAACAAGGTAACAAGGAGGCTAGGTCTCTATCTGCTGAACTGCTAGTTTTTCAGCTTTTGATAGTGCTGGAGGCCTTGTACCAGTTCTGCTCATGGAAGTACAGCCGGGGAGAGGACAGGGAGCGGGAGCTGTCTGGTTCAAAGCCTAGAACAAGGGATGATACACAGATCCTTGTAGAAAGGCTCCATTGTCTCGTGTCTCTGAATCAACTCTTTTAAAATACAGAGGCAATAGCCTGTTTGTACTAACAAAACTATTGCCATATTCTCTTTCTTTTCCTTGGTTAAGTGCTAAAATTATTTTTTGTCAGCGCTACTATTTAGTGTCTTCCTGGTCTGCTGCTCAGAGAAATAGATAAGCTGCATCCCTCCAGGCTGCCTGCACTGAGGCAAGCCCTGTATCTCTCTCAAATCCTAGACAAGTTCTTACATCAAACCATGCTGAGCCAGCAGGCCGAGCTGCTGCGTATGTCTTGAGGTTTCCTAGGAAGTAAGGCAGTATGTTCATATGAAGGGAAAAGATTTAGTCACTAAGAGAGGAAAGGTTAGAGAGCTGGCATGGTTATTACACAGATCTCTCATTTTCTTCCAAGTTTCCCAAGGTGAACTTGAAGTTAAAGAGAAAAATGAGAGTTTATTTCAGCACTGCTGCTGTGTCTGCTGTTTGGCTAAGGAGTAAAGGAGCAGAGCTGTGAGTTCTCGTGCTGATTGACATACAGGTCAGCTCTAGCTTTGGGAGAAACTGTCTCATAAGAACTTGAAAATGTTGATCTCAGGCATTTCAGTTGAGCTCAGTAGTGAGCAAAGCAACATGTATTGTTTTGTGATGCAGAATGCAAACTTTTTAACTGCATGTTTAAGTTTGTATTCCTGTTATTTCCAAATACAGAGTAGTGACTCAGAATGCAGACTATCCTTTTGGAATTGTATTTTTTACCATTCCATCTGGTAAGAGTGATTGAAGGAAGAGGGTCTTCACCAGAGGGTGGTCAGGCCTGGAACGGGCTCCCCAAGTGCTGTGGTCATGCTCCCAAGTGTTGAAGGTCAGGGGATGTAGGGTTGGCATTCGGGGTGCTCTTCTGTGGAGTCAGGGTTTGTACTTGTTACCCAGGGGTCCATTGTGACTTTGAATATCTGATTTCAGTGAGATATCAGGCTCCTGGACTGCCTGGCAGGATGGTAGTGAGCAGTGGAAGTACGCAGACAGCAGGGAGAAAGGGAGAAGGACAGATGGGTGGGCTTTCAGATTTGAGGCAGTCAGTTGTGAAAGCACAGTTGAAATGTAGGGACTTATTCCTATTTCCTACATTTCTACCTGTTACCTGTAGACAACTGGACTTTTAAGATCTTCATATGTCCTTTCCAATTGAACTACTCTATATTGTTTTCCTGAAACATAATCCCCAAAAGGGATCGATTTATGCCTTACATGTGTGTTGGTTAGGAAACAGAGACCAGATGTTTTGACATCAATGAACATGATTTACATCTCTCCTAGTAAGATGTTGCAATATAAACAGTTTGTTTTGTTTTTTATTTGCAGAGGTATTGTTGCCAGTATTTTGGTTTTCCTGTGTTTTGGAGTTACACAGGCTAAAGATGGACCATTTTCAAGACCTCATCCAGGTAATTTAGGTCACTTAAATGAATTGGATATTTCTGTTACGTGCTGCAGAGTGTAAATATTTGTGTTACATGTGGAGGAGGTAAGTCATAATTTAAATAATATAGGTTCACTAACACTACACAGTTATCATGCAACTTCCTACAGCCTCCTACAATGCTGAGGTATTATTGCAAACAACATAATGATTCTTCGGCATCTTCACATGTGAATTCACTATCCACAATAATAATTCTACTTCTTAAGTTTTCTAGTAAGGCTGTAAGTCCTGAACTGTTTGAAGCCTTTTCCTTATAGTGCTATATCAGGTCAAGAATGGAAATATTTTGACACTGTTTACTATTAATTCTGGTTTCTTGTGTAAGAGGAATTGCTTCTGAGGTCACTAGCTGCCTCCCTGTCATAGCTTTCAGTTTGAGAACAGTGGTTTTGTCTGGAACAGAAGGCATTTTTTAATCCCTAGAAATGAACAAATGGGTTAGTGAAAGTCCAGAGGCTGGAGGTGTGTACAGTAGACTGCTCTGATGCATGGTGGTGGTACACAGAGGTGGTAGACAGCAGTTAATGGACTGATGCTGATCATCTTTCAGCAGAATCAAGTTGTTCATGTATTTCATCACTTCATGTACTGAGTTTATTAATTTTTTTTTTGTATTGATTGACCCATTCTCTAGGTGGTTAGATGGGAAGATCTTCTGAAGGGCATTTTCTGAGGGCTGCAGCTGTTCACCAGGATGCTTCCACGGTCACAGCGTGAGACCTGGATGCTTTCTTAAATGTGAACACCAGCCTTGCGTGCAGCAAAGGGCATGAAGTTTGTTGCAGTCCCCTGGGACGTGGTGTCAGCTCTCTAGTTACCTAGAGCTGTGAAGGATGTCTTGGGAAGTACCCATGAGGCAGTCAAGTCTCTGGCCTTAGCTTCGTGGTGCTGTTCCTAAAGAAGGATCTCATCTCAGAGGAACTGGCAGCCCTTGCTGCTAGTGTGCGCAGCTTCCATTTATAGGACAGAAGGAAGCATTTGGGTCACAGTCAGGTCACTACAATCACATACAGCCACACTGGATCTGTTGCATGAACTCTTAGAGCTGTGTATTAGCTAGGTTTCATGGTAACTGGGTTATTTCAGGTGATTTTGGAGGCCTGTTGTTTGGCACGCTTGTACCTGCTTATGAATGCTCAAGGATGTTCTATATTTTGGTATGGGTTTTGTGCCTGTGTTGCTTTTCAGTTTAAATAGCTTTTCTTGGTATTTATCCACTTGGCTTACATATACACAGTTCATCCCACCTCACTGTTGGTGTTGCTAAAGCAAGCAAGTTTTGCCTTCAATCTCCCACTCAGCATAAGCTAGTTTACCCCACAGTATTTAGTAGTCCTCTGTGTGTGTGTTTTTGAGTTTTCTTCTTTGAAAGTGGCTGTCCAGACCTGTGCATGGTACCGCAGGTGTGATTATACTTATTCATGACCGTTTTAGTACTTCCCAGTATCTCTCTGGGAGTACCTTGATGACAGTCTTCATATTACTTGTGCTTTCTTTGTGGTTGTATTTCAATGGCAGCTCAGTGTCTGGCAGATTATCTATTACCAAATCCTTCAGTTTCGCTGTCTGATGAGCTAACATAAATGAAAACTTACTGGTTCCTAAATGTGAAGCTGCATTCTGAGCTCTTCTTTTACTCCAGTCCTTTGAGGTCATCTTTTTTTCTCCTTGCTGTCCCTGCCTTCCCTGCTGCTGCTGTTCGTGTGCTTAGTGTTGTTAATCTCCTTTCCACTAAGGTCATTACGGAAACTGATCTTAGCCACTGTGTAAGTGTTATCCTTCCAGACTGGCTTTTTTTCCCCCCTTCCTTTCAGTATTATTGTCTATTTCAGTTTTAGCCATTTGCACATTCAGTTTTGCCTTTTTTCTACTGATCCCTATTTTCTCGAGCTAGTAATGTGCCTTACGGACCCATACCGATTGTTTTAATGTAATTCAGAAATGTTGGGCTATTGTGCAGAGAAATGGATGCAGTTACTTTGGGAATACTGATTTCTTCATTTTTTCTTTTTTTTTAATGTGTCTTTTCTGCTTTTCATTCCATTTTCTTTCAGTAAATTATTAAATTCAAAACCTCTATTTGTTTCACAGAGCACAGCCTCTAGCGTGCTCAGCAAGATGCACACAGCATCAAAGCCATCTAGCAAAAGATGAATATGCTCTTTTTTCCCCAAGGAAAAATAAGTCAGAGGGGACAGATCTTAAGCTCTGCCTGTTGATCCATTTATTGGTGGGTGAACGCCTATGTTTGGAGAGTGTCATGCATTTCGTGCTAAAATTAATCATGGATATAGGTCATCAGTATGCAAATAAAAGCTTTTCTTGATTCTCATTGTCAGCTCTGCTTATGGAGCCCTAAGCATGCAAACAACGTAGTGTTGCAAGAGGCCAGCAATGCTTTATTGTCTTTGTCAAGATAACATGCCCACGTTGTAGTTTTAATAGAATTTTCCTTGACAGTTATTGATGCCCCTGATAAAAAAAAATATATATATAAATATATATATTAATAATATAAAAAATTGTAATATTCCCAACCTTTGCTCACAGTTACTTTGTTGCAGTACGCTGCTATTGACAGCACAAGCAGTTTGAAGGGTAAATTGGGATATTCTTAACTTGCATATAGACTACAAGGCTGAAATAGCCAGAAATAAGCAGGCAAAAACGGATCTGTCCTGTGCCTGTCCCAGGGCAGAAAGCAGGGGCTAAGCACAGGCTGCTTCTGTCTCATTTTTCTGTATTAATGTAGCTAGTTAATGTTTGGAGGCATTACATTTAGACATGAAATGCTGCACAGGCTGAGGTGAGTCTGCTCTGAAGGCTTGTCTTCCCCCTGCTGCACCCTCAGTTCTTCCACCTCCTTGTCACACTGTGCTCTTGGGTCATGGGTTGTGCTTCTGAACCTGAGCTTGCTATGGAAAACCTGGCACCAAGTAATTTGAGCAAGCATGAGGCCGGTCCAGGCTCATGTGGCTTCTCAGAACAGACAATTCTCCCTGCTTGTGTCCCGTGCAACTTACCATTAGCACTTACCAAGTATTTCCACCCTCTAAGCAGCTGTAAGTGCCTTGCTAAAGCAACATACCTTAGAATTTATCTATTTTTTTTTAATTCATAGCCTTTCAGGTTGCATAGGTCAAACATAAAGCTGTGCTATAGGGGTAAATGGCTGGTTTTGCACTGGGCCTGGCAGCCCCATGTTCATCTGTCATTCTCAAGCCTCCTCAGCACAAAAACTGTGTAGTAGTGTTTGAGCATTGTAACCACTAAGCTCTCAGGCATGTAAATGATTAGTTGAGGCCTATTTAATCAGGCAGGTAGCCCTAGTTTGAGGGAAGTTCATAGTGACAAGTGCATTTAAGGAGAACAAATAATAAGGGTATGCCAAAAATAACATTATAGCTGAAGCTGAGCCTGGTCCAGGAAGAGAGAGAACACAGTGTTTGTAGTGCTTTGAAAACATCTTGTTTCTGTTGTACAGATACAAAGTAGTCCTCAAAACCTCTTGTGTACTGGAGTCTGCTGGGGAGAAAGCACACTGAATGGCAACTGGATCTTAATTTTTTATTAAGCATTTTGCTTTAGTAAATGTTGTTGAGAGTATTCAGCAGCTTCAGGTCATAGGAATCTGATGGAGTTTTGTTGTTGGTGGGTTTTTTGTTTGTTTGGTTGGTTTTTTTAAGCTGTCTTCCAGCTTTGCTAGCAAAGGCCTGAAGTATTTTTCAGCACTGCAGCGGTGCCAGTGAAGTTTCTCTCTTCCAAATACATCTTTGACCGAGGGAGATTTTTGTTGCTTCTTGTAACTGCCTGACACCTAAGAAGACGCTTCATCGTACTCTAATTAAAATGACAGTTATGCTTGCTAATTATAAGTAAAATTCATTAGAATTCAGAGATTCCTGTTAAATCTGTTGCACAACACTTCCTGATATTCAGGCGCACTTGCATTTTTTTCTCTGAAGGTGTGAAGTAGGCCGTTTTATTAAATCATTTCAGCAGTTTTGCTGAAAGAAAGGTCACACCTTCTCAAGCTTGAATCTGTTTTAATGACTGTGGCATTGGTAGGCTGTGGGAAAAGAGGCTTCTTTGAAAAAACATGGCTTTTTACAGTTTTTTTTGCTGCTTGAGGGGCAAAGATGACATTTATTTTTGTCTCAGGGGCAGACAAGCATACAAGAAGCTCTGCAAAACCATGGCTAGATGGTTTCAGGTTTTGAGCTGTTAAATAATACGTTTGCAAGCTGGGAGTTGGTTAAGTTCTTGCATTCTTTGTGTCGTGGTTCTGATATAGAGCATTAGCATACTGAAGTTCCTTAGAAATTGCAGATAATTGCCCACATCGCACGTTACAGTTCTTATTTTTTTTCTTTCATCTTTATCATTTCATGGCAAACCACGGACCTGAAGGTGGAATAACTTCCTGTTTCCACTCAAGCACACGAATGTCTCAATTATTCTTTTCCCCAGCCCAGTTCTAACCATCTCCCAGATGTTGTCATGGAAGGAGAACTCTGTTTTATAAGTGTAAACAGGAAACACCTGAAGGAAGGTCTATTAAAATAATTCCATAGTACGTGCTGTTACTGTGAGATTCAAAGTAACCACTTGGAATGAGATGGGTTTTGATAAATCATTTTGTGTGTGTTTTTGGATGTGATCAGGAGAAAACGGTGGAGGGCTCTGCATGCACGCACGCTAGCTCTGCATTAACCTGCTTCCTTCCTAAGAGCAGCTAAGGAAAGTGATGGTATGGAACAGAGGACAGACCAGTCTCTGGGAGGAGCAGGAGGAATTACAGGCATGGATGCAGCCCCTGCACCACAAAACCCTTGTCCTGCGGTCTGAGAGCCTATTGCCAGAGGACTGAGTCTCACCAAAGAACTGATAGCGATAGAGCTGAAGATGTGTCAGTACTTTGTGTACCACTTCAATTCAGGAGTTGCTTCAGTCTGAAATAATGCATTGCAAGAGGGCAGGTCAGGTTATGTGATGTTGTGGAGGAAAAAATAAGATTAGTTCAGGAAAGACACAATCCTTTTCCAAGGGCTTCTAGAAAGCATTGTAAGTGGCTAGTATAATTCCTTTTAATTCTTAAATGTTTAATTAATTGTGTTCATTCTTGATGAGAGCATGTCTTCTTGAAATGGTCAGTGCAGCAGATGCATAACTGACTGCTGTTCTGCATCAAGCCTCTGCTAACATCCTGTTTGTCTGTTTCTGTAGCTTACTGGAGGTTTTGGCTGTGTGTCAGTGTTGTGTACGAGCTGTTCCTCATCTTCATACTTTTCCAGGTAAGTAACTGAAGCTGATGTTTAGTAACATAGGTATAAAATTCTTCGTGCTGTCTTCTGTTTTTAGGATTCTCACCTGCTGCAGGAGATGTTACTCTTTGGGATATCAAATCATTTTTTTACTTAATAAGACTTCTTGATTGAGAAAAATTTATAGTGTTGCCAAAATATTTCACTGTGTTGTCTCTCCTGACTTCTAGTTAACCTCAGCCTGGGTTAACCACCACAGTGAAGCGATTTTACGTGCATTGATAATGTCAAGCTTAAGTGCCAGGGAAGAGCTCTGGATTTTGAAGGAGCCTCACCTATGCAATGCAGTTATTGTAGTCATCTCCTCAGGCAACAGCATGACTTGAAACTAAGAGCAAATGTTAGAGGTATTTAACAGTGAGTGTTAAACATTCTGTTCTGTCAGACGTGGGCTCCTTTTTAGAGGTAGGTAGGTGACTCCCCAGTGTTTTTTTTTTTTTCTTTCAAATTGTACCTTCTTGCTGGCATCCTAGTTGCATTTGGTGCTCTATACTGTGAAAGGGTGGTGTAAGTACCATTGCAGGCTCATCAGGTAGCGATAAAATCATCATTTTAGGTGAGTAGTTGAGGAAACTTTAAAAGTAAAATTAAAACGTGTTTTACCTGTAGAAGCCAAATGAGATTGAAGGAGCAGGACTAGAATTTGGAAATGTCCGCATCTGTGTCGTCATCGCATCCTGCTGGAGCAGGACATTTCCTTTGCAAACAAGTTTTTAATGCTGATCAAACCCTTTCCAATTAATCGAAGGTTTCCTTTGGCTCCAGCACTTCTTGTTCTTCTTGACCTTTCCTGGAGGCTTCCCAGTAGTCAGTGCCAAGTTCACTTAAGAGCAAATAACTTTCCTTATTTCTTTGCCTGGCTTATTGTTTCAGTGGTCAGCTGGAAAGTGCCTGCAGTCGGTCAGTAAAGAACAAGATGTTTTTTCCGTCCTGTTGCCATAACTTAGGGGTCCATTGTAAACCCTTGCGCAGGACCCTAATGTCTCATTAGGGTTTCTTTCAGGCTGCCTGTCCTGCTTGGAGGGAGTGGAGTTCTGACCCTTTCACAGGCATGAACAGGTCTGTCTTGCCTTTTTTGTTGTTATTCCTCACTGCTGAGGAATATTTAGTTGGTTCCACTTTATTCTTACATTCTTCCTGTTTCGTGTCACCCTCTGTTTTTTTTTCCAGGTGTCCTTGTGAATGATACTCACAACTAGCTGCAGCCAAACAATAATATGTTGCATTTTGATTTGCTAGTACTTTTGTAGTTTTGAATTCTCATAGGAAAAGCCTGGAATTGCTTTGCTTTCCTCTGGCGCTATGTTGTATTGCCAGCCGTGTAGCTGTTAAGGACACTCGCTAGCTGTTGCTTAGCTCCTTACTAAAAATACACTGTTAGTTACTTTGCACGGGTTTAAATAAGGTTAAAATTATGCTGAGTCTGTAGGTGACTAAGTGTCTCTGAAAGTAAACACAAGCTCACTTATAGCTGAAACTTGTCTTATAGTTCATCTGACCATAGTAGTTTTGTTCTAGAAACTTGATTATTATTGCTTATAAGTAATTCTGGCGTCGTTTATGTCTGCTAACTAATCCCTGTCTGTCACTGATGTTGTATTGCTTCAGCTCTATGATACTGGCCACAATAGCTATTGGTTTCATTGGGAAATATTCTTTTCAGCAAATGTGTATATGAGTGACCAGTATATTAGCTCAGATCTTGGTCATCTTCTGTAACTAATATTTGAGTGTTTTTTTTCCTCGCTGTTCATTTCATGTTCATTACCTGTGCTGCTATTGAGATGTTATTAAAAATGTGTTTATACAACAGGCTGCAATGATTATTTTTTTCAGCCACAAAATGCAGTGCTGTTCTCAACTTTCTATAGCTGAATTGAGCTGAGCACGTGCGAGACAAATCCTGCTAACAGTGCATGTCATGTGTGTGCTCAGTCTGCTGATGTTTGCATGTGATGTGTTTCGTCAAAGCTGCGTGCTGCTGGATCTTTCCCATTCTACAATACCAGGATGTCACAGATGCTGGAGGTGGCAGTCATTAAATGTGGATGTTTCCTCGTTTGCATGGCTGCTTTTTGATTGCCTTCGCCAATGGAGGGAGTGCAGAAGTGTGTGCAAAAGGATGAACTGTGTCAGTTCAAGCACTAAGCTTTTGGGAGAGTGAAGGCATAGGGGAGTAGCATGGAAAATGGGTTTAAATAATTCAGATTTTTCATCTTTCAGAAATGTTCATTCTGTTATTTTGTCTGTAATAGTTGGTATTGGAGGATTGGGAACTTAGGCGGATGTGCTGTATGATGCTTTAAGGTCTTTATGTGTTTTAAGAATTGTTTTGCAGCGTTTAAAAAATAAAATGCAAAAAAACGAAGACAGGCTGATGTAAATTGTATTCTCCTGTCCATCAGTACTTACTAAGAGGGAAACATGGGTTTTGTGCTCCTTTTGCAGACTGTAAAAGATGGCAGACAGTTTATGAAGTACATTGATCCACATTTAGGTGTTCCGCTGCCAGAAAGAGACTATGGTGGCAACTGCCTTATTTATGATCCTGACAACGAAAGTGATCCATTTCACAACGTCTGGGTAAGAAACAGATAGATGCTTGCTAGCAATTCTGAGCTCTTTTTTATTTTTGGGGTTTAAAAAGTTGCTTAATTGAACACTTGAAAGTGCAGTCGTGAGTCTTTCTGAGCGCTGAATCAGAAAACAGGTCATGACTAACTTCCTTTTTTCTTCTTGCCCTTGGAAGGCAAGGAACATTTTGCATTAAAAAGGCAATTTCTACTTTATCAGTAGTCTTAATTCCAGTTTCTGCCCTTTAAGCTTCCTGACTTTGCTTTAAAGATAACTTGTTGCACACAAGAACAGAGAAACTCATAAAATGCATTTATGTGGAACAACCAAAGTTTTTATTGCTGCTTTTTTTTTCCCTGGGAAAAGTAAGCTTCAGTAATGGGTAATTATACTGTTAAGTGCTCTTCACTCTCTTGTTTGTTTTAGGACAAACTGGATGGATTTGTTCCTGCTCACTTTTTTGGCTGGTACCTGAAGGTAAGAATGAATCTTCTATTGCATTTCTGTTACAGTACTCTTCTTTTAAAGCTTGGCTGCTTCTCTTCTAGTGATCCCAGTAATCATGATCAATTATATTAGGCAGTCATCTGTGAACCATACTACATGAAAGACTCTTAGGTCGTCTTATTTGTTTCCAGACTAACGTTAACATTGACAAACTCCTTCCTTAACCATATTTCATTTTGAGGTGAGATCGATAGAAGTCAAATCCTTCTGCAGCAAGGTAAATCCTTGTATGACCTTTGAATATAGAATATGGGGACGAGGATGGTGTTCAGAAAAGACAGTGAAAATTTGTTGTTATGAAAGCATAGATGCATGGTAAGTAGATTAGTACCATTACAAAGTAGGATTTTCCCTGTTGTTTCCAAATCAGGAATTTAATTGCGTACTTTTTTTCTTATTACTTTTTTAGTTAATGTCAACTGTCAAAGAAATTCCAACTGGTGTAACACATTCACTACATTTTCGTAGTAAACACTTTGATCTAAATATTAGCTTTGTGGTTTTACTTTCATTTTTTTTAACCTGAGCAAGCTTACTCTAGCTAACCTTACTCCCCCTGCAGACATTGTTTTTGTTTATTTGCTTCTTTTCTGTTTGGTTACTTTATAAGCTCAGCAGAAATAATAAACTGAAAAGGCTCAGGCTGCTTTAAAAATAAGCTCTAACTGCTGTTTTGTTTCTCCTCTTGAGAAGTGTGTTGCTCTGTATGTACTTTTTTTTCCCTCCATAACCAAAAGATTAGTGCTAGGCATGGATGATTTTGTCTTTAGATCAGTGTGTCTGTGTCTTACTCTTGTTTAGTATACAGAATTATAAATTCAGAGAAACTTGCATCTTTGTCTAAAAGAGTTACATTAGGAGCTTAAATATCAAAATAACATTTCAGCCTGTATTTGTTTATAAAGTTGTGTCATGCTGAGAAAAAAAGTCTAAATAGGCAACACGTGGTAAAAAGCTGTTAAGGGAGTAGTAGCACACTCCTGAGGAACTAGTCTGAGAGATAATTCACGATGCCAGACTGCTCGTTATCTGCCTTGGTCTGGAAGGATCCTAGTTTTAATTAAGGAGGCTTGGGAGAACGTTTCTGCAGGAATGCCCAGGATGATAACTGTTCTCGTCAGTCTGCAGTCTGATTGCACTTGCTTCACTCGCTTTTCGTTTCTGTGTTACTAAGCCAGAAGGAAACTGGCAGCTGTGTGTCTTATTTGTTAGTTAACACTTCTCATTCTATAAAAAGCTGGATGTTTGGCATGTTGTCTTTGTAAACAGAGATGAACATGTGGCTTTATATTGTACATGTGGCTTTATATTGTCATTCTTTTTGGTTTTGTTTTCCCTTGTTTTGATTACAGGCTCTTAAGCTGTATGTCAAACCACCTGACTAGCAGTAGTCAAAATGAGTATGCCTTGTTAATCAGAACTTATTGTGGGCCCCATTTGCTTTTGAGTTGTTTAGATCGTGTTTTCAGAGTAACGTGTGGAAATATGTATCTTCTGGTTGGGATGATGCACACCAAGCTACATGATCCTTCCATAATCAACACTAGCGCATTTGGAGTTTCCACCTTCCACGTATGCCCCCTGCTGAGGATTTGCACACGTGGTAAAGTTCCCCTATAGCACGTGTGCCAGCAGGTGCTTTGTGCTCTTTCCATCTAAAAATATCAAGTATTATAGTAGAAGCTCTTCCCGTTTTGACAGCAGGCTAAGATGATACATAGGGCTGCAGCTCTACGCAGTGTGGGACAGGTTGCTCTTCCTTGCTCAACCTAATGCATTGGTTGCTACAAAGCATGCCCAAGTGTCCTGACACAGTCAGGGCTGAGGTATAGTGCAGGTGACTCGTTTATAGTTTGCACTAAGCAGGCTTTGAAAAGCAGCATTAGGATGATGCTAGTGTGGTGGTCAAGCACCCACTCATTTCATTCACTTAACGTAATTTCCTTCCAGTGAATTCCATCTGCCTGCCTTTATTCCTTCGTGCAGTGGTTTTAATATAATCTATGATTGTCAGACTCTTTCCCCTCTGTTCAGAGGCTTGTGAAAATTAGGCTTTGCTGCATCATCACAGCATGAAAATAAGGTTGTTCTGAGCTTCCTGTTCTTTGTCTGCTCACTAAAGGAAAGGTATTCAACTGCAGAAGTAACTGGTAAACAAGCAGAAGATGTGTCCTCTGTATTCAGAGTTGAGAATTGGTTCTTATAGTCCTTAGATTATGAATTTGAAATAAGAGAATAATTTGTCCATACCCTTCGGCAAAACTGTAAATCTACGCAGAGTCTCTATACTATCTATGGATTTTTTGATTTCTAAGGGATTTAACTGTAAGTGATGTATGGTACTGCTCTGTCCAGTGTGGAAACGTTCATTTTTGTGATTGCTTTCAGTATGCTGTGAGTCTGTAGTAGGTGTTTGAAAGATTTTTCTCCCTTTTGTAGACGCTGATGATTCGAGACTGGTGGATGTGCATGATCATCAGTGTAATGTTTGAATTTCTGGAGTACAGTCTGGAACACCAGCTTCCAAACTTCAGTGAATGTTGGTGGGATCACGTACGTACTGCATAAGTCATGTTTTTTTTTCTAAACTGAGGTATATATTATAGAGGGAGGGGGCAGGAAATGGTGAAAACTAAATTAAATTCAGAACCAAAAGCATTTGTATAAATATTGCAGCTCGGGAGCTTTGGCCGTTCTCCATGTTGAGCTTGTAATTTGGTGAGCATTCAAACTTCCCCATGGAATGGTAGCATTACCCTGTGTGGTGTACTGTTTGTTTTGGTTCATTCCACACCAGCTAGAGACTCTTAAAACAAACATTTTCAAATATTTGATGGCGATACAAATTGTAAACTTGGAAATTAAGAGCAAGGTAAATCTTAGTGTTTACAGTTTGAGATAATGATTCTTGTCTGTTACGGGCTCTGTGTGGATTTATATCCAGCTCTTCCTTTTGCATAAACCTATCTTTACTCTTTTCTCTAAGCAGTGAATATTACAGTGTTTAGAAGTCTTTGTGTAGCATGGAAAAAGCTTTTTGGAAACATAAAGGTTTGACCTTACTGAAAAGCTGCATGGTCTTTGCACTTCAGAGTCCAGAATGGTTCATGTCATGAAACACTGCTTGTGTGTATTTGCTGAAGCCAGAGGGACTACTGTGATCTTTTTCCCAAGCTCTGTTGCTTAAAGTGACACAGTTGTTTTGGTTGGTTTTTTTTTTCCTTCATTTTTTCTTTTTAAGGCTCATGTGAAACGTAAATTGGTTACTAAAACAATCAAAATTCTCTGCACTCAAGGCACACAGCTCTGGTTCTTAAGTTCTTCAGCTTGTACAGTGCTTTCCGATGTTTGCAATGACTTGCTTCTTTGAAAGTCTATGTATAAGCTTTTGAAACCTTTCATTTATGGAAATGAATGTATATTGTGTAAAGACACTAAGCAGAAGGTGGTTTGCCTTCAAAAACTTCTAAGGAAGTTAATATAGTGCTCCTCTTGAAATGAAAAGGCAGGTGTTTTTTTTTTTTTTTATCAGCTCGAGCTTCATGTCCACAATTAATGTTTGGCAGAAAGGTGTAGCTTTAGGAGAAATGACTCGTTTCATTTCATGTCCTGAGCCCAGTTCATGCACCATTCTTCTGGGAGTGTCCAGTCCTTGTGACTGAGAGTGTCTGCAAATATGCACACCCATAGTATTTCCCTTTTTACAGAGTTTACTATTTCTTGTCCAGCATGACTGCTTTTTTTTCTCCTCCTTTCAGTGGATAATGGATGTGATCTTATGTAACGGATTAGGAATTTACTGTGGGATGAAGACTCTTTCTTGGCTTTCTTTGAAAACATACAAATGGCAAGGACTTTGGAACATTCCTACATACAAGTAAGTCGGTGTAGAAAGCAACCCCACAAGCAGTAGCAGCATGCAGTGTCTGGGGCTCTGTGTAAGGCCTTGATTATGAATAGGTTATTCTGTTAATGTGAATTAAAGAATCTAATAACTTGATACAGCATGGAAGCTTGTGTTATTTAACTTGTAAATGGCATTGTTAAAAAGAAATGCGTTTGTCATGGGCATTGCCTGATATCTAGGGATAAGGATGTCTTGTGGGAATGAGATGATAAAATGAAATTGTAACTGAAGGGGCAAGAAACCAAACCACAATCGAGCTGTTATATTTACAGCAAAGAACTACTTGGTCCTCATGCAAATCATGCATTCCCAGTAATCATAACTTCATACTGACCACTGAAACTAATAATTGTGAAAATCCCGTGTATTCTTCTGTCAGCGGTGAGTTATCTTTGTAGCATGACCTTGCTCAGCAAAGCAGAACAGAAGAAATTCTTAGTACAGTGGATGTGGTGCATTAAAATTTAAAATGACAGCACAATAACAGGCCTTTCCTGGAAAGAAAGCTAACTCATGGCGTTGATCTCATCAAGCAGTATTTTTATGCATATTTTGCATAAATGGACTGGTGTCAGAAAAGGATATGTTGGTAGATGTCTCTAATCTGCCATTTCTTAATATTCTAAGAGTCTGTTCTGTCTTTCTTTCAGAGGTAAAATGAAGAGAATTGTCTTCCAGTTCACCCCATATAGCTGGGTCAAATTTGAGTGGAAGCCAGCATCCAGCTTACGGAGATGGCTAGCAGTTTGTGGCATTATCTTTGTAGTAAGGAAACTTCTCTGTCATCTGTTTTAATACTTTGTAATCCTTGAGCAACTGTACATTCAGTAACTTAGGCTGACACTGTGCCATGGTGATATTTCTTTAGTTGAGGCAAGAGGAGATCACTTCTGAATCCTGCAGAAAAGGTTTCCTTGTCTCTGGTACCATATGCAGATGCATTGCATAAATATATCTTTTTTTCTTGCTGTGCAGCACTGATTAGCAAGGTGAATAATTTAAACTGCAATCTACACGCAGTTCAGTTAGTAACCTCTACAAAAAAACATTGGCTTTGGATGAAATGTAATTTTTCTTTCTCTCTGTTTCAAGCATATACAATGCCACGTTACAGGTGGTGATAGGTGTGACCGAAGCCTCAGTCTGCTGTGTTATCTGGGCAGTATGCCTCCTGAACTGTGCAGATCTTTGTTTTTATACAGACTGATAATATTTTTTTGTTGTTGTTTTACTGATTGCATAATACATGACAGTGCTAATGGTGTCCAGCTTGACCGGTTTATCTACATGAGAGAGTTTACTCAAAATAAAAGGCTGGCATCTCTTTCATGCACAAGACCTTGACAGTCTGTCTCCTTGATTTAGCCATCTGAGGGCTACGCTGTGGGAATGGATCATCTTGAGTTCCTAACATCCGTTTCATGATGGCAGGTGGTATGAACGCAGGGGATAAACTTAGCATTTTAAAATGCTTTTCCCCTACTCTTGCCTCTTGTCAAGTTAGGGGACTTTGGCCTTTGGGGTGTCCATGAGGTGTTACGTGACCCAGTTTTGAGCAACTTGGATTTAATTCAGTTGAGTGACTGTGAAGTTTAACTTGGAAACGATCAGAAACCAATAACCACAGAGAATTGCTTTTAGTGATTCCAGATGCAATGGGCATTAACTGGCTTCTCTATTGCTACTGTGGTACTGGATATAACTGGTCTGTGTTTTTAAAGAGTTGCTAGAAGAAGCATCTTGAAATACATGGAATATGAAATCTGGTGGTGTCTTATTTGAGTGCCTGTCCATTGAGGTTCCTCGTTAAGGTTTGCTGAGTGAGCCACATCAGTCAGCTCTTAAGCCACCACCACCTCTCTCATCTCACGCTGATGTCAAATTGCAGAGCTGAGTGCTTCAGGAGCAGTGTACTGTCTGTAACTAAGCAAGGAACATAAAGCAGTGCCAGCAGGAAGCATCAGGCAGATTGCAAATGTGGACAGTTGAATGCAAGTTTGAATGAACACATTTTCTGCTACATAAAATGTTTGCCAAGTTCACGTAATGCAAAAAGCTTGCTGAGATTCCTGTGGTTTGTGGGATAAATAGTGTAAATATGCTGGTATAGATAATAGTACTTCCTTTAGTGATTCCTTTGTGCATACTCCCAACTCCTTGCACTCTGAAGCAGTCATGTTTTTTAGGTGCAGGAGTGGATTCTGTAGCAGAGGTACTAGTCTTTCAGATGATAATGTTTTTTTTAGCAAGGCACAGCCTCAGCTGACTTCCAGTTTATGGACAGCTTCATGCATTTTCATATGCTTCTCTATTGGGCAACACTTAATGCCTTTTATTATCAGTGCTTTTGAAGTGGGAAACCGTTGTCTACTTGCTCACCCAATCACGCTGTCAGAGCAGCTCACTTAAGAACGTTTTGCTGTTAATGTGTGACCAGTGCTCCAAAAGTTGGCTTTGGCAGCGGTGTTGTCATAACTGTGTTTAAAAATGTGAAGCAACCGTACAGAAACACACCCTAGGATGCATTGCTTATGCCTCTTGGTTTGCTTTATTTGTTTTATTCCTTCAGTCAGATTTTAAATGGTAGCAAAAGGACAAGTTTTTGCTTCTAGGGTATGTTATGAGCAGTTCTGGAGGCACTTCAAACCCCTGTTAAACTTGTTCAAAACTAGAAGCAGGGTTTCTGTTGTGTCCTGTGCATTGTGCAAGTGCATACAATGTATTACCTCTTCTCACATGTTCAAAAAATTAACAACAACAAAACAACAAAGCAACAACTGTTCTTGATCACTGCTACAGCTGATGACAGTGGGCTCAGTGATACTGAGTAGGATGTTGTGGAGTCGGTGAAATAGCTGGGGAGGAGTGAGGCAGGGATAGAGGGGAGATGCCAGGCTTCGTTCAGTGAAGTCTTCTGAATGTAATTAAAATGTACTTTCTCTCAGTTTTTATTGGCAGAGCTGAACACATTTTACTTGAAGTTTGTCCTTTGGATGCCTCCAGAACACTACTTGGTCCTGTTACGGCTTGTCTTTTTTGTCAATGTGGGAGGTGTGGCTATGAGGGAGATCTACGACTTCATGGACGACCCGTAAGCCAGTCCTCTTGTGTATATACCGTGTCAATCTTCACTTGCTTTATTTTTGAATTTGCACTGGTTTGCTCCAGCTTGTTGGCATCCATCTCAACTTGTTGGGAACAAAAAGATTCTAACATCTTTGTTTTTCTTTTGGTTTGGAGATCAAGTTCTGACTGCATCTGGTTAGAGAAGAGCTGTTGTTAAGGGCATTTCGTGTGCAGTTTTTAACATCTGCTTTTAATAAACGAGTGCTCTTTTGAGACAGTGATGTGTAAATTAGCTGGAGTGCCACTGGCCTGTGGGTGGAGGAGTACTGAACTCAATTTTCAGATTAGTAGCCAGGATCTACAGTCCTTAGTAGTATCTTCTAAGGACAGCAGGGTCTGAACTCAGAATCTTAGAGCTGCTTCTTTTCTTGAGCTGTCTTCCAACTAGTTCCTGGTCCCCTGGAGCTTTCATTGCACCCTCTTGCAGATCAGCAGGCCTTTTAGCAATGAATATTGAAGGCAGGCTGCACCTGTACACAACAGTGCATGTACTTACAGACTGTTCCTACTTAAACATCGTATTTGTCCTTGCTGCTTTTTTCTGCAGGTCATGTAAGACCAGAGAATGCTTTGTTCTCAGAATCACTTTTTAAGTTTTAGTAGTAATGTCACAAATTGCCTGAGCCCATTTCTTAAGTCTAAGACAACATCTGGGTTCAAGAAGTGTTCGTTATCTGTTGCTGATCAACGCAAAAAGTGTCTGTGTTCAGAATTCAGGGTTCCAACATTCTCTGAAGAGCAGTTTCCATTGCAAGGCTTTGACTCCTAGAACTGGAAAAAAGGGTCAACTCACATTGCTTAGGTGGATTTCTGGACATTCAGCAGTGGCAGACTGCCCCCTGCCTTTGGTATTGGACCTACTGGTTTGGGATGTGCCTCCATCTCAAAGGTATGAAGTCTCTGCCTCTCATTGGTGAGCTCCTCTCCTGAGAAACACTCCCCCATCTTCTGGTCCTTGTGTTTGGGTTGGAAAAAAACAACTCCTTTGCCCTGCTTTCAACCACATGGCATGACATTGAAATGTAGGAGAATCATCAGTCACCAGTGCCTAATTGCTGAGTCAGTTCGTTGCCATTCTCTTAGTGAGTTGGAGAAATTCATCAAGCAAGCAGAGACTCTCATCCTGAAGTGCATGTCTTCATCATTGCCACCACCGCAGTTCTGTTTCTCTTGATGGGTAAGGTGACCCAGCTCCCTCTCTTCTGTGGTTCATGGCTCTGCTTGAGGCACCACAGACCTGACCTCTCCAGACTGTTCAAGAGAAAAGGCAGAACCTAGCACATGATCTTACCTAATACCTGTTCTCCAAATATTTTTGCAACTGGACTTTGATTCCTTTGTGCGTTTCATGTTGCCTGAGCAGAGATGATCTGCCCCCACTCTACCAACATAACTGAGCCGAGGAACTCAGTGGAGTTCTGTGATGGATTCTTGCTGTTGTGCTGCAGGGAGAAGCTGCTGGCAAAGAACAAGCTGTACTCGAGGCTCCTAGCTAACAGCACATGGAAAACATCCCTGACCTTTTCCTTTTGGAAGCTCACTCAACATCTTAATGGACGAAGGTTGGAGTATTCCACAGACCTTGTCAGAATCGTGGCACATTGCCTTGTTTCTTATTGATGGAACTGTCTGAGGTTAAACTGATGAGGTCTCTTCAGCTAACGGTGTGACATTTTGTCAGGAAAGTAGTGAAGTTCAAACACAAAGAAGCTTTTTCTCCTTTGGGATTCTTAGTATCTGCAGACAGTTCTAGGACTGCTTGTAGAAGGTTAAAGTGAGCATGGCAACAGAGTACCTAGAAGGGAATACTCCAGGGTGAGAGTGGTTCTTGTGGCTGTATTCTAACCCTTAACCTATACTGTGCTCCTGTTTCAGTTTATATTCTGCCTCCTCGGTTCTTGAGGACTGAGCATGTGAAACATTCTTGGCCAGAAATTCCTTAGTGTTGAAAGGTCTGCAGCAGTTGACCTTGCCATACCTTCCTGATTTCTAGCCTTCGTGTCTTTTCCAAGAATCTGCATTAAAGCCATGAATTTTAAACTCATTCATCAAATAAAAATGGACTTTTCTCTAAAAACTTTCACAAGTAGGAGGGCAGGAAACCAATTCTTCCTCAGCAGCCTTTGCATTTGCACAGCTCTTCTGTTGGGGTTACCTTTAACTCTTCTGTCAGCGTGATCTCATAAGCTAGTGAAAGAAAGTGATGCCAATTAAGGAAGCAGATCAGCAAAGCAAAAAGTTGACCCAGTCATCCAAACAGCTTGATTTCTCAGTGAGAGATATGCTGTTTGTTTTTCTCTGTCTGCATGTTAGGACTGGTTTGTACCCAATTAATCTCATACTGGGTGATCCACCTGGAGCAGTTTCTTGAAATCCCTTCACCCAAGTTGGTTTAGATGGGATACTTTAAATGCAGAGCACTCATTCCATCTGCATCAACGATAATCTGTACTTGGTTTACTGTAATATTTGATTTTTAAGTGTTGGGAATGTTTTGTGTAGTTTGAACTTAAGCGTTGACTTCAAATGGGCCTCGTGTTAAAGAAAATGTTTATTTTGTGTGCTTGACTTGCTGCGACACCTCTAAATTCGGGAAAGCATCACAGAGAGGAAAAGGATGCTGTTTACTCTCCATGCTTAGGGAGTACTTAGAATCCAAGGGGATTCAGTGGAGCAGATCTGTCTGAGCAAAAGCGGCATGACTGTTAAAGGAAAGGTGCTCTCCCCAAAGCAGCTGCTGGCAACTGGAAGAAGGGAGAAGGAGCTGTTGGAGATGCCTTTTCTGACCTGAGCAGGCTGGGCAGTGTGGCAGCTGAAGGCAGCAGGGTGTCAATAGGCTTGTTTCTCCACCTAGCAGAAAGAAGCATTAGCTGAGCATGAGCAGCCAGTCTCCAAGGGCAATCCTGATCAGGGATTTGTTAGGTTTTTCTCTTTTTTTTCACTGCATGGTGAAAATGTCAAGAAAATACTGCTCCGAGGACTCAGTGAACCCTGTGATACTCAGCACGTCTGTTCCTCAGCCAGATATAGGCTGACATAGGCCAGAGTAGGATTTCCCGTTGCTGCAATGCCCTGAAAGTACTGCAGAGGTCATCTGAACATACCAGTTCCTCTCTCCCCAGCCCTGGGAAGTTTTGCTATATTTCTTTGCTCCCCATCTCTGTAATTCTGCCAGTTCACACTGAGGAGCTCCCAGATGTGTTTAACTCCTCATCTTCTGGTGCTGTAGGAGTGGAATAACCTGGTGAGCTGGACAAAAAAAAGAGAAAAAGCCTGGTAGGAAAATGAATTTCAGAGCACACTGGTAAGTGAGAGGGCAGGGCTCCTCTGCAGACTAGATTCAGAAGCTGGGTGATGGAAAAAGAGTTTAGTGGAAAGGGAAATCATCTACAGCAGTCTCTGCAGCACACACGTGTGCACCAGTGGGTGGGATTTCAGTGCAACCCAAGGCACCAAAGAGGTCTTGTGCTGCCCAGACAGAACCATACCTCGCACACGGATCACGCAGTCTGACAGGTTAGTAAGCTGTAAAAATGTCAAGTCTAGAAATGACATAGGGTCAAGAAATGAAGGATCTAGCTGACTTAGATCAGCCAGTGTACCAAGATTTCTAGCAATCATCTTGCTTGTAGGTGTGCTGAGATTGCCTGAGCGTTCCATAGCTATTTCATTTTCGTATGTTTCCCATGCAGAAGTAGAGGACCTGAAAGACAGTGCATCTCCAGTCCGCTGTTCTGCTGTCACAGCCTCTGAATAGATGTCTTGATGCTACTGCAGTTTAATTTCTAGCACTGCAGATTGATGAACCCTTAACGAGGCTAGTACAGAACGATGCAGCTCCTGATTTGCTTGTCTGTTGCAGATTAAAAACAAACCCTGGGAGTTAAACATGAGTCACGTTTTTGTCCCAAGACTCTGTTGTCCTAGAACACCTTTTATGTCTTGCAGCGTCTTACCTAGTTGTTACTAAGCTTTCTTCTTTTACAATTTCCTCATAGGTCTTTAGTGACAGCTCATTGAATACCTGTTTGAGAGCAGAGTCTGTTTCAGAATGCATTTATATGGGGGTTGAGTTCAGTTACTGCCATGGTGACTTGGTATTTGCACGAGTAACCAAGGAGTAGAGCATACCTTAGCCCAGACGTCTGTGGATCTCAAGCTGGCTGAGCAGTTGGATTTGCTAATGCTCTGAAAGTAGGAGTGCTTTCTTGAGTCGCATAACATTGAAGTTTTGACTTCTGAAGTGTTTTCAGAGCCTCTGGGAGGAAACTAATACTGATGTGAGAGTTGTCAGCCTGTATGTGTACACGTAATCCAAACCAGACCTCCAGAATTGTGCAGAGCTGGATGAAATCATTACCCCAGCTGTCCTTTTATGAAAGAATATTCCTCCAAATGCTTGCTTTTACAGTAAGAGCTTTGTTTTATCTCTATTTTATAGGAAATTCCATAAGAAATTGGGTCAGCAGGCTTGGCTTGTTGCTGCTATTACTGCCACGGAGTTCCTGATTGTCGTGAAGTACGATCCCTATACGCTCACACTGTCCCTTCCTTTCTACATTACCCAGTGCTGGATCTTGGGGATTATACTGGTGCTCACCTGGACAGCCTGGCGCTTTTTTATCCGGTAAGAAGTATTTGATGTGCTTTGCTCAGCTCTGGCCTGGGTCTTAAGGGGAACCCTCCTGGGCTTCTGTTCAACAGCGTGTTGGATGTCGAGGATATGCTGTCTTCAGTGCCTCCTGAAGGGAGACTGCAACTCTTTTGGATGGGTAGAGTTTTTCCTCTAAGAAATATTAAATAAGGAGGGAGTTTTCCGTGTGGGATCTTGGCAGCTTTCCTGATGGGAAACTGCTGAGCTCCAGTTTTTGTGGGACTACGTATGTTACTTTAGGAGCAGATGAACAGTTAAATGCCTGACTGTATCTGGCTGAATGGGGTGGCCATGAGTTAGGTATTTTGTTTTCTTCTGTGCTGTCTGAGACGTTTTACAGCTTCGTTGCAAGAACAGTCTGCTGCATTGTAATTGTCTGAGCTGTCCTAGTGTCAGCAGCAAGTGAGCCAACTTAACCCTGCTGGGTTTGGATGCTGTTCTGTGCAGATAAATTAAAACAAGCAACAAACAAAAGCGAAAACAACAGCGAGAGGATGAAATGACCAGAGCGGTCTCTGGAGCAGCAGTAGTTGATCTAGAACGTACTGAGATGGAAATTTCAAGCGAATCAAAACCATTGGCAGCTTCAGAAATGTACAGTCACAATACTGATTTCAGTACCCCCAAGGACACCAGCATCCGGATCAGAATTAGCTTATTGCACGTTTAAACTGTTCCTTCACATCACCGATGCACGTCTGTTTTCCTCCTCAGAGATATCACCTTGCGCTACAAGGAGATAAGGCGGCAGAAGCAGGAGCACAGACACGAGAAGGACAAATGCTTGAGCAACGGGGATGGACATTCTGCAATACTGGATGGACAAAACAGGAACAAACTAAGGGAAAGAAAACTCTGAGCAACGGTCAGAGGGCTAAAAAAAGAGCTCGTAGTGCTCGAGTTGGCCTGGTGGACAGTTTCAACCTTATCCTACCTAACTTGTTATTTTCACTGTTAGTTCCCCAAGGTGTGAGAATCGTTTTGAGGAGAAGATGTCTCTTTGACGTGCGCACCCTTTCTAGTCACGTACACCTAGTCAGAGTGGGAGAAAGTCTGTGTAGAGGGAAGTCAGAGCCAACACTGTTGCCTCGAGGTGGGATCTTCATCCAGGCGTGTTGCGTGTCTTCCTTGCAAAACAAGGCTCGGAGATGAGGGGCTTTAAAGCAAAGCACAAAGGGAATCTGGCCCATCTATTTGAAGTAAACTTGTGAGATTTTGATTTTGACATTCGGGCATTAGGAGCACGTGGTGTGGAGTCAGACTGTGTAACGTGTCCAGCCACCAGTTAACAGAACTGCAGCGAGATAAGCAGATGATAAACTGAAGCTTGTGAACAAGTTGCGTTACTTGCACAGAATGTAATGCAGTACACTACTGTTACAGCCCCTCTAACGGGGGGGTTATTGCCTTCTCTAAACTGACTTTCAGTATCCTGGAATAGCTTACAATAATTTTATCACAGCTCTGGGGAGACAGAAGGCTTCTCCTTAGGCTTTTCTGTTTGTTCTTTTTTAATCTTGGTCATCTCTTAAAGGTAAGGGAAGTTTAAATAAGAAAGGTCAGCCTGCCTTTCATTTGCTCTGTTGGAGTAAAATCTATTACTAACAGAAAAATGGGAGTTACTCCATCAGTCTTAAGTTATTTGCCTTATTCTCAGTTCTTTCCCTTCGCTTGCCAAGAGGATTTCATTCTTGGTGTCTGCTGTACAAAGCATGGTCCTGCTCTGCCATCCTCCAGAGCTGCCCCGTTCCTCCTAAGGTAACTCCAGACTGAGCAATCTCCTGAGTCCAGCTGGAAAAGGCATTTTTGCTCGTGACTCAGCATCTAGGAAAAGAAATTAGAAGCCTGGGCTGCGTTGTTGGTTTTTTGTTTTTTTTTACAAGTCATTATTCCAAATAGTAAATGCTGCAGCTGGGCATCAATTCTGTAAGCCCTGCTCTAAGCCTTTGCATTGGCCTCCGAGGCACTGACGTAACCGTTCCACTTTTTTAAGTACAGTGATCTAATCTGGCTGTTGGAAGATATCTTTCAGGGAAGTGTTTATCCAGAAGAAACTGATGCAACACCAGTGAAGTAAGTTTCAAAAGCACAGCCCACAAGATTTTAAGTGGCAGGAGACTTGAGGAGCTGCTGGATAGCACAGGTCCCCATTTCCAGTCCGTTTTTGGTCTTGCACATGAAGAACCACCGGAACAAATCCGTGTTTCTCTTAGGTTTACGGAGTGACCTACGTGCTTTCTGACCCTGAGGGACGGATGCTTGGCAGTGGGGCGGTCCTCAAGTTTGGTTGCATCTGAAGAGCTCAGCAAATGAAGATTTGATGGGTCCTGGGGGCTGCCAGGGGAGCAGGCAGAGGGGAGGTTACAGTTACAAGAGGTAGAGTCCAGCTTGTTCTGTGTTGTACTGTGGACAGTCACTCAATGGCTGCTCTTAAATCATGGTATTTTGCAGCTGTGAGTAGTGAAGATGAAATGGCCGTGGAACTGGCAGACAGTGCAGAGCTGAGCAAGTATTTCTTTGAATGGCACTTCAGCCCGAGTCATTCTCGTTTCTGGCTTTCCATCACCCTTACAAACTGGTTGTTTGGTAGCTCGTACTGGTGTGCTGTGCTTGTGTAGTCCCAGGCTGAGGTCGGTATGTTTCCTTCTGTGCTGATTAACACTGTGGTCCCCCCCTCTGTCTCTTCGCAGTACAAGTCTGTTTTGGTATTCGGGGGGGTAACAGGCACACTTGAGGAGGATCTGTCCCTGCACCTTCCTCCTCTTCCTCCCCACCTTGCCAAAGACCCACTCAGGTACTTCAGAAACAGCTGCTGAAGAATACCTGCCCCCCAGTAACAGTTCTGGAGCTTCGACTTTATACATGAAACACTGATATGGTGTTTGTCTACTTCCGTTTGATCGGCTTTTATGGTTAGTCTGGATAACTGAACCAGTGTAATAAAGCAACGTTTGCTGGTGTGTTTTGGTACAACGTGTGCGTGCTCCTGGTTCGTGTCGCCTCACCATGGGGGAATTTGGTCTGATTCCTTTTGGTACGAAGGCTGATAGCTTTTGCTAAGGTTTTGCTGCCTTTTAAGGTCATTACCTCGTCCAGAGAAATGATGTTACAAACCCTTGTTCCTGTTGTGATTCAGGAGCTCTTACTGCAGCACGTTTCCAAGGCTGATCTTTGCACCGTGCAAGCGTAGGTGCCGGGTGATGAGCAGCAATGATCTTGCTCCTGCAGGGAGTTAAGCCAAGGCTGAATCGGGTTGAAAACAACGTTCTTAGGGGTCAGCGATGGAGGAGACCCCAGCAGAGGGTGCTGGTGGCCCAGGCTGCCAGCGTCTGGAAGCAGAATGAATGCTCTGCTGCGGTTTTGGGAGCTGGGGGGAGGAAGCCTTCAGTCCTCGGGGCTTTGTGCATGGGCTGCATTTGGGGAGAAGAGAGCCAAAATCCGCGTGCATTACGTTGCTCTTCCCCCTCCCCTCTCCACCTTCTAGCGAAGCGAGTCTCCCTGCTTTTAAAATCCTCGTAGCTTTGGAGCTAAGGTAAGAGGAGGGGAGCTCCCCGACCCCGCTGCATCTCTTCCCAGCAGCTGCAGGAGAGCTTGGGCTGGTGCCCAGCTGCTGTTTGGCACCTGGCAGCCGGCGCACCTCTGGATCTCTGCGCTGCTGGGAGGGCTTGTGGGGACAGATCCTTCCCAGAGCCGCTTGGTGCTTTGGGATGGGGGAGAAAAGGGGCGCTGATGGATTTTTATTTCCGACCCCAAAACGAGCCGAGGGAGGGAGGGAGGAGGACGGAGGTGGTTTCTCTCCCGCAGCGCTGGGGAGGGACGAGCAGCCTGCAAGCCTGCGTTAAGGGCAGGCGGGGGTCCAAAATATATTCAGCTCCCGGCTACCGATTTCAGTCCGCAGCCCTTAGAAAGGAGGAGAGCATCCCTTGGGGGAGAGAGCAGGGGAACATCCTGCAGGGTGCGGGGGGCTGCGAGATGCTGCAAGTGGGAGCGGATGCGGGACCCCAGGGCTGAGGGGGAAGGGGCAGGGGAGCAGCAGCCGGTCTCGATGCGGGGCCGGGGGCTGCAGGGGGCGGGCGGCGGGCGGGGCTGAGCCCCCCCACCCCCCGCCAGGTGCAGCCGGGCCGCCCCGCCCGCAGTCCCCGCTCCGGCTGCCCCGACCGCCATCACCATCGCTCGCTCGGCTGGAAAATGAGCTTTTTCTCCTCAAAACGGCGGTGAGTGCTAGTTCTCGGGATGGGGAAGGGGGGGGGTCGTGTCCGCGGCATCCCCAGGCAGGGGGATGCGCGCTGCCGGGGTTTACCCGCAGCGGCTCCTCTGTGATTTGGGGCCGGGTTTCGGTTCCCCTTCCCGAGCTCCTCGCCATCCTTCCGCAGCATCCCCGCGGCGGGGAAGCCCGGATCCCGCTCCGCCTTGGGGGAGAAGGGAGGGGAGGGGGAAACCCATATGGAGGTGCTGTCCGTGGGGACCGCGGTGCTGAGACCGCCCGGCTCATCGCACCTGGGAGCGGGCACCGAGGTGCAAAGCTCAGCATTGCTCAGCGGGTTTCCAACGTAGAACCCGGGTATGTTGCCCCACATCCACGCGGGGTGTGCACTGGGGGGGGCGGATGGGGGTAACGTCGGGATTTTGGGGGCTGAGCGTGGCTGAGGGACGGAGCCCAAACCCCCGGTGCTAATGTTTGGGATTTGTTTTTACTCCTGGTTTTGTTACCGACCGACTAACCAACCTGCCGGCAAACTTGAACCTACTTTTCTTCCCGGTGTGCCGAGGTTGAGATGTGGGGCTTTGCTCCTCTGCCAGGAGGGAACGGAGAGGGACAGAGGAGGATGGGGTGTGGGGACAAGCTGGAGGAGAGGGCAGCCAGGGCTCAGCCCGCCCCTGGGGACACAGCTGATGACTTCGGGGGGTCTGTAAAGCCTCCTGGGTTTGCCCATGGTGCACATAGGGTTTGGTGCTAGCAGCTTTTTGTCTTTGGGTGGTTGTGAGGGCAAGATAAGAGCCTGCTAAGATGCTGGGATAGATAGCACAGAAGCCTGAGCGTCCCCTCCTGAGCTCTCCTTGCCCCTTCGCTTCCATGCCCGGCAGAGGCTGATGGGGAAATCCCATCCCTGGTGACTCTGAAGGATGCCTCGAAAACGTGCCAGAGCTGCTACCTGACCCATCAGTCCTTTAGGAAATGGTATTTGGGGGAGAAATGCTTTGCAAGTAACCGGGCTACTTTTAAAAGGGATGCTCGCCTCGTTCCTGAGAACTCAATCCTTGATTTTTCCTATTTACAAAAGGCTGAAAAAAAACAAACGCTGAAAGGAGTGAGACTTCTTAAGGAAGGTGGTTCTCCAGTAGGTAGAAAGAAGCGGTTCAGGATGAGTCCCCACCAGGCTGCAGCATCCTTGGCTCAGCCCACACGTGCCATGAACTGAGCCCGTTCTCAGCCCAACCCTCGGGGCCGTTGCCCGGGGCTGGGCAGCTTCCATCCCTTCAGGATGTATCTCACCTGAAAACAGTTTCCTTTGAAGAAAGAAACCTGTTTCCTTTGCTCTTAACGTGTTTTCTCTGCACGTCGTAGGCTGTCCTGTTAGCGGGGTGGGTCTGCCATGGACAGCGGGCACACGAGCAGATACCGGCTGAGCGGTGAGTGCGGTGCGAGCTGCAGAGCCTGGGGAGGGCGCTTGATTTCCTGGCATCCGTGATTTGTCTTTCAAACCCAAACTTTTCACCCTGCCTTAAGAGAAGGGCAGCTACCCAGGAGCAGAAGTCACACGGGGCTCCTCGACCCCACTTTGGGGACGAGCAGCTGTTCCCTTCTGGCTCTGCTTTCCTGCTGGAGTGGCTCTGGGGTACAAAGCTGCAATGGGATGCGGGTGCAGCCCGGCTCTGTCTTGCCCCGGAGCCAGGAGCACCACAGCGTGATGCAGGCGGCAGCACTGCCGAGTCCCCGATCACAAATCTCCTTTTTCTTTTTTTCCTTTTTGTTTTCTCCCCCCAACCTCCTCCTCCTTTTCTTCTCATTAAGCCGAGCCATCCGTGTGGCTTTAATCGCTCGGGTGATGGAGGCTGCTGCAATGCAGCAACAGCTGCTCGTGGGGCTGCTGCGTCCTGCTTTGCAGCCTTCAGCTGGGCACTCTGCGTATCGACCCATCGGACTTTGTTAGTTTTTACATCTATTCTTTTTCTTCCTCGTTTCCAAGAACGTTTTTCCTCCCTTTTTCCTATCTCTGGCTCTTACGGGCACCCCAAGCAGCGGGCAGCGTTCCCATATGGCACCTTTGGGATCCTGAGTGTGTCTGAGGGGGGATGGATCCACACCCTGGAGGTGGTGCAGGCTCACCTCACCACCCGGGGGCCAAAATCTCCCAGTTTGTTGCTGAACACTATGTGTAACGCGCTGATGGGGGCAGCAGTGATTGATTCCCAGCCGATCCCGTGGGCTGAGCGTCCAGCTGGGATGCAGCAGAGCTGAGCTTGGGGCATCTGACATCGTCCCTGTCCCCACACAGGCATCGCCAGCCCTCCACGCTGGGAGATCGGCATCTACGTGGCGGGGGCGTTGGTGCTGCTGGGCATCGCGGCCATCAACCTGTGGAAGCTGTGGCGTTCCGGAGGTTACCCTGCGCCTTCTCCGTTCCCCAACTATGACTACCGCTACCTGGAGCAGAAGTATGGGATGGCGTATTCAGACATCAAGCACAAGGTGAAAAAGGCAAAGAATGCGGGTGGAAAGTCAGGCTTGACGCCGTTGCTCTTGTGATACGCATACTGAGGAGAAAAGTAGGGCTTGCAGTGGGGGTATGGTGTAAGTGGGCATGGTGGGCTTGGTGGTTTTAAGGTTTTTTTCCAACCTCGGTGATTCTGTGATGCTTTTTAAGGTCATGGTGGTCATGGGTTGGTGGTTGGGCTTAGTGGTCTTAGAGGTCTTTTCCAACCTCAGTGATTCTATGATGCTATTCAAAGGCATGGTGAGAATAGGTTGATGGTAGGGCTTGATGGCCGCAGAGGTCTTTTCCAACCTTAATCGTTTGTTTAGGGATGTGGTAATAATGAGTTGATGGTTGGACTAGGCAGTCCCTGTAGTCTTTTCCCACCTTCTGTAGTTCTACAAAAAGAACCGTCCCAAAGGGGGTTGGAGCATCCTGGCTGTCCTCCGTTGCATGCAGAGGGAGCGAATCACTGCCTCCTTCTCCCTCCTAGCAGCGTGGGGCAGCAGTGGGCTCAAAGCCATCGTCCAGCCGCAAAGCCAGCCTGCGAGGAGCTGACACCTGCGAGAGCATCAGTGAGCTGGGCAGCCTGGAACTGATGAGCAGGGACCTGGGCTTGGCCCACTACGGCCCCCTGAAGAAATCCGTCTCGGCCGACTCACTCAACTCTGTCTCGTCCATTGGGAACAACTTTGGGCAGGATTTCACCGTGGGGCAGGTGGAGGTGTCCATGGAGTATGACGGGAAGGCGGCTGCCCTGCACGTCACCCTGCTGCAGGGCAAGGACCTGCTGGAGAAGGAGGATGCCCGCTTCGAGTCCTGCTTCATGCGTATTAGCCTGCTGCCAGCCGAGCAGATTGTGGGCATCTCCCGGGTGAGCCCCTTGGGTTTTTGTGGAAATTCCATGTGGTCACTTTGCTTTTGGATTGCTGTCTCTGTAGGCAATGGGTGAGGTTTTTTTTAGCATCTCCTTGGGAAGCAGCAGCCCCCCGGTCCCTTTTGGCACCTGCTTTTTTGCAGAGGGATTTTGCAAAGCATCTGGGTCCTGTGGCTTGATTTCATCACACTGTTCCTGAAAGGAGCAGAAAGCCTCGTCCCACCGAATAAACCCACTTCCATGGGGGCAGAGGTGCCCAGAACAGCAGCGAAATATCCTCCTGGCACCCTTTTAAGACCATTTTTCCATCCCAAGATTGGGCTGAGTATTTATGCTCTAGAGGTATTTATTATTTAGCATCGTTATTTATAATTCACCAGCCCTATTTACCCTCTTTTGCAATCCTGAGTTATGAAGACAGCCTTTTTTTTTATCCTTTAATGCTCTGCAGTACTTTTATTTATTTATTTTTATTAATAGCTAACATCTCTATAGTAGCAAAAAATATAACGTAGGCTGTAGACTGGGAGTCATCAGTGCTATAAAGCAACATTTCTGCCCGTATGCTTTCCTCCAAGCCCCAGAGGTACTTGAATCCCTTGGGGCTGTAGGTCATTCCTACAGGACTATGCTGATGACAGGGATTGTTTCCAAGGATTTCAGTGTTGATCTCCCAGTGGATGTTGCCATGGTTTTAGGGAGGGATTGCGAGCGTTGGTGTGGTGGTGGCCCCTCTCCAACTCGTTCCTCTGCAGATCCAGCGCAGTGCCTACGCCGTGGCCTTCGATGAGCGCTTCTCCATCCCGCTGGATCCCGCGGCGCTGGAGGAGGACAGCCTGCGCTTCTCTGTCTTCGGCATCGACGAGGACGAGAGGAACGTCAGCACTGGCGTGGCGGAGCTCAAGCTCTCCGACCTGGACCTGACTGTGCGTCCCTTCAACGCTTGGCTCTACCTGCAGGACATGAACAAGGTGAGGTGGGGACGATGCACTTCGTGCTTTGGGGCTTTTTCCCCCTGTTCCCTAGGAGGAACACTCTCATCCCATCCGGTGTGTGACGGCATGCTGTGTCCTGCAGACAGTCGACACGG
This sequence comes from Cyrtonyx montezumae, assembly GCF_038088225.1. NCBI lineage: Eukaryota > Metazoa > Chordata > Aves > Galliformes > Odontophoridae > Cyrtonyx > Cyrtonyx montezumae. The sequence continues at coordinate 52,109,735 of NW_027071826.1, read as the reverse complement.
TGGGGGAGATCCTGCTCTCCCTCAGCTACCTGCCCACGGCTGAGCGGCTGACGGTGGTGGTGGTCAAAGCCAAAAACCTTGTCTGGAGCAATGGCAAGGGGACTGCAGGTGAGTGCGGGCCTGTGAGAGGCCCCCAGGCTCTGGGCTGGACATGAGTGCTTGTCCTTGTACATCCCAGAGCTCTCTGTCAGTGCTTGTTGGAGTGGAACCAGTTGAGGGCAACCCTACTGGGTGGAGAGCAGTGGGTTGGGGTGGGACGCAATGGGTTGGGTTGTTTTCCAACATGGCTTACACCAAGATTGTTCTCTCCCCTTGACCCTGAGCAGATCCCTTTGTCAAAGTCTACCTGCTGCAAGATGGGAGGAAGATCAGCAAGAAGAAGACAGTGGTGAAGAGGGACGATACCAACCCTGTATTCAACGAGGCCATGATCTTCTCGGTGCCGGCCATTGTGCTCCAGGTCTGTGCTGTTATTCCGTGGGGACCCCAAATCCCTGCACTAGTGAGGACTTTCTGGGATGGAGTGGGAGTCATAGGAACTGTGCTTGTGCATATATGGTTCAGTGGTATGGGAGATGGGCACGTATGGAGCATGGCTGTGTATGTAGGGATGAGCATATTTGGGTATGGGGGATGGGCTAGTATTGGGATGTTGTGTAATGTATAGGCTGCTGGGGGAGATGGGTATGTGTGAGATGTGGGGGGAATGCATACGTATGGGGTATGCTTGGGTGTGTGGGTGGCTGCGTATATGGGTTTAGGGGATGTGGGGGAAGTAAAGTGATGAATAAGTATGGGATGGATGCATACGTCAAGGGTACAGCTGTGTGTGGGGAGGTACATATGTAGTTTTCTATGACACAGGGAGGATGCAATGGTATGTATATGAGCCGGGTGGGTATGCAGAGGAATGTATATACCTAAGGTACAGCCACCGGGGTGGAAGGAGGGGGTAATATAGGGGGTACATTTGTGCGTGCACATAAAGTCAGAGGTATGGGGTCAGTGCTGGCAGCCATCACTCTGTGCACCTCTCCAGGATCTGTCCTTGCGGGTGACGGTGGCTGAGAGCGGTGAGGATGGCCATGCTGACAACACAGGCCACGTCCTGATCGGCCCAGCAGCCAGCGGCATGGGCATCACCCACTGGAACCAGATGCTGGCCATGCTGAGGAAGCCCGTGTCCATGTGGCACCCACTGCGGAGGAATTAGGCTGCTGGCAGGGGCACTCTGCACGCCACGGGACCCTGTGCTCCAACACCAGCTCTGCCCTGGTGATGGTGGCCAAGTGCTGTGTCTGGAGGTGAAAAGGCAGAGGTGGCCAGAGCTATCCTGCTACCGAAAGCCTCTGCTGGGAGGAGGAGGATGGAGAAAATCCCGTCCACACCTCTCCCCATCCGCATGCGCTGGGGGCTGCTGAGGGACCCGCTGAGGATGGACTGAAACCAGCAAAATCCTCTCTTAACTGCTGTCTGGATACCAGCCGGGCTCCTCAGCATCCTGCATGCCCTCTGCTGGGCCCCCAGGACCAATGGTGACCCCAGACGTGGCCTCTGGGGACTCCTGGGGGGGGACGTGGGATTCTTTGGAAGGATTTTTGGGCAAGTGAAGGGGAAAACGGAAAAGGGGGGGAGGGGGTGATAAAGTGCTGGCATGGTGCAGTTTCTCTCAGCATGTGTGGTCTTTCTGTTGGCTTTCAGATGGGTTTCAGTGTGCTGCATTAGGGCTGAAACCCTTCACGTTCCACGGAAAATGGGAGAAATAATAGTGGGAAAGAAAAACATTGTTGTTATCTTTTTTTTCCCTCAGTTGTTTTTCTCGCAGTGTTGATCTCTGCTTTCCTACTGGCTGCAAAGGGATGTCTGTCCCTAGATCTCCTGGGTTTGAGGCCGGGTCCAGGCTGACAGCCATCCCCTGAAGGCAAAATATGCTCAGCCCAGCCCCTTTTCCCAGCTGAACTAACCTTGTGGCCGCCCCTGCAGCAGGGATGCTTCTACAGAAATAGGGAACGCCTCCAAATAGTCTATTTTTAAGCTTCACGGGGAAAGGAGAGGCACACAAAGCCCTTCAGATATCCGTCTGCTCGTAGGCTCCCAGCCCAAACGAGGTCTTGTGGGTAAGGTCTGCTGTCCCAGGGAACTGATGCCTCCTCTGTTTTCTCGAGGTGGACAGATGGAGGGATGCATCCCTCGGCTTTTCCCAGCTTGCAGGATGCCAAGAGGGAAACCTGGGGCTCTTCAGGGGTTGTTGGCCAGAGGGGTGGCACTATGGGGTGAGCCCCAGAGGGGATTTGGTTCCTGGAGTGGTTTGAGCTGGAAATAAAAGTGTGAGTGATCCAAAGGTAACGCCATGGTGGCACCCTGAGCTGGCAGCAGTTTTTCTCTCTGCTCCTCTGGCATCCAGGGCTTTTCAGTGCCCACAGGCCTTTCTCTTTTTGCTGTAACAGAGAGCAGTGTCACAGGGACAGCAGATTGCTTTCAGTGTTTTAATACTTGTCTTTATTGGCATGCTGCAGCCTCTCTCTGTACATCCTTTACTTGGTTGGTAAGGATAGTTGGGAAAATTCAAGTGCTCTCCTCCATCCAAGGTTTAGCACAGCGCTGGTGCTGATTTGTTCAGCAGCTATGATGCTGGCCCCATGCTGCCTAGCACCCAAAACAAGAGCTCCCATCTTCCACCTTCCCGTACCTTGAGCAGCATCTTTGCTTTGACTTCGAGTACCCAGAGGGGAACGGTTGGCTCCTTCACTTCTCCTTGCCTTTCTTCTTGCTCTTGCGCTGGTTGGTCAGATCGCTGAGCTTCTTATCCAGGCGGCGTTGCAGGTGGGCTCTCTTGTTGGGGTCCAGGGATTTGTCCTTGGGGTCGCTCCCCGGGTACAGAACCCCTTCCCTGCTGATCCACTGCCGAGCGTGCGCCTTGGCCCTGTCCCCACAGCCATGAACCTGGGGAGAGAGAGGGGACAGTGGTGGGAGGGAACTGTGTGGACCCAACGAGGACTAAATCCCATTTATTTACAGCTCCTCTAAAGGGAAGCAAAATACAAAGGCAATTTATTTCCTCACAGAATCGACACAGCTGGTAAAACAAGCCTTTAGGACAGCCAGAGCATCCCTCCTTCACAGAGCTTTAAACATTTGGGGGAAACTCCCACTCACTGTGGGAGCAGCTGCACCTTTCACAGGTGTCATGTGAGAGCTGGAAATAAAACTGAGCTTCCAGCTCCTGTTCTCCACTAACACAGTACAACCTGAGGAAAAGAAGTGAAGGCCTAAGAAATAAGAGGCCTTTTTAGCCTCTCTTGTGTTGTTGGATCTGAAACAGGAAAGGAAGGGGCAGCTCTGAGGTGGCTCTGGGGATGTACTGACCCACATGAGGGTCAGGCATGGAGAGGAGGTCACTGACACCAAGGTCTGACAACATGTAGAAAAAGGGTTGAGCTTTGAGCAGTAAGAAAAACTTGTCACTATGGACTGTACCCCTCTAATTATTTCTCATTACAATGCAGCAGAGAGAGGTGATTCTGCAGGAAATAAATGTATATCCCAACCAGCTTGTGAATGACCATAAATACAACTATTTTTTGCCATGGAAACGGATAGTACTTGATGAGGGGAAAATCTATGCTGAGGATTTATACGTCAGCTCACTCAACGTTGCTAAGCCCCAGGAGGCGAAGAGCTGTGCTTGGGTGACGTGGGAGCAGGAGGCCATGGATGAATGGAAGCTCATCAGCCATGCAGAGCTCAGGCCCAAGGCTGCCAGTCCTGCAGATTGAACCTACCTGTCTTGCTTCAGCCCTGGAATGGGAATGCCAGAGAGTGGGAAGTGAGAAAGCTCCCAGGGGGAGGCGTGCAAAGCCTCCACGTTATTACCTGGAAGCCCTTTCTACCTTTACAAAAACATTTGACAAGGATGGTTTGGCTTTCAGCTCCCTGCAAGGAAACCTCGCCTGGGGAGCTCCTGCTTAAAGCCCTTCTGGGCTCATCCTGCTCCTCTCCAGCCCCTGGGCAGCTTTCTGGTCCTGTGCATACCTCCGGGATGTGATGGCTGAGGCAGTACCGCCTGTTGCAGTGTGGGCAGAGCTGGCCCAGCGTTGTGATGCTGGCTTTGCAGCGAGGGAAGCCGCAGGTGTTGTCAGCTTTAATGGCAGCAGAAATCAGAGCGTCTATGTCTTCCTCCGATGCACAGTCCACTGTGGTTTTAGCTGCTGCTTTTCCTGGGTGGAGGACAGAAGAGATGCAGGGGTTTAACAAACCCAAGTGAGCTTGAGACCCTGGCAGTGCAAGGTCCTGGAGCTGGTGCATGCAGTGACAGGGGCTTCACAGCACTCATTGAGACACTGAGCTCTGGCTTATGCTCCGAGGCACAGCTGGGTGCTGAGGGTCTCCCTGTGCTAGAAGTTGGATGGGACAAGGCAGCCCCCAGCTCTCCCCAATCTCCATGTTTAAAAGAGGCAGAGTACCTCTCAGCTCTCTCCCCACATCTGGGAGCCTCCGGTCAATCTCCTGCTCCTATGAAGTTGAGGGACCTACCTTTGCCTTCGCTCTTCTCTTTCCTCCTGCTGCTGCTGCCTCGAGTGCCAGTATTGGACTCCTGCTCCTTCTTTGCCACCTCCTCCCGCCTGGCCTTCTCCCTCTGAACTCTCTCCAGGTGCAGCCTTTTCAGGTCCACTCTCCCTGAGCTCTCACTGCTTCCTCCTGGCTCAGCAGGGGCTGCAGCTTCCCCGCTGAGATCCTGTGGCTGAGTAGGGGGCTGCTGCTGGCTGGGGGCCGCAGCTGGGGCTACCACAGCCTGACACAGCTCCTTCTTACGAACGCTGATGTAGCGGTTCCTGCCCTCTCCAGTGCTGACGTGCTGCAGCCCGTGCTCCTCGGCCAGGAGGTGGACCAGCATCCGGTCGTGCGAACTGAGAGATGAGGGGAAGTCCAACTGCAGCTCTCCGCTCTCCAGGAATGCTTCTAGCACCGCTTTAAATTTGTTCTCATCGCTTTTCATTGCGGGGCTCTCCTCCGTAGGTCTCAAGGAGCAACGTGCTTCTTGCTTTCCAGGAGCTGCTTTAGCTGCTGCTGCTTTGGGCTTCCTCCCTGGAGCGGGCTGTGCCTTGGGGCTGGGTGCTGCCTTGGTGCTCTGCTGCCACTCCCCTCCGTGGGAGTAGTTTTCAGGGACAAGGTCGTGGATGTACTCAAAGGCCGTCCGCACGTGGCCGTGCTGCCTGAAGTGCTGCAGCAGCCGCCCGAGGAAGGCCTGGCTGCCCACGGTGCGGCTGTCACAGATGATGGCCACGTGGCGCCGGGCGCGCGTCACCGCGACGTTGATCCGTCGCTCCTCGGCAAGAAAGCCCACCTCGCCTGCAGGGAAACCAGGATGGGGTGAGCAAAGAGGACAGAGAGCCTTCCCGGGGCTGGTGTGCTGCAGGGCTGGCTCCTGCTCTCGCTGTGTCCTCATTTATCTCCAGGGTGGAGGCACCGAGGGGAGGGCAAGTGTTCCCCAGGTGCTGCTGGTGGCCCAGGGCTGAGGAAAGGCTCACCTGGACACGAATCTGCAGGTAAAGGAATAAACCACCCTGTGCTATGCCCCTTGTAAGCCCCCCAAGCTGTGCACACAGGGCTGATAGTAACAGGAGGTCTGCTGCTGCTCTTGGGCTATTTTCTCAGAGGAAGCGAATGCCAAGGTGACTCAACTGAGTCTCAGCTAGTGAGAAGGGTAGCGGGGGTGGCTTTTGAGTTTCCAGCCCCCGAGAGTAAAGAGGAGGCCAGTGGGGAAGGAATTGCTATCTTCTCTGCTGCAGTGACCAGTCTGGCTCTGTTTGTGCCTGGCCTTTGATGCAGCAAGAGGGTTTCCTGCTGGGTCTGGATTGGCTGCAGAGGGATGAGCATCCCCTGAGCTGATCTGTGTGCTCACAACGAACTCTCCCGGGCGTCAGGTTGCTACCAGCATCTCCCATGCCCTGCTCAGAACAGAGCTCTGCCTGGACAGCACGTGGAGCTGCTGGCAGTGAGCTCTGTCTGCTCGTCCTGCATAGGAAGAGGGCCCATTGTCATCGCTGAGGACACGGGCTCCCACTGAGCCAGCAGTGAGGCGAGGCGAGGTGAGTCACTGTGAAGAAGGACTATTCTTAGCCCTGCACCCTCCCCCCAGTGCAGCTTTTCCTGCTCCAGGCTTCCTTTAAAAAAGGCAGAGAACACCTCCATCTTCCACGCATCCTTTCTCCCTTTTCCCTTCCAGTCATCAGCACTCCCAGCACATACGTAATGTCTCATCTTCAGGGAGGGCTGTCTTGTTGAGGATGTGAAAAGGGGCAGAGGTGCTTCTCAGCACCATCCCACATGTGCCCTCTGCTCGAGCTGCTGTCTCAAAACCCTTCAGCAGCTTTTTCTCCAGCTATTAACTCCCACTGCAGCCACTGATAGCGAAGAACTCGATTTTCTGCTCTAGATTTTGCTTCCAAAAGGAGCATGGGAGCCTTCCTCTGCAATCCTGCCAGCCAACGTGTTCATTTAAAAATCAGGAGAAGAAATACAGGAAGGATCTTGCCAGTAAACTCATTCAGTGTGAAGTGCTGGGGGAAGGATCACACTTGTATTGGGTGACCCATTCCATCTCCAGCTCTCACCTTTCCTGTTGGATCTCACAAACGACAGGATCACTGCCTCCTTCTCTCTGCCTTGGAAACCATCAACCGATTTAATCTCTAGCTCAGGGTACCTGTGGCAGAGGTGCTCTCTTAACATGTCCACCTGAAAAAAAAACACCCACAAGAGAGGTCACTTGGAGTGAGAAGTGCAAAGGGAAAAGCACTGAGGTGGCATTGTTCTGGGACAGCCCCTTCTGATGCTGGGATTGGAAAATACCTCTCAGAAAACACCACCTCCCTCTGTGGCCTCAACTACCCATGGCACGTTTTGGATGTGATGCCTCCCACCTTCCCCTCTCTGGGAATATTTTGGTACTGCCCCTGGAAGTGTTGAAGTTTGGACCCACTCCCGTATGTGTGGAGGAAGAGAGGAGGTGGCAGGAGGCCATGGCTCACCTGGAGGTTGTAGGGGGCCACAACAGCGATGTCTTGTGCCTTCACACCAGCTTCCACCAAAGCCTGGATGTGCAAACCAGCCAGCTGCACTTCTCCTAGGGCACAAAACACATGTTTCCAGCACCCCTGTGGTCGTACAAAAACCTTCAATGCAGTGTCCTCATGTTCTTATTAAGTTCTCCCGCTTTACTGGGCTGGCTGTGGTGCATGACTTTACACTAAATGAAACCCATTCTTTAAAGTCAGAAAAAAAAATCAGCACAAAGCTTGGTGTCTAGAGAAGATTCATGGAGAAAAGCCACATCTACAGCCCGGATGGAACATCTCAGGACAGTGACTCAGCAGCACAGTGGCTGAACCCTTGGGAAGCTGAGGACTTGAGTCAATTCCTGCCAAGAACATTTTCCCCAGTGCTAGTACCTGGATTCCCCTTGGACTGTTCATCTTCCACTTCCAGCTCCAGCAGGCCGCAGCCAGCAGTGTCTATGAGCAGTAAGGGAATTGCGGTCTCTTCTGTGCAGGTGACGCCTCGCAGGTCCCTGCAAAAGATGTTGGGAGCATCTTTTGTTAAACAGCACTGAAATTATGCCAGGAGGTGACTGAATGTCTTGTTGCTTGACAAGCAGCTGGATATTGCTTGCTGAGGACAAGGTATGGACCAACGGTGGCTCGCTTGAATGATCTCAAACAGGAAAAAACATGCAGGCCTAGGGAGCTGTGGCAGCTGTTTTCTGTTTTTTACATTGCTGAGAGTGAGGGAAAATGAGTAGTACCAGAGATTTGACAGCAGTGCTGTAGGGCAAGAGAAGAAAATGTGGCACAAGGAACCACGGAGGAATTGAGTTTTTGTATCCCTTCTACATCTGAAGCTACTGTATTCCAAAAGAACCTAAATTAATTAGCTTTTTTTCTTTTATTTTTAATACCCATGGAAGCTGCTTGCTGAATACACAGCCTGGGAAGAGGACGGGTGATGGAGGGCAGCAAGAGAAGCCCAACAACAACGTGTCGCTGTATATTACACGTTGACCAAGGAGAGCTGGGGCTGCAGGAAGCATGCAGATAACCAAGGAAGCCATCACCAAAGAAGACTGCTTCCAGATGACAGGCACAGAAGTGAGAGCAGAGGCTCCAGTTCAAGTCAAGCCCCCCCTGCAGCCCTAGTTCTCCATGTTGTTCTGCATTCCTATGCCACTGACTGCCCTTGAGTCCTATGGAGCTCACTGGGGCCTCACTGTCCCTTAGGGATGAAGGGGAAAGACTTTGTTTCTCACCTGCTAGAACCCAGCCTAAGAAGCACGGATGGATTTTTGTTCCCGGAGGGATTCCTGACCCTTGATGACAAAGCAGACTGACCACGCAGGCAGATGATGATTGTTGCAGGCTCAGTGTGCTGCCCTGGGACACTTAGGGACCCCGTGCTTCATCCAGGAGGAGCCGATTTCAACCAGGGGAGCTGCATGTCATGACTGAGGAGTGTTCTGCTTGGGCACTATAAGTGTCACACCACTGGGAGGGGTTCCCTCATCTTCCCCATCAGTGAGGGGGTGCTGGCTGCCTTGAAAATCCCCCACCCCTGAAAAGATACTGCAGGAAACCAAAGGTTCCTTCTATTAAGTGCTGGGGTAACTGCACTCAAAATGTGTTCAGCAGAGGTGGAACCTCCCTCATCCCTGTGCTTTGGGACTGTTGAGGTTCTGCAACCATTTGCAGAAGCAGCTCACTCTTGTGGGCACTCGTGAGCCTTCTCTAAGGTGCTCCTGCTTCTTATAAGAGAGACTTTCTGAGAACTATCAGAGATTAAAAAAAAAAAGCCAAACCAATCTTATTTCTTGCTCACATACAGAATTAAGCAAATCATTTGGTCTAAGCCAAAAAAGAGCACAAAATGTCATGGAGGAATTTGTCCTAGCAGCCTAAAGATCACGGTTCATCACCGAGACCCTGCATTACCTGGTATGCTCTAGAGGCCCAGGAATTCTATGTGGCTCAGTGCCTGAAGTGAGGACTGCCGTATTCATGCGATATGGCAGCAGCACTACAGGCTGGCAGACTTCATTACAAGGTTCAGACATCAGTGTCTGCAGGAAAAGGCACAGAGTAGGGGTCAGTGCTGCACCACGGAGCACAGAGTAAGACATCCACTCCTCTACCAGTCACAAAAGCAAAGCAGCTCATCGGAGTAACAGCCAACGAAGGCAGGAGGCAGCATTCTCTGATTCATCAGCTTCACTGATGTAAGCTGAACTGAAGCCCTGAGCAGAGCGTGCTGACACAAGGAGAAATCCCCACGCTGGCTGCATTAGATGAAGATGTGGCTGCTGATCTTAAGCACAAAGCTTGCTTTTGTCTTTTCTGGCTGGCTGGAGCTGCTGTCTCACAGCATTTATAAGCGACATCAACAATGGAATCGAGTGCAACCCCAGCACATTTGCTGATGGCCCCAAGCTAAGTGGTGCGGTTGAAACAGCGGAGGGAAGGGATGCCATTCAGAGGGACCTCAGCAGACCTGAAAGGTGGGCCCGGGTGAACCTGATGAGGTTCAACACAGCAAAGTGCAAGGTTTTGCCAGAGGAATCGCAGGCATTTATATAGACTGGAAGGAGCAGTCCTAGAGAACAGCCCTGCAGAGAAGGACCTGGGGGTCCTGATGGATGAAAAACTTCACATGAGCCAGCAGTGTGCTCTTGCAGTTTGAAAAGCAATGGTATCTTGGGCTCCATCAGGAGAGGGGTGGCCAGCAGGGACAGGGAGGTGATTGTCCTTCTCTACTCTGCTCTTGTGAGGCCCCATCTGGAGTACTGTGTCCAGGTCTGGAGCCCCCCATACAAGAAAGACAGGGAGCTGTGGGAGAGGGTCCAGAGGAGGGGCACAAAGATGATCAGAGGGCTGGAGCATCTCCCTTATGAAGTCAGGCTGAGGGAGCTGGGCTTGTGCAGCCTGGAGAAAAGAAGGCTGTGGGGTGAGCTCACTGCAGCCTTCCAGGACCTAAAGGAGCCTATAAACAGGAGGGGAGTCAGCTCTTTGAAAGGGTAGATAACAGCAGGATGAGGGGAAATGGTTTTAAGTTGAGGGAGGGAAGACTTAGGTCAGATATCAGGGGGAAGTTCTTCACTATGAGTGGTGAGGTGCTGGCACAGGCTGCCCAGAGAGGCTGTGGATGCCCTATCCTTGGAGGTGTTCAAGGCCAGGTTGGATGGGGCCCTGGACAACCTGGTCTAGTATGAAATGGGGAGGTTTGTGGCCCTGTGTGTGGCAAGGGGGTGGAGATTCATGATCCTTGAGGTCCCTTCCAACCCAGGCCGTTCTGTGATTCTGTGACAACTACCACCTAGGTAATATTTCCTTGATGAGACAAAGGATGAACAGAAATGCAATGGAAAACTCCATCACGGGGACAAAGCCCACGTGCACTGGGATGAAGAAGACCCCTCTGCTCGGCTGTACCACCGAGGAGCAAGGTGCTTACCTGAGCAGATGCTGGGCTACAGATGGGTGAGCAGTGAGCCGGCTGCCGTACATCTCTGAGGAAGCCCACTGCATGATGGCCTCGTGCATCCGGTACTGCACCGTCAGCATCCTCACCACCTTCCCCCCGTACCTCTCCATGACACGCTCCATCAGGCTGAGTGAAAGGCCCTTGGCAGCAGCCCTGTGTGGAAAGAGCAAGCTGGAAGTGGAGCCCAGATGTCTGCATGAATTTAACCCTTTTTGGACTACAGGATCAATACGTGTCTTCTTGCTACAGCCACAACAGTGGCAGCAGCTCTGTGTGCCTGGAGGGAGGATGCCCAAGTTCTCAACCTGGGGAAACAGCTCCAGGATGAGGTGCTCTCAACCTACCAGCTCAGCTTGCCAGCATCTTCAGTCACACTTCTCACAGCAGCTCTAGGCACCGCACCCGTGTAACGCTGCGCTGCTTCCAGCTCGGCATCAAAATCACCTAATGCATTATTGCTACAGCCTGACCCTACAAGCAGCCTCAAACATTTGGTGTCAGCACAGCCAGACCTCGCTGATGTTTTATCGAGACACTTGACATGTGAGTGTTCTCATTAATCCTTGGCTGCTCACCCCAGACTAATGCACTTCAGAGCTTATTGCTTTATTGCCCATTAAGCAAACCAACCCTGTCACCTATGGCAGAGGTCCTGTGGCACAAATTAATAAAGCTCCTAATGAAATAAGCCTTTCAGGAGCCTAATTGCTTTGTGTTTGCTGTACAGAAAGGGTCTGTAGCAGAGAACAAAGCAGCAGCTACTCCAGGCAGGGCCCAGCTCCCAGAGCTGTGTGGCAGCCTCTCTGTCTGCTGGTGCTCGCAGTGTGGCACTGATCAAGTACCAAAGCATCTCTGTTTAACAGAGGCTTCCCACTTGCACAGGACTGACTTTACACGCTGCAGTCCCAGACGATCCTGCTGTCAGCCCAGATTCAGCCCAGCTAACTTTAGACCCTTTACCAAGGCCCCGAAAATAGGAGCCCACCCACTTCAGGTCTGCTGTCATCAATGGAGGAGAAGAGGAAGGTAGGCGGAAGGATTTCAGTCCTGGGGATGAATCATCCCTGGAAATAGCTTCTCTTTTTCCATTAACCAAAGAGGGAGCTGGCAGGTGATAGCGTTCCTTAATAAATCTCCAGCAATACCTCACACGAAGGTGGAATGGATCTGCCTTTGCACTGCAGGGATCACAGCTGGGAAAAGCACAGAGCCACGCTCTGCTGCATCCGCTTTATCTGTGTTGTGGAGGGGACTGTGTGGAAAGAGGAGAGCTGTGGCATGCACCTTGATTGAAAAAGGAAATGCTCTTATTCGGGCAGCAATTAAGCACAAGGCCAGACGCATGAAGGAAAGAGCTAATCATATCTAAAGGCATTTATCTGGAAAGTAATTGGATTTCTCGAAATAAGTTGTTCTAATTAATCAAGATTTGTTAGCTTTTGCATATCATTAGGAGGGCTATTGTGGCAGATTCTGTCAGTTGCTCCAGCTGGACCTCACCGTACATCCTCTCCGTCACAAATCTGTTGGGGGCTTTCAGTAGAAAACAACAACACAGCTTGAAAGAGGAGCCCTTATCTTTGAGCATTACATAGTTTTGCTTCCCATCAGCAGAACGCGTGCCGTGCAGGTTGCAGGTTTCTTCCCCATCAAGCTGCTGCAACCTAGTGCAGGTTCAAGCAGTTTGTCCAAGAGCCCTCTGTTCTACAGAGCACAGGTGACATTAAGATCACCCGTGACCTTAATGATGCAAACTAGTGGCAGCTTGCCACTGCAAACTCAAATCAGCTCAACACTGATGGAGAGATCAGGTCTGCAGCAGATGGGTCCTACCAAACAGTGGCTCTTAGCTGTCAGCTCCATGATGCAGCACCAGTAAAAGCTCCTGGCAACAACAGCACAAGAGAGGGCAGAAGAAAGCAGCTGGCAGGTGGGGTAATGTTTTCTGTGCTCATCTGAAAAAAGCAAATCTGCTTCATTTCAAAGAGCAGCCAAAACTGACATCAGCTGAGTGTTGGAGCCACTCACCCATAGTAACAGGATGGGAGTTTCTACTGACAGTCTCTGGAAAGTAAGTCTCTGCCTTGGGACTACAGTGGGTGAGTGGTGTTTTCATCCACTCCAAGCTCCTGACCTCGTAAATAAAGCACAGCTGTGGTGAGAGCTCTGGGCCCAGACTCAGAACAAGTGAATGCAGCACTCAGAAAATCAAAGTAAAACAAAGCCCTCGAATTAGAAGGACTAAATGTCAAATTTCTTTCTGTTACAATGCAGAAACTTACCCCCCAAAAGTACCTGGCGTGTTACTCAAGGAGCTCTTTTTGACTGGGCACCTGACTCCAAATTCAACCAGCCTTCAAGTAAGTGTAGATTTACAGGAGCTAAGCTTGCTCTAGCCTCCTCCCAACCCCTGACTGCCTCTTTCCAACCCAAGGTCAGTTAACACCTCAGTCCCCACTCTCTCCAGCTCCCCAGCCCAGGTCAACCATCTGAAGGTAAGAATTTATTTCCAACTTACAGATGGGGAAAAGCTAGGCACAGAGATGCAGCCTGCAGACTCACAGTAAATGAGCAGCAAGACAAGAAGGGCAGGGGTTCCAGACATGCATCTTTGTGCACTTCACCAACCTAGACAGTGAAGGAGTGTGCTTATCACCTGCCAACATCTGAAAAACAAAAGCCTTGGTCCATCAGACAATAGCAAAAATCAGACCTCGTCTCCACGATGATGTAGCACCCTGATGTTATTTGTAGCATCTCTCAGAGACCTGCTGGGAGCTGCTGCCTCTCTTGGATGTTTCATTTCCCTGGCTCAAAATTCAAGGGAGGATATAGATATGTATCTGGCTGATTATCTTTCAGAAGCAGGAGAAAGTTTATGAAGTCAGCCCTAATTCTCAGCCCTATTTCTCTGCTTGTGCACAATGCTAGTTCAGCCAGTCCAGACCAAGAGCTAGATAAACACATGCATGTTCAGATTTTAAATTACTGGAAAGCTCCCAAGCACTGTATGAAGCATCCCCTCAAAGCACAGGCAATTTACACTAGCCACAGCTCTCCCCCACAAACTAATTGTTCCTGATGTTATACATATTGCAAAGCTTTCTAATTACTGTATGTGATAATGTGGTGCAGCGTCTCAGTGGGCCAGCTCCCACAGTAATATGTTAAATGAACGAATGCAGAACCACAGAGGCAGAATTTAATAAAGGAAAGAGGAGGCTTGGATTAATGTGAGTGTGAGCCTGATTTCCCTCCACGGAGCTTGCAGTCAGCAAAGAGGAGGTAAATCAAGGCCACAGGTCTTGCCAGGTGGGAGAAAACCTCATGGAGAAAAAAAAAACCAAATATTTTTCTTAAAAACAAGTATTTTAAAATAAATACTGATCAGTGAGACCACAATTTCCTTCTGTTTTACCTGTCCTCTGTGCTTGAAGTGCTTTTTTGAACAACTTTTCCCACCACTCTGAAAATTTCAGCGGGTAACGGAGAGAAAAACCAAGTGCTGATGAACAAGCAGAATGAAAAAGAGTATCTCTGCCAACCTCAGGAACAACATCTGCTAAAATACACACAATTTTGAGTAATCCTGTTTTAGAGCACAACACAAGCACACTCACATTTCAGATGACTGATGGAAGGATGCAGACAAGCATGCTGAAAGCAGCCATCAATCCCCCAGCTACCAGCCAGGACAGCATCCCCTCAGCTCATGCTGTTCATCTCACCTGTTCCTTGTACAAAGCCCACTGTGAGAAGGCCTCCACATCATTACACTGCTTTTGAGTACTTTTCTATGATGCTGTGGATGTACCCAGTGTGACAGATCTTCCTGAAACACGGTTTGGCATGACAGGAGAAGGGGGAATGGTTTTAAACTAAAGGAGGGGAGATTCAGATGGGATGCTGGGAAAGTCATTTACTGAGGGAGTGGTGAGGTGCTGGCACTGGCTGCCCAGAGAGGCTGTGGATGCTCCACTCCTGGATGTGTTTCAGGACAGGTTTGATCTAGTGACTACACGTGCTTTGCAGGTCAGCAGTGGGTAACACGACCGTCACGTCCTGGTGCAATAAGAAAGCCTACTCAGATGGAGGCACATTAAACTTTCAGCAGTGGCTATCAGTAAAACAGCTCTGATGTAATCCTGGCCAAACCCAGCCCATGGAGGACGACGCTAAATAATCACGTTAATGAAATGTCTTGAAACCTGAGGCGTGAACCTGTGACCACAGAACGCTCCTTACTTGTGGGAGATGATGGTGGGGGGAAGCTGCTTGTGGTCCCCAGCCAGGATGCACTTTGGAGCTTTCAGCAGAGGTATCCAGCAGCTGGCTTCCAGGGCCTGGGCACACTCATCTATCACCACCAGATCAAAGTAATTTTCAGGCAGCAGCTTCAGCGGGCCGTCGGAAGAAGCGCCTAATTAAAGGAGAAAGTGCACAGCTTAGCAGGAACACATTATTAAAGCAAACCATCATGCTTTGAATTGTGATTGAGGGAGGCAGAAAAAAGAAAGTTTCTCTGCAGATACGTAACGATTTGGCTCTGTGGTCCACGACAAATACACATTTAGATGTACAGGTCAGAACTGTTTTTTGCCGATAGGAGTTGGACTTGATGATCCCTTCCAACTCAGGATAGTCCACGATTCTATGATTTGTTTGCCTTTTTTTTTTTTGCCCTGGTGTCTGGGGCCAAAAACTTCCAAGCATCTCTGAAACCAGTGAAACACAGACGATAAACAGAACAATATGCTCAAATACTTCACCAGATCAGAAGCAGAGCAAAAGCACTAATGAACACCCACTTTCCTTCTGCCCTCGAATGCAAACAAGACTTCTCAGTGACAAAAACTGCAAGGATGACAGGCTTGAGATTGGCTGATCTTCTGAGGGATGCCCCAGGGGAAATGAGCAGTGGAGACCCACACTTCTCAATCCTGCTGAACTCCCGCGCTTCACTGTCCTTCCTTACAGGAGCAGAAGGGAAATCAGACAGCTGAGACAAAAGCTATTATTTTTTGAACATCAAAAGTCCATTTGTAACACCGACCAAACAGCACTTACACAGATCCTGCTGTAATCCTGACATGAAACAGTATTGATCCGTGCATTGATCAGAGCTGTGAATTTCACAGGCATCAACAAGGCACTCACAAAAAATAAAGAAAAAGGGGCTGCAAAAGGAAAGGATACAGAAGCCAGGTGCCAGATACAGAGTCACAGCACTCACAGAGATGTCTATTTCAAAAGCTCTCATGCTCCTGCGATGTAGTTCTGAAATAAGCACTGATTAGGACTGATTTTGCTTTGACAGTGCAAACCCTTCTGCCTCTCCAGCTTTACACTAGTTCAGATGCCCGAGTTTGCCAATGGAGATGCTCTCTTCCTTACAAATAATTTCCAGCCTATGCGAGTCCACCGTGGCAACGAGAGGCATACAGCTTGAACTGGAATTTAATTTTTTTGCCATGCTGCAGGAGGGAGGAGAAGAAAGAAAGAACCAGAAAGCTTCTCTCTGTCTAAGCAAGCCTGTCCCACTGAGGCACACAGCTCTGCAGACAGTTTTCTCCCCCTCCAGCACTGCAGCTCGACTGATCGAACTGCCATTAACGAAAGGTCGCTGCTGTCCCTCTACATTGCCATGATTAAATTCTCCCACTGCTGAACCTAGCAACAGAGCAGTGTGGCGTGCATCAATAATTCCCATCAAACTAGATGGTTTCTGACAAATACCAAGATTATTTAACAGAGGAAAGCACCGAGTCCAACTCCTTTTGTTTTTCCACCACCTTTTGTTGAAATGGAATTATAAAGACCTCTACACTTGCTAGCAAGCCCCAGGAGAAGAGCACATCTGGTCGGTGCAATAGGACGCACAAAATACCAGTTTTATCAAAATAAAATAGCAAGGAAGCTCCCTACGCTCTTTCCAGGCAAAGCTACAAGAAGTGAGAGACCAATTCCCAGCAAATAATTCACTGCAGTGATTGTTCTTTAACGTTTATGTTAGTAAGCTGTGAGTGCCCCATGAGGTTCTTCTATATGACCTCAAATTACTGATGTTTTTTCTTCAGTGAATAATCTCTGTGCAACCAAATCTGAGGATTCTAAGTGGGCTCTGGAGTATTATGCATCTGATCCAGAAAAGCACTTCAGGATGTGTTAAATTTAAGCCCTTAACGTTTCCCTTCAATGGTATTTATTACTTGCCTGTTTGTAGTCATGCCTTCATGTGCTCCCTGACCAATACCTGGAACAGTTCCCTACATCCCATGTGCTTTATTCCACTTGGGTGATTTACAAAACTAACCAAACACACTCAGGCTGAGATCAGGCTATGGAAACGTGTTGTATTCAATCAGCCATGGAAATTATCCAAGCAGGAAAGCTTGTGACTTATGAAATCAAGTAGCTTGTGACTTATAAAATAAGTAGCAGGCTGTACACTTCTAATAGCACTTGTTCATGCACTGGAAGCTCAGCTCCAACTCAGAACTAACAAAGATGGGCCAGCCTGGTTCCCACCAAAGGCTCTTCGAAGACCCATATTCTAAATTCATGAGGTCTCCTTCACCTTCTCTTCATTTCAGAGTGGAACAGAAGTGAAACACGTGCTAGGATGTAAGCAGGGAGGATCTCGCTGCACAGGAGTTTGACAGCCTCCAGTGAACACGACTGACTCCCAGGAGCAGGAACTCCTCCTGGCAGGATGCAGCACTGCATAGTTTACACAAGACCTGACTAGGGAGGTAAAATACTGCAAAAGAGGACTGTGCACCTGTATTTGTAGCAAGGACTACACTGGCATGGGTAAGGGCTGCAGTCATGGCAGTTTCTTCTCGTTCCTTCAGCTCCTTTCTCAGTGCCTTTATCTCGCTGAGAAAATGGCCCCGCTCTCCTTTGTCTTGTGCCTTTTTGGATTTTGCCTGTAAAAATAAAATACCAAGACAGAACAAAGAGGGATCAGCTTCTCACATAACCAAAGTAGACAGATTCAGCATGGCCCCTTTTCCCTCTCCCTACCTGCAATCAGCACTGCTTGAAATGGAACAGATAAGTCTGTATCAATACAACTCCAGCCTCTAAACATGAAGCAGCAGAATGAGAATACCACTGCCCTTCAGACCCTCTGGGAGCAACAGGATTAGCACCATCTCTCATGGTCTAGACAGTGATTTCTTCTGGCTGCACATTTTGATTGTCTTGAATTATGTACATAAAGGATCACTAAAGGGGAACTCCTTGTTCTTAAATCCTCTGTTCTGCCCTCCTGCTCTGCTCTGTGCTTTTCCTGCACCCAGCAGTGAGAGAGCATCAATACAACCAAATCCATGCATGAGCACTTCAGCATAGAGAGGGGAGTAAAATGTAACACTGAGGGTTTCGTGCCTTTGCTGGGTGAGGAACATCACAAGCACACTCCCTGTCCCGGTCTAGGTCAGTAAACTAAAAAGGGTACACACACAGGCTCTCACAAGGAGCTGAACCAATGTGAGCTGATGGTTCTCTGGTCCCTAACACAGCCCAGCTCATATCACAGCATTTCCTCTAGGAAATACATTTCTTTTTGTCTCTTGTCTACCCAGCTGACTGCTCTGGTTATGCTTCTAGGTGTTTAATATCTTTGAGGTCTTCACATGTCAAGGGAAGCCAAGCTGGTGGACAGGTTTAGAAGTTACAGGGGAGGGATCATGCAAGCATCTCTCCCTTAGCTTGGCTCAAAAGGAGAGGGTGGATGCCAATCCAGAAACTCATTGAGCAGGAGGAACAAAATAGATCGGTGTCAGCTTCCTCTCTGTGAGAAACACAGGAAGATTAGAGAGCAAAATTGCTGGTGCCAGTACCGCCAAGTTTTGCGTCTGCTCTGCAAAAAAACATCTAGTTAGGAAATTAACAACAGCAACTGGCTGGTGACATTAAGATCCAAACATCTGGCTGAATCCAGCCCAATTCAGCACTATCAGTCAACCCCAAGGACAATGCTTGGCTCACTCAGCCCACTCCCTCGTTAGGGCATCACAGCTGCCAGCAGGCTCTGATCTGCATTGTTTGGGCCCCCACCCTTCATCATTTGATCTAGGAGCTGTATTTAAGGCCATACCTTGCTCTCTTGGTTGATTTGTTTAGGGCTTGTGCACTCAGTTTGATTTGGGCTGCTTATAGGCCTGTCTGTGTTTCTAGTGATGTGAACTGCCAGCTGATGTTGCTGTCTTTTTTGCTCAAGTAAAGTGGGATTACACCCTTGTTGGTACAAACAGTATCCAGAACGTGATGTCCTGGAGTGGTTAGTCCAGCCTAACCAGGTAAGAAAAAAACAAACAAACAAGAAAAAAGGTGGACAGAAAATGTGGATAAAGAGCATGGATTTTCACATATGCTACTAGTCTCCCTAAGGCTGAAGGCAGTAGAGAAGAAAAGGAAAGAGAACAGTCAAAATGGGGAGCGAGCAAAGAAAGAAATTATTAAATGAGCAATTAGGGGAAACTGAAAGGGAGAAACTCTGGATCAGAGAGAGGAGCCAGGGCCTCAGAGGTGAGCTGTCACCTAGAGGGGGAAAGGGAAGTCAATAGGTCAGGTGCCTCTTCAGTGAAGAACCTGGTTGTGGCAGTGCAAAGCTCTACCATACGAGCTGAACTGCAGCTGTATGTTGCTAGCTCTGTGACTACAGCAGGGGCTCCATCCCAGGAGAAAAGTGTATTCTCATCATGAGCCTGTATCCCAGCTATGAGTATGACCTCATCCAGCTATTGGATTCCTTCTCTTACCCCTACATGAAATGTGCAAGAACCATTTGTTGAGTGACTTTTCTGATTGTTTAAACAATAAATCTGCTTAAACAGTAAATCTGCTTGAGGACAGCAATGAGAAACACCAGGTGATGCATAATCACATTTGGAAAAATAGAAGCTCCTGCCGCAGCAGCAGCCGCAGACTAACATTCATGGATCTGAAAGCCATGTTCTGCCTCCATCGTTTAAAAAAGAAAATACATGCATGGTGTGCTACTGAAGGGCAGAGCAATGTACTCAGGCAAGCATGGTTCAACACATGTAGGGGTGTGAAGATGCTTTTCTGCATGCCTGATGAGACAAAGGACTGTGACTGTGCTGGAAGCACCTGAAGAATGGCTTTCAGACAATACTACCACCAGTGAAATTCTAATTAGCATCAAAGTCTCTTATCTCAAACAGAAGAGCTACTTTGTAAACTTAGTTTAAAAAAATAAACTAGGCTGTGAAAGAAGAAATTAAGGATGCATTTTTATAGTGTATTCTGCTTCCTACTTGAAGTGGCTGAGAGTGGGAGGGAGTGTCAGGACAGCTAGATATCTCATCAGGAAGTGAATTAATGATGCAAATGCTTCCCTTCCTCTTCTGGGGAAGAGGACTGTGTGAACAATGCCAGACAGATAATCTGGAGAGCAGGGCACTGCAGCATCTCCCCATGGTGCAGCACTAATGACTATGATTTTTGCCACTTCAATGAGGAATTTGGCTAGGAGGAGCTCTGCCCTTTTCTGGCTCTACAGCAGAAAAAGATGAGTGCTGTTGGCCAGTGAGCAAGGAGGCTCAAGCACACTTTAGAAGAGAGGCTGTCTCTGTGAGATGCTTCTTCCAGCTGGAAGCATCCCGTAATTCTGATGGCCATGCTTGTGCCCTAATGCCTCTTCTCCAAGGCTAAGCTGTCTTCTAAGGGCAATCAAGAAGTGGCAGAGCGACTCCTCACTTACAAAAGCAGCTTGCCTGGCTAACACATTGGGTGCTCCTAATACAGAGAGATGGCATTCAGGTTACCCACATGGGATGTGTTGCAAGGACACGTACGAAGGCCTGGTCGATATCCTTCCTGACATCTGCCACTATCTGGGCGTTGTCACTGCGGGCCAAGACTGCATCCAAGGAATGCTGCTGGATGGGCTCCAACACACGAGCAGGGTGCCCGAGCCGCAGGATGCGGGCTTTGTAGCCAGCCAGCCTTTCCACCAGGTTATCCACTGCAACGTTGGAAGGGGCACAGCACAGGACCTGTGAGGAGGGGGAAAAAAAAAGTGCTTGTTACTGCCACAGGTGAAGCACTGGAGCAACAGGAAGGCACTCAGCAGAGAGGAGGTGATGAGAGCACGTAGCTAGCAGGAATAAAACACTGGCACCTCCACAGCCTCCAGACACCAAAGGTAATTCTCAAATTCTCATCTTGGTTTGAAGCACCAGTGCAGGGTCTTGTACAATCTGAAGCTTTGAAGCTCAGGTTTGCTATTTGCACCTCATTTCAGCTGGTAGGGGAAACTTCCCAGCCAGGCACTGCAGCGCAACACAGCTGCTACTGGATCTGCTCCAGCTGCCTAGAACCCCAATGAGTTTGCAAAATAAATCAAAATGGTTGCTACTGCTGCATTCCTGCTGCTGATTACTCACTTTCAGGCCTTGCTGTACAGCTTGCAAGATGATCTCTACTACTGTTGTGGTCTTCCCTGTGCCAGGTGGTCCGTGGACGATGGCAAGCTCCTTTTGTGCTAGTGAGAAGGAGACAGCCTCCCTCTGTGATGCATCCAGCGAGTCATTGTAGAACTTTAAAGGCTCTGGGGAGACAGCAGGAGATTCACTTGGACCTCAGCCCTGACTTGCTGAGAAGCACAAACCCATGAATACAAACCAAATGCTCTTGGTAGCTGGCCCAAATGTCTTTGATGCTAACTTTCTCAGGGAGCAAGCTATGCTACATGCCACCCTCCAAAAGAACAGAGACTGGTAAAAGCAAGGATTGTTCTGCTTCTTGAACAAGCTATCCATGCTGCATCAGTCTCTTCCCCACCCTGTTTCTCCTGCTCGGTGATGTTCCAAAAGGAGCAAGTGTTTGGTTGTGAATACAGCTGGTCTAGGCTAACTTCTGGCAGTGTTTAAGAAGGCATCTTCTTACCATTATAGCAAACCTTTAGGGCAGGGAGGGTACTATGGGGATATTTTGAAGGTGAACCAGCATAATTAGTGAACATTCAATGAAGAGAGAGAAGAAAGTGGCTGATCTTGCAAATGAATTGTTTCTCTTCCAGCTAACAAACTCAACAAGTTGCTAGTGCAAAAAGCAGTGAAAGAAAGTGCAGCATCTGTGAACAACCAAGCCCCACAGTCATCCTGTATTGTTTAACAGTGTCAGAAAAGGAAGGCAGGAAATAGATAAAAGCAGGCAGTATAAGTGATGAAAACTTAGGTTAGTTTGGATTTCATGATTAGAAAAGGAAAAAAGGGAAATTAATATGCAAATTGTATTACAAGAGAATTGGTTTCACTGCAAAGCATGGGGTTCTCATGAGCTACTTTTTACCTCTGAGATTTATCTAATTTAAATCCATTACTTATTCTCATCTGACTTAATCCTGCTGCTAATCTCCTTGTTCGTTATGAAAGTTAATTACAGCAGAGATGATGACTCATTACGCTGAGGTTTACTGAAAATAATGTTCCCACGAAAACTTATGTAAGACAAATCTCTGGGCATCATTCCCTGCAGGGCATCAGCTGCTTTACTTCTACCTTTATGTTAAGGGCTTGATCAAAAGCTTGAAAGTTTCCTCTGGCTTTAGATATGTTAACTTGTGTGCAACTCCTACGCAACCTTTAGCGCTGACTTTTGAATCAGCACACTGAAATGAGGTGTTCAGGTTAAACAAGCATAGCTATGCTAAGGATGCTGGTAATGGTAATATTTTCTGCCTTTTGCTTTGTGTTATTTTTGAGTTAGCCTGCCAGTGACTAAGCAAAGAACAGCAATCATCCAGAGGGCAAGGAACAGAAGAACAGCTTAAAAACTACAAGGCATTTCCCACAATGAGGAACAGCCAGGATGTAGGAGTCATTGATGTTTCCTTGCTCAAAGAATGAGGTCAGAAAGAGGCTTCTCCACACACATGCACATCCTCTTCCCTCTTAATCACAAGCTGCTGGGAGAGCAGGCTGGGAAACGTGCTTCTTTTCTGGGCTGGGCACATGGTGAGGTTGTGGAGGAGGATGGTGGCAAAGCTTCTTATGAGATGCTGGGGCTCCTCTAAACTCCCTTCTATGCATCAGCAGGGCTCTGAGCAGGCTCCTCTGAAGAAATGCAGTTAATCCACTCCAGTAGGCTGGCCCAAGTGCTCTTTACAAGCAATCAATTTAGGATTTGCACAGGTAGTCCCAAAAGACAGCTATTAACACAGCTGTAGCCCTGTGGTACCGAGTCTGCACTGAATGCCTCCTGCTCTGCCCAGGGCTGTTCACCTCCTCCCTGTGGCCTGTGGAAGGGATGAAGCCTGACAGTGAAATCTGCGCTCTTGCTATGAGCAGGTAGGTCTTGCTGGGGTTCAAGCAATCCAACTCCCTACACAGAACTTAGTGTAGTAAGTGCTTTATGATGTGGGGAAAAAAAAAAACATCTTGACCATCAATTTTGGTCTTCCAACAACATTTCCAGGAGCCAGGACTATTTCTGTTCTTTATTTTTTGCTCAATACCAGCACTTGGGTGGAAGGAGTGGGTTGGACACGGTCCCTCCCGAGTGTATGATACCAAGTTCTCCAGAGCTGGACAGTTCTCACTTTTCAATGTACCTACTAAAGTATATTCCTTACAGTTTGCATGTATGGGCACCAAGAGTAAGCCAAACCCTGAAATCAGCTCTGCCACAGCAAGACACTTGGATAAAACCCAGGCAGGTAATTAAGCCTTAGTCAGGGAACTTTCCCTGCCCTTCTTATTAAGTGTTTAGCAGCTGAGTTGTCCAGACTGCTTAGTTTTCCCTGCAGATTTCAGGGGCCTTTTCATGGCCCGCACGATGACAGGAAGCATCATACAGCAGAGGGACAAGGAGCACTGAATATTTCATCAAGTGATGTAGCTTGAGCTCAATACACGTGACATGTTCTCCTACAAATCCCTGCTGCCTTCCAAGACCTCTGCCTGCTGTGCTGGCTTTTTCTGGGGACACCTCTGCACGGGGTTAGGCCTACAACAGGGAATTCTCTGTATGAAAAAAGGATAGTGTGCACCTACTCTGGCTGGCCCTGTGGTGTGCGGCGAGCAGAGCAATGCTGGCCTCTGCTGGCTAGCAAAGCCTTTCTATACATTCCCAGCAACCTATGGGTGCAGGCAACCCTGCATATATGGTAGGAGACAGCAGCTGTAAGCAGGGAAGGCTTTCTTGTAGGCTGCCAGTGTGCAAGTCCTAAACAATTCTGAGCAGGTTTAAGCAGAGGAGAGCTAAGCAAAGTATATCTTAATAGCATCTGGATTTTGCTTTCTAGCAAGCCTGATGAACATAAACCCTACTCAGTTCTGAGTTTGCCTTCTGGAAAGCCAGCTCTCCCACCTGGGATTTTTCTGGAGGTAGCAAGGTAAGGTTTGGAAATGTTTTGTGTTGAGGATCAGTCCCGCTCTTAGCCGTGGATCTCAGCTACTCATTGGTTACATATTCATTTGCTCCTTTTGATAGTGCAAGTTATTTTTTCTGGAGCCTGTCCAGTGGTTTTTGTTATGCCAAGGATACTTACTTCAAGTTGAATTTTTAAGCATTTTGTAAGGAATTGGGTTCCATCATGTAATGCTCAATGTATGCCCAATTCCATCGGCTAAGGAGGAGAGAGAACAGCACAGAATAAGGGCACAACTCAGCAAACAGAGCAAACAGTGGGTAGGATTTTCCAGATCCTGTAGGAAATTGCTGCGTGCAAATTAGCACCGCCTCAGTAACTCTGGAAGTCATCAGGAGCTGGGGTAAAAAAAAGGCACTAAATTTGTTTTTTGTCATTACCCTCCTGTGCATACACTGTTCTTTCAGCAAGCCAATATCATGCACTGGTCAGATGCCAGCAGCCACTAACTACTTTAAAACCACGTTTAAATTGGTTTTATCAGACTCCTTGTCCATCTCATCAGACGGTGACTGGATTTGGGCACTCTCTTGGGATGACACAGACTCCAATATAGATCCCCCAGGCACAGCATTTGGCAGCACATGCTCCCATGATATGCCAGGCAGCTGTGATCCACTCATGAAAAAAACACAGCAGCACAAAAAAAAAAACAAAAACAACAAGCAGCTAGAAGTCGTTTACCAGCTAGGCCAGGAAATTCTACCAGGCTAGCATAATTCCATTTGGGTATCCTCTAAAGAGGCCCTGCATAAACAACCTTTTGGAAAAAGGACATGCAGAGGCTCTAACATTTAACAAGTTAGACTTCTACTTTTCTTCCCCCTCACTTAAAAGTTAGGTCCTGCTGCTTCCTGTATCACTGTATGCCTATTTTCTCCTTAGGAGAAAAATCCTGAATTATCTGAGCGTGGAGCTGAGTGCTTACGCTTTCTACTGACCCTTTTAATTGTCAGTTTCCTTGCAATTTTGTTTACATGTTGTCACAGTAGATAGTGACAAAGGCTGCCTGTCTAGCCCAGATGAGGCAGGGACCTAGCTTTTTCTCTGGATGGTCTGCTTTTTGCAAACAATCCCCACACTGCAAGTTCCTACACCATTTGCAGAAACACAGACCTATTTCCCCATGTGTTCCATATGCCTCAGGACCTGCACGTGCTGTCTCACAGGCATAGGAGACAGAATTTATCCTGCCAGACTGACCTTCTAGTCAACTCTGCAGAGGATGACAGCTGAAGGGACTTACTATTTATACTTAAAAGTGATTATTATTTAATTGCTGGCTAGTATAACATCTTTCTCGTTAGTGAGAAAGGAGCTATAAAGTGAAAAGGTAAATGGAAGGCCTTTCCACCCTGTCAGAGTGTTTTGCTCTTCTCAGGTGATATGCTGCCTTCTCAAATTGCATCTCCTGCCTAATGCAGCTGAATGTTTCTATAAATCCATATTCTCGGTGCTGGGGAGATGTAAAATTCATCTGTGTGCTTCAGTTGGCACATCTGAGCAATTCAATGTTTTTCTTCATTTCAGAGGCAGCTCTGCCACCACAGGGAAAAGGTTGAGTTGGAGCTGCTAAGAAAGTAAGCTCATTAATATTTAATGCTTCTATTTAATGTTAAAAACCTGAGTACACCAAAGTCCCTGGGTAGCCAAAGGCTAAGAGGTTTGACTCGGACTAAGCTCAGTGTCAGATCTAGGGAGGTATGACTCACGTTAGCATTAATTCTTCAGCTCTGGTGTATCATATCAGAAACCTAGCCTGAAGGTAATGGAAGCAACTATGTGAAAGAAGTGTACCATTATGGACAGCTAAGTACAGTAATCAAGGTAACTGGAAAAACTGTAACGGCCTGTACAGAGGGGAAGAAACCAAACACAGCCCTGGCCAGCAAGGAGACCAGAGATAGATGACATAACTCATGATATTCTTCTGAGCAGTGAGCCCTGTGCCTCAGGAGGGACCCGAGCTCTCTGCCCAGCTTAAGTACAGAATGCCTGCCTGATCCTGTTAAGCAGCTTGGTCTACCTTCTGCCTTCCTTCCCCAGTGTCCGCAGCACAGATGGTATTTCCCTTCTGTCAAGGGACAATATTCATTAACATTTGCCAAGCCCTCATATTTTGCTCATCAAAGGCTTTGCTTTCCCCATGGCTTCCCTGAAAGTGTAGCTGTGTAGTTTTATCTTTCAAAAACTCAAGTAAGATCAGAGTAAAAGGGGATTCAAGTCCTATGCAATTTTTTGGACAGCTGTTGGCAAAGCCAAGTTGTGAGGTTTTAAATATTTGACAACGAAACTAAAGCAGCCTGTGCACTTCCAACTTGACTGAATACAATCATACAAGGCTGCACAAATAAAAATGCAAGCATTCCCATGCTGTTTTGAACTGCAGCAGTTCCACAGTCGCTTAATTCCTGTGTAGGTTGAGTTATTGGATTTTCAGTACAGAAGCAGTGTGGGCAGCTTCTGATCTCTGAAATGTATAAATGGGATTGGGGAAGGAAGCAAATAAGAAACGCCTCATAAAGTAAATTGAATTTCAGATTCATGAATGCGCGCAAAGAAATTCTCCCATTGCAAATCCAGCTTTTTTTAACACCAGAATTCAGCCTTACTTGATACTCTCTGAGAAAAGTGAACATTAGCTAGCTGAAGAGTCTCAGTAATTCCGTATCTCTGACAGGGGTCTTTACAGCAGCTTAGCGTGTCCAGTGACCCATTAACAATGAGAAATAGCTATTTAATATTGCTAGCTGCAATGCCACTTATTACTTGCATTCAACTCTGGGCTTCACTGACTGCTCTAGAGACTGAAGATGTCTACCTCCATCCCCACAGCAATTTCCCATAATGTTTGCTTCAAACCTGTACGAGTAGCAACATCTCCTTTTACTGCCAGATTTAAAAGAGCTTTGCAGTTTTAGAAAGTCTTAAAAACATCCTTACTTGCTTCACCAGATGGACTTGGATCCAAAGAAAAGAAGAGGACATCAATCAGATCAGAGGCTGGACCACCACGATATTGCTTTAGTGCATTTAAAGCTCTGCCAAAGAAGAAAACAGGTTATAAGCACTGCATGAACTCCTTCAAGAGATTCCCAGCACATGTCAGAGGCAAGAGCAAGATATCCCAGTGACAGCAGTTTGTGGGCACAACGGGCTAATTGCATCTAACTGCTGCATCCCCCACCCCTCGCATTCCGTATACCTGCCATATGTTTCCCCTTTCTATGGTTGCTCTGGTTTGATACAGTTGGACCCAGTGACTTTTCAGCACATCAGTTCAGCTGAGTGCTGAGATCAGTCTCAGTTTTCCCACAATAAGCCTGGCAGCTTTCAACTGCCCTTTGAGCTCCTGAGCGGTGCCGCTAGGTGAGCTGCCTCCTCACAGCCCTTACTTTTTTATCCTGTTGTAGGTGACATCGTTGGCTAACTTCAGCAGGCGGTATGAGCTCTCATGGTCCACACTCAGCATGCCATCTCGGGATTCCTCAAAGGCAACTGTCACCGCTTTGGAGGTGACACGTGTTACAATGCCAGTGGAGAGCAGATCGCCTTGGCCGACTGAATCATAAAGGCCCACAATGTCACCTGCAAAGACAAGTCAGGAGAGAGCAGGAGTGGAGCAAATCTTTTGAAAAGAAGCTCTTTTGAGAAGACTAGCACAGTCCTATGAAGACAGCAGCTCCCTCAGATTAGCTCTGTGTTTCCTGCCAAGGTGAGATTTAAAAGAATCACAGAATGGCTCATGTTGGAAGGGACCTCAAGGATCATCAAGTTCCAGCAGACAAGGTTACCAAACATTGGATCAAGTATTAAATCAGGTTGCCAAGGGCCACATCCAACCTGGCCTTAAACAGTTCCAGGGATGGGGCCCCCAAAACATTTCTGGGCAACCTGCTTCAGCATCTCACAACATGAGGGCAGAGTAGAGAGGGATAATCGCCTCCCTCACCCTGCTGCCACCCCTCTTCCAATGGAACCCAGGATACCATTGGCCTTTTGGGCTGAAAGCACACACTGCTGGCTTAGCCAGGACCCCTAAATCCTTGATCACCCTGACCCAAGTGCAAAACCTTGCTCTTTGCTTTGTTGAACCTCATTTATTTCACAAGGGCCCACCTTTTGAGTTTATCAAGGTCCCTCTGGATGGTATCCCCTCCCTCTGCTGTATGAACTGCACCACTCAGCTTGGTGCCATCAGCAAACTTGTGTATGTTCAAATCCCAACACCTATGTCACTGATAAATCATTTTCTTTCCTGACAGAGCACACAGCAAGAGGCAGTGAGAAGACACCTGACAGTAACTAACCAGCTACCTTCAGATCTTCACACACCATATGGCTTGGGGTGGAGAACAGCAATGATCCCTGCTGTGCTGCTCAGAAAGGTAACTGGTTTTCACACAAACCCTGTAGGGCCTGACTTCTCCCAGCTCTCAAACAAACCATTTTACATTTATTTCATCTTTCAGTCATAGCCAAGTGGGCTGCATGACGAGTACCTCCCAGAGGACTGTTTTATGCCCTAAGAAAGAAAGGGCTCACAATAGCTATTCTGCTCTTCACACATATATATATGAGATAGGACAAGTCAGATGATGCAGTTCAGTGGTGAAATGGAGATTCTAAGCAGAGTATCTGGCAAGTGGACAGTTTAGATGGGTCTCAGGCTCACTGAGGACTAAATTTCACATTAGCAAACTAATGGAAGTTCTTAATTATGTCCATCAGTTCTTGCATTAAAATTTTTGCCTCTGAGGGATAATTTACTGCTACATCAGTGTTACTTCTCTGTGAAGAGCACTGACAGATGCTGCATCTTAGACCTCAAGGCTGAGACCCCAGTCTTGTGATGAGTTATTTTAATTTCACGTGTCAGCAGCTTGGAGGCTTGGCTGCCAAAGAACACATCAACAAACTGAACGCCAACACACTTTGAAACAGTACCACAGAAACAGACCAGATCCCCATGATGTATCTGCTTAGCAAGCTAATTGATATAGCAAACAGAAGAAAGTAAATTACTAAACGAAACCAGCAAACTGGTGTTGCAAGCTTTTCTCTTCTCTTTTTCTGTTTTGGAGAGTGCAAAGCAATAAATACACTTGTTGCCTAAGGAAAAGGGAAAAAGGGTCTCTGCAAGAAAAAAAGAAGTGATTTAAAGTGTCACGTGCAACTATCTCACAGTCAAACCCAAATTCTTCCAAGGGGTAAGCATGTGCAGCTGGCTACAGCTGGTAGACTGGTTCCTTGCCTTCCTCAGACATTGACAACAGCTCAGCTCTGACATTCCTGGTTGTAATGTCAAGGAATTGACAGCATAGGATGAGTGACAACTGGAAAGAGTGCTGGCTGATGTGCTGGTAAGTCTGCATTTCTCTACTGCCTCTATTTCCAGTAGAAATCTGGGTACATCCACTAATATACGTGGTGCATACTCCACCTCTTTTTCATGAAAAATAAAACAGTACAGGGAAGGGAGGAAACTGGCAGCTCAGGAAGGAAAGGGAAAGCCCATTTTCCATTTTGAAATTGAAGTGTATGGTAACCTTCTTACCAAGACATAACTATGAACTCTGTGGCTTGTACAAAGCGTGCTGAGAAATTTTAGTACTTGGGTAGGGATAGTGATAGTAGGATGGTTGGACTAGATGATCTTATAGGTCCTTTCCAACCTTATGAACTTACGAACTTATGAACTATCTTTAATGGTAAGAGACCATGGCTTTATTTTTAAGGATTCTGAATGGGGAAAGCATGGATGTTACAACAGGTAGTATCTCCTGTTGCAATGTCCACACTAATAACAAGCTGAAAGAGAAAGACCTATTTCTCTAGATTCACCCTCTAGCATTAATCACTTAGTCTTTACAAGTGTTGCATTAGAAATACGTTAGGCAGAGCGTATCACTCATTTCCTACTTTGCACAAATGGGGCTACCACTTACCAGGCCCAAAACTGTTATAGGGCAGCTCGGCGTCTGAATCATATTTTCTAGGCTGAAATGTCACAAGCAGACGCCCGTAGAGACCAGTTCTCTGGTTGGTAGCTTGAAGTTTTAGCAAACAGACACCTCTGCGCTGCAGTTCCTTTAGGGAGATGTTTTCCTGCAATGCTCTGGAAACAACAAACAGATGTGAAAAGCATTTGCTAGAATGAAATAAATCCAATGCTTCAGAAGACAGAACAGAAAAAGACAAACCAGGGAGGAGACAGAAAAGATGGATGACTGCTAAAGAGATGTTAGCTTGTTCAAGTGTTGATTTACATGATCTCTTTGTAGTGTTGTAATTGGATTGGATACTATAAATTTCCAACTCCAGTGATTGTGTGACACATCTTGAGGAATGGGGCAAAGCTTGCATAGCATGGGGAAGAGGTTAGTGCTTATTTATGTGTATTTCTTCTGTCTGGGTGCAAAAAAACAAACAAACAACACTGCCCAGCTCATGAACCAGCAGAGAATGATCCATGTTTTCTCCTACCACATATAAGCTCTAAAATGGAAGGTCTGCTGTTTCTCACATGAAGATTTCTGCAAATACCCACAGAGGCACTACACAGGGAAGAGAGCTTTCTACATGAATCCAAAGCACAAAATGCCACTGGCAGTTCTGCAGCCTTCCAGCTCAGCATCACCCCACAGCCTCGCTTAGGATCTTGGAAGGTTTCTTTATTTTTCGATAGATTGGACAAAAGAAAAATAAATTCCCCCACGTTCAACCTCTCCTTGCTCTTCCAATTCGCTTTGCAGATTGGACTGCGGGGAGTTTTAAGCAGCAAGACAGAGAGACGTGGAGGCTATGGGGCCACACAAGGGGAGGTCTAAGGGTGTGTGGGGGGGGGACGGACAAGCGCTGACAGAGTGAGGTCAGAGCCTATAAGCGACTAAGCCCGACAGGGGCGACGCGGCCCTATAGGGGCGAGCCCCACAGCTGACAGCAATCCTTATAGGAGCACTGCAATAGGGTTTCTACAGGGCTTCGGTCCTGTAAGAGCGTGCACAGGGTCCCAGCGCTACCTTCTCTCGGCGAGCTCTGCCTCCCGCTCCTCCCTCAGCAGCTCCAGGTGCCGCTCAGCCGCCTCCTCCGCCATCTTGGCTCCGCTGCCACTTCCGCTTCCGGGTCGGGGGGGCGGGAGGCTGTCATGGCGGCGCTGGCGGCGGGCAGGCGGCGGGCGGCAGGTGAGGGACGGCGGGCAGGGAAAGGCCGGCCCTTCAGCTCCGGCTCCTCGCTGCTAGTGCGTCGGGCTGTGAGGAGAAACGTGTGTGAAAATGAACGGTGGGGTTGTCGCTGTTCCTCGGGTGATCAGCGCCTCAGCTTGTGTTCCTTAAGGTCTCCCTTCCGAAGATGCTGAGTTACGCGGTTATTTGGCACGGTGGGGTTGGGTTGGTGGATGTGCATGTTGGTCTTAGGGCTTTTTTTCAACCTGAATGATTCTAAGTTGTGGTAAGGCGCTAATTCTTTCTGTGTTCGTGCTATTTTCACTTATTTAAGTCCGTAACTCTCCCCTCCTCCTGCGTAGAAGAAAATTAACATCTGGAATGGTGGAAATGTAGGTGAAACCATACCTCGTGCACCTTCTCCTGCTCTTCCACTTGGTCTGCCCTTGGAGTTGTGGTATCTTCTTGATGGACTCCAAGCCACATTCTCATGGTTTGCTTTTGGGTGAAAAAAACTCCCCAAACTTAGTAAATTTGCTGAGAATCACTGGGTGAAAGAAGTGTATGAGTTCTTCTCACCACTTTGGGCAGGATCCTTTTAGCAGCAGTGCTCAGAATTAAGGGTGCACACCCCAGTGTTGCTCAAACCGCTTGCTTCCCTCTGCTCTTTTTTTGTGTGAGTCTTCAAAGGAGGTAGGGTGCTATGAGTGTACTGCTGGGATGCACTTTTTGTCTATCTGTTGTGTCTTGTTGGCAGTGTCACTTGAGCCAAGTGTGCTTGCACGACAAGGCCTTTTTCTTGCACTTATGCAGTGCTACATGCAGCTGACAGTCCTTTGTCTTACTAACTCAGCACTGATGAGGCTGCACCTTGAGGACTGTGTGTGGTTTTTGGCCCACTATTACAAGAAAGGCATTGAGGCCCTGAAGTGTGCCCAGAGAAGGGCAGCGGAGCTTTGAAGGGTCTGGAGCACAAGTCCTAATGGGGAGTGGCTGAAGGAACTGGGGTTGTTTGGTCTGGAGAAGAGGAGGCTCAGGGGAGACCTTATGGCTTTTTACAGCTCCCTGACAGGAGGCTGTGGTGAGGTAGTAGCCAGCCTCTTCTCCCGGATAACAGCAATAGGGTGAGAAGTGGTGGCCTCACATTGCACCAGGGGAAGTTCTGGTTGGATATTAGTTTAAAAAAAAAAAAAATATATATATATATATATATATACACCAGAAAGAGTTGTGAGGTATTGGAGCAGGTTGCCCAGGGAGTCGCCATCCCTGGAGGTGTTCAAGAGCCATGGAGATGTCACACCAAGGGATGTGGTCATGGTGGTGATGGGTTGATTGTTGGACTCAGTGATTTTGGAGATCCTTTCCAACCTTTATGATCCTACGGTCCTGATCCTTATTTTGCTTTCCTCAATGTGGAACAAAGATGAACAAAGCTTTTACAGGCAGAAAAAAGCACCAGGGAGTGTGACGTTTCCTTCAGCATCGCTGTACTATTACCAGGGACTAAGAGTCCAACTGTCACTGCTTTGTTTTAATTCTTTCCCCCTCTCTCCTATTTAGCTTTCTTGTTTTCATCTGTGGTTCGCCTCCAGAGCTCCCAGAGCACATCTCTACAGGAAGGGTAATGTCAAATGACTCTCTGCTTTCATTTTTGCCCCTTGAAATGCTGACCTTCCAGGGGGAGTGTGGGAGGGGGAATGGAGCCAAGAGCCCGTTTCTTTCTGCAAGAGAGACTTACTGGATTCCTTGGTCTGTCAAGTTTCTTCTCAATAAGTTTTAGATGCTCTGCCTCCCCTCTGTCACCTGTTCTAGAAGAACGCTTCCATGGACTTGTGAAGCTGAATAGAGAGAGAATTAAACCTTCCAGTGAGCAAAGGGCTGCAGTGTGGTTTGATCCACAGCAAACAGCAGAGAAGCCACTCAGCTGATGCATGCCTTTTTAGGTATAGGTGAGGTTTATTTCCCAGCTGAAGTTGCTGTTATCTGATAAATACTGAATTTGAGCCGTAGTTTTTGTAAGATGTCATTTAGAGGATACCAATCCAGTAAACTTCAGGCTTTGTTAATTTCAGCACCTTTAGAACTGCTTGCTTGTGTTTTTGTTTTGTTTCCTCTGCTGAGATCTAGTGCAGAAGCACCTGTATAGAGCTGCAGGCTGTGCTGCTTTTTGCTTTAACCAGAAGGGGACACTGCAGAGATAAGGAAGTCCTACAGGCAGCATCTGGAGGAAATGACAAGATTCATTCCTGTTCCCTTTGTGCTGGGGAAGGGTTCAAGGGGTAGCGTGGGCACAGTTTGGATCTCAGCCTCCATGGCACAGCACACAGTGTTGTTATTAAACCCTACAGCAAGCCCACAAAGCCTTGGTGCTAGCAATTACTTTGAATTTCTGTTAATTTAAGCCCTTTTTTTGGCATTATTGAGTAAACCAATTAATCACAGTGTTAATGTTGCCTTCTTTCACACTAGCATCTAACATTCTTTTCCTGAATGTTTTGTGCGGTTGGTGCATCCTGAGCTGTTTATGGAAAACGTGGCTCTCAGCCCCCAGGAAACTCTGACATTTCCATTTGTTTTATAGATGGTATTTAGTGAGCAATGCCTCTCTTTTCAGATTTCAGAAACAAGTATCTTTCTGATCATCCCATTGAGATCCAGGGTGATTCTACCTCCCTTTTACTAAATCTTTGCTTAATAAGGAGCTGTAATCTGCTTCCCTTCAGCCATGTGTCATGCTCTGACTGAAGGCATTTGGCACCTCTCTGGATGATCTCTAAATGCAGCTGTGTGGGCCCTGTGCCTCCTTCCCCTGCCTCCTTTAGGGTGCACCACAGTTGTGATGAAAGCACTGCATGTGCAAAGTGCTGTGCTTGGCTAGGGTGGCACTTTTCTCTCCACTGTTTCTTTGGAACAAATCAATAATTTTCTGTCACTGGCTGTAATGCAGAAAAGTAAACAGCTGCCTCTGGTCCTCCTCACTGCTCCTTGTCCTGGAGATCTTGGAAAAACAGCTAATTACAAGCAAGTGCTCTTTGCATTTTCACCGCTCGATCTCACGCTGTGAGCTGCGTGTAGCATTTCATTTTTCAATTAACACCCAGTGGCACATTAGAGCAGAGTTAATTGTTGTTCAGCTCTGATATTTTAAACAGGGTTGTCATGATGTGGTGCTGTCTGCACTGCCGGTAACAGCACCATACACTTGTGGGTACCTGCAGTACTGACTGCACAAGGCTTGAGGTAGTAAAGAATCAGGTCAGCTTCTAGGAGAGCTTTCCTCCCAGTGATAATCCTGAGAAAATCAGAGAGGCTTCCCTGTAACAGGTAATGAGAACATGTTTGAGTTGATCCCATGGTCTCTTAAAGATCCTAAAAGGAAAATGCTTGGGATTCTCCCAGGATGATCCCCTAGCAAGGACTTCAGGGGACTGATGTGAGGTCTCAAAATAGAGAGGCTCTTGTCTCAGCAACATGGTTGCAGAGTGTTTTGCAAAGAGATGTTATTAAAGCAATTTTGTATCACAACAATGAAAACTACCTGTTCAGGGATTGAATTGGCACCTTTTAGGAAAATAAGTTGAAGTAACGATGCTTGGTGCTTGGCTGGCTGGATGCAAGACAGTGCATGCTTCTGCTTTGTTTTATGAGCCACCTGAACCAAGACAGGTCTGAGAGATCTCTGCTTGTTCCTCTCCAGTGTGGTATAGGTTGTAGACAGACGTGGTAATGACACAGAGGAAGCTTTTAGGCTGAATATTTGTATTGAATGCTGGATTGCACCTGGTGAGAGAGGAGCTGTTATTACTGCCATTCAGGTTTTGCAGCTGGAAGTGACAAAGGAAGAGCAGCCCCGTATCTCTCCTGTAAAGAACCCGGCTGTGCTCTTAAGACCCATCTCTAAACTATTTCAGAGAAGAGCATTGCAAATAGAGTATAAAAGGATGTGTTAGTCATTCGTATGTAGTGCTTGCAGCTGATTTAAGAATGCTCCTTAGTCCTTTTTTTCCACAGTCAAAGGCGAGTTGCCTCTTCCTGGATGCTCCCCACTAGTGGATAATTGCAGGGCTTTGTGCTGGTACTGAAGTGGGTTGAGGAACATTATGTATTCAGTCTCTCAGCTGTAGTGATGGTAACTTGGATCATAGAGTTGATTGAGTTGGAAGGGACCCTTTAAGGCCATCTGGTCCAACTCCCCTGCAATAAACAGGGACACCGACAGCCAAATCAGGGTGCTCAAAGCTCCATCCAGCCTGACCTTTCGTGTCTTCAGGGACAGGGCATTCACCACTTTGGGCAACCTGTTCCAAGTGCTTCATTACCCTTACTGTTGAAAGGCCTTCTTCCTTACATCCAGTCTAGATGTAAGTTTGAAACTACTTCCACTTGTCCTCTCACAGCAGACCCTGCTGAAGTGGCTGTCCCCTTCTTTCTTATAATCCCCCCTTTAGGTACCTGAAAGGTTGCTTTCAGGTCTCCCTGGAGCCTTCCCCAGGCTGAAAAGCTATTTCAACCTGTCCTCACAGGGGAGCTGTTCCATTATTTTTGTGGCTTTGCTCTGGATACACTCCAGCAGGTCTGTGTCTCTGCTGCACTGAGGATTCCACATCTGGACGCAGTGCTTCAGGTGAGGTGTCATCAGCACAGAGCAGAGGGGCGGGATCACCTCCCTGGCCCTGATGGCCACACTTCTTTTGATGCAGCCCAGGATGTGGTTGGCTTTCTGGGCTGTGAGGACACATTGCTGGCTCATGTGCAGCTTCCCATCCACCAGTATCCCCAAGTCCTTTTCTTCAGGGCTGTGCTCCATCCTTACATTCCCCAGTTTGTAGCAATACTGGAGATTGCTGCAACCCTGGTGCACAACCTCTCACTTGAATTTGTTGAACCTCATGAGGTTCACCTTCATCCACTGGTCAGCCTAGGTCTCTCTGAATGGCATCCCCTCCCTCTGGTGTGCTGACTGTACCTTACAGCTTGGTGTCATCCACAAACTTGATGAGGGTGCACTCCATCCCGTTGTTGATGTCACTGATGAAGATGTTAAAGAGCACTGTGCCCAGTACTGAGGGATACCAGTTGTCACAGATGGAGCTGGTTTGTGGACCAGAAATGAGGCCTTGCATTTGTGTTTCTTGCATGTTTTGGTGAGATTTGCTTGCTATTTGTGGATCTTCATTTTCAACCTTATCATTCACAGGATTGCTGCCAAAACATCTCTGACTTCACCCCCATGGCCTGAAGTGAAATTGCCGGATCCGGTGGAAGAAGCAAAGCATCATGCAGGTAAAGGTCTCAAGTCTCCAAGTGAAACTTAACACTCTAGCTTTGCCTAGATTGAGTGGTGGCTTGATTGAGTATATATCAGTGTCTTCAGTAATTCAAGCTGTTTGTTCTCTCCATTTAGTGTCACTGGGCTCATGCTTCGGCTGCTTGTATTGGATATTTGGATAAATTATGGAGTCCCCTTAGGTTGTGAGAGCCTGATAGGTCATAATGCTCTCCAAAGAATCTGATGGGATGTGTTGCTACCTAAACTATTTTTTCTTTCAGTGGATAAAGCAAAATGCTAAAGCCAGCATAAGCAGTTGGATAGTGGGCACGTCAGAGAGCTGATATTCTTAGTGAATAATACCGAATGCTAGAGCCAGCATAAGCAGTTGGACAGTGGGCACATGACAGAGATGTGGCATAAGGCAATGAGCAGGTGGGAAGCAACACAGTGGTAGAGAATGTGTGCTTGTCCGCACATCTAGTCAGGATCGCTGAACACAGGCAGTAGTCCTCTTGGAAGGAGCCCATGGATCAGACAGCAGCCAGCCTCACAAGTTAGCGTGTGAAGTGCACATTGAGCAAACAGACACAGGTTCCCCCTGAGAAGGCAATATCTGTCTAGCCTTATCTTGTCCAGGAGAGGCTGTTATCATCCAGACCCCACTAGAGATGGTAGAAGGGAAGCTAGCACAGGCAAAGAACAGTAACGAACCCTGGTGGGTGAATTTCCCTTACTGTTCCTGTGGTGGTGGGCAGTTAGCAGTCGTCTGCTTCATGCAGGGACCGAGCTCTTGTGTTTATTAACAGGCTGTATTAGTGTCTTGTTGCGTTAGCCTTTAGGACATCAGTGAAAGGACATCTCAGGCCTCTAGATTACAGCCTTCAGAGAAGTGCTGGAAAGAGGAGAGCTACTAGAGAACAGTGGAAGGAGAGAAGCAGAGCTTTGTCTGTGTTTTTGCAGATGGTTTCCCATAGCGTAGCAAAAATGTGGTACTAACTGTGCAAGTGATGTACCTTGGAGAGAGTCTCTTCTTCCAGGTCTCCTCTCTGGCTGCTTTTTTTTTCCTGATTTGTTTCCTCTGCACTTCTGGGATTGCTCAAGTGACAGATGAGTGTTCTGTCCCAATGCACAATTTGACCCAGTAGTGAACCATAAACTGCTTCCTTTGATTTGCTGACGCCCTGGGGTGAATGAGGTCCCATGTTCTTCTGACTGCTTCACATGGGATCCTTGAGGCTGTTGTGATTTCTGAGTCTTGTAACCTCCTACTGTTTATGAGCTCGCATCGTTATCTCCTGACTGTGCTTATCCAAAGCAAACAGCAATTAGAGCATTTGAATTCTGCCTGATGTTTTCCTGCTGTCCGTGGAAACAGATATGGATATTTTAGGAACCATCATTGCACATGATGCTGAGACAAGCTGTCCTAACAGGCAGATGGTAGTGTCCATTGGTGTTTCCCATCCCTAGAGATGTTTGGAAGAGCAAGCATTAACTTCAGAGCCCATGTATGTTGAAGAACAAGTATCTTTTGTTATGACGCAGAAAGATGAAGTCCTGTGGGTAGAAAGTTGAAATGTGATGAGGAAGTAACCATTGTTAGGACATGACTCCACGTGTATTTTAGGCCAGGGTCAGTGTTTTGAAGTGCTGGTTTTGAGATGCTGACCACAGTACTACTGAAATATGTGGATCAGCAGTTTAGAACTGAAAGAAGTTTGTTGTATCCTGTTGTGCATTGGGGTTTGTAACAAAGAGAAAGGTATCATACTTTTCTGTGGGCTTCTGGGAGTGGAGCACTGTGAATCAGAGAAGAGTACACAGAGGACTTTTCCCCTGGGATGGCAGTTCCAGCAACACAGAAGCACAGCTGTTTGTTTTAGTGAGAGTTGCACTAACTACTGTCTTGTAAAACAATCCCTGTTCTAACCTCTACCTATAATAGTTTGCTGGTTTGAAACTTGGACGCTTTCAGGGTGTTCCTGTAAGGGTAGGACTTGTTTTGGTTTTAAGTTCTTGTCTGTCCCAAATGGTTATTATATTTTGTTTACGTTCCAAGCCACTTGTGAGGACAACGAAGGAAGTCTATTTTTCCAGTTATAGCAAAGTTGCTTTTTTTTTCCTGAACAGTTTGAGACAGTGGAAAGCTGCTATTTGGCAAGGGAATAGCACTCATTAAAAAGGACCTCTTGATGTTCTCCTAGAACTTGATTTTGGCTTTGCTGCACAGGAAGCTGATTACAGAGATCTGAGTTTTGCACTGTACAGGACCTCATCCCTGGAATTTGCACTGCTCCTGGCACCTCGCTCTGGTTGCGTGTGCGTATAGGAAGAGTATTTCTGGAAGTCTCTCCAGCCCTTGCAGGTTCTCAGGCCAGGCTTTGTTAGCATGCCGGAGTCTTTCTTCCTGTGTACTTCACAGAACTCCTCTTGGCGTTCCTGATTGCTTTATGAAGTATTTAGTGCCCTGGCCTTTCATTGTGTTTCTTGGAAATTGAGGAGAGCTCCATTCCAGGTGCGTAGACAGGCACTTTCTTCTGGAACGCTCTGTGTTTGTGTACAGTGCATTTTAGGATGCCTAAGAGAGAGGCTGAGAAATAACTGCTTGGGATTAGCTGCACAGTGTATTCATAGGTGTCTACTTGCGTGCTTACTATGCGTAGGGTTGGGTTTTTTTGCAGGAACCAGAAGGATTTCGGAACAGTGACTCAAGCCCTGTAGGAAACAACGCTGCTCTTATAGAATCATTGAGGTTGGAAAAGACCTTCAAGATCATCCAGTCCAACTGCCCTCCCACCACCAATATTACCCCATAAACAGTGTCCTTAAGTACACATCAGCATGTTTCTTGAGCCTTTCCTTGCTTAAAGATTCCCAAAAGATAACAGCTTAAGTGGGAGAGCAGTGTGGCTGTGTTAATTCTGATCAGCTCTTCATGCTTGGTTGGGTTTTCTACTCTGATTTCTTCTCTGCTCTTTGCCAATAGAAGTGGTACAAAAGGTGAACGAGATGATTGCCACAGGGCAGTACGGGAGGCTCTTTGCTGTGGTCCACTTTGCCAGCAAACAGTACAAAATAACCAGTGAAGACTTAATTATGATGGACAACGTGCTACAGGCTGAATGTGGAGACCGAATCCGGATGGAAAAGGTAATATGCCTTGCCTGCGGTGCCTGTGGGCCCCCATGCTGTTGTGGCTGCAAATGTTTCCCAAGGCAAAATTCATAACCAGTTTTTGAAAAGTCTTGAAGAGCTCCTGTTGGATCTCCTGTTATTATTTTCACCTTGTTTTTTTTATTTTGTTTTGGCCTAAGCTTTATTCCAATCTGAGCTGTGCTGTTAGTTCACGTGATTTCTGTTGAGCGTGGTTGGAATGAGTTGTGACAGACTCTGTTAGAAGACAGATTTCTGTTGTACTAGCTTCATCCAAAAAAAAGAAAATTACAGTTGTTGTTTTTAGAGACGGCAGTGGAAGAAAGACTCTGTTTACCTTGAGACTGCAACGCCCAGAACACTGATAGTTACTCCCAGAGGAGCTGTCACTGCTCAGAGCTTTGCAAGATCCTTATCACGCTGAGTGTGTTGGGTGGAGGGAGAAGGATGCTGTGTGTAGGGGAGAACTGCCAAGATGCAATTCAACATACTTATCCTTAGCCTTGGTTAACTAGCAGGAACTTGTAGAGGCTCATTGACTCTAATTTGAAATGAAGGACTCTGAAGTAGGATGTTGTTGGCTTAACATTGAGTTGTTAGAGCCAAGCAAGCAGTTAAGGAGAGAAGGGCAATTTTTCTGGTTGTCCTAAAATTGCTCTGCAAGTCCTGCTTAGAGGCAACAGGTTAGCTGTGTTTTCATCTGTGTCCTCGCATACAGCAGAGGAGTGATGTGCATAGAACAGCCAGACAGCAGAGCAGAGGTCTGGGTGAGAATGAAGAAGGTTAAGGACTTCCCTAACAACCATAAACCAACACTACCACGCCCCTCTTGGAATTGCACTGAAAAATATCTTTCTACAGCAATAAATAGAACATCTAATGTCTGTTTCTGTGTTGCTTTTAACTGTTGCCACGCAGTTAGTGTGGGAAGGAGGCAACCTGTATGAAATGCTGTCTCTTCTCTTGAGAACTTCTCTATTATCTCACCTTCTCCTTAGATGGGAGGGTGGTTCAAATGCCCTGAAACAAAAGGATTTGTCCCTGTGCTGGTGAACCGACCCCAGCTGTTCGTTTCTTTGTTGTCCATCTTGAGGCCTCAGGGAGGACAATGATTAAAGTGTTCCTGTAGAGGATGTGTTGCAATTGCTATAAAACCTGATGATTTTAGGAGCTGCCACTCATTCAGATCTCACACAAAAGCATATTCTTCTTCCTCCCTGTATTGCTTTTCATATTTTTTATAGCCGTTGGTGAGCCAGAACAGAGAAGTTCAGTGTGTTCTGATCAGTGTGAAAGATACTTCCAGGTATGTTTCAGAAAAAAGTTCTCATGGAAGTCTGTCTGTTTTATGAGTCCGTTTCTTGCCTGTGAGCTGCTGTTCTCCTCTATTCCTCCCTAGCATGTTTGAGACATGTGAAGACCCATTCTTAAGCAGTTTGGCTCCTTTACGGTGGCTACAGAATTTGGAGAGTATTGTTTGCATTTCTGCTGAGATGATGAACCACTGATATGCCTGATAATTTTCCATAGGTTTTGCTGGTTGGTGCTGATGATTTCACACTTATTGGAAGACCGCTCCTGGGGTAAGAGATCTCATTCAAGAATTATCCTGCAACCTGAAGAGAAATTTGAGTTTATCAGAATAACCCAGAAATCCGTGCCTGTCCCTCAATGCCTTAATTTGAGTTGCTTTTTCTATTTGTGGGTTGTTTTGTTTTGTTTAAAACCTGATTCCTTTCATCCATGATTTAACCCAGCAGGTCTTAATCTCAAGTTAAGAGCTCCAAGTTTTTCCTTCTTCCTAGTTACATGCCTTCAACAATCGTGGCACCAGCTCCATCTTAGAGCTGTCAGACTTGCTATACAAATGGGCAGAACACCTGGTTTGTCAGCATTTACTTTACCAAAAGGAACTGGTGTGTGGCCTCTGTTGCTGGTTGAGATCTTAGCTTTGGGTGGAAGCAAAGTCATCAGCTCTGTGTACCTTTCCCCAGAGGTCGTAGTGGTAAAGGGCAAGTCAAAATAACGTGGCTTGCATGTGCTTTAAGAATGTGGAAGCCCTGGCTGGGGCTTGGCTGCAGACTAAGCTGAGTGTTGGCTTGAACTGCAGCAACTTTGGCAGAGGACAGCCAGAGAAGGTAGAACTTGTAGGTCTTGTCGCCTTGCAGATTCAGGGTAGAATCACTGAATATTTTCAGACTGGTTTGGCTTCTGAATGCTTTCTGCGTAACAAGGAGGCTGTCTGTTTTCCAGAGTTAGAAATAATGTGTTTCACACTTGATAGTGTGATTTCTGCCTTGGGTTTCATGTGTTCGATAGGATTATGAGGGCTGACAGCCTTTGTAGTGCTACTGTAAAGAGATTTGGAATGGCAGATCTTTGGGAGCCTTTGAATTACTGCCAGATATTGTTTAAGTTATTGAAGATCTTTAGGAGTTGGAAATACTAGGACTGGAATCGTTATCTCTAAGGTAGTTGAATATCCCAAGTTGGAAGAGACCCGTAAGGATCATCCGGTCCAACTCCTGGACATATTCTGCAAACAGGGATGTGTCATGCCAGGCAGGTTGGGAGCACCATCCTTCACCTGGCTTTCTTAACTAGTGGCTCTGGAGTGCTGTACTTGGCATGTGCCCCAGGAGCTCTAGAACAGGAGGAAAAGCAGCTGTTTGATTCCTGCAGGTGCTCTACGTCTGCAGAAAGCACTTGCTTGAAGCAGACTAAATTGCACACTGTAATTTTGGCAGGGGAGGGTCACTGGCAGGAGGAGGCAGAGTTGGAGGACCAGTGAGGAGATGCTGTTCTCTCTCTGAGATGTAGAGAATCTTCCCAGGTTCCCCAGCACAGGCAGTGCGGACTTCAGTTCTTTCTCATAGTTCCTAGTTGTGTCTAAACCACAAACATTTTGGAGGGGGGATAAGAGCTTGGATGCGAACAAAGGCATTTTTGTTTTTGTGTTGTTTTAAAAATAAACACATCAGTGAGTGCATCTCTTTGTGAGACAGTTCATTACAGCTGCACTCCCTGTTCAGACTTGGGGACGGGTAGGAGCTTGTCCTCTTTTGGGCAAATGGTCATATTTTAATTTTCTGTAGCGTATACCTCCCAAGATGACACTTCTCTAAAGCCTTAAAAAAACCAACAACCCAGCAGTGCAACAAATCAGATCTGCATGGCAGAGGCTATTTTGAGAACTTGGAGCTGGCTTCTATTCTGGAATCTGTTGGGTTTTGTTTTTGTTCAAGTAACGTGCTGCATGCTCGATGGGCACAAGGGTATTAAGCAGTATGCAGTTGCACTCTGTTTAGCTGTACAGTGTAAAAAATATTGTGCTTTTTGAAAGCTGTGATTAGAAGCAAGTGTAGCTTTGCATGAGTATCATTCATCTCAGGGTTTGATGCCCCTGAGACAACAAGTTGTTTGTTTCTATCCAGAGTACAGCTGATGAGAGCTTCTTCCCTTTAAATGAACCCTATTTTCCTCCTGCCACCTGACCATTTTTGCAGTGGCTTCAGTAGCATTGAGGAATTGCCTGAAACTCCTCGTAGACATCCAGGCTGGTTTCACTTACCCTCTGCAGGGAGAGGCAGAGAGCTTGTTGGCTGAAGTTGTTACTCCTGAGAGTTAGGGTCCTTCAGGGGCTGGATCCCTTGCGCTGCTCACTGATGAAAGCTTTCAGTCCAGCTTAAATCCATGAGGCTTCAGCCTAAATTTTTCTTGCTTCCTGCTAAAATGTGATTGATAGATGTACCTTTTACATCTTTGTTTCTTTTAGCATTTGGGAGCAGCAGGCCTGACTGTCCCAAACTCTGGGAAATGTGACCCCCCCCCCCCCCCACCCCCCCTTCTTATTTTTATGGGCATTCCAGTCATTCCTAAGACATTCAATAAAGATTTCTTTTTTTTCTTTGGGCTCTATTTTGCTGAGAACTTTTCTTCTCACACGTACTTGACTAGCAAGTTGGTTTCTGCCCTCCTTCAGCCTTCCCACCAGCATCTCGTAGTGGTTTGTCCAGCAGAGATGAGGACTCACCAGGACCTGTCGGCCTTGAACTTTGACTTGCAGAGTAAAGCCACTGCCTCACCTATTTCTCAGCAACACTCTTAGCTTGTTTGAAAGCTTGTCAACATCTACAAGCAGTGCATGGGGGGATGACTATTTATAGACATGCCAGTGTTTTTTCCCTTTGGCTGAATGCTACCCACGGTTTAGGGCAGCGGATGTGGTCCGGCAGTGAGAGCTGTATCAAGGATGG
Organism: Cyrtonyx montezumae; assembly: GCF_038088225.1. Lineage (NCBI taxonomy): Eukaryota > Metazoa > Chordata > Aves > Galliformes > Odontophoridae > Cyrtonyx > Cyrtonyx montezumae. Next base: position 52,065,953 of record NW_027071826.1, on the reverse strand, counting down.
CTTGGCTGCATTGCTGCAGACTCTGCCTATTCTGAGAGCAGCACTGAGATTTCAGTGACCGAGTTGTTTTATCTGGCCTGGCTGCTTTCCAGTTTCCCCATGTGATCATCATTAGTGAGTATCTGACATGCCTTTACAGTCTGAGCCTCTGAGAAGTCAGTGGGAGTTTAGATTTCCTTTTGCCTTCAGTGGACAGAAATTAGACCCAGAAAGCAAAGCTCCCTAATTATAGTGGCAAAACACATCCAGCCCCTGGAGTGTAGTTCAGCTTTTTGGTTTCTTTCCTAGCACAGCAGTGCTTGCTGTGTATTTCAGTAGTGCTGTTGGTCCTGTCTGTTGGGCTGAACCTGGCTAACATCCTATAGCTGGGATGTCAGGGTCACCCAGTGGTCTCTTAAATTTATTATTATTTCCTCTTTTTTTCTGGGCTAGTCAATAAATGTAGATACCTAATTTTTCCTCTCTCTTTCTCTCCTCGCTTAAGGATCCAATCCCTGATTAGATATTATACCCCAGAGGGTAAATGTTAATAGGGATGCTAGATGTCTCAGAGCCTTTGGCCTCTAGGTGACCTTGCTGGAACAGCTGGCTAGATGGGCTTCTCTGCTCTGTCCCTGTAAGCACAGGGTCATTTGTCAAGAAAATGCTCTTTAAATGTCTTCTGGCAGCAAAGTCAGCACACTAATCAGTTTTTAATGGTATTCTGCAGTGATGCTGCATGAAAGAGTGTCTCTTCCATCTCCATCGTGGCTGTTGATTAAAAGTACTCTTTCCAAAGCTCTTGTCTGGAGGTGCTTATCCCCTCAGAGAGGAGCCAGTGAAGGTGTTCATTCGTGTGTACTGGTAGAGTAACGCAAAGCTATGGATTACTTCGTGGTGTTAGTCATGTGTGAAGGAAGTATGGCCCATATTCATCTCCATCCCTGAGGAAGGAGGATGTTTAGTTGCTGAGAATTTGCTTCCATGCGTAGAAGTGAGATTTAGAAACGGTTTGAAACCTTGAGTGATATCACCACGCAACCTGAACTCTCTTTTGCGAGGTAAACTGTACATTATATCCTCTCTTCCAATTTGGGGTAACCAAGAGGGGTAGGCCAAGAGTGAGAGGTACAAGAAAGCTACATGGGCGAAGTGGCTTGCTCCAGTAGCTGATTAGCTGTGCTTCCTGCTAGAAACAACAGCCAAATCTTTTTGCTGAGCTTCTGCCAGAACTTACTCAGGTAAGAGAGGTCAGAAGATTTTATTCTGGCTCTCTGGGGTGCTTTACAGAAGGAAAGACTACTGCATTGACCAGCAGAGCACGGCAGGAGGGACTGTGGTGGGTTTAATCTGTACCATAAGCAAAGTAGAAAGATCGTGTGAATGTGGCAGGAGAATTTATCTGAACTGTAATCCTACAAGGCTTCTCATACTGCTCCTTCCTCAGCTGCTTCTGATCTCATCCTTCACATGGCAGAGGAGTACTGCCCTTCAGACTAGCACTTCACTTGGCTGTTCCACTGACAGCACCTTGAGGCTTTTGGTTTTGCACCACAAAGCCAACTGTCTGACAGTTCTTCCCCAGTGACCTTGTAGCTCACGTAGATTTTTAAAGCAGGATATGTTACTTTTGTGTCGCTTCTCCCCCAGAACCCCCTCACCAACAGGCAGAGGATGTAACTAATTAACAAGTGGCACTCCTTCTTTTTTTTTCCCTGTATTTTTAAGGAGAGATCTCGTCCGTGTGGAGGCAACTGTGATTGAGAAGACAGTATCATGGGAAAAAATCAACATGCGCTTTCGGAAAAAGCGCAATTATCAAAGGAAAAAAAGTAAGATGTAAAGAATACAGAACTTCCTTCCCTGCCGTTGTGTGGCTTAGATATGGATATGTCTGGAGAGGGATGTATCACAATGCAGGGGCAGGGTGTGGGGAGGGAGATGGACTTGCTGTACCCCCAGCACTCCTCAGGGAACAGCCTTTCTTTTCCAGCTTGCTGCCCTAGATGTGTCCCCACTGCATTCAGAGCAGCGGTGACTTTTTTCCCTCTGTCCAGCACCTGTAGCTTTGCAAAAAACCTTTTCTGGAAAAGAAAATGTTCCAGGGCAGAAAAACAGTTTTGTTCTCCTTCCAAAGCCTTAAATACCATCCGTGTAATCACAAGATACTAACAAGCTCTAATAGTGTCCCGTGGCACTCCTTTCGACTTCCCCTTCTCAGATATGACTGAGAGAGAGGGAAACGATGACTGTTCTTTACAGAACAGCTGCTAAAACCTTAACCAGTGTGACACAGTCCCATAGAAGCTCTGCCTAGACCTCTTGCTCATGCAATACCAAAGTCATGTTGCTGTCCTGCCAGCGTGGCAGCATCTGTCAGCACACCCCCTCTTAGACACTGTCAAGCCTTGGCATGCCTTGATGTAGCTCAGCCTTCTTAATGGTGTGCAGCAGTTTGTATGCTATCATCTTTTATTTTTTCCCCTCTTTTCATTCTTTTTCAGTTATCACGAACCCACAGACCGTCCTCCGGATAAACAGCATAGAGATCTTCCCCTGTTTGTCGTGACTGATCAATGGGATGTCGTGTGGCTTGGGCTTATTATTGCTCTAGGCAACTATGGAAATAAAACTGCCTCAGCTTCGTAGAGTTCTGGACTTCTTGCTATTGTCTGAAGTGGAAATCTATATGTAATTTCTTTTTTAAAAAGCAACATGAAATATTTTTTGTTAACTGTTATTTCAGCATTGATGGTGTTTACTTGTTCAGAGCCTTAAACAACCCCAGCTGTGTTGCTAGCTGACAAGCTGTTTCATGCCAACAACGTCTACCTTTGGCTGCACACTTCTCTGAGTGCTTTTGTTTATCAGTGTCTCAGCTGATTAAAAATAACTGAGACTTCATTGGCTGTGCAGGAAGAGGGCCATCAACTCCCCAGTCCCACAGATGAGGCTCTGAGCCTGGAAGGCAGGACCTAAGTGTACATTTGGTCACCTTAAAGAGCCCACTAGTCTGCTTAGTTACTCAGGGTAGGGAAACCTGCAGGGATGTAAAACCGTGGGTGCACTTGAGGCTGGCAGAGAGGCACATGTTTGAGTGAGCTATTTTCCCCTCTGGAAAAAAACACTCAGAGCTCTGCACAGATTGCAGTTAGGAGAGATGTTTTTAAGAGTGTGAAGTGTTATTTGTTTATTTGTTTTTGTTTGTTCCTCTCCTGACCAAGCTCTTGTTGGTCTGTTAATATAATTGTGGCACTGCATGGCTTCTGGGAATATCCTGTGGTACTTTGTGACCCACAGCAAACGTGGTGTTGAAGAGTGAGGGGGAAAGAAGGTACTGCAGCATTCTAAATCTACTCCCAGATCGTGCCAAGATGTGAAAATCCTTCGTAAACATTAACAACAAGAGATGCAGCTGGGAAGTTCACCTGCTGAAGGTGAGCAGTTATGTAGCAGTAAATTGTGTGTGTATCATACCATCAAAATAATGGATGCCAGTGGCTTAGGAGTGATTTCATACCTACTCCCTAAGTAATTTTTGATCTCTCGTCTTGGTATTTTTCTCTCTTCCCTTTGTCTGCAAATCAAGCAGTATCACTGAGCAGCAGTATGGGATCTGAGAAGTGAGCTCTGTTCACCTTACCACTTCTATAGGGAATTCCTTGCTTCTAATGTCAAGGAGAAAGTCAAGGAGAAAGACTACGTATGGGTGTCCTTATGCACCTTTGCTGTGATTCCTTCCTCAAACCAAGGTTGCCCAGTACTCTCCATGGGGGAAATGCTGGTTTTGAAATGCTGGTCCTCTATGGAGCCAGGAGGTGGACTCGATGTTCCTTATGTGGTCATTTCATCTAGTATCTTCCTTTCCAGGCTCTTACAGATGGAAGTAGTGTGTGTGTGGGGGGGACTTCTTTGAAAACCATCTCCTGGCATTGCTACTTCTTCCTCTTCTCCCAAAGGCAGCTTTAGTTCCTTGCTGGGGCCACAGATCCCTGCAGTAGCAGTTAATTGCAATATGTGGTGCCAGCGGGCTGGCATGAAGAGTGTGCTACCACAGACTATGCAGGGACTGCATTCCAGTTACAGGCTGTTCAGAGTCCACAGCGGAAGCAGCATTGCCAGCTGAAGCAATTTCACTGGGAACATCACAATTCCTGTGCGTTTCTCAAGGTCTATGAGTGCCGGGGCTGAGACAGCATGGCTTCAAGAAAGCTCTTTCTTGCAGAGAAGCACTTGAAAATCACAAGAGCTGGAAGAAGGAGCTGAAAAATCAAAGGTTTTCAATCTGTGTGCCCCCTCTAAATAAATAAATAAAGCCCTTGGGAAAAGCAATTCTAATCCAGATGAAATACAATGTGAAGTTAGTATGGGTTCAGTGCCTTTGTGCAGCAGATATTAAGAATTCAATCAGAAACCAGGAAGTCAGAGGAAAATATTCAGGTTTTATTGGACTGAGGCATAATGGGGCTACTCCTGATATTTTCTCTGGGGGAATTTAAAGCTCCTTACGTGCCAAATGTAAGCAGAAATCCACAGTTCTTCTCTGGAGTGAAGCTGCAAGTCTCCTTGACTTTGCATCTTGGGGCGGCCACTTGAGATTCTCTTTTTGGCTGCTTTGTGTGCTTTGACACACTCTTAAGCAAGGGCAGGAATTCCTCAACAAAGCAGACAGCACTGATTCATTGTGGAAAATTTATCTGCTAGGACAAAACATCTTTTTGGACAGCACATCAGATCAGGGTGGAATTTGAGAGCTGCTTTGCCCAGTCTCCAACAATTAGGCGTCTGCGTGGCTTAGATGAGATCCAGACCCAAGTTCCTGCCATCCAGCCTCCCTAAAGCAGAGCTGCTGAGTTTGCCCCCCTTCAGTCTCCCCTTGGTGCTGTTTGACTTTGTGTAAATAAGAATTCACTGCCCAGAGTGTGGAGGGCATCTGTCTGCTCTGAGTCAGAGCCGAATTCCAGCGCCTGCTCCCTGCCCACTGGCCACAAAGCTGCTGGCTGTTCTGCTTTCCCTCTTGTGCTTTCGAAGAATGCTGATAGGACTCCGCTTCATACCCCAGCAGAAGGACAACAGGCTTTGCAATGCTGACATTTTATCGCTCTAAGGAAGCCTTGTTCTCTTACCAACCAGGCTGCTGAGAGGTTTGCTCAAAAAGACATGGGGAAGTGCCATTGCTGCTCTGCTTCAGCCTCACACTGCTCTCGTCTTCTTTTTTGGGGGGGTATAAACTGCCTTTGTGTTGCTAGATCCCAGCTGAACTATACAGCCCCCACTGGGCACCCCTTGTTTCTCTGTTGCCATTCCAAAAGAGTTTGGGGAAGCGTTCAGCCAAGCACTGATTGTGCGTGAGCCGCAGCAGTGAGCACTCTGTGCTGCTGCACAAGGGATCAATGAGCAGTGGCCTGACTGAATGTCAGCCCTCACCTCATCCCTCACCTTTTTAAGAGCAGTGGATCATGGCACCTTAATTCATTTATTTATTTATTTTCCTTCTCCCTTCAGGCAGATGCTTTCAAGAGTTTGGAACAAGGTTTCTTCCCCTCCAACGGGATGTGATGGTCACGGCTGCTCAGATGCCAAATCTGCAGCCTCAAGGTGCTTGTTGTTGGGCTTCCCATCCTGAAGACCTGATAGGAGCCTTTCAAAGCTGTAAGAAAGAAGGGGACGGACTCTTTAGCAGAGTCTGTTGTGAGAGGATGAGGGGTTTCAAACTTAGAGAGGGGAGATGTAAACTGGGTGTAAGGAAGAGACTTTTTACAGTAAGGTTGTTGAAGCACTGGCACAGGTTACTGAGAGGTGGTGGATGCCCCATCCCTGGAGACACCCAAGGTCAGGCTGGACAGGGCTCTGAGCACCTGGTCAAGCTATAGGTGTCCCCATTCACTGCAGGGAAGCTGGACTAGGTGATCTTTCAGGATCCCTTCCAACACCAACAATTCTATGAAGAAATGGACTCTCACTGGGATTGAAGTGGAAACAGCGCACACTGGCCATCCTACAGGACGGATTCTGTGGGTAGCTTTCTCTTTTCTCAGAGCTCTGTCTGGATGAGCTTTCAATTACCTACGTGATGGGGTTCCTCTTCCATCCCTTGGCAAGTTGTTCTGTGCTCTAAAATAAGCTTCAGAAGCAGAGCCGTTCCTCACAGCGTGAAGCCTTCCTGTTGTGAGGGTCCATTATGTGAGCAGCATAATGAACTGCGATGCACGTGGGGAGCAGCAGCAGCCTTTCTTTGTGATGGCCAGCTTCTGCAGAGAAACAGAAGTGCCCCAAACTCAGTTTCTGGGGCCCAAGGGACTTAACATCTTAGTTATGATACATACCTGCTTTACATTCAGCTGCCTGAACTGTTGGCATTCATCCTGGCAAAGTGGCAAAGCAGCTTAAGAAGTTCCTAGGATATCTCATTCAGGCCTTCAGGGTGGAAAGGAAATGTTGTTAATACGGTGGGGTTTTTTTTAGTGGTTTTTTTTTTCATTTTTCTTCCCCTGTCAGCTTTGCAAAGACATCTTTGAACTTAACGTGTGCAGACAGATTTATTTTCTCAGTGTGATCCGGACACATTTCGGCTGCACATCGCAGTACGCCTCGGTGGCTAGAAATCAGCAACAGACAGAATGTTAGCACCAGGAAGCCGTGTTGGTTTGATTTCTCTTGCACTAGACATTTTCTTTCTTCTTTTGTGACCAAAGAAATAGCCCTTCCTATTAAGAAAAGAGATGCTTCTCCACCAGGTCCAGGTCAATGCAAAGCCATTATGGGGAAATAAGATGTCAAGCCTGGCATCTAGCACGGGGGCTAGGTGCCTTTCATCTATTTCATCTCTCCCTATTTATAGAACGTGGGAGAAGCAATTGAGATCCATGTCCTTGTTTTGCAGTGTCTCTGCCTGCCTGGTAATACAGAGTTTGCACAGCTGAAGCAAAGTCAGGTTTTGCTGAGAAAGGAGCAGACTCAGAGCTCCCTGAAGTCTGAAAGCACTTTTAATTGCACGCTGTCTTTGCTATAGCAACTAAAAATATGTTTATTGACGGCATCACTTTTGTTATATTCTTGGAGAGCATTCCCTGATGGCCCCATCCAATGTTAACTCTTGGGAGGCATGCTCATTGCTGCGTGCTCATTGCCTCTGAGGAAATAATGTTGGTACAGTCACTAATGAGAGACAATTACAGGTAAGAGGTGAGCTGGTGACTTGGGGTTTGAGCCCTTTGGGTGGGTACTCAGGAGATGAGCTTAGCACTAATGGGCCTGAAACTTTACAACACTTTTGTTAGTTTTAACAAGAAGGTGCTGGCTCTGAAGTCAGCTTGACATAGTTGCTTTGGGCCTGGATCTTTTAAGTCTACTGAACCGTGAAATCCCATTTAATGGAGCAGAAAGGGACTGGCTTCCATTTTATCTTCCTTTCCTAAATAAAAACAAACAGTGCTACTTTCCGAGCCAGCAACATTCAGTATTTTTCTCTTCTCAAAATAGCCAATAATCCGACAGGGATTTAGTTTGTACTGTGCTATGGGAATTCCATGCTCTGGGGCTTGAGGTGATTTCATTCTGTGTCTGCTTCAGGACGGTGTTTTACTTCTGCTGGCTTTTTGTTAGCAGGGACGTGATTCATGAGTGAATTTGGCCTCTTTCCCTGTGCAAACTCCGCATCTTAATAAATAAATCACCTGCAAGTAGGGAGAAGCCCAGCCACAAATATTTCAGCAGAAATCAATATCTACCCCCCACCCACCTTCATCTGGCTCTGCCACGGGTGCTTGGTTATGCTGGAGGTGGTTTAGTCAGTGATTGCTAGTGATAATGCCATGTTTCTGTTGTCATCCATTTGAAAGGTCTCCAGCAAACATGGGCCTGTGTATGAGCCAATGCATGTTTGGAAAGAGACGGCCTTCCTGTATCTCCAAGTGTACTGTCAGGTGCATAAACATGGCAGCTCTAGGGCCTGAACCAACTTTTTCCTAAAGAATTCGGGAATACAGTGTTGTGCATCTTCTCTGGTGTTGTGTTGGAGGGTCGTTGTTGACTGGTCTAGGCTGCAGGAGATGGCTTGGAGTGGTGTAGAGCTGTTTTTTCTGCTTCATGTCTCTAAAGAAGGGTCTGGAGCATGGCCTGCTCACCTGGAGGCCATCGAGGCCAGCACTTCCATGGGCTGGGGGCTAGCGTGGCAGGGCAAATTGTAGCACTCTTCAGTTTGTTGACTCTAAGGGTGAGAAAAAAGAAACAGATTTACACTAGCTTTAATCTAGGTCAGTCCAGTCCTATTCTTGTTCCTGAGGTTACTGAAAACACAGTGTTTTGAGGGGAATGCAAGATGGCCAGAAATATTTCTCCTTCAAAACTCTGCCAAGGCCGGCAAGATGTGTTGTCATTCTCTGCATGGCTGGGTTTAAACACCACAGAGTAGCGTTGGCTGGACTCTGCTGAATTCTGTCCTAAAGGCTAAGTACAGAAGATCCTACTACAGAAGATCCTACTACAGAATAGACCTTCTACCCAATGCTCTCTGGCCCTTTCAGTGCTGCAGTTCAGCTTTGGTCCCATCACAATGTGGAGGTGCAATAAGAATCCCCAAATTTGTTGCTGATCAGAGGGCTGAAGCCACGACAGACCCAGGACTGCTTCTGTAAAATGCTGCAGCAGTGTGATGCAACGCAGCTGATGATCCCAATTGTTGAAAAAAGGTTAATAAAAAAAGGAAAACTGGGAGAGCAACCTCGTGTAGACTTCATCCTTGGATATTGACTGGGATGTTGTTGGGGCTGTCACATCATTTTTCTGCTGTTACACCCTGAGGAAGGAGGTACCCAGGTGAATGAGGTGCACCTTCCCTTGGGGAAGCGCATCAGCTCCCTGCACAGAATTGTTGCTGGGGAGGCCAGAACGGAGCCCTGGCCCACATTGCCCTTAGCAGCACTACAGCTAAGCTTAAGCAAAGCAACAAGTGCATAGCTGGTGACTCCTGCTCGAAGCACAGCTGAGTTCTAAGCACCTGCCACAGGTGAGGTGGTTCCTGGATGGATTTGGGATGAACACACCAAAACATATATATGGAATTCACCCAGAATGCACAGACAGTGTCTGATTTGGCTGAAATCTGCCAATGTACTCAAAAAATTGAACAGGGCCAAGCAAGACAGGATTTCACTGCAGACATCTCATTTCCTTAGGAAATTGGGCTAAAAATAGGAGAGAGACACAAGGGAAATTTCTTCTTCTTGACACCCCCCTTTCCAGCTGGGTTTTTGTCCTGAAATCTGAGGTTTGGAGCCCTTGCTGATGTCTTCTGGGCTCCAGATGGAGTCAAGCTGCAAATGTGGCTCTTGTGAGCTCTAGTAGAGTGGTGGAGGAGCACACACTGATGCCGGGAATCGTGCCAGCTCTTCATGGCAAGAGCAGCATAAGTGCAGAGAGAACGATGCTAGACTCAGAGTCTGCAGGACAGGAGCTCCATGTAGAAGCTCTGGAAGCAATTATCACCTCAGTGTTTCGCACCTCCACTTGCCCATTTCCCTTGTTTTACTAGTGCCCTCTTCCCAGTGAGTGCTTCAATGGGTCCCACTCTTCCATCGTCGGTAGCAGTCTCTAGGAAACCCTTTTCCATGTTCAAGATGAGAACACGACGCTTGGGTGCTGATGTCCTGTGCAGGCACCAGTGCTGTTCAGCTTCTCCACACATTATGGGCTGTAAATATTAAGTTTTGGGTTACCTCAAGTGCTGCCTAGGGCGGTGCAGGTGACCTGGGTTCCACTGCAGACAGACTCACCAGTTTTTCAGGCAAGGAGAGGCCCATGCGAGGGATGAGTAAAGCCTTCAGAAGGGAGGCTGGAGCCGTAGGGCGGGCGTTTGACCGCTCTACACCATTTCTCGGGTCTCTACTGGTGTTTTAGCGCTGCTGTCACCTGTGCCACCCATACATCCCGGAGTTTGCTGAAAGCGGCCGGGATGCTGCGGGGCTTTTCCGCACAAGCCAAGCGAGCTGATCGTTAACTGGGGGCGAAGAGGAGGAGGTGATGAGCATCCCGCAGCCCGCCCGCACCCAGCCCTGCCCGGCCCCTGGGGCGGAGCTCCGAGCTGCCGAGCGCGGTGCTCCAAGGGGACGGATCGCGGAGCTCCGACGGACGGAGTCCCGGTCCCGGCATGAGCTTCCCGCGGCCCCTGCGGCGCTCCGTCAGCCTGAGCCCGGCCCGCACCCTGCGGCTCGTCGTGCTGGGGCAAGGAGCCGTGGGCAAGACAGGTAGGAACGGTTAGGGGGGTCCCCCGTAGGGACTAGGGCGGGATGGGGGGTGAGCTCCTCCGGCGCTGCCTCCCCTCGCAGCGTGGGTTTGGTTTTCCTTACCCCCACCCCCACCCCTTGCCCTGCGCTTGCTCCCCGTCGGGAGGATACGGGGCAGCCCTTCACCCACCCAGGGCTGGCGGTTGTCTTTGCCACCCCAGCCGGCTGTGGGAGGACACTGGGGCTGCCGTGTGGCTCGGGGACAGGGTGACACTTTGTGAAGGCGTGACCTCGAAACCGTGCGCGGCGGTGGCACCTCCGCCGGGCTCGCTGCCAGCTGTCGGGGCAGTCCGAGCTGCGTTTCCATATACAGTAACCGGCCGGCCTCTTGCCTTCCTCTTTCCTCACGTTATCGAAAAAAAATAATCACAATTTCCCCCTCTTGCCCTAAAGGGAGTAACGCCAGGATCTCACTTAGAGATCGGGAACTTGCAGCTCCAGAAATCAAAGGGTTTATCAAAGTGAAACGCCTAAAGGAGGACTCCCCAGGCCTGGAGCTCTCCGTGGGGAAGTAAAAGCAGAATTTTCTTGCCCACTTCTGCTGCGTTCACCTGGATGAGCCCAGCTGGGAGCAGTTTGAGGAACTTTAAGATCTGGCCTGATGGGAGCAGCTCAGGCATTTCCATCCTTACATGCATGGGTTCCCAACCCATCCAAGTAGGGCTGAGTTTGGGTACAGGTCTGTGGCTGAACCCCATTGGTAGCTCTGAGATTAAAACCAGCATCAGACACCTGTGGGATGCTGGAAGTGCAGAGCTGCCTTCTGCTGCTGATCCCAGTATAAAGTTCGCCATCCTTCAGAGGGAAGCTCTGCTCGGAGAAGGTAGATTGATGCTGTAAAGCTCGCGAGAGGGTGTGCTGTGCAGCAGGACCAACACTCAGCATGTGGCTGCATGGGGCAGGTCCCTGCAACGCAGCTTGGTCATGCATCATGCATCGCAACACCCCCTTAATCATTGACAGACACCAGATTAACCCTATCCGCACTGGGGTTCTCAAAAGAGGACCCTCTCCGAGGTTATTTATTTTCAAGATGGGGGAAAAATAGTGCCTTATACTGTTGTTGGGGTGTGTTCATGCCTTGCTGCCTTCATCTTGACTGGCAGCTTCTCAGTTCCTTCACCTGAGCCAGTTTTTAATTCTCTTAATTGGCTCATCTGCCTGCCCAGAGTTGCACTCTCCAGCACTGGATTGCTGCCGAACATAATGACATGGGATCAGGTGCTTTGTAGAAATTAGGATTGATGTGCCTCAGTTTCCCCCGACCCATTTGGGTCCCACTAGGAGGATGCTGCTGCATGCATGGGATCCTCTGCAGAAAGCAAATGTCACCTTGGAGTGGCAGCACCTCAGCTCTGCTTGCTGCAAGCTTTACATCAACATGCTGCATTCAGAAGGGTTTAATACCATACTCTGGATTTGGTGTGTTTCGTTCTCCCCTTGCTGTCCCTGCTGTTTTCTCCTCCTGCTGTGCTGACGTCTGGCATGCAGCCTCCTGCCCTCTTGGGGCTTTTTATTTTCCCTTCCCTCCATCCCCACTCGTTTTCCACCCATTTCACTTCCCGCTCCCATTACCTCTCTTGCCACCTCTTGTTTCTGTCCATAATCATTACCATCATAACCTCCTTGAAGGACTTAAGCATCACCCATGTCAGCACTGCTCCTTCAGCCTTCAAACCACTTCTCTGCCTACACCAGGAAGTACACCAGCAGTGTATTTTCAAAGGCACTGAGTGCAAAACGCAACATAGACTGGTTTGCTTTGTACACCTGCAGCTGGGGGCACACAGATCGGATCTGAGCTCGGCCCCATCCAACCTGTCTGGATGGAGAGAGGTGACAAGGATGAGGAGAAAGCCCATGCTGTGTTTGGATGGCTCTCCAGCATCAGCAGACCTCGGCCAGCCATTTGAGTCTAATTTTGGGCTTCGCATCTCCCTGTCTTGCAGGGAGAGCTGGTAATCGGATAAGAGAGCTTTAATTGTGTGCACTGCTGTTCCAGGGCCCATTTTGCTGCAGTACACTGCTGCTGTAAGGAAGATCTTGCTTGGGATTTCTCCATCCATCCCTCCCAGTTTGCTGTGCCCCGTGATGCTCCAACCTGGGAGTTCGGATGAATTTTGCCAGACTTGCTGCCAATGGCTTTAATTCCTCCCTGCAATGTGCCTGGGTCAGGTTAAACAAACAGGGTTGAGATTCATGAGGCCAATCCAGGCAGTCATAGCATCAGCAGAGGTGATATAGAGGGAGAGCCTGGCCCTACAGCTTGCCTACACGTTGAGTTCATGTTCAGCCACCATAAAACTCAGCACTTGCATAAATCTCTGCAGGATTCAGGGCCAGAAAAAGCCATTTATCAACCCTGACCATGAACTACATGTACAAGGAGCTGTGCATTACGGTTTTACAATGCCTGGCTTGCTTTCTGCTCGCAGCCACCAATCAGGATTTGCTTCCCATCCACACACCCTGGAGGGACATTTCTGACAGCAGAGAGGCTCCTGGCAAGTCAAGAGATTGAGTTAGCAAAGTCCCAGAACCCTGTAGCTGCTTTCCATCCCCGTTCTGCCGAGTTTCGTTGACACGAAAGGCATTCACACTGCTGAAGGAGCAGGCAGCTTTGGGATGGTGGAGGTATTTGGTGTTCGGAGCTGAGTAAAACCCTACTTTCTACCCATAGCGTCCCACTGAGCGGTGGGCTTTGGTACTTGGTGTGAGTGATTGCAAAGAGCAAAATCCATGTTCCCAGGGCTTAGGTTAATTAAATATTGGACTAATTCAGAAGGATGCAGGAATGTGAAGCATTGCCAAGGCAGCTGATGCAGTGCTGGAAGGCACTTCCCGAAACCTGGTCCTCACGGGGCTGGGTTTGCATTGTGGCTTCCAGAATATCATCTCCCACCTCCCACAGGGACAGATCTTTTTTCCATCCCTCCTTCCTCCACCAGACAATATTTCTCTATATTTTGCTCCGACTCCTAACTGTGTTTGTTGTTGTTTTCTTTGTGTTGTTTTTTTTTTTTCTTTTCACAGCACTGACTGTCAGATTCATCACCAGGAGGTTCATCGGAGACTATGACCCGACTCTGGGTAGGGAAAGTCCTTTCCCTTGCTGCTAGTGCTTCTCCATTCCCAATCTCACCATATTTCCTTGTTCCTCCTCAACCAGACCAGCAGTGGTCAGAGCCAACAGCTGTTGTAGCACCTCCCTGATTCTTACATCTCTTTTTTTTTTCTGTGAGCTTTGGGGTCACTTCATTGTGATCTTCCAAAACTTGAAAGGAGCTCACAGGTAGAATGGGGGTACTTTTTACACGGGTAGACTTTTTACACGGGTAGATAGGGATAGGACAAAGGAGCAAACTGAAAGATGGGAGGTTTAGGTTAGATGTTAGGAGGAAGTTCTTTGCTCAGAAAATGGTGAGGCAATAGCACGGGCTGCCCAGAGTTGTGAATGTCTCATCCCTGGTGGTGTTGCAGGCCAGGTTGGATGGGGCCCTGGGCAGCCTGATCTAGTGGTTGGGAACCCTGTTTATGACTGGAGGGTTGGAGCTAGATGATCTTTGAGATCCCTTCCAACCAAAGCTGTTGTGATTCTATGGTTATAAAACCTAGAGACCATGGGGTGAATGTATCTGGTGCTTCTCCGTGTCGGATTTTGGGGGAATACTCAAATGAAGAAGCTGCTCATGCCCTGTCCGTTTCACATTTGGCTTCCCAGGTGGATGGGAAGAGCTGAGTTTCTTCACACGTGGGCTCTTTTGGCTGCACTCAGCCATGCATTAAAATGGAATAGGTAGCAGCATGGTCTTTGCCAGGCTCAAACAGCAGCAGCTTGCCATGGGGGATTCTTACCGCCATCTTTCTCTGTCTGTCTTCCTCCAGAAATGATTTACAGACACATGGCTGTCATTGATGGAGAGATGGTGCACTTTGAGATCCTCGATACAGCAGGACAGGTGAGCTCACAGAGTTGGCTGGCCTGGGATTATTGGACTTGGCCATCCCTGCTCTTTCACCAGCTTTAATCTATTGTGTCTAAAATATCAGTTGAGTTGTTTATCTCAGAAAAAAGAATGTTTTGGGGAGTTTATCCACTGGATTGCAAAAGCCCTGCCTTTCCATACCTTGTGTGGATATGGCAGCCACATCAGACCTCTGTCCGAGCTGTGCCATCCCTACCTTGAGCACCTTGTGCAAGTTTGGATGCCACAAAATAAGAAGGACATAAAGCTACTAGAGAAGGCTACAGAGGTGGGGAAGGGTCTGGAGGACAAGACAGCCCCAAGGTGCTGGAGCTTAAGGAACATTTGGACAGTGGTCTCAGATCTAGGGTTTGAGTTGTCCTGTGTGGAGCCAGGAGCTGGACAAAAAAATCCCTCAGCAATAATGGTGTTGGATGCCCGTGAGAGGTTTTATGGCTTGAACTGTGTGTCCTTAGATACTGGCGCTTCTCGTACTAACGGCAACTTCTCTGCCCCACTAGGAGGAAGACTCCCTGCAGATAGAGGAGAAGATCAAATGGGGAGACGGCTTTGCAGTGGTCTACTCGGTGACAGACAGGTGCAGCTTCGACGAGGTGATGCGGCTGTGTTTCCTCATCAACCACATCCACTCCAGCCCTAAGCGGAGCGGCGGGAGTGAGCAGCCACCCGTGGTCATCGTGGCCAACAAGAAGGACTTGCAGTTTGACAGGATGGTGTCCACGCAAGATGGAGAAAACCTTTCCAAAGCTTTGAAGCTTCCTTTCTATGAGATTTCCACTCGGGACAGCTATGAGGAGACTGTGGCAGTGTTCAATACCCTCTACCAAGAGCTCATGAGGCAGGGGCATTTCTCCCCAGGCTCCTTCAAGAGGAGGACGGTGTCGAAAGTGATGGAGAAGATTCCTAAGATGCAAGCCAGCTCCACCTTGAACTCAGCAGGCCGGAGCCTCAGCTTTAACTCCTTTAGGGACTACATTCCTGAGTGAGCATCCCTGGTGCGGAGGAGCAGAACTGAGGGATGGGTCCCCCTGTTACTGAGGCACTTGTTGTGTGTAGTGAGGAGCCACTTTGTTTGGGGTTGAAGAGCAGCATGTAGTGCAGGAGCGGAATGTTAAGAGGTGGCACTGGTCAACAGCCTCTGAAAGCCTGGTTTCTACAAACAGGCTTTGGGTCTGCAGGGAGGATGCTCTTCCTCTGTCCCACCCATCCTCCTCCTCCTGCTTGAAGTCAGCAACAAAGTTTGTTCTTATCGACTTTGGTGGTGTTGTGTCAACGCTTGCGGGTTCCAATGGGCTGCACTGGGGATCAGACCCAGCACCCACACCTCCCTGTGGGATTACTGCTTCCCACAGAGAGCTCTTGGGGTCTGTTCATGTCCCTTCTCTGTGCTCCTGGGCTGGCAGTGAGGGCGTGTTTTAAAGCGGAGATCTGTTTACAGTAAGGATAAAAAGCCTGCTAATCCCTGGCTTTACTCAAAAGCCATTTTTTTTAACATCTGAAGCTCCTTGGCACTCTCTCCTGTAACATCACTAAATAAAAGCCTGGGCAAAGAACTCTTGGCTGAGGCTGCCCCTTATTTGACATCTCTGGGGCTGCCAGCCTCTAAGGGGAAGCAAATTGGATGGCATCACTGCTGTACCCTGCAGCCTTAGGCTAAGGTCACGCTGCTCCATCCTAGGGGAATATCATTCCTGATGTACGCCCTCGCCCTGAAACTCAGCTCAGTGTGTGTGCTTCGGAGACTCAGAGTGCAAGCAGTGGGTGTGGATGCAGTGGAGCGGATTTTGGGAAGTGCAAATGATTCTAAGACCCTTGTCTGCGTTTTAACTGCCCCATCCCAATGGGGGAATTGCTGTGGCTGGATAATTTGGTGGGGTATTTTTTGTTGTTGCTCAGATTGGCTTTGTTACGGGACAGCAAAAGCAGGGAATGGAGTCAGGCTTGCATCTTTTTGCTGCTGCGTGATCTGTGCCACCGAGCATTCTCTTGCTAAGCTGCTTCTGTGCAATTTCTCCTCATTGCAGAGCTCTGCTTTGCCACCCAAGGTGAGTTTTTTGAAAGACATGTGGCATGCCACTTGTGTGTCCTCTGAGAAGCAGCCGTGTGCCACTGTGCTCTGTGCCAATAAAAGCTGAGCTAGCGCCTGCGTGTGATGCTCTCTTGCCTGGATGTTCCTATGGGAGTGGGGAAGAGATTGTTGAACCATGCTAAAAGGCTGATATGTAGCTTTTAGGGGGAGAGTGGGTGGGGAACAAGCCTTTAAACTGGTGCTTGATCTCTCCTGTTGTTTCCAACCCATCCCTTTGTGTGTGCTTCCCCTTTGATGGCACAAAAAGGAAGAAGCTGGCAGATTCACACCCAGGATTCACAGCCTGAGGTCACGGCTCGTGCTCCATCCCTTTCCTGCCCACATGGACACCCCTTGGCCCCTCATAGCCCCAAAGATGCTTCCTGGGGTTGCTGGTGCCTAATCAAAGAGCTTTCTGATCCATGGTTTAACCCAACCTTGCCTTCCTCAGTGCTTCAACCACACATCCATCCCGTGGGTTGAAGATGAAGCCCACTGAGGGACTGAAACAAGAACAGTATGGAATTGCTCATTCACAGCATCTGAATTATCTCCAAAGCAGCTTCACTGGTTGTTGTTTGTGGCCAGACACCTGCCTTCCTTGAGAGCAAAATTTGAGGCTTAAAGCCACGGTGGAAGCTGGCTCTGGGGAAGCAAGGATTGTGATATTTCTTCTTCAATACTGTTTTAGTTTTAGAGTTTCTTTATAGCATTCCCAAGTGAGCTGGGCTTGGGATTTTGTGGTCTGGCAGCCAGAGAGAATGTTTTGCTGCTTGGGGTTGGCTAGTTTTTGGGAGAGGCCAGAGTCAGACAAAATCTGTCCAGTCATGAAGCTGCTGGGACAGGGGGATGTAGAGCCCTGAGGGTTCACTCACTGACCCCAAGCAATGGGGTCTGCACCCAAACGCAGCAGGGACGCTGAGCACACGCTGAAGTTTTGCTCCGTGTCAATGTGCAAAGCCAGGCACAGCAGAAATCCACATTTTTCAGTATGAATTACTCAAAATAAGGAGGAGAAGGGCAGCTTGCAGGGACCAGCATGCACAGGCTTCCCCTGGGAGTGAAGCACAGCAAGGATCACAGTCCTGAGCTGACCCCAGCACACCACCAGGAATCCTGCAGAGCATTTGGCCAAAGCCTTAGTACATTCACTGCTTGCAAGTCAGCCTCCTTGTAAAGGCCAGGAGGCTACTTGGCCTGCTATAATTAGCAAGAAACCTCATTTATTCAGCTGCTCTCTGTGCGGCCAGGGGGAGCTTGTTAGGGCTAATTACTGGAAGCCTTGAGGGGCTCCTTTTTAAGCACTACCTGAGCACCTGCTGAGGTTTCTGGTTGGTTCCTGGGGGGAGTTTCTCCCTTGAGCGTGGCATTGTGTGGGTGGTCCTTGGGGTGGTTCTCTCCATGGGGACCAAGAAGATATTCTTGAGGCTTCAGTAGAGCAGTTCTGTGGATCCTAAATCCCTTTTCTAGAGGTTTGAGTGGTGAGAGGAAAGTCTCTGTTTTCCCTGGAGCCTGTTCAGCAGCTTTGGAGGCTTGGGGAGGAAGACTTCAAGCCACATTAGTGGCAGACTTTAGGGCTGCTTAACAACACAAGGAAAAAAAAGATGAATGGAGCTGGGGCATCTCATTCAGGTGCTCTGGGCACCTATGTTTTCCTGTTCTGCTGGAAAATGTCAGCATTATGGGGACAAGTGGGTTTCTGGAGGGCTGCCCTGCGCCTAGAGCATGTCAGTCCTTCCAGCCTGATGTCAGGGCTGGGGTGGGATCCTGATGGCTGGGCCTCATGGCCACAGGCTGAAGAGTTTGGTTCTAATCCAACTAAGGATGGTCGAGGCACCATCCCTAGCGCTGTTCAAGAAGCGTTTAGATGAGGTGCTAAGGGATTTGATTTAGTAGTTGGGTAGGGATAGTGATAGGAGGATGGTTGGACTAGATGATCTTGTAGGTCCTTCCAACCTAATGAACCTATGAACCTATAATCATCCAAAAGGCATCTCTAGGGCAGCGATTCAATTTTGTGAGTGTGTAGGCTGCAAATCTGCTTACCAGATTTCTGGAAAGCTTGGGAGAGACGAATGAAATTAAAGTTTTCTTTCCAAATGCTCCTTTCCCTCCCATTCACCACAAGTGATCTCCTGGCCCGTCCTCCAGTGCTCCCTTTGCACTTTCTGAGATGCCTCCTGAGAAAGCAAAGTGCAGCGATTGGTACGTCTCACTTAATTACCCCTCCACTGCACGTGGGTTGGGTGAGGTGGGTTTCTGCATCCCTATCCCGGGTCCTTATGGTGCCTGCTCCTCTGCTCGTGCTTCTCGTGTGTTTTTTGGGGAACTTTTTGAAATGTTGAGGCAGTTGCAGGGGATGAGGCTCAGCTCTATCAATTCCATGTTCAGAAAGGTGAACCTGTGCTTACATGGGGATGGGGAGGCTGTTTTCTGCAGGAGGAAGCTGGTTTCTTTCCCCTTGCTGCCCGCTCTTGATCATCAACCTTGTGCTGAATAAATGAAATAAATGGAAGGCTTGGATTTATTCTTTTGAGCTCTTTGAGAAGTTTATCTATAGCATCACCCTGAGAATTGTGTTGCACTGCTGCATTTCCAAACTGCTTCCCGGAGATAACTGTGAGTGTGAAGCTGGTGGTGGCCCCTTCAGGCAGCTGGAATAAATGCAGCAGCATCTCTGAAGGACTGCTTTGATTTCTGCTCAGAGCGGACAGAACTGCAGGAGGTTGGGACTTGCCAAGTTTTCCAGCTTTACAAGGTTTAGTTTGGGGCTTTAGGGTGCTGTGGAGTGCAGGAGGGTGAGTGCCACATGAGGGATGGTTTCTCTCCGACGCAAACAATGTGAGGGGGTAAAAATAAATAAATTAAAAATAAATAAATTAAAAATAAAAGTGAGACAATAGTCCAGAGCAGTGGTTTCCAAACGCTGCTGCTATTTATATGCCCACATCCTCCGTACGGGTCCTGCTGATTGATTTATTGCCGTTATAAATAGCTGTCACTGTTGCTGGGGAGCTCAGGGTTGCTGTTCAGGCTGACGTTTGGGGATTTCAACCATCAGATGAGCTGTATCACTCTTTATTTCCTTCACTTCTTAATTCTTTTTAAGCCGTTTGTCAGCTCTGCTTTCTCCAGACGAGCATTCTGGGCTGAAAAGGCTTTTGCTGTCGCTGCAAGGAAGGGCTGGGAACTGCAAGGGGAAGAAAAGCTAAGGGAAAAACCTCAGCGTAGAGCATCAGTTCACATCTGCTTGTGTCTGACTTCTGGGGCATCCCTGCCGAGTTAGGATACAGCAGATGAACCCAAGGTAGGTACTGAGCTGAGGGTGGGAGGATGAGTAGAGCTCAACAGTCTAGCTTTGGGCTTCTTCCTCGTGTTCAATCCTATGCATTGTGCATAACTTCTTGAGGTGGTTAAAAAGCAGAGTTTGGGTTGTAGGCACTCCAGTAGTGAGGGATGTGTCCACCTCTTGCTAGAGAACATCAGGGGGAGAAGCCAAGTCCTGGAGATGCTTTGCTGCACCCATCCTTTTCTTCTTGGCAACCCCAAATTCTCTCTCTCTATATATATATGTAGGAAAAACAGTAAGAATATAACACAGCATTACCAGTGTGGATTGGGTGTGCTGCTGGGAAGCTGTGGCTGTCATCATTTGGTGCTTTGGGGCTGTGTGAAAATATTGATGCTTAGGTCTGGTCCTGGCCTCTATGGACTGACTCCCACAGCTCCCCATGCTCTCTTGTTTGTGCAGCCTGAAGCAAAACAATAGGGTTTTAGAAAGGATGCTGTATGCAATCTGTGGGCATCAGCTGTGTCTCCTCTGTACCCCAGGAGTTTGCAAAGCAAATCCTTCAAGCTCAACCAGAGCCTTGGGAAAGCCCCAGAGTCAAAGAGAAAACTAGTGGTTTCATGATATTTTGGTGTGTTCTCGTCATCATGTGCCTTCAAGTCTGTGCAAATTCAGTGGGAAGAAAAGGGATGAGCAAAGCATGTACTTCAAGTGCTAAGCCCCACTGCCAGCCCCTCCAAGGAAGTGCAAACCCCTCTTTACATCTGTAAAAGTGGGGGAGAAGAGGCTCTGTTCTGTGGAGGAGACTGGAAGCAGTGTAAAACCACACAGGAGGGTGGGTCTGCTGGATGGAAACCAGGTGAACTGCCCTAAAATGTTTTTTTTCTCCTGCGAGCAGTCAAGGATAAGTGATTTTTCTTGGCAGTGGGAGAAAAATGCTTGGGATGGGCTGAGGAAGGAAAACAGAAGTGGGGCTTCACATTGTCTGAGGGATCTGGAGCGTGCTGAAGTTTGGGATAGGATGATAGAAATGCTTAGGTTGGGTGAGATCTTAAAGATCACCCAGTGCCTCCCCCCTGCTGTGGGCTGGTTGCCCCCCACCAACCACATCACGCTGCCCAGGATCCCATCCAACCTGGCCTTGAGCCCCTCCAGGGATGGGGCATCCACAGCCTAGAGATGGATGGGAAGACTTCCCAAAGTCAACGCTTCTACCCCAAAGATGATGATGGGAGAGCGGGGAAAGCGTTCAGCCCCTGTGGGCGGGATGCTTGGGGTTGCGGGTTCCCAAGTTGGGCAAAACATCCTCTAGGAGGATGGTGTGGAAGGAAAGGCTGTGTATTGCTGGGGTGCAGCCCCTGAGCATTGCCACCGCTGTGCACAATTCCTCTAATCCTCCCCTTGGAGCCATTTGCTGTCCTGCTGCTGCTGGGATTTAACTGTGTGCCATGTGAGAGAGCTTTTCCCCAAGCTCATCTCGCTGCCAAAAAATTTCATCAGATCCTCTTCCCCCTCCCCCAGCCCTGTGTGTGCTAAGAAACCAAAGGTTGTAGATGCTGCGCTGCGTTTCCGAAATCCTGGAGCATCGTGCCTCCATCCTATGGGCTGAGCTATCTGGTGGGTTTATTTTTTATGTTTTTCCCTTTATTTTAACCAGCTCTCACCCTACAGCCCTGATAGATTTTTTCTTTTTTTCTTCCTCCTGGTTTTCCCCAGCTCCTCCCGGAAATCCCAGTGAGCTCCAGCTGGGAGAGCTGTGCCCTCTTCCCACAGCGCTTGATACCCATCTCCATTGCTTTGCCATCCTCCTCCTCATCCTATATTTGACCCTTTCTCCATGTTCAGGGGCCCAAGCCAGCAACTGGAAGGTGCTTCTCCCCATGCAATCAATGCTCTTTTCCCACTGAATATTGCTGGATATTGCCCACAGTGGAATGAAAGATTAATTCTGGAGCTGTGCATTGGGGAAAAACTCATCAAGCTCTTTTTGAGGGTGACAACTTTCCACAAGGGTTTGGCCATGCTGAGAACGTTCTGAAGAGCAGAATTTCCTGGCGTGAGTAATGCTGTTGCCTTTGGGTTAAGGCATTGGGGTTGTGTCACATCTCTCCTTTACTCTTTTCTTTAAGCAAAATGGAGAAACTCTTTGGATTTTTTTTTTTTGCCCAGCTGGACAATACTTTTTGTAAACCCCAGGTGTTCCCCATTTGCCCATAGGCTGGGTCAGAACTGATGGGATGAGTGCATGGGGCATGGCATGAGTGCTTTAGGGGCAAGTAGATCACTGAACCTTGGGCATGTCCAGAGGGGACTTAGAGCATGAGAAACAGGAGGGAAAAACCCTCCAAATTATAGTAATAAAATCCATATCAGCATAGAATCAGCAGCATGGGGAGGCTTACCAACGCCACTGTGGATTCATGGATGTGCAATAAGGGTTCATCCAGTGCCAACTCAATAATTTGGTTAAAATACACCAAAGAAACAGATTTTTATGGATATTTCCATATAAGTCAATGCTTAAAAAAAAAAATCAGAAAATTCCTCAGCTCTGTTGCTAATGTAAGAAACCTGTGGGGGCCCGGGAAGGGAGGCAGCGAGCCATCCCAGCTTAGATAACGCATTGGCTTTGTTTGGATCAAGTTGCTGGGGCTATAAAGGTCTCCCTCTGACGTGGCTGCTGGGTTGGGAGGAACAGTTCCCCTTAGGAAAGAGAATCAAGAGACTCTGTCCTGTACCACAGCAGCCAAATTTCTGGGTGAGGCACTGGGTCAGCGATGGTCATGCCTGGGTGCTGCAGCAGCATCCTCTAGGTAAGAGATGCAGCTGTGCATTTTGTGTGTGTGGGGGGGGGGGGGGGGGGGGGAATGCAAAGGAATGTAGGGGAGGTGGTGTGTGGTCCCTAACAGGGACAGCAGGGCAGTGAAAACTGTGTTATCAGCCCCAAATTGCAGCAGAGTGGGTGGAGAGAAGCAGACAAAGGGAGTCAGCTGGTGTCGCCCCAACAGGTTGTCACCACCCATGACCCCGTGTCCAGTCTGAGCACGGGATGCACCATCCTCCCGCAACCAACACGGTCAGACTTTGCTCTGTGTTCACCACTTACTTCTCCAAGCAAGGGGAAATGAAGATGGAAAGGCGGTGTCACGTTACGGGGTCACCTTTCCCATCCCCACTCCTCCAAGCACCCTGCCAGACTTTTTCAGCACCTCTTTGCTATTTGCAGCCCTTCTGCAAGAAAAGCTGCGAGGAGCCCTCCCTTCCCGCTTGGAATTTTAACTCCTTGCATTCTTTCAGAGGTTGATAGGGGCGGGGGGGTTGTGGGGTGTTTCTTTTTGTGCTGTTGCAGGGGAAGGGAGAGGAAAAGGAACCAAAGCATCCTGCAGCACCACGCCATGCCCATCGCTCGCCCCACTGGCCGCATCCCCGAAGCTGCTTGGACTTCTGGCATCAGGGAGCTGACAGAGCCCTGGAAAGGTGCCTTGGGCTGCCTCGGCGTGGCTGTCTTCTTCGCCATGACCATCGGCATCATCTCCTGGCAGGCTTTGGAGCAGCCCCTGGAGGAGTGGGTGCTGCGAGGTCGGGCGAGTGGGATGCTGTGGGACCGCCGCCGTGGTGCCCTGCTCCTGCGGGCGCTGCCGATGGGACGGCCATTGGTGGCCATCACGGTGGGTGGTGTGCCAGCCTTAGAGCCACCTCCACCACGGGATCGGTGCTGGCAGGATGGCATGGAGTTCTGCTACGCATGGGAGGAGGAGGCCGAGCTCCGTGTCTCGCTCCAGCCCACCCCGGCCCCTGGCACCGAGTGTTACAGTGTCCGCTGGACCCCACTGCGCCCCGATGTGATGCTGAAGGTAACAGGGAGCTCCATGACTTGCTCTTTCACCTTGCTCCTGTGGGGTTAAAATGAGCCGGTTTGGGCTGAAACGCAGCATTTCCCTGTCTGGTTGTATTCTGTTGTGTAAATCTGAAGGGTGTGGGTGGGGAAAATCCCATTTCTGATGCTCTGTGTACCCCCTATACCCACAGCGCTGCCTCCTCCTGGTGTCCCTTGAATAACCACAAGCTGTGTTTATAGGGAGACCGGATAAATAATCATCATGGGGGAAATAAGGAAAGCTCGGGGGAGGTCCATGCCAACCCCGGGCACAGTCACACTCCTGCTGGGATGAAAATTTATAGGGGTTTTCTTTGGGGCATTTTTTCCCTCTATGGGGTATTTCTATTCTTTTAAGCCCCAGATTGCCCCTTGGCATGGTTTCACGCCAGCAGATGGTGTTATCTGAGAGAAACCGCTTCATTAATTCATCTTAACTTAGAGGTGTCCAAGGGGATGAGCTAGAATAAGTTTTTTTTTTTTTCCTCCTTGATTTTAATTGCAAAAAACCTATTGGAAAATATCATCTGGAGGGAAGTTAAGTGTTAGGAGTGAGTTTAATTTTTTTCCCTCCCCTACTCCCAGCTGGTGTAACTGGTTCAACTGACACCTGGTGCAGCTATTCTGGGCCTCCAGCATTTCCACTTGAATAATTTACGTCTCCACTCCTCACCCCTCCTTCAGGCGTAACCTCGTGATGCCCCCATGGCAGCAGTAGGCTTTGGGCGGTGTTGGGGAAGCACGGGATGCAGGGGGACCATCTCCACCCACCCCAACTGCTCCCAGATTTCTGGGGGCCCATCTCTGCATGCCAAGTCACGCTGGAGGCTAAGTCCTGCTGATCCCTGGCTTTGGCAGGGAAGGGAAACTCTCAGAGGCTTTGAATTCTGTGGAATGCAGATGCATCTAGATGCATCTTAATGGGGGTAGGTGGGAAAGATGGCAATTCAATACCTTCCACTCCAAACTGGACAAGTTAAGATGGACCTTGAAGACCACAAACATAACTTTAAGTCTAGACTTCACCTGGATGCCATTTATTTCTCGCACTGTTTGGCACCTTTAATCAACCCACATCCTACAAAAGTGTTTATGCAGGATTTCATTAGTTTTTTTTTTCCTAAAAGCCCAACCCTTGTTCTTAGGTAGGAAAAGCTTAAAGTTTCTAACAGGTGATCTGCAGACAACAAAAAATAGAGTGGGAAACCCTGAAGTTTATGGGTTTGGGATTGTTCTTCCTGGAATAAATTGAGGTAATGACATGGGCACATCTCTCTCCTGCTGCAGGATTGTTTCTCCATGGCCAATGTCTCGTGGTATGGAGGTGTAAGCCTCCGTGCCCAGCGCTGGCCCCTCAACAGTGCTGAGAGCCCAGAGCAGCCCTTTGTCAGTGGAGATTTCAGCAAAAACCCCACCGGGTATGGCCCTGTGCTGGAGAGATACTTCTTAGGATCAACAGGTAATTGCTGCTTCCCCATTTGATTTCCTATGTGTTTAATCTCTGCATCTCTCCATCCTTCCCCATGTTTATAAAGCCATTAAAGAGCTGGGTTCGTATCCCAGGGACTAAAATATTTTAGAATTGATGTAACTAGTGGCAGCAGGATTGAAGGGATGGATCTCAAACATCCCCATCTGTATGGGAGAATTGGGATGTTGAACCGAGGCTGCTTTTACAATTCATAGAGCCGTGAAGGTTAGAAAAGATCTCTAAGATCCCCAAGTCCAACCCAACCCACCCCTGCCATATCCACAGTTCTGGAATTCTCCTAGGGATGCCAACCTCCCTGGACAGCCTGTACCAGTGATCCCACAAAGCACCCTGAGGGGAGTCTGGCACAGAACAATGTCTGTGTCCTGAGCACACATTTGGGATTCTGGATGTGGACTAGGGTAAGGCTGCCATTATCAATTTGGGTGGATGTTCGGATTGTCCCATAGCGTGCCAAACTTCAGATATCCATCCAAAACTATTTGCTTTGCAAAGGGATTGTTTTAGGAAGAAGTTGGCCCAAGTGCATGAGCTGAATATGGAGGAAAAAAAGGCTGGAAATACTGCACATCCAATTGAATATAAGTGGCTCAAAAAGAGAAATAAAGAGCTGGATGGGTTTTTTTTTTCTTTCTTCATAACTGGGGCTGCTCTATGGCCACTGATGCAGAGGTACTCACTGAGCACTTTCTTCCCCCCCTCTTTTGTCCCCAAGGAGTCACAGTGACAGTGGCACCAGATGTGCCCCTAGTCCTTTCGCTGGAGAGCCATTGGCATTTCTGCCTGGGAGGAGCTGGAGTCCCCCTGCACTATGTCCTCTGCATCAGCCCCGACATCACGACTGCGCACCGGCATGTGGGCACCCAACTGGCAGGGCTGGCACGGGCACTGCCTGATACGACCCTGCTGGGGTAAGCCATTCCCTCTGCCCTCACTACTGGGTTGCTTTCCAAGCCTAAATTAGTGAAAATTTCCATTTTATCACTTTTTCTCACCCTCTTAATTTTGTGTTCTGCTTATGCTGTGTCCTTTGCTAGCCCAAGGTGCAGACCTCACATATTCTTCATCCCACAGGTCTCCTATCTGGAGGTATGATGGCCCGATGGGTTCAGCTGCCAAAATTAAGCGGGGTCTGAGGTCGCTGGCCAGGAGACTGAAGCGACATCGGATGCAGGAGGGAGTTCTGGCCCTGGGGGAGCATGGCACAGCCATACTTGCTGCCACGGTACATCCCATCCTGCCAGCCCCTGTGCTTTGAGCGATTTCAAGTCCTTCAGAAATGAGAAAGCATTCATTTATTGAGTGGGAAATTTATTGAGCATTCTTTCTCAGTGATGGAAATCTTGGTTTGAGATTTTACTTGTGGAAGGTGGTCATGAGTAGTGCTCCCCAGGGGTCTCTTTCGGGACCACTGCACTTCTATATCTTTATCAATGAGGATTTTTAACTGGAAACTTATGAGGTGCTGCACTTGGGTAGAGGCAATCCTAAATGTGAGTACAGACTGGGAGAAGAACTCCCTGAGGGTAACCCTGAGGAGAAGGACTTGGATGTCCTGATAGATGAGAAGCTTTTGTGAGGTCCCATCTGGGGTACTGCATCCAGTCCTGGGGCCCCCACTATGGAAAGAATGCAGAGCTGCTGCGAGCGTCCAGAGAAAGGCTACAAAGATGATCAGAAGGGTGGAGTACCTCTCTGCTGATTAAAGGCTGAGGGAGTTGGGCTTGTTTAGCTTGGAGAAGAGAAGGCTCCAGGGAGACCTCACTGCATCCTTCCAGTACTTGGAAGGAGCTTACAAGCAGGAGGGGGAGTGAATTTTTACACAATCTGATAGTGATAGGACAAGAAGGATTGGCTTTAAACTGAAGGAGGGTAGGTCAGGGTTAGATGTTAAGAATAAATTCTTCACACAGAGGGTGGTGAGGCACTGAAACAGACTGCCCAGAGAAGTTGTGAGTGCCCCATCCCTAGAGGTGTCCAAGGCCATGTCAGATGGGATCCCAGGCAGCCTAATCCAATGGTTGGCAACCCATGCCATGGCAGGGGACTTAGAGCACAGTGATCTTTAAGGTCGTTTCTAACCACAGTGGTTCAATGGGTCTGTGGTTGGCTTGGGATTCTACCCCTAGAAATGGTGCTGCTGACCTCTATGGCTTTCCCATTCCCGCAGAACAATAATTTCCATTTTCATTCCCTTCAGGACCATGTTCCCACAGAGCGGAGGAAGAGGCATGGTGGACCCCATGCCTGGGACCTGGCAATGATCTTCCCCCTGCGGCTTTCCATCACTCTGTCCCCCTACACCAGCATCGCTGCCCGGCTCTTCCTGCACTTGCTGCGGGACGGTGAGACCGGCTACTGGCTGAGCCTGCAGCCCCGCTATGGGGGCTGCTCGGTATGGTACCCAGCACCTCTATTTTGTTTCATTTTCAGTGGCCCACCAGCTTGCTGTTCAATTGGGAACCTCGTGGGGAGGAAATTCTCACTTTTATGCACTGCACCAGTGCAAATTGTGGTGCCATCCCCTCTCCAGCCTTGCACCCCGCAATTTTTTGGCTGTTTTAAGGGTCTGACTGGTATCCCTCACCATTTGCTGCAGATCCCGTTGCTGACCACGTGGAAGGGACAGCTTTGTGCCCGTCTGAACATCACCAATGAGGCAGCACTGAGCTGGTACTTGTCGCATGCCCGGGGCCTGAGGCACAAATTGGGTGCCGCATACGTGATCTTTGAGGGTGCTGAGGGTAACGCCTTCCTGGAGCAAGCCGTGTCCCCTCCTGCTGAGCTGGCTGGGGACCAATATGCTGAGATGCTGGCAGCAGCACTGGTGGCACTGGGGAATGCCACTATCATCAGCGTCGGTGCCAGGTGGGTTGTGATGAGGGGATGCTTGGGAAAGCATCAAGGTGATTCTCTTACCTCTCCGCTTCCATATATATCTATATATATTTTGTAGTGTTATTTGAGTAACATTTTAGGACATAAAAATGCATCAACACTGTAATGCTTAACTGCATTCATGCCAGATCAATAGAAATGTGTTGTATCATCTATGGGCATTTAAGGAGGGAAGGAAACCCTATGAATGGTGGTAAGAAGGGCCCATGTTGACTAATGACTGCAGTTTTCTGACCTGCATAGCCCATAGCTGAGTTAACTCCTTAACATTTGGAAAAGTGCCTTGAGATCCTTTTTTATCCCTCTACTGTGATGTTGGAAATGGATACGTGGGCTGCTTTGCAAGATGACTGATTTTGTGTTTTATACAAGGGACTGATAATGTGAGAAAGCAATAACAAATGTGTAGCTCTGCTTTTTATTTGAAAATGAACTCAGATTAGCTGCTGCCAGAGGTGTGGATGACTCCTCAGGCATCTGCAGAATCAGAGTGGGGCAAACAACAACTTTTATTAGTGCTTTTAACCCATCCAGGAGGGGGATAGTGTCAGGGCTAAAATCTCCTCAGTTAGATGAGCTCCAGACCGTTTTTGCAGCCAAGTCTTGTCATGAAAGATTTGAACCTGACACTTTTTGGCTGCTGGAAATGCAGTGGCAGTGTTCTATCTTCTATGCTGGGCTGTTTGGGGTCATGTTCCACACTCCAAGTAAGCTGCATGCTTAGAAGTATTACTGGAAAAAATAATAATAATAATAACATGGGGAAAATGTTTCCCTCTGGCAGAGAAACAAAACCACTGTCAGTAATGATGGCCCCTCAATGCATAACAGATGAGCATGAATTCAAGCCAGGAGGAGAAATTATCCCTGTAGGATGCATCACAATGGGATTCGGGTTCTGGATTTGAGGCATCTCATGGACGAGGGCTGAGGGAAAAGAACACCCCAGTTGGTGTTCTGGGTATGATTTTGTAGACTGTTTTCCCATGAGGGAGTGCCAAGAGGATGAGTGTGAGGTGGGGTGCCAAATCTCATGGAGTCGAGCCAGGTGGATGAAAACTTTGAGCAGGTGATCTAGGAAAACATCACAGAATCATAGAATTATTAAGGTTGGAAAGGACCACTGAGATCATCACCCATCACCATCAAGAAGAATTCAGCAGGTGCAGCAGACGAGGTGGACAGTGCTGGCTTCCCTTCCATGAAGGTCCTCAATGGATGGGGAACCCATATGACCACAGGGACTGCTGAGACAGCCAAGAGTTGTAGTGTTTCTTCTGTGACCCTTCTAAACACATTGGGTTTGTGCTTGTTTCCCCCAGATCTAGTCATCTACCATTCTTTGTCCAGATGAGCCCACTTCATTCGGACTGGAGCCATGCTGGACTGAAGGGGTTAATTCCTTCCACGCTGCACTACAGCCTTTTGGGCTACAACTTTTTCATCCCTGATGCAGTGGGTAATGTCTTCTTTCCTTCCTTCCTTGCCCATCATGGTATTTTCTGGGGGGATTTTTGCAGCATTCCATGTGAGAGGAGCATAGGTTTGGTGGCTACAGGGTGGCTGCAAGCACTTTGTTCCCAGCACCCCATTTTGGTTGGATTGAAGGTTACTAGGGAATGGGCTGAGGAACTGAAAACAGAACACCACGTTGTAAATCATAACAGGCAGCCAACTCTCAGGGGATGCCCTATACAGAGATCCTTCACCACACGCGTTGCTTGGGCTAAAACTGAGCTGACAAAAGCGAGGAGGGAGCCAACAGCTGGAAAACAGCCTGCCTGGGCTCCCAGATGAGAAATAGCTATTCCTAAAATGCCAGCAACCCGGATTCAAGTTTGTTTTTCTGCTCTGAAGCACAATAGCATGAGATCTTTAAATAAATATGACAGAGTTTGAAACATAATTATCTAATGGGGACCGAGCAGCTTGTTTCTCCACTCTTCTTGGAGGTGAATGTTATCTGTTTAGACCTCACCACAAGCACAGAAGTCATCACAGAGGCCATGCTGAAGATGGTCAGAGCCAGCAGAGCTGCAGACAGCTCTTGAAAAGGGGTGGTGTTGAGCAATTTTCAATTTGGCTTCTATTTTTAGTTGTCTTTCCTTAGAAAAAAAAGGGTTGGGCAATCGCAACGTGCTGGTGGCATCCTGAAGAGATGCTAAATCTGTTGGCTGATGTCAGTGGGAGGGAGAATGAGGTACTCTGTCCCTGTGTGGATGGGAGTCATGGCACACAGCCTCCAGAAGAACAGAGCTTTGAGGATAGTCTGTGCAAGCCCTTGTGGAGCAGTTTGGTGGTGGGATTTTGTCAACTCTGGGGAAAGCTGCTCCAGACTGCAGGGTGATTGCCCTAGGAATACTTCCCTTTATGCATCCTCTCCTGCCCTTTCTAAATCTCTCTGGTATGCTGGGGGTGAACTGGAATCTTTTTCCACCACATGTAGATACTCTGCCCCTCCACCACTTTCTACTATGAACATGACTCAAATTACGTCTTTCAGTCTTGTTTCATGGGATACCAAAAGCTACACCTTTTCTTGTCCATCTGGGGACAAATGTCGCATTCTGAGGACTGCTGACTTTTTTCCAGCCTGCCCTTCGCTGTTGTTGTACTGTTTGTGCTCTGGTGAAGCCAACTTTCAGGTTTCTTTCTGTCTGACCTCTAGGTGTCCCACTCCTTTAGGTGATCCTATCAGGTTCTGCCTGACTATTATCCTTTGCTGGATTGTGTTGTCATCCATGCTTTGGTGATTGCATTTTAATCCTAGCTCAGGATCTGCGTAGAACTTTGTGTCACCTGCTTTTTACCTTTGAATGTCACATTGTCAGTCTTGAGAGATTGGAGTATTTTTTCACGACGCTTCTGCTTTGCATATTGAAGTGGCACGAAAACCCATTAGTTTTCTGACATATTTTTCTTTGCAGAAGAGAAATTCCTTTTTACAGTTTTCTGCTATGATTTGAAAACTGTCTCCTTGAACCTCATTCCCAGTATCTGTCCCTTCAAACATCCAGCCCTTTTAGGACATTCAATGAGGAGTCAAGGAAGGAAAACACAAGAGAGGGGATTCAGCTACTCTTGCAATGGGGTTGTGCATCCTGCTTGCATCAAGAGCAGGTTGCTTTGACCCCTCCTGTGATGAGATGTCCCCAAGCAGCTTTGCTCAGCTTCTTGTCCCTGGCAGGAGGCAGCCTGGCTGGTGACTCTCCAGGGGACCCGGAGCTGTATGTGAGGTGGTTGCAGATTGTGACATTCCTTCCTGTGATGGCCTTTGGCACACCACCCTGGCTCTGCTGTGACTCCTGGGTATGTACACTGGTGTCCCACAGAGGAGAGCACATCTGTCCCTTAAGTGAGAAATCTGCCCTAAAAGCCATTAAAAAAGACATTAACAGCCCCTGTTGGGAGAAGTTGGTGCTAAAATTAATTGTACTAATTATGATACCCACAAAAGCCAGCAACAAATCATTGCATGATCTCAACGTTGCTTTTTTTCTGCATAACTGTTATGAGTTTTCACCACTCCATGTTTTGGTTATATGCAACCATGTGGCTGGCACCCACAATGTCAGTAGGTATGACAGTATCACACTTGTGAGGGACCTCCTTCACTTTTGTTGCTGGAATTGTTTAATTATAGTTTGGTAGAATAGTTGATATCTACATTATCATGAAGCCCACACGTTTGCCTTCAAGACTTCTTTCAGTGTTTAGGGGAATTTTCGCAGAGGTGTTGCTATTAGAGCACTCAAGAAAGGAAGTGGTTCCTTAAACATTGAAGGAATGCCATCAAATTGCTTTACCAGCAGCAAAAGTGTTTGTTCCTTTGGATAAGGACATCAGCACCCCAGAGGATGTCACCTCCTAGACAGCTTTCACATCTAAATGGGCAAAAATCCACCATAATAATCCCATTTGGCAGCCATCGGGGTGGCCATGTTACAGTTTAGTGATCACTCCCTAAGGAAATGTCTGTTTTCTTTCCTCATGCTTTGCTGTGGATTCCTCTTACCATGTATTCCTTTTATCCCCCATTCCCGTGCAGGTCCTGAATCTTACCCAGCAATGCATACAGAGGCACAGGGACTTTGTGGTGCCACTCATCATAAAATATAGCGAGGAATGGCTTAGTTCGGGGTACCCTATCTTTCGCCCAGCGTGGTGGCTCAGTCCCATGGACCCGACCGCTTTCACTGTTGAGGATGAATTTCTCATTGGAGATGAGGTAGGGAACATAGAGAAAATTTCTCTGAAGGGTAATTTGGGAAAATACAGTTTCCTGCAGTTGTCCATCTACCCCTTCACAACCTCTTCAAATACAGAGCTCAAATAGAGGGTGCTCAAAACTAAAAGGTTGGTAGAGTCCCATTGATTCCTTCAGGTTTGGAATGTAGAATGTGTTCAAAATGGAGAGTCAACAAGACTTTTATTATTTATTTATTAATTAAATATCAGGGTATTTTTCATCCCTGAGTGCTGAAGAAACCTCCTGATTGTCATCATTGCTTATTTCCCCCATCAATTTTTGGGATGTCATTTCCATTACTTGGTGCTACACTCAAGGATTCATCCAAGGTTGATGGCTCACAGTACCCAATCTGACCTTTTCCTCCAGGGAGTTCCTCTAGCCTTGTTTGGGGTTTTTTTGTTCCTATGTGCCACTTAGAACAGAGGAGGCACAACAGAGAGTGTGCAGACCCTGGTTCCCAAGTTCAGGCTGGTATCCATGTCCCACCTGGACTACCCTATCCACACATTCCCTATGGGATTCACACACTTCAATCTGTTTTAATCCAATCACTGTAAGTAGAGCCTTCAATTTTAATAAGGCCACCACAAGTTAGGTGGAACACTATCATTCTACCACAGCTTGCTATGTGTGCATCTAGCTCATGGGTGGCACAGATCAATGCGATTTGCTTGAATAAAAAAATGGATATTGAAAAAGCAGTTGGAGTTTTCTGAAAGAGTTTCTTAAAGAAAATTGTGCCTTGTCCCCTCATTTCTGTAAGGAGAGTTTTTATTCTGCACTGCTGCTTTGCCTGGATACAGGATTCAAGTAGCTCAAGATTTTGGCAGTTCCTATGTATACATAGATAGGAATATAAAAACATATTTTATCTCTCTTCTCAGGTTCTGCTTGCAGCTTTTGACCTTTGTATTATTAAAATCTACAGGCTTGACTTTCTTGTCGCAAATTCTGTAAATTTGATTTATAGTTTTTTGTTTTTTGTTTTGCAAGCAATCTAAAACTTATCTGCTTCTCCCCATATCACTCAAACGGAAGAACCCCTGATGCAATCAAAATGGCCAGGGCAGAAATGTGCTCTGTGTTAGTGGGGTGAGATTCCCGGTAAAAGAGAGCAGACAGCTTTCTCTTCTAGGAGCTGCAACGCTGTGGCTTGGCTGAGAACTCCCAAAATACGGTAAAACATCAGGCTCTCTCCATCAGCTGGCAGGGCCAAGCATTTCTGATAAAGCACCACATGAGGCCAGCAAAGCCTCGCCTGATTTTGCTTCAAAAGGAGACTGAGCTGGCGGGGAGGAGAGCCCAGATGGGGGATGTTTTGATTTTCAGGATGACTTTTGGCAGCTGGAAGAATCAAGATGCACTCCAAAGCTTGATTTAGTGCCATTTGGAGCATGATTAATAATAATTTACTGGAAAATACATAGGTGGTTTTATCCTTGTATGGTTTGAGGCGAGGCTAAGCATTAGGATGCTGGGATGGATTTTCTGAGCATCATACTTCATGCAATCATCCTCTGCAAGGTGTTCATAAACGTCTTTTTTTTCACCACCAATGTTCTCCTGCTCCTGAGCTGCCTCCCAGACTTTTTTTTTTTTGTAACTCTAAGGCCTGGGAGGATAACCTTGGTTTGAAATTCAATTCGTTGTTCTCTTTCTATTTTTTCAGGCTGTTTTGTACATTCATCACTTCCAGACCCCTGTAATCTGCTTGTCTTGGCAGCACACTCCCAACCCATCGAGTCCTTCCAGTAAAGTGTGTTGAAACATAACTTCGAAGAGACAAGTGGCACTATTTCAGCGAAAACAAAACAAAACCTGAAAACACATGCAGCAATGCTTCCCATTAGTGCTGTCCGAGTGAAAGTGGAAGCTGTAAGAGGTTGGGTTGTGCTGCCAAGGAAGCCAGGAGGGTCCAGAAGTGTTCCCCAAAGGGAGCCAAACACTACAATGTCATCCTGGGACACCACTGCCCAAGGAGCATTTGTGTTTGGAATACGGTTTGACTGAGAACTCAAAAAACTGAGTTCTAGGAGTTGAATGTTCAGTAAATCTCATGCACTATTTTTTCTTTCTCTTGTTTCTTCACTTACTGGCTTTCCTGGAGTTTGTTTGTTCATGGTTTCCTGCCCCACCCCTTGTCATCCTTTCCTACTTTATCGCATGCACCCTGTTCTGCAGAAACTTGAATCAAAGCCTCGGTGTTCAATTAACTTTAGATTCAAGCCAAAGAAGCTTTTCTCTTCTTCTCTCTTCTCTCCTGACAGGCTATGCTTTTCTCGCAAAATAGTTAATTTAGGACTCTGAAAACCTCTTTCAGTTACTGAAGTGCAATAATTTATCAGGTCTGAATAGTCTCAGAATATTGGAAGCTCCTTTTGTTTCAGTAGAGAGGAAAAGAAACCTCAGGGCATTCTCCTGGCCCACCTGAGATCTTCAGCAATAAATCAAGGATAAAAGCCATATGTATATACAATCTGTAGAGCTCTTCAGAGACTGGATTGCCTTGCTTAGGCCACTGGGGGGAAAGAAAGCATAGCACACTGTTCCTTATGTCACAGCTCTGAGTCGGTCTTACTGATCTGTGGCATAAAATCAAACTTTTTTGTACTTTTATTTTTTTTTTTACATATCGTTATGCAATTACCCATGTGCTAAGGCAAACAGATGAGACAATTTGTGACAATTTGAAGACATTGGGCTGCTAATCTCTCGCAGATCCTCGAGTCCATAGAATGGTAAAACAAACACATTATTCTTGAGATGTGATCTATTATGTACTGTATACTGAGCAAAGTTTTTTCTAGGCTTTAGATTCAGACCAAGTCTCCCAGTGGGGAAGGCTTTGGAATCCCACCTTCTGAGCAAGCTGGAATTAGAGATCCCACAGAATGATTCTTTCTGATTAAAATCCAAGTTTCTGCCTCGGTTGGTGACAGATAATCTTTTACTCTTGATTAGCTCATATTCAAGTGTCTTCAACTCAGTCCCTCAGAGCACCAGCTTGGGAGAAAAGAGAAATCCCCATGTCTGCCAAAACTTCCCTCCATGGTGTAAGGGATGTATGTCACCAAATTCTTCACAACTCTATAAAATCTTCTCAAAATCTGCTATATGTGAGCCTGAGCCTTTCTGCATCCATCCTGGCCTGCTCAACCTAGAGACAGGAGCTTAGTTTTCTGGAAACTTTAGATTTCTGATGTTATTTCAGTTCAGGTGTTCTTCCAAAATATGACTTGGGTGGATTCTGGAGGCTTTTTCTTCCAAAGTATGCATTGGATGGAGAGTACATGATTTGTTGATGGTGTTTTTTCTTCCAAAATGCAAGCTGGAAGGACTTTCACACTGCAGTCAAATAAAGGACATTGCATCACCTCTTCTCACTGCTGTTTAGTAAATCTTGCCCGTGGGAACCTCTGCTGCTTGCACACATGGATACTCTCATTTGCAGCCAAAGCTGCTGATTTTTCTCTGCAATGCCTCAACTGACCCTGCAGGTGCTAAGTTACTTTTTCTTCCTCTGTTCTGCTGCAGGTCTTGGTGGCTCCAATAACAGAAAAAGGGCAAACGTGGAGAGATATCTACCTGCCTGGAGAAGGGTGCCGGTGGCGGGATACCAACAGTGCTCGAGTGTTTGATGGAGGCACTGTCCTCAGGAACTACTCAGTCAGCCTTGAAGAGGTGCCAGTTTTTGTAAAGACCTCCTAAATTCAGATTGTCTTGGGTCTGGGGCAGCTGATCTCCTTCAGAGCAGCACTGGCCAAATGTGGTCTGCTCTTACTTAAAGATTTTTCAGCCTATTTGCACTTTTCCAAGACTACTTTTTTACTATTTCAGCAGAAACTCTTTGAATCATTTATTATTTGCTGCTATTCTGAAATAGCACCAATACAGCTTGGGCACAAATACACATCCACACTACATCTATCCAAATATTTCTGGGGTTTTCCCAGGGAGATGTCTGTGTATGCAATTGGATGGGCATATCCAGCCACTGCAATAGTGCATCTTCCAGAATCTGATAGAAAGGAACATCACTTCCTGGGATGGGATTTTTGCATTTAAATAAACGTTTACACACATGGAAATGTAAAGATGATAGCACTGTTGATGTGCACGGACCTCACATGTTAAATCCTACCTGCTTCTCTCATCTGATGCTGCAAACGGGCCTTCAAAAGAGTTTTTGGTGGTGAGTGAGTGACTTTGATGAGTTTCCTTTGAAGAACAACTCAGTCAAGCAAAGTAGTGGCACTAACAGAGCCAGATGTGGATGGACAGGGATGACTGCTCACCTTGGGATAAAGAATCCCAGGACCCGGCATCCCACACACTACCTATGTGGCAAACTCCAGTGTGCCTGAGCCAGTGCTCTTCACAACTTGTTGAACTTTATGATTTTCCAAATTATTTCTTGAAGTGCAAGTGGGAACCATTGGGACCAACCTGTCCAGTGGAAGATGTGTGGGTGGTGCTGTGTGGAGCCAGGAGTTGGATCAGTGGTCTTTATGAGTCCCTTCTAGCTTGGGTTATTCTGTGATCTTCATGGGCTAAGTAGATGTTAAGAATGTTGAATGAGCGTTAAATGGATTATGTTGGCTCTTCTGATAACCCAAGATATGGATTTGCATGTGGATGAACAGGGAGAAGGTTAAGAAGGTTTGCTTTTGAGCTTAATGGATAGATCACGCTCTGTGGAAACTGAAGGCTCCCAGTGAGTGAGCTGGATCTTCATTTAAGACAAAGCCCTAAATCCTGCTGGCTTCAGATGAACACAAAAGGTGGAGCACAGTTCCCCATGCAGAGATTAAATCACTGCAAATCCCAAAGGTGCTGGTGTCTTTTTCCAGACCTTCCCCAAACTCAAACTGAAATCTCTATCAGTTTTTGCTATTCTTGGCCTCTAAAAAATCCCTAACTTGAATACAGGCTGAGAGGCTGGCTGAAGATTGAAATTAAAATAATAACAATAAATAAAAAGCTCAAGCATGATGCATATTGAAAAAACAGAAATACACCACATGATGTAAAAAGTCCCCAGCAGCCAATTTGTCTCTGTCTGTTAATAGGGTAGGCCTTATTTCTAGAGAGATTTTTGTATAATTTGAGTTTCCTGCTCTTTGATGCTGCTGTGCTGAGGTTTGTGTCAGGGCTGTTTCCAGGTTATAAAGGGTGCTGTTGTGTCATTGCCAGCTAAGATCATATTGCTAAAGCATTTTCTACCTTATGAGCAATTGGATATTAAAGACTGTATATGGAGTCATCATCATGTTTGTGGAGTGTTTACTCATGTATCCTTGACTTAAAGTATTGGCCCACCTTGGTGTTGGTTACTCTGGGCACTGGGTGACGCGTTCTCCATTTCATGTCTACTTCTTTGTATCTGTGTTAAGAGGCACAAACGTTTCCTCTTGTTAAAAACAAATTTTGGGAATTAATAATGAAAGCTGGCTCATTTACCCTGGGTGGCAAAAATGATTAAGAACTAGCATCTATTTTTCTTCTTTTTTCTTAATTAGGTTGATGCATGTGATTTTTTGGGGAGTGAAAGAAATGACTTTTGCATGAGTTTGAGATTGTGGAAGTGGATGGGACTTCATTGGATACTATACCATAGTAAAAATGCAAAAAGACAACTAACATAAGCTTTTCTAGTCATTACTTCTGAGTTTTAAGTACCTTATTCTGCTTGACTCTCTCTTTTTACTTGCAACACTTTGTATGTCTGCATCTATTCCAGAAGTATTTCTAAATCTTCCAGAGTGGTTTGGGTAGGTTTTCTTAGAAGGAAGAGATTTTAGCCATGACTATGGATGATGCTCTCCTATCTTCACATAGATTAAAAAGGCTCTTTCCTCTGCCAGAAACTTTAAGTATTTGTGTACCCAAGAGCTGATCTTATTCGCCTTTTTTTTTTTTATATTAGTATTTTTATTTTTTTAAACAATATTTAAGCTGTTCAGATGTACTTTTGAAAGCCTTTGACAACAGTGCACGTTTGGGCTCCAGTTCTGAGCTGTAACATCCAAGGCCCAATGCTGTCTTACAGGTCTGCTGGTATGGTGTAATGGGCTGCATGCCTGCACGGAATTGCCAAAATGCCCAACAGGTACAGAATTCTTCTAAAATCAGTGTCTCTCTGGCTGTTTCAAAGTCCATTTCCATGCTTTTTGTTTTTATTTATTATTGTTGTTATCTATTTGTGTTGTAGTACTCCACAGTTCACCTTGTTTATGTATGTGGCAGGAGCCTCCAGCTGCAGGGATGGGAAATGTGGATACCTAAGGAAGTACCTGGCCACAAACTTTCCTTGGAAAGGCAAAAACTGCCTTACAAATTTTGTGTGTGTACTTACAAATATGTATAAAATTACATCATTGTATAATATACTTAAAGATTACTTTTGAAGACTATCCTTAGAGCCTCTAGCAAAATTCAGCAGTCTCCTAGACTCTACTTCAAGATTTTACTGAGGTTAACTGTAAGATTTAGTGTCTAGCAGACTTTAAGTCTTATCCAAAGCTGACTTTGAGACAAAGTCCTCGTGTCGACATAAAGACTTTCCTTGTCACCAAGAGACATAACTATTTCCTATAGTCAAATCTAAATTTTTTAGTCTCCAGCAGAATTTGAGAGTTTCTTCCAAACAACTTTAATGCTCTAAACTCTTAAAAGCCTCTCTGAGATTCCCTTTCAACACAGCCAGCCCAATTAGAGGAAACCAGTTAGCCATGCTCTTTGACCTATACTCAGTTCTTCCAGTAGTTTGAGCTGAAACATGGTGAGCAGCAAAAGCTCAGATGTAACCCCAAAGTCTCCAAGACTCTGAAGGACACAGAAAACTCTACAGAGGATCCTCAAATGGCACATGGAGGCACCCGGGATGAGCATAAATGGGCAGTCAACCATTGTCAGTTATTTTTCCTTATGTATCTTCTTCAGCTCTGGTGACAGTATTTTCTGAAGTCTGAAAGGAGCCCTATTAGGTGTAGTAGCTGAAAAAGCAATAGGGTGTAACCATAGTAACCACAGTAACTAATGACTAAGCTTACACAGTAACTAACGGCTAGGCTTGACTAAGCATAAACAATAGTAGCTATAGAAGGAAGCAAAAGAAGAAAATGTGGTGACACGGGGTTGGTAGATAAGGTAGGGACAGACCCTAAGAGGCATAACTATGGAAGGTATCGAGAGGATATAAGGAGATGTACTGAACAATAAAAGCAGAACTTTTGCCACACCACATTGGTGCAGTTTCTTTACGTCAGACAGCACCAGCACCGTATAGTTCCCAGACTTGTCAGCACAATGACAATTAGGGATGTTTTTACTCTTTTAAGGTATGGCCTCACAGAATATTGTAATTGAAAAACTCATCATAGAAAGAAAAGTATGCATAAATTTGGAATTAATTCTTCCTTTAATTCTTTCAGCAGGAACAAGAGTGCTTCGTGCTACTCTTTTCAGTTTGTGCTCACATTGTTTTCACAGGTTTTCTGCACTTCTGCTTCCATCAGTGTCTTGTTCCCTTTCAGAGGAAGGATGGTAACACCTCCACTGCTGCATACCATTTATCAGTTATTTCTCTCCTTATGAAGGGAAAATGCAACATGTAATATTTGCAGAATGATTTCAATTTCTGTTGCAGGTGATCTCTCTGCCCTCCTCTTCTGAAATAGTGAATAACCACCCTGCTTCAGTTCATTGAGAATTTTTCATCCAGTCTCAATTGTTTACATGCACGTGCTCTCCCAGCAATCAAAAGACAAATCCTTTTCCAACCTAAAAATTCACGGAGGACAACAATATTGTGGATGCTCTGCAGCTCATAAAGAAGAAGGCTATTAGATTTCCTCCTAAAACCAAACCCAAGCTGTTTGAGGTTCTATTTCCAGCAGCTGTGGAGAGCTCAGCTGTCCTTTGTCCATGAGGTAATCCAGAGGCAACAGGGACCACGTCCCTGATGTCATGCTGGTGCAGTGATAAAACCTTCCCATTGCTACAAGCTGTAAGGCGGTCCTCAGACCATCCCCAGGTAGGTCTGACATTGGTCTGGCTGCAAGCAGGAATAACAGAGGAAATTTCAGTGTTTGGCTGTGGTGCTGCTTCAGTCATTGGTGGCTGGTTCCTTCGGCTGCTGCAGAAATCTGATCTCTTGCTAGTTCTTAGTATAATTGAGGTCCCTCTCGATGATAAAGCTTAATCCATTTTGCAGGGAGTAGATGACATTTCCATTATTTCTGTTGAAGTGATGCACTATCTCTGAAGGACAGCATAAAGGAAAGTAAGTAACACTGGGTTTCAGTTTGTTGGGGTATGGGTAGGAGATGAAAAAGGGTGAGGCAGCAAGGAAAATAATTTTCCAACTCATTTATTTTTGAAATGCACCTGTCTTTAAAGATTTGAATTGTCACAGATGTGGTGGTGCAGTATGGCTGGGATTAAGGAAATTCCTCCAACATAAAATGTGGTTCCCTAACCCCACTGCTTTCATAACATCCATCCAACAATGGTGGCAACAAGCTCTGTTTCAGTTCCAGGTGAAGACTGGCACATTAAAGGGATTATAGTCTGTGCTTGGTTGTAAATGCAGGGGCGATGCCTATTTATTCCTTGTTACCTAGATTCCCACTTTGGGGTAACAACTTCTGTCTTTAGCATTTACACAGGTGTTTCCTCTCTGCTTCAGTGTGTGAAGGTTAAACTGGTCAAGATCTGCAGCCCCTTACAAGAAACTTCTGAGCTTTTGCTTTGCCTGTTAGCTGCAGTAATTCCACTGGAGTTCTGCAATATTGTGTAGGGTCAGTGATAGTTCGAAAGTGTGCAAGTGAGTTTGGCAAACTCCAGCTCAAAATCCAGGGTCACCCTTCATCAGGCATGTAAGTCGTGTCCTTGGGCACATTTCTGCTTCATTGTGTTATTTGTCTACACAGCATTGGACTCTGCAGTTATTTTGGTGACTTCTGCCTGCATGCCTCTTCGCAGACCTTTTGTAAGTAGAAATATGAACAAGTTCATATTGAGAGGCGTAAAAATTGCTTTTGGAGGATTAAGTTAGATCAATCAGCTCTATTCCAAGGTGAAACTCTCATTGAAACCTGATTTTCTGGGGGATGTACTTGGAGGAATGTGTTCTGTGACACACATTTGAAAACACAGTTTAAATTCAGTGTATAGTTTCAACAAAAACTGATGTGGCCATTAATTCTAAGAAGTTTAAATATGGAAAGTATTTTATTTATTGTTTTATCATTTATTTCCAGTTCTAAAACTGACATGACTCAGAGAAGAGCCTTCCTTCAACCCTCATATTATGTAAACCATTTATAAAGAAGGAAAACGTGAGGAGCAATGTGCAATGGAGAGTCAAAACAGAGCCCTGTGTCTGATCCCTGTGCTTCACACAGGAGTGTGTCATGTGCTTGTTTTGTATGAAATTGTTTTTCCTCAGCTGTGCAACATGTAAAATCATAATTGAACTAATTCCTTGGCTTTCAATCATTTCAAAATGTCTAAGAACCAATTTTATGTAGGTCTCAATCAATCTCTAGAATTCTCTAGAATGGAGAGCTTCTCATGGAATGAGTGTTGCAGAAATTCTTGATCCTTCTCAGCTGTTATGTCTGACTGTGCTTTAGGTCACCACTTGCTCCTTTTCATACTGTGTGTAAAATAACTGTGCTACCACTATGTCTCTTGAGCAGGGAGGGTCGTCACTTCTGGCTTGTGGCATAGGCATTAGCAGCAACCGAGCCACTGGTGAGGGCTGAGATGGAAAATGCCTGAAGAAAACTGCACTGCTGTGACTGAGTTCATTCTCTTGGGTTTCACTGACCGTAGGGAAGTGAAGTTTCCTTTGTTTGGGCTCTTCCTGCTCATCTACGTCACCACTCTGGGGGGCAACGCTAGCATCATCATGCTCATCCAGCTCAATGCCTGCCTCCACACCCTCATGTAGTACTTCCTGAGCAATTTGTCTTTCTTAGATCTCAGCTATGCCTCTGCCATTGCTCCCAAGCTGCTGGTGAATCTTGTAGCACAGTGCATGACCGTTTCTTTCTTTGGCTGTGCAATGCAGATGTTCCTCTTTGCTGCCTTGGCTGATGCTGAGTGTTTCCTTTTGGCTGCGATGGCCTATGACTGCTACATGGCCATCTGTCACCCTTTTCTCTACTCCATTGCCATGTCGCGACGGGTCTGTGCCTCCATGGTGGCCAGGGCTTACCTCAGCGGGGGTCTGACCTCTATTTGCACACCTCTTTCACGTTCACCCTGTCCTGTGGCTCCAACACCATCAACCACTTCTTCTGTGACATTCCCCCACTGCCGGAGCTCTCCTGCTCAGACACCAAGGTAAATGAGGTGCTTCTCTTCACCCTGTGTGGCTTCATGCAAACCAGCACCTTTCTGGTCATCGTTATCTCCTACACCTGCATCCTCAGCACCATCATTTAGCTCCATGTGGCAGAGGACAGGCACAAGGCCTTCTCCACCTGCACTTCCCACCTCTTGGCCATTGGGTTCTTCTACTGCTCCCTCCTCTTCATGTATTTACGGCCAAGCTCCAGCTACTCATTGGACACTGACAAACTGATTGCTTTGTTTTACACTGTGGTCCTTCCCATGCTGAACCCCATGATCTACAGCTTGAGGAACAATGAGGTGAGGGAAGCCTTAAGAAGATCACTAGAGAAGAAAGTGTTTTCTCAGTCATCTACTTAGCAGGAAAAACTGCATCTAACTGCTGATAGGACAGCTCTGGCTCGGTGCAGCACGAAGCCACCAAATCTGGCTAACACCTATACCTGTTTTTCCTAGCATTTCCATCTAAACTGGTTTCCACAGTTGCACTTTGTCATTGGTGTAGAAAAGTGGCTTATGTAGTGAGTGGTTTCCTAAGGCAGAAACCTAAAGTAAGTCAGGCAAATTTTAATTTCTAAGAACCCATTTCTCTGTTCTTCCAACAAGGGAAATCTCTTCCAAATACAGGCACCTGCAATACTGTGAGTTACCTTCAACCTGTACATTTCATAGAAGGCTTCACTGTCGTACATTTAAGATAGTATGGTTGGTTTTTAAAAATAGAGCACTTGTATTCTGGGTTAAGCAGCTCACCTGCACATTTTGTAGAGGTATTTTGTGGCATCTGTTCAGAGGCATGACTAAGATCTCCCTTTTCTGGAAAGTGAGTTATTTTAATTTTTGACTGAAGATGTTCAATAAAATAAACAAAAACTTTCAGATTATCATTTTTCTTTCTCTGCTGGAGTGAATAACTTTTTTTTTTTTCAGTATCTGGAATGTAAGACTTTTTTTGTTGCATGTGGTGGAGATAGTGCTAAAGCATCTTCAAAGTCTCTTGTTCTAATGCAAAATGAAAATGTTTCATTTTATATGATTCTTCACTGCTATTGATTACAAGTTCCTCATGATAATCAGCAGACATGTTTGGGATTTTATCCAGGTTCAAAGCCATGCTGCAAGTGTCCATGTTGGGATCCACAGCACTCTTACCAATCATTAACTGTCCTGATCAGCCTCAACTGAAACCGTCAGCCCCACACTCCCAGGCACAGGACCTTTATTTAAGCCTAAGCCTCTTGAGCCAGATCTCAATACATGAGCTGACTTCCACGCTTAACTTCAGCTGTACTTCATCCCTCTGAACCTACCTGCAATCACCAGACCTGAACCTGATCCTAACCTTGGCCTGTGCGTTGACTTCTGAGCT
Source organism: Cyrtonyx montezumae (assembly GCF_038088225.1). Classification (NCBI taxonomy): domain Eukaryota; kingdom Metazoa; phylum Chordata; class Aves; order Galliformes; family Odontophoridae; genus Cyrtonyx; species Cyrtonyx montezumae. The sequence goes on along the minus strand of NW_027071826.1, from coordinate 52,022,098 downwards.
TGGATTTGGACCTGCCTCATCACCATGACACTGCCCAGCATTCAGAGGTAGGTTGTATATTTGTGTCATTAAAGAGAACACCTTTAATTTGTTCACAGAGCTATGTTGTTTGAAATGTAACCACTTATCCATATTTGCTTAGTATCATCAGTGATGCTCCCCAGATCATACCACGATAAAGTCTAGAGCCACAATCTGTGGTGCAGTACAACAATATGTAGCAACAGACAATCCCTGCTACAAAGGGAAGAGGTCCAGGTGGTTTTACTGCAAAAGGTTGTTTGTGCCAGGAAAGTAGTACCTAAGGATGAGGACATCACTCATTTTATTTTTTTTAAAATATATATTAAAAGAGAAACAGTGGCATATAGTAACCAGTTTGCTAAAGGCACTAAGCTTATTTAAAACCTGAGGTTAGACTTGAGAAGAGATTCCAAAACCTGGGTTCATATCCACCTCTAGACCATCTACTGTTTCTCTCTGATCTACAGTTCTTGTAGAGAAACAAAACAGCTGTATGCACACTGGACAGCTGTGTAGAAAGAGCCCTGGGAGAAACATTTTCCTAATGCAACAGTGATTAGATACAGTAGCACTTGCATCAATGATCCAAAATGCAAGGGGCATACTTAGAAGATGGATATCTCTATTAATACTCAAGCTTTTTGATGCCTTAGGGAATTTGTTTTATTTTGTTTGATGACTACATCTAGAAGATGGTTTTATTGGCTACATAATATTGTGGCAAGAAAAGAAAAGGATGAGGAATCCTAGATTAAAATAACTTACATGGAAAAAATGCCACGCACTTACTTCCAGAGTTCACAGGGTTCCATGTAAGCTTATGGAGGTTCAAACCAAGAGTACACTGCTTGCTGCAGTAGATTTAGATGCTTTACCGGACCTACAACAAACAAATTTCAACTGCAAAACTTTTCAGTAACTAATTTTGCATCGGTATTGAAGACATAAGCAGGCAGTAATTTCACAGTACGCTTGCATGCTTGGATATCCATCTTAATAAGGCTTTGTTATTAGTTTTATCTGTAATTATTTACCTGTTTACTTCATTTGTCATCAGTGTTTCCCGCGTGCCCATTCTTTCTTTCTTTCTGAGGATCACTGCATCACCTTGCAGATCATGCAAACCAAGCTGAGGGAAAAAGTGCTGCACATTTTTGAACTCGTGATGATGAAAGCAACAGGGAGCCTCAAGGTAAATACCTCAAAGGAATTAAGGAGATAAAGAGTTATCCTCCAAGAAATGGACATGACCAGCTGCCAAGCTGAAGTGCCTCTACACCAATGCACACAGCTCGGGAAACAAAGAGGAAGAGCTGGAAGCTCCTGAGCTACTATAAAATCATCATATAGTTTCTGTCATCTAATTGGTGAGATGATTCCCACAGCTGGGATGCGGCTACAGATGATAAGCTGTCCAGAAGGGACAGATGAGGAAGGAGGGGGAGGCTTTGCCCTCTACATCAAGAAAGGAATAGAGTGTGAGGAGCTGTTCCTGAAGAATGACCATGACGAAGTCAGAAGGTAAAAGTTAGAGACTGAGGCAACAAAGGAAGTTTTGTGGCTGTCTTGGATGACTCCATCACAGTACAGACCCCTGCTGGCTAGGGGTGGTGAGACTCAGGAGATAGAAAAAGATGCACCTCCCTTGAAACTCACTGAGTGGGATGAGACAGGATATCAGGAAAAAGTATTTTGCAATAAGGGCCACTGAAACAGGTTGCCCAGAGATGTGGTGGATGCCTCATTCTTGGAAACAGGATGAATGGGGCTGTGAGCAACCTGATCTAGCTGTAGGTGTCTCTGTTGATTGCAGAGGAGCTGACTAGATGGCCTTTAAGGGTCCTTCCCAACTCAAGTCAGAGATTCAATGAATTTACATCATCTGATAGTGATAGGGCAAGGAGAAATGGTTTTAAATTAAAAGAAGGGAAATATAAGTTAGATGTTACAGGAGAATTCTTAGAGGGTGGTGAGACCCTGGAACAGGCTGTCCAAAGAGGCTGTGGATGGCCCATCTCCAGAGGGTGCCCAAGGACAGGCTGGATGGGGCCCTGGGCAGCCTGACCTGGTTTGGGGGCAACCAGTCCACAACAGGGGTTGAGACTGGATGGATGTTAAGGTCCATTCTGTGATTCTATGATTCTGTGGTTTCACCACTGAGAAATCTGATCCCACCTGAGGAGCTGTTGCAAAGAGCAGTTCAAGATAGAAATCAAAGAGAAATCTGCATGAATGGACCTCTGGAATTTTGCTGTCTTCTTCCAAGAAATGATGTTATCTAGATTGGTACCTGTTACTAAGCTTAATGAACAGAAACAAGATTATCTTCATTTGATCAAACATGGTTTCCACAGGTACCAATCATTTATGGCACAGATTAGGTCAACTAAATGTCTTTATAAGCAACACATTTACATATCAGAAATACTACAAATCTTCTCAGGATGTTGTTGTGATGTAATTATCTCCTGTCTCTCAGGGGACATAAAGTACAGTATAATTGCCATGCTACTGTGGTCTGACTGTTCAATATATAAATGCTTCAGACTTTGAGTGTATGAATACAGCACTGCAGCTAAGTGCCTGCTTCCTAGAAATAAAGAGTAAAAATCAGAGGAAATTTGACAAGGCATAAATGAGCTGGATAACTCTCGTTGCTTCATGTAAAAATTAGTCCTTACTGAAGTTTGCTTTGCAAAGTAAGTATCTGCTGCATGTTGCATGTTGATCGATTCTGCAGAACTACTGTGACTGAGTTAGGTCTTAGTTACAAAAGTATGTCTCTGCACTAAGTGGGCTAAGACAGTGTGAAAGAAAATGAAGAGGTTTGTCTCATCTTACTTTTTTTATAAAGATTTTCATCCATAACTATGGACCTCCCCCAGGCTTTTTTTTTTTCCTATTTCCAGCTTGGATTGCAAGGAACAAGCACAGGATAAGCATAGCTACTGAAAAGCGTGTTTACACTACAATTTAGGGTTGTGCTCACTTGTCTTATGTTGGGGCTCTATAGGTAGCTATTATAGCTTTAATGCCCTCAGTTTCTAGCCCTCAGATATGTGTCTTAGGAGCATGCATGGAGTAGATGTGATGTGTGCCACCCTGCCAGTGCCTTACTTCTCTCCGCTAAATATAAGAAGTTTGGAAGTCTTTGTAGACAAATAAAATGTGGTTGTCATTCACAGAGTCAGCTTTATATTGACTTAATTACATCCCAAATGCTATCTGGTCAACGAAAACACTTCTGACCTCCTGCATGAATGTGATTCATCTGATGTCTTCACTCACTGCAGAGAAAGAGAGTCTGTGCAACTGTCTCCTATTAGTCAACAGGATTTTATATAGCTGGTTTGGGTTGAACAAATGAACAGGTAGATTGTATGTAGATATCTGGGTAGTGCTGTTTCTCATGGCAAAATGAGTTTTAAGAACTTAGGTTTTTCTCATGCCTCTATGCGCTTGTTGATAAAGGGTATGAGCATTGCGTGTTTCCTTATCCCATTAATTTCTAAGCTCTGACAAACCCTTTATCATCCTTATTTTTCTTGATGTCAGACAGCACACCAGCCAAACCTGATGGCTTCAGGAAACTGCACCACACCAACCACGTTCACTCTGTCTGGGCTGACAGACAATCCAAGGCTGCAGATCCCTCTCTTCATGGTGTTTTTAGCCATCTACACCACCACTTTGCTGACAAATCTGGGTCTGATTGCGTTAATCAGCATCGATCTCCAGCTTCAAACCCCGATGTATTTTTTCCTCCAAAATCTCTCTTTCACAGATGCTGTTAATTCCACAGTCATCACTCCTAAAATGTTGGTGATGTTCCTGGGAGGAGCAAAAACAATCTCATATGCAGGTTGCGTTATGCAGTATTTTAGCTTTGTTTTGTTGACAATCTCAGATTGCTTGTTGCTAGCTGTGATGGCATATGACCGGTATGTGGCCATCTGTAAACCTCTGCTTTATACTGTCATCATGACCAAGGAGCTCTGCTGGAACCTGGTGAAAGGTTCGTACTTCTTGGCCTTCCTGAACTCTCTGCTACACACCAGTGGCATGCTGAAACTATCCTTTTGCTCTTCAAATGTGGTGAAGCATTTCTTCTGTGATAACAGCCCACTCTTCCAGATTTCTTCTTCCAGTACCGCTCTCAATGAGCTGCTGGTTTTCATTTTTGGCAGCTTTGTTGAGATGAGCAGCATCATTACCATCCTCATCTCATATATTTTCATTATTCTGACTGTGCTGAGGATCCGCTCCACTGAGAAGAAATACAAGGCCTTTTCCACCTGCACCTCTCACCTGGTGGCTGTCTCCTTGTTCCACGGATCCATTGTCTTCATGTATTTGCGACCAGTCAGCAGTTTCTCTCTGGACACAGACAGAATTGCGTCGTTGTTCTACACTGTGGTGATCCCTATGCTGAACCCCCTCATCTACAGCTGGAGGAACAAGGAGGTAAATGATGCCCTACGCAGAGCCATTGCCACCAATGTTCTGTTTCACTGACCCTTTGGCAATCCAGAGAGATCTCAACTTAAGTTTTAAGGGATTTGAAAATAGAGACCACTTAAGCACATATTCAGTTTAAATGTCTATTGTTTTTGCATATTAAATATGTTTTATGTATACTTAAGCACTACTTTGGAGATAGTATTTTGTGATCTGAAATTCACAAGATAATTTCAGAGTATGTTGAAAGAGGGTTTGTAAAATATTAGCAAGGTTTATGTGATTCCTAAAATTGAATTCATGCTGCAATCAGGGATGAGGTACAGAAACATCTGAAATAAATGAAGTATGTGTTTTGTGTTTTTCATTTTCAGTAAGCTGTCTGATGGTTCATTTCTAAAATGAAAATGTCATGAGTGGTTCAATTTGCAATCCTGCTGCTTGAAATGTAAATTCAAAGAGTAATATCACAGCCCTGTATAAGGCTGCCTTGAAGATCGAGTAAAAGTGTCATCTATCATGAAACGTATATCCCTCAACATCAGACCATGCTTCACTTCAACTTCAGACAGAATTTGAGGTGCTTTTTCACTTTAAAGCTTAGGGTTGAATATATCCTTAAATAGGTAGAAGAGCCAGAGCCCACCCCTCTACTAGCATAGAAGGTAAAAATTTTCTGCTACCAATTCTGTACTCTGTCCAAGGAAAGTCTTTGTAGAGATGCTCTGACTGATGCATCCACTTTCATGTTCAGTGCAACACAGGTGAATTCAGTATCTCCCATTTGCACATCTCTGGTGTGGAGAGAACTGAAGGCACTCAGATCATAACCAAGAAGCTCAGTGTAGCATAATAGAGGAGAGGTGAGTACATCCACAAAGAACAGCTTGTCTAAATAGAGATGAGAATCAGAGATCTCAGGCTTGAGGTACAGAGCACAGCTGGGAAAGGAAGAGAATAGATTCACATAGATTTTGTATTCATGTGTTTCTACTGTAATGCCATTGTGCTTGTAATGCCAGAAAATCAGTGCTAGAAGCATGTTCAGGGTACAATTGTGTCCTCTGGTGTGACTCAGCTCACAGAACAAACATGTTTGGTATGGGTCGTGTAGGTGTCTATAGGTCACCAAGACATGCAGGATCTCAGTGTACTCACTGGATGCTCATGGCTGTTGCTTTTAAATGAGTTGTCTCAATGTCCAAGTGGTTTTGACTGTATTGACTAGTTCTGTCCTGTAGGAAAGAGACTGAAGTTGCTTGATAATGACAGAGGCAATTGTAAACATCACTTTCTTTTCTCATTTTTCTCTCATCTGAGAGCAATTACTCTACAATAAAAACAGGCTTTTAAATGGGAATATTAATTGGTACTAGCCAGTTGTTCCAGGTATCTGGATGGAAAAACATAAATGCAGGTTTATTTCCACCTTAGCACTTTTTTCATCTGAGAGGGGGATTTTATAAAGGCACACTGGGACTGCTTCCCTTCATCCAGACAGAAGGTTTTAGAGCAGTAAGTATAAATTGCAGGTGACCACAGAATGAGATGATTGTTGTGTCCTGAAATTCCTTGACTTGAAGAGAAACAAGAGGTGTTGTAAGTCTTGGTGAAATCAAAATAAGCACCAAATTTCAATTCTATTTATCTATCATTTCCCTCTTTCTGTCTCTCCCTTAGTCTCTGAAAATTTTCTCCTACTCATACTGAGTGTCTCTACGGAAAAATCACACCAAACTCTTTGACTGTGTTATTTTTTTTTTTAAATGACATTGCTTTATAGAATCATAGAATCCTTAGAGTTGGAAGGGACCTTTAAAGGTCATCTAGTCCAGCTCCCCTGCAGTGAATATGGACATGCACAGGTAGATGAGGTTGCCCAGAAACCAATCTTAAAAGTCCCCAGGGATGGAGCATCATCACATCTCTAGGCAACCTGTTCCAGTGCCTCACCGCCCCCACTATAAAAGACTTTTTCCATATATCCAACCCTCTTTAAGCTTGAAGCCATTTCCCGTTGTTCACCACCACAGACGCTGCTGAGCAATCTGTCCCCTTCTTTCCTGTAGCTCCCCTTTAGATATAGAAGAGCCACTCTCAGGTCACCTTTCAGCCTTCTCTTCTCCAAGCTGCACAGCTCCAGCTCTTTCAATCCATCCTCAAAGGAGAGTTATTCCATCCCTTGGATCATTTCTCTGGCCCTCCTCTGGACATACTCCAACAGGTCCATGTCCCTCCTGCACTGAGGACTCCACATCTGAATGCAGTGCTCCAGGTGAGGTCTCAGTGCAGAGCAGAGGCAGGATCGCATCCCTCACCTTGCTGGCCATGCTGCTTTTGATGCAGCTCTAGATAGAGTTGGCTTTGTTTTCTCAAACACAGATATAGAACCAGTCCTAAAATGAATCAAAACAAGAAAAAGAAAACCCAGTTATTTTCTGTTACTTTTTTTTTCAGTGACATTATGCCAGTGTGGGTTTCTGACATTGAAGTATATTTATTTTACAGGTTACTTTGTCTTAAGGAAAATATCTGGAAAGTCAATCTTCTCTTGAACCTTTAATGAGGGGGACACTGTGGTAAGCCGTAGGAGATTATAAAATCTTTCATGGTCTTTCTTTCATTCTGTTTTCTGTCATGTAGGATTTGTAACATGGCAGATACCTTGGAAAGATAACCTTGGAAATAACCTTGGCAGATAACCATGGAAAGAATTCAAGGACGGAAGTGATTCAAGGACGAAACTGGAGGTTTCTTCACCTTACATCAGAGAAAGCTCTGGAAAAGAGCAGAGAAGACAGGAGATTAGCAGAAGGGAGAAAGAAGTGAAACAACTGTTATCACTGTTTCAAAGCCAGAACTGGGGTGGATGAGTGGCATGGGGGCAGTGCTGAGTGATGCTGACCATGCACTGATCTGTGGCTTTCCTTCTTGATTCCAGGTAACAATTGAAAGAAAATAATGTCACGAGACAATGATACCACTGTGAGTAGCTTCATTCTCACAGGATTAACGGATAGACAAGACCTGCAGCTCCCACTGTTTACCGTCTTTTCTTTAATTTATGGGATGACTTTGCTGGGCAATCTGGGAATGATGTTGATCATTAGGTTTGAGCCACAACTGCACACACCTACGTACTTCCTCCTTAGCAGCTTGTCCTTCTTAGATGTCTGCTATTTGTCCACTCTTACTCCCAATATGCTGCTCAGCTTTTTAATGGTGACAAAAGGAGTATTGTACAGTGGATGCTTTATACGTATGGCTTCTTCACAATTTTTGTCTCCACTGAGATGTTTCTCTTGGCTGCAAAGGCATATGACCGCTACGTGGCCGTTTGTAACCAACTGCTCTACTCATTCATTGTAACCAAAAAGGTCTGTGTGCTGTTAATAGCTGGATCATATTTAGGGGGTGCTGTGAATTCTCTGATACAGACCCTTGGCTTGCTGAGACTGTCCTTTTGCAGCTCAAATGTAATTGATCACTTTTTCTGTGATTTTGTCCCTCTCCTAAAGCTCTCCTGCAGTGACACTCATCTTAACAAGATCCTTGTTTCTGTATTTGGCTCCATAATTGAGGCAGCCACTCTTGCAATCGCTGTTGCTTCTTATTTTTTCATCATTGTCACGGTGCTGAGGATCCGCTCCGCCAAGGGCAGGTAAAAAAACATTTTCCACCTGTGCCTCCCATTTTACATCTGTTTTCACATTTCATGGCACAATCCTGCTTACGTACTTCTGCCCCAGCTCCAGCCACTCATTGGGCACTGACAAAACTCTCTGTGTTCTACACCGTGGTCATTCCTCTGCTCAACCCCTTGATCTACAGCTTGAGAAACCAGGATGTGAAGTGTGCCACAAGGAAGCTGCTGAAGAGGAAGGTCTTCATGTGCTGAAAGCACTCCAAGGTGGCATCTGGGCTGACACCATACAAGAACCCCATTGTCTTGGATATGGTTTATGAATTCCTGAATCTTTTTTGTTAGCATGTAAAAGACATTGTGAAGGTTGCTAATTGAAGGGTGTATCACAGGGAAAGACAGAAATAAATTCTCTTTCTGAGGCCTTTCTGAACCTAAGGTTATAAGTCACCTGCCCACTCTTTGAAATCTTTGGACACCAATGTGGGATTAACCTTTCCTAATTAAATATTTGTGTTTGGATACCTCTCACAAACTCTCTCCGTTTTTGTAACAAATGAAGAGACATGGGCACACTAACACATGTAATCCTTCCCAAGAAAAGTCTCTTAACACGGATAAGGTGTGCTCTGAAGCTGCCTGCTTTTCTTCCATGGACTGTAGAAAGATTTAACATGGCGTCTAGTAAACCTTTCCTCTGGAGGGAAGGCAAATCTGTATACCTCAGATGACAATGGAACCCTAAGGTATCGAATTTGACCTTAAATTGCAGAATTTGATCTTAAATTGCAGAATTAGACCTCCAGTGACCACAGATTGCTAACTGGATGAACTCAGATGACCCTGGTACCATAAAAACTCTTGAATTTGACCTCTAGTAATTCCAAAAGGCAGAATTTAACCTCTAGAAAAACCTAGATGGATAATTGGTTGAACTCAGATGACCTTAAAAACTCTTGTCCTGCCATTTAGTCCATGAATACATAACATCACACATCACTATAATTTTAGGTATTGTGTTTGCTCCTTGCAGCAATATCCATCAGAGGGGATTATGGTGTCGTTAACTGAAGATACTGAGTGCTGTTTATTGAGAAGTGGTAGGAAATAAATAAACTTTTTGTTCAATGACAAAGGGTGTACACTTTGACTGCTGAAGTTAAAATAACTTTTCAGTAGTTTCCTCGAGGTTCCTTAAGAAGTCATTTTTTTCTTGAAGCTTTATAGAATAAGCTGAAAGAAACAGTGAGTACAGGTAGTTTGAAATGACATCATGCATTCAGAAACACAGATAATCTGTGGCAGCCTGCAAATTCCATACAAATGAATAATTGAAGTAAAAAGGGCCTTGTAAATGGGAGGGGTTGGCTTCACTGTGCTCCCAGAGCCAGGATTGGTGCAGAGCTCCCCAGCCTGAAGCACTGGGGCAGCTGGTTCCCCTGACCAGGTGTGCAGGATGATGGCATGATGAGACCATGAGTTCTCAGCAGCTTTTGGCTGAACACTTTTGCATTCTCTCTTGATCTGTATCAGCCTCTGCTCCTTCTTTCTCCGGAGAGCTTTGTTCTGGGTTGGCTGTGAGCTCTGCTCCTTGCCTAGAAGAGAGATAAAGTTCATCATCCGGTGAACAGCGCTGCAGTGATCACTTGACAGAGTGAAGTATGCTCTTCTGGATTACAGGTAACAAGACTCTTTGCTCGTTGCCATGCTGAGGACTTCTGGCGCTATAAGATCAGGCATATTCATGCCAGAAAACAGAGGGAAGGGGGTTCTCTTGTTTTATGTTTTCTTGCTCAGTGCCACTATGCTATCAAATACTGCTGTGGAGTAACACATTTGTTATGCAGTCATCTTAAGCAAGTCACTTCCTTGGAGCAGAGGCAGGAACAGCAGGTCAATTTGGTGGTTAATTTGAGCATTTTAATGAACGTGTTAATAGGGGTGTAGTGCTTTGAGTATCTGATTTCACAGCAAATGCAGGTAATGGAAGTCAGTGACTTTTCTGCAGGTTTTTGGTGGCTTGTTAGAAGGTCTGGTAGTTCATTATGTGTTATTTGCAGTAGTTCAGTTATGATGGTGTTTGTGCAAGAATGATGTTGCTGAAAGTAAGAGTAAGACATACTTCAATGTGAGTACGCTCTCTTCCCTCTTCTTTAACTCCAGCAGGTGGTACTATTGCTAAAAAAATAAAATAAAAATAAAAATCCTGTATTTCCCTGATCTATGACCTCACATTTGATTTATTGTTTTGTGTTAATATTACGGGCAGATATGGCTTCACACAAGAATGGGGGTAACAAGGATTGTACTAATTGTTAGATTTAAGTTTTATGATTTTTTTTAATTTATTTTTTTTGCTTTTAAATGTGAAAAAACTGAGTCCTGACTAGGCCTATGAAAAGGAATAATAATAATAAAAAGTATCCTAGGTATTTTCTAATCCTACTTTCTTCTGTGTATACAGTGTAGGACAGATGCAAGGGAAATGGCTTTATGAGTCCTGGCTCTTAAAAGTTGATGATGTTCACTTCCAGGATGACAATTAGTTGTTATCGGTCGTTAGTGTACCCATGAATGGCTCTTTGACTACAGAAGAGCACTAAGGAGGTTGTCTAAGCTGTGGCATCAAGTGCAGTGCTTATCTTTGAAGGTGGAAATTTACTGATAATGGAGAAAAGGTGATGGATAATGGAAGAATTGACATGCAATAGCAACAGTATGTAGAGAATGACTGAGCAAACTGTTGCTGGAAATCAACTTTAGATTGCTTAGGTACCTACCATACCTCAGATAATAACAATACTTACTGACTTTTGAAATTCATAAGTCTTTCATCAGGAAAAAGAGAAATGACTGTATGAGTAGCGGTGACTTTATCATCACTTTTGATTTGTGAACCAGCAGCGCTTGCTTTCACCTTAGAAAGATTTAATACTAGAGGGAAATATAGCTACTGTGGGAAGGGCCTGGATCAGCTCTGTGCCAAGCTGACTACTGGAAAAGCTCTTCTAGCCTCTGCAGGTATTCCTGTAAGTCGTTGTGGCACTGATTTGTTTCTCTGTAGTAAGCCTTTGATTCAGAGCAGGGTAGTGATGTGCTGTTTGTTCATTTATTTCACCAGTTCTCAGGGCCTGCAAATCGGGTCGGTTTTTTACTTATAAATATTAATACTCTGAATTCAGTATCCTGTTGGTAATCCCATCAAAGTCCTTGGTGTTTTAACATTAATAATAAAAAGACAATGATCTATTCTTGCTGCTGTCCGATCAGGGTCTTAATTATAATAATTGATTTTAGGGCAAGGGAGAAGCCACAGTTGCAAAGGATAAGCATGGTTTAGCGATTTTGGAATTTGTCTACTTTCGTTGGACTGTATCTTAAGGTTATTGCCAGAAGAAACTCCTAGGTTTGCATATGACTGGAAGCAGAATGCAAGAACATTTCCAGCTGCTGCCTGCTTTTGGTCAGTTCAGAACACTAGCTGTTAAACCACTAGCTGCTTCAGTCAAGCCATTTTTATGTGTGATGTAGTAGAATAACATCAGTGAAATAGTAATAATATTCATTATTCTCTCTACGTCATGTGTAGGTATTCAAAAAATAGAGGGAAGGACATACGCTTTGTCAGGAGTATTTTATTATGCCAGTTTAAATGTACTACTTCATATCTCTGAAGGCTTGAGGTATTTATTTATATAGATGTTTTTTAAATTATTTTTTCTTACTTGCTTTTATTTATTTGCAGAATGTGGCAAAAACTTAATTTTGATTCTAGCCCATTCTAACCCGTGGAGAACGAGTCAGAGAATTGTTAAGTTTGGAAAAGATCTCTCAGATTCTTTAATCCAACCATTTTCCTACCGCCAATATTGCCCCTGAGTCCCAAATCTACCCTTTCCTTGCCTAACTCCAGGGATGGCAACTCCACCACATCCCTGCAGAAGTGTACACTGAATACTGAAGGTATTCAGTAATCTCTTGATGAGTTTCTACTGAATCAAAGAAATCAATGCAGAGACTTAACGGCAAGAAGTTTTATTACAGTTAAGCAGGTATTCTTATTGTCAGTATGGGGAAAACACGGGGATTCTTCTCCGTAAGTGCTCCACCAGTTGATCACTTGTGAACAGGTTATATCTGTGCATGTATTACATATTTATTAAATTGCCCAAATCGTTATCCTATCCACTCCCAATGATTGCTCAACAGATATAGACTTATTTGGTGGTCTCTGATGCCATCTAGCATCCTTCTAGTATCGTGACAGTCCCATTTGGTACACCTCATTTGGGGGGTCGTTTACTTTCTCCCATCAGACTTTTTCTTTAAAAAACAACACCCAAACAACTCCTTTTGTCTCAAAGACTGCCATAGAATGCAAGAGAAGTCTCTGCACACTCAGATAAGGAAGACAAAGGAGAATGTATCGATGCCTGTCTGTACCATTTTAGGCTAATTCAGCCTTCTGTGGGGGTCCTGGCTTCTTCAGATGTTGATAAGTCTAATTGTTGATAAGGATTCCACAAAAAAAAAAAAAACAACAAAAAAAGAAAAACAGGTGTGCTGTTTTTCCTTTGCTGTATGCTTCTTCTACCTTGTTAAATCAGAACACCTTTACAATTGCATCCCCATCTACAATGCCACTTCACAATTATTATCCACAACATCTAAAATCTACCAGGGGGTCGCAAGCAAGCATTAATCGTATTATGCAGTGATTCAGCAGCTTTCCTTAAAGGATCTATTCACAGAATATTTTGTGTAATTACTTCTTCCGACATCTACAGCATTACTTTTTATATATATTTTAGCTTAAGGATTGAAAATGTCAAACTGCGGTCCAAGCTGTGGATAATCTCTGCTTTGACAGTACAGCTTCTGCTGAGGTCCAGTGAAGCTTACTTTTTCTAAGCCATGGCTTAACTTCATGAGCTTGCAGCTAATCTTGCTGACATTGCTCCATTAGCAGAGAATCCCTTGCCATTAGTTCCTCATCTTTCCTAATGGATTGTCAGTCTTCTTTCCAGAAGCAAGGGAGAGTCATGGATGTTGCTTGTGGGTGACTAAAACTTTAATGTTGTGCACAAACTTTCTGTCTCTCTTGAAGTCACATACATGTGGGACACTGAAATCACAGGGAAAACTCAGTGTACAAATTGATGGCATCATATCCTTGAATAAAATCCATAAAGACACCTTCAATTGTTGCTCTACTGAGTGTCCAACTCATAATGATGAACTTTGGTACCCAGCAAAGCTCCTGCAGGTATCTTCTGTAGCCGTAAGAAAGAATACTTCCAGGCACTGTGCTGAGTATGTTCCCACCATTCAGTTACTGCAGTAAGACATCAGCTGGGCTGCTAAGAGATCATCTATTTACCATCTCCGCTTCTTCCAACACAAGGTTTGCCCCGTGGAATAGCTTGTGCTTGAGAACAAGGGTGATTAAGACCACAAAGGGAGACTGCTTCTTTTTAGAGTCAGTTTTCACTCTGTTTGCCTTTGTACTGCTTCATGGTTTGAAGAATCACTATGCAAGTAGCTCATGGACATGCCATGCTCTTCCCTCCTCCAAAATGTTAGCAGATAAAGATTTTGAGTTACTGGGCATCAAGTAACTTCTAAAACAATAAGAGCACACATGAACTTTACCTAGAGATGTGGGTTATGCCTAGTGATAGCTGATAGGAACAATTGTTGGACTTGGCTCCACTTACACTCCAGTGTAATATCAAATTTTAGTCTAATAATAGAAATCAGGAAGCTGAAGGCAAAAATCAAGCAGGTAACAGTGCTATAGAAGTTCTCAGATGTTCTATTGGTTAAATTATTCAGAGCTAGATGGAAAACCAAAAATATTTTTTAAACCTATAGAATAAATATATAATTCCACTATGGCACACACAAAAAACCACCTCAACCCTACCAAATCCTTTATTACTACCTTATTCCATTTCAAATAATGTGCTTTTTAGGAATCTTTACAAAACACTGTAAATTTCCACCTTGCAGTGTGACTGACTGTACCTCATGAAGGTTTTGGGGACAGTTGGACTGAAGTCATCGTGTGGGCTTGGTGGGTGGCATCCTGATGATCACAGTGAGATTCAGGAAGCGATAAAGAGCAAGAAAGCAGGCCAGGGGCCAAGAGAGCCTTTCCAGGGAACAGGGAAAAACTTAGTGAGAGCAGGAACTTGTGAATGGCTGTGTGTGTATATTCTTTGTCCTTAAGGACTTGAGGAATCTTGATGTGATCTATGCCGTAAATGAATCACAAGTATACGTTCTATGATTGCAAGCATGCAGTTTATTCTAATACGTTTTCAAAGTAAGTTGCACAATAAGAGGGGCAACTGAAATACTGACCATGTAATCCAAATCTTTTACGATCTGTTGAACTGCAGCAGTATTGGATGTGGCGTTGATATTTCTGGATCAGATGAGCGCTAATAAGATGTGCTGGAACTTGGGAACGTTAAAGTCTCTGCTAACTGCAGTGCCTTGCTGAAGACACAAAAATAAATAAAGGGCAATAAAAAACACGTTGTAGATGTATTCTATAGATCTTTTTAACTGACTTGCAAATAAATCTGTACTCTAGCTTAGCATATTTTCAGTGCTGCTACTGTGCTTCCTGCTTATTGCTGTTTGAAGCCACTAACTGGATAATAATTAATTTATTGTGTTTATTAGCAGAAAAAATGCATCTGGATTGCTACAGGGTGAGAGGCATAATTTAGAGCTCTGAGTAAAGAAGCTGATCTCAGGATGGTGCTCTGTGCAGCAGGTTAGTGGGGAGCATGCCCCAGTATCTTCCAAGATAGCATTATTGGTATGCTATGTAATTTGAGGATGAGCTTCCACAATGCTTTAAACCCTGTGCCTTTTAAAACTGTATCCTAAATTAGGCTTGGGAATACACTTGGGACTTGTGATGGAAATATATTCTCTTTCCATCTCTCTCTCAAGATTTTGAAGTGTGATGTTGTGACAAGTGCTGCCATAGCAGCGTGTCTTCTCTTGGGTACTGGTAAGAATGCAAATTAAAAACAAAGAGAAAGGATGCTGGTGAGAACACTCCAAAAAAGCAAGACATGACTTGGAAAAATGCCAGCAAAAATGGAAATACGACCATGAAAATATAAAATTGTGCATAAGCAGCAGGAGAGGAACCATGCAGTGCCACTGGAGATCGGAGTATATGTGACAGAATTGATGGCAATCAAATAATCGGTATATCATATGAGCATAGATGTCTCTGAGAGCCTTGGAAATTCCATCTAACTATCTGAAGAGCAGCTTGTGTCTGTGGTGCTAAGTAATTTTAAAGACAGGCACCCAATTGCTTGGGCAGATGAGGAGCTTGTAGTGACCTAATAGATGTTTAATTGGTTTCCATTTGTGGCTCTGGGTGGTTGAGAAAGACAGGAACTGCGCAACATTGGGGGCTTGGGGAAGATGCTTCATCATGCCTGCATTGATTATGCATTTAAAATCCACGGGGCTTTACTTCTCTTCGTAGAGCTCCTGTCGTTCTTCATCTCACTTGAGATGTAAATGCAAAGCAAACCTCATTTATCGATCCTTTTAATCTTTGGATTAGCGGAAGCCATTAAACAGATTTGCAGAGCTTGTTTTGAGAGCTGTTAAGTTTCACCTGTTTCCCCATACTTGATTGAACAGTGATTTTAGGATTACTGCATATTTTAAACTTTTTAATATAGAAAAATCATGTTGGAGGCTTCAGAGCAGTGCATTTCTAATTACTTGTGAGTGTACACAGTTAATCGAATACCTTTATTTTCTCTTCAGCATTATGGAAGAAGAAATTAGAGTAGGTTGAAGATGGTGGACGCTGGAGAGCTTAAAGGAATTATGAGTTTGAGTTGAAGTTCATATCTAATGTTCTAGTTCTAATAAAACCGAATGGAAAAAGTTCCATAGGATTTGTTTTCACTTTAAGGCTAGCCCCTTCCTTTTTAATGTAGGTTAGAAAAAAAGCTTCTATTAATTCACATGACTCAGTAAACTTAAATGATATTTTTTCTTCTGAAATGAATTCCATTACAGAGAGCCCTGTGACATTTAGCAAGAATGAAACCAAGAAGTTTTTCTACATAAACTACATTAGTTATGTGCATATTTTAAAGGAATTACCTGTTTTTCAAAGAGGGATTTTGAACCTTTCTCCAGAATAACATTTGATAACATTGAATTCTTTCTTCAATGCCAGAGGATAGATTAGGATGACTATTCTTCTTGTGATATTTTAACAGACTCTTTCACAGGTGTTTCCATCATAGACTGCTCTGCTGGAAGACAGTTTGTGCCATTTTCTTTCAGGTGAGTCAGAGGTTCTGCAGATGGCAATCAAAACATGAGGTGAAATATGTTTTCATTTTAATAGTACCATAGCCAAGCAGGCAAAGGAAGGAAAGGAAGGAGTTGTACCTTTCAGCAGTTTGTGATGTGCATGAGTCATATCTTGGCTGACTGTGACCTGCTGTGAGGAAAGTCTTCCGAGTATTTAGAGATAATGGGTGGGTGAATTGTAGCCTGACATCCTCTCTCACAAACAGGCGCATAAGTACGCAGGAAAAATGTCCATTGGCTTTTCTGTTAGTTTATGAGAAATGCATGAAAGTACCGAAGTCCAAATAAATTAATATTTCTATGCATAAGGGAGGAACTATTACTCATCTTCTGTTCATGGCAGCATTTCATTTTTACCATGGCTTGCTGACTTGTGAGAACAACTTTGTTGCTTTGTTGTCTGTTGGTGTCACAGCTGCTGTAGTTTGGCTGAGGCAGTATCTTTCAGATACTCTCAAGCTGTCAGGTTTCAGGGTTAGCCGAGAGCTTGTGTCTGTGGGGATGTCCTTGGGATCATGGACTGCAAAGAGTCATTTCCTATGACTGCTCTGGGCTGCAAGCAGCTACTGAATGCCAGCACTTCCAGGAGTAGGATGTCAGTGAAGGATGTATGTCTCTGCTTAGACCTTCTTAGAAAGAAGCAATGGAATCATGCCCCTACCCTTGTCTCAGCCCACACCCATACTTTGGGAAAGGCTATGCAACACATGTTGTTTTGCTTCCTCTGGTCCTATCTTTGGTCCAAGGAGAAGTCAAAATGCTGAAGCTCCAAGTGCTCAATGTTTGACAGAAATAAGTTTGATCCTCATTTTGTTAGTGAAGTTCTTTGCGAGAGAAATGCTTGGCTCTTTCCTTGTCATTGCCTGCTCCTCTGCCTCACTTACTTCCCTCAGCCCAGGGAGAGTATTCCTCCCAACTCTTTTTTTTTTTTTTTTTTTTTTGTTACTATGTTTGAGGTGACAAACTGCAGATTTCAGTTTTCTGAAGCAGGTCTGCTATTAAAAAGCCAGAAACATCAGTAAAGGTTGGTTGTGCCACTGATGTGCAGCTGCAGTGTCTGTCAAAACCTCCCAAAGTGCCTGGTTGCCCTGGCTGTTACTGTTTCCTAGTCAGAGAGTGAAAATACAGCAGATAAGAATGGTTCCTGGGCAATAACTCTCTTAAATATCTCTGAAAATGTTCCAGACTAAAGGGAAATTCTTCTGCATGTGAAATGCTTGACAACTTTGTTCATAAATGCAGCGTCCGCTAGCTCCCTGTTATGAGTGATGTCTGGGACTCAGCTTTTTGTTCCTTATAACAAAGCTCTTTCAGTCTGAGAGGTTTTCTCTGCCTTGACTTCTTCTTGTATTAGACCCTCTCTAGGCATGCATGAGGTGGCCTAAAACAGAAAGCACTGAGCAAAGTTGGCTGGAGATAAAGGTAGAAAGAAAATAACACATCGTGTTTGTCTTGAATATGTGTGTACTCTTTGCTGGGAGATCTGAGACCTAATCAGTATGCTGCTCAGTTTCTGGCTGGTAAATTGAAGGTTTTAGGAATTCCATCAGAAAATGACTATTTAAAAATACAAATCAACAACAACAAGCCTGCAAACACCATACCAAACCCCTAAGTTAAATACTTTCAGGTGAGATTCACTGTTTTGTTTCCTCTCAGCCCAGTTTCCCATGTAAGTCTTGGTTACATTCAGTGCAAAATGCTTCATCTCTACAAGTGTGAACAATAAGTTTGGAGGTTGTACATAGAAGTCATTTTAAAGTACTCTATGATTATAGAATCATAGAATCATTAAGGTTGGAGAAGATCTCCAAGATCAAGTCTGACCATCAACCCATCCCACCACACTTACTCCCAGCATCACAGAATTAGTCAGCGCCAGCAACTCATCTCAATGGGAAAAACCCTGAATTCTATTGCACTTTGACTGCATTGGGATGATCTACTAAAAGCAATTCAGTGTCATGAAAACAGAGTGGCTTCTTTTGCCCAGGAAAGATTTCATCATTTGGTGGTAATGTAGAGATAAGGGAAAATTACCTGGCATCTTTCCCTCCATTGCAGCACTTACTTTTCAGTCCCAGTATCTCTTGAGTATGTCATGTAACCTTTCTGACTTGAAGCAAAGCATTTTATTTTCCATCCCAATTAGTTTTTTTAAAATGCATCATCCATCAGAGCGCTTTAGCATGTGAATAGCCCCAGTGATTGCAGGTTGAATCAGATCAGAGATTACAATAAGACATTGGTTGAGAAAATGCTTACTGGCAATGTAAATATTGTACTCGGATACAAATGTGGGTCTTCTTGAAATTATGCACTGATTCAGAACAAACGAAATAGTTTTTATCCCTTTCTTCTCTCTTAGCACTGTATGTTGTGCGGTGTAGGAGTGCTGACTACCTCTGGGCATCAGACAGCAGTAGTACACTCCTGGGTTGATCTGAATGCTTACGATGAAGAGCATGTTATCTTGAAATAACCA
This sequence comes from Cyrtonyx montezumae, assembly GCF_038088225.1. NCBI lineage: Eukaryota > Metazoa > Chordata > Aves > Galliformes > Odontophoridae > Cyrtonyx > Cyrtonyx montezumae. The sequence goes on along the minus strand of NW_027071826.1, from coordinate 52,003,115 downwards.
TAAATCTTAGTAGTGGGCAAATCTGTGCTGGAGTAAAGTGTGGTCCAGTTTGCAGGAACCAGCTGTTAAACCTGAGCTAGCTGCAAAGAAATACTGCCTGGAGCAAGCACTGCTTCCTGCTGCTGCTGCAGCTCTCGGGAGCTGTGGGTGGTGCACGTTGATGGGCTGTTGGAATCTTGTAGGTTTTGTGGTTCAGGTTGGATGTCAGGAAACATCTCTTCTCAGAAAGAGTGGTTGGGCACTGGCACAGGCTGCCCAGGGAGGTGGTGAAGTCACCATTCCTGGAGGCGTTCCAGAGCTGTGGAGATGTGGCACTGAGGAACATGACTGGTGGTATGGTGTGGTTCTGTTGGGGTTAGACTGGATGATGTTAGAGGTCTTTTCCAACCTTAATGATTCTGTGAGATGTTAATTTAACATTTAGGGCTTCATGTGGAATATTTTAACCTTCCCCTGTGTTCCTCCTCTCCTCCCACCTTCAGCAAGAGGCAAGGATAGATTTACAAGACTTTTTAAGTGTGAGAATGTGTGGGATAGTGCCTATTAGATTTCTTTTCACACTGTGCTTCAGGATCCTTCAGGACTGATAGGTGTATAGGTATGTGTGTGATGTGCAGACAATGTTCACCTGTAGTGGATTTTTCCCAGTACAGGCACTCTGAATGTACAGCAGCAGACCTATCTCCTGATTAAGCACACAACCAGTTTCTTCTCTTACTGCAACTATTTAACTTTCTCCCATTTATTTTTGTATGTGAAATGGGGGGAAAAAATTGTATTTTTCTTTCCAGCAGAAACACGTGGAATGATTCCTTGTATATGAAATCTTGTCTGCCAACAGCTATGGCAGGTTTCTTCCCTGAGGACAAGGTTATAGGCAAGAGATGGGTTTTTGCAACCACAAGTTAAGGAAAGCATATCCACCGTTATCAGAATTGTTTTTTATGTGGCTAACTAAACAAAATGACCACAACAACCCCCTTCCAAAAGGAATAAGCCATACTGCTGGGGCTCAAGTGAGTCTGTAGAACTACCAAAACCAGGGTCACAAACCCTTGCTTAAGCAGAATTGGTGCCTGCTTGGGCTTTGTTGTTTAAATGTGGTAAGTACAAGCTGTGCCCAAAACTGCTTCAGCCTGTTGAAAAAAAAGCTCTTTCCAGCACAAATTCCTTTTTCGGACCCTCTGTACTTTGAAAGACAAGAATTAAAGGTAGCGAGCCTCTGTGAAAATGTTTTGGACTGAAGTAACTGAGATTTACTGTGTGCTCGCATTCTGCCCAAATTCCAGGTCTTGAAAAACTAGCCCTCCTTGGACCAAAGGATTCAGGGCCATGAAATGAGGGCTGTAATGAGACGATTCCCAAAGAACCACCCATGAGCACGTGCTAACGGGGAGGCTCCAGCCTTGAGCACACCCAGAAGTACAAGGTCACCAGACAAAAAAAAAATCAGCTTAGAATTTATCTTGAGAAAAGTCTGAAATAGAATCTAGAAGAGTAGCAGTCTTGAGCAAATCTTGCCAACGTTAACTCCTATGACTGTGAGACATCAAAAACAATATTTAGGAAAGTCCCTGATGTGGATGGTGTTTTTAAAAAGGTGGTCTGAGCATTGTATTTTTCAACAAAATGGAAAGAATTTTAATAGGAGAAAAGTAGTGTGTTGGGAAGGATGTTATTCTTTCACTATTAACACCAGAGAAAAGAAATACAAAGGGCTTTGAAATGTATTTTTAAAAAGGATAAACTTGGTGTTGTAGTTCATGATCAGATGATCAGAGCACCAGAGCCTTGATCTGGATGAGGCATGTGTGACTATGTTCATCATTCACTTTAGGTGAAAACTTGCTGGTATTTTATACATAGGGACAAATATTACTATAGCTTCTTAATCAGCAGATGATTAAATGGGGTTGAAAGGGTTTGGTTTATTATTCTGATAGAGGGAGTTGGTCTTGCTATTGAAGAAATAATATTTATCCCAAAGATTTCCCCTGAAGACTCTGTATTTATGCGTCAAGTTCCTTAAACCTCAGGTTGCATTGTGTGCATCAGGAAGCTAAGAGACTTCTTTTTAACCTGTTTTTTTTAACTCTCTTTTTCCCTACCCTCATTAACCAGCAGTTTTACCATGGTTTTGCTAACTTGCTCATTTGAGCTTCTGCCTGGAAGGTATAAAATGACTGTGAAGGAATACTCCTAGTCTCCGTTGCACTGGCACTGAGAATATCAGTCATGGAAACTTATCTTGTTCACTTGTTTTGGGGTAACTTTCCTAGTGGTCATTATCCTGTATTTGTTGTCTCTATCCACTGCTTTACACGGTGCCTCTAGCTCTAATCTGTGATTGTTATATTAAGAAACTGAAGTCCTGTCTGAAAATGATGTTTGTTAGGAGTATTTGGACAAATACAACATAAAACTGTTGAAACAGTCTTGTATTTTCCCTTCTCATTGTGTGAGGTGTGTGAGGGAAGGAAACAGCGTGAGCACGAATGTTTCAGTTGACATTAATGCTATTTTAGGTAAATATGAATACATAGAATAGCTTTAAAAGCTGTTTTTCATGTCAGCCAGCATATGAATGAACACTATGAGGAGCAATAACTAAGTTGATTCAGCAATGAGAAGTCATTATGATGACCTTTGGTGCAAATAATTATTTAAAATATGGTAGGAAACCAAATTTAAGTCCCAGTAAAGGTGAATAGTGTTTGAAAATAGCCTGTATGACTCATCTTGGGCAACAGAAATTGCCTGCGGTCCCCATGGTGTTTTCAGAATGGGACTTAGATGGCACGGCATCTTCTCTCTGTACTGAAATGCTAGTAATTGTAAAAGAATTAAAGGGGAGTATGGGGCAATCATATGTAAGTAAGCTTCATGAAGTCTGATGACTGTCGTTGGAATACGGATAAACATCTCCCACTTTCTGACAGCCTAGGGGAAATTTGGTATTCATCGCCGTACTGAGTCATGAAGTATCTTTTCGTGCTGGATTTCTTACTTGAGGAGATGTTCTGTTTGTAGTAATGACATGGGGAGGGAAGCCAGTCCCAGGTGGAGGCACTGAGTGAGCAGAGGCAGTCCAACTCTGCTTAGGAGCATTTGTCAGATTATTAGAAATCATGTTGAAAATCCACATATTACGTTAGTTCCTTTATTTCTTCTGGCATAGGCAACTGTCCAATAAAACAAAACAGATTAAGTCAATTGGGGAAAAAAAACCAACACTCTGAACAGGAGACTTCCTGCACTATTTAGATTCTTTAAATGCTTGATTAACAAGCATTAATATTATCTCCTGTCACTTCAAAGCATTTAAATCCTTTACTGCTCTCTTGGTTTCCAAATTCCTTTAGGAAAGGAAGAATGTGTTTGGCAGAAGCAGGGTGCTTGGAGCTGAGAGCTGAGCTGTCTTCTGTAGCTCTGCCCATTAGTTTGCTCTGCAGGATGTGCTTGCTGAGCTGCTGCTGCTGCTTTTTCCCAATTGCAGAATGGATATATTCATCTGCAACGTTCTTGATTTTTTTTCACTGGTAGCCTTGAGCAAGCAGTACTGCATCAGAACCAGTGAAGAGAGGAATGCTGCAGCGGTCATTTTAAATGGCTGTGATGGAGCACTGTGTGGGGCAGCTCAGAGGAAGAGGGAGGAAACCTGAACATCAGTGCTGGGCTGGCAGCTGTTCCTGTCACAATGAGGTGGCTGCTGGCCCCATGAAAGACGCTGGGGCCTGGTGGAGAGAGGGAGATCCCTCTGGGATGGGAGCCTTGTACTTGTCCTTGTGTGCAGCGTGCTTCCCTAGTCCTGCTGCTCTCTAAGTTGCTCCTCTTTCCTGCTCACGAAGACCACTGCTGGTATACTGCTGGCATCTCTGGGATGGGGGAGGTGTGCCTGGCTGTCCAAGGCTGTGCACTTGGGATCAGTGTGCCTGGCTGCCAGCCCTTTCCTCTTTCCTCCAGCACAGAAATTCTCTATATTCAGCCTGTTTCGTGGTTCCTTTAGCCAGAAAAGTCTTTCCAGTTCCAGATCTGCAGTCAGTCAATTAAAATTGCCCCAAATGCTGCTTTCCCTATGTGGTCTAAATAAGGCCTGTGTGTCTGTGTAGCTGCTGGGCCTCAGCACACTTCAATCACCCAAACCATCACTTTAAATAAAAGGTTTAAGTTCCTTGCTTGGGAAATTTTGTGATTTCCGTGCTGCCTGCTCTAATTAATGCACCCGTAGGCATACCAGCACAGACTTTCCTTTCTGGGATTGCTCCAAGCTATGATGGATGTTAGCAGTCCCCAGGACTCCAGGATAGATTATACAGAATCATCCTATTAAGGGTTACAGCAGCTTGCTGTACCATTTTGGAACAGTAACTATAAAATTAACGTGGAGAAAATGTTCAAATAAATCAACACCTGAAGGAGTGATAAATGGAAATTCACTGAAACAAACAAAAATAGGCTTTAAATACACTAAAGTGGTTCCTATAGAAATAGGGAATGTGAGCTAACTTCAAATGGGAAATGACTCTGGAAGGCAGCAACTGAAAGAGCTGGGGAGTAGTGGTACTCAAGGAATGGAACATATGTTCTCTGTGTGATTTCATAACAAGGCCATATGCTTCGCAGGGGATGAGTAAGGGAGCAGTAAATAAGAGCAAAGAGTTGATTCCTCTTGTCACAGTGCAAGTCAGGATGATAATACTGTAAAGGGCACTGAGGTTTCAGTTGCTTCTTTAAGTGTCAGGACAGGCAATTTGATGATCTAGAAGAAAGAAATGCTGAGTTATGAGGAAGATCACTCCACTTCGTGCTTTAAAATGAAGGAAAAAGTGAGAAGTGACAGAACCTAACAGGAGGAAAAAGCTGATTAAAGGAATCTATCATGTCCAAATTTTTTGCTATCTTTTTGCTCATAGCATGTGATGAGAGTAATAAAATTTTATGTAATATGTAACTACATTGTATTATATATAATTTATCTATCTTTATTTATTTATTTTGACTGGACAGTGGCCATACTCATGATCAAACAGACAACTCCTCACTACAGCTAACTTCACATATGTAATAATTTCACACAGTGGATGCAGCAGATCCTGTGCCGTTTACGCACATGCATATAAATAACACCTTCCCAAATTTTTTACATAAGCATTTACAAAAAATATATAATAAACATGGTAGAGTGTAGGTAGAAGATCAAGTATTAAACCTCACTTATGAGTTGACTACAAAGCTGAAATCTATGTGATGTTAACTAAAAATACTTTTGAATGTACCTAAAAGGTTGCTGGGAGGCACAACATCTCTCAGTTAAGAAGTATGACTCCTGAATTCCTGGAGTACTCTTTTCTGCTCTTGGAAGCCTTCTGGTCATTTGAACACTGACTATCAGCCATTGAATCTTCAAAACCAGCCTGTGAAGGGAGGCTTGTAGGGCTTATCAAGTAATTGCTGTTTCAGCTCTTTCGTTTTAGTTGATTTTATCCACCAGCAGCCCCAGCCACTCTTGTCCTTCCAATTTTGAGTCTGTAGGTTAATCTCAAAGCATATTAAATCAAAGAAATTTGAAGTAAAACGGTGATATTTCTTTTTCAACTGAACCATGATTTTAAGCTCCGTCACAGCTTTGTGAACTGCTCAGTAGCTATAATCCATGTGCTGTAGACTAGATTCTTGGCTGGTGTAAAAGGCTTTCACTGTTGCTACTAGACTGGGCACTGTGCTTTCTAACAGCTGAGGAGGATCCAGTTTCTCTAAAACACAGAGCATGAGGGATTTTGTACAATTATCAATCAAAAAAATAAAAATACTCAACTGTGTCTCTGGGTACAGTAGCTCTTCTGAAGTGCTGTCATGAGCTACTTACGGACTACTTTGCCATACACTTATCCCTGTGATCTATCTGATTGGTGGTAACCAGACTTGTCTGCAATACATATGGCAAGAGCAGTACTTTGGCTGAGTCTTTCCAAATCACTTTTCTTGCTGAGCTGTAATAGATTTGAATCCTTAGCCTTCATGGCTGAGTTCTTGACGCCCTGGGGATGCATTGCAAGAAAAAGCAGCACGTAGTTTATGGCTTATTAGTTGTATTCTGCTGGTATTGTATTGCCAGTTTGAACGTAGCTTGTTTATGCATTCAAAAAAGAAGGGACATGGAAATGACATTTATTAGAAGCGTTTTGGCCAACTTGGTAAAATTTGAATTCTGGTTCATTGAAGCGTTTTCTGGTCTGTGCACAAGGCTGATAGTTTGGCATGCATTCTCTTATTTTCTACCCCAAAAAGCTTTTCTGATGCTTGTGTTTCTGATGGAAAATCTTTCTAAAGAAAATAGTTAGTATAAATTCAGATATCAAACTGCAGTGTTTCCTCAGTAGAAGCAAAGGGAATATTTATAGAGAAACTCCTGTCCTTGAGCTAGATATCTGTCAACAGCTTGCAAATGGAGATAAAAGAAACTAACACAGGTTTGATGTTTTGTTCAGTGATCTGCCCAGCGGCAAAACTTATTATGTTGCTGGACTTAATCTTCATTGTACGCACCACTAACGATGGGCCTCAAATTACTATTTTCTGAGCAAGTCCTTGGGGATCAAACCCACCAATTTCCTCTGCCAAAGCTGAAATAACTTCAGCCATCTGACAAAATCTGTGTGTGTTCATTACAGTGGGACTTTTTTTTTTTGCGTTCAGCTAGGCCTTGGAAAATAATTACTGTGGCTTTGGTTATGGCTTAAAGGAAGATCTTTTTCTTTGAATTAGTAAGGAAATTTAAGCATGACTATTCTGCTATGAGTATGTAGTAGAGATTCATTACTACAAGATGGTGGTTTTTTTACAGTGCTTATCACGTGTACGTGCATGGCACCTAACCTGCGTTTCGTACATGTTATTTTTTGAGATCTGTAGGAAACTGTTTCCCAAAAAACTGTCACTTCAGTGTCTGAGTCATCCACTGATTATAAACGCTGCAGTATGACATCCATCAGTCACTCATTAGAGTTGTGGACAACACTGGTTTTAATGCGGGTAACAAAAATAACTAGATCCTTCTCAGTTCCATTCAAACTGTGACCAGAAACATTAACCATTAAGTTTCCATAGCTTAGCCCATCCAGTTTATCTAGTGGTGTTTCTGCTTGCTGTGCTCTGTTTACCAAATCTTTACTTTTGATAGACATGTGCACAGCTCTCCTTGAAGGAACAGCGATGCAGAGTCTGCTGTGCCTTCAGGGAAAGCACTCAGGTCTCCTGAAGCTGACACCTACTGTGCTGTAGGACTGAGGGTTTGCTGGGGTACCAGATGGAGCCATCACGTGTCCAGAGCTCAGCAGCTGTGGTGGCTAGCTGAGAGATAAGGAGCTATCCATCCCATATCTGTGCTGCTGAAGGCTTTCTTTATATTGAGCCCATTGCCCCCTTCCCCTGGTACCTCACCCACCCAACCCACTTGCTGATCTGGTGGTAACATGAGTTCTACAATGGCAGTGGATGCAAGAGAGTTCACTTTAATGTGACTGCAATCAAACAGCAGGGAGGTTGGGGAGGAACCTCTCTGTTGACTCAGTTTATGTTGTCTGGAGCTGCCTGCTCTAGAGAAGTGAGAGAAAAGGGGATGGATGTCAAGACTGGTTTTGGAGATGCAGTAAGCTGTACTCCAGTTTTGAACAATAAATAGTTGTGTGCTTTTTCAGTATCCATCTTTAGATGTGTTCTAAAGCCATTTGCAAATTGTGTTAAAAATAATGCAGCGTTCAAAAGCAAATCCTTCACCAAGTCAGCAGTACAGATTCAAATAGGAAGATAAAGAGAAGAGTTCACACAATCACAGGATCATGGGGGTTGGGAGGGACCTCTGGAGGTCATTCTCCTTTCTCAATCTTCCTATTTGTGCCTGCATCACTGACTTGATGAAGGATTTGCAGCTGTGTCCAGCAATAACTCCCTATAGGTTCTACTTGCTTCCCAAGCATTTGCGCTCCTGCTACCATGTCATCTGCCCCATCCTGGCACAACCCATCAGTCCCCATGGGAATAGAACTCACTTTGTGATTGCTCACTATTTGTTTTGTAACTGGTTTACTGTCTCTCTCAGAACATAAATAATAGTACAGATTTTAGTTTTCGCAAATGGGGGAAGGACAGCTGTTTAGATTCTGGTTTAGTAGCTATAATGATATAGGATGTAACAAGTTTATTTGTACTCATTTGGGATATTAAACAGAGGAAGGGTTGCACTGAGTACTGGAAAGTTCTCCCAAGAAGCATTGATCTTGTTATGATTATTTCATGGGGTATTTGTCCTACATTAACAGTTGTTGGCAAATGCCATTTGTGTATGTCTCTGTGTGTGTGTACGTGTACATATATATATATAAAAGTACAGGCACGTACTCCATTTTTTACTTTTCTGTCTCAAAAGCCACTGCAAGAGGGCACTGGCAGAACAGGAATTGCTGAGTTGTATTACTTTGCCCATCCCCGACTTCAGCCCCTTAATGAGATATCATGCTACAGCAACAGTGCTGAGCCATTCCTCTCTGCTGGCATTTCTTTGACTAACACCAAAACATGTGTTGTAAGGCTCTGCATAATGTTACAGAGAGCTTGGAAATCCTGGTTGATATGTATGCCTATACCAAAATAAATATTCTGTAAATTAAATGTAATTAGCAAGCAGTTTGGTACTGAGCAAACGAGAAATACAGTTACATCTAAGAGGGAGTTGAGTCACTCCAGATATTAAGGGTTTGCCTTTATGTGTGTTGTAAAACGGTGTATATGGCAGTGGAAGATGCATCAAAGTTACATTAGTTTTGTCCTATTGGAGTTCTTCTGTTTTGAGTTTTTGATTCGTGTAATGACTCCCCTCCACCATTTTCAGTGAACTTGGAATATGTGACATTCTGTTTTGTCTTGCTCACCAGCTTGATACATTACTCTATTACAGCCACAGAGAGATACAGTTCTGTCAAGATCTGCTTCGCTTTACAAAACCAGACCTTGACCCAGGAGTATCGCAGTCATAAAATGATTTTGAAGCCGACTCAGAAAGAGCACGGCATTTTCTAGCATCTCCTTCCTTTTTATATGGCTCAATATCTGGAGGAGGTTGCTTATCATGTGACAGGAGGGCTGGGACTGGATGATCTTTATGGTTCTTTCCAACCTAAGACATTCCATGCTCAGAACTGTTACTGAATTGATAATTCTTGTTTAAAGAAATACAGAGAGGAGTAACTCAGTCCAACCAAGTTTAAGAAGAGTGTTCTGGCATGCTTTGTGCATTATCATTATTATTTTTCCAATACAGCATAATAACTAAAAGAGGGGAGATTTAGATCAGGCATAAGGAAGAAGTTACTTAGTTTTTTACAATAAGGGCGATGAGATGCTGGGAGAGGTTGTCCAGAGAGGTGGTGGATGCCCTGTCCTTGGAGTCATTCAAGGTCAGGCTGGATGGGACTCTGAACATGGGCTGTAGGTGCCCCTGTTAACTGCATGGAAGTTGGACTGGATGACCTGTAAAGGTTCCTTCCAACTCAAACAATTCCGTAATTCTACAACTTGGGGAGAAGTTGAAAATTAGCTTTGCTTTTGAAGGCTTTTCTTTGCAACGTACTGTTTAGCTAAAATGTTGTATTAATTTTGCTGGCCAGGAGTGCTTGTAGCAGGAAATCTGGGTTCTGATAGTGTTTTGGTTATCAGACAGAAAAGAGAAAATATATCCCCCTGAATAAGGTAGATCAAAGGAAGAAGCAAGCCTAAGAAATGCAGAGGAATGCATACAAGTAGCATGGGGCATTGTATGTACTCTGGGGACTCTGCTTGGTGGAATGAGGCTTGTTGGGAGAGATCAGATTTTGCCACTGTTTTTGTTGCTTTGCCGGTCAGTTTTTGGCTCAATGACAACTAAAAGGAGGGTATAATGAGTGAGAGACCAAAGCAGTCCCTAACCATTACTATAATGCTTTCCACTCTACAGATGCTCGTGAAAATATCTATGGTACAAGGTGAGAAAGTGCCTGCTTTTTTTCCCTTTCTTCTCTGTTTCCTACTTTTATTTTTCCCTTAATTAACTCCAGGCAAGAGAAGGATAAACACAAAACAATAACTGAGTACCAAAAAGTCCTGTTAAGCATCTTCTACCACCTCCCACCTACACAGATTTCTGCATGGTAGGCTTATTACACAAAGCTAATGTGAAAGAGGAAAGAATTCCTGTTGCTGCTTATATCTAGCAGTTAGCTGCCACAATTAGTCAATACAAACATCCTCTAATCAAGCTGATCCTTATATATGGAACTAATTGAGTCTTCAATCTTTTCATATAGGCAAAAACTGCTAAAGCAATTTGGTTTTGTGTGGCAGAAGATTGAATTTCTTATCAGGATTAGAAAAGATAGATTTCCTGCCTTACACAGTGATGCAGAAACTATCATGTCCTGTTTTATATATTATGATTATTTTCAAGACTTAAACAGTCTTCTTCCCTACTGATTTCTATACGTGACCTGAAAATAGAAGGATTATGGATCCTTGAAGGGTGGTAAGGCTCTGGCATGGGCTGCCCAGAGATGTGGATGCCCTATCCCTGGTGGTGCCTGAGGCCAGGCTGGATGGGGAGCTGGGCAGCCTGCTCCCATGATGTACAACCAGCCCATGGCAGGGGTTGGGGCTGGGAAAGCTTTGAGGTCCCTTCCAACCCAAACTGTGCTGTGATTTGTTTGGAGTTCCCCATGTGAAAACTTCCTGACACTGCAACTAATTTGCCACATGAAGTGACTTATAAGAATCCCTCATTATTTACACTGTATTTTTGGGCTGCACTGATGGATAACATTCTCCATTAAAAACAAAGGAAAAAAAAAAGTAGGAATCTTTTTTTTTTGCTATGAATACATCTGTTTTTAACTGATAAATGTTTGCAGCCATGAAGTTTCTGCATTGTTTTATGTAATAATTTGATCTGTAGGACTTAGATTAGAGGAGGATCTGGAAGTAGGTTTGCAATTCAATATCTGAATTTCAACTGTGAATTGGAAACAAATGAGACAGTCTCATTGGTTATACAACGATAAACTTGATTTATTTGATAAACTTCTCATCCACCAGGACCCCCAAGTCATTCTCCTCTGGGCTGCTCTCCAGGATTTCTTCACCCAGTCTGTATAAATACCTGGGATTGCCCAGGCCCAAGTGCATCACTGTTCACTTGGCCTTGTTGAATCTCATTAGGTTCATGATATGCCTGGAGGAAATAGCTGCAAATATCCCCCATTTCCAGTCTGCTTTGAAACTTGGATCCATTTGGGAAACCTGAAGCCCCACTTACTGTCACGTATTTTGTCCTGTTGTATTTTCACCCAACTCCTGTATATTCAAGACATTTTTTTTAGAAATCTGGACACTATTATTAGATACAGCACTCCAGGAATGTTTCAGTAATAACATATCATGGGGAAATGATTTTTAGTTTAATTTGCTGCTGTGAACTCGCTTGAAGATTCCATTTCCTTTGTCCTAGCATCGTGTATGCACTTGGCTATTCATCCTCTTACAGTTTTCAAATTAGGCTTTCATGTGACATACATGCTTGGCTCCTGATGCCAGTTAGCACTGAAGTCTATTCCTCACTATTCTACCAAAGCTGAAAATACTGTGCAACGTGAGGTTTTGTCACGGTGTTATCCGTGACAGTGACCCAAGGGAAACCGAGAAGGGAGAGAGGAGAGAAAAAGAAAAAAAACTGCATCAGTGGCCGCGCGGCCGCCCGAGCAGAGCCGCGCTCCGGGGGGAGGGGGAAACAGCGGGAAGAGATGGGTCTACAAAAACAACGGCACGATCTGAGAAGGAACGGGAACTTTACTAAATCTAATAAAATTGAACAATTGAGAGAGAGAGAAAATTTCCAAACCAAAAGCTGTGAGCGTATGTTAAGGAGGAACTGCAGGGGAAGCACACGTGCTGAACCTCCACGGCAGCCCAGAGCAACGCGCCCAGACCAAGCGCCGCCTGGCATCCGGTGCGGAGCTCCGCCCCTCTGCTGCTCCCACACCATTAACTCCTTCACTGCTGCATGATGCTCTGATGTGGAATACCGGCATCAAAACCACAACAGGTTTCTTGAGAAATAACTGTCTGCTGACTTCTCATCTTTCCATAGAATTCACAAAAGAAATTAAAGAATTATTTCAGCTTGTGAGGGACCTTCCTTAGAACAGCCTCTGCTCAAGTAGACTTTTACAGTTTCCATTTCAGGTTGGGTTCTTGTGTGTATGTGTGTTAGTAAATAAGATGCTTATTAACAAACATAACATTAAGTTTGTCAGCATTTTTCACAGAGTGAAAATTATTATTGTTCAAGATTTCTGTACAAGTTAAGACAGCTATTTACACAATAAACACTAATTCTGAATCAGAAAAGCTCTGTAATTAAAGCTGATTAGATGCACTTTGCTGATTAAAGCAACCATTGGAAGCTGATTTTCATCAAAGCTTATTTTTTCCTGGTTGAGAACAGTGAAATTCCTGCTGATAGAGTGCAAAGAAAATCAGTGTTCTACTTTTTATTTACTTTGTTTGTAGCTTTAATTGTATGGATATTAATTCACTCAAATAAGGTTCATATCCAGAATGTTCTCCCATCTAGTTTACTGACTCAGCAAAAGAATTCATTCAACCAATTTACAGTATTTTACAAAAAAATAAATAACAGCTTTGTTTAAAGACAAAGCATAACCGAGAGCTTATTTGTACTAAAGGCATCACCTTCTGTCTGTGTAGCTAGAAGGGATGGGAAGCTCCTTGTCTAGAGTCATGTCATGTATGTTTGTAGTAAGAGACTTCTTTTTAGCATTTCATTTTTAGGATCTCCTTTGCTATGGGTAGGAAAAAAAAAACAAAAACGAGTGTTCAATATCTGCAGTGGAAAATAAATTTGAACACTTTCAGCTTAGTTGGTATATGGAAATGTTTGCTTTAATCTGCGTATTCTTGATGGTGATGGCTGCGGACCATGATGGCCTGGACCCACTCTAATGCCATTGTATCCAAATGGCAACAAATGCAGAGCGACCCGCTGAGCATTAAAGGGAAGTCCTTCACTTTTTGAAATCTGATGCTTAGTTCCTCCTAAAATCATAACAAATAAACATTGAAGTGGAAGATAAACAGTGGAGTTTCCACTTGGCTTTGTTGATTTGGTTTTTATTGTCTCCAGGTGACATTCTTTTCTTCCTTTTGAATGGCAGAGGATTAGAACTGAATGAAAAAAAAGTGAATTGATCTGGTGCCCTTCAAGCTTTCAGTGGAACTGCTTCTTCTGACATATATGCCTAATAGCATGGGAAAACTAACCAAAAATTATCTTACAAGAAGCATATAGCAAATTCACTTCTGTGGCTTGTGTGTGTTATAGAAGTATAGAAAAATAATTACCTCTATCTTATTATTATTATTATTTTTTTACGTGAAAGGAGTCTGATGCTCTAGGTCTGGATAAATCAAAAGTAGGAAGGACTGAGAGTTTACTGCTGAGAGCTATTGGACTGTGCTGCATGTGCCTCAGAAGTTGAATCATGGCATTGATCACAGATTGATTTTGTTATACATAATAGTATAACTTAAATATTATTTTTCCTTTAAAAATGGGGAGATTGATCTGTTTTCTCTGTAGGCATCCAAGCGTCACCTGTTTTAAATGAAAAGTGGGACATTTTGAGATAGGATCATTACAACATAAATAAAAACAACATTTGTATTGGCAAAATGGAAGGAATCAATCTGTCATAAGCAGTGGCTCTTTTACTTTCAAGTTTTTTTAATATATATTTTTTTCCAATGAAGCATTTATCACATGTACCACATGTTTGAGAGAGCCATCTAGGGTTATGATAACCATAGAGTGGTGAGGTGCTGGCACAGGCTGCCCAAAGAAGATTACCCTATCCCTGGAGGAGCTGATGACCAGGTTGTATGGAGCCCTGAGCAACCTGATCTGGTGGTTGGCAACTAGTCCATCACAGGGAAGTTGCAACTAGATGATATTTAAGGTCCCATCCAACCCAAGCCATTCTATGATTCGATGTCTCAAGTTTATATTGAACTGGCGTTAGTATTACGTTCCCTTAGAATGTTTTTACAGAGCAGCTGATGGAGAGATCCTCATAGTCACCTCATCTTTATTCATGTCTGAGCTCAGCACAATCTGTTGCAGAAAAGGTCAATTTGATCTGTTTTGAAATGATTGAAATTCAATTAAATATGCTGTTACAATCAGAAGAAAAATAGCACGTACTTTCAGTGTACTCCTCGTTCTGGAATCCTGTTTTTTTTTTAAACAGTATAGTTTATATCAGAAATACCTGAACAAACAAGTTTATTTCCCATTTTTTACTAACATTCTTTACATGATAGCTCAAGAGGTTCAACTTCTGGAACTTGCATTACAAATGTAGACTGAGAGTAGTGAGAGAGGCCAGAGCAGATGAAGTTAGCTGGAATAGTCCTTGTGTGCAGTGGAACTGAGCCATCTTGGCTTATGAATCAAATATTTCTTCCTTTTTATTTCTTACTGCTTTTACTGTTAAAGGAAATAGTTGTGAGTAAAGCAAAGGATTTAACCTAAGAATATGTTTTAGTCATGAAACCCTCATGAAAGAAATAGATACTTCATCTCAAATTGTATTTTAAGGAGAAAAGAAAGAGTAGTAATCTTCTTGTAGTAATCTTGAGCATCTGGGCATTACTGAATGAACCAAGTAGATAATTTCAAGTTTAGAGATTAAATTTCTGCCTAATTGAAGTAATATTTTTGCATATTTTGCTGGCATTTAAGTATTAATTAGGCCAATATTATGTTTAGATGCTCTTGGAAAACAGAAACTGCCAAGTTTTTGTTAATTAAAACACTGATAAATAGACATATGTTGAGGTCAGCATCACTTCCAGCAAAATATTGCAAAAGTATTCATGAATATTCAAGAACTGCACATTAATTTTAATTACACTTGACCTGCATGCTTTTTTTTTTATGTCTTGTTAAAGCAAATTATTGAAGATTTGTTTATTGAGGTCTATTAAGAATTGTCAGAACAGGCATCAAATGAATCATGGAATGGTTTGGATTGGAAGGGACCTTAGAGATCATCTAGTTCTAACCCACCTGCCATGGGTGAGGGTGACTCCCCCTAGACTAGCTTGCTAAAAGCCCCATCCAACCTGACCTTGAATATTTGTGAATGCCATTGCATGACTTTATTCAGAGTATCCAGGATAGAAACAACATCAAATTAATGTATTTATTATGCTGTTGTGGATTTTTATTTATTTTTTTTTTATAACTTCCTTTGGATGTCAGCTGTAGCTATGGCTATTCAGGGTAGTAGGTGAGTTCTGATCTTTGGAAAAACTGTAAATATTTTGATACAAATAGAGCTGCTTTTTTCTACTTCTGATTTAAATTTTGGTACTAAGCAAGTACCAGAAAACTACATTGGAAAAAAACAATGAAGATGTGGTTACCAAACATTGCAGTGCTACAGATCTTGGTGTCTGATGTTGATGTTCCATCCTGGGGGATCTATTTCATTGCTCAGCGTTCTGCTTTTAAGCATAACTTATAATGGTGAGATGAAACTAGTTCTAAAGGAAGACACTGGAGTTAGAATAATTAATATTGAAAAGCTGCAATCTCATACCAGGAGAGTCCTTGCTGTGCTCACAAACAAAATTGTTTGGAATTTAATAACTTTAAAATGACTCTACGAGAAGGAATTATGAACTCACTTCCTAAGTTTTTCAAATTTTTCAATCCAATATCTGAGTTCATGAAAACAGGAGGAAGTAGCAATGACCTTATAAAAACGTTACCTTTGTGCACACACCCCAGAAAGGACACCAAGACTGAAAGATTACTGTTGAGAATGAGGCAGCAATACCAAGCTACTTCATGATGTCCAGTCCTGTAGTTAAGACAAAGATGCAAGCTATTCAGTGTACAAATTTCTGTAGAACAAAAGTTTTGGAAAAAAACACTGGTCTGTTCTTTTACAGGAAATGATTTGTTGCTGACAAATGATGTCATGCCGCTTAAAGTGAGCAAAAAAGCCTAAAAACAACAAACTAAACAGGTAAGAGAAAAGGAAGGTGTCAACAGTTTACGGGCAGGTTCGGCCCGGGTCCGTGACTATTGTCACATCCGGAGGCCCTTATGTGGACCAGTGTTTTTGGTTAATCCATGAACTTTGCCAGATCCAAATCTTTTGCCACAGGTGGCTCAGGTACTATAGCCCGCGACACCTGCAGATGTTTTTTCCTTCTGTTTGGTATTATAAAGCCAGCCAGATTCCAGGTTGTTGGTGGTGTTTCTTGTATAATTCGTACTCCCAATTTTCTGGGAGCACTCTGAAATTTTTGATCATTTTTAAGCTGTTTCCACAGCTGTAACAAAACATGGTTGGGTTGCCCATCAATTTTGGTAAACGCAACCCCAGCCCGTATGAGGTCATTGAACATAGTCGTCCGGGATACCCGTATGGGGCCTGATTGGAGTATCTGTGAAGCAGGCTTTTTAGTTTTAATAGGGAAGGCCTCAGCTTCTCCCACTACACGAACATTGCACCTGGTTCTTATGCGCTCCGTCTCCCCTAAGTCTGCCACTAACTAGGCTGCCTGCTGTATGATGGCCTCTGATGCCACCAATGGATTTAGTATGGAAACTAACATCCCATATAGGTGGGAGGAGGCCTGCTGCAGTATCAGGTCTCTCATGCCCGCTGATACCGGTATTGAGGGGAACATCGGTTTTGTTAGGCGGCACGCAGCCATCAACCAATCTATAATAGAATGGTTTTCATCACTGTAGTGGACGGCTGCATATAACCTTTGTCTCAAGGCCGGGTTTATTGTTATGGACGCTAATTTTGACATTTCTGTCCCATTCACTAAAACACTTTCAGCTCCTGCATCCCATAACCTTAGGAGCCATGATGGTATGCTTTCCCTTGGTTTTTGATGGAACCACTGTACTAGGTCCATCAACTCATTAGCTGTATATGGACGATCAGTCACATGGAGGCAGGTTTCAGCAGGGGGCCATTGGTCAGGAGGCACCCCTGCTGGTCTATCTTGTACCTTCTTTGTTTTTTGCATTATAATAGGCCGAATCTCGAATGGGTCCATCATAGATGGAGTTTTGAGATCTGCCTTAGAGATCTTCTTTCCTGCCATATCTAAGTCTGCCTCCTCTGATTTTTGGATGTCCTCTACTGATATACTCCGTATTTGTCTTGTGGGGACATTTAGGCCAGGCTTTTTGGTTGTTAATGTACCCAGCTGTTGCTCAAGTTTCTCAATACGCTCTCTTAATAATTGGTTTTCAGTTTCCATGTTAACATTTGCAGTATCTAATTTAAGTAAGGCCATTACTAAAGGCCAGGCTGCTGCAGAGGCAGCTAGCCACCGCTCCTGGTTAATGAGTATGTCCTTATCTAATCCTAGAAAGTAGTCAGTCAAATAAGCTGGGGAGGGAGAGGCAGTCCCTGGAACCCGCACGGGTCCCCATTTCTCAATAATGGATGCCAACCCATAGTAGGGTGACCCCATGAACCCTGGAATGAGACCAGGGATTGTCTGGTCTAGGGGGGTAACATTCTCCCCCCTGGCCCATTTAAGCATAATCCAAATAAAGGACATGTTGGGTAAGTACGGATTATTATCACTAGAGCTGGCTGGCTCGACAAGTGTGGGGTAAATAACTCCCAAAGATGGTACTTCACAATGAAATAGTATAGATGATGGTATATTTTGAGTAGTTCTATATAGATAGGATACAAATAATACAAAAGAGAAGATGGCTCACCTTCCGAATGTCAAGGCTTGCAGGGGACTCCATCATATAGAGACCAAGCTCCATGGATCAGACTGGCAAACTTATATTAAGTCCCAGTACGTTCTGAGCATTACAAGGGAAAAAACAATGAAATGCAGTCCCTTTAAGACCAGTTTAAAATGAGAAAGCATTTTTTTTTTCTCTTTACTAAAACTAGCTGGCAGCACCCAAAAAGTTTACAAATATCCCAGGACAACTGGCAGTACACCCAGACTTCAAGGTCGTGTTTTGCCGTACAGGACCTACAGTACAGATAAGCTTCCTAACAAAAGACAGAGATTCACTCTAAAAGTATGTCTCTGCCCGGCTAAGGCAGCTAGTCGTGCCCCACGTTGGGCACCAAAAATGTCAACGGTTTGCGGGACAGTTTGACCTGGTACTGTGACAATTGAGGCATGGGACCCACGGGCCCACACCCCGGGGAAGGGGAAGGGGGAAAAGGGAGATGGGCCTAGGAACAAAACAGCGGCAACGATCTGAGGAGGAAAGCTAATTTACTAAATAAGATATTAGAAAGGAAAATAACACAATATAATATAATATAATTGGAATTGAGGCAAATGAATCAAATAAAATGAGCAAGAGAGAGAGTGTCCGATAAACCGAAGGCCTTACACTAACGCTGAAGGCAGACAGCAGTGAGCATCCACTGCTGAGTCGATCCCAAAGGAAAGAGAGTGTCCCGTGACCGCAGACAGTTTTTATCTTTCCCTCTGAGCGTAAACACGTAAGAACGCAAAGCATCACAAAGTCCTCTGGGGAATGGAGTTCTTCTCTTCTGAGGCAGGTATACCTGGAAGTATCGATGATCCATGGAGCTGGAGCATTAACTCTTTAACTCTAAATGCACTACATGATGCTATGATGTGGAATACCAGCACCAAAAATCATAAAACCATGACAGAAGGAGAACGGAGTTCAAACCTCATATTCATGGCAGAGAAATCTTTCAAACTTGAATGCCTCCTATAAACTTAATATAGAGTAATTCATCTATGCAGCCTTGAAATGAATAGGTTTGATGGATAAATTGGAGAGAACGAGACGAGCTAGAAGTTACAGGTATTCTATATTCCTATATCAGTTTTCTCACATTTGGCATTAGTATCTTCACAACAACTATTTGGGAGATACTCTTCTGATAAATATGTTGAAATTGGTTGGCATCGTTATAGACATATATTTATGATGTTTTTTCTCAGGCATGTAAGACATGAACTCAGTGTAGGCTTTAATTTTCTCTTTTGGTCTCTTTTGTATCTCTTCCATTCATCCACAGAAGAAAATAAACACTCTGCCATACTGAGTTTTTGCTCTAAGATGTGAAAGACCCATTTGCGTACCACAGCCATGTGTTTACTGGCTCTTGATGCTGGGAATGAGGAATAGCTTCCCTCACTTGCAGATCTCTGAGACGTTTGAAATGTCATTGCACACATGGGAACATTAGACACTAATGTGACTGACAGTTCAATAATCTGCTGATTTGCCAGCAAGCATTTGATAATGGGTCTGATATTCAAACAGTTTAAAAGGTTTCCCACTGTATAACTCCTTCCTCAAAAGGGCTTCCTCTGCCACTCTTCTATTTCCATTTAATTTCTTCAAGCTTCTAATGAAAGTAGCCTAGATTTTTATTGTGAATGAACAGTTCAGGGTGATGTGAACAACTTTTATTATGTTTCTGCCTGTATTAGCCCAATGGATTTACATTTCTCATTGCAGTTCTTGAAAAAAGGCGTTGCATATTTGATTAGAGGGAGTTCCAAATAAATTCCATTAAAATACTATTTAACGTTTCTTCTTCTTCACTGATTCCCAGGCAAAATCTATTGAAATACTTTAAAAACAAACAAACAAACAAAAAAAAAACAGAACTAAAAACCTGATATTGACTACACAGAGTTTATAGTTTCTTAAGGTAAATATGATGCATGGCCTTAAGACACATTTCCCATTATTTGGGAACTGGTGAAATATGAAATATCTGCCATAATCTTTTGTCTGTTCTGTAAATGGATGTAAGTAGACCTGGAAGGGATTTTCTGGCACGATGCTTCAGGGAATAGACATAGTGGAAGCAGGTAAAATTTTACCTTTACATTTATCAGATCTGGGATCACATTTTATCGCTAGATTTTGACAAATCTGTACAAATTCAACTCATGGTTCTGCAGGTATCTGCCCACAAGGTAGGTATTCATTGCCCTTAAGCTAGCCAAATAGTTTGCATGGCAAAATCCTGAGCAACACAGCCTTGTTCAGTGTTTATTTTACTGTTCAAACACTTAATCTTTGTAGATTTTGATGGTGCTTCTTTTCCTCTCTCATTCCATCATATTTTTTGTCCAATCATAATTTCAAAAACAGAGCTTTCATCCTGTCCTGCTCACAGTGCAGAAGAATCATAATGTGAATAAAAAACGTGCTGCTTCTCTGTAACTGGTATTTCTAGAGTGGCTAAGCATTTGTATCTCATACTAGCAAACAGACTTGACAAAAGAGTTAACCATTACTCTGTGTGCTGAACTTGTTGCAGTATTATGGATGCTGTTCTGTAAAATCCAGATTTTCAGTACAAGAAAGTCTGGATTCCTGTTGCAGTGGTATTACGTGTATTGACTTTACGAACTACTCTTGATTTTGTGAACTGGGTACAGGTGAGATCCCATCAAGAGCTGCCATCTCATGTACAGAAAAAATCTTAGGCAACTGAATTTCCTCAGGCTTTAGATCCATGCAACACAAAAGTTTGAAAGAGTCTTACTGAGCCAGGCTGGTCTGTACAGAGACATGTTGGCAATAGCTAAGTGAGCATCCAGGGTGATACCAACCATATACAGTGTGAAAGACCCAAGAATAAAATCACTGCTCAAGGAGCCACATGGTATGGTGGGACTGCTTGATGACCATGAGCAGCAATAGTGCTGGCTGGAGGTAGTCAGTACCCAGGCTGGTCTGAAAAGTATCAGTCTCATTCCGTGGGAAGAGAAAACCAACCTTGTACCCTAAGTTTTTCAGACATAGTCATATACTATACATGGACAAACAAAAAGAGAGACTTTCTCCCATTCCAGAATATAATCAGAACAAGAGTCTGCAATGTTCAGGCATTCCCTATCTCATGCTTGTCCTAGAATAAGAAGACCACATCAGCATGAAGCAGAGCAGCAGTGCTGAAGTGATCCAATGGCTGATGATTTAGCAAGTCAATGAGTTTGCTGGAAAAAGTACCCAGCGGGAGGCACATCATCAGTATGTCTTGAGGTAGAGCAGATATTAAGCTCTTCTTAGCACTGTGCTATAGGGATATCTACATGTTATATGTGATTTTGATCATATGGCCAAACCTGGGGCTTAGGCATCAGGAGGCGTAATTTGGGAGGTTACTACCCATGTGAGCAATGGCAATCTTTTGATCCTAAGCAATAAAAATTGTTTTTTATACCTACCCAAGTTGCAGTTTAGGTGCCCAGCCCTCTCATGAGCCTGGCACACTTCAGAGCAGCATCTCCTGGCTCTCTTTTCCCAATACTTTTTTCAAGGTAGAACTGATTTAATGCTACTTACGCCACAAAAACCAACTGACCCCCCTCACCCCCACCTCCCAGTTTTAATAATGAAATGCAGAAAATGAAATTTCATTAGCTGATGTTCTGGAAATTGCAGAAGAGCAATCTGACAGTTTTATTTACACTAAGTAAAAATAAGGAATAGATAAATTCTTAAAATATTAAATGAAGACATTTGCTTATTTAATTAAATAGTTAAAGAAGTGTAATAATCTCCTCTGAGGAGGTCTCCATCTACTTAACTTCAGAGAATCCTTCTTAAGTAAAATGAGGCCCTAATTTGCAATGCATGGAGTTTGAATTAATCATCACTCAGTTATGTAAGGCTTCAGATCCCTGCTTGATGGTGGTTTGATCCACAGTAAATATTTAAGCAGGTTTCAACACACAGGTTTGTGGTCCACTCCTAAGAAAAAAAACAACTATGGTGGATTTGTCTGTAGATGAAGGCATTTGCAGATCATTGGATTTGAAGGAAAAAAAAAACAGTCTAGAAATGAGAAAAACACAAAAGTGCAATGCACCCATAATAAATATATTTTCTCCTTTATAATTACCTCTAAATATCTCTAAAATTGGAATTAACTTACTGTTGGTAATTTTTAATGCAAATTGAGCAGTTCCAAGAAATGTTTTTATGTCACATATATAAATTGAGTTTATTGTATTTAAGGTTGTGCGTTGTATTTATTTATTGATTATTGTATTTTACCTGTAATTAACTCTTGGCTTGTATCAGCAGTAGTACAGGAGGTGATCATCCCTCTGCACTCAGCTCTGGTGAGGCCTCACCTTGGGCACTGCATCCAGTGTTAGGCCCATCACTATAAGAAACACATGGAGGCCGTGGCTCACATACAGAGAAGGGCAGAGGAGCAGTTAAGGAATCTGGAGCACAGGCATTATGGGGAACTGGAACAGTTCATTCTGGAGAAGAGAAGGCTTAGGGGAAACCTCATTGCCCTCTACAGCGCCCAGACAGGACATTGCGATGAGATGGGGGTTGGTCTCTTCTTTTAGCTAACAGTGATAGGGCAAGAGATGATGGCAAAAAATTGCATTTAGGTTGGATATTAGAAAAATATTATTCTCAGAAAGAGGGTTTGACACTGAAATGGGCTGCTGTAGAGTGAATACTGTAGAGTGAATACCCTGAATGAATAGTACCCACACAATATAACAAAGATGGACAGTGTATTTTTGGACAGATTATCCAAATGGTATAAAGACACCCCATAAATTAGGAAGGGCTCACCTGTCACTGAAGGTCAAGGCTTACCTAGAATTTTACACAAGAGGGATCTCCAACAAAAGACCCTTCACTAGTTATGGTCATCCCTTAAATGGGGTCTGGGAGAGGTTGAGCCAGAGTCCACCCCTTCAGGTCACACAGGTGAACTGCCTTCACCTGTGCTCCTCTGGCTGACTTAGTGCTCCCCTTCAGAGATCAGTCAGTGGTCCAGATCATGATTCAACATTCCCATACAGCTGCCTAGGAAAGTGGTGGAGTCACCGAACCTGGGGCTGTTCAAGAAACTTTTAGATGTGGTCCTAAGGGACATGGTTTAGTGCAGAAATACTGGTGATACGTGGACGTTTGGACTGGATGATCTTGGAGGTCTTTTCAAACCTTGGTGATTCTACAATTCTTTGAACTTAAGCATGGTATTTACTGTGTGTATTGCTGTGTGCATTCGCTAAGTCAAAATAACAGTTTGCATCTCTACTGCTGTTCTACTAGCAAGGATGTGACCAAGCCACTACTCAGCTTCTTCTTTAGCTTCTTATGCTATCCATCTCTAGCAGACAGTACAGAAGTGGGTTTGTCCAATTCCCAAAGCACCCATAGAATGCCATGCAGCCTTCTTGTCACATCCCAACGTTTTCTTTCTTAAATGGACCAATGGCAGTGAGCAGCCTCAGAGTGTTTTGATTTTTTCCATTTGAGGTAACAAAAGCAGTAAAATCTGGAAACAGGAGCTGGCCTTTGCTGTGTAGAAGACGTGGAATAGGATAGACACTCATAGCCTGCTCTTATCTGGCTGGGCAGATTTAGTTGTGGATCTCACACTTCCAGGCTACTTCTAAATGTCCATCTTGCTGCCATGGGCTGTGTGCAATCCCTCCTGCATCTCATGCTTTTCTTGCAAGTCCATCTACCTGTGCTTTTTTGTGCAACCAATTTCTTTCAGAACAAAGAAGCTGTTATTACAGGAGCTGTTAGAGTAGCATGCACCATCTCTTTGGAAGATGAAGCAGGGTCACTGAGCTCTTTGTTTTGTTGTTCAAGACGACAAAATATCAGGACAAAATATCACTCCTGCTGAGCTGAAGTACTGCACCCCATGCAATGGGAATGCACAACTCAGGATATAACAAAACATCTCAGCAAAGGTTCTGTTTTCCTTGTGCAAACATTACTCGGAGAAGACACAATGGGATTTTGCTGTGAAAACCAGATAAAGAGGATTCAGGAAGGACAGTGAACATGCTGGTTCTGAGAGGAAATGCTGGGGGCAGGTCCACGATAGATGAGTCAAATGGTGACACAGATTTTCACTGGTGAATGACACAGGAAGAACAAGCAGAACTTAAACGTGTTCTGATCGGTAATTCTTATGTGTGATGCCTGGTGGTCCACATAATACTGTGAAAAATGAGTAAGAATTAATTTCTTCAAGATGCTATGTGGGAAGAGGGAAACCTCACCTGAAAGCAGAGCATCCTAAATACCTTGGAAGGTCTGGGCTTTAGTTTCTGTTTCTTGACCTAAAAGCCCTATCCAGTACTATTTTCCATGCAGTCCATTTTAATTAGGGATTAATAACAATGTCCCTGCAGTTTACTACTTGACTCATTTCAGCTGAAGTTGACTGGCTCAAAAATATTTTGAGCTGCCTAAAAGAGGGGTTGCTTGGCAACTGTGGGACACAAACTGTAAAATTATGAGGACTTGGCCATCGACCATCATTAGGGATGGGTTTGCTATGTACACAAATCTTCTGAATCTACCTACATACCAGCTACACAAGACACCATCGTGTTAAGACTCAATTGTGTCTTTTCAGAAGGTAAAATATTTGTGTTGTGTGGGAATTGCTAAGTCACAGCCTGAAGCAATATCTGAGCACCTAGTGAAGGAACACAGCTCTGAGAGCACAGGTGAAAGCAATTCACCTGTGGCATTGGAAGGGGTAGAACCTGGTCCCACCCCTCCCTAAGCCTCATTTAAAGGCTGGCTGATACAAAGGAAGATTCTCTAGCTGGAGGTCCTTTCTATTGGAGTGTTTGGTGATCTCTGATCCCTGGGGTGAGTAAGCAAATCTTGAACTGGATTGTCGTTGTCACCATTCTTGGGTGTTTTAGAGTGGTTCCTGTGGTAAGGAGGTTATGTGTTGTTTCAAGATATTGTTGATGCCCCATCTCTGGAGACTTTCAAGATAAGGCTAAAGCAAACCCTGGACAACCTGATTTAGTTGTATGTGTCTCTGTTCCTTTGTTTGTAGATGAGTTGGACCAGATGATGCCTAGACGGTCCTTTCAACTCTAAGAATAATATGGTTAGGGGTAAGGAACAGGAAAAATACTCAGGCAAACTTAATTTCAGCATTAACTGGAGTGCTATTACAGTAATTTTTACCTGTACAAGTATTGACTGAGTGCTTCAATAAGCACTGTAATAAAGTTAAACTCTTTGTTCAGAAGTGTACCATGAGTTCCAAAATAAGGTACTAATGGTAGTCACTGTGATACAGAAGATGCATCCTTAGCTGCTTTGTGTTTTCATTTATGAGGTGGAACAGAGCAGCCAGGGAGATTCTTACAAAAGAGACGTTTTAGTTTCCTGAGGCTAGGAGAAAATTCTGCAGCATCTGTGGCTATATATACATCTCCCCTTTCTCTATGCAGTCATGGCATTTGCATCTTGCAGGTGGTGACATCCCTGAGCACCGCTAGCTGAGATTCTTGTGAGCTGGCTGTACGCCTAGAAGTTCTAATTCCACTGTACACTGTAGCACAAAACGTTGCGATGGCAGAGGAGGGAGCCCCAGGGATGGAGATATTCAGATGCTGAAGATATCCAAGGAGGATGGAGTTGATAATCCATAGGGGTCCCTTCTAAGTCAGGATATTTCCAGGTTCTTTGAAGTTATAAAGTTTTTAACCACTGAATTGCAGTGAAGAGCAAAAATAGCAAGGGCATACAAAAATAGATGTTAGCATTTTTCAGGTGTTTTGTAAGCATTTGAGTGATGCACTGAAGAATCCTTCAATTTTTGTATGCCGGATGCTTGTTTAACAACAAAAACAAAGCCCACTTAAATCAGCCTCTGTTTTAACTATTAGATCTTCACTAAGTATCACTAGAAACCCATGTGCTGTACTTGATGTAATGAGCACCTTTTTCCAGTAGTTTTAGGAATGAACCTCAGTCCTTCAAAAATAGAAATGTATGCCTGAGAATTGATTTCTTTGCTTTCATATCAAATGGAGTTGAGGCAGAGAGGGGCTGGCAGTCTGGCAGAAGTGAATTTTCCATGCTGGTAATGTGAGCAGTCTCTGACCAAGGTGAGAGCCTCACTGTTCCAAGCAGCTTTTGATTCAGTGATGTCAATGGCAGGACTACGGGCTCAGTGAGACAACTGCAATTGTAAACAGCAAAAGCAGAAACATCTTTGTACTTGGAGCAAAACCACTTTTTCATAGATTCCCAGAATCAGCAGGGATGAACGTGGTAGATATTTTGCAGTTTGTCTATCTCTCCTTCCCTTGGTAAAATTGCCTTCCTTTGTGAATTCATTGGCAGATGAACCTAAGTGTTCTGAGGAAGGTGTGTGTGTTGCAGCTCCTCAGAAGGTGAATGAATGAAATTGTGGTGAAGAATGAATTGTGGAAGAAAGCAGCATGAAAGCAATGGAGTTCTTCAGAAGCTGATTGAACACTTCTATTTTTTGGCTCTAGAAGACTTTCCTTGTGACAAAAGCCACTGGTTTTTGAGTAGTTAATTTTTAGGCTGCTTTAGAGCAAGGGATTTTTAACATGATTTGTGCTTCAGTGCTCAGTTCCTGTGTGTTCTTGTGTTTTAAATCTTTGAGGAACATGAGGCACCTGGAAGGTGCCTTGAGGTAGACAGAGCCGTGGTAAATAGGCTTTTGCTTTCAGCTGGAGAGAGAGGGACATGGTGAGGCTGACCTGAATGGGGTAGCAGCTTCTGGGTGCAACTTCGTTTCTGAAGTCTCGACTTTTATTTTTTGTTTTCGTGAAAGCGTTTCATTAGGGAAAAATCAGTTTCAATAGTTTCAGGTACATCTAATGCTGCTGCTAACTTTGGAGGCTTTTTCAAGTAGCAGAATGTTATGTAAGAGATGCAACCAGAAGCAGACTTAAAGCTGCGTGGTTATCCAAATGGATTATTCTGATTGCCGCATATCTGAAGTGTTTCCAAATTTGACATGGTTTTATTTTGTGATTTAAAGGAATTTTGGAATATCCAGCTTATATGTATGACAAGCAAGACACCAGGAATCTTCATCAGCTCCAGGCATATAGCAATGGTATGTGACATTATCAAGTAGCACAGTTGAAAAGAAAATGAATGTTTCTGGAGAGTCTTAAGGTTTAAGAAGGGGGAAGGAAAAATCCAATTAATGAAGGATCTTTGAGGCACTCTTTACATGTTTGCTCAGATTCTTCTTTTTATTAGATGAGAAAGTAAGGTTTTTTTGGGTTTGTTTGTTTTCAATTTTGAACACGATGAAAATATTTGCTGCCCAAGACAAACAAAAGATGTTGTAGGCAAAAACTGAAGCAGTACAAATATAAGAGCTTCTGAGCGACCTTCTGATCGCATTGGAGGTCCTGGTGTGTATACACTGGAGCAACCAGTGCTGATTGTGGTGAGCATTACGCTGTCTACACTTTTATAGTCTAATTGTGGTGTGACTGGCTGCCTGCTTGGAGCAGACCAAAATAGGTTCTGGCACTAATAACACCTAATTAAAAACTAATTTTAATTTGTGCCTTCCTAATTTGATATTCTGTCATGGAAAAGGGGATTTGAAACAATAATTGAGGAATTCAGGTGTGTGTGCATTGGTATGGAAAATTCAAGAGCACAAACAGAATAGAAAGGAGTGAAGGAACCATTGATCTTTGGACCACTCAGTTTAGTTCATGATGGCCCCTTGTAGAGGTGTGATTTATTTTTAAGCATTCAAAATATTGCTTTATGCTAAATTGCAACTAATTCTCATGACTCCGTAAAGAATGCCAAGTGTTGGTTGATTTGTTAACTTTTCCCAGTTGTGTGTAGTTTCAAGATTTCTGGGCGTATGCAGACTTGATTGTGAAAACGGGACTCTGAATTTATATTTTTGCCTGACGAGGCTGTAATCACACATGCATGCAGTTTAATAGAGTTGCATTAGACTGTTTGGCAGTCCATTAGCTCATTGCAGCATCTGTCACCTGCTAACTTCTGTTCTTCATTTGCTTGGCTAAGCAAATGTTTATGGGCACTGTCCCAGGAATGTGTTTTTTAACTAATGTACGGAGCAAGTTCACTGAATAGTTCTCTTGCTTTGTATCTTTTCGAAGAAAAGACTACCTCAATAGGTCTTTAAATATTATTATTGCAGGTTTCAGATTTGAATTTAATTCTGTCATAATGAAGGCAGCAGAGACTTGCCTGAAATTATAACAGATCTGCAAGTAACACCCCATCTGCTACGCTGTCATGTAGAATGTTATTCCTCCAAGTCAAACTTCCAAGATGAAATAACCTTGGGATGCAAAGATAATTCAAGTATCCTTAGCTAGAGTTTTTGAGATAAAGAAGAAATTTGAAGTAAATTGACAGACATTGAGGGCTTGATGGGAGACAGAAAAGCATTCTTAGCCATTTAGTTTCTCTGTAATATATGCACTGGGATTTCAATGGGGTCTTGCAGATGTTGAAGCTACAGGTTAATTTGCTTTGTTTTTCATTCATTTGGCTTACACAAGGCTTTCTGCAGACTTCTACTAAGTACAGCTTGCTGAGATCACCCAGGTTTTTGGTCATCTTTCAATGATGGTAGCATTGAACAAACATTTTTCTTCCTCCTTCCTACAGGGATGAAAACAAGGCCAATCCTCAAGAGGAGGAGAGGCTGGCAAAGCTCACATGAATGTTCCGTTGGCTTCCAAGAAGTCAGGATGTAATCAACTGAATGAATGTTTCTTGTTAAATATATATAAATAAAAATAATGTAGGCTGTGAGCTTTCTACTGACCACATGCTGACATTCTTTATTCTTGAAGTTTCACCAAAAACCAACAGGATACTCACTCAAGGAAATCTTTTCTTAAACTTCAAAGAAATTTATTTTATTCAGTTTGGTTATTTAAATGAACATGAAATTTCTCCAGTCAGGTTTCTGTTTAAGGAAATTATTCATGAAAATGTTGAAGTACAAAAAATGCAGCCTCTTGAAGAGGTTACTATCTATTCTTCATGTTCAGTCAATTGAATTAAATCCCACAGAAATTCAAGGATGCTGCAGACCTGAATCTGAATACCTCAGTGGAAAAACTGAATTCAGCTTTAATTTTCATCAAGTACAGCAGTAAGGGGTATTACCATATACTGCTAAATGTATAAATTCTGAATTTAAAGTAGTGCCCTAATGGGGATTTAAATTCCAGTAAGGTGAGGGAAGAACAAGTGAGGAGATGAATACAGTACAGATTTTCTTCCTGGTAATGCCTTCAATTTTAAAAATACATTGTCTATTGTTATGAAAATTGGTCTCTGCTTTCTATATTTGATCCTTGAAAGTGTGGGGACTTTGTCAATAGCTTTTTAAAATGCTTTGAATTTTATATAAAAGAGATTCTGGCATTTACCAGCTAAGATGTGCAGCACTGGAGGTGTGAATCCAGTAATACTTTCTGAAATCAGTGGTTCCAACTGAAGTGCTTGGCATCTTCTCTGAGAAAGAGATTAAAGTCATTGCAAACTTTTCTGTTATGCATTGGCAGGAGTAATTGTTTTTAATGGGGAAATGCACAAGATGTGTACTGTACAGGAAACATTTGGTAGATGTGGTAGATGTATATGTCTACAGATGTGAATGCTGAGTTCCACTAGAGAAAACACTGTGGCCTTTTACTTTTTCCAGTTAGCATTTTTGTCATGCCACTCTGGATTCTGCAAATATGAACACAAGTTATTAGTGTTACACTTAGTTTGATTCACCATTTAGTGAACAACCCCTCTAGAATCTTATCTTTATTGAAGGAAATAAAAACAAATTACAATGTTTTCAAGATGTGCTAAAATCCTTTTGTGGTGCTAAATCTATTTCCTGGAACCAGGTCAGGAAGTTTTGATTGGTGGTAAATGATGCAATTTCATGACTGTTATTTCTACATACCTTTGGGAGCCTGCATGGGGTTTAATTGCTTTTCCTAGGGTTATAATTGATGACTGGTTACAAACGGCCTTTAGACAGCAGGAAGGAGAAAAATAAAGTCTTCCCTCTTTTATGTAGAATTATATTGAATCTGTCAAGGTGCAAATACACTTCTTTTACAGAGGCTGTCTCTCTGAAAAATATTCTTGTGCCATCAGTAAGCACTTCTGGTTAAAATATTTTAATCTCTTGCTCCCTACTTGCTTGTTTATATTCACTTACTGTATATTGTCTGTTTTCAATTATAAAGCTTTTGAAACAGAAGCCATACTCTAGTTCTAGAGTCACAGGGACGTTAAGAGTTAGTCCCACTGTGAAGTATTTAAACAGTAACACAGGACATATTCTGATTTCTTTCAAAATGTGATGGTTCTCATTGGTGTGGCTTGTAAGTTCTTTAACACGTGAACTTTGCAGGATGTGGAAATGCTCATGGTTTTATGGTGACATGGCTTAGTGGGCATGGAGGTGATGGGCTACAATCAGTTCTACTTGATTGTAGAGGTCTTTTTCTAGCCTTAATGACTTTATGATTATCATATGGATTGAAACATTGCTTGGAATAAAATTTGTGATTTTATTTATGTAAAACTTGTATTTAATATCTTAGTCTTTGAATTGAAAGAGTGAAACACACAAACCAAAATACTTTCATTATCAAGGAGGGAAATTAATGTTGGGGCATGATTGAGCAGTGGTAATTGCCCATCTGTGTGCTAGTGTGAGTCTTGGTCTCCCTGTCAAAAATTTAATTGTCTCAATTGTTAATACTGAGATGCAAGAAGTCCTGTAAGCAGCAGGGGAACATGGAAATACTGTTATTTGTTTGGGTAACAATGGCTTACATGTAGAGGATGTCAAGGGGATTCAGGGCTATCTGTCAGAGAGCTGTGAAGGCACTGTCAGAGACTTAGGGTGGGCTGTGAAATCAGTGCCTCTCTAATCTGCTCACTTCTTAGAAGGGTTATTGATACTGCATTCCTACTCTTGGGATTTGAATTTGGACATTTTGCACAAAAGCAGGTAGGTGACTTTCCATGCTGCAGAGTGCTGGTAGCATTTCATCAGTGCCTTCTTCCTGAAGGGACACCTCAACTGCTCAAAATGCAATTTTCTTTTTGTCTTTTTTTTCCACTTCCTTAAAACTACCTTGGTTATCTTGGACACTACAAAACCAAGAGAGCAGGAGATAACTGCTTAGGGCCAGAACCAACAGGGAAATATCTGTCTCCAACTATGTTGTAGTTTGGTGCAACAGACCCAGGGCTGTAGTAATTCAGCTGCTGCAGAAGTGGTCTCATTCTTGAAAATGCTGATTGAAACAAAATGCATTTTCCCTCTGAGCCTGAGTTTAAGCTTTATATACATTGAAGGTATACATTACCTTTATCATTGTTCATCATTTTTGTTCATGAACTGAACAGTGGGGGGAAGAAGTCCATATCATATCTCAAGTTTTTTTCTCCTTAAAAGAAGCAGGATGCAAAATGCCATTTCCTCAGACACTGAGCTACAAAGCGTTTACATAAAGCTGTTATGCTGTGTTTGTTCCAGTTTTTCATTACATATTATGAAAAAATAAAGACAGAAAAAATACATTAGGTCAGCTCTCTCCAGAATCAAAATCCTGGCTTAAAATCAGCACTTCAAAGAAACTAAAGTCATTCACTTTCTCATTATTTTCTGGTTTTGTAGGTGAGTTCTCATCCTGTGAGGGTTTGCTTCTATGATGTTTTAACTGAACCCTGGGCTTTAGGCTCTTAAGGTGCTGTGGTGTTTTCTTTCTGACCAACAAGAAAGCTTTCAAATTAAGCTGTAGTTCTTTGGTAGGTCAGCATGACCTTCATAGTTTTGCATTATGCAGTCTGTGAGATTGTAAGCTGCTGTTTACTAATGCATCTACAGTCATAAAAATGAAGATGTGCGTTAAACTACAATGCTTGAAAAACAGTAGTAATGAACATGATTTTCATGCTAGGCCATAATGTAAACCCTGGCAAAGTATTTGGGGTAGTAAAATAAATGTCTTGGCACTGGAAAGAAGTCTTGGTGAAAGTTTAGGAAGCAAAATCTTTGAGATGTGACCCTGCTTTTAGTAGTGTTGGAGAGGGGCGGGAATTCCCTTATCCACTCTTCTGCAAGCAGTGAGATCATGGCCCCTAGCTCCATCTCTAGAGGAGCCATGCTGAAAGTGTGCCAGATGCAGAGAACAGCAGGTCCAAGAAGACTGTTCGGTGGGTCCAAAAACCGGATTATTTTCCACATCCTGTTTTGAAAAGAACCAAACTGTCCTCTATTTTATTTCTAATAAAGCCTAGAAGAAAGCGGACGGTTCATGTTTGGACAATTGTGTGTAGACTATGATTCTCTTGAGAGATTAGAAGTTTTAGAGAAAAAAGTGTCTTTTGGGCAGCTCCGGTGCCGAAGGGAAGCTCTATGAAAATCCTAATTTTGGTTGAACTTGGAAGAGTCTATAGTAATCTAAAACCGTGGAGGATAGGACGGAACAAAAGAAAAGTGCTGTTGTTAAATTCCCCTGAAATGCCTTCTCAGCAATTGTTTCATCACTGCTGGAGGTGAAATGTTCTGCAGGAAGCAAGGCTGGACTGTCTCTACAGCTTATGATGGCCTAACAACCCATAGGAACGAGGAAAAATGGAAATGGAGTTGTGGTGAGAGAGGACTAGGATGCTGGCTCCACGCTGTTCTTGCCCAGGCTGCATGGGCATAAGATTGTGCTTTGAATTATGTGATATTTATTTGCATTTTTATTTGTCAGCACATGGATTTTAATTACTTCCAATAAAGAGAGACAACGTAATGGTGTTTATAGCTATTTCATACTGCACTCATCTTTCAGGGTGCTGACAGATAACAGATGTGATTTTGATGTTTCAGTGGGAGATGACAGCATGTCCCCCAGTAAAGCCAAGGACTGCTCAGAGCAGTTGCAACTTTCACAGCTCTCTCTCTGCCTTCCAACGAGCAAACTTTTACAGGAGTGAGATGCAATTTTCATTTTGGTTTTATACTAAGTCCTACTTCCAAGCCAGAGGCAATTCAGTGGTCTTGGAATGAAAAAGATTCCCAGAAGACAGAGGAGGAAAAGGAGTTCTGGAGGAGGATAACTCCCCAGGCATAAAGGGTGGTTTAGCCAATGAATGTTATAAGGAGCTGTTAAAAACAAACAAAAAACCAAGCAAAACCCTCTGCTGATAATTAAATGCAGCTTAAACTCCTGCAAACCTTGATCCAAATCCACCACTGGGCTCAGGCTCACATTACTGAACACTACATGATCTGCTGACGCTGAGATTGGCTGCTGCTCGTGGGCAACGACTGCAGGTGTGCCATGACAAGCACTCACTGGAAGCCCACCTCTCTAGCCTGATGCACTGCTGCTAGTTTGGCCAGATTTTCTGAAATGCATGCTAATGCATTTCCATGAGCAGTATGGCTGGCTGGAGTGCTATGCTGTGCCCTAGAAGCAGTCTTAATTTTACACAGTGGGTGGGGAGGCTTGGGCAGGGAAGTGTGCTGGCAGAGTTGCTTCAGGCTTAGACAACATTCATCTCACTCTTGTCTCCAACTTAAAAACAACCTAGAGGGGAAAAAAGGAAAGGGAAAACAATTCCTTTAGAGCTCTCTGTGATCTGCTCCTTGCACAGCCTGGCTAGGAAGGATAAGCTGTGCGTTAAAACCACATCAGTGCACCCCCAAGTAATGCTACAAGCATTGCATTTCCAGCCTGCTCTACATTCTCTCCAGGTTGGTATTGCTTTTCTCTTTAATTTTCTAAGAGGGTTTCAAGGTTAGATCCATAACATGCTCCTTCTCACCTTGGAATTTTCATCTTTTATGTGCAATGTCTCTGTTGATAGAAGCAAATAATGGTGGGTCACAACGACCAGAAAATATCTGTTTTAAGGCTTTAGGACTATTTCATAAATGGATAAGTTTAAGGTTAATTGCTTGAGAGATGAAGCTTCACAAGCTGTGGAATGAAAGCAAACAAGCTATGATGCCAAGCCCCTGCTTATGCTGAGAGACAGCTAAATGGTGAGGAATGTATGTGTGACTATAAGACCACCCATGTCAATACACAGGGTGAAAATGGGTTTTCTCTGAGAAGTAGTGTGCTGTTCTCAAGCTGTGAAAGCACGACAGACCATGGAAGCACTGTGCATTGCAGCAGTCCCGATTCCTCCTGAGCCAGAAGTGGACCATGGGGTGGGCAGCTTTGCTCTATGTGGCTCCTGCATTGGGAAGCATGGGATTTTCTTAGGCAACAGAAATAAGAAAGCTCTCTTCCTTTATTCAAATACACACTTTCAAAAAGAGTCCTGGGGGTGTTCTTTATGGGAGTATCTACTGGCTCTAAGTGTGAAAACATGTAAATGTGATGAACCCATCATGGAAAAAGAATAATTCTGTATCTACACGTTATTTCTAAATACTGTCTTATTCAGGAAATGTGAAATATTATCAAGAAGCTCACTAGGCAGGGCGTCAATGACTTAGTAAAGAAGATAAATAAACCACTGCCTGTTTATGGGCTGTATTTCAGTCCTGATTTAAAGTAATTGATTAAACATCTCAACCACGAAAACCAAAGAGCTTAATTGAAAAGGTAACAGCTCCAAAGTGAGGCCACGATCAGCAATCCTAACCCAGGAGAGGAAAGCGACCCGCCAAGGGCCGCGACTTCTCGCGAGAGAGGCTGCCGTGAAGCGAGCGTTGCCGAGGCAACACGTCCTCTCAAGAGGCCTCAGGGCAGCCCCGCCAGGCCGCGGGGAGGAGGGGTCATTGTTCGTGTAGCACGTGGGGCTGTTCAGACGCGGGAAAGTCGCGAGTCACGCGTGTACATAGCGAGGAGGCATCGGGCCGGTAAGTGTGCGGCAGCGGGTTAGGCTGGGTCCAGACCACACAAGCGCGGGTGTGTGTTTGTGTTCCAGAGCTGTTGCGGTCTATCTGAACACGTTCGCCGCCCGGTCACGTGACGAATGCACGACGAGGTTTGCTGTCTCGCTGTTCAGAGAGTGGTGAGGGGAAGAGTAGAGCCGGCAACAGGGCAGAGGAGAGTCACAACCCGCTAAGGCTGTCCTAGAGAGTGCTAATGAACTGCTGGTTTGCCACTGCTGCAGCCTGGTGGAAGGCTGCTGTTGTTTCTTTCAGGTAGGCAGTGATGGAAGAGGAGGAGATTCCCTAAGGGCTATGAAGGAGGACTCTAGAGTCTTGAGGTGACTGGTCAGGGGCTTTGGAGCACAAGTTGTGTTCTCTTCTATTCCTCCAGTTATAAGGAATGATGTGGCACTGAATGTGGTGGGCCAGCAAGTAGATTTTTTTTTTTTTGTAGAATTTTCAATCCTCGTCGAAGCACAGAAGGGAGTTAGCAGAACTACCACCTTAGACTTCGGGATGACAGGCTTTGGTCTCTTGGACTGTGGTTGAGAGAGTCCTTTGCAAGGTAGTCCCTTGATAGGCAACAGGACAAGGGTAAATGGCTTCAAGTTGTGCCAGGGGAGGTTTAGGTTAGATATCAGGAGAAACTTTACAGAAAGTGTCGTTACGCACTGGAATAGACAACCTGAGCAGGTGGTTGAGTCACCACCCCTGAATGTGTTTAAATCTGTTTAGATCTGGTGCTCAGGGATGTGATTTAGCGGTGCGCTGTAAGGGTGGTATGGTTTGGTTGCAGTTTCACTTGATGATCCTGAAGGTCTTTTCAAACCTGAGCAATTCTATGATTGTGTGAAAGCACTTTACAGAGAAGGAAATTTCCTGACACCTCTGTTAACTGCTGTCAGATATGTAAGGAGTAATTGTCTTGGGCTATTGAAGTGTATCTATTAACTTTTGTGAACCTATTTGCATAATTATTATGACTAGTATCAGTTGAAAATGCGGCCATTGGACTGCATTAGTTTGGTTTGAAGTCGACATCTGCTGTGAGCTGGGCAGAGGAGATAATGCTTGATCTTTCTGGAAAGGAGAGTTTTCCATCCAAAGTTCTGTTCCTTTTGTTTCAGGACAGGATTTGTAATGCTTATACCAACTCAAATATAGCTTTCTGGTATGGCTACATAGCAAGAAGGGTGAGAAATGGGGAAGTTATATTATTAAGCAAGCATAAAACAGTGAAGAAATGAGAAAGAAGTATTTTGATTGTTGTGAGTTAAAAGTTTATAAGCTATCTCATCTGCAATAGAAGCTATTTGTATACAGTGGTAGGGCAATGGCTGATAAGAACGAGAAGAAGGTAGCACCAAGCATTTCCATTTCTCTCTCTCTTTTTCTCCATACTAAGGAAAAAACAATGAATAACTGTGCATGTTTAACTCATTTTTTAATTTTTTTAATTGAAATATATCCTGTTTTTCAGTTAGTGAGATTTCCTAAGAAAAATCTCTAGATCTGCCCATGCTTTGAAAATGCCTTCTGGTAGTTTTGCAAATCTCCACATTCATTACGGAATTTGCTTAGAAAGCACTTGTCTAATTAACGATTTATTTTATCAATTGTGCTTTACAAGCCACTCGAGCTTTCCAAGTTTCACTTGAGCACTTGAATTTTTAGACTCGTGGGTTATTGCTTTGAGCACCAGGGATTGGAGTGGTAATCCTACCTTTAAATCTCATGGTACTTATATTCTCTCCTATTCTTTTATATTGTCAATAAGTGGTATTTTAATTCCTCTTTTGGATTAGCCCCTTCTTCTAAACTGGAGGCATCTCCCCTCATGGCTTCTTCTAAGATGTAAGACTTTGTAAGGAGTGTGTGCTGTAGACACCTTAATTTGCAAGCTCTCATTAGCAGTAACCACTGGAAGACCATTGATTCTCTTACTGCTTTGAAATATACAGAGTGCTCTATGCTTATAAATGGCTTTGAACAGAGAGACATGCATAATGTGAAGTTTTATAGTGACTGCTCAGCTGTATTTTAACAGTGTTGTTGAATGGCTTGTGCATGGTTCTGTGTGGAAGGCAGAGAACTTAGGGCTAAGTTGGATATAAAAACTCTTCATAAGACCATACAGGAGAAAGATGCATTATGCACTCAGTGAGCATGGATTTACTCACATTTTCTGTATCGTTTGTAAACACGGTTGCCCATAAGTGCATACCCTGTTATCAGGAATATAAATACTAAATTTACAGGGAAACTTTGGCCTGATTAATGGTGGAGATTGGAAGGAAAAGGGCTCTGAAGTGCTCTTAAAACAGCATGTTAATCTATCAGAAGTAATAATAAAACCTTTAAGCTAGTATACTGTAATTACAGTGGGAAGTAATTAGTGCATTTAAGGGCAGAAATAGCACTGTGCTTGAATGTAGCAGAGAGGCAACAGCGTAAAGTGGCATTTTGTGAGGCAAATGTATTGCAATGCACTTTGTCCATAGACATAATTACCTTCAGATGAAT
The DNA here is from genome assembly GCF_038088225.1 of Cyrtonyx montezumae. Classification (NCBI taxonomy): domain Eukaryota; kingdom Metazoa; phylum Chordata; class Aves; order Galliformes; family Odontophoridae; genus Cyrtonyx; species Cyrtonyx montezumae. The sequence goes on along the minus strand of NW_027071826.1, from coordinate 51,965,766 downwards.
TAAACTGTCCAGGTGTTGTTATTAAGGGGAGTGTTGAGATCTCAAAGGATGGGAAGTGTTTGACTATGAAATACATACAGCATACCTCAGGTGTGTGGTCTGAGTATCTTCCTTTCTGAATGTTTCTTTACTGGTTGCCTAAAGTAAAGCTGGAGCAGCAAAAATGAATACCATTTTGAGAACTTAAACTAATTACAGGTGATTTTTGTTACAGTATCAGTCAACAAGTGTGATCTCTGTAGGCAGTGATCACGGAAAGATTCTGCCCACAAGGAATGTAGGGGGTGATCACAGAAAAATTCCACCCTCAAGGGGTTGCCAATAGTAACCAGATAAGGGAGTAGTGCCAATTGTAACCAAATAAGGTAATAATGCCTGTAGCAGCTAGATAAGGAGGTAGTTACGCAAGCGCCTGAGGGGCGTAGACGAAACTATGGTAAACTATAAAAGTTGTTGTTACGAACAAATAAACGCCATTTTACCACCCACCACATTGGTGTGCACCGAGGTAAATGGACAGACCGATGAGTCCCTAACGATCACGAACACCTGAATGAAGCCGACGGCGGGTCCGAAAGGCTTCATCTGGTGACCCCGACGTGATTCGTTAGGGAATAGTGGTCAGCCACTGGCAGCGTGGCAATCCTGCTCTCATCCGTCTCCCTTGGGGAAGGAGGCGATGACCCTAGAAGAGGGGGCTGCGGCTTAGGAGAGTGGAAGCTGGGTGCGTCGGAGGTGCTCTGACTGCAGCAGAGTGTTTGACCACCGGCGACCCAGAACTTGGTGAAAGCCAAGTTGGCACTATCGGAAGGGGAGCCCGATAGTGGTGATCCGCGGGACCGAGGACGTCCGGCGATGATGGAAGCTGTCATAAAGGTGATTTCGTCCGCGTGTAAGACCTATTGCGGGAAAACTTCTCCTTGTGGGAAAACGTCTCCTTCTAAGAAGGAAATAGGGGCAATGTTGTCCCTTTTACAAAAGGAGGGACTGCTTACATCTCCCTCAGATTTGTATACCCCGGGGTCCTGGGATCTCATCACCGCAACGCTTTCTCAGCGGGCGATGGTGCTTGGGAAGTCAGGAGAGTTGAAAACCTGGGGATTAATCTTGAGAGCGCTTAAAGCAGCCCGGGAGGAACGGGATACATCTGAACAGGCGAAATTTTGGTTGGACTTGGGGGGCGGCGCGGCTTCTCCCACTTGCTCTACAGGAGGAAAATCCACTCAGATCTCGGAGGAGAAGAATGGATCGACTGTGCAGCACGAACAAAAAACGACCGTTGCTGTTGCAGATTGCGATTGCGCCGCTTCTGTCCCCTCCGCCCCTCCCCCGTATGTGGGGAGCGGCTTGTATCCTTCTTTGGAGGGGTTGGGAGGGGCGGAGAAGGAGGGTGTGGCTATGTTATCAGCGGGGCGGGACGGTGCGCCCCGATGGGTTGGACAGAGGGCGGAGTCAGGGTGCTCTGGCTCAGCCCTTGGGCTGGCCTTAACTGATTGGGCAAGGATTAGGGAGGAACTTACAACAGAGAGCTCATCCGTAGTGGCAATGCCTGTGGTGGTTAAACCTGAGGGATCGGCTTGGACTCCTCTGGAGCCGAAGTCGATAACGCGGTTGGCTGACACAGTTAGGACCAAAGGTTTGCGGTCTCCAATTGCCATGGCAGAGGTGGAAGCTCTTATGTCCTCCCCATTGTTGCCACACGACGTCACAAATCTTATGAGGATTATATTAGATCCTGCCCAATATACCCTATGGATGGATGCTTGGGACACTCAGCTGCAGGTGGTGGTAGCAGCGGCGACTCGAGATCCCAGGCACCCTGCTAATGGCCAGGGTCGAGGGGAGCGAACCAACTTAGACCGCTTAAAGGGCAGAGCGGATGGCATGATAGGGAACCCAGAGGGCCAGGCAGCTCTTTTGAGACCGGGGGAGTTAGTTGCTGTCACGGCATCGGCCCTCCAAGCACTCAGGGAGGTCGCTCGTTTAGCAGAGCCTACGGCCCCTTGGGCAAGTATTACACAGGGCCCATCCGAATCCTTTGTGGATTTTGCCAATCGCCTCATAAAAGCGGTTGAAGGGTCGGATCTCCCATCAGACGCACGGGCCCCTGTGATTATTGATTGCTTTAGGCAGAAAACACACTCAGACATTCAACAGCTTATAAGAGCAGCGCCTTCCACACTAACGACACCTGGAGAGATAATCAAATATGTTTTAGACAGACGGAAGATTACCCCACTCACAGACCAGGGAACAGCTCAAGCCTTGAAGGAGATCGAGAGACTGGCTTGCTGGTCCGTTAAGCAGGCCAATTTAACAACTTCACTCCTCAGCGATTTATTAACGGACGTCGCAAGCGTTAGGCATGCGGTCCTGCAGAACCGAGCAGCTATTGATTTCCTGCTTTTGGCTCATGGCCATGGCTGTGAGGATATCGCAGGAATGTGCTGTTTTAATCTTAGTGACCACAGTGAATCCATACATAAGAAGTTGCAGCTTATGAAGGAACACGTCAACAAAATCAGCGTGGAAGAGGACCCAATTGGAGATTGGCTGCGTGGACTGTTCGGAGACATTGGGGGATGGACTGTGCATTTACTGAAGGGTCTGCTTTTGGGACTTATAATTATGTTGCTTCTGCTAGTATGTTTGCCTTGCTTCTTGCAAATTCTGTTAGGTTGCGCGCAACGGATGATTGATCGTACAATCAATTATCACATAGAGTATAGAAAGATGCAGAATAGCTTGTAAAGGAACGCGTAATAGGGTTGTAGAGGCTAGGCTATTTAGCGTATCGGGATGTAACGGGTTAAGGCTTGCCGGAGAGGACAATAGCATGTATAGGCGTAAAGCGGGGATTTCGGGATGTACGCGAGTAGAGTCCTCTCTGATTACAGTAGGGAAATTAATGCATCGGGAGGGGGAAATGTAGGCAGTGATCACGGAAAGATTCTGCCCACAAGGAATGTAGGGGGTGATCACAGAAAAATTCCACCCTCAAGGGGTTGCCAATAGTAACCAGATAAGGGAGTAGTGCCAATTGTAACCAAATAAGGTAATAATGCCTGTAGCAGCTAGATAAGGAGGTAGTTACGCAAGCGCCTGAGGGGCGTAGACGAAACTATGGTAAACTATAAAAGTTGTTGTTACGAACAAATAAACGCCATTTTACCACCCACCACATTGGTGTGCACCGAGGTAAATGGACAGACCGATGAGTCCCTAACGATCACGAACACCTGAATGAAGCCGACGGCGGGTCCGAAAGGCTTCAGATCTCTACTGGAGTTACAGGAGAAAATGAAATCTAAAGTTCTTTTAAGGTCTGTCTTGAACTATTTAGGGGCGAAATACTGTTCATTATGCATAAGGGCTTAATGTTGGTTGTTCAGAGAGGGAATGTTTTTTTAGCTTGTGTATTAGGAAAGATATCTCAGGAAGAGTGATGATGCATTGGCACAGTCTGCCCAGGGAGGTGATGGAGTCACTGTCCTTGGAGGTGTTCTAAAACTGTGGAGATGTGACACTGAGGGAGGGATGTGGCTGTTGGGGATGGACTGGGTGACCTTAGTGGTCTTTTGCAACCTTAATGATGCTATAATATCGAGCATTAATGCAGTAAAAGCACCCTCTCACAAGGGCTGGGGCATGCTGAGGTACAACCATTGGATGGGTTGCAGGCCACTGCAGTGCTCCTCTTAGGTCAGATTCAGGTCATCTGTGCATATATCAGCAAGTAGGCAGGATCAAAAGGAGCTGATTGGCAGTGAAAGGTGCTCACCTGTGTTGTGATGATTTTCATCACTCAAGTGATGCCTGTGGGCATGCTAGGTATGAATGGAGTACACTTTCAAATTCAGTTTCATCCGAAGGAAATCCAATCTGCATGCCTTGAAACTGAGTTGTAGATTAAATCACAGCCAAGGAAGAGGGTAAATTTGAGAGATTTGCTTTCGTATGCGCTTCTGATCCAAGATGCAGTGCTGATGTAAGTGTATTTATGATGTTCATGTTACTATTTCTGCTGAGAATGGGATGAAATTTCCTGTGTGCAATGTATGAAGATCAGAATAAAGTGTGCTGCTTGGTTAGTCACAAGGGGAGCTGTTTTTTTAAAGAAGAAAGCAAACCCAGCTGAGTCATCACCTCTGGGAACTGAAGGGTTAGTGAAGCAGAAGCAAAGGAGTAATGTGCAAGATTAATGGAGCCCATTGCTGTGCATCACTTTCTGATTTTGCCTTGTCGGCAAGTCCTGTAGGGTTCTGTGGTCATACTTAGTTTGAGCTTTTAAAAACAGGAGGGAATCTGAATTCGTACTTCCACTGACAAACTTACTGTACCATGATACTCCAAAGCAATGAAGACAGAAGAGAGCTTTGATCTGCTTTTTGGCTACTGATCAAACAAGAACGTGTTCACTTATAAGGTTTTTTTATAGGATTCTTAAAGTAGAGTGCACAAAAATAATAATTTTCCTGCTAGATCCTTGTGTGAGATATCTATTGCCTGTGTCAGACATGAATGCTTATTTTTTGTAAAAGTGCTCAACAGAATGAAGCTCTGAGGATACTTGCTGGGCTTTTCCTAGGTGTTACTTTTCTATTTAGCAAATTTTTAGAGCTGATCTGGCGATAACCGTACTGTAATGCTTTCACTGTAACAGTTCGTATAGGGATTGCCTGATGAAGCCGATGACAAACCTTCTTTTGTCCACAGCTACAGTAAATAAGTGAATATTTCAGCTTTGTTCCACACTGATCCATGCTCCAGCACTTGGGTTCCCACCCTTCATCATGCAGTTGCTTGAGATGTTGTCAAAGAGAGCAGAGCTAAAATGTGAAATGAAGGACTATCTGGTAGGATAACTGTGAAGCTGATTTCATGGTAAAGAGTGAAAGATGAGAGACTTGGTAAGGCTGGTTGTTTTTCTTCTTTTCTGTCTGGCATAGGAGTTGCAGTGTAAGGCTGTTTTCTTTGCAACTCATTCTTAGGGCATTATCAAGTTTTACTTTACCCCAGTGAAAATCCTATTTAAAGTTCTGGACATGTTTCCATAAAATATGAGCAGACATCTCTTAGTACTCAGATTGAAGGTGGAAGAAAGTTTCCTATTTCTTTTTTGATTCCTCGAATATTTTTAATGTAGTATCAGCACACAAATGTTTCAGAATTTTCCTCCTTGTCGATGTTGCTCTCATATAGCATAGAGGTCGCTTATCTATTTTCTGATTGCAGTCCTTTTCTATGGAAACTTTTTCTCTTTGACTGTTAAGAACAAAGCAATAAAAAATGAAAGCTTAAAGATCTTCCCAAGCTGTGTGTAAAGCAAATGGGGTTTGTGAATGCTGAGCTGGCATCCCTTTCCACTGTGCTTCCGAATGAGATATAAAACTGAGGTCTTGACCACTTGCAGTCCTTCAACAGCTCCCATGGTGCTGTTTTTTCAAGAGTAGAGGTGAAAGCTGCAATGTCATGGCTTAATTTCAATCGGATAATTACATTCTGCCTGCTTAGGAATTCCTCACTGTCTTCTGTTTGAAAATATATTCTTCATTTTTTCTCCTAAATGGTTCTGTTGAGCCTTGCTGAAAGGCTTTTGCCCCTTGGCCCAATAGAAACGCTTATCCACAGACATTTCTCTACTGAGGGAAGCAATCCTTACATATCTAATTTGCAATAAAATTTCCTAAAGCTTCTCAAATGCCAGAAGAATGGCAGAAATAGAGCAGATGGTGTCTGCTTCTTATGGGCTGCACAGGGCACCTCATTGTTACGTGGTTTGGAAGAGGGATTAGACGAGTAAGCATGGACGATGAAACACATTTGTTGGGGGAAAACAAGTGCTCCTAGAGTTTTGTCAAGCTTGTGGGTGGCATTTGTAGCCCAGGTGTGTGCAACTCATAGTATAAACTGTTTTAAGATGCAAACCTGTTGTGCCCAAGGGGCACTGAAGTGTTTTTAAGTGTGGCTGAGCTATGTGAAAAAGATGCTTTGTGAGCTGAGCAGCTAAATGTTGGGGATTCAGTGCAGTATTTGCTTCTGCCTGGACAGGGAAGTAACTTGTTGAAGGTTAGGCATGCCATATAGGTGCTTTCCATTATCCTGTGTCAAGTTTGGCTCTGTTGGGACCAAAAGCATTTAAAGGCTAGAAGTCTCCCAACAAAAATACCTAGTGTGTGGTTCTCATCATGCTGAACCATTCCTAAAAACATAGGCTAGAAAAGGGAAGGAAAGAAGAAATGTTTCTTAATACCCAACCTGCACCTCCCCTGGTACTACTTAAGGCCGTTCAGTGGACACAAATTATTCCTAATCCATGATCATCCATACTGCTTTTCTCTGATAATTTTCAAGATCTGCTCTATTATTTTTGAGATAGGAGAACCAAACCATGTTATCCCAAGTCCCGTGTGAATGTGTTGTTTTGTTTTTCTTTCCATATAACTCCAGTGATCTGATTTTCTCTATGAATGCTGTTGAGCACTGTGTTGATGTTTCCTGGGGTTGTTTAGCATAATCCCAGGATTGTCTTCTTGCTGAAGGTTAACCTAAAACCCATCACTTTATTTCTGAAGTGAGGATAGCTTTTCTACTACCTGTTTTGCGTTATTCGACATTGAATTTTATCTGCTTTTTGTGTCATAAGGTCATTCTAGAATTCTTATTGGTCCCCTCTCATCTTTTCTACCCTTAGTAGCATTTTACCATCAACAAAATTTTGCCACCTTGCCATTCAGTTCATTTCTATGGCACTGCAGTCATTAAATACCAGAAGTCTCAATGAAAGACAGTGTGAAACTCTGCTGGGGATCACTCTACACTGAGAAAATGACCTATTCTTATCTTCCTAATTGTTTATGTTTCCTTTTATTTATGTATTTTTAATTTATTTATTTATTATTTTAATGTAGCAGTTGCTTCAGTATCTTCAGAGCTTACAAGGAGTTTGGGTGGGAGAAATTTGCAAGTGTGAACAGGATGTCAACTGGATCTGATCGTGCAACAGACCTTGAGTTCCAAGTGAAAATCCAGAGGAACCCCCAAGCAAGTTTATCAGTTGCACTGACTTATCTCCTGACCAAACAAGCTCTGAGCATCATGGTGATGAGTGCATGGAACCTCTTTTAAATGCAGTGAGATGGTACTTTGTGTGAGACACTGAGCCCAGCTGTGTGGTGGCCATGACTCCACTGAACAGGGCTGATGTGGAAGCATGAGGGCCACCAGTTGTCACCATTTTTTTTTCGTAGAGGGGGAACAGCAAAGGTGTCTTTCCAGAAATCAAGGTTCAAGTATGAGCACACAAACTGGTCATTTAAGTGCTCTCTAAATTAAGACATCTTTTGAACTTGGGAATACAAGTCTTGGTGAGATACACTGTATGTATTCGAGGGGGAATTCCTGGGAATGAGAAATATTTTTTGGCTTGCTGTACATGATACCAGGAGACCTATGTATTTCTGGGGACCCTTTTCAATTCCAACTGCATGACTGGGCCCAATTCCAACTGGGGGGCCCAGGTGTTGGGTTAGGGTGGTGTGGGGTAAATAACACCAAAGGATGGTACTTCACAAAGAAATAGTAGAGATGATAGTATATTTTGAGTAGTTCTTTATAGATAAGATACAAATAATAAAAAAGAGAAGATGGCTCACCTTCAGGATGTCAAGGCTCACAGGGGACTCCATGTGGGAGGAACCTCCAAGAAGAGATCCTTCCCTGGTGGTGGTCAGCCCTTAAATGGGGTTTGGGAGAGGTGGAGCCAGGCTCCACCCCTTCCAATCACACAGGTATATCACCTTCACCTGTGCCCCCATGGCTGACTCAGTGCTCACCTTAGGTGACCAATCAGTGGTTCAGACTGTGATTCAGCAGTTCCCATACACTCCACCCCTTCACAACGTGAACCACTGATCAAGTAACCATAAGGTGAGCTCCCCTTGATACAGAGACCCAATACATCATGACACTTACATAATTGCCCGTCGCAACACATGTTGATATAATCCAAGATGAGCGATGATTGGCATATCAGTCGAACTCTTCTTTGGGCCAGTGCTCAGTGGTATCTACTGGAAGCATGCAATCACACAGTGCAGGTCCATCTTATGTGTCATCAGTCCCGGTTAGACCATCACCAGATGCTGCACATGGTCTTATGGCAACTCTGGAACACTGTAGCATTGTTTGGTTCCTTCTGGTGACTCAGACTTATGAGGAGTAATATAAGTGTTTTAGAGGTACCAAGAGGGGAAGATCCGCTCTCCAGGGTAAGATACAGGCTGTATTCCTGTCTTGGGTTAACACTTCAGCTTGTACAGGGGCATGCCCTGGCCGCCTGTAAAAAACCCTTTGACTCTATAGTCGTACAGCCACAGACATCATCAGGCACCAGAGGGGGTGTCCTGATCTGCCACAGAGACATGATAGGGGTCCCCTTAGCAATAAAGGCTGGAGTGTTAACCATTATTTCAATAGGCCATGTACCAATTACCGGAGGGGCTACAGAACCCCCCACCTCCAATAATCTCCCCCAAGGTGCAAGTAGGCCGCACCATCGTGGTCCTACCTGCACCTTCCAGGGCCATTTTATTTTATTGGTACCTGGTTTTAGGTCCTCAGGGGCAGGGAGCAGAAGATTGTTTTCACGGCCAATCTGAGGCCTCACCTCATTATCGGTACTCGTAATTTGGATCCTAAGTGAGGAGGCCCATGTTGTCTGTAACATTTTCAAGGCACTGGGTCTGCCATCTCTAGGTCTTTCATTCAGGTCCCACAGGGTCTCATGGAGTCTCTTTGTCCACCCCTGAAGGGACTGAGAGTCTGTCTTCAGGGCAGCCTTGAGAATACCATTGTAATGTTCGATAAGGCCTGCCCCCGTTGGATTATATGGCAGGTGGAATCGCCACTCAATGTTATTTTCTTCTGCCCAGTGTTATATCACTGCACCCGTGAAATTACTTCCTTGGTCACTCTCAATGACTTGCGGTGTCCTGTAGGCAGCCATCAACCTTGTGAGTGCCTTTGTAGTGTATGCCTGGTTGGCTTTTGGTACTGGATAGGCCTGCATTAGCTCACTCACGGTGCTGACACAGGTTAGGGCATATCTCGCCCCCTCAGACCGAGGGTGGGGCCAATATAATCAACCTGCCACCTCTGTAGAGGATCGTGTCCTCTAGCAAGATGGGCTGTAGTTTCAGGCAACGACCTCGGTCTTATCTTAGAGCAGGCGTCACAGTCTCGGCATGCTTGAGCGATGTCCAATAGTTGTACAGGCAGTCCCCACGCTCTAGCGGCTGCCCACATGGTCTTCTGCCCAGCATGCCGCAGCTTTTGATGTAGCCAGTAAGCGATATTCTCAGAGGGCGAGTTCTCAACCCATCTAACTTGGGCCAGTGTGTCGGCTTTATCATTTCCTGGTGACTGTAGGGGTAGATGACCAGAAACATGGTAGACACATACAGTTCTGTGTTTGACTGCATTCCATATGTCAAACCACATATCTTTGCCCCAGATCGGTCGGGAGTGGATAGTCCAATCCTGGGTGGCCCACTGTGCGATCCAAAGAGTGAGCCCCCGATACACAGCTCAACTATCTGTGCAAATATTCAGGATACCATCACCAGGTTCTTTGCTTATAACCATCCACACCACCCGCAGCTCTGCCCACTGGCTGCTTTGACCATCCCCCTCTTCAAACCATATTGTGACTGTGGCAGGATGGTACGCTACTGCTCTCCACTTACTTGGGTTGCCCTTGCTGGACCCATCCGTGTACCAGGCATCTTCAGGGATAGGATATTTTCCTTCCTGGACGGGACTCTTCCGTGGTGGAGCAACCAAAATTTGTTTCGGTGCATCACTATGATATGTTACTGGGCCAAGAATCTTCTGGAGCTCTTCTTTCAACGGTGAGGAAGACAGACTATTCCTCTGACTGAGATAGGTGACCCATCGTGCCACCATCTGCGCCTGGGCCACCCCCGTCTTAGGAAGGTGGGTCAGATCTCTTACCCACCCCTGGATTGGCAACGTAGTCTTGACTATAACTTCATCCGTTTGGGTTATTGGCTCTACCGCTTGTAATGCGGAATAGGCAGCCAATAACTGTTTTTCAGTCATACTATATCTTTCCTCTGCTCCATGCCACACCCGAGACCAAAATCCAATGGGGGTCCAAACAGAACTCTGACGTTGCCACAGGCCCCAGCCAAAGCCATCTTGAGTTACGTGGACATCTAGCTCAGCTGGGAGGGTAGGATCAAATATACCCAATGCCTGGGCTTGTTTAACCGCCTGTTTCGCCTGTTGGAAAGCATCCTGTTCTGTTCTCTCCCAGTCCCATAATTGTCCCTTTTTGGTAAGTCTATATAAAGGTCTCAGCAGCTGCGCCAAATGAGGTATAAAGGAACGCCAATATCCCAATATACCTAGGAATTCCTGCAGCTGCTTTGGTGTTGTAGGGACTGGAAATGCCTGAACCTTATCTACGATGGCATCAGGTAACACTTTGGTCTTTCCTGACCATTCTACCCCTAGAAATTTTACGGACAGTCCTGGACCTTGCACTTTTTGAGGATTGATAGCCCATCCTCTTTCACTTAGGTAGGCAGTTAATGAATCTGCTGCCTCCCCTACTGCTTCCAGTGAGTCGGATGTTAACAGGAGGTCATCAATATAGTGGTATAGGTTCACATTGTTTGGTTTTCTCCAATCAGCCAGGTCACGTGCCACCAAATTATGACAGTATGTTGGTGAGTGCACGTACCCCTGTGGCAAGACCTGAAAGGTCCACTGCCTGCCTCCCCACGTAAATGCAAATTGATCTTGTGATTCTTTAGCAATAAGTATCCTAAAAAATGCATTTGCTAAATCCAGGACACAATGGTAGGTTTTATTTTTCCTACTAAGAGTGTCCATTAAGGAGGCAATATTGGGTACGGCCGCATGGATGGGCAGCGTGACCTTATTTAGCTCCCTATAATCCACCGTCATTCTCCATGTTCCATCCAACTTCCGTACTGGCCATATGGGGGAATTATATGGGCTGTGTGCAGGTCTGATAATACCTACTTTCTCTAATTCCTGCACCATCTTTGATATTTTTTCTTGCCCCCCCCAGGAGTCTGTACTGTCTTATATTAGTAATCCGGTGTGGTTTTGGCAAACAAATGGGCTCATGTTTGGCATGGCCCCTCAATGTTGTCTGTATTGCCCGGATACTAATGTACCTCTGCTGTAGTTTGAACTCTCCCACAGTTGTCTGGAGAGCCAGACCCCATAGAATGTCTATGCCCAGGATATATTCTGTAATTTGGGCAATCGACACCTTATACTCCTGGGGCGGGAGACGCCCAACCCCCAATTTCAACCACGTTTGGGTGACTAGAATAGTCTGTCCCCAAACCCACCAATCACCACTCTATTACCCTTAAATTTTGTTGGGTCTCCATATATAATTGACATTCCTGCACCAGTATCCACTAGAGCCATCACCTTTTGCACATTTGTCCTAGGCCAAAATATTGTTAATTCTACATAGGGCCTCCAGTCACATCTGGAGGCGCTAGGGGGACCAGTGTTTTTCATTCATCCATGAACTTTGCCAGATCCAAATCTTTTGCCACAGGTGGCTCAGGCACTGTAGCCCGTGACACCTGTGGATGTTTTTTCCTTCTGTTTGGTATTATAAAGCCAGCCAGATTCCAGGTTGTTGTTGGTGTTTCTTGTATAATTCGTACTCCCGATTTTCTGGGAGCACTCTGAAATTTTTGATCATTTTTAAGCTGTTTCCACAGCTGTAACAAAACATGGCTGGGTTGCCCATCAATTTTGGTAAAAGCAACCTCAGCCCATATGAGGTCATTGAACATAGTCTTCTGGGATACCCGTACGGGGCCTGATCATGGTATCCGTGGAGCAGGCTTTTTAGTTTTAATAGGGAAGGCCTCAGCGTCTTCCACTACACGAACATTGCGCCTGGTTCTTACACGCTCCGTCTCCCCTAAGTCTGCCACTAACTGGGCTGCCTGCTGTATGATGGCCTCTGATGCCACCAACGGATTTAATATGGAAACTAGCATCCCATATAGGTGGGAGGGGGCCTGCTGCAGTATCAGATCTCTCATGCCTGCTGTAAATTTCTCTGTATCGGGGCTTTCAAAAGTGTCTGCGTACATAGCCTCCCTCATACCTAGTTCTCTGATGTATGTCTGGAGGTCCTCCATAGAGGACCACAAACCAGTATTGAAAGGAATATCGATTTTATTAGGCCATGTTAGGCGGCACGCTGCCATCAACCAATCTATAATAGAATGGTTTTCATCATTGTAGTGGACGGCTGCATATAACCTTTGTCTCAAGGCTGGGTTTATTGTTATGGATGCTAATTTTGACATCTCTGTCCCATTCACTAAAACACTTTCAGCTCCTGCATCCCATAACCTTAGGAGCCATGATGGTATGCTTTCCCTTGTTTTTTGATGGAACCATTGTACTAGGTCCATCAACTCATTAGCTCTGTATATGGACGAGCGGTCACACGGAGGCAGGTTTCTGCAGGGGGCCATTGGTCAGGAGGCACCCCTGCTGGTCTATCTCATATCTTTTTTGTTTTTTGCATTATAATAGGCCGAATCTCGAATGGGTCCATCATAGATGGAGTTTTTTTTTCCTGCCTTAGAGATCTTGTTCCCTGTCATATCTAAGTCTGCATCCTCTGATTTTTAGATGTCCTCTACTGATATACTCCGTATTTGTCTTGTGGGGACATTTAGGCCAGGCTTTTTGGTTGTTAATGTACCCAGCTGTTGCTCAAGTTTCTCAATACGCTCTCTTAATAATTGGTTTTCAGTTTCCATGTTAACATGTTGTAAAAGACTAATATCTTATACCATTGCCTCAAAGGTTGCTGATGAACATGTCTGAACATGTCCAAGCTTGTCCTGGGCAAGGGTTATGAAATCCCTTGTCTATGGGACAGGCTGATGGGCATGTCCTGGGGCAGCCTAAGCTGCAGCTCAGTGGCCATTGAACACTCTTTTGTGGAACTCACCTCCAGGGGAAGATAACCATCTCAGGCGATACCTGCCTGATGCCCAAGCAGGAGGGGTTCATCACGTAGACTGGAGAAATCCGGGAGATAAATAGAGGGGTCCTGCAGCCAAGAAGTTGGAGGGTTTTCTCTGGAGTGGCTTCCTCTTGGAGAAGCTTTCTCTTAGTAGAGACCTCCTGAGCTGATCACTGCTTGCTGCTTCCTGGAGAGGCCTTCTCTTTGGAGAGACCTCATGAGCTGATCACTGTTCGCTGCTGCCCCTCCAGGGGTTGACCCCTCGCCGCTTCTCCTGTGCTGACCCGGTGCTGCTTCTCCAGGACAGTTGCTTGCTGCTCAAGGCTGCCCATTGCTGCTGCTGTTCTCCTTGCTTCTGTCACCCCTGCTCTTCTGCTTCGGACCGTCAGAGCCGCTTGCAATCAGACCGCCCCTGGGATCCTGGCTGGTGACTATCCCTGCTTTGTACAAACCCTTGTTTCCTTCCTATCTTTCCTATTGCTCGCCTTCCCTTCCCCATCACCCTAACAGTGTCCGCTTTCCCCATCTCCCTGGTTTATAGTGGTAATAAACTGGTCAGACAAACATCTGAACCATTGTTTCTTAATCTTACGCTGGGTATACACAATCTAAGAACCTTCATCGCCCTCCTTTATATTGGAGCATTACACATGTGCAGTATCTAATTTAAGTAAGGCCGTTACTAAAGGCCAGGCTACTGCAGAGGCAGCTAGCCACCGCTCCTGGTTAATGAGTATGTCCTTATCTAATCCTAGAAAGTAGTCAGTCAAATAAGCTGGGGAGAGAGACGCAGTCCCTGGAACCCACATGGGTCCCCATTTCTCAATAATGGATGCCAACCCATAGTAGGGTGACCCCATGAACCCTGGAATTAGACCAGGGATTGTCTGGTCTAGTGGGGTAACGTTCTCCCCCCGACCCATTTAAGCATATTCCAAATAAAGGACATATTTAGTAAGTATGGATTATTATCACTAGAGCTGCCTAGCTCGCCAAGTGTGGGGTAAATAACTCCCAAGGAGGGTACTCGGCAACAAAACAGTATAGATGATAGTATATTTTGAGTAGTTCTATATAGACAGTATACAAATAATACAAAAGAAAGGATGGCTCACCTTCAGGATGACAAGGCTCACAGGGGACCCCACGTGGGAGGAACCTCCAAGAAGAGATCCTTCCCTGGTGGTGGTCACAGCTCTTAAATGGGGTTTGGGAGAGGTGGAGCCAGGCTCCACCCCTTCCAATCACACAGATTGAATATCACCTTCACCTGTGTCCCCATGGCTGAATTGGTGCTCACCTCAGGTGACCAATCAGTGGTTCAGGTTGTGATTCAGCAGTTCCCATACAGGTGGAAACAGGACGAGCTACGTACCCTCAAGGGCCTTCCAACAATGCAGAAATGAGTCAGTCTGTTACGAGACAGTGTGCCTACAGGGTCTTTTGTGAGAACCTCTTCAGTTTTTTGGACTAATGGGGTACTAGGTGTAGTACTCAAACATCATGCTGAATTCTGGATAAATTCTGATGTGGATTACTCTTCATTTTCTTTAATTTCTGCAGATGTAAAGCTTCTGTGGTCTGTCTCAATTTTTACCAGGGAACTTAGGAACCTCATTATAATGTGCAACTATGAGATGAGTTGCATACTGACTTGACTAAGCTGTTGTACTCTGCTTTGGTAAAACTGAACGCTCAAATAATTTTGGAGGATTTACATTTTTCTGACTTTGTTAGTGTTCAAAGAGAAGTTTTATGTTTAATATATGGAACTAAATTATTTAGTTAACCAAATCAAAACAGGGAAGCAGAAAATGTGTAAGTAGTTTGCTGCATGGTGAATACAGGAGAAATACTTTTTGAGTCTGGATGGCAAAGGTTATCCATGAATTAGAGTTCTGTGGGTTTGTGTTTTTTTTTTTTAATGCATTTTTTTCCTTGTAAGCTGTATTCAAACTTGCTGGAGGAAGGTGAAAATATATTCTGCAGCAACAAACTTCTTCATTTTCAGCTCTTTATTTAGAGTTGAAACGTATTGTAATTGAATGTGCAGGCTAGCTGTGAAAGCAAACATCTAGGCATGAATAAATAAAATAAAATACTGGCTGTTTTCTTTTTATTTCATAGAATGGCTTGGGTTAGAAGGTACATTAAAGATCATCAAGCTGTTGACCCCCACCAGATCTGACTGCCCCAGATCTAATCCAGCCTGCCCTTGGTCACCTCCAGTAATGGGGCACATGCATCTTTTCTGGACAGACTGTTATTTTGTGTGTGTGTGTGTGTGCGCCTTATAACTAATTTTATTCTTAGGGGACGTGGTTATAACATCCCATAAGATGGTCTCTAGTATTTCCCTGTGGCATAGTGAAAGAGAATGAACAACATGCCACATTTGGTTACTTTCTTCGCTCGGGAATCTAATGTTAATAAAGGTCAGTATCTGCCAGGCTTCGTGTTTAAAAATGTCAGTGTAAAGCTCTATGGCAGTCTGTGTAGGAGCATTGGATTCAGCAAGGCAGAAAGCACCTTGCAGCCCTGAAGGGTTCAGAGCACCACGTCAAACAGCTTTAACAGCAGTCCTGCTGTTAAAATCATCCTGAAAAGCTGAGCCATTTGTAGGCTGAGCAATACGCTGTGTTATTTATGAGGTGTGGGAAAGAACTGGCATTTCCGAAATGCTGCTGCTGTTTTATCTGCCTTCCACTTCCAAAGCGACCAGACCTGCCAGAAGATACAAACTGTTGATTCTCTCAGAGGTGAAGCTTTCTTCTCTCCTGATAGTACAGCACAAACAAGCAGCACTTTTGCTCAGACCCTTTCAGGGAAATGGTCATTTTCCCCACATCTAGTTTGATAGTCACATCTAGTTTGATAGTACGTCGTCTCCAGGTGTGATGCTTTATCTGGAGACAGTGGTAAAGCCTGGAATATCAGAATGTGCCTTAGACAATAGGGCTAATCCTAGGGTTGTTGGGCCCTTCTGAGGGTTGTATTCTACCTAACTCCTAATTCCAACGCTTCATGTGCATCCATTATCTCAGGCTTGAGATTTAGTTGACTTATGGAGATTAGATTCACATTCCATACAGGGATTGAATTCCTCTCCAGTTTCAGGTAAAGAAGCAGATTGCATAATGAGGGTCACCTGAAAGAGAATGTTATTGCACCGTTTATCTAAATAACACTGTTCAAGATGCACCGAGCATCAATTTTTCTCCAATTAAAACTAAATCACAACTTACATATTTTAGGAAGAGTTCACTAAAACTCATCTACTTAATTAAAAGCAAGTGTTCCTATGTAGAGAGAGACAAACAAATTAATATAATACGCCTCAGCTTCTCCTGAGGAACAGAACATCCTTATCTTTTGGAAACTAATTGCTGCAGTTGGTGCTTTGTTGAAAATGAATTGATATTTACTAAGAGTACAGATTTGACAGATGCAGGAGAAAATGGATAACTATGGCAGCGTTCTGATATTCAGATGGAATAATGTATTTAAATGTCAATACCATGTTCTTCTAATCAAAGGTAAAATATCAGTTTAGAAAATGAGTCCCAGTGCTTTGCTATCTTTAATGGGATTGTAGTGCTTTGTAAATCTCCCATACTGCAGAAAGATTCAAAGTAAAAGCTATTTCTATCATAGAGAACCATTGCAACATGTGTAATAACAGGGAAGATTAGTTCCTGCCTACCCAATTAGGCAGTGTACTGACATAATACAGTTCATGCACGTACATAATGAATTGGGGTTTGTTATGATATGCATGCAACCATCATCAACGCACTGATTAACAACATAATACAGCCAAACATAATCATACATATTTGCATTTTGACAAATGCAAATAAAGTCACTGTGTTCCAGAGTTCTGTGTTAAGCAGACAAGCTGTACAGAGATGCAGCAGTTGATATTTATTTTAGTAAATCCTTTCATAGTCTGACAAATATTCTATGGTGTAGAATCACTGTGGTTGGTAAAGACCACTAAGATCAAGTCCAACAGCATCCCACAGTGCCACGTCTCCACAGTTCTTCAGTATCTCTAGGGATGGTGACTCCACCGCCTCCCTGGGCAGTCTGTGCCAGTGTCTCACCACTCTTCCTGAGAAGAAATTGCCCCTCATACCCAAACTGAATCTCACCTGCCACAGCTTGTGGTCATTCCTTAAGCCATGTTCCAGATAGCTGTGCATATTATCATCTCATGTCCGGGGGGACTGCACGTCTTTCAGCAGCGGAGGTTCCAGAATGCAGCATGGGCACCCATTAAAATATTATGAGGTTGAAAACAAGGGTAGACATACTACACAAACCTTAATGAAAACTTCCAGTGCTGGAAAATGTATGATAATACTCTTTTGTGCTGAAATCATGCATACTTGAACATTGCCACCAATTAAAAGGCAATTTAAGCAAAGTAACAGCATCCTTGGTGTCAGGGGAGCCAAGATTCACGGTTGTAACCAATGGGCTTCATGGCTGCAGCTTCAGAGCTGTGCATTTCTGTGACACACAATTTACAAGATAGAACCATGTTATATGAGTCATGTAAATGACTCTCAATTATTTTTCTGCCATCGGTAATGCAGCAATTTTAGTAACTCCTAATTTACCCACTAGGAGAGGGCTTTATGTAGCGTATAGAAAAGAATGAGGCAGACCTGCTTCTCCTCTTAAAACAGGGAGCTTTGGGTTGTGTGATAAGCCTGTAATATTTCGATTGTGTCTGCAAAGAAACTTCACTATGTTTTTTTTATATAGTAAAGTGTCTGATCTTAGTAGTAAAGATAAGAAAAAAAAAAAAGAAGGAAAACATGTATGAATTTAAGAGAATCAGTAAGGGAGTAACTCAAAGTGTATTTGAGGTACACATGGAAATTATCTGCAGCTTGGACTTGGAGAAATAAGGTCACATATCTACCTATCGTAGGCAGTTAGAAGGTAATTTCTACTTAAGTTCTAAGAGAAGACAGTCTTTAGGACATTTGTAGTGGTGCTAGCTCTTTATGGCAGAAAAATGCAAAACTGAGAAACAATGAAGGGAAATCAACTGTATATATACGCACCAAGGATGTAATACATTAAATTAAAAGAAGAAAACATTATCTTTCTTTTCCCATTATGGTGTCGGATTATTTATGATAGGATGTTGCTTTTATCCCTGAATTCAAAAGGGAGAGGGGAAGAAAAAAAACAAGTCTTAGCCATGGCTGATGTTGAATATCATGTATCCTTAATCTAATACTGACATCAAACAGCAAAAAATAAGGAAGCTCATATTGATCTCAGACTAACATGGATAATGGTAACTCAATGTATGTAACCACTGAGAACCAGGACGGTATTTCTATGGTGTTGTGATATTAAGTTTCCTGTCCAGGAAAAATCTCCAGAAACCGGAATGATTTAATTGGAGAAGGTAATGTTAGTGTTGTTTTCATGACAAGACAGTGGAGTTGTACAGTTACCTTTGTCACCCAGGGTCTCTGCCAGGAGATCCTTCCTATTGGACTATTTGGGGATCCCTGATTTTTGGGACGAGTAAGCGAATCTTCCTTTCTTTAACGGGATTGTGACCATCACCCTTCTTAGGGCAATTTAGACCTGGTTGTCTCCCATTGCTTTTCCCTACACCATAATTCTTCTCAGCATAGTACAGTGGACAACTTGAATTACTAAAGCAATCAAAAGAGTCAGCACTTAAAGCGTTTGGAGTAAATAATGAAGATATAGAAATTCACTGGGTCACTTGTTATTTCCATCTGAGGACAAGATGAATTTTTTCTGTTCTGCAGATCTGTTCTGTTCTTTGGTCTGTTAACAGATATCTATAGCAGATGGGTGCAGGGAGCTCCGTGGCAGCATGGTGACCATATCCCCTGGCATGGTAGCTGGGATAAAACCACTCAGAGCAGGCTGGTGATATCTCAGGTTTGGATTGTGTGGCAGGAGATTTCAGGTCTGGGCACTCAATTCAATGATGTGCCAGTAAGGACTAATTTACTGCTGGTAATCTTTTTCCTCTTTATTAATTAGTATACTCTTGACATTTCAAGTAGCCAATGGTAGATATTGCAGTACTGATGAACTTGATTGTCAAGTGGAAGGTAACTAATGGTCCTCTTCTGCCTGAGATCCTCGGATCAAAGTAACAGAATCTCAATAAAACATGTGCATCTGACTTGGTGCTTTATTTTCTAGCAGCTTTCTGCTTTTATTGTGATATAGTATTTATTCCATCTCGATTTTAAGCTCCAAGCATGATGAATGTGTATGCTCTTAATTTCTCATAAGGTGGTAAGCACTGTGACAGATAACTTCAGAGCACAATGGCAAGAAAAATGCAGTGAGCCATCTTTAGGGCTGGAGCCATTCCCTTCCCATCACTGGCTGCTGTTCAGCGCAAGTCTCTATCTGGCATTAACTGATACATTTTATCCTTTGTAAAGCACCAGCAATATTATTAACAGTTTCTTTCACTGAGTTTTTTCAAGCAAATGCTACTTTCTGTCTTGCCATCTCTTCCTTTTTTTCCCCTTCCTTTTAACCCGGTCCCAGATCTTTAAGCCTTTCTGATCTTGCTTTTCCACCCCCTTCTGCTCATTCTTTGCTTCTGTATGTTGTCCAGCTCCATGTCCTCTTCAAAACTGTATGCTCTGTTCCTGTCTAGCAATATACATATCCAACAGACACTGTTCATGATGTGGGTAGGAAGGGTGGAAGCAAAAATGGAGAAGGAGGAAACCTTCTCTTAGGAACTGACCCTTTACGAGTCCCTTGATTTGCTATTTTAAATGCTTCCTACAAACATTGAACATCTTTTCTGTCTTGTCATACAGAAAAATTACCAGATTATGTCAACGTTTTGTATGCAACAATGCAAATGTACCATTGTTGTCTGCTTTGTTTTCAGAAGACACACACTCTTCATAAATCTAACTGCTTCGTTCTACACTTTAAAAAATGATGAGCAGTTATTTCTCTTTCTACTATGCTTGCAGATTTTTATTTATGTATTTTAAACAGCTTCTTGTGATATTAAGAGAAAAACATCAACTGTGGTTGGATTCTGGTCTGTGGTGTTTTTTTATTTAAAGTTTATACAGTCTATAATTCTGCCATTGACTGCAACAGGCTGAGGATGTTGAAGGATATCTAGTTTGAATGCAGTCATACAGAATGTCTATCTGACATCTTTAATAAAATAAAAATATCACCAGTTGCTGCCCTTGGTTATTAAGTTAAAATGGTGTGTATATCTAGCTAACTTTAGGGAAGTAGAGGCTATGTAGGACATTCTCATGTATTTACCTACGCATGTCTACTTCAGCAGCATGAGTAACATAACTGCTTGGACTTGCACTTCTTTTATATTAGTTAATGAAAAAGCTGAGTGTTGCTGAGAAGGGTAAGATGGAAGGTAATTAAGAAGATGCCTGTGCCTCCGTTTGTATGCAGAGGCAAAGATGAGGGAGTTCATTTTTCAGTTCACTTTTTAGGAAAATCAAACAATTTAGTTGCTATTGATTTTCCTTAAGTACTGGAGAATTTTGCATTGTTATCAACATGCTACTGTGTAAGTAAGATGTTAGACTGCTGAAGCATTAATATAGTACTGGATGTTGATCAACCTTAAAATATGCTAAATCTCCATTTTATTTCAGAAAACCTTCATCTACTTTTATAAAAGAAGGGTGTTGCAATATGTGAATTACTTGCTCAGAGTAGAAATATAAAGGCTTAACATGGAGAAGTTTTATTTAATAGGAGTAGGGATATCGTACTTTTAAAGGTAAAGCTCTAAAAAAGTAGAGAAATGTCATAAGAATTGGCCTTAGTCATGAAAACGTTGCATTTGTGACAAGCAATGAAAATTACAGGTGCATGAGTAGAGATGATAGAAGCAATATTAGCTTTGTGGAAGTAGTCTATGGTAGTTAATGTAGGGTACCTCTACAGGCAATTGAAACATACAGAATGCTCCACACAGAAATTGAAATATCCATCTCAAGAATTCAAGGAGTAGATGGCATTACTTGTCTATGTTAGCAAGCAGCATGTTCATAGAGCAGTCCCTTGCCTCTTTATTGCCTAATATTCTTTGATGTACTACAGTGGTGCCATTTGGGAAATGAATTGACATATCAGTGATAAATCAAACTTGGGATATGGTTTCTTCCTTGGTGATGCATCTGTTCTGTACCACATGCAAACACATCTGATGAAGTGGTCTATTTTCCATAGGATAGTTTTTCATGTATTTCTGAAACTAAGATTGCTGAGGGTCTGCTTATAAAGAGCTGCTTATAGTTGGATAGCATCTGTCACGTAGTTGATCATATCTGTTCTTACTGCGATATCCTAGTAAGGCAGTTCTTCTTTGACTTGCCTTCTTACTCTGTTAGTTTGAGGATATCCAGGAGGAGATATCTTCCAAAGAGATGACAAAAAAAAAAAGCCTCAGCTAAATTAGAAAATCCTACAAATGCACTGAATAAACAAATCATATGGTTCTTTTTGTTGTTCTTTTAGTATCATTTCAATTTCTGGAGCTGTCAGAGAAAAGGAATTTAATTTAGTAATACAATAAAACTTCCATTTTACAGTGACATTTCTTTTTTTTTTCTAAGCTAAATGTTGCCTTTCTGTTAGTGTTCACTCATTATGCTCCTTTGCTATTGCCATGCTCACTTGAAAAGTGTCTCCTAACTTAGGCCTCAAAGAAGTGTCAGGGGAGATTCAGGTTGGATATTAGCAAGTATTTATTCTCAGGAATAAATACAATAATCTTCTTACAGATAAAACTTTCTGTGAAGAAAGCCTGCAGAAACCTAATCTTTACGCCTCATTTAAGCCAATGAGATAATACAGTCCCACTGTATTATAATTAATTAAACTACACTGATTTACAGAAAATAAGGATCACTGCTATCAACAGCTTGTCACAATACTCATACCTTCACCAACAGAAATGATCATCTCCAACATCCCAATGTCCTTGTGTTGGGGCCCCAGAACTGGACACAGAATTCCATGTGGGGTCTCAGAAGAGCAGAGTAGAGGGGCAGAATCACTTCCCTTGACCTGCTGGCTGTATTTCTCTTGATACAGTTGGCCTTGTGGGTTGCAAGCGCATGTTGCTGGCTCATGCTGAATCTTCCATCAACCCACACCCCTAAATCCTTCTTCTTAGGGCTGCTCTCAAGCCATTCTCTGCTGAAACTGTATTTGTGCTTGGAGGTTTATGTGTGCGCATAATGTTATGTATAATGTAGGATCTTGTCATGTTACTACACAGTGCACCTGTGGTGGCACTTTGCCTTATGCCTCCTCAGTTCTAGTACAGTAGTTTTCCACATTACATGTGTTTATTGCCCTCTCTCAGTAAGAGATTTTGCTCAGCCAATTATCCTCACCCCTCACCTCCTACTGTGTTCTGACTACCTTTCGAAACTGAACAAAACTTATTTCCTTTGTGAGCAGCAGAAAGCAATCCTTCTATACAGATTGCCCTCCAATGTTATTATTTGGTCAAATGATTGAAGTGCCTGAGGTCCACTGCCAATGGAGGATTGCAACACGTGGTAATGCATGCACTGGGGGGCAGAACAGGCTTCCAGCTGCCTGTCTCACTCATAGTGAATCTGCCCCACACTGCTAACAGAGAATACCCAAAAAGTGGTTCCACTGTAATGGAGTAAGAACTGTTACGTGTTGTAAATGTCATGCTGGAAGAACCAATCTACTTCAGGGACCAGGTGGTGAAGACCAGGTTTCTCTTTAGCTCATGTGGCTGGCTAGATTAGCTCAAAGCTTAGTCCTTAGACCAAAGGAATTGGTATCATCTTTCTCTGGGTTTGTAGGCATTTTGCTAGACTACTTTGAGATGAATTACTTAGATTTCCATAAAACCACAGTGTTTATCATTGCTTTCTTCATTCTGATCACAAAACTTAGCAATCCTTCCCTCTTAGGAAGGGATATCACATAATGTATGTAATTTCTGTGTAATTACCATGAAATCCAAAGCCTTATTTAGAAAACCTGAATAAATCAACTGTTTTTTTTTTTAATTTGGTTTGTGAAACAGATGAGCAAGAGCTGTGAGCATGAGCTGTGATGAATATGTAGCTTGTTATTGAAGTGAGAGCTGTGACATTTGTTCATGGGTGAAGATTATTAACTAACTGGCACTGATCTCATATTTACCTCGGTTTGCTGGCTGATAATTCATAGAATGGGGGTGGCTGTGCATCTGCTTTAGATATGGAGATACAAGAGGATGATGGGACTCTTTGGTTTCTGTAGTCGTGCAAAGTTAAGGCTGTTCCATTTATTATCCCCAGCTCTAGTATAATACTCTTAAGTGCTTAGTTAAGTTCTGTGCTGCAGTGGAAGTTTGAAGTACCAACAGAAAAGCTGCTCTCCCTATTCTCATCTGCCAAACAAAAGCTGCTAATGGGGTTTTAACAGCCATTCGTAACCTCTGAATGTCAGAGAAGTATCATCCTACTATGTAATAGAGGTAGGATAACTAATTTTCCTACTCTATTGTATGCCCTAATAATTACATAGAGGAAGAGTTTTTGAGTAGTCGCTGGACACGATCAGGTTTTGTTCTTGTATTAATTTGCACAGAAAAGAAAAATACTTAAAAAAAAGTTGCATTATTATTAACAACAATGGAATTCATGGGACGTTAAACTTCCCTAATTATAATAATTTAAATTTACAACATTAATACCCAGAAAACCTATTATGAATAAAAGCTTTTAAGCAGAAAAGAATTAAAACCACTAAATTCCATTAGTGACATCTGATATAGAAACACGTTAAGCAGGGTGAACACCACACTGGTGTCTTGCTTAAATGCACTAAGATTAAGTGCATTCACTTCTTATTTTGTTATTAATTCTTCTAAGAAAAGCCCACGTGAAATGAGGAAGAGACTGTTCTCCTTCTGGAGCCCAGCCTAAAGCACAGAGGAGCAAATATAAATCCTTTAGTTCCTTTGGCTTGGGTTTTGTTTGTTTGTAGTGAAGCCACAAAGGTATGAGAAAATTAAGCAGACCTACAGCAAGTCAAGCAGTTTTATGTTTTTCTCTGCAAGTAATATATACCCATTCCTTTAGAACATGTGGATCTATTTTTTGCATGCTCAAAGAACTGTATGTTGCTAAATATTATTTCTTGGCAATGGACTGTGTTTGGACTTGCTATATTGAGGTACTGTAAACATACCATCCCTGCTTCCTTCACAGCCAGCTAAGTATTATGTGACAGGAGTGATAGCTAGGAATGATGCTGGATGGTGCAGTAGGTAAGACAAAAGCTAAGTTGCACTTGGGAAGGATTGGGCTGGATACTGGGAGTAATTGGAACAGGCTGCCTGGGGAGATGGTGGCATCACCATTTCTGAAGGTGTTCCAGATAAGAGTAGATATCATACTGAGCAGTGGCAGTGAAGGGCTGCTGGTTGGACTGAATGATCTTAGAAATCTTTCCAGCCTTAATAATTCTATGATTAAAATGCTCAGTTACTGTCAAACTCACCTTTTTCTTGGATAGTAGGCAGCTGAACTCCACCTTAAGTTGACTACATCTACTTTTGTGAACTGCGTGCGCTTAAATAGATTTTCTTCTCCTTGTTATCTTTTGCTAGTTTATATAGATGTGGCCTGCTCTTATGCACTGAAATTTCTTTTATAGGCTATTTGCAGACCATGCTAGTAACGTGTTTTCATGTTACTCTAATACCTATTAAAGTCTTATGTTGCATTATTTCCAAGATCAATGCTTGTAAAGCAATTCCTACTCACAGACAAAATAAATTAGCCCGTCATTATTTTACAACTAACATCATGTTCTGTTTTGTTTGGATTAATTAGTAATTCTTAAGGCCAATATATTAAAAGTAAATATGATTTTATTGCAGTATGCTCTGGAATTTTGTTCATTAGAGAAATATCTTCGAAGATAATTAAAATCAGGTAATGGGGGAGGGAGAGAGGAATGAAAGAAAGGAAATGGAGAAGATAAAATGAGAATGGTGAGTAATTGTCATTGTAGGGGGTAATCAGGAAGGGCACAGGCAGTGATCAGTGGGAAGGCAGCTGCTGGGTGCTCAAAGCCAGGGCTACTTAGAGAGGGTATCTAATAGTTCATTTCTGAGATTGTCAGTCATCATTCCTGAATAGATATGCTTTTGTTTTAAGAAAATCCTGAAGCCCAATTCAGTTTCTTCTTACCAGTGGGAATGCCAATGGCCATCGGGGAAAATGGGGGGGAGGAAAAAAAAAATTCCTCATTTTTAGGTTGGATATACATTTCCATGTGAAAAAGATAGTACTTAGGCCAATAGCTCCCTGCAAGCCAGCAGCAGCCTTTAGATACTACCAGTGCATAAATAGTAAGTAACTGAAGCTGTGTATCCTGTGTTTCCTGAACCCTTTGTAGTTCAGTTCATGCCACCTACTTTTTGTAGGTGCTATTAACTGTGTCAATTGCTCCTCTCCTTTTCAGCTGGGTCAAGGGAATTGCTCCACTAGCTGTCAAATGTGGATAAGATGAAGAAAGCTAAAATTAAGAGGACGTGATTTTTTTAACGTTCATTTTGCTTGAACACAGATGGAAGAGTGCTAAAGAATGTTGTCCAAAAGATGAGTTGTTTCTGCTAAGATAGACATTTTTTCCCTGAACCATCTCTTCTGCCAGTCACAGCTTTTCGTATTTGGGATATGGATTGAAATCATTTTCCTATCATTAGCAGATAACTTTTTTTTATGAAGTAATAATACTTCATACTGTGTTTATTTGGATTATCATTTGTACACTAGAGATATGTGTTCTGTTTGATTTACAACCTGGTGACTGGTGTGTTAGTAAGCAGGACTGAAGGGTATAGTGCAATTATTAGAGCATTGATGTCCAATAGATGTAATGCGAAGTGTCCTTCCAAAATTAACTCTTACAGCTACTGACTGCTGCCATGTGCTGGATGAACACTTTCATTCTTAGATTTAAGATCATTTTGGCTTTTTCTGGAGCGCTGGAAAAGGGGCATTTTCTTAATCATTCTGCTCAACATTTGCATTAATTGGAACATCCACTTTCAAATAAAAAATGGAAGCGTTCAAACATGATGAAAATGGAGCTGTCTTTATCTAACTTTTCTTATTACCCTGCTATGTGACTTCCTTACCGAGTCTTCAGAGCACAAACAAGAAACTTCTTTCTCTCCTTTCTCTTGTAATACTTACACGTTAACTCGTGTCTCTTTATGAAGAGGTCTTAATGAAATTGAAATTGATCTTTTTTTTTTCAATATTACTTAAAAAGTCCAAAACTTCTCATTTTGCTCAAATGTTCCTTGTTGGTTTTGAGAACTGCAAAATGTATCACATGGTGCATAAAGTATTTCACTTTAATTGCCTGAGAGGGTCTGTGTGCTCCCATTGCAACCAGTTCTGCAGAAGGCAGAATCCGTGTGAAATCCAGGCACAGAAGTAGCAACACAGTAGTGGTAAAGACAGTGATTATAAAAGGAGAAAAAAAAAAAAAGAGAAAAAAAGAATGTGTATCTTTCTTTCCAGATGGTGTTTTTCCTTTTGATCAGGACTGGTTGTTGGCTTAATTCCTGAATAGTTGGCAGGTCTGTAGTTGCTTTGTAAGAGATCTGACAGAGCAGACGTAGAGCTAAAATATAAGCAGCTTGGGAAACATAGCATAGGCAGCAGATCAGGTAAGAAGAATAAATTGTCTGCTATTTCTACTCCCAAAATCCTAACTTTGGGTTGATAAAATATTATTCTGTGTAAAATGACTTAAGAGGAACATTTCTGCTCAGCTATACTTGGAACAGAAGTAGGCTTATTCTTAATTCTCTGGGACTTCACAGTGATTCTGTGAACAACAGGGAGCAAATCTGCAGGTTTTCCCATTAAATTCATGCTGCTGTGTTTGTGTCTCTGTATTTTATTCTGCGTAAAGATAGCATCCCAGGTGCAAAAGCCAATCTTCTGGTGTGAAATGTATGTAAGTATTTTGGGTAGGAACCATGCATCTGTTGGCTAGGAGCCATCTGTCTATGCTGAGTATAAGATTGAATGTTCATAGACTTTTGTGGCCTTGAAATATTTTTCAGACATCATACGTATACCTCAATAGAAGGAGAAATAGTCTTTTTCCGAAGATACGCCAGCATCATGAATGTGCCCCTTTATTTGAGGGAAAGTTTGAAGACATGGCCTGAAAAGAGCAGGTTCTGGGACACTTCAAAACGTCTCATGCCCTGCTGTGGCAACCCTATTGGATCTTGTGTAGTCATCACTGAAAGGAGGAAATGGTGAAGGGATTAAGAAGGATCTTGTGTTCAAGAACACTGAAAAAAGCCCTAGCAAGTAATAGTGACCAATACATAGCAGCAGAAGCCTAAGGCCATAGGGATTAAAAAGCAATGGCAGTAATATCGTAGCTGTTGCTTGAAGGTATTCAAAGTGTTCCCAGATACTAATTCATCCATTGGACTGTGAATAAGAAAAAGCAGAACTTGTACTGGTCCGCTGCGTTTTGACACTCTATCCTTCCATTAATTTAATGCTAAATTTACCCAAGGCAGCTGTAGTTGTAGGATTGATCAGATCTT
Source organism: Cyrtonyx montezumae (assembly GCF_038088225.1). Lineage (NCBI taxonomy): Eukaryota > Metazoa > Chordata > Aves > Galliformes > Odontophoridae > Cyrtonyx > Cyrtonyx montezumae. The sequence goes on along the minus strand of NW_027071826.1, from coordinate 51,938,041 downwards.
AAACTGTCAACGTGACACAAAAAATTCATTCTGTCCTTTGCAGAATGAATTTTAAACCTCCTTGAAAGAAAAGTGAAGTTTTATTAACTTAATTCTTGGACCCAAACTGAGATGAAAATCAGTGTTGAAATCTTTGGTTTTGGAGAATGTGTTTTTTTTCTTGATGTATTTTTTCATTTGAAATTGTGGCTGTATCAGAGCAGATTACTGTATATACCCTTGATTAGATTAGTCCTAGGGCTGGAAATAACAAGCCTATCAAACTTATAAATAGTCCAGCTCAGCACTACGATTCTTCATGATGTGTGGAGTGTGTTAAGGTTGGCTTAAGTTCAGATTTGTCTCTGTAGTTTTTGCTATAACTATAACTGTATTTTCAGTTTGAAACTTCTGTTTCCCTTTTCACCACATCCAGAGGGTTACAGCAAGACATCTAGTGACAGGAAATTGCTTTTGCCTTCTTAGAATGAGGCAGAAATGTAAGCAAGCTCTTAGCTCACCTGCTTACTACTACTCTTTGCTTTCTAGCTGGATCTGAAGCTGTTTCCATGACACAGTACATAAAGGAGGGAGCTTAATATGTGGTCCTTCATGATTGGCTCTTCTGAGCGACCCAACATTTGAGCGTAATGGTAGGTGAGCAGATGGGAAGAGTGACTAATCTAATTAGGCCTTCAGTCAGGGTGAGGAACGAGTAATTTCAGAAAATAATGCAGCAGAACGTTGAATTTCAGGCCACGTAGATGGGAAGAAAAAGGTCAGGACCCAGAGAGGTACTCCGCAAGTCAGCTAGAGATTTAAAGAATATGGAAAGAAGTGAATGATGAGGAGAAAATGTAATGTAGCCAAAGGGCTTGTGTGTATCATGTAACAAAAAGAACAAAAAAAGAAGCCCCAACCATTGTTAGGCGAAGGACAAGGAAATTACTGAATCATTGAATCATTAAGGTTGGAAAAGACTGCTAAGATCATCTAGTCCAACCCGTCACCACCAATTGAATAAAGAAGTGCAAGAAGCAGTCTTAAGTGGGAGAGAAAACCACACATGTATTCCAGAAAGAACATCATAGCTTGCACTGTGAGCACTTTTTGGGAAATATTGCCCTGAATTGGCAATTAATTGAAGAGTTGTATGGAAGTACAGACAATTAAGAAGGCAATTTGTAGTGTTCATATATGTGTGTATATACATATACAATGGCAGTGAGGTGTCTGAAAGAGAGATGATAATTCATTTGTGGTGGAGAGCAGCTTCCTTTCGCTACAAACTAAATGCTCATCTTGTCGTTTTCATGAGGGTTGCAGAAAGACTGTTAGTAGTAGAACTAGGGATTTTGTACTAAGGAAAAGATTCATTCCCAATTCAAAGTTACACCAGAAATCTTTACTCAGATGCTGAGTTCCAACTGCCAAGTGCTCAGGCATTGTTTGGGACCCCTCAGGCTGAGTTCCCAATACTTAAAACATTGATAGAAGGTAAAGAAAGACATGACTGGAACATCCTGCTAAAGTCTGTATTTCTTTCCTTTAGAGAGGTGGGGGGAAAAAAAGGTAATGGGTGGATTTTCTATCTTCCTTCGTAATCCCTGACACACCATGCATTTGGATGTCCAGGTTAAGAAATAACCAGAAGAGCACAATATAAAATCAAGAGTGATGTGGTAGGAATGGTTGCTCTTGATTTCAACTCCATTACTGTCTTGGAAGCTGGCCTTCAGCTACACAACAAAACAGATCCTGATATTCTCTCCCCTTGCACTACCTCCAGTGATGATATTTTTGGATTAAGATAAAGCTTGCTGTTAGCTGAAATCTCAGAGTGCAGCTTTACAATAGGCAGAAGTGCTCTGACTGTTCAAATTCTGATGCCTTCGTTCATCTCGGGCTCTATTTCCTTTACTGTAACCACTGAAAGATGCCTTATTTCTACACAGCCAATTTAAAGTGGAATTCAGAATGTGAGCAGAGATAAGTAGTCTGGAGTGAGCCTCCAAAGGATATCTTAGTGATAGCATTTCTCCTGCAACTCTGTTGCAAAACATTACATTATGGACTGTCAACTGTTTAGCCATAATTATAGCTTCTCCATTTTGTTCTTTATTATTCCCTTGTAATTTTTAATTTCCCAGGAGCTCTCATTAAGAGTTGAAACCATTTGCTTGATTTCCCTTTATTAAGTATACTGAAAAGTCAGCTATCTTGGGAATAAAATACAATTTCTTTATTATGAAAACGTGTTTATTCCCTATGCAGCGTTTCTGCTTTACTCTTGTTCCCTTGTGTGAATGTAAACGTTTAGGATAGATACATAAATCTGAAAATCATTCTTACTTTTTGGATTTTTCTCCCAATTGTTGTTTTTTTTTTTTTTTCCCTCAGTGTAGTATGTATGACTTTTGAATTATTTATAAAATCAGTGTGGTAATGAAGTACAGATTTAGGGTAGATGATAACTTTTAATCTCAGGTTGAGGTCTTGGAGTGATGGCAAAAACACCTTTTCCTTTGCTTTGGCTGTTGTCTTTGTTTTGCAGCAGTTCATTTCCCCCTTTTCCTCCCCTTGATCTAGAGAAGTCAGAGTATGGCAGTCACAACATATCCATCTGGGTTGCAGGTTCTCATGATGTCGTTCCTCTTATCCACATCTCTGATGGAATTTGAATGCTCCTTTAACTTGTTACCAGTTGTTATTTGTACTCTGGTGCCATCTCTAAAGACTCTAAATACAACATGGGTTTTGTCCTGCTGTGCTAACACCGTGTGTGTGGATACGGTCTTCTTCACTGTTCTGAGCTGCACACACTTGCTCAGCCATGACTAAAATGGAATCAAAACCATGAGTGTATTAGCCGAGGTTCTAACTTTTATAATAACCCAGATCAGATCAGTTTGAGACACTTGATTCTCTCCCTGCATGGTGAAGTACTTGGCACAGATTTTTATGCTAGGCAAGATTTCTGTGTGTTGAAATACCAAATCATTTCCTACAGGAGAACTCAGTAGGCAGCAGGGAGCTAAAGCAGTATTTCAGCTGCCACATACTCCCTAAGGAAAGCCCATGGTGTGGGGAGCAGACTGTAATATCTATGTGGGATCTGCAGACTGCCTGGCAGTGGGAGCCTGGAGGAAAGGCTGGGTCCTTCAGGAGAACTTGCTTTGCAGTGCTCCATTAAGAAAACTGAATTAATTCTCTGTTTCTCCACAGAACTTCCCATCTACTTCATGGCTGTGAAAAGCAGCAATGGGGAGAGCCAGAGGAGTGCTTTGCTAGGTGGCTGAGCAGGAAATCTAGGAGTGTAGCTTATTGAGAGAGGCTGTTGTGCAGCCAGAGCCTTTTCTGCCCTCCATGCCCTGGGCTCAGACAGCTGGGGCAGGGAGCACTGATGGATCTATTGGAGGCTCTCTGAGGAAGTCCTTTGTAATACATTCTTTCTTTGGGTTCCCTTGGGTCTAGCTTGCAGCACAAAGTCTGTGACACATGTGGAATAAATGACACATCAGTAGAAAGGATTGCTACTGCTTTTACTCGGTGGATAGATTCCCCAAGATTTTTTATCCGCCTCTGCTGCCTCAGGACAAGTTTTTACAAACCATACAAGTCCCAGTTCTTGTGAAGACCCTTTATCCTTTCCTCCAGAGCTTTCTGTATCCACATGATGCTCTCTGCATGAGTTAGTGTATCTTTCTTTTGGTGAAGCTATTCAAAGCCCTGGGTATGACTGTTTTTCTCCTGTGTGAAACCATTCAGCCGCACAGTTCAGAGCACCCTGCAAACATTAACTTTTTATTATTATCATTATACCTGTAATTTAGGTAGAGTAAATGATGCATCCAATTTACATGTAATTAAACGATGCATCCAATTTACATGTAATTAAGCGAAGGTCAAGAAAGCCTGCAAATGACTCAGATTGGTTGGGAAAGGATCTCAAGTAGCTGTCAATCAAAAGCTGAGGCAAGTATTTATTATCTGCTGCAGTAACTGCGTGGTAGATGCTTGGCTATGGAGTAGACTCAAACTGAGGTGCCCCAAATCCTTTACAGAGCAAAGAGGAAAGATGCCCTTATTATTAAGGAGAATGTAGTTCGCTTTATAAGTTATGTGTTACAGGATGCATCGTTTTGTCAAGTAATAAAGCAGTTGCTGATTGAGTTTTTTGGAGAAAGCCTTGCTAATAAATGGTGGCCGAATTAGAGAAGCAAAGCTATGAAGGACGCATGAGTTCAGATTGATTTGTGTTCTGGACAAAGTAGGTCCATGAATGTGTAAGATCCTGCTCACATTCAGTCTCCGTTTTGGAAGGTGATGCTGAAATGAAAGCACTCTGCTCAGCATATTTGGGGGTGAAAGAGAAGAATCCCTTTGAATTCAATTCTTTTAGTGGCTCCCTTCAAGTAATGCTGCATTACATAAGTAAATGCATTAAAATTATACTTAGATGCTGAAAGTGGTAAAGATTTTCCAGCTCCACACTGCTTTTAACAGGAGCACTGGAAGCAGTTTGTGTTGAACACACAGAGTGCTTATAGCAGAGATAATATCAAATCTTCAGTATCTTATTTCGATTGTGGCGGATTCTTTTTGATGCACTGAATTTCTGTGCTTTTAACTCTTGCCCTTCAAATATTCCCATGAGTATGTGACAAAAAATGCCTCCTCCTTTCCCTGTCAGACAGAGACACTGACAATTCAAAAAAAAGTAAGAGAATTTGTCAGTAGGGCAATGCACTAAAAGTTGCCTGTAAACGTAATGAGTGCAGTCAATAGATTTCATAAGCCCTCTGCAAATTGGAAGGGAATGGTGCATATGGTCCTAAATATAAAGAGCACTGAGGCATCAGATATTGGTTCAGTCCTGGAGTAAAGCTGAGGCAGCCGATAGCTGCAGAGCTGTTTACTGCCAGACATACTCCAATGCGATAACCATTACTCTTTAAAAGATAAAACCATACAATGAGCTATACCATAAAACAGAAAAAAATATTGCTTTCTTCTCTAATGAGGGCTGGCAGCTATTGCAGTTCTATTTTGTTAGGCTATTCAGTGACTTTGTTTGGGGGAATAAAAAAAAGATGAACGAGAGTGAGGCTCTGTATTCTTTTGCTGCAGAAAGTTATCCAGCATCTGAATGTGTTCAGATGAACTGCGGTGTCCAACTCAGTATGGAGACATCCAGCAGCGCTCCCAGGAAAACTGAGACCTGAAAGATACCCCCACTCTGGGGCTTCTGTTTAAACCACTAATGTCATTTCCACCATTTGAATCTTCAAAGGACAGATACTTACCAGTGAAGCAGCAGTACTCAATAGAGAAGCATTTTGAGGGACACCTTCCTGCCTCCTGTGGAGACCTTAAATAATTTATAGTATGTTTTTACATCTGTACGTTCTCAGTGCATTTTGGCCCATTCTGATGGCAAGAAAGGTAAAAACTGTACAGGAATATCATAGTGGTTACTGAAGCAAGTTTCCTGCTGTGGCGTATGCTTGTTATTAATAATCATCTCTTCCTGATTAGTCACTCGAGTGACGTATTGTTTTTCTTCTCCAGTTCGGATGATTAGAACTGTAAGAAAGCAGATAGAGAAGCGTGAGCCAGTGGTACTCTGATTCTCCCAAAGAAAGGGAAAGTTCTGGGAGCAGAATCCATTTATCACTGCGAGGTTCAAGGACTGTGCGTTACTATTTCTGCTTTTAAGCAGAACCTTACACACACACAAAAAAATGACTAAGTGACGGGGGGTGGTGGAGAAAAAAGCAGAGAGAAGTAATTAGAATTCCAGCAGTTTTCTGTATACTGCTGTATGAGTGGAACATAACTTATCTAAGCATTAATATAACAAATAGGGAGGGGATAGACCTAACAGTGTGATAAATCTGGTTTTCCAATTAATCAAAACGTCGAGGAATGTGTTCTTGCACGGTAGTTTCAGCTGCTGCTAATTGTGTAGAATAATAATGTTTTGGTCACCAAGTAATCATTTTCTTTTAGTTAAAAAGCAGCTGGTCTTTTTGGAAAAGGAAAAAGTCAAATACTGCAGGAGAATTTGGTTTTGGGGACCCATTACATATTTTCCTGCTATTTCCACCTGCCCCGTTCTTTGTCTGAACAGCAAATAGATGAACCCAGAAGTAAAAATATGAATAGGGAAATTGTAGCTGACTTAGTGGACGTAACTTCATAAATAGCTTTGAATATTTTGGGATGTTTTCTTTAAGGCAAATATTCACATCCTTACCTACAGGCCAGAGACTCCACCTGCAAACCGGGCCAAGAGAGTAATCACAGACCCAGATGCACTGTATCCAACTGGAGAGGCAGAACTGTGGATGTGCAGATGGCTTTTGCTACCACCCTGAGGTTTCCATGTGTCTGATGGTGAGAGCCCTGTTGGCTGCAAGAGGCCTTGTGTTATCCTTCAGCAGGGTGATGCTAAGGTGAATATCATGGGATGAATCAGCATTTGAGAAGCTGATATCTGAAGTAAGTATTTTATTTTAATATACGGACATCATATGCAGCAGATAATTCCTACGTTCTGAAGCTTAAAGCTTGTATGTTTACATGAAAAGGGTAAATCTATTGTGGGTGTGAGAACAAAGAGCTGTGCTGATTAGCAGCAATAAAAATATACATACCTTTATTTCAGAACTAATTATATGCAAAAAAATAGTCTGTATACAAAGGAATAGTTAACATGGAAAATGTATAATTGCATTACGTACTTAGGAATGATTAAATCTGAAGTCTTAAATGCCTTATGGATGACTTCAACAGTGTGTATAGTAAATTCCATTGTGAAACTATTCAAGCTCATGTGTTACTGCTGCTTTCCCTCTTAGACAAGAAACTGAATTAGGGAATTGACTCTACAAAAGGATTTAGGCACCTCAGCAAGGTTGTGTGAGATAAGGATGAGCCAGTGGATACAGGTAGCTTGGCCTCTCCTGTCTTTTGCTTCACATTTCAGAGCCAGCTGTGAAATTGCTTGCTCATTTTAACAGGCAGTTAACATGACCAGAATGAGTGTTTGATGCCTTCATGAGTGACAGAAGATGACTTATAGAAAACCATAGCACTTCCTAGTTCTGTTTCTGAATGTTCAGGTAAACCATTCCCTGCAAATATTGGCAAACCTTAAAAAATTGGCAGATCATACGTCAAAAGATGAAAAATCAGTGGGATTACCCTTTAAATAGATGCTTGTGCATGGATTTACCTTACCTATCAATGAGTTTCAGTCCTTGAAGATACTTAATCCAGCAGCCACTGGCTACCTAAGGAGGAGAAGGATGCAGCTGACTTATATGTTTCAGTGCTGCAAGATGTTTATGAGCTTCTGATTTAGTCATCTTGAGACAGACCCTTAGTTCAATAGATATGTTTTCTTGAATATCTTTGAGTCCCGGAAACATTACTGTCTTGAAACTGTTCTTCACCTAAGCCTCTGATAGCAAAATAAATGAAACTTCTGATGCTCTCCTTTATCTTTACTACAAGAACGGGTTATTACACAGTTTTAATGCTCAGTTTAGTGTGTGAATTATGGGACTGAATGGTGAGTGTAAGTTTGTCAAGTAATCTGTTCATTGCCTGGTAGACAAAATGTATGGGAAAGTAATATTTCAGAAATTAAGAGACAAGTAGAACAAATGGAAAATACTTCAGGTTGGCTATCCGGTCATTTATGCTTACAAAAAATCTTTTTTTTTCCAAATAGGTATTTTATTGTTATAGTTAAATAGGCCCATTAAGAGGATTTGTCAGCAAATCACAGTGTTTTATTTTACTAATATCTGTTTATCGGTACATCATTCATTTAATGTTCACAAGGCGCAGGCAGTCTAAAGGAGCAAATTCAAAGCTTACCTTACAACTCAAACTGACAAGCTAATGGAGTTCCTCTCGTTTGTTTAACTCTGCAATCATGTGCTTTTCATAAGACTAAACTCAGGATAATGCCACTTTCTCCTTGTTCTACTTTTGTCCTTAACAAGTATGCTGTGCTAGGCTGGGATCTCCGACAGGAATAACAACACTACAGTTGAGCAATGACTGCACTCAAAAGTTGCGATGCTTTTGTGTTGTGTTATTCCTAATGCTATCAATGTTGCAGGACTCAGCCCTAAAATCTTTAGATGAAAAAATGTCACACACTCTGTAATTTTGCAAGAGATAGGATACTGATTTTTTTACCTAGATAGTCAATGCTTCACATTTTAGCTTACAATTCCATAAAAATAATGATGTCACAGCATTGCTGCTGCTGAAGCAAGGTCCTAATCTATATATAAGACCTCCCATATTGCAGCTAGGAACCTTCTGAAGGCTCTGGTCATAAAAATATACAGCTGCTGCAAATCAGTGCCATTTCCTACAGACAATTAATTTGGATGCAGTGTTTGCACAAAAAAGTACAGTAGAAAGTCAACTTAATTTCATAAGGTTTTATCTAAAACCTTCACTTAATCTTCAGCTCCATAGATTTTATATTATTTTAATGGAGTTTAGCTTCTAGAATAAATGAAAGAGGAACAGGCTCTGGAGAAGTAAGCATGTTGGGAGATTGGGAAACAGAAGTGAAGAAACACAGTAAAATCCATCCTGAGTGGCAGGGTGAAAATTGTACTCTAATAAAGTGAAAATATCAGGAGGATGTCCTCCCCAGTCGTAAGCAGTGCACGTGATACCTGGGTGCCTTAGGGCAATGATGGTCTGCTAGGGTTTATGTATAAATACGTGCACTTAGGCTTGCTGGTGATCTTTCTAGAGACAATGATGAAATAGTCATGAAATATTCTTCTCATAGAAGAACTTTGTCAAGTTAGCTTTCCACGTTGTTGCAGAGCCTACTTGCAAGTGAGTTTTCCAGTGATCTCAGTTGATGCTGAGCTTTATGCAAATCAGAGGAGTTTACTTCTCTCCTCTATTTGGACAAGAATTAGGTAGAAGCTCAAATAAATTAAGCTTTGTTGGGTCATCCTCATATTTTATTTGCTTCTTTTAGACACAAGAATTTGTTTTCTTCAGGAATAATCTGTCTTTTTATTCTTTTCCTGACCTTTTCTTGGATGATGATGATGATGATGGAATGGGGGGGTGGGGGTGGGTTGGGTTAGGAGGATGGAGGTAGAGAGGAACGTTCCCAGATTGTGTTCACTTACTGATACATCTCACTGGGTGCAGTACTGATATTACAGCATGTTACTAAAATGTGATATTACTGTTAATAATAATTACTCCAGCAAAAAGATCATGCTCATTTTTCAAAAGTAATGATTTTTTTTTTCCACTGGCAAAACGTATGGTGGTGAACAAATGTTTTCAAGGATGAATCACAGGAAGAATATTTCATCAAAAATCTCTGATGAACACCTTGAGAACTCACTAAGAATTGTAACTGTTTCTATTGAACCAGACATTGATGCATTAGTTTCACAAAAACAAGGTCAGATATCCCACCAGTTGTATGTTTCTGCTGCTCTGTTTTTTACGTTTTAATAAAAAAAAAAGTATAAGGACAAAAATTTTATTAGTTATTTGATAGTTAACGTATATGTTTTATGTGCAGCCCAACACAATTCTGCTTCACTCAGCACAGCTCAGGCAAGACCAAAGTGGATACCCGTGGCCTACGTGGTCTGTTCCTTTTGGCTGTAAGGACCCTTGGGTATTTCAACCTGCAAGGCCATAGGAGGCCATTCAGTCTTTTCTTTGTTGTTGTTTTCGTTCTTTTGTTTTTTTCTTTTTGCTTTTTTTAATGTAGCAAATGACATGCAGCTTTCTGGCTTAAAAAAAGTTACTGTTATTCTGTATGATGAATGATGTTGTGATAGAGAATAATAAAGCCAGCCCTATAGCTATTTAAAGCTGAGGAGATTACCAAGAATGCAAACAGGAGTTATCCAAAGGTAGGCTTCAGTTTCTGATAAAGCAAGACCCAGAGAACCCTGCAAAGTGTACAGAAATTGCCTGCTAATGTCACACGTGTGATTTGAATGGCCTGCTCACTGGATCATTAGCGCTTTGTAAGGGTTGCCTGAAGGAAGACTTGTTCTGCATGAGCTTACTGAATCAGTCATTCCAGTTCTGTAGTTCAAGTGGAACTTGTGATGAACTTTCCTCCCTAAAGACTAATCCTGCCAAGTGTTACAAAGTGCTACATAGCGTTATTGCTTTAGGAAGCTCATTTCATGTTGTTATCCAGTCTTACTGTAACTTTGAACTGAGCAAAAGACAGATGCATCATTGGCTAAACCACATTCATGAAGTGAAAAGATTTTCTCTCTAGTTTATTATACATTGACATCGGAGTTTCAGAGAAAAAGAAGAGGAAAAAAAATTGACAGTTCTGGAATACTAAAGGAGAACTTGTCAATTATTCCATGCAGAAATGTGATTTCTTGGGGAGCTGTATAAACTTCTATTTAAGCTAGAAGTTAAGAGCGTCTGCATTTAAAAAGTGAAATGCAGGAAGCATAATGATGAAAAATGCATGTATTCCTAACTAATCCTTTGCTTTTGGCTATTCATCCACTGGAAATCTTCTTGAGCTTTGTTAAAAACTCACCATAAGTATGCATGTTTCATTATGGAGCTCACCCAGCTCGGAGCTCAGGAAGCTGACCCATTTTCTCATTTTTCCTCATTTTCCTCCTTGTAATGGTACATACTTATCTACCCAGTTTCTCCTTAAATTATTCCTTAAAACTAGGATATGATCTCTGAAACTTCATGGTTCATGAGAGGGACTTCTGAGAAAGGAAGCAACCCATAAAAACAGATGAATCTCTTATCAGGAAGAGGAAAATCATCAGCCAGGGTAGTTTTCCATCTCTCCTTATCTATCGATAGGCAGGAAAATCATGTAGTCAAGTAATTCAGTGAAAAAATAAAAGACAAATCTTACCATAGTACTGGTTATCTTTGCCTGTTATAATTATGCAGGAATATGCTGTATTCAGCTTGGCTTTTTTGCACTTGTTCTTTCTTGCTCTTAGTTTCCTAATAAGATGCAGTGTAACAATTGCATAGATACAGCAGGACTGGACACTTAAAAAAGTATATTTACTCTAAAGGCACATTAGCTCAGTGATATCGCTGGCAGTGTTGACAGTGAACAACAAAAATGTCTTATTTTGCTGCTTAAGTTTTGCTAGCATTTTAAAACTAGCTTATGTAGAAAACTAGCTTATGTAGCATTGCACCAAACTCTACTGTGTACTAGTGGGATTTTTGGGATAATAAGACCACTAGGTTCAACAATTCTTGTTTAATTGAGATTAAACTGAGGTACCAGCTGAGCAAGATTCAACTATATGGCAAACCTAGAGATTGCACCATCACTTTTTGATCCAAAACACTGTCTCTGTAATCCAACTCATTTCTATGGATAAGCTGTAAACATTGCCAGAGCACTTACGTGGCAATGAAACATGCTACAAACTCTTTACTGCTACTGGGGACAGGCTGCTTGCACAAATCATTCCTCTAACTTGAGCTGCTAGTGTGATTTCTGTGTGAAAGACTTTCAGAGTTGAATTACTGGCTGCATGGATGCAAGATGACTGTTTTTGCTGTCCCTGCCTCTCACAGCATTCATCTGGAGAGCTCATAATTCCCACAGACCTGCATCTTGTTGATGCTCAGCAAAACTGTTACCTTTTCCAGATCTTCACAAGGCCATCAGCTTGACAGTAGGTCATCTGCTTGACAGTAGGTCATCAGGCTGGGGACAAGGAAAGCCTTCCTATTTAAAGAAGAGACTTTCTGCTTTGTAAAAAGACCTTTTAAGTAACAGAAATTTCACATTGCTCAAGGAGGTCTGGTCTTTGTAGCTTCTGGGAGAAGTGGAAATTGAAACTTGTATGTTGTTATACTTTACTGTAAAGAAGAGACAGTGCCCACTCAGGAATTTGTCTGAGAGAGCGCTGCTCCAGTGCAATAGTGCTTCTTGTTCCCATTAAAATACATTACTCTAACAGACATTCATTAACATAAACCTTTGATTAGTGCAATTATCTCTAGGCAAAAAAAAAAGTTCCTTTTTTTCCTTTCACGTTAAATAATGAACAGAATATTATCAATTCAGCAATGGTTCCCTCAACCTCATTTAAAAACTGTACCTAATGTGTGCTGCAGAGTGCTGACAGAGTAATCCTCTTTCTTAAATCCTCTTTCTGTCGCTGATTTGTCACAGGTTTGTTTCCATCAGTCTCATAGCCATGGTGAACGATTACTTCAAAAACTTCTTTAAGTGACCTCTTTCTCCTTTTTTTCCCTTTTTTCTTTTTCCCTTTGGTGAAGTTGTGAATTTTAAGGGACAAAGTCAGCCTAGTGCTCCTTGTAGTACGTGATTCGTGTCAAAATAATGATCAAGTGGGCATATGAAAAAAATATCCAAACAGCTTGTCACTGAAGCCATCAAAAGTGTTCAAGCCAACTTTATTATTTTAAGAATTGTCATCTTATACTACTCGATAAAAGAGAAAGAAGCAAGGAGGCTGGACAGTGTTTGAAGAGCGGGAAGGTATCAGATCTGCTCGCTAGCATACACAGTGCTGCTCTCAGTTCAGCCTTTCCAGGGACTACTCATTCTTCCAAAGGAAAAGCAGCAGCTGTTGTGTGAGCCTCTTTCTCACAAGTGTATGAAAAGAAGCAAAACATGGACAGTTTCTTCTCTTTTTGTGAGGAATTTTAAGTTGCAACACTTGATCTCTGGAGGTCCCTTCTAACCCCTACAATTTTGTGATTCTGTGACTTGTATGCATGGAACCAGAGTTAGCTGAAACGGGTAATTCAGAGACATGCGTATATCTTGAGAGTGTTTATTCATTGAAATCATAGAGTTGTCCAGGTTGGAAAAGAACTTCATAATCACCAAGTCCAACCATCAGCTGACCTACCAAGTCCCACCACTAAACAACACTTATGGGAACTGCTAAATCACAGCCTGAAGCACTGAATAGAGCACCTGAAGGAAAGACCTGGTCAGCCCTGGGAGCACAGGTGAAGGTGATTCACCTGCATGACAGAAAGGGGTGGAGCCAGGCTCCATCCCTCTTAGACCTCATTTATGGGCTGATAAACACTGAGGCAGGATCTCTTGTTGGAGGTCTCTTCTTTTTGAAGTTCCTTCCCTGCAAGCCTAAGTCTTTGGAGGTGGGTGAGCACTCATTTTCCTTCTTTTCGTAACACCTCCTTGTTCATGCTGGTTGCTTTGCTTTTACAACCTTTGCACAGCATACTGATTGCAATTCCAGGTCTTTTGCGTGCTACAATTCATGCTGGTGGATTTTTCTTAAACGATTAGAATTGTGCATTTGTGTCTATACCACATCTTGTGATGTCTTTCTCAAAATTGATTTCCAAGGTTATTGAGTTTCTTTGAAAGTAATACATTGCATCTATGTTCATTTCATTGTAAATTTAGATACAAATGCTGCGTGGACTCTTGCTTAATGCTTTTGGTTCCAGTCTCAACTTGAAATATTTCTGGAGCTGTTTCATGATTTCTCTGTGCAGCCTGACCCATTGTTTAATTCTCTTAGTTATGAAAATGCTTTCCCTATGTCCAGCTGGAATTTCCCTGGTGGCAAACCGTGATTGTGGTTTCTATATACTTCTAGGTTAAAAAAAAAAAAGGCAGTAGATGTGATTGGTATGTGTTAATGACACTAAAAAACTATTAATCTTCCTTCCCCTCTTACACCCCTCAAGGCTTCTTTATGGTATTTATATCAATGAGGAATTTTAGGTTTCAATGGCAGTGAGATGCAGCCTATTTTCTGTTTCAATTTCTACCACAGATTGAAGAGGAAAAACAATAGAGGAGGTCATTTATTTTTTTCAGGCAAAATAAGCACATATGCCAGCAAACAGGTTTTTTTCTCTTTAAAGTCTACCTTGTAAGTATAAAATCTACCAGGAAAATGAGTCAAAAATGCACAACTTTTTCTGGGGTGACCGTTATTTATATGGAATATCTGCTATTGTTAATGTATTCCCTGATAAACTTAGTACAGAGAGTAATTGTGAGAATTTTGTTCTCTGTTATTTTGCAGTTTCAGTTGTCTCCGTGTGTATAATACAAGCCATGGTTGCTGTTAGAACAAATCAATGGAAGCTCCCCAGAGCAGTGGACCAGCTCTGTGTCTAGCTGAAATAAAAACAAATCTGGAAGCTTTTTATGAAGTTGAAGGAATATCTTCAGTCATCAGATGATGAGCAATTTGTGACATCCAGGAACTGTAGAAGGTGAGTCCTAACTAAAAGCACTCACAGAACTTATGCTAACTATGCTTTTGCAAGTAAAATTTTCACAGAATCACAGAACTGTAGGGGTTGGAAGGGACTTCAAGAGATCAAGTCCAACCCCCCTGTCAAAGCAGCTCCCAGCCCAGGTTGCACAGGTAGGCATCCAGGCAGGTCTTAAATGTCTCCAGAGAAGGAGACTCCACCACCGCTTTGTGCAGCTCCAGTGATCCATCACTGTACTGTGAAGAAGTTCCCACATGTGTTTGTGCAGAACTTTCTGTGCTTCAGTTTGTGGCCATTTCCCCTCATCCTATCACCATGCACTGCTGAGAAGAGTCCAGCCTCGTCCCTTTGCCTCCTGCATCTTAGGATATCTTACATTTCCAACTGTTTCTTATAAAAATGTAGTGAATGAAACAATGAGAATGAAGAACTCCAAAAAATAGTTTTATTCTCTAGCTTAGAACTTAAAGATGTAGGTCAGTTCTGGGTTATTGTGTCCTGGCCTGTTCTGTGTTGTCAGAGCTGGCTTCAGTATTGTAGAATCTTTTATTTTTCTAAAATACAGAGAAAATGAATGAAAAAAGATGGAATAAATATTTATGTATGTATCTAGTATGTACTTATAGTTGGACTGTAGATAGAACTATCTTTGTGGTCTATCTAATATTTAAAAAAAGACCTGGAGCAGTTTCAAGGAAGTTTTTGCTATGAATTCCTCAAAATAAACGATTCTACTATGATTCTGGAGAGCATTTAAGAGAAGTTCATATATTTAAGCATGTACTGCAGTTCTGTGTCATTTTTCAACACAAATTTTCACATACGTTTATTATCAGTGCTGTCAAGGAAGTGCATCCTGCTCAGTTTCTGTCATTTTTCAATAGTTTTGATTGGAAGTGTTTCATGACTTTTTGTGTGTTTGAAGTTTGGTCTTTTTTTTGTCTGGATGTATTGTTTATGGCCATTCAGAGCATATTTGTCCTTTGATCTATGTCCTCATGCACATACCAGACACCTCTTATCTTTGCCTAATGCTAATTACCAACTTTGGTTTGTATGGTAGAATATCTTAGAAGTAGATAAACAAGCACACACAAAGGTGCCAGGGATGAGAAAGGCAGCTTGAATTTTGTCTAGGAAGTGGCAAAATATGCTATTGTAAGTAATGACTCCCTCAGCATTTGCCTGTGCCAAAACAACCATTGATAACAGGCAGGAAAAGACCAAATGAGTCCTCATAGAGCTCTGAGACAGAGACATAAGGAAACATAAAAAAATCTTTATCAAAAGGTTACTATTTTCAATTTTCATGTAATCTATTCTCTGCCAAAATGACATACACTGAATGAAGAACATATCCTGTAGTTCATATTGGTAGGGTTTTCTGAGGTACTAAATGCTCCTTAGACAAAAGAAGGGTTAATACAACCTTCTCAGAATTTTCAGAAGATTTTCTTAGCATTGTAGTTCTTTCTTAATAACAAAACGTCACAGAATTGAAGCAGAAACTCCTTGAACAGAGGTTAAATTGGACCTGGTTCCAATTTATATCATCATGGAAGAAATAACAAATCAAGTTAGGTATGATTGTAATCAGTAGGACTTCTAATAAATCAAAGCAGCTACATAAATCCTGCAGCATAAATAAGGGGCAAAGCCTTTTCTCCTCTGAGCTATTAAATTCTGAATACTTGGCTTCTACACAAAAGCAGATGTATGAATTGCTCAATTCAGAGCTATGTATGCTGGCAGGGGGGAAGTGGTCATCTGCTGTTTTCTGCCTTTATTGAGGTTCTCATTTGGAGTAAACTGTTGGCATCATTGCTTTGCATGCTACTTTTCACATTTCTAATCCTGGAGGCCATTTCTTGGCCCTGCTTTGAAGTAGTGCTTTTCAAGTCTTGCTCTGTACAGAAAGAAGGGCATCAACTTTTCTTTTATATGATTAGAAAGCGTTTTGCTCAAACACTTGCATTTTTCTGCGTTAAAATATCTCTTTGAATTAATAAAATAATGAAAAGAAACAAAAAAACAGTTGTCAAGAGATTTCATGGGACCGTAAACAGAATGTGGTGATGCTCCTGAAACACTACTCATGCAATGAAAATGACAAGGGTTTCCTGAGAAACCTCTGTGAAACTGAGAGCACATCTACCAGCTGTGTAGATGAGCAGATATTGATTTGAAAACTAGCTGGGAGTTCTCAAGAGCAAGACGGAAGTTGTTCGAGAACGCTGGTGATACTGTAATTGACATCTGGATACAGTGCTGCACACTCAGCCTTTCTTCACCATCCTGTCTTAACAGCCAACATGGAATATGAGTAGGTTTTAATTGCTTCTGCTAATATCACCTGATGTTTGGGATTCTTTTCTTAAACTTACTGTCATGTGAAATTCAGTGCTGTATTTGCAACAGTAATTCAGCTCCACTGTCATCCCAGCCAAGGGCTCAGCTCACCAGGCAGCAGTCATGCTGTTCTGTGTCTTAGTGCAGCATGGGCTGCGTGGCAGTACTCCTCTCCTGTGAGGCACTGAGCGGCTCATCTTTTGATGCTGGCATGATTCATAGTGGTCTGTTAGTTACAAGCAGTTTTGCACTCTGTTGATGTGCACTGCCTTTGCAAGTGGACATTTCCAAGTGTGGGGCAACTCCCAGCTGTAGGCTGCAGTACTGGAGAAACACGTTTAGTGGTATAAGCTCTGTGCAGTGCAGTGACCCGAGAAGGAGAGAGTTCTGAAACCCTGTGTTTCTTCCATGTGATGTATTCTCAGAGGGCAGATGTTCTGGTAGAGGAGGGATGATCTTATTGCAATTGCTTTATTATTTTTCTGTGTGTGCATATGTATTCTTTATCTATGTTACGTACATACATTCTAACTTTCAAATCTGAACTCATAGAAGTGACTTCATTTTTTCTTTTTTCTTCTTTTCCACTCATAAGAAATGAAATCTTATCTAGTAGGAGCAGGTTTGCAAAAAATTCAAGAGCAAAGGCCCTGAGATCTCATGAAAGATTTCAAGTATTTCACGGTTACAGCGTTATTCAATCTACAGCAAGTGGAACTCTATCTTAGACACGTGCACTCAGCTGCAAATTACATACATTAAGTACAAGTCTGAAGATACGCTGGGCCATTTGAGCCATTAAAAATCCTTTTCTTTATTTCAGGACCTTTGAGACTGGGAACCTCTGTAAGAGCTCCTTCCTATTGAGTAGTGTGTGGAGAAAATCAATCTCCATTCTTAGGTTCTCGCTTCCAAGAGCAGTAATTAATCATGTTAAACTAGCAGTATAAAAATAGATCATATGTAAAACAGTTTCTTAATTTCCCTGCAGGTCTGTTTCTACTCTTTCAGCAAATTTAACTCAGTTTTATGTCAGTGGAAATTCCTTTCAGAAACTGGTGTGGTCGCTTCCCCCACAAAAGTTTATAAGTTTTCAAGAATTGTATAACTTTTGCTGTGAGTCTCTCCTTTCTCTTACTTCACCTCTTCTTGTTAAGATAATAAGGGATCTCCAGTAAACTGAACTTTTTTGTCCTGTGGAGGTTCTGTTCAGAGGACAGCCAAAGTGAAAATGCAACAACAAATGTATTCCAGCTACATTTTATGTGACAGATGAACTACATTGATTCCTCTACAGTGCCTTTCATAAAGATCATCTGTATAGAGATGGAGTTGCATAGAATAGAAAGGTTTAAAGCTGTTATTTAAACTGCATATTTCACTGGAAAGATAAGGAGGAGGCAGTTCAGGTTTAACTCTATGCCCTCCCAGCTATGAAGTTAGATACGGAAGGCTTAAGAAATACCAAGAGATTTCAGTAATCACAGCAAACAGTCAAGAGAAGTTACTGATAAGAAGGCAGCTAGTGAAACCATGAAGTCCCCAGAGGTCAGAAAAAGTTGTGTGTACGTTTTCACTCAGATTGAGTGACAGAGAAGTTCAGAAGAAGAGAGTAGGACAGTCATATGGACCCGTCTTCCCAAAACTCTGAGATGAAGCCCAGCCTGTTCCACTGTAAATAGATGGGCAAGGTGATGGTAGGAAAGATAAGGATAGCTTTGGTAAAGAAACAAAAAACAAAACAAAAAGATTCTTTGATAATGATTAGTCAGACAGAGGGGCTTTTTTTTATCTCACTTGATGTAAGCCCTGGCCACCCCAAGATCTTTCTCTTTCTTCCCATATATAATAAGGTTATTATATCTGTCATAGTTTGTATTGGCTGTATGGTAATATTGTATTTACCATCCAGCAGTGAGCTATGTGTGGCTTGGATTTTATGGAGAGCTGAAGGTTCTGAAATGGCACAGTTAGCAAACGCTTTCAATCCTCAATCTGGGCTCCAGTGCATGTTACAGTCCTTTTTAGTAATTTATATCGTCTAACTGCTACATTTAGAGAATGACAGGAAAAAATGCATCTCTGCATTTGTACTTGCACTTCAAGAAATAGGTCTACTTTCAGGAGGAATATAAATCATGTGCTAAATGATGAGACTTTACAAAGAGCTTATACCAGTGGGAGAATTTTCCATTGTTGAGAACTGCTCAGTTCTTTGTCATGTTTGTGGGAGATGGCATATTGTTTTGGCATAAATAATAGAATGTTGTACCAAGGGGACTTATCTCAGATCCTTGATAGAATATTTTTTTCTGTGGTTAAAGAATAGAGTACATACATTCTTGTGAGATGAGAGTGGGGCTGGTGTGTTAATTTTTTGTACTCTCTTCCCTTGTAGAGGTAATTGAGGAGAGGGTGGATGAGCAAAGGTAAAGGCTCTAAGACGTGTGTCTGCACTCTGAACTGCACAAGAAGAAATAAAGTTATCTGGCAGATAGATGGTTTGGAGTCTATCTAGTGGATTCTGCTTAATTGGAGAAACAGAGAGATGGACAACTACCTTGGGGTCATATGCATGAAGGAAGTGAACCTGTCAGCAGGGGAGGGACTCAGCATTGGAAACCGGGAGATATATGATCTCGCTTTTCTTACGGCAGGCGCTTCTGCTTGCAGAACGCTTGCCAATGCAATAGCAAAATATAATACCATTCACTGAGATCCTTGCCTGGGCCTAAGTTATTGGCTTGCAAGTGTTTCTCACACATATACAACTGAAGAAACCTCTGCAGAAACTTTCTTCTGACTTTGTGCTTAGGTGTTGGTTCTATTTCCTGTAATTATTTTCTTGCAACCACCACAGTTTTAATTTGCCTCACACGCTGATAGATTTCTTTGCTTTGAAGGGGAACCCGTCAGTATTTCTAACCTTCTAATGCATGATTTCACCTTTCCACCTTCCTATTAGCATTCTTAATTTCAAGGATTTTCAGGTACCCCTAGCATCTAAGTGCAAATGGTCTGACTCTGATTAAAGCATTTTTAAAGGTGTGTTGTAAATGCTATCTTTCTTGCCCTTAGTTTTTCCATATCCTTATAAACTTAATTACTAATAGTTACAAACACTGAATAATTCTAGTCTAGATTCCTTTGAGTTCTGAGCTACATTAATAAGTTGCCTAGAGAGGTTGTGGATGTCCCATCCCTGGAGAGATTCAGGGTTGGGTCAGTCAGGCTCTGAGCACCCTGTACTGTTCATTGCAGTGGAGTTGGACTAGATAGCCTCTAAGGGTCTCTTCCAAGACTGTGCGTTCTGTGATCCTGTGAATCAAGCACTGGAAAGCAAGACAGTCTCGTTTCTTTGTAACTTTCATTTCTATGGCTTTCTGATAGTAAACAACAACTGAAGACTGTGTTGAGTGATGCATAACCTATTATCCTTCACATAGCTTAAGGAGAAAAAAATTTTTTTATTATCACTGGAGGTACTGTATGGGAACTGCTGAATCATGGCCTGAACCACTGATTGGTCACCTGAGGTGAGCACCAAGTCAGCCATGGGGCCACAGGTGGAGGTGATATACCTGTGTGATTGGAAGGGGTGGAGCCTGGATCCACCTCTCCCAAACCCCATTTAAGGGCTGACCACCACCAGGGAAGGAAGGGTCTCTTCTTGGAGATCCCTCTCGTTTTGAGTTCCCTGCGAGCCTTGTCATCCTGAAGGTGAGCCATCCTTTCTTTTGTATTATTTGTATACTGTCTATATAGAACTACTCAAAATATACCATCATCTATACTATTTCTTTGTGAAGTACCATCCTTGGGAGTTATTTACCCCACAGGTACACAGACAACAGATCTAAGTTACTTAAATTCAATGATTGATGGAACAAACTCAATACAAAACAGAGGAATTCAAATGTAACCCTATTGAAGTTTCACCCCTTGCTACATCTCCAGCTCCTGCAGTTTTTAACACAGCACAATGCATCCATTTCATTTCTACTTCAGAGCCTTACTGACTCTAGGGTTTTGTGATAAAACTTCTTTAGTCATTGCTGGTACTTGAAAAACTTTCCAGTTTAAATGGGAAATGTTCTCTTTCTCTAAAAATAAGAATGACTGTAGTAGCTGTACAGTCTTGCTCGTCAGTATTTTACAATCACTCAGTATTCAGATACTAAAATTAAAAGAAAGCAATAATAAAATACATTCCAGTTTTCACATTCATTTAGTCTTAGATGCCTAATGAGAGCAGATGTGCCAGTAATGGCAGTGTTTGCTACGTGAAAATGAGTATTAGCAGCTCGTGAAGAGCTAAATGCCTTTGCCAGAGAATTGTCATCTAATGCCTTTTTTTTTCCCTGGTCAGTTCATTTATTCTAAGCGAATTTTGCAGTTTGGCTAGAGCTTACTTGAACTGCAGAGGTTTATCTGCCTGGTCTCTCCTGCTAGGTGACCAAGCTTTATGCATGTGCTCGCTACCACTGGAACATGCCAAATTCAGGAAGAATGTAGTTGTCATCTCCTGTATTTTCCTTCCTTAGGGAGAGAAAATAACCTGAAGATGTCCTGAAGTGACCATGTTTGGTGTATCTGTCAGAAGTCACCATTGCTTGTTGTACAGTAGTCAAGAAATGGCTTGTAGAAGCTTCTCAGCTGCCATCATTCCTTGGAGTTACATTCCCGTTATGTATTTGTGTACATGTGAACAAACATGGAAGCAAACAGGAGACACCTATTCCTAGTGTGGACCCTGGGAGAGCAGGCTTCCAGAGTGGGCTCTAGGGTGGGCATCCTACAGGCTGAAAGCTTGTCAAGGAGAAAGGTGAATTAGCTTTATTCCAGCAGTCAGACTTACAGATATGAGTACTATCCTGAATACTAATATTTATTGATGATTTTCTTTGTCTTTAGAGTTGGTGATATGTGTATATATATATATTCATTTATTTTTTTGAGGATATTCTGGTTCATTCTTCTATGAAACGTTTTGAGGGAAAACCATACAGTGCATAAGAGTTTATTCCTGTTCTGTATCAAAAAGATCCGTCGATGTAATCACTTATTTTGAGATATGTTACAGGCAAAGAGCAAGATATCGCGAGAAGAGACACTTCCCCGCTTTTGCAAAGTTGCTTCTAGAAAGTTTTAGAAAGTAGAATGCTGAGTCACTTGGGAGTAGTAATGTGCACACGCGACCCTGACTTATATAAGGATGCTGCTGCTAACAATAAACGCCATTTGCTGTTCACCACATTGGTGTGAAGTGCAGTCATTTGGCCCCAGCCAGGCAGGTCGATTGCATGCAGACCTTAGCGGGGCTGGACCCATAGACCACTAACTCCTGGAAAGGGCAACAGAGCAATAGCAACAGGAATTTTTTTTTTTTACTTTCATTACTGCCATATTTTCAGTAAAAATGAAGTTATGCAGCCTTTTTCTATTCATAAGTTATATGAAGATATTTATAAGATATTATTGTGCCTCTCTCCTGTTTCTTTGGAGCTACTTCTGAGTTAATCTCAGTTAATTGAAAAGGAAATCTAGGAAAATAACTTGTGTTTCCGTGGCATAAACTGTCACATTTCTAATGCAGATAACTAATACAAGCCAGGTTTATCATACTTTGTTTTTAACAGACTCTTAAAAAGATTCTTTCAGATTCAGTTATCTGAGGGTACAGCTAGCCCTTAGAGCCAAGTTGCACACCCATACTGTAGATCTACTCTCAAAGACAAATGACAGACTGCTTCCTTCCTTTTCACATGAATTCTGTTATTATATGCAAAAAACAAGAAACAGCTTTTCCCTTTATTGAAGCTGAGTTGCATATTATCTCTTGTTTCTGGGAGAAGTAACGCGCTCCAGGAAATAAGAGAATTACTTTTATTCCTGGGAAATGTTTGAGGAAATAACAGAAAAGGTGGGATACATCAACATTAGGAGAGGAAGTAGCTAATGTTTTCTATTATAAAGGAAGCTAGTTAATTTGTATTACATTAGGTGAAACAAACTAATGGTATTGAAATATAGAAGATGTCAGTGACAGATATTTTTGGTTGATAAAGGAAGTACAAAGATGGTCTAAGTGGCCAGCTATTCAACCACCACCACATCTGGATTTCAACGCAGTAGCAGCTGAAGGCTAATGCTCGATAGGTTTTTAATTAATATACTGTTACCTTAATCTTGTTTTTTTAATGGTAGAAACTAAGAGTAGAATATCTGTTCTGTCATTTTTAACCTGATTTTGATCAGGATTTTTTTTTACTTGTTGTAATTGGACTGGTATTTAAAATCTAGATCGCTTGTCACTCATATGCATGCGTGAAATGTACAAAGGAGACTTTCACAGCATCCAGACTAACTGTATGGTGTTTCCATATACAAGCTATTCCATTTATAACAACTGAGTGTTTGTTACATTTCCTTTTGTTTGCTGTTGACAGTAATGAGTACTTGCAGTAGGGTTCAAACACTGGGAAAGAGCTGCTGACTCAGAATAGGCACCCTTTTCATTTCTCCAGTATCAACAGCATTTTGATGCCAGGACAGCACAGGAAATACTAGAAGGAAATATAAAGCATATTTCTAAGTAGATTCCTATATAGTGGAAAAGGCACACATTGGTTAATGGAATACAAAGAACACATTATAAGCCTGTGACAAGAAAACCTTCGTATTTCCACTTTGTGTCATTAGAACACTTTTAACTAAGTTCTAGCTTTCACATACTCATTCTTGTTCTTCAAAAAAATACTTCTTTTGCTTTCTTCTTTTAAATGCATTGTATAAAGTAAGGCTAGGAATCAAATTAGCCTGTAACTAGCTAAGTGAAAGACATAACATTCCAGTTCTCATTTGTTAGATTGCATTTTGAATTATCTTATTCATCTGCCAAATGTTTCTTGAAATGAAGAATAAAACTGGACAAGTAGCATAAGCAAAAATTCATGATATAAAGCAAAGCATGTCACTGTTGTATCGACAATTTCAATTTATTCATTAGATTTAAAATGTGTTTACAAATATTATGCCAGTATGGTACTCCTTCAGCTGAATGACTATTTTTTGAAGAAATAAGTTTAGAAAATTTCCATTTTGCTGGGCAGAAATTTGCGCCACTCAGAATTAGAGGTAATAAGGGTTTTATAAGGACCACTGACTGGCACTCAAGACAGATCCTAGATTTAAGTACCGAGTGCCTCCAGTGCAAAGCTTACATTTCAGAGCACTGTTGATCCAAATGAAAATGCCTTTCAATTCGGCAGCCAGTGAATATCAACTTAGATTTATGTCCTGGACAATGGTCAGAAATGTGGCAGGTTCTATATGCTTATTAACTTTTGTGTTTACTGTGTTAACTTAAAGACAAATGTGGAGTATTAATATTGAACTGGCATCCTTCCTATGAAGCTGTGGGGAAAAAAAAAATTATCTGTAGAAATCACTCTTACTGATCTTCCAGTACTGCATTCAGTGACTCTAGGAAGAGGTGCAAATGGATAAAATTCCTATTCTTTTTTCTTTCCTTTTATTAACTGTTGTAACGTTGTTTTTTTTTTCTTTGTCAGAAGCTCAGAAATGCCTATGAAATTGGATTATAGCGAGCTAGGTAAATACAGTAGCCTCAGGATGACTTTAATTTTTAACGTAGGAATTGATCCCTATAGGAGTCACATTTAATTGTTTCCAGGTTCACATTACATCATTTTTATTGAAGCTAAAATGGAGTTGAGTTTTAAATACACTTTTTCAGGTTCATCTGTAATTAACCCTGAATACTGTACTTATGACCACTGTGCAGAATGATTACTCAGAGCTTGATCTCCCTAACCTTAAAGTCAAGCTAAAACTCCTGCTGTCTTTATGTAGAATGTTAGAATCATAGAGTTGCTCAGGTTGGAAAAGACCTTCAAGATCATCAAGTCCAATTGCAACCAAACCATTTTACTCTAACAACCCATCATTAAATCATGTCCCTGAGGACCACATCCAAATGGACATTAAACACGTTCCCTGATGGTGACTCAACCAGCTCCCTGGGGAGCCTATTTCAATTCTTAACAGCCCTTTCTGTAAAGAAGTTTTTCCCTATTTCCAGCCCAAATTTCCTCTGGTGCAACTTGAGGCCACTTTCGCTTGTCCTGTCACCATTGAGAAGAGTCCAACACCACTCTCATTGCAATTACCTTTTAGGTATTTGAAGAGAGCAATAAGGTCTCCCCTCATATGGCATACTATCAATCAAATTTCAATGTTCAGACAGAATTTCTTTGAATTCCATAGGGTACTCTTGGCCTTTCAGGCCACATCTACGTTAGCAAGTAGAAGAGCACAATAGGAAGAGATCTCCAGAGCAAAGCGGTTGGTGCTGGTGACTCAAAATCAATTAAATTTCTCTGAATTCTGCCTAATAACTGTGCCCATCAGAGTCTTTGGCATTTGGTGTGCATCAGTGAGGTTGTGGTACTTGAGTTTCTTCCTCAGTGAAGTTCACATGGCCATAAGATGACTTGCCTGGGCGCCTACCTGTGCAACCTGGTCTAAGGAGCATGCTTTGACAGGATGGTTGGACTTGATGATCTCCAGAGGTCCCTTCTATCACCTGGTTGTGTATATTACAGAACTCACTGAGTAGGAGAATTTTCTGTTGTGTTGGGTTTTTTTTTTCAATTTTTGGTTATTTTTTCTGTTTTTGATAGTTCAAGGGAGGTGGAAGTGTGATAAAATCATCTGGACATTGAACATTTTGTTTTACTGTAACAGTAAATTGCATGGCATTATTGCTAGGTGTTCTACCAGATAAACATATACATCCATTTTCTTTGCAGATAATAGGAATGGTGCAGGTGTGCCTGATATATCACTCTCCACTAGTAACTCCAGAAGAATGCATCAGAGCAAACAGACAATTTAAAAGGTATGTGGAGATAATAATAAAAAAGAAATAGATAACGTACTGTAGTAAAAAAGATACACTCCTCAGATCAAGCCAGACTTGTGTGTGCTTCTATTTTGATAACTTAAAAAGGAAATTTATCAAGTTTTCCTCTGAATTCTGAGTGAGATAAAAAATACAAAACCTTGGAAGCTTGCTGGAATGATTCAATAACTCTTTGGACAATTTTTTCTTTCCTGGTTCTGGTTATCTGTGCAGCAAATTTCAGCCTGAGACTCAGTGCAGAATGTCTCCTAATCAATTCAGATCTATTGATCTGTCTATAGATAAAACAACAGTAACATGGCTTTGTATTTTGGGAATTCATCATCATTCAGCAATGCTTTTGGTTTTGGTTTCAGCCAGCTGTACCTGGAGAGAAAGCTGCTGATTGTAAAAGCAACACCCTTTAACTGGCCATAGATGGAAAGCTCATGGTGTTCTTAACTGTTGATCCTAAATTGAAAGTTGTTATCATTATCATTAATCAGAAACGTCACTTTCTACTCCGATTCTTTCTTTTAGTATCATCTCTTGCTGTTCTCTTTGGGTGCTTTTCCCAAAAGTTCACCAGAAAATTATACATTTTTCTCCCATAAGACGTTTCAGTCAATTAAAAATAGGTTTGTTCCATTATTAACAACTTCTAATGGCACTAATCCCACCATTTGATACCACTTACCTGTCATGAGACACACT
The DNA here is from genome assembly GCF_038088225.1 of Cyrtonyx montezumae. Taxonomy (NCBI): domain Eukaryota; kingdom Metazoa; phylum Chordata; class Aves; order Galliformes; family Odontophoridae; genus Cyrtonyx; species Cyrtonyx montezumae. The sequence continues at coordinate 51,911,793 of NW_027071826.1, read as the reverse complement.
TAAATTTGACATGGCAAATAAATATTTATTTTCAGTTTTAGCAAATGAAAGCGACATCAAAACAATGCACTGTGGCACCAAGACTAATCTTCAGTGTAGCTGTCTGTTTCCCAACAGTCTTCAAAGGATCAAACACATTTCTTCCCTGTTGCATGACTAATAGTCAGCTCCTGCAGAGGAACTATATGCTCTGGGGCAAATCTACATTTATTTATCATACTTCAAGTAAAAATATACAAATAACTGTTTTGGTTTTTTTTTCTCCCCCCTCCCCCATGTCTACATATCAGCATTATAGAAATTGGAGCTATTCGTACTGAGATGGTTTTTATTCAGGCAACAGCAACTCACATTTGCATTTTTCTCATAATTCTAAGAAATGCTAAAAAATTATTTGTAATTTTTGTCTAAATAACTGGGATTTCTTTTTCCTTCACATTTTGATGAAGAAAACCAAATCATACACTGAACTGATTCTGACACTGATTCTGGTTCCATTGTAAACGGCTCTTTGGAAGGAGCTTGCATCTGGGATTAGCCTTTGACAAAGTTTGCTATTTCTTTTTGTTTTCTTTTTCTACAGTAAATCCTGATTACAAAAGCTGACAGCAAATTGAACATACCTCCCTGCCATAAATCTAGATGGCAAACTATATGGAGCCTATTGTTTATAATGATAAATTGGTGAACTTGTGTGCATACAACCACAATACTTAGTTTCACTGTATCAAAACTGATTCACACAAAGGAAAAAGCATTTTTGTCTTACATGACATGGATCTTTATTCTAATTATTCAGCTCTTGTCCCATGCTGATCCACAGAAATTTTATGGAATGATATTTTAGGGGAAGGATATTTTGTGCTATGTTATCTGACTTTCTTTGTCATCAGGCAATGGCTGTGTACCAGGGCACTTTGCAAGACCATTTTTCATAGAATCCTAGAATCACCAAGGTTGGAAAAGACCTCCAAGATTATCCAGTCTAACCATCCACCTACCGCCAATATTTTCACACTAAACCTTTTCAAACTATTTCAAACATTTTCAAACTAAACCCTTAGGACAATGTCTCAATGTTTCCTGAACACCTCAGGGATGGTGACTCCACCACCTCCCTGGGCAGCCCATTTCAGCTCCTTATCACTCATTTGGAGAAATATTTCCTAATATCCAGCCTGAGTTGAAGTGTTCCCAGTAGGCTCTCCCTGAATGAAGAAAGACTAAAGACTGTCTCTTTTTGGGATGAAGATAATGGAGCAAGCGTATTGGAGCAGGAATTTTCTTAGCAATAAAGTGATTTAATTTTAATGGTCAAATCTCATTTCAGAGAGGACAGATAATTCCTTTGATGAGCGCAGATGATTTCTGACGGATTTGTTCTAAGAACTGAATTTTGATGGAATACAAAACTGCAAGCCATTAATCAGCCTTCTGTTCTGCTATAAATGAACACCTCGGGCGGTTTACCTCAGACTGAGAAAAATGGAACACAGTAGGCTTCAAGGGAAAAATACTGTCTTTTAGAAGAGACAGTTAATTTATGAGGCTGTCTACAGTAAAACAGAAATGTTAAAATTAGAAATGTAAGTATCTTATGCTTTACTTGATCCAAGATCTAATAAGAATAATAATTTCCCCACAATAAAGCTGTTTGGCATAGAGCTCATGAAAATAATACCAATACTTGCTATTAGGTAAAAACATAGCGTTCCATAAATTAAGGTGTACTTGGTCTCTTTAACAAATGTTCTGAAAGAAGAAATCTGTAGGCATAATATCTCCAGCATCAATCCAGTTTTTGGCACAGTCCTCACAGAGATTCTCCGTGGTTGGAATTAATTCATTTTGTGTAACTGAAGTGGTGAAAAGCAGACAATAGAAAAATAGACTAATAATTGAAAAATGGACCAAAAATTTTATAGAACTCAATCTCTTTTTCTGTAATTTGGGCACCTGAGTTTCCTCTGCTGTTTCAGAAGCCACTCACCCATGGTAAAAACAGTGCTGACTCTCTTTTTAATGCATTCTTAATGGAGTAATGGAAATATAATTCCTATAGGAATCAATAGAGCTTTTATCACCAGACCTCAGTAAGAGTTGGATTGTGTGCCTGGCATTTTTATTAATAAGGATCACCACTCGCTTATGAAAACCACAGTATGTTAAAATCGGAAGGAATGCAGCAGTTCAAGGTAATGAAGCATAAGAAAATCTTTTCTTGACTGAGAAATCTGTCTTAAAACAAACTGCTGCCACATCAATATGTAGCTGGGCACGCGCTATGCATTTTCTTTGGTTAAGGATGTCTTACTTCTATTTAGAACTAGAGCTTTATAATCCCTTCGAACTTCTGGTCCATCAATCCTAGCATAGCAGGGTGACCTGGAACTGGGGTGATGTGAGGCTGGCTGTGTCGTGCCACCCCCTTGCTGGGGTATCACATGACTTCTTCCCAGCACTTGGGCTCCAGGTTGTGACTACTCCAGGCAGAGCTGGCTGCAGGTTCACTACCTCATCAGGCAAAGCTGTCACTGAGCCTGGGGATGCACTCAGCACCCAAAGACTATATTTCTGTAGTATGTGCAATGTCTGCTTTGCCTGTGTTGCTATTCTCGTACCTCTGTCCATGAGTGCATGGCCAGAAGTGCCTCTGTGAATCAAGACTGCTTATCAATTCTCAAGGATGGCACAGTTTCACATTGTCTGTGCTATGAATCCTGCAGAAACTTAGCGTGAATTTATAGCAACACCTAGTGCTAAGTGCTTATGAGGAGCTTCTTTTGCTCCATTAACTTCTCCCCCATTTGCCTTCAACTTAGAGAAATCAGATCACCTTGCTTACTTTGGCCTTTGGGAATACAACTGAAGTCTCACTTGAGGTCCTTAAATTCTTCTTGTGGATCTTGGTTTTGACTTTTAAAATGTCATGGGACTGAGAGTCGACCTTATAATGCATTGATTCTGTCTGGCTTAGTTATCGCAGCAGTAGTTGCAGCGCTGGATCAGAAATCATGTTCCAGAAACTCTGCAGTAGTGGTTTTTCACGTCAAGGTGATATTCTGTGTTCATGGTAGGGGAAAAAAGAGGTGAGAAAAAATAGCATCATTCATTTAAGTTATCACATAATCAAGTGTATCTGATGACACTACCAGAGCTGCATTTTTATCAGTGAATGTGTATCTGAGTTTGATTGGCTCAACTCAGGCGTTGCAGAATTTAAAAACATTTTTGCTAATGATTCCAACCGAAAATTGTGTTTACACCGAAACCTTTGTTTTACAGCAACTAAAATCTTGAAACTAGTTTGCTCTAACAAACCTTTTTGTCCTGCAGAAATGTTTGTTCCTGGTTTTCCACCCATTTTCTTTATGGGGACTTACTGGAGAGCAGCTGATGCTGTGGCAGCAAAGAACTCGGACTCACAAAGGTATGTGTTTTGATCTCCTTTATATGTCTGAGATCTTTGCTTTCTTCAAGTGAAGATGTAGTTGTTTGTAACAAGCAGGTAATAGAGACCTGTATCTCTAATGACTGAAGTGCTTGAGGTGTATGCACAGTAATGGGGACTGAGTTAGGCTGAGCTATTGGGCTTTCACCTGAGTAACTGACAGTGTAAAGCAAGAATACTGTATCTCCTAACCCCATCCACTGCATAGATCATTGCCATAGATCCCATTGTTTCTAAGATTTTAAAGAGTGATTTACTGCCTTTCTGAGAAGCAGTACTTTGCTCAATGCAGAAGTGCCACGATACAAGCTGCACATCTTTGGCATCTCCCATTTTAGAGCTCTGAAATCCTTGCAGAGATTGGGAATGGAAAGCCTGATCCCACAGGAGCAAAGAGTTAAGCTCTGGGTAAAACGCCGAGCGTAAGCATGTCATAGTTTATTTCACTTCAGTAGATTTGAGCAGATTAATGTAACTCTTCATGTGTTTAAAGTTAATTATGTGCCAAGCACTTTGCAGCATAGGGACGGAAGTGCTGATCAAGCCCCTGATTCTCCTGCATGTCCAGCACATCAGCATGCTGCCAGCCTGTAGCAAGGCCATATTCACAGTCTGCCATAGAGCAGCCTGGGGAAAAAACCTCTGTATGCTACTAGAATATCAGTGTTTGACAGGTAGCAGATAGCATTGATATCTGTTGGGTTTCTTTCAGAACTACAACTGTGCTTTCCAGGGAATGAGTAAGGCCATCCTTCCTTCTCTGTGCTTACTGTGTCTGTGTAGTGTTTTGCTTTATGGAACAAACAAAAAAACCTCTGCTGCTCCCACAACAGGAAGAACAACAACCAGTTTCAGAGCAGAGAAAATTTCAATATGAATGTATTTATAAAAAAAAGTCAATATTCAGCTATGCAAGAACATAGAATCTTTAGTGCTGTTGGGTGTAGACAAGGAATAATGAACTAAAATTATTTAAATGAACTAAAACTGTGTAACTAGAATTACACAGGTATGTACTGACTCCACTTCTCCTTGCTTGGAGAAGCTCCTTGCTTATCCCAGCTAACGTTAGATTTTCTAAGGGACATGTTGAGTGGGGAAGTGTTGTGGACAGTTGGACTGGATGATCTTGGAGGTCTTTGCCAACTTTGGTGATTCTTTGATTGTGTTGTATGAATTCAGCTCATGTTTAAGTGTGAGGAGAATCTGATTCATTTATGGCAAAGGCAGTGAGTGTTTGAAGTATGTGGTGAACATTTATAAATGATATATGATTTCCCATCAGTAGCTGTCCTTGATATCAAAAACATCAGCAAGATCTGAACAATTACAAGGGATTTTGGACCATGACAGTTTAATTGGTCTTTAATTATTTCAATCAAAACCTCTTGAGTAAAAATAGAAAGATTCATACAGTGTCCTCATACTGAAACAAAACTGAATTAGTTTCTCTGCAGTCAGTAGGATCTCACATTAGGTGTGGAGGAGACCAGGAAATGGAATTAGTGCTGAGGTAAATGTGGAGGAAATCAGCCAGCACTGTAACAGCTTAGGTCATATTCTTAAAAGATGCGCAGATGGTTGTTAACTGATACAAACAAACCCATCATATAGACATGAAAAAAACAACAACATCCCCAATTGGAATGGATATTATAGAGATGTGTCCTTCTATGGTGTTTCAGATATGACATCTAACACAAATGAAGCCAAGCAAAAACTTTACATAGCTTCTGTCTGAAGTTCCACCAGCACCCAATAAAACCCTGTTGATTATGTCTCCAAGCAGGCTGCAGTACAGGTCAGGATGGTTTGCTGAAGTAGAAAAGTCTGAAAAACAAAGTGATTGTATGGCTTTTATTTGTTTATTTGGTCAGTGTGCTCTACAAACAACATGAACCCTGGGATCTGCTTGCATTGAAATAATTACTTTGCATCTGTGTGGTATTTGCACCTCAGTGTCCAAGTAATGAACAATAGGAAAGAAACATGCAGTGTAGTCTTAACAACAGAAGAAATAGCTTAAATATATATTTATATCAATTTACATTTAATATATTAATTTGTATATTAATATAAAATTTATATTAACATCATATATCATATTACATATATATAGCTTATATATGTATATATTATATTATATTATAAATATATTATATTATAAAAATATACATATATATATATATCTATACTGCCCGTCTTGAAGATACCCTATAGGAAAAGCTGCTTTTACAGTTTTAAAGTAAAACTTGATTGCCTTAGTTAAAGCTCAGTCCTCTTCTAGATGAGAAACACCTGACTTGCCTGCTCCTAGCATGGATTACTTATTAGCAGAATGGGTGAATTAAGTTGTATTGTCTCCTTGTTGGGCTCTTATACTGGGTCACCTGTTCTGGTGCCTGCTGTCTCTTCTGCTTTTGTTGTGCTGCTGTATGAGCAGAACAGTCTTTCTCTAGAACACCTACAGGCTTCTTGCTTCTTTCCAGGACTTTGTCCTTTTTCATTTGTTAGCAGTGCTGAAAGAGTTCAACCAACATTGCAAGGCAGAAGAAGAATTACTGCCTGAGCTCTCTGCGAAAGGGTGGCAGAAAGTCTGTTGTCATTTTTGTCTCCCCCTGGGTAAGTAAATGCTTTAAACATGCTTTTGTTTTAAGATTATAACAGAGCATTTTTAGTAGCTATAACTGTGGTATCTAAAGTGTTGTGATAAAGGCTGTATTCTGTGTGTTATGTCTGTGTTGTAGTTCTCCATGTTTCAAGTGCTTCTTTTAAAGCATGAGGCATTGTCAGAGCTGCTTTTAATGGCAGATTGAGTCTGAACAAACAAATGTTCTTTTAACAGTGGCCCAAAGTAGAGCACGTGGTAGTGACATAACATAGAGGTCATGGGCAAGGCAGTTCCTAAATTAAGCCATGTCACAAAACGTGCTCTGAAAGACAACCCTGAAAGCTTGCATTTTTTTAGTCCTCGTTCGTAGCAGTGACCTTTGGAAGGAGCTGTGTGCAATAATATTACGATAGGTGGCTGCAGCCGTTCAGTGAAGTGCTGCTGTACCTATGATGGAGAACATCAGAGAGTTTCTTGCAGCTTTCAAGGTCTTCATAGAACAGACGTGAGTTTTTAGACAATCTGTTCAGTTTAATAACCTCAACACATCATTCCTTGATGGGCTCCTAGCTCCACTCAGCTAACTGAAATTGCTACAGTTCAAAAGCACAGCCCTGTAGTCTTCATTAAACACCAAGGCTGCTAGCTGAGGATCTGCAGCTAGCAGGTATGCTCTCCTAATCTGCATGAGAGCAAATGTGTAAACACTAATCCAGCTCTGTTGCAATATTACAGATAGTCAACTCTCTGAAAGCAAATAATATTTTGGCAAATCAGTGTAGGCAGAGTAGGCGTGTGTGTGCACGTATGGACAGGTACATCATATTTCTTCGGGGAGTAAACTGTGTGCGTGAACTTATTTCTCTTCCTCTGGAGATCAGTTGATAGTTACGTTACCCCTCATGCGGTAATATTATATAACAGCTGATATTGTATTTCAGTCATTGATTGATTGGGGTAGTTAGTCAGCACTGTAACTGCCTTGTGTGCTGATACCCATGTGGATTGCTTAGCAGTGCTCTCCAGCTGTGGTCCTATTGTTTCTCTCTGAGCGTGCCATTTTTACTGAGCATCTCATGTCATTTATTTTTCCATAACAGAAGATAGCTGGGTGTGAAGTCTTAAAACGTTCTTAGATTGAGTGTTTCAGGTTTTCTGGGAGTAGCTCTAGTACTCTGGTGTATATGTATGCTTAACAAGAAGGAAGAGCTATGAGATTTATGTAATTAGTTATTATTCACTGATACCTAGCCAAAAAGTAAAATCCATCAGTAGTGATGAAAATAGTCATTACTAATGTAGAATATGAACTCATAACAAAATTGACTACTGCTTTAGTGGAGGCTAAAAAGATATCAGATATCATGCAGGCTCAGCCATAAATATATATGTATACATTTATATTTAACCAACTGAATACTGTGAAAACATAGAAATCCTCGGGGTATTTTTTTTTTTGTTATTTTAAAATGTATATTCCAATTTTCAGTGTAAGAAATGAAGCATGTTCATAAAACATCACTCTAACTTTGAGAAATTTAGAGCTCTAGGGCTGTAGTAATATGTCTAACCATCTTCCATCACAGTATGGTAGATTAGTATCATAATGAAGCACTGATATAAAGATCACATCTGGGAGACATGTTTCCAGTGTTTTCTGGCTGTGGTAAAGTACACTGTTTTGTTTTTGCTTCAGGTACATCCATCAGTGTATTTGGTAGCACTGAATAAAACCATGTGCTTCTTTAGAGAGGCTTAGGATCCGTTTTTGGTTTTCTAAGGATTCTTTTCCTGACAGTTAACGAAGCCTTAATGTCACCATAGCAAAAAACCATGTCCACCCAGAAACATTTGATGTCATTTTTAAAGTTCTGTCATGTATACTTTGAGGCTGTTAAAGTGGTGTCTTCTCAAAACTAAGAGAAAGGAGTTTTTTGCTTTGAAATGTTTTCTGCCCACATATGAAATGGGGATTCTATAATCTATTAATGTTACACTTTACTTAGAAAATAAGCATATCACACCACGGCACAGCTGTGAAGTTGTAAGAAATTACCTTTAATATTCATCAGCAAATAGTTTATTAGTACAAAACCTTTCCACCAAGTACTTAGTTTAAGTGATACTTTTCTAATGCAAATCCCATTTAGCAGCTTTGAGGCAACCTTTACCTTACCTGTCAGAAACGATGCAAATAACTGTTTTCACAAGCAGTTCTTTACCACAGGAACATCTAAAGGTGGGGTTGGCCTTTGAGCCAGAAAAACTCTCATCTGTAGGAATTCAATTTTACACTAATCATGTATATAACCATTTTCAGTCTGTAGTCTGTGTGACTGTTTCTTGCATAAGGCTTCTTCAAAAGAATTAATGCTCCCTGATTTCCACCTGAGATTACAGCTGACATTTTAGCCTTTGCCTTCTGAATTAAAAGTTTGTATAGGGCTAGAAAAATGAAAGTGATATCTCTACAAAAACTTCAGAACATAGGTTTTTTTAAAACAAAAATGGAAACCATCACATATGCGTTAATTCTCACTTTTTATCAATCCTTGGAGGACACAAAGATTAATATTTAGATACTATGTTTATTTTGATACCCAAGAAGCCACTGTCACTGAGCAGTAGACACAAGTGGCCAATTCAGTGACTAAACTACTCGCTACATGTAGCTATTCAAGAGGAGAAAAGTATTCTTATTTAATTGTTTGGTTGTTTTCCCCTCAGAGGACTTTATTTATACTTGTCTTAATTGCTGTTGATATCCTCTATTAAGTGCTAAAAACATCATTTCAGATGTGGCTATGGAAGTGACCTGCCACGACTCTTTGATACATTTGATGTAGGCTGAGGTAATGAAGGGAGCACATTTTAGGGACTTAGTTGCTGAGCCATTAAAACAATACTCTGAACTCTCTTGTCAAATGCTATAACTGGCTAAATCCATTTGTGTCAGCTAAAGGTCTTGGTTGTTACTTTGGTAGTGGTGGAGAGGTAAGATTTATTTCCTTTGTCTTGTGTTAGAACATTATTAATAGTTGTGCATAGAGTCATAGACCAGCTAATGTGTGGCTCTTTTTTCACTGCTGCTCTGTGTAGGCCTTGGCAAAGAAATTAGCAGCTTCACTGCATGAATCCCCTTTGTATCATGCAGACTAGTTTTAGTGGGAATATTGAAGCATACTATCCCTACATTTTACTTTCATAACAGAAGGACTTATGTTCACTTAGTACTCAATTATAAAGGAACAAAAGCTCAGCCAGCTTTGCTTGACTGTTAAATGCTAACAAAATGCTTTGAAGCATGCTTTTCTCCCAACTCACAGGTTGTGGGTGGGTGGTGGTGATGTTCATAATAGACTTGGGGCTACTGCTGAACAGTTTTGCTTCAAGTGTTTTCAAGTCAATGGCCTTGCTATAGAGAATAGAGCTCGATTTTATACCAAAGCAGTCTGTTGTGTTAGTGAGCCCCTCTTTCTCTGCTTCTCAGGCTCCCGATCAGAGGGAGATCCTGCTAATGATCAAGCTTCGTACCTTAAAAACTGTGCTGCCTTTCAAGTGTTACAATATTCACAGTATTCAGGGAAAGAAGAGGAGTAGGGGGAAAGGATAGATTATTAGCACACCCTGGGGGGAGAGAGAAGAAAGTAAGAAGTCTTTGTATCTTATGGACTTTGCATATGCTACTATTGCTGCTAGAGAGAACATCTAACTTTTCCCAAGTGCTCTTATGATGCAGTTGTGTTAGTACTACCATAGGTAATTGGAGGGTAAATATCCTGAATAAGTAGTACCCACACAATATAACAAAGAGGGACAGTATATACCACCCGGATAATTCATCCAAAAATAAAGACACCCCATAAATTAGGAAGGACTCATTCATCACTGAAGGTTGAGGCTTGCCTGGAACTCTACACAGGAAGGATCTCTAGCAAAAGAGCCTTCCCCTCTTGTGGTCAGCCTTTAAATGCGGTCTGGGAGAAATGGAGCCAGACTCCTCCCCTTCCGGTCACACGGGTGAATTGCCTTCCCCTGTGCTCCTGTGGCTGACGGAGTGCTCGCCTCAGCTGATCTATCAGAGGCTCAGGCTGTGATTCAACTGTTCCCATACAGAAATAAAGTCACTTGATAGCCAAGTACAGTGTGGTTTTTAGGGTTAGTTCCTGCTTTTTCAATGCACAAAATTGCCGGATTGAATGTTGGTTGTATGTCCAGGGTGCCTTCTTTTGATTTGTTTTAGTCCAAAATTCCTAGATACATATCTGCATTTTTATCTGAATTCTTACCTATTCTTACCAGTACGGATTGGCAAAACTATTCACAGTCCTGATATGATGTGTGTGCTCTGCACTACTTTTCTTTAGGTCTTGTTAGTTAAACAATATACTTCACTAAAACACATTAAAAATGAACTCTGTTCAAGTGAAGGAAGTGCTTGTTGCTCTAAAATCTGATGATCCTATGAGAAGTCTTCCTAGAAAAGCCTATGAGAAGAAAACATAATGCAGCAACAAATCCTTTGGCTGTTCTTTTATCAGATGTAAATCAGCTGGACGGTTTTGAGAAAGGAGCTGTGCTGTTCCATGCCAGCTAAGAAAGTAGCTCAGGATACTTTCAAAACACCATTGCATTTTGTTTTGGCACCTAAATGACAAAGTGTTAAGTTGAGTTTGTTGAGTGTTAACTTGCTTAAAAAATAAGTGCACTCTGCAGTTTACAGCTTCTGCACTTATCTTTAGGTTCTTATCTCAGAGAACACTGCTTGCTTGTGGCACATTTGGCAGGCTGCAGTGCTCCTGCATTCCCCTCAAGTTACAAGCAAGTGTAGAGTTCACCCTCATTTCTTCTGTGGTAATTTAATACTACATAGCAGCACTCCTTTAAAGGAGGCTGTGTCAGGATAGATGAATATATATACAGATGAAATCTCTATGTGAAAAAAGATTAGGGTGCTTTTGTGGTATTTTCATAGTGAACGTACTTTGTGCATCCTAAGAAAATTCTGAGATATTTTCTGATACATTTTCCTTCCTTCATATGTGACTCTGAATGGTGTTAAATGGAACTTTGCAGTATTATGGCTTTTCTTGTGGAACGAATTATTTCTGATCATAGGAAGGGAAGGAGTGGATGTTTGCCAGGAACGTGATCTCCTTTATAGACATCTCTTTTGTCACAGACCTTTGCAGGATGTTTGATCTGTAGCTTCTCCCTGCACTGCAGTTACTGGAGTTGGTATTTTGTAGAAGAAAGAGATATAATGAGTGCTAAAGGTCGTGTTCCATGGTCAAGAAGCAGAGTAGAAATCTTGGCTTACACTTTTTTTGACATCTCAGATTCTAAGAACAATTCTGGGTTCTTCTTTGTTATTATTTTTCTAAGGAACTTGAAATGTTTTTTTTCCCTGTGTCTCCCCTTGGCTGAGAGGCAGCCTTGGTGGCTGAAAGAGAAAGATGTTGAGTCCAGAAGAAAATGCGCAGTGAGGAAAGGCCCTATCTGTGATCATCCACAAAGCCTGTGAGAGAGTTCACATTACCACTGAAGTCATATTAGATAGATGACAGTGACCAGAATTGTTCCTACTCTGAAGCAATAGCAGCTGAGGACAGCTGCAGTATTTAGGGTAGTGGGGATAGGAGGTGAAAGAAGTGCAAAAGCCAACTGCAGTACAGCTATAATCGACCAACTTGTTTGTATATAAACTGCTTTTGATGTTAGTCCCACTGCTTAAGAAACGTGAACCCATGTACCATTACCTCATTCTGCTACATGGCTGTATACAGGAATTGATGCAAAAAAATGTACTGAATCCCATCTTTCATTTTTCCATCTTTTTTTTTCCTTATTACAGATCACTGAGAACGGTGTTCTGCTTGTGAAACAGCATGACCTTAAGAGGCCCTTATCATTTTAAGCCATTCTCTTTTTCAAGCAGCATTAATATAAGCCTGCTGAAAATATATGTGCTGTTTGATTGTTGATTTTTGCAATGAATTGAATGCTTCCACAAAGTAAAGAAAAAGAAGGAATGGGCCATGGGCTCTGATCTACTTCTGTGTCATCTTTGAACGTGTTGGATGTTTTGATGTAGTTAATGTTTTAGTTCTGAATACTATCACTGTTGCTGATGTGTTTCCAATCACATGAAGCAGATTATTTTGAGCCTCCTAGTGTGCTTGAAAAGAGCATAATAGGAGTTGAAGTAATTTGCAGTTTTTTCCCTATTATTACTTGTACGTCTGTTTCCCTTCTGTATAGATCAAAATCCAGCGTACCACATGCTGTAGTTCAGAAGGGTTTCGTATGTATATGAGTAGCTGCTTTAACCAGTGATTTAGGTCACCCTGTACCCAGGAAAGAGAAGATGTAATGAAATTAGTGATTGTTGCAACTCTAAATCTCATGTAGGGGGCTTCATAAATGCTGAGAGAAAATCTAAGAGTTCTGCTATTGCTTTTAAACTGTTCTGAAAGAAACCAAGTGATTCTTGTAGCATTGCTTTATGAAGAACAATTGTGAATTCAATCAAATCGTACATCTTCTAATGTTCATCTAATCACAAGAATATGCCTGGATTGCATTCTGTTAGGTTCATATGATGGTGCTCCCTGAATGCAAACAAAGCAGAAAGATGTTTCTATGTGAAGCTCCTCTGGTTTGGATCATGCTAAGATCTGTTTTTGTAACATAGCTTCTGTCCATCCTCTGACTTTTTCAACACATATCCTTCCACTGTTCTAGTATTTATTAATGGTATTCCATTATTAGGAATTTAGAGTGATTGACCTAGGCTGGTTTCATAGGCTAGCTGTACAAATCCTTACGCAGTTTAAGTATCTTATTTCTCTGATTATCTACATTGAACAGACACAGTGATCAAGGAATATAGGTTCATTTAGAATTGGAAATGGCAAGGTATAATCTTTGAGAAGATTAAGTCATTATACAATTAATAGTAATAACTTCAATTGTCATTATCAGTTCTAAAAATGAAATTCTAAGTAATTTATTTCTCCTTAATTTTTAGTAATGCTAAAGAATGTTGTGAATGAGATGGAGCGTGTATTTTCAAGAATGAGAGTTAAAGGGAAGAAGGTGTTATGTTAACAGCAGTATTTCCAAGCTTAATGAAGGAAAATAAAACTTCTTCAGATGAAAACATTTAAGTACAGTCTCATATTCTGTCTCTCCCAGTTTAGTTTTCTTACCTTCTCACTCTTTCATCTAGCACACTGGAATGAAGCTTTCTGCCTATTTTTGCACTGTTGATGCCCAGAGTGATAAGAAATACAGTGCTGACATAATTCTGCTGCAGTCCTGTCATGTGGTAACGCAGGAAGACTGAGAGGTAGAGCTTGGAGGAAATTATTTCTGATACTCAGCTTGCATTGGGGTAATAATCAGCTCCTATGTTTGTAGCATGCTGAAAATTTACTAGGCTGAAATATGTTATCAGACAATCATAGAATAGCTTAGGTTGGACAGAACCTTGAAGGTCATTGAGCTCCAACCTCTCAGCTATGGGCAGGGTTGCCACCCTGCCAGTCTGCCCAGGGCCCCATCCAGCCTGGCCTTGGGCACCTCCATGGGTGCACCCATAACTTCTCTGGGAGATCTGTTCCAGCACCTTAACGCCTTCTGAGTGAAAATTTTCCCCTAATATATAACCTAAATCTCCCATATTTTGGTTTAAATTGCCTCTCATCCTGTCACTATCAGACCATGGAAATAGTACATCCCCCTCCTTCTTGCAAGCTCCCTTCAATTACTAGAAGGCCACAGTGAGATCTCCCTGGAACCTTCTCTTGTCCAGACTGAACAAGGCCAGCTCCCTCAAGTTTTCTTCATAGGAAAAGTGCTCCAACCTTCTGAGCATCTTTGTGGCCTTCCTCTGGACCTGCTTTAACAGCTCAACGCCTTTCTTTTGTTGGGGACTCTAGGCTTATATGCGATACCCCAGATGAGGCCTCACAAGGGCACAATAGAGAGAGAGACAATCACCTTCTGGGTCCTTCTGACCACCTCTCCGTTGATGCAGTCCAGAATACCACTGGCCTTATGGGCTGCCAAAGCACACTGCTGTCTTATGTCCAGTTTTTTGTCAACCAGGACAAAATTCAGAACTTCTCTGAATTAGTTCTTGACTAGGACTCTGACCGTGACCATCCAACAAATTCTTCATCTACTAAGTAGTCCAACCTTCAAATCTTTCTCTCTCTAATTTAGAGATAAAGACTGCAGGATAACATGACAAGAGTTGAGGTACTTCGTCCTTTCCTTAATTTGTCAGAGCTGTAATTTAAATTCACAAGCAATTTGTAGAACATACCTTCATCCTTTTCCCCTTTATGGTGTTGGTTGACTCTCACCCCTACTTCTTCCGTGATTCCCATCGAACACATTTGCTGTCTGGATCACCACCTCGCAGTTGTGAGGGTAATGCTTCTTATGAGCTTTCTAATTCCCGTACTAACACAGAATTGCACAGTATCCAGGACACAACTGCTAAGCAGAATAAGCAAGGGAATTGCAGGTGGTGTGAGAATGTTCTTTCTGTCACAGGCTGTCATGTGTCAATAGCAATATGAACCTTTTGCTGCTCTTCCCCTCCACTAACAGCACAATCTAGGAAGTACAGAATCTGGATCTTGGTGTTTTCTGAAGCAAAAAAAAAAAAAAAAAAAGAAGGAAAAAAAAAGAATGTTTTTTTTAACTCAATTGGAAGTTTTTATGTGGACACAGGGAACAGCGTTAGAGATATCACCGGCTTCTTTGTTTTTCTTCAGGTTCTATATTCAGTTACAAAGCGAAATACAGCTTTCAGTCATGCAAAATAATGATAATAAAGAAGTAGACATCCTATTGCAACTGTCAAACAATCTGTGAGATACGGTGATGGTTTCCGCTTCAAATCTAAGCTGCATGGGGAGAGAGCAAGATCTTGTGCTGCTGATGCACAGCTGAGATTGTGGAAGTAGAGCTGAGTGTTCCAAGTCACTGATAGCAAGGTAGCAAGCTAATAGATTAGCTTTTGGAGTCTACTTGTATTATGATTTCACTGTTGAATGGTACGATGTCTTGTAGGGATATTCTGTACCGATGTACATCATTCAAAATTTAAGCACAGCAAGGAAGGCTGTGCACTGTATGTACTATCATACTAAGAATAATTTGCAAGCAGATGTTGAAATACTGCACCATATTGTATGTATTAGGTTTTTATGTGAATAATCCTTTAACTTTCATGTGTTTAGTTGTAACATTGTGCCAAAAGATGCTTTTGCAGATGTCAAATTTAGTCATCTTATATCTGGAAAGATAACTACAAAGTTAAGAAGACTTGCTTACCTTCCCAAGTTATCTTATGTTTACCCAAATGTTGTAACTTGCGTTAATCTTTTTGTTTTTATGAATGAAGCTGGAATAACTACAGGGTATCTACTTCAGCACTGGCTTGGACTTCCTTGTATGACAGAACTGATTGCTGCCCTGCCCTTTTCTTCCTCCAAAATTTTTGTCTGGTGAAATGCAAACCCGAGAGAGCTTCAGCTGTGGCGTTAAGGTTTCCAGCTTTCTTTATTTCTGACTCCTCCACAGTGAGTATCACCATTAGTCTTCCCCAAAGAAGTGCACAACAAAGCTGTGCCTCTAGGTGAACAAACAGAGGCACACAATCCACCTGCAATAACTGTTGAGTGTTTGGTCCAAGGTATAATAAAGTGCCAAAGTTAATTACCTGCTAAGGCTATTCATGTAGTGAGGGGATTTGTGTGCTTAATTAGTGTTTTATTCATAAGCATTATTTGTTTTAGGAGGAGTGTGAATACTTGCTTTTCTTAGTCCCAAACGCTAGCAGACTAGAGTCCTGTTTAGCTGGATAAAACTTGTTCAGTCATAATTTTTAAAGACGTATCGAATGAGATTTTCTGCTAACAGATGTTAAGATACCTGTTTAGGAGTGGAACTACAAAAAAGGAAAATTAAATTTTACTTGCGCTACTGATTAGATGAAGTCCTAGAAACAGAAAGTGAGGTTCCCATGAATGTGTATTAAACCAGAAGCTGAACAAAGGAGATCAAATACACCAGCTATGTGTGCTGTGTGTTAATACACAGAATACTAATATTTAGCTGCTTTCAGAGTGGAGTTCATTGTACAGAATATTGAGGTATTTTTCTCTCCTAAAGAATTTGTATATTAAAACTGTCTCTGATCCCTTGAAGGGTAATGAGAGGAAAAGAAAGGGAATCTGACCCCATGAGATTGAAATCGATTTCTTGAGGACAGAGCAGGAATCAAACCTTCACCTAAACTTATTATTTTACTATCAGGGCACCTTCTCTCTTATTCCCAGATAGTTATTATATCCCACTTCATGGATTATTTTGTAGCTTTTCTTAAGTCTATCGTCTTAGGTCTATGCTTAAAAAGATTGCAAGAAAATGAATGTTGAAATAAAACTTTAATTACTGTTCAATTAACTCTGGTAATGACCCCTGTCGATGTGAACAGGCTGTATTTAAATATCCATGACAGTTAGAGCTCCATCTTTTGTGAGCTGACTGTCATGGAGTCAGTGAGTTGGAAGAGATGACCTCTAGAGGTCTGTTTCCAGCTATGTTACTCTTTAAGCCACTTTTTGGCAAATAATTTAAACAACTTTTGAAAATATTGAGTAATCATGGTGTAAGGGAACTGCTGAATCACAGCCTGAATCACCAGTGGAGCACCTAAAGGAAAGACCTGGTCAGCCCTGGGAGCACAGGTGAAAGCAATTCACCTGTGTGACTGGAAGGGGTGGACCTCATTTAAGGGCTGACTGCTGCTGAGGTAGGGTTTTTTGCTGGAGTTTTTTCCTTTTTGGAGTTGTTTCCTTGCAAGCCTGGATCCTTGGAGATGGGTGAGCACCCATTTTCCTTCCTTTTGTAATGTCTCTTTGTTTGCACTGGTCCCTTTGCATTTATGTGTGGCAATTTAGCTTTATCTTTTGATGTTTTGTGATAGTGAGCCGAGGAAGGCTATGCATCAGGTAAGTGCAAAGAGTGCTTACATCCTGAGCTGGGAGATTATGGCTGATACAAGTTTTTAAGTCTTAAATTTGAACTGAAAAGCCTTTGGTCTTCTGTGCTTTTTGTAAGTCTTGTTATGTGGGGCTTCTAGTATGTCTGATCAACAGAAACAGAGTTGTCACTGAAATTGATGGGTGATGTTTCTGTGTTCATTCTGGAAAATGGAGTTTCTTATGAGGACAATTCTGAGCTGGTTTTGGGCCTGTAACAAAGAGACTTTCACTCTACCAGTTTTTCCCAGGGATGAGTGTAGGTTTTGTGTATTTCTTCCACCTCTAAGAATTTTATGGACACAGAAGAATTTGGGAATGTAGGCTGCAATACTCTTCCAACATCTATGTTTGACTTGCAAAATTATGTGCTGAAATAGGCTTCCTGTTGATGGCTTGATTTTCTTTATATTGCTAGTTGAGTAGGAAATAGTGTAGGACTGATCAGTAAGGAAGGCTTTCTTGAGATGCAGTTAACTAATTAAGTTGGCTGCTTTTGTACTGACTCTCCATTCAAAATTAGTGCACAGGAAGTATGGTGGTGTGGGTTCTGTTCAGGAAGCAGTTGAAATTGGTGGAAGATTTTATTGTAGTGACTGTGCTTCTATACCAATAAAGGGTCTGTTCTGACTGCACTTATATTTTACAGCATCACCTTATTTGTATTTGGAAAGTGTTGTCTCTGTTTTATGGCTTTCCTCAGTACTTATACTTATTCCCAGCTCTTGCATTCCTCAGCACGTGTACTGTCAGATCTGTGCAAACCTGGTGCTAGGGAGCTGCATTTTAGCCTTGACCCTCAACTTCACCTTCTTTGTGTGAGAGCTTTTAGACTGTCAGTGAGTGGTAGGAGTGAAAGAGTGGTTGGGGAGCACAAAGCTGGCCTCTCTCAGAAGCTGTAATTAAGGGGGAGGCATATGAACCAAGAGGCCCTTAGCACAGTTGCATTTCTTTCTGTAGAAACTCATTGTGGATGAGGATAGCTGCTTAAATTTCTTCTCAGCAGCTTTATTGTGAGCTTTTATGAAGGGTTCTTGGGCTCTGTCATGTACATCCAGCACATCAAGCTGGAAGGATTTCTGGTAGGGGGGGGCTTTAATGAAATGCTGAGGGTGGATGCCGGCAGGGAGGAGGACATTTGAATTAGAATGTGCTGTGGAACAGAGAATGATTGGAAGCGATATACTTAATTTTTCTGTCTAAGAAAACAATGTATTTTTTATGTTATTTCCCCCTGAGAAAGAAGGATTTATTTAGGGAATTATGAATGAGACTGAACAACCTGTAAAATACATTATTTAGTGAGAAATCAGACATGATTTAAGTACTTTGCTTAGCTGTTGCTTGGAAATACTATATATAGCATATATGTGCATTTATGAATGCAAACACATGCATACTTAAAAACAAAGTAAAAATCTTGAGGCTAGAAAGAAGAAGAAAAATACAGAAAGCAGAGGTGAAAGACAAAATGTAAGTTGCAGAAAAGGTTGTGGTAAATAATAAGAAATTTATAAGCAACAAAAGGTCAATGGAGTGGAAGGCCAGGCCTCTGTTTGATAGCAGCAGTAATTTATTGACAAAAGAAAGTAGAGTGATAAGAAATTAAATGAATTCTGTTGCAGTGCTTGCAAAGGAGAACCAGGGTGAGATGCCAGAATCAGTCATAAATTTTCCCAGAGTGCAGAGCAGCAGTGGATAAAATAAGGGTTGTGCCAAAATAGGTGCTCTAAAAATTAGTGTTTGATCCGGGGAGCTAGCTAGATTGCACGGCTGAAGGTTGCAAGTCTGTCTACAGCAGAGCTGTGCTAAGGGAACTTTGTTTGACTCTTTTAGTGTTATTTTCCTCTCTGGGGTCAGCCCCACTCTGTTAAAGGAGAGAATGTTCTGCAGGGCCTTCTCTGCCTCTTCCAGCTCAGGAGTAGGAAGCAGTAATGCCATCTTCCAATTATGTTCCTGTGTTTTGTTTCGAAGGGCGATTTGTGTTCTCATTAGGTAGTCTTGCATCAGCGCTATCTGAAAACTGAACAAATGTTATGCTGCGCATTATCCGTGTTAGATCACAGTGTGATGTTTTTTATGTTTATGCTTATGTCTGTGCATCTATATATAATGCACATATATATGTGGAAAAAATTGTATGCATGTGAGCTAAACTTGGTATTTCTAACAGCAATGATACGAGAAACGTTAGCTCAGAGACCTGGGAATGCTGGTTCTTGTTGCCTAGTACTTCCTTAAGTAATGCAAACTTTGCTCTTCAGTGAATGAAATGTGACCTTATACTGGGGAACTGAACCTGATGGTGGTGTGATGGGAACTTGGTGCTTTGTCATCCCAGTGCTAAACAGCTTATTTTTAAAGTTGAAGCTTAAACTTTTGACCTTTGCAAAGTATGGTACTGTGTTTCTGCTGGTTATCTGGAGTTGATAGAGCTGGTGCAGGGCTACAGATGCCATTGGAAATGAGTCTTTTAAGTGAGAAATAGCATTATCCTTTAGGTATGGCTGTTTTCAACGACTGTATTAACTAAAGCAAAGCTGTAGGAGTTTACAATGTAATCCTCTGTGTCCACTGATATAGGATGACTCTCATAGTCATAGATCTCCTCCTTGGAATAAGAGAAACAGAGTTTGCCCTTGCTTTTAAGACTGCAATTTTTCTGATGGCTTTCTTGTTTTTACCCAGGCTGTATTTAATGATTACTAAATAGTTGCAGCAGAGGATTAGAAAGCAGTTTTTCCTTTGATATTGGGTGAAACTTCTTCCCTTTCTATTTCCCTTTTCTTGTTTGGATTTTCTCATCTCTTTGTTTTTTCCTCTCTGTTCTTTTCTGCCTGTCCTCTTCCCCTGCCCCTTAGTGGTTCTGCTAACTGAAACGTGGGGAGTTTCTTTTAATCAGTCAGCAATTGATAAGTAAAATGCAGGCTGTTCTCTGCAGAAATCAGAGAGATGTTTATTTGTGTGTGCTATGGAAGAGAGTTGCTGGAGAGTCTGTGGCTGCTATTTCAGTTGCTTAAATAAATGCAGCTTTGTGTACAGCTAGCAAATGGTACTGAGGAGGGGGGAGTTGACTTCAGCTGGAGGACTGTAGTATTTAATATTCCAACTTTCTCATTACAGCTGCTTAAAAGCTCTTGTTTGATTTACGTTCTTTTGGATATTTTCAGCAAGGAAAGATTTAGTTCACCTCTGGTTTCTGAGCTCAGAGCTTCCATTTAGCTTTGACAGCACCAATTGGCAAGATATTGCCCCCACTGTGTACTGATGTCGGTCACCCACCCAGTTTGTTCTGTGATCTTAAGCTGGAACTCTGCTTTGTGCCTGCATTACCGGAGTGCTGCTGATTTTCATTCCAAGGAGATGTCACAGAAACTATAACTGAACTGAAGAGCAAACCGTGCTCAGAGAAGGAATATACTGTTTTGTTCCACTGTGAGTGTTGTTTCCTTACTCACATCCATAAGGAAGTTAGTGGGTGCTAATTAACTCACTCAAAAAAAGTGTAGTATATGGGTCAACTGAAATAAAAACCTGAGAGGATGGCTCGCATCTCATTTGCAATTAGAATATAGAGACTTGAGGGAATTGACCGGTAAGAAGGAGGATGAGTCCTCAGTGCTGAGCTGAGTACAGCCTACCAATAGCATCAAATTCTCTTCCTTACCTGCAGGTGGATAAGCACTTTTTGTTCTTTAAGCTGTGATGGTGTGGGGCAGTGTCAGCACACAGTATTGCTAATGTGTTGCCAAACTTTTTCAGAGGTTGCCACATGCAGTAATGAATAGAATAATCCCTCTACCTGTTTAATCCTTATAGCATTTTTGTGAGACTTAATTATTTAAGATCCATTTGCATTGATTTTTTTTTTTCTTGGATTTGGGTGCTGAGTGTATCAGCCAATAATTTCCTTCACCTTTGCATGGAATTTCAATATTATGTAAGGCATCACAGAACTGTTAAACATATTACTGTGTAACGACAAACCTCCTTAAAGGTTAATCCTATATTTGAATTCATCAGTAATGATATTTCTCTACTTACGTAGTAAGGGACTTCAAAGCAAGTCCATTTATCTCTGAATTTGTCATTTTAATGACAGTAAGCAGAAGAGCAGAGGGAATATTTAGGAGAAATCTCAGCCTGGGACAGCATATCCAATAAGTCTTTTAAAGCTGGTAATAGCTACTTCTGTTTAATGATGCCAGAAATGAAAATTGAGATACTGATTAACGGTTTGGCAAGGTTCTACTAAGTATTGCATGGTGCTGGGATTTCTTATGTGTGCCAGCTCCTTTCGAATCTGCTTAATGAATGAGCTTTGATTAATGAACAGGGTTATTCTATTAATGTAATAAGTGGGTCTTTCCCCTCTGTCCCTTTTTAATTCAGCATTGCTGGCCTTAGTTCCCTGGGTTGCATGTTGAGAGCTGATAGCAGCTTAGTGAAGCAGCAGAGAACTTCTGCAGAAGCAGGGTATTCCAAGGGTATCATTGGGGTATTGTGAATTTGCTGTGAGCAGAATCGAGGAAGAATGTTATTCAGTAAAATCTGGGCAATGCAGTGCCTTTCTGACAGTGGTTTTCGGTTCTGTATAAGGATGTAAAGAGAGCGTGCCTGCTGGGAGTTGAATTGAGATTAGTGTGTGCTCAATCTTCTCAGTACAACTGCAGCAGAAAGTGCAACTTCAGTACTTACATAATGAGTCTATTTAGAATATGGGTATAACAAATACTCAGAGCTCATCAGAATTAATGTGTCAGGATAACTGAAATCCTCAGCAATAGTGCTGGATTTGGGTGGCCTAATTTTAAACAAAGTTTTACTGTTGATATTTCTTTTCAAGTAGATCTGCCCTTCATCTTTTAGAGAGATGCAACTGCATTGGATTTAGGCATGTGTTATTTAGGTTTTCTGCTACCCTAAGCAACTCTGAGAGCATCAGTTGGAATGGAGAGCATTCTTCAACTGTAATTTGTACTGATCATGCTACTTACACTGCAACTGTGTGAATACATGGATGATTGGGTGGCTTCCTAGTTGTACCTAGTATGCTTCAATCTCTTCTGCTGGTATTTCAAAGGTAGCAGTGTTATGAAGGAGAGAAATATTGTGGTGTGCATCCCACATAACAGAATTATGATACCTAAGGGTTGTTCTATGTTGCTTTCCTGTATCTTTGACTTGCAGGACTTATCCCACATGACTAGCAATACCAGTATGCTTAGGAGGCACCATTTGATTAATGAACACTGATTCTGAGTTATTCATTAGACTTTTTCCCTTTGAGACTGTCTTAATTAGCTAAATGAACATACTCTCCTATCAGTACACAGACTGTGATACTTTAAAAACAAAAATAGGATGAAAAGGATGCTAATCATGTTCCAATAAGTAGTGAAAGGATGGCAGACTGTTCAGGGCTGTTATAATTCTGGGACACTTTGTTCCACATAGCTCTTCTCTTTTGCATAGCTCAGACATAAGATCAGTTAAACATGGTGTGGAATTTGAGGTATTTGAGTTATGGCTTGGAAAGCTGCTGGGGAAAAAATGGGATGCATTTGAAATGTCTGTGAGTTCACAAAGGTGGAAGCAAATCTAAATGACTGGACCACATCTTAATTTCATTTGTTTGTTGTTTTATTATTAAATCTAGTCTCTTGTCCTCTCAAGTAGGACAGAGGTAGCTTTAATTTCATGTAAGTCACTTTTACCTTTTTGTATTAAGGGCAGGAGGAAGAAGCAAAAATCTATATAAATTTTGAAGGGTCCATAACATTTGTAGAGTCATCCTATAGTCTTCTAGTGGCCAGGAGCATTCAAGCAGCAATTCATGCTGAACTGATTTCCAGGCGTTCACAAGAATGTATAAGCCTTTGTCTGCTAGAAATCTTCACCTTGACTGTTCAGTTTTTCTTGTACCCACACATGGTAGGAATAGTCTGTGTGCTAAAGAAGCTTTAGTTCACTGCAGCTCAATGCTCACTATTCTGTCTTTCACTTTTTTATATATCAGTTTTGATCTCCATCAATCAAATTGGCATAGAAATCTCAAACATCTGGTATTTTAGTAATTGTCAAGATCTTTGTTATAAAATGTATACATTTCTCTTTACTTAACTTGGTTTTATTTCATAAATATGTAAGCATATGCCAGAAATCTGAGTAAAGCTTCTGGTGAGCTTATAAACTGCAGTTGAACTTGTATTCTGACTCTAAAGGCTTTTGCAATCATTGTTTGTTGCCTTGCTCTTCATTAGATTGAGGAAGTTAATCACCTTTTAATGACTTATCTCCTTGGTTTTACCTCTATTTGGAGTTGGAAAAGTAGACAAGATATTTTTGAGGCTGCAAAAACAGTGCAACTATTGGCTGTACCAAATGTGGTTGGGAGAAGGGAACTGATCTCATCTCAGCTTTTCTTCAGTGGGTTGATTTGAGGTACAGAATATATATTGTGAAAGTATTTTAACAGTCTGGAGAACACTCAGGTAACAGGAATGTGCTGGGAGGTGGTCCCAATGAACCTACTGCTCATATTAAAAAAAAAGCCTGGTGAAACTGGCTTAAATCCGGAGGGTTAATATCCAATAAATGGAGAAATGCGTCACTGATTCCAAATATTGCTTTATTGCTGTCTTACATCTTTAATATTTTGGCTCCGATGCATTCCTAATGAAAACAGTAACACTGTTTTCAGTCAAGGTGATGGTTAGTGTTGAGATTTTAGGGGGAGTGGGGGGGAGAGAGGGGATGGGCTGCATTGACATCAGTGTGCTGGTTACATCCCATCAGAGAAATGCAGCCCTGTTCAGCTCCTGATTAGAAAAGGCTCACTTCCATTTCCATAGCTGTTTTTTCAGGCCTCACTGTGTGGTCAGTGACGTGGCTTTGTGGTCTGAAGAATTAGGAAATGCTTCATACCTTTCTGGCATTCAAACTGCTTGTAGAGTCTGTGCTTTTTTATTTAGTTCACTAGTCTTCCTACTTTGAGAACCACCATTTTTTTCCCTGCTGTATGTCTTTTTTTGTTAGATATATCTTTCAAGACTACAGAAAATACAGATCAACAGGTACAGTGTGCTTACCTGCATCTAGAGAGTCATGTAAGAGAAACAGAATGACAGAATTGTAGAATGGCTTTGCTTGGGAAGGACCTTTGAGATCACTCAGTTCCAACCCCCTGCTGTAGGCACCTCCTGTTAGACCAGCTTGCTCTCAACCCCATCCAAGTAGTCCAGGTGTGTTTATCAGAATTTGAATTCTTGCCTATAATATTTTTTTGGGTTTATCATAATGAGGTATTTAACTGATATTTTCTTACTTGCTGTTCCATCAGTTCAAGGCTGAGCTGGTGCCCTTTTGCAGCTACCCTAGATGTTGGATCATTATTACAGTAATACTAATTACGTGGTGCTGATGGCTGCCCTCTGTGACCAGGGTGTCAAGAAGCCCGTACACTCTGGCTTCAGTTTTCTGGGTCTCCCCAAGGTGTGTGCTTGAAAATGACATGATAATGAACTGCATTATTCCTTTCCTCTCTGATTACGTAGCTTGACTTCTGATCCTTTACAGCTAAGAGTGGAAGAATCTGTCGTGTTAATTTGAAATGCAGAAATACTTTAGTTGAAAAAGCAGTACATTTCTCTGGAGTTTCTTTTTGAAGTGTGCTTTAAAAAGATGTATGTGAAGACTTTTTTTTTTAATGATCATCTTAGGAAACAATAGCGAAATAAATGTTTGGATGGGATGTTGAATTAATTTCCTCATTATCTCCTGGTCCTTGATACTGCAGATCATTCTGACTATTTAAGAAAAGACTGAACAGGATGACAAACACTCCAGGAATCTGAGAACTGAAGATTCTCCTTAGCAGTCCTACCTAATTAATTGTGATGGATGGCTCACCAGCCCACATTCACTTTACATTGTAACAGATCGGTTACCTTCAAGAATCAGCTTTTATTCAGAAACCTGACTACATTTTTACCTTGGTTTTCTTCTGATGAGTAGATTGCCAATGAAAGTCAGATCATTAGTTGGGTTTATGGACCAGCAGCCTCTCTCCTAAGGCTGGAAATAAATCTTTTCACTTGCTCTTCTGCAGTTTGGCTCTCTTTGAGCAGTTTGAATATATTCAAATGAGTGCTGGTGATGTAGGTGTTGGATCATCGGGTTTCCATTTTAATTCTGTGCATTACAGAAATAGTTCAAGGCTGACACACTAAGGAGTTGTTCCAGTATTCCATTGCTAATATGGTAAGTATGCAAGTAAAAATGGATGGCATCAGCTTTCTCCAAATGTTAACACTTGCTAATTAAATTAACAGCTCTGACACCTGTATTTCTTTGAGTTCTAATTATTGCCCAAAGCGCAGAAGCTTAAAAACAGGAAGTTTATCTTCTCTGTCTGTAGTCAGTCCTTAACTTTTGTGTATCAGATCAAGTATGTTTTACTAAACTAAGTAAGAGTATTTCGAAGGGCTTAATGTTGAACATCAATCCCTCAAGCTTAGGTTGTCTGCTAAATGCCTCTAACTTCTGTAGTCTTCAGAGCTAGAGTTGTTCCAGAGATGCTCGTAGAACTCAATAAACAAAAAACTTTAGAAGCCTTTGAGGTGAATTGGTAATGTGAAAAATCTTAACGTATCTTAAAACTTCACTAAGATCTTCTCTGAAACTGCACCTGAATTGTTTCTTTGAAAGCCTATTCAAGAAATCTCTCTGTGGTTTGCGTTTTCCAGCAGTCTTAACCCTCAGTACTCTGTGTTGCATGGTGTGAACCAATGTGTCTTTCTACCTGACCTTGCTGGTCCTGCAGTAGTGAAAAGGGGAATGCAACACTGCAGGAGGAGAAGTAGGGAGGAAATGAGTGAGTGTTAAACAGTGGAGTAAAATTGATCTTTGTGGCTCTTTATTAAATCCTGGAATCCACATTGGCAATGGGTTGCCACATTGAGTCACCTCTGACAGCAATGCCCGGCTTGTGAATTCGGAAGGATGCATCAAAAGCATAGCAGGGCTCTTAGTATGAGGGGGAAAAAAATTCATCTTGCCTGCTTCATGCGTGTGTCAGAGGAAAAGCTGGGGATGGAGTTGTAGAATCCCAGAATGGGCCATAAGGAGGTCAACGTGTGCTAGGTTGTTCTGTTGTGATGTTCCTGAAAAGTTGTTTGGTTTAAAAGCTGTCAGCGCCATAAGCAAGCTCCAAGTCTGCACCAATAGCTGAATTGTGAATTAGGCTCTGACCTCTCTACCGAGATTGCAAGGGCTACTGGAGAGAGAATTTCATTGTGTATACAGGTCTACAAACATCCAGATTTGTATGCAGTTAGCAGTGAAGCAAAATCAAGGTTTTCTTAATTAGATTCAATGCTAAAATTTAATTTTACATTTCTCGAAAAGGAGGAATGCGTGCCAAAACAGAAGTTGAGTTGCTTTAGGAAGAAAAAAAGGCAGGGTTGCGATGACTTTTTATACAGTAATTTTAGCCTTTGATGGTCTGAACGAGCTACTGATCTCTTCATACATGGTACAGAGAAGAACAGCTGTAAGGAAATGGAGTGTCTGCGGTTTTTATCTCACTTTGAGTTACCAGTGGATTTAAAGTAACTGCAAGATAAAGGCATTTGGATGGCATGGCAGTGATACTCATACTAACATCTGACTGATCCGAACCTGCAGTAAATACTACAGACTTGATTTGGTAAGCAGATCATGAATTCTCATAAGCACTGTATTGGTTTTAAATACATATTACTGTAAATAAGATGAGGCTAGGATTATTGCCACCATCACTTTAAAAAATGCATCGTAGGCTGTCACAGCTGTCTTTAGGCTTCATTTTTCTGCACTGTAAAAGCTACAGGAACTTCTTTTTTTCTTGGAAAATCTTTATTTTGAAATTTAGATCAGTTGAATATAAATGCTAACATCAGCAAAATAACTTTTGAGGTTCTGAACAGAGGCACAGAATTTCATGATGCATCTTTATTTCATTCATGCTTTGCATTACGGATGCTGTCAGTAACAGCAAATGCACTTAGAGTGGAAGGTCAAGGGATGCTCTGAGCAGTTTTGCTTAGATTTCTTTTCCTTAGATTTCTTAAGAAATGCTTTTATTGTTTCTCCGACATGGAATAAGCATGTATTAACATGAAGAAACAAAGCAGATTTTCTGTTTGTATTAGCTTTCTGTTATTGCTGTCAGTGTCTTCTTCCACGCAGCTATTAGGAGGAGAGGTAACAGCCTTAAGTTGTGCTGCAGGAAGTTCCTGTTGGGTATTAGGAAAGAGCAGAGATGCACTGGCACAGCCTGCCCAGGGAGGTGAGGCTGTCACTGATGCAGAGCCATGGAGGTGTGGCACGGAGGGGTGTGGTCAGTGGGCATGGTGGGGATGAGTTGGGGTTGGACTTGATATTCTGAGAGGTCTTTTCCAACCTTCATGGTTCTACAGCTCTGCTGGGAGTCTGGCATTGTGTAGGAGCTTTCATTGCTGTGATTTTTATGCTGTAGTACATTACAGACTACATGTCACCTGTGTAGTACCAAGTATTTGTTACTAGCTCTGTTTGAAAAACTCTCTCCTAACCTATGTGGTGAAACATTAAAATTGGAGTGTAGTAGAACCCAGCAGTCTAAAAATAATTATTTTAATACTCATCTGTAGTGGAAATAAATCTCATCCTCTTGTTGTTCCACCATGTAGTGAGAGAGAAGAACAACTGAAACAGTGGTTCTGCCAGCACAGTCTTTGCTTGCTGTGATGATAGCTCAAGGCAGTTGAAAGAAACAGTAAGAAATGTAAGGTAGCACTACATAAGCTCTCTCCTAAAAGCAGTGCGATGTTTTAAAGGGACTGAACCACAGAATTGGCTTCTATTGATGGTATCATAGAATGGAATCATAGAATAGAATTGTAGAATCACGGAGGTTGGAAAAGATCTACAAGATCATCCAGTCCAACTGTCTACCTATTGTTTTTAATTCCCACTAAACCGTGTCCCACAACGCACACCTTCCTTGACCACCTCCAGGATTGGTCACTCTGCTGCCACACTGAGCAGATCTTCCACTTTAGTAACAATCTTTGTAATGGATTGAAATAGTGAAGACTTGTAAATTGTCAGTCTCTTATCCAGGGTGGGAAATGCATTTCCAAGCCAGCTGTACTGAAGTGCACTCAAAGAATATTTCTCTTAAGTGTGATAAAAATAGCGATTGACTGAAGTGGCAAAATTATAGCCTTTTAAATGCATAGATCTCAATGGTCTACAGAGAAATGAGCTGTGAAAGAAATAGAGGTATAGAGGAGGGTTTGCTTGAAGATGCACAGCAGGGAAGTTGTCAGCTGCTCTCAGTCTCAAGAAATCTAATGTGCTGAGTCTCTGGTGAGTGGCTTAACTCTGTGAGGGACTCATTTCTGCACACAAATAGCAACTACAGAGATACTGCAGCCATCTGAATGCAGCCTGATGCCATTCTCAGCAAGTCTGGCAATGACACTGTCACCCCAGTTGTCTCATCTGCACTACGTGTGATGATGCACCTGACTGTCACGTTGCCCGAGTGTTTCCGTTGTGCACTAGCATTCTTTATGTGCCTGCTTCCAGCAGTTGAATTCTTGAGCTGTAATCTCAATCTCTAAGCATCCCAGTGATGATTAATGTGAGCTTCTTATATAACTTCATTTCTAGAATTTAGTTGGCTACTTTATGTCATTAGGAGTCAAAAATAAAAGCCATACCTATTGGCCACAACAAAAAGCAGTACTTTCGTTTGTATCAATATCGTTTAAAAAAAATAAAAAACATGACATTCATAATGAAAGTTTTAGACTTCTGCCATCACTCTTTGTTCTCTCAAGGCAAGCTTGGCCTTGTTTTATGTGTGAATTATTGAGTCAGCAGTTAATTTAATTCAATATCTGCCACTTATTTACAAGAAATAAAGAATTTATTATGCGGCAAGTGAAGAAGATGTGATCTACTCCTTTAGGGAAAAGAGGGAATTTAGATGGATGCAGAGATAGCACGTTGCAACTAGCTTTTTTTATTTTTTCCTGTTTAGCTGTAGTTAAAAAGGTGACTATTGGTCCTTTAAATGACAATTTGCAGAGCTAAAGTTGTATCAAGCTTATGGGATTTGAATAGCAAGTTTGTGATGTTGCGTATGGCTCACTCACTTTGTTGTAAAGAGGAATGGCCTCAAGATGCAGCATGGGAGGTTCAGGTTGGGTATTAGGAAAAATTTCTTCTCTGAAAGAGTGGTGAGGCACTGGCACAGGCTGTGCAGGGAGGTGGTGAAGTCACTGCCCTTGGAGGTGTGCAAGTAACTGTGTAGATGTGGCTGTGAGGACCATCGTGGCAGTGCGGGCAATGGTGGTAGGTAGATGGTTGGACTGGATGATCTTTGATGATTTCCAACTTTAATGGTTCTATGATTAT
Organism: Cyrtonyx montezumae; assembly: GCF_038088225.1. NCBI lineage: Eukaryota > Metazoa > Chordata > Aves > Galliformes > Odontophoridae > Cyrtonyx > Cyrtonyx montezumae. Next base: position 51,882,218 of record NW_027071826.1, on the reverse strand, counting down.
ATGATTCTGTGAAGTTAGAGTTCATGTTCTGTGGTCATCAGTGACTTGGTCCAGCACTGCTGTCACCGAAGGCACAGCTCCCATGGTTGGCCACTGCTTGAGCAGAGCTTCTAAGCATTCTTGTAGGCACTACTTCAATGTGATCCTGACTGATAACTTGAGAATAAAATACTCAAATAAAATGCTCTTAAGGAAGAATGAGCTTGAACTGAGTACTCTTGGAGCATGGGAGGCTCTTTAGATACCCACTTGGCTCTCTACCTCTTCTACATTTGGCATTTTGTAATAAAGGCAGTGATTAATTTGAGAACACTACTGCTCTATAGGGATGTATGGATGTAGAAAGAGGAATTGCTTTCTTACAGCAAACAAATATCTCTGTGATGTGTTAGGATACGTAATTGAGCCAGCACAGTGTATTCACTTCTGGGAAGCATAACTCATCTTCTTACCTTCTGCCCTGAATATTGGGGAGCAGCTTGATGTTTGCAGTGGTTTTTGGTGACATACTGAGTTCTTGGGTTGGCTGTGTGCAGTAGATGGATGCAACTGCTGGAGCAGTTGGGAGCTGCTGCTTAATTGCCATGACTGCATTATAAAAATTCATCACTACATTGAACTTGCAACAGCAAGCATTAGTCCTGATCAACAGTGAAATACACTATTAAATAGAGTCAATTGGAATCCATATTTCACAAGGAAAATCCTGTTGGTATTTAGGTGACAATTGGTTTCTTTCTAAAGTGAAGTGATATTCAGAAGGAATGTAATTGTTTGGATGCTATTTTAGAACCTTCAGCCAATGCACACATGCAGCATTTGCCTGTATTGTGATGGATGAGATGGTCAGTTTTACCTACTGATCTGCTGAACTTTTCTGCTATGTTCACAGTTAGATGCAAAATGAGGAATCTGGCATAGAAAGCATCTTGCTAAGAGTGGTATGTGCTCTTATATCAGGACAAGTTTGGGAACCCTGGCTCACGTGCACGGGCTGCTCTTTGGGCGAGTCTGAATGGATGTGGTATTGAATCTGGGTAAAGGTGATGCCTTCAGACTGCAGAACATGTGACTTGGCACACCCTTGTTATGGCCTAAAATTCAAACTTCACACAAATGTTGAAGATCTCCTTGTTTTGAGTGGAGTGCCTCTACTGTGATATAATACTCAATGTTCTTGTCTGTCTTCTCAACAATGTACTTTAGAGAAGCTTTCATAGAATCACAGAATGGCTTGGGTTGGAGGGGACCTCGAGCATAATCTAGTTCCTGCTGCCCTGTTTGTGGGCAGGGTTGCCAGGCACTAGATCAGGCTGCCCAAGAACCCATCCAGCCAGGCTTTGAACACATCCAGGGATGGGGCATCCCATGTTTCTCTGGTACAGTCTGTTCCAGCGCTTTGCCACCCTCTGAGAGAAGAATTTCTTCTTAGCACTTCATCTAAACCTCCCCTTTTTCATTTTAAATTAATTCCCCCTTGTCCTGTCACCATCTACCTCCATGAAAAGTATGTCCTGTCTCTTTTCCTTCAGCTGCAGCCAGTGTGATGTTTATTTTCTGTTCCCTCTTCATGAGGAATGCAGTAGCAAATTTGTCACAGTGAATGCTCTAGTAATTGTAGGCGTTAGGCAGCTGGGTTTTTCTTTCAGCCAGTGGCAATTGCCTCAAGATGAGTTAACTCCACTATCCGGAGTTGTTTCTTGTATCTTTCTGAAGCATTTTACGGGTACTACACTCACTGAAAATCAGAATAGTTCAGACCTTAGAGTGTAGCACTTAGCAAGTGGTTTGTGATGCTGTGGCTTCATTCAGGCCTTCTCTAAAATGAATTAGTATTTAGGGTTGAGACACTGAGCGCTCTTCCCAGTTCCAGTAACCAATAGCGATTCCATTAGATAATAAGTGTCCAAACAAACGAAAACCTATAATGACAGGAAAAAAAGTGATCTTATCATATTTTTTTTTATTGCTGGAATAAGGATGTGGAACACATCCCTTATGAGAAAAGGCTGAGAGGGTGACAGAGCACTGGAGCTGCCCAGAGAGGTGGTGGAGTCTCCTTCTCTGGGGACATTCAAGACCTACCTGGATGCCTACCTGTGCAACCTGGGCTAGGGAGCTGCTTTGGCAGGGGGGTTGGACTCTATGATCTCTGGAGGTCCCTTCCAACTCCTACAGTTCTGTGGTTAATTGGAGATGTTTCTCTGACACTCACGTGTTTGGACAGATTGACTTGAAATTGTTTCCTCAAATATACTAAAAAAACCCAAACAAACATATAAGAGATGTGATAGAAGTATACTCTTGCTCCTGTGTACTGAGAACATGTATAGCCAAAACAACATCCAGTCCACTGCGTGGCATGATGAAACTACAAAATATGGCATGTAATAATCTTTCAGATATATTTTGGAAAGTAAAATGGATATGAAATGATCACTTAAAATAATGGGACTTTTTTCTCCTAAGTCTCTTAAAGGAGACTTTAATTCATTTTTTGTTATTGCCTTCACCCGAACAATAGTTGTAGTGAGCTGGGGGGTTGGTTTCTTCACTCTTGTAGTTAGTGATAGGATGAGAGGGAATGGCTTCAAGTTGTGCCAGGGGAAAATTCAGACTGGTTGCTAGGAAATGCTTCTCTGAAAGAGTGGTCAGGTGCTGGAATGGGCTAACCAGGAAGGTGGTAGCATCCTTTCTGGAGGTATTTAAAGAATGTTTAGACACTGTGTTGGGTGACATGGTTTAGAGAGAGCTATTGGTGATAGGTGGATGGTTGGACTGGATGATCTTTTCCAACCTTTGTGATTCTATAGATACCTTGAATATCTTCAGTTTAATTTCAGCAACTATCATTATAAGGACAGACTATTTCAAGACTATCCAGTTCTACCTTCAGAACTTCCCATCAGCTTTCTAAAAGTAACTGTGTGCTTGCTTACCTTAACCTTGTGATGTCTTTTCTCCTCTTGGAGCTGTCATTAGGGGCAACAAATGAATTAATTTGGACAAATCTATTGAAACAAAAACAATAGGTGTTCCTCCATCTACTGAAGAAGTATCAACAAGTTTATTCATGCTGACATTACATGCCAACACTAGATGAAAATGGGATCTGGAATGGCTTAAAGGTAAAAGCTAGCATGCTGGAATAGCATACAATCCAAAGGAGTGAGAGAGAGGGAGGTGATATTAAAAGAGAAGATGGTGGGGGGAAAATACCTGATATGCTTTTAAAAATAGAGGTAAAGGTCTTTGTTAGAATAGTTACTTGTGTGTTTAGACTATTAATTTCAAGAGCAAGCATTAAATTTGTGGTTATTTAAAGGTGAGAGCTGAGTTGCTCCAGCAAAATACTTCTCCAAGATAAAATAGAACATATGCCTCCTTTGTTGTAATCAGATGGGGGGAGGGGGTCCAGATGGACTCGATTGCAATGGTAACTAATTTGTATTAACTTGTCTTTTTCCTAACAAACCACAAACACAGAGGAATAGCTGTTCTATCACCTTTTCATCCAGTCATACATGACGTTTACATATGCATGTATTTCTATGTACAGACCTGTACATAGGCACATTAAGAAGATTTTGAGATATCACAAAATATAACAAAAAAATTCACTTTGCTGAGGTTCATAAGTATGTCTGCCTCACTTGAAAGCAGAGTGCAAGCTATAGAAATAGTTTTATAGACTACAATAGATGAATAAGCTTTGGAATTACAAGATAGTTGCAGCAGGAGATGCTCCAATCATCACTGACCACAGTTTATCCCTGTAATAGTTGTAATTTTCTAAAGCGTTGGCTAATGATTTGATGTGTTAACTTCAGTTCCCCAGCCTGTTTGTAGGCTCCTTTACCCAAATAATTAGGAAATGATGAGCTTTTTTTACCCAAGGTTTTCAAGGCTGATGAAGTACAAAATGAAAAATACTTCCCTCGGTATCAGAGGAGTTGAAAACTAATGAAGATGAAATAAGAAATACAGAAAGGGTAATGCACTGAAAGGGAAGCATGACAGCAAACCCACAGCGGTTCATGTAACTGTGAAAGAAATATACTGACTGTCAGAATCCAAGGTCCTTTAGGAAAAAAGTATAGTATGCAATAGATTAATAACTAGCAAGGAAGTCTGCAATTTCTTTCTGCCTGTATTTGTGGAGTGTACTTGACTTCCATACAGGGATGTAGAGAGAACTTATTTCCAATAATCTGAAATATCCATTTCAAAGGTTTTTTGACATGTTACTCATTTTCTTTACAGTGTATACTGGACTGCTGCGTTTTTTTTTTTTTGTGCTACATAGGTCTGGTCTTTGACATCATTGAGGTGACTGTGGCTCACAGCTGCTTTTCCCCATTGGGTTTCAGAGAAGTGATTGAGAGATTTGCACTCACAGGACCTTTTGAGCCTAGCAGAAAATCCTAATGAAGAACACAGTATGTTGCTGGAGTAGTATGAACTCATGTAGTCTGATATTCTCTATGGTTAACATTATGACTGGGTACTAGAAGGTATTTTTGAGAGCAAAGTGAAATAATTGGAAAGCAGAGATCAAAAATGAACATCTGGAGATGTTCAAGGCCTGCCTGGATGCATACCTGTGCAACCTGGGACAGGGGGCTGCTTTGGCAGGGGGTTGGACTCGATCTCTGGAGGTCCCTTCCAACCCCTATGGTTCTGATTCTGATTTTCCATTGGTAACTTTTTCCTTTCTGATTTGTCACTGAGATTTGAGCATAAGCTGTCCATTAACATAAGTAGGTCTAGGCACCTAGGTGTGCCTCCTGTTTCTCTTTAGTAGTTACTGGGTTAAGAAGTACAGCAGTCATTTGTTACTACTGTGCTCAAAACAAAAACCTCAAAGATCCTGACATGAACGAGATGTCTTATAATTACTTTAGCTAAAATTATGGTTACAAAATCTTTAATCTTAGATTTGTATGGTTGTGTATATGCATGCATGCCTCACTAATGATTACTTTCTATATTTTTACCAATTAACAAATGCCTTCTGTATTTAACATTATCACAGAAATGTGTACTTGGGTGTAAAAATCTCCCTGGGAATTATTTGCTGGCTTTTTAGGGCCGGGAAGACAGAGTGAGCAGAAGAGGAGGGGGAAAGAAGAACTGACAGGCAATTTAACTGAAATATGTATTTGTACAGCCTAATCCAGCCAAATGTGGGGATCAGGGGAGACCACTCTCCTGCTAACCTGATGGTATGGTTACCCTAAAAGCATCTGTTGCTTACTCAGATGATTTTCAAGTACTCTGTTTACGATGATATTTTTTTGCAGCTGACCAAATTGCTATGGCTCTGCTGAGGAAGTTACACAGCTGTGTTTGTTCTTCATCACCTACTGCTTTATGAGCAGCAAGACAGAGAGCTCGTACATGGCTCAGAAGCATGAATGCCCCAGAAGGACAAAGAAGGAAAGCAAAAATAATGTGAATCATGTTCTGCGTGTCATTAGTAACCTGCATGTTGGGTTGGGAAAATATATCGCAATGGTGTATGGAAAATAGGAGTATTGCTTTAAGTTATTCAGTCCACGTTTCTGTATATAGCTTGCTAAGTTAGGGCAAAAGATGCCAAGGTTTTGGATGTATAATTTCAAACAATTGATACACACTTATTACAAAACAGATGCTCGTGGTAGTTCATTAGTCTGCTATCTGGCATCATGCTGCCTGTTACCTTGCTTGACATTAGGGTTGTTACTTCAATGCATGCAGAGTAGCCCTGGTTTTCTACATAAAGAACATAGAAACACTTGGTTGGAAAGGACCTACGTGCAGGTATGCAGCACCTGAAGCTCTTCCTGGGTCCCATCTGCTTCTAGCAAGAGCTGTATTGAAATGCAGCTTGAGCATCTGCATTGCTCTGATTGTGATGGAGTAATAGTTATCAACAAACCTGAACTTTTAGAAACTTAAGCAAAATCTACAAGTGGCTGCAGAAAGCACTTGTAGGCTGGTTAAAAGTATCCAAGGATATTAAACCAAACCTTGTGCTCTAAGCCCTGTGTCTCCTGTGTTATTACCTTCTTTGCTATGGGCTAAACCTCTCATCAGCATAGGTGGATTCCACAATTGAAAGGAGCCTAATAGCTCAGGAGATCCAAGTGCTGCCTAGGTTCATTGCATTTTTAAGTGAGCATATTTTTCTTGATTTTCTTCTTCTTCAAAAAGCATAACGTGTCAAACTTTATTGGAGTAGGATTAAGTTCTTTTGTAAGCAAGGATAGCATTAATAATGGAGTTGAGTTGCTTTGTTTTTAAGGTGCTATAATATAATTACCCTTAGCACAAATATACACAATTAATTCATCGACTAACTTAGGTAACTGTGGTGGCTTTAATATAAGTAATCCAATCTTTACTTGCCTCAAAGTGTTTCTGCAGTCAGGCTCAGTTAAGTTTACTGAAAACATAGCTCTAAAGGTTTGCAGAAGGTTGGGGAGAATCAATAACGTGTTGAATGTGAGGATGATCTGTAATAGCAGAAATAGTTTTTTAGCACACCTATGCTCAGCACTGTTGAAGATTCTGCAGCAGGCTGTGTAGGTGAAAAGATGCCAGTGGGGAGAAGTTAAAGTATTGGAGAGGGTAAAGGTCAGTATAGTTCTGTTAGGATGATTTTGTTGAAAGGAGTTTCTCTGGAGGATGGCAAACACAAAATTGAAAGCTTACTTCAAGCCCTATATGTTGTGGTTATTGATCATGTAGTCTGCTATCCAATTCAGTTTTGATGGGCATTGTGTGGCTGCTTACAGTGCTCTGCCAGATTGTAATTAAAGATACTATATGCTGGGTTTGTGACCGCAAAATCTTTTCTTGCTGTTAAAGCTTGTCAGAATCAACTTAAAATTAAGAAACTACAAATAAAGTCTTGAACAATCAAATGCTAAAATTCATTAGTATGAAAGAATAATGATAAAGACAGGAAAGCTGTTGGACGATTTAACTACTTGATGTGGAACATTACATGTTGTCACCTTCCTTATGGGAATGAGTAAATTAAAGAATGCCACAAAGTATTAATTTGTGTTCCTTTGATATACGTTTCACTTTCAGAAGTTATTCACAGCATTTTTATATCTTCCCATTGTAAAATATCTATCAGAAACTTAACATTTAGACATATAAACCTCCCTATCCAATGAAAAGAATTAGCTCAAGGATTATATTAACAAATCTTTATAAAATAAAACATGAATTAATGTACTGTAGAGGGTAGCCATATAAAGTGTCATGGTTTGTCCCAGATTAATAATAAATATAGGTGAAAATGCTCTAATATTGAATGCATTTGTCTTTGTTGCACGTGTTCTGTTATGGGTAGAAGTTGCCATCCTGGAAGATCTCTGTGCAGTAGAAATTGTGTACTGATAATCCATTTACACCTTAGGAAAGGTAAATTAACTGTTCTATTACTTCCTAGCCATACACTGAACAAAGTTATGTACTAATGTAATGCTGCATACTTTAGTTTGCCTTACCTTGACCACGGGCTCATACTTCAGGGAGTCATGCACACACAAAAAATTCAATATTTGATGGCTAGTTAAATGTAAGCCTGATAGTTTGAAAAAGGACACAAGGACTGTGGTATTTCATTTTAAGGCTGCAGTAGCATGATAGTTGATCCCTATGCTCTGAGAGCCTCAGCCCACTGCTTTTCTGTTACTTTTAAAAACAAAAATGGAAAAAAAAATATTATAACTTCCATTATACCTTCCATCACAGACCAAATAGAAGCCTGAAAGTTAAGAAGTACTTCAGATTTGATTTGTAGATAGTGTGCTCTTTGATCGTAAGAATTTGTTTTTTGAAGAACAATAGAAAAGCAATTTGCCTGTGAGTGTTGTTCTTACTTCACTTAATCTAATTTTCCCATTTAAGTAATCTGCAATAGAGCAGATTACTTCTGCTGGGTACTGTGGTTACAAAAAAAATGAGTATATAAGTAAATAGCTAAGGCAATCTCTCAGCCACTCATTTCAAAAGTTGAAACAACACACTACCTTGAATTCAGAAGGATTTGCCCACTGAGAGTCTCAGAAAACAACCTTGGAAAGATAGAGCTGTAACTGCCAGAGAAGCACTTGGTTTTTGTTGGTGTTGATCTTTTTAGGTAAATTGATGCCGAAAAGTGTGTTAACACAAACTTGGGTGGAAATACAGGAGCAGATGGTTCTGAGTTCAGAGTGGTATTTTATGCTTAACCTTTGAAGAAGCTGAATCTTGTCTTTAAGCAGAGCTTCAGGAAGCTCTCACCATTGGTGGACTGAGCAATATCATCTTTGAAGCACTGCCTGAACTTAGTCTTCTTGTCAGAGCAGCTTAGACACTCAACTTGAGTGCCATTAGAGGATAGGTTGGACAGGGCCCTGGGCATGATGATCTGTGGGGGTCCCTTCCAACCCAAGCCATTCTGTGGTTCTCCAGTAGTGTTTGGTAACATGGTAGGTACTGTTGGTTGATGTGTTATTTTTCTCAGCTTAGACTGGAACGTAGACATAGTGTTGTGAAGTACTGTGCTGAAGTAGATTAATTGAATCATAGTCTAATTGATAACCACTTTCAGAGTGGAATATGATAGAGCCTAGAATTGATCAGATTCTGAATGATAAAATGGTCTATTTCATAAAATGTACAAATGATAAAGTCAACAGAACACTAAGTCTGACATCGCTGCCCTGAAATCCTGGTTTGTTGGTTTGTTTTGTTTAAAGATGGAGAAGAACTTGTTGTAAGGTAAAAAAATTAGAGCTAGTTTAACTTTGTATTGAAATTCAGTAGTGCTGCAGTAACTGTGGAAAATAAATCTGGAGCATTATTTTCTCTCAGTACCATTGCAAAATAATTTGAAAAATACCATTTTTCCCCCTCTCCTTTTTGGTGGTATTGAAGAATTCAATGAAAGATTCTGAGGCTGTTTCAGTAATGTTGATTGGAAGTAAAAGATAGTGACTTTGCAATTATGGATGCGTCCAACTTCATTGTAGTAGTTCATTTTAATATTGCTATTATTTGTGAAGTAGTTGTTTAATGTACTGGCTTTAATTTGAATCTTTAGAGCAGTAAGAAAACCACAAGTTGTGAAGCCTTTTAGACCATAAGGGTTTTCATGAGCTCAGTATCACAGTTTGGAGCTGAAATTTTCACTGTCTGTTTCACTTTTCACTGTAGATAGGATCACAGATGGCTACAGAGAAGTACAGATGCCATTTTCCTACTGTGGTTCCCAGCACAGTGAGGCAGGCCTATGCAGTGCCTTAATGTTTGATTTTTTTTCCCAAATAAAAAGAACAGAAATTTCCCTGCTGTACTTGTTCAGACTGCTGGACTGATGCTTTATACTGTTCATTATGTATTCATATGGTCTGGTTTAAGTTTTAGATTAATAATGACGTGTACATTCTAAGTATTATACAACTAATCCAAGAAGTAAATTTAACGTTGTGTTAGTCTGACAGAATTGCTTCAGACTTTGTGTTTAAGAAAGTGCAATTGTTCCATTATAATGTAGAATCTACGAGAATTTTTAACTATGCAATAATAACATAATGTTACTGTGACAATCTCGCTGTTGTAGCTCTCCACGAGTTCCCATTAATTCTGTATTAATGACATTTTGATACGATCTTGATAGTAAAATTGTAATGCATGTCATATCTAATAAAATTTGAATTAGATCTGTACTTCCCTTAGCTTTTCAAAATCTAGATTTTTAATAGGGTTTAACAGAGAGCAGATTGAAATATTAGGAAACTATTCCTTTCATAAAGGAAATCCAGTTGGAGCCTTACTTAATTCCTCTTTTCTTGAGAGAAATTATGCAGAATCCTTCTGGGGGAGGGGATGCAGAGATGCTTGGTGTACATCACTGTTGTAAATGAGATCATGCAACGTGTTCTGTTGTAGCTCCGTGGAAGTTTGCCTTGGAACGTTCTCCATTGCTCACAGTCTGTTATGATATTCTCTGTTTGGTCATAAAAGCTCTCTAACTACTTGTGTCTCATGAAACAACACAGTAAAACAAGTATAGAACTAAGTGGAAAACGTATTTATGACCATCAAGAATAGCTCTAACAGTTTCAGTGTGACAAAGGTGTGGTTTACACGTGTGTTCTCTACACTGCTGGTAACCATAGATTCTGTGTTTCTCTGTTACATGCTATCAAAATATCCATTTGTACTTTTTGTCTGAGACTACTCATGGTATGTCACTTGAAGCTATAAATACTTATTGTGATGTGGATTTCCCTACAAGAAACTTGGCAATAGTAGCTGCTGTGTGATTCACACCCCATCAAAAGACTCTAGGTATTTAATGCAGGCTCTCAAAGGCAATCATTGCTGGCTGAATCTGTGTTCTACTAAGTATGCTATATTCTGATTAATGAAAGAATTCTTGAAAAATATTTGTGATATAATAAAAACCATTCTCTTTTTCAGAATTCATTTTAAAGTGTAAACATTTTCTTAACGCTACTTTTAGTGTAGTTCGAAGATGTGTTGAACCTGATATCTTAAAAAAAACAAAACACCTCTAATACTGAAGAAGAGTGAGAATGGTTCCCAGCCTCTCCAGGGCTACTTGGATGCGAATGATGCTTGATATTCTTTATTTAATTTGGAGAAAAAAACAACCCATAAATACAATTACTATATTGTTACCTAATCTTTTAGACTTGTTTCACGCAAATGGAAAAAGTCAGTTTTGACACTTGATTTTTATTTATTTTTATTTTGTCTGTGAAGTTTACCAGTAGCTTTTGCTTTATAAAAGTCGCTTGTGCAATCTGGCTTTATGCATTAAGGAAGGACATATTTCAGATTTGAACAGTGAATAGTTCTCTAAATAGTTGTTTGTGGATTGCCATATCCCCTTTGCGTGTTTGGATCTTGTTGTCTTTGCTTTCTAATACATGCTGACTTGAGCAGTCTTGAATTTTGCCCTGAGATGGCAGATCTGCCCTGAGGTGCTTATTGGATGTAAGCAAACCTCAGCTCTGAAATTGCTTAAGAAGGAAGAAGGTTCAGAAGTGAGCAGCTGCTGCCTGGAACAGTTTTCTGAAGGTGTTCTAACTCCTTTCAATGACCTTGGTGAGCCTGATTGCTTTTTGTGATTTAGATTTGAGCTTATCTAGCAATGAAATGGGAGGGCTTTATGTAACCTTGGACTTGATGTACTTAATACCACATAGTCTAAATGTACACCATGCGTGACAGCATCTCCGTGTTCTAAGTTTTAGTAAGAGGCTGTTGGCTTTGCAACAACTTGTACAGTAAAATAAAAATAGAAAATAAAGGTTTTTTTTAATGCTAAGTAATATGGTGCATGTTGTTTGTAAATGTTGAGGGGCTAACCTAGTTTCTCTGTACAACTTAGGAAGCAGGAAGAGAATCAGATTTTTCCTAGTGCTGTTTTCTTCTACTCCTTTCCATCTAGCACGCAAACTGTAAATTTACGAGTGAAGTAGGTCCACACTGCTGGTTCAGTGATCATGGTAAGTAAACACAGATATTTTGGGTTGAGTTGGCACTGCTCTTATTCTACGAATTTCAGAAAATAGAATACTTCCTGCTGCTCTGTGCAGAGATTGGATGATCAAGGCTTGCTGTTGTTCCTAGAATCAATGTAGTTCTAACGTTGTGTGAAAAATAGGCCTGCAGTGGGTAACAAAGCTAGCCAGACCAGATATGTTAAGTATTTATAATCACTGCTGGTTTGAATAGTGGAAAGAGAGGTTTCTGTGAATGATATCAGGCTATTATTTCTTTTCAATAACTACATGTTCGTGAAATTGCTCATTGCATTTTAACAGCAGATGTCTGTGGACTGCATGTATTTGCTGAAGGTTCACAGGATAATTTGTTCTGGAAGTCTAACCTGCTCAAAGCAGAAGTAACTAGGAAGTTAAATTTCTGAAAGTTTATTATTTTAATAAACTTCTGAATTGGATCATTCATAGGTATAGAATGAGCTCCCTTGGGAATATCTGAAAGAGAAATAATGTATTTTATTCAAGTAATACATGTGCCTTTTAAAAAAAAAGAAACTGGTAGAAACTTACACATTTTATACTCTTAGAATGCTGTCTTCCCTTCCCATGCAGACAAGTCAGTGGGGCTTCACCATTCAGTGCAAATAGATTCTCACAGTATTTCTAAAAGCATGTGTTGAAGCTTGAGCTGTGAATCAGTCACTCCAAACCTATTATCTCACAAAGTGATCATCGCTAATGTGTCGGGTTTCAGTCAGGGGCATTAATATAATTAATTCATGCAGTTGATTTATGTGTTTATGCTGATTGAGTTTGTACGTGTTGGAATGGAACATTGGGCCCAAGTACGTTGCAGTTCTTCACCCTGAGACTTAAGCTTGGCCCTCCTATTTTGGTAAGAATATTCTGCCTTTGTGATTCTGTGATTCTAATTTAACAGATGTGCTAAGATTTTAATTAAATCAAGCAGCGTTCCCAAAGGCAGAAGAACAGTCTACTGGGTGATGGAAGAACAAGAAAATGGAGTGAAGAAAGCAGGGGAAAAAGTAGGAAAAGGCGTGCTGAATCTGTTTTGAAGCTAAAGTGGAATCACTTTTTTGAGGGAAGAGATGCAAATGGAATTTGAAGGGAGGTTGAGTGTTCTGTGGGTATTCAGATCTTTGGTAGCTGAGAATCTGTGGAAGAGAGAGCTTCTGGATTTAGTTTTAGGTAGAAAACATTAAGAAGGGCTTTGTCTTTGACGCCTGTGTTTTAGGAATCTTTGTCGTTCTTTTTTCTAAGTGGGATTTGGTACTATTAGATTTTGTCTTCTGACTATTTGTGATTAACTACTTAAGATTGATTTAAATTTACTGGCTCTTGGTCTTCCATCCTTCCAGGAGATGCAATTCTGGCAAGCAAGCTTCTGGGTCACTTACCTGTAAAGGTCAATGCTCCTGTGATGTTTTAGAAACTTAAAAAATGTATCTGATGTAAGGGCTACGGGTGGCAGAGGGAGAAAGACTTGTGTTGATGACATTAATTGTCCTTTTGATAAGGTAGCGTGAGGTTGGTGGGTGTGTAAGAGACCAAGGAAACACAGTTGGCTTCTCAGTCCTCTGCAAAGAAGAGAAACTGGCTTCTGTTAAGTCTCTTGTCTCTTTTGCTCCTGCTCGACTAGCCCTGCTATTCCAGAGCTACATTTGTGGGTATCTTGCATTGCTGCGATCAGTAACGTGTGCATCAAGTAGCTCATAACAATTATCCTTAGGAAATGCTGCCTTTCTCTATTTCCTCTGTTATTTAACATGCTGTTTATCAGGGTTATCTTCCAAGATAAAATTGTTACATAGGAACTTGTAGAGTGCAGGCAATGGAATTGGGATGGTTGAGTTCTACTCATACTTTGCCTCTGTTGTAGTTGTTCTGTTTTTTTCATAGTTATTTGAAAGACTACAATTGTAAAGCCCCCTCAAATGAAATGCAATGTGTTGTGCATTCTTCTGAAAACTTCTGAAATCCTGTCTTGACAGCTTTGTTATTCTACAGCAGCAAATGTTAATGGTCTGTTAGATCAAATGTGTTTATGAAAGCTTCTACTAGCACATAGCATTCAAGAAAACAGTATCATGTCATTATGCTGTAATTGCTTTTTTTTTCTTACTCTTTTTATTTCCAATGGCTACGAATTAAAACAGGGACCCCAGCTAAAATAGTTGCTCCATGAATAAGGGCAGAAATGAATGTCTTTCTGCTGTGGCAAGCTTAAGCTTTGCACTGTATACACAAATGGAGACAGTTGATATGTCTTCTTGCCTTAAATAGGCAGTGATAGTCTCACACACGGTGCATTTAGGCTAAGGAGCAAAAGTTGCTGTGACAAATAGTGTGACTTGGTGCTTCTAAGGAAAGACACTGTTTTTGACTTTTGCAATAGTAGCTCCAATGTTTTGTTCTTATCTATGTTTAAGGTGCTGCTCTTTGTAAAAGAGCACACATAAGCACCTAAATTCTTACTTGCTAAGCTGGGAGTAGTCATATATTTAATAAGCCTGCCAGTAAATGTAAGCAAAAAAGGGAGAATGTTTCACTGTAAGCGAAAATACAATATTTATTGAGTTCTGCATTTCTAATGCCTTTACAGAGAATATTTGTATCTAACATCTTTGAAGTTGTGATATCAATGTGATCTTTCTTTAAATATGCATAGGACCAAACAGATTATGTAAAGCTAAAACTAAACCCATATTCTCCAGAGCTCAAGATTTAGTTCATCTAGTTGTGTTTGAAGAGTAAAAGGACGTCATGTAAAAGATGTTTTCTCACGTCTTCAGGCAAACAGCTTGGGCACAATTGAGTCTGGCAACAGTGGTATCTAATGTTAAGTGCCTGGGTTCTTAATTTCTCAAGTTGGTCTCTTAAAAATGCAGCTATTCTTAATGGGCATGGTGGGACTGGATTGGGCTTTGGGCTTGGTGATCTTGGAGTTCTCTTCCAACCTTAATGACTCCGTGATTGTAGTTACAAAATACCTTTTCTGAAGCTGCTCATCTCCTTGAAGATTTCTTTTCCCTTGCAAACACAGTGGGAACCTGGAGCAAGGACCAAGACCCCCTGTTGTTCATCCTCTTCTGCAGAAAACAGAAGAGTAACTGCAAAATTAAAAAAGTAATTCCTCATGTTGCAAAATTCCATGAGCTTTGTTAAACTTGCTCTGTACAACTGAGCATAAATGAACTCGCCTTCTTTTCTCCCCTCTTCCATGCTGTACATGTGGGCATGTAAAGGAAGGATGGAAGATGTCATAGCTGCTGATAGATGTCTGTGAGGTGCCTGGTAGCCTGAGAAGGTTGACTTTTTTTCTGGAAGAGAAAATGAGCAGCTGACTGCACTTCTTATGACCTTTTTACTCTTCTGCCATATGTATCCATGGCAACATGATAGTTTCGTTCATGCTGGTATTGTATCATCAAAATAACAATAAATGTGGATTTAAATTAACGTGATTGAGTAGAGCTTGCTGCCAAGTGTACAAGAAAAAAACATTGTAGTTGGGATACAGAAGTTTGCAGACATTTCACTGTTTTTTTTCAGGCTGCATGTATTCCTTTTGTTGTTCTCCTTTTCTCTCCCCTCCCTCTCACTTAACAGTAAAGTGTAAGTTAATTTGTCAGCTCCATCTCTATGCCATGTGAAATCTTAATAATGGTCAAAACTAATATCAGAAGTGTTTCCATTTGCTTCAATCTGTGAATCTTGTATTGGCTTTGATACCATCCAAACAGTTCCTCAAACAATTGAATGCAGTGACACGCTAACTTACATAGTGGAAACTTTTATTTTATGGATTTAATATGTAATGTTGGTTTCTGCTTGACTTCCATATGGCTGGACAGACACATGGACAGGGCTCCCTCTTTCTGGTGATCAGATCTTGCTCACTCGTGCACGAGTTTTTTGGACTGTTGGTCAGGAGCTGGAATGGGTTGCCCAGGGAGGTGGTGAAGTCACTGTCCCTGGGGGTGTTCAAGAAAAGTTTAGATGCTGTAGTAAGGGAGACATGGTTTAGTGGGGTAATACTGGTGGCAGGTAAACAGTTAGACTGGATGATCTTGGAGGTATTTTTCTTTCTTCTAACCTTGGTGATTCTATGTTTGTTGCATGATTTGCCATCCAACAAACTTCACTTGTGACAGAGTAAGGAATCCTTAAAATGGAAACATTTTCAAATAACAGTGAGCTTAATTTTGTAGTTTTTTGAATCAGTGGTAAGATCAGGTGAAATAAATATGACAGGAAAGATGGTTTTTAATGTTCTGAAAAGTCTTCTGAGTTGGTTCTGCTGGTGTATGGTTTTTAGATATGATATCAATGTCTCTAAGTAGCATTTCGGAAACTGTTCCTATTCTTCCCTTCAATTTGATGTGATAGTAGTGCAAATGAATATCTAATTGACATAAAAACTTAGAAATTCTTGCTGTACAGAAGTAATATCTCTCCAGGTCCAGACTGTCAGGCTGATTTGTTACATGATGCCTCATTCAAGCAGTTTTTACCTCTGTACTGTGAATCTTGTATAAATTCACTACGAACACTCCAATTAGAAAGTGTTGACGTTATTTTCATTTTCTTCTTTTTCCAGGCAGAATCCCTAAGCCCTGCTCTGCCATAACCTCAAAGCCAAGTGCCAGCTGCTGCCTGCCCACCCTTCCCCATTCACCACGACCAAACCCTGTAGGATGCGGCTGGAGGCAGCGCATAGACTGATCGCCGCGAGCAGGCTGTGGGCTCGCAGCAGCAGCTCGCTGCCTCTGACATCACTCCCAGAGCTCACATCCCACTCCGAGCTCCCTGTTTGTCAGTCTGTGGGTCGGGAGAGGAAGCAGGAGACGCTGTGAAGAGGATCGGTGAGGAACGGAACACAACAGAGGGGCTGCATCATGAAATTCCTTCCTGCTTATTACTTGCTGCCTCTTTTTCCTGCACTGGTGTTCAGTACTAGGTGAGTACGGAGAGCTATTTTGCTTACAGTTCAGTTCTATTTGCTGTTTATTCTTTCAGACTGGGGATTTGCAGGAAGAATAACACAGGTTTCAGCTTCTGCTGGGATAGGAAGTTTAAAGCGCTGGGTATCTTTTCTGATTCTCTTCCCCCTCCCCCTCTTAATCCTCTGAGACTCACTGAATCTTTTATGTGCCTTTCCTGGGCTTTTGTATGCTGTTAGTTAAAGAGCTGCTCCTGTATAAGTTGACCCACAGCTCATGAGGTGAAGCAGGACAGTGAATAAATTTAAACTCAGTGTATACAGCAGTAATAGAGTCATAGACTGACCACTGTTTGAAAAAGCCTACAGGATTATCCATCCACCGATATTTACCCACTAAACCATGTTCCTTAGCATTACCTCTATACATTCCAAATATGGGAAGCATGGGAAATAAGGAAGCCCAAAAATTGAAATGGAGAATGTGCTAACATTTGAGTGCAGAAAAGCAAGCACTTCAACAGTCTTATCCCAGCTCAGGCTTTTACATCCAAATAGAGACCTATGGCTTATCTTCTTTCTGGTGAAATACAGGTGAGGTGTTGCAGTGTTATCTCAATGCCAGGAAATGTTAAAAAGTTCCTGCAATCCAGTAGCACTCCTTGCTGTGCAAGTACAGCATGTCACTGAGGAAACGGGAACAAAACCTACTGCAACTTCAGAATAAAAACTGTTCTGAAGTGCAGCACTCTGATAAGATAATGTATGTTGTGCAGTTGCTTAGGGATTGTATGTTGTCTGTGCTGTGGGTGTAACATCTTCAGCCAAGGGAAGATACAGCTGATAAACTCCATCCAGTTGTCTTGTTCATAGAAGAAGAGTTAATGCTGGGTGCAGGGTAGATACGTCTTAATAACACTGCCCTCAGTTCAGGCTTCTTAAATTCCTCTTGCTTAACAGAAAATAAACCTAAATTCTAAGCATGACATTTCTCTGCTGTGCTGTAAGTACCCTCTCAGCTTCTAAGTCCATAAATGCCCACGTTCTCAGATAGTGTGCTTGTCAGAAAAATGCCTGCTAAGGCATTTGCTCCTGTATTTTTTTTTCCTTAATGTTTTAAGCCTTAATTGTTCATGGAGCTTAAGAAAGGAAGTGTCTGCTAGGTACTCAAAGTAAGGTGTAGCAGGAGCACCTCGCAGTGCATACACAAGCATAGGACAGTGATAACTCTGAAATCTGAATGCAGGGAGGAGTGAGGAGCATTATAATGCTTCAATTATTTTACTACTGCACTCTTGTTTGAGGGAGGTGCTGGGGTTGTGCGTGTAACTTTTATTTCTCTATGATGCTTCTGGTTTAGAGACTACAGACCCAGTCAACATAAACAACTCCAGTGCTCTTTGAAGTATAAAACTCAGAGGAGAATTGTAACAGACTGATTCAATAGGCTTCCTCTCTGATTTAATAAGCAGTCTAAGGAAACATTCACTAGCAGCCAAGCGTGAGACTTGTGAATTTAGATGAATATTTCTACTCATTTAAAAGTGATAGTTTCTTCCCTAAATTATGCCAAAGTTTAAGAGGGGGGAAATTACCAGGACAGTACAGAAACAAGTTTGTATCTTGCATGGTATGCACAAATGAAAATGTAATTAAATGTGGCAAGTTACTTTAGTTTTTCACACTGTACAGGTTTTATGACAAGTTAAATGATGACTTGAGTGCTCAGGAGACTAATCTGGAAAAAAAGCATCTAGTGTCAAACCCAGAAGACATCCCTAATTGAGGGATGGAAGTGATCAGTGTGAGCTTGTCCCTTTAACAGTGCTCAAACACTGCATGTATCACAAAGTTTTGCTTTTGGTGCCACCCTTTAGCACAGGACACTGGCACTCTGCTATAGTGCTGGTGATTCATAAGACTGGAGGTAGTGCACTATCCTGGTCAGCAGCTGCCTTCTGTCACTTGATTCTTAACTGCTCATGTAGAACTTGGAGTCATTTTTCAACAACGCATGATAGAAGCTTAAAACATGACACAGTGCTATCAATATGCCATCTACTGGAAAGAGATCATTCTCCTTCAGCAGAAGACACTGCCTGTAGTTTGTAGCAGTCAGTATTTCTTGGAAACATATGGTTAATGCATTAGCTAGACCTGAACATAACAGGATTTTAGGAGCAGTTGTGTTAGCAAAAAGCTGAATCTAACATCACGCTGTGTCAAATTGCTTAGCTAAGGAAAAGCACGGGCCTTGCGGTGCAGGAAGTTTTCCATTGTGATTTTTATTCCTCCTAAGTTTATTTACTTAAGGCAGATGTGGACAACAGAGGTTTTTTCTTTGTCGTATGTGCTATTATAGTCTTTGCCTCGTGTCATGGTGTCTAGTACATCTTGATGTATTTAATGGTGTTATTAAGAGAAACGTTGTTCTTAAGCTCGTATTCACTACTAACATCTTGTCATGGTCTAAAACTATATGTATGAATGATGTATCTATTCCATTAGAGAATTTTCATACTCTTAAAATGTATTCTCTGTATTACTGTAACTTGGTTTTTATGGAATCACCAAGGTTAGGAAAGACCTCCGAGTTTCCAGTTCAACTGTCCACCTGCCACCAGTTTTTTCCCACTAAACTGCGTCCCTTAGGTCAACACCTAAGTGTTTCTTGAACACCTTTTGATGGCTTTGATACTCAGTTATTACTCCTTATTGTATTTCAAGTTTATTTGTACTGCTGAAGTGGTGATAAGATTGAGGTTTGGTTGCCTGTCCAGTTAGTGATTTCCATCCAAACAAATCATTAAATTTACTGCTTGGAGTCCTACAGAATGTTAGAGAATGTTTTTGAAGGTGAAATTTCTCTTCTGTATCTTGGGTTTCCCTGTCTGTTTTCACATTTTCTTGGACCATTTGCTTTGGGCAGATGTAATGTGATGACTGCATACAAGTTACTTTATTCAAACTATACTGCAGACACCTTCTACAGAAATGAGCCCCACTGTACCAAGCATTCAGTGAATGTACATAGTGTATAATAAGTGAATTTGATCTGATTTTGTCTGTGTGCTTTTATGGATGCAACCGCTTAAGCCTTCTGACTAGGAAAAATACTATTTGTGGAGAGCAACTGTGTGAAGTTATTAATTTGGGTTAGTAACTGAGATCTGCTGTGCTGATTATCTTGTCAAAGTAGTCCTGCTTGTTTTAAGCTAGAAGGAACCTTTTCTGTATATTAATTAAGCATGACAATTGGAAGACCAGGTACTTAAATCACCAATGTTTTTGTTGCCCAAATGACAAATACCTGTCTCATTAGATGCATCCTGGTGTGAAGCAAAATTGGTAATTTTAAGAGAAGTGCTTAAGAGACAGGGATTTTCTGTCCACGTGTAAAATCTGCCAGATGCAAAAATGGGTTGAAATACAATTTTATGGTTGAGAGTAAGCGTAGGATGCATTTTCATAACAATATTAATAAAACTAGTTCAGTGTCTCCTGAACAAATGCCACCTTTGTTTTATATCAGAGTAAAACTATGGTGTCTGTTTCTGGTAGGTGGGTGTTTCTTAATAAAGGTGTTTTGGTCTGTTGTATACCTATTGCAGGAAGGGCAGTAAATAACTTGAATCCAATTTCTTTATGAGATATGGGTACTAGACTCAAATGCTTGCTGTAATGCATGTTTCAGGTCAGTGATTTACTGCATTTGTTGGTTTTGGTAACTTTGAAAAGTACATGAGAGAGTACTGGTATCTTTCTTTCAGATGACACTGTGTGGAAGACTTCTATCTGAGCCTTGATGAGGGGTGAAGGGGAATGTCTTTGAGATTACTACGCTGGTGGTCATGGAAGAGGAAAGCAATTTTGAAAGAAATCCTTTTTTTGTTCTAGTTCTTAAACTCCTGATCTTGGAAACAAGAACAGGTTGCCCAGTGATGTGGTTGATGCCCCATTCCTGGGGACCTTTGAGGCAAGACTGGATAAGACCCTGGGCAACCTGATCTAGCTGTGATGTCCCTGTGCATTGCAGGGACTAGGTGTCCTTCAGAGGTCCCTTCCAACTCCAAGGATTCTATGATTCAGTACTATGAAACTCCCCGTGGGTTATGGACAGATGTTCAAAGAGACTTATTTGCTTGGACTGACAGGAGAATGGAGAGAACCCTGCTCCTTCATAGATTTTGAGGTGTAAGAGTTGCCTGTGGTGATGTCATTGTCTATAGCCACACCACTACTATGCCCTTGAGCTGGTGGCCAAAAGCAACCATCTCTTCTGAGATCTTAAGCTGAGGTCTAGCAGCATCCTTCCTTCTCCCCATGACTCAGAGTGAACTGAGGGAGGAAAAAGAGTTTGATGTAGACTACCTTAGCATTTTCACATAAGCGGAGTGGATAACAAAGACTGTTTTAATATTGTGCTTTCTGAATTCTTCCAGAAATGCAAGTGTGTTGACTCCGTCCTGCGTCTCAGAACTCTTTTCACTCTTAGCCATCTTAGTTTCCTAGGCTGCAGAAGTATTCTGATTTCTATCAAGCTCAGGTGATTACACATGGAGAATTGATGTTTTGTGAGTACTTGTTTTGTAGGAGTGCCATTCAGCATACAACTTGCAGTCTTATTGTACCTGAAGAAACCATACACTTTGCTGTGGGCTGTGTGTGAAAACAAGGGGAGAAGTTTACTTGTGGTACAGCTTCACTACTTCTAGGACTGTATTTGGCTCAGTTTCTTTATTTTGATGCCTAAGTGAGAGCCTGAAGCAACGAACCACATGGTTTCATTGGTCATTGAAAGAAAGCCCATTTCTTCTGGGAGAGGCACTGTGCTTTGGTTTTATTAATTAAAAAAAAAATTTAAAAAAATCCACCAAAAAACAGAAAACACCAAACTTGAAAATTAATGTCTTAACAAATAAAATCACACCAAGATTCTGAAACAGCAACAAAATAACGAGCAATCAAACCAAAAAGAAAAACCACTAGGCTGTGATGTAGTGCAGGGGTGGTCAAGGTGGTTTTCAAACAAGGTGGATGGAGCACATCCATCTCTTCGAGGAAAGTAAAGCAGGACCTCCTGGGGGCAGGGTTCTTGGCATCAGAATGGAATTGCTTCAGGCTGAGCAGGGGATCCCTCTGCCTGCACTGCAGTTTGTTGTGTGGGTAGATATATTCTTGATATCTGCCTTATGCAGAATGTTTATTTTTCCATGGTTGCAGACTGTGGTTATTCCAGTGTAAACACTTTTAACCTGTTCATTTCTCACTTAAAGTGAAAGCATAGAGAAGTGGTAGATTCTTGTCAAAACTTATACTTTATATGAGACTATGTGCTCTGGTGGAGATGTTTCTGATGAAGAGTAATGTCCTTGGAACTGTAATGCTTTATACGCTTTATCTCAGACAATAAGATAACCCAGCAAAGCACTCCACGAGTGTAAGCCATCTACCTAAATTAGACCTCCAGATAGTGTTTCTGGCCAAACTGAGACAGAATACTATACAGCAAATTAATTTGAAGCACTTCATTATTTGTTATATTAAGAAAAAAGGGGAAAAAAGGAGGGGAGTAGAAGAATGATGCTACATTAAAAAATAAATACACAAAGGAGTAACTTTAGATATGTTCTAATCTGTGGATAGAATTAAGTTCCATGTAATATCAGTTGGATCTTGAAGTTTTCTAGAATTCAGTCTCAAAAATGTAATAGAATAATGGGACTTCTGCTTCTTATGCTATGTGTAATGCATTTCTGCTCAGGGCACTTGCATTGGAGATGCTTCTGAAGTTCCTAATGTCATTGTTTTCTGGGAATTTGCAATTGACACTGCACTGTTTTTCCTATTAATTAGCTGAGCTAGGTATGGATATAAGGATATCGAACTGAATTTGAAATCCCTCCTTCTATAAAAAAACATTTTGTATTGCTTATGTATTTAACAGCAACCTGTTCCCAGGCAGTGATCCTGGTGATATATCAATCTGTGGACAAATCTCATTTATGCCACTTGTCAGAAAGCGTTCCTCCTCGTCTTGCTTTGCACAGTGGGCGGGCTGGCTGTCTTGTCAGGGTCAGGTCAGTAAGTATTATCTGAATGGAAGACAAGTGATGTTTTTGCCGAAAAGAATAAAGGTATTTCAGACTACCCTTCAATCTCAATGTTGTACCAAGGCTTAAGGTGTTATATTTGTTATATTTGCTGTTTCCAACTTAACAGAGTGGTGTCTTTTAGAAAAACTGGTAAATAAATTGGAAAATTTGACAATGCATCAAATAGTACTTAAATTAGAGAATAATTTCTCTTCTGATGCAGTTACTCACCCACCTTCTCACTCTGTCATTTCACTCCCACATTTATTGTTACTTACTTTTCATCCATGTTAGAGGGAACACTAAAAGAAACATTGCTGAAATCTCTGCTCTGTTTGCTGAAACTCTTCTGGTGAATCATAAGAGAAATAAATGTCAAGGGTTTTTGAGCTGAAGAAATAAGTCTGTGCCATTGCTCAGGATCTTATTTGCCAGTGTTGATTGACAGCATCTATAGGAAGCAGTACAGGGAAACGACCGATTCCTCATGTGTTCTGCCTCCATGTGCTAAGAAGATATGGCCAGTATGCTGCCATCTGCTCTTTTCCCCAAATTGTCAATTATTCCAGCTGTTGGTATACTTCTATTCTTATGCTTGTATTTTGTTGATTTATAGGGTATAGGCAGGCTTGTTGCTCATTTGCAGAGTAGGAACTTGGAAGCTGGTTGAAAACCAGACTCAATGTCAGGGAAGCTGTGGTGTTGAAAAGAATGCATTTTCTGATTTCCATCTGACCGCAGAACTGACACTTTCCCCTTTTAGCTGGAGATGGAACTGCAGCAGAACATTCCTCTAACATCTCTAAATAGTCATGACTGTTAGAAATCCATTCTGACCCCTTTCAAAAAGTGTAGCTTTGCAGCTTCCTTTGTTTTGCTGGGAGTTGAAAAATAAGGTTATTTGGCTGAATGTAGAGGTTAAAGTTTGGATAATGGTCTTGTAACCATGTTTCCTCATGACTGTGGGGCAAGAGGGCTCTCAGAACCCATGTCATCCTTGAGCTTTCCATGTGTTGTCTTCGTTAAGCATCTCTAAGTGGATAATCAGTGCAGCCTGTGCTATTTAACTTGGTGGACATCTCTATCTTAGATACTGCTTTCTGTGATATTTCTGTATTTGTACGCTATATATTAAAGAGAAAAAATGCACTCAAGTGCATTTCTGTTGACTTGGAAACCAACTATCTGCCATTCAGTGCACACAGATGTGCTCTGGCTTAGGAAACTTGCAAAAGCAGGCATTTAATTTCATATCATTAACTTGAACCTTCCTCTTTTGTTCCTGTTTCAGATGTGTTCTTTCCTTAATTTCTACTTAGCTGGAGCCGTTTTTGGCTCAAGGGAAGAGTCCTTTCCTGTGGAAGGGGAAGGAAAAGCAGGTTTGTATGAGTTCATTTGAAGAACTGATTAACAGTTCTGTAACACAGGTTTTCTCATCCAGTTTCTACAACAATTTAATGTTACCTGTTTGATAGTATATGTGGTATTGCCCCTTTCATATGTACTTAAGACTGGCAGTATGTAAGTAGCTTCTGAAATAGCTAGGAGGAAATGCAAGACAAATGCATATATCTGAAGTGTTCAAGAATTATAGGTTGTTTATCTGAGGTGCATCCCCACATCACTGGTGTATAGTATATAATCTGCAAAGGCTTAAACTTACCTGTATAGATATCTGATAGGTGATGGACAAAAATTGATAGTGAAGTTGGGGCTATCATGTTATACATTTGCTTTTTATTGTAAGGGCATCACATGTTTACTGCTTAAACTTGAATGTAGTACACGTTGATGCTTTTATATGTAGTAAAAACCTGCCTTGGTTATGTTTAGTTATTACAGGGACATGAAATTTGTGTTTGACTAGATACCACCTCTGGAACAATGTGAGGTTGGCAAGGGTGGTAGATACCAGAGGAAAGTGAAAATATCTTGCACAAAATAATTCTACCTACCCTAAAGCTTTTGGAGTTATAGGGAAGAAAATGGTCGTATAGTTTCTTGAGCCATTCCTGGAGAGGAATCTTCAGAGAGGTACTGAGCTTTTCATTGGTCTGAATATTTGCAGAGATGAATGTGGAGCAATAGGATGTGTTTTCAGCAGTTCAGTTGGTGACTGAAGTGGAAACAAATACACATGGCTAACTCTACCCCTTCCCAGCCACATAACTTGCAAGAAAATTGTCAGGAAGTTTCACTATTTGACCTCATGAATGAGAAATCACCATAGCCATTCTGGTACCTCATGGGATCAGATCAGGGCGGCAGTGGTGGAATAACGTTTTGTTTTTAATATCTTTTAATAGAAATTAGATTAAAAGGGGTGTTATGCAATGAATGACAATGCTGAGGTATTGATGCAATCCTTGAGATCCACTCTTCACCTGTATCTTAACTAAGGCCAACTATATGCAGGTGGCTGTTTCTATACAAAAGTGAATATACAACTGTATATGTAAGGTGTGTGAGATGCAGATGTCTGAGAAAACTTTGGAGTGTGGAGGGAAGGAGGCTTATTGAGCTCTCCCTGTTACTACTCAGGGCTTAAGTTTTGGTATCGGTGTAGGCTTTTAATTCTTAACAAGTTTTAGAAAAATGCTCTATACACTTTATTTAATAAAAGATAATGCATAAATCTTTCAGTGCTCTTCAGATAACGCATTGTGGGGCTTCTTAGCTATCATTACTTACCCCATGCTAACGAGAGTAGAAAGAATTCATACCTGTTTCTTCTAATTTAATGAAAAATAGCGGAGGTGGGAAAATGCCTTGGTCTGCAACAGATGGTAAAACATAATGGTGGGTTTGATAATGGTAAACTAGATACTGCATAGTCACATACAGTGTCATTAGTATGTTTTTTCAATTGCTTAAGGGAAAATGCATGATTATGTATAGCATGTGTCTGCATGTAAGGGGTTTCACAATTCCGCAGCTTGTAGAACAATTGATTTCTGGCTGTTTCTTCTCAGGGGCTAGAATGAGATATGCATATTTCTCCCTGTATGCAATTAAGTGCTTCAAAGCAGCTGCATCCTTTGTTTTGTTGTTCTTATTGCAGCAAAGGCATCATATTTGGACATGACTTTTGCAAATAGAAACATCCAATGATTTCTACAGGCAATGTTGTTTTAATTCTTGAATGTTCTATGACTTCCTTCAAAGGCAAGAAGTTACCCTGGAGACAAGCATGGTTTCTGGAAAATAGACTAGTCTCCAGTTATGAAGCTAATATGTAGTTTTGCAGTCTTTCAGTTGAAGTTCACACTTCTGTGTTAAAAGTAATACAAGTTCTGTTGAAATGCGGGGAATCTACAGGAAGCTGTTATGTTGATAATGCCATGGTGGCACGAGTCTAGCACTCGTGACGAGAAAAGGTAACTCTGGAAACTGCAGTTTTAAATGGTTACTCCAGCAGCATATTTTTATGCTGACTTAGAATGACTGGGGACTTAACGTCACCATATTGTGTTGAAATGAATGTTTTCTGCTTCCATTACTTTAGCCTTTCGATGCAGTACACTGTTCTTGAAAGGAAAGCAGAAGGAAAAACAAGTGATGGAAGCTTACAGTCATTGATTAGGATATATTCTTACTGAAAGCACTAGAATTAGAAGCTTTTGATCTATGGACTTGTATCAAGCAATAGTAATGCTAATGTCTACAAGACTGGAGCCAAGAGCAGCATTCCTTCTTTATCTGTCATTACTTTTTGATGCCTTCCAGCATCATTTTCAACTGAGGTAATTTGGAATGAAGTTTTGTGTGTTATGGTTCATTTTTTTTCTTTGCAAGAAGAGTTGAAAGACACTTGCTCTCTTTTATTTTCTTTTTCTTTCTCCAATACCATAATGGAAATGACAGTATAAATACTGGTTTAAGTAAGAAAGACAGAAAAAATTCTGATGTAATTTAAAATAACTAAAAAACAGCTGTGTGGGGTTTTTTAATATTGTTTGTTACTAGAGCTTCATTTGGGATAAAACAAAAAGAAATGGTGATTTTGATGCAATTCTGGCTACGTTGAGCAGAAATTATATGTCCAGTGAAAAACATTGATACTACAGCCTATAATAAATAGAATTAGTGGATAATAGTTGTGAAATTGCAGTTCGCTTCCATATGTAGAAACAGGAACAGCAGGAGAAAAGTAATGGAGCCATAAGTGAATATAAATATCTAACACATCAACATGTGGTATTTTAAAGATTAATGTTAAAAGAAAGTATCTATCTTCAAAAAATGAGTAGATTAGCTGATCTAGAGAAGTGTTCTGGAAATTTCATCTGTTAATGCTGTTCAGTTAATGTTATCTCCCTTTCCAGTGTCTTCTATAAGAAAGGTAGAGTAACTCATTTCTGTATACAGGGGAGCTCTTACTGAATATATTAATCTGAAGTTAATGCGTTGCTTTGCAAGGAAATTTAAGATATGTTGTCGGTAATTATTAGATTCTTGAAGATCCATCTCCTCTTCTGTATTTGCTTAATGATTGCTCAGATGCTTAAAAATTTGAGGTTATGTTCCTATTACCGTTGTGTTCACCCTGACAGACCCATTCCCATGTGATACCTGGAGGAAATTCATTTCAGAACAAATAAATTTTCAGCCTTAACTGCGTTTATAGACACTTACACTGCAGTATTCTTTACCCACTTCGGGCTTGAATGACTGTTTCTGCGATTCTGATTCAATTTTCCTTGTATACAAGCCACTCCAGGCACGTGCAATAGCTCTCTTGCAGTATGGACGAGGCTGAGGGCTGAAGTACCTGATTTCAAGCTATCCAGAATTTTTCCATCATCAGAGAGAGCAGCTGATTTGTAAGTGCCTCTATCTCAACGAGGAAAGACCACTGACTGCTGGAATATTTTAGCTTTATAAAGATCCCGATGGTTTTGCAGTCTTCATGGAATTTGCATGTTCAGGTGACATGTAGTGCTCGTGAATATTTAAATGGCTTGGCAGGATTCCACCAGAGAAAAAACACTTGGTGATGACTGGGAAAAAGAGCCATTTAACACTTGTGCAGTCACTGTACCATCTACACAAATGCCATGACTCAGTGGGATCCTCACAGCCTCTATGTGAGGCAGGGGAATAAATTGGTATCTAGTGCAGCAAGACCGGAGTCAGCAGCACTCAGAGATTTTGGATGAAGACTTCTCTAGGTTTAGGACCTACAGAGAAAGACAATTTCTCTTTACCTAAATTTAGGAATAGAAGGAGATGGGGCAGACTCTAGATGCAAATCAGAGTAAGCATTAACACTTGTGTTACTGGAGTCAGCTTTTTGTCTTTCCCTTTTACTTTTGACATGTGGGTACTGCTCTTCACTTCTTTTATAACTTAACACACAATAACTCTTGGATATTCTGAGCTATCTAACTTTTAATCCTTCAGAGAGCCATCTAATTCTGTAGATATAAGACATTCTGCTTTTGAGTTTGTGGGGATATGATTTTTTTTTAATGTCTCTGACAGTTTGAAGGGCTTGTTCCTAATAGTTAGGGAATGGGTATGATGTGCTGTAGTAATTGTGAAACACTTATGAAATCTAGTGTCCCAGATACATCGATAACAGTTCTAGTTCGTTTGCCACTTGGTTATTTTATGCAGTTATTTGACATAAAAATTGCCTTCCTTTGCTTTTCTTAAGGTTTCCTACTGTGAGTAGTTTGTGGGATGTTGTTAGTTCAGTCATCAGCTACACTACCAATGTGCACATCATTGGTAGTGTAGCTGATGACTGACAGAATGTGTACCTGATTGATGAGTGCTTGGGACAGTGTGCCTCCTGATCTGCATAAGTGAATAATATGGCATCATGTAAGCTGTACTTCAATTTATCTGAGAATTCAATAGGGAGCTCAAAAGAATAAACTGCCTATCTGTAAGTAATTGGATATTGCACACTGGCAGGAGGAGCTGTGCATCATAGCTGAAGGATGGCTCTGTTCAAATCAGAACCTGGTTAATCTACTGTTGAAATTGTGGCCGGATCTCTGCCACCAAGAAAAAGAGGAAACAATACTCTCCATTTAAGAGCCCCTCTCTGAGGTCAGTGACTACACTGCAATGTGAGAATTACTGTAGTTCCTTCCAGTTTTCAAAAAAAATACAGTGCTATGTTTTGGACAGAACCAGAAGTAGGCTAAGGTCATCCGCTGCTGTCTGCAGCTTTATGCCTGCTGTGGATCCGGCCATGCACAGAATGGAGACATCTTCTAACTGTGAATACTGTGTCTTTGCCAGTTCAATGAGCACTTGCTACGTTTTGTTCCAAGTTGGTATTTAAGACTGGGTTCTTATGCTGAGCTCTGTAAGAGCAGCCCCTGGTTATCATAGAAAGTGAAAAATGTTAGATGATGACTGAGGGGACGTTTCCCCCATTGGGAAAACTGCACTGTGTGCAGCAGGGCTCCCTCCAGGTTCTTCATATGGGAACATGTACAGTTTTCATCCATTTCAGACTGTATTGCCTTTATGTGATGCTGAGCAACCCAATGTCTGCCTTCTTACCTGCAGGGCTCCTTCTGAAATCCTCCTCTTTCTGAGCAAGCAGAAGACGTGGAGGTAAAGAAAAGAAAAGCGTGTTTATGTGGGGTATAATGCTAAAATTATACGTATCTCTCCTGTCACTTGCTGTCTGTCACTAATGGAGGACATTAGTGCTAATTAAGAGTAAACTCTTCGTTTAGGTAGCCTGCAGTAACTGCGACATACTGTCATATGTTTCAAGTCCACGGGTCTTGTTAAGCTACGGGTAGGAACTGTATTGTAAAACTACCATATATCCAGGGAGCTGAGTTGAAAAGATCTGTTCCAGCTTTCATTATAGGATGAAAGGAGCAGAGACAGAAAATGAGTTCAAATTGAGGACAGAGAGGGCTGGTAATGGAGTGAGAAGGACTGTGCTTGAAATTCCATTTATCTGTCTCAGAGCTGTGATATTCAGTGATGTTGTGTATAAAATATTAACGTCAGGAGAGAGTCATGGTTTCACCAGATGACTGACATATACTGGACACACCACAGTGAGAGAGGAGGTGCTAATAAATGTTTCAGTCTCTAAAAGTGAGACTATGACTATGGACTTTAATTCGTTCGTGAGCTGAAGTGTGACTTGTAGGAGAACAGATAAATGGTTCATTTACCAAGTTGTGCTTGATAAATGAAGCACAACTGAAGCAATGGTGCTGCAAATGAATGTGTCCTGTTTGTTGCTTTCCTGTGGCTTTATCTTGATGATTTGTTCCCTCTGAAAGGAAGCGATGTGTCAGGGGCCTTTGAGTTTGGAGGTTGTGACAGGTGGGTGTGAAAGATTTGCTCAGCTGCTGCCTGGAGAAGGAGTTGCTGCTGAAAACCTGACTTGTAGGCATACAGCTGTCATCCTGCAGTGGAATTGCTCTTTCCAACAAGTACCAGAGAAAGAACAGTAGTGCTTGTGGAGGAACTGATTAGTAGCGAAGGGTAAAGATGAATATGACAGAAACAATGGGCTTGTAGTAGACTGAGCTATGGTATTGGAGTTTCCTTTAAGATTGACCATAAAATTGTAGGAAGATTTACAGAAATTGTAGGAAGAACTGAAACATAAATTTCTCTAATTCAAACAATGAATGACCATGAAAGCCTTGCTGTTTATATGTAAAATGGCTGAAGAGCCTTTTTTTTACACAATTGAAATAACAAACTAGAAACATACTTGTCATTGCTAAAGAGCATTGTTTTGATGGAGAGGAGAAAAAACAAGCAAATGAAAAAAGGACTCCTACAATTAAAACACTAGGGAGATATGATCTACAGAAATTAAATGAGGATTGCTTTTAAGCGGACTTTGAGCCGAACCTACAATAGATATTGAGTAGAAACCTCCCCAAAAAGATGATACTTCCAACAGTTGGCAGTGCTATCAAGTTGTGCCTGCATGAGTGAAATGTTACAAGGAGTAGGTAATTTCCCTTCTTACAAGTTCAGTGTGTGTGCTTGCCCACCTACTATGTTTCTCAGTATTATTCTAATACCTCAAACAAAGCGCATTTCAGCTGTAGATGGGGTCCAACTCCACCCAAATCTGTCTTTATAAGAATCTCACTGACAAAACAAGAAAGAAGCTGCTAGGCTTGTTCCTTAGAGCCTGTGTTACATCTGAAGGATGTAGTCCATAACAGAAAGCTCTTGCGTCGCTTGAGTCACTGTTTGTTGGAGAATATTGTAGCTGGCACAGCTGAAAAGGTGTCTTTCAGCCTGATGTGTCTTGTTTGGAAATAATTCTGCTCAACTAAAATAGTGCTAAGTGTTCCTTCAGTGTTAATGGCAGTGCAGTCCTAGTACTTTTCAAGGACCTTCTTGTTGAAGAGTTGATCACACTGAAATTAATGCTAATGTTATATAAAGGAAATAATTGCAGGCACTGAAAACAAACTGTAGTGTCTAACAAATAAATATTTAAAAGCTGCCTGGTGCAAACTTAGGTGGAAAAAAAAAATATTGCTAACTTACTCCCAACCTAAGAAGCTCTTAATACTGCATAAAATGTAACATTGAATATAATTTTTAGGTATTCCTTTTAAAACAGCATTCTTCAAGAGGGACTCTGTATGAGTGACAAAAGAGGACTATAGAAATTATAGGAAAAAACAGTCTTCCTTTCAGTTTACTTAGACGTAACAAAGTATGCTATTTCTAGCTTTGGATTGTAACCAGTGCTTCTGCATTCTTAATGTAGAAGCACTGGTTAGGGTTTGCAGGTTTTGGTAATTTAATTCCACTGATGTAGGTGACAATGAAATAGCAGCTAATTTCCATTTCAGAACAAAATGCATTTTTTTTCACTGCACTATTAAGGATTTTTCTCTTAAATCATTTCTTTTTAGAGATTCAGTAGTATTATGGTTTTTAACTCCCGATACACCATATGATGTTATTATGTGGAATATCAATAATACAACAAAAATCATAAAACCATAACAAGTAGGAAGACAAAGCATAACAGCATACAGTGGCTTACAGCATGGTAGAATAAACAGAAAAGACCAAATCCCATCTTTTCTAGCCAGTTATAAATATTTGATTGTTCACTAGTTAATTCCTGTAAAATCCTGTACAAATTACTGTATTGAAATAATTTTGTTCCTTCATAAAATGCAAATGTGCAAGGTGTTTGATTGGAAACTCAGTCTCTGATTAAGTTTGGTATTAGCATGCCCCTGTTGAAAAGTGGTAAATTGCTTCCAGAGGAAACCATTTGTCATTACTTAACGTATGGTGATGCTGTGCAAGTTTTCTGCACCTCATCAGTTGGAACTTTAGGAGATTGTAGCTTACGCATGTGATTTTCATGACCAAAACTATTCTATTTAAAACAGTTCTGTTCTGAACAGTAATTATTATGCAAAATTATTTCTGTTTAACTGGCATAGAGTTGTAGAATCACCAAAGTCGGAGAAGACCTACAAGATCATCCAGTCCAACTGTCCACCTATCACAAATAG
The DNA here is from genome assembly GCF_038088225.1 of Cyrtonyx montezumae. Taxonomy (NCBI): domain Eukaryota; kingdom Metazoa; phylum Chordata; class Aves; order Galliformes; family Odontophoridae; genus Cyrtonyx; species Cyrtonyx montezumae. The sequence goes on along the minus strand of NW_027071826.1, from coordinate 51,850,141 downwards.
TTCCCACTAAACCATGTCTCAGCTCAGTGTCTAAATGTCTCTTGAACAACGCCAGGGTCGGTGCCTCTGCCACCTCCCTGGGCAGCCTGTTCCAGTGCCTAATCACTATTTTGGGGAAGTAGTATTTCCTGATGTCCAATCCGAATCCCCCCTGAAGTAACTTGAGGCCATTTGTACAGGCTGGTCGTATGTTAGCTTCTGCTTACATGATCTCAAATCTTCCTTAGAGATTCTTAGGTCAAAATTGTATTTCTGTAATTTCTTCTGATAGTGAAGTATTGTTAAGACTTGAAAAGGTAATTTTTGGTTAGCTTCACAAAATCTACCCTTGTCAAGTGACTGTACTCAACTTTCAAAAATTCAGTGTTCTATTAAGTAAGAGATGTACGTATTTTGTACCTTTTCATCAGTTCTTGCTTGTCCTTTAAAGAAGAAAGTGTGTGAGAATTTCTGCGGGGAGATAAATTAAGCAATTATTTAATGGAGAAGTAGAAATTGGAGAGAAATAGTATAAAGTGAGACCTGATCCTGTATTGATTGTGGCTGTTCTACCTTAGTCTGTTAAAAATTACTTGTTCGTACTTCTAAAGTAAGGTACTTTAGATTTTGTGCCTTTTCATTCTCTTTATAGGCCCCCTGTTGAAGCTTAAGCTGTTATTGTAATGTTATGGTATCTTTAACTATTGCATTGGTACAACTTTTAGAACTTCACGAATTGTTTGTTTCCTTTTTGTTGCGTAAGTACTTGATAATGATGGATGCAGTATTTTTCTGAAAATAAAAGTAAACAGCAGCAACTAATAACATTGTGAGTTTGGCACGTTAATTTTTAGGGAGATCTGAAGGCCTCTATAAACCTTCCTAGATGCGTTAAGTAGAAATGGCAACAATAATGGAACTATGCTTTGAAAGTATTACTTAGTGTTTTATGTACTGAACATAGTTATGGCTTGAAATGGGAATGAAACTATGCCCTTTACTGAAATTGGTACTTGTTCATGCTGTCGAGTACTGTCTGTAAACAGTTACTGGATGAATTACTCCTGACAGCAGCTGAGTGATAGCAATTAAAAAGTTGTAATTTTATTGAAGACATCACTAGATTTCGGCTTTCTTATGTAATTAAGTTATGTTTCAGACAGTAAAACTGGCAGCTCCATTGACTTCACTGTTGTGAATTAACATCTAGATGTTCTAGACAGTCGAAATCTTAGATTTAAGTAATCTCTATGGAAATACTTGAATAAATATATCCTTTAATGTGCTTCCAAAAACAGTAAGGCAAGGTTACATTTAATATCAATGTAGAATACAAGCACCCAGTTGAGATGTTAAGTACAGCAATGCAAATGAATGCTTAGCTGTGCTCGATTGCAAGTCATAAGGAAAGTTTTAAAATAGAGGCTTTACTGCATGTAAGAGCATTAACAATGGGCGTGGTTATAGTGGCAGAATTGAAGCTGAGGAATACTCGCATCCTCTCCTTGTGGGGTTTACTGCTAACTGGAGTTCAAGCAGTTAGCCTTGTGAAACTGGTGTGGGGTATGAGGTTAGCTTCCAACTTGAGCCTATCCAATTCAGAGTACTGTTCTTCTGCTTCAGAGAGAAGGGTATAGCAGGTCTTACAATTCACTTGCTTGCAGTACTTGTATCGTGAGCTAGGACAAGCAGTGGCTTAGCTCAGTGGTCTGTAGATTCACTAGTTTCTCCTGTGATGGCTAGCTTAAGTGATGATTTCTGAAGGTGATGGCACCAAGAGAAAATCCTTCTTATAACTTTAATTGTTATAATTTCACTGCTAGTTGTATCTAGTCTCCAAGCAGTCAGAAATCAAGTGTGAAAAACATGTAAATAGAAGTTTATTTTGACTCATTTTATAGAGAAATATCTTTTTCCACTTGATTTTATTTTTACCTTTCCTATCACTTTCTTCCTATTCTGTTATGTAGAAATTCATACTTTCTTTCCAGACTTATCAGAGCCATCTTCTACTGAAAATGTCCACTGGATTTATCAGGTTTTTTTTTTTTTTTTCAAGAGATTTTGACTTATGACTGCAAGCAAATCTGACTGCTCTGTTCCTCGATTTTCTGACAGAAGGATGGTGGGAAGTACCTGTCTTCTGTACTTCTTAATCCATTAAGCCCATGTTTAAAACTCTTTGGAAGCCAATGTCCATTCCGAATGTGTAGTGTTGAGATCAAGTGTCAAGGTTGTATATGTGACAGCACCCAATCGAACAGCTTCTACTACTGTAAGTAAATGGAGTAAAATCCTGTGGATACTGTGAGATTTCAGGCTGCTTTCATATAGAAGAGTGGCTCAGACCTGCTTTTCAGCATTAATCAGGAGCTGCAGTTGGGGACATGGTGTACGGCTAATGATCTTTGATGGCAGCTAATTATCTTTTCAATTACAATGTGCAGTGCAAATAATTGGAAGATTTGGTTTAAATTTTTGGAATACTTGATGTAAAAAAAAAAAACTTGATGTAGATGTCCATCCAATGGAAACTGATGAATGACTATATATACAAGTAATTTCTAGTGTCACATCAAAGCTATTTTTCATCTTTTTCTTTCCAGATATGCCAGAACTGTAGTAAAAATTTGCCAGGGGAAAAAAAAAAAGAGAAGGTAAAACGTATTTGTCTTTTCTTGACTAAAGTGCCATTAGACCAAGTCATACTTGTTCAGTAGAAATATATAGTCAGCATTGAAAGAACTGTGTGAATCACTTTGTTGTTCTATTCAGGTGTGGGCTTAAATGATTCGATACTGATTTGCTTGGTTTTATCTACCGGAAAACACCAACTTCAAGGAAGATTAGTGAATGATAAATGACCCTGAAATAGACTTTGTTTGCGTCATAAGCTAAGTCTTCTGTGTCTGCTCTTGGTGAATTTAGTCTCATGCAACTGCTTTAGTGCAGTTAAGGAAATAACTGCATTTATTATTTTTTTTAGACCATTATTCTTTGTGGCCCTTTCTATTGATATCTGAAGCATTTGAGAGGACTTTTTCCCAACCACAATTACAAAGCCACATATTGTGATTAGAAGTATCCAAATCATGTCAGCAAGTCTGATTTGATATCGCATATTTCTGTACAAGTGAATATTAGTGTACAAATGTGTGAAGGGGCTGGGATGTGCAGGACTGTGAAGGCTTTGGATGAGGAAGAAGGTTATTATTGTGGGAGTGTGCCTTGCTCAGCGTCCCAAGAGAGATGGGATAGGCTGGAGTCCTTGAGGACTAATGAAGTAAGGTGGGAAAATAGCTTTCTTGCATTTTACTTTCCTTCTTGCAGCAAGTATGTTTGGGGGTAGGCAGGAGGCTGGAACACACAGCGTGGGCTGAGATATTCATTGCCATATATTGTGTTGGTGTCAGTCCTCTCTATTAATCACCAAGGTGTGCGTTGTGCTTAGCAGTAATTGGGGTGGAAAAGGAGGATGGCTGTCTTCCAAGGTGGCTGTTGCCTGGGGTCTGCTTGCAGAAGGCAGTCTGCAGTGTTTGCCTTTGCACCACTTTTCATCAGTACATTTTTTCCTCTTCTTTCCTTGACCTATTAAACTGCCTTTATCTTGAGCCACCAGTTTGTCACTTTAGCTTTTCTTACTCACCCTGAGGACTCCATGTGTGCATGTCTGCTGGCTGAGGTCAGTCCACACTGTGGTGAAAATGCTTGCAGACTGAATGCTTTAAGATTGCATTTAGAGATAGACTTTTAAAGTTTCTTATAAAGTGCATCTTACTGTCTAGGCCTGAATTACAACCTTGATTTACGTTTATGATTTTCCCTCAGAGCTTGGTGGTATGTCTGTGCTGTCTATGCATTTATGATGCATGAAAATACTGTTTTGAGAAGATACATAGTCATCTGTGTGCTTTAAGGGAAACACGAGGAAAAAGAGGAGTTGGTTTTCTAATCATTCAGGAGATAATATCTGTCTTTATTCATTCTCTGTAACACTCAGCTCTGTAATAATAGTTATGTTCTATGAAGTACACAGCAAGGTAACTCCTGTTTTCAGTCTTAATAAACAAGGGGCATCTGAGTGCAGTCTGCACTCTGGATTTCTTTTGAAGCAGATGTTCTTCTCCAAGCTGTTTCATTGGGATGGATTGGGAGCTGAGGTACAGGGGGAGACATTTGTGTTGAGTAAAGGCTTTTTATGTTTAAATCTAAGCAAAATCATTGTCAGTTAAATTCTGAGGAGTTCAGGTTTAACTCCTTTTAAGTTGTGCAAAATACTAAATTTTTCTTATTCTAAGTTTTGTGTATTTGCAGTTTCTCATTGGCTTCTGTGGGAGTAGTGTGCTCTTGTGATCTCTTAGGGCTGACCCAATGTTTCTTGTAACCTTCTGAGAACTGGAAATCAGTAATAGGAAAAGGCCAACTATTCACATTGCAATTTAAGTTTACTCAAGTCTGTGTATGTGTATATGTATATATCTATAAATACACTGAGATTATTCAGATACAGATTGGAAATGCTCTTTGGGAGGCTAATTCTTGTTTGGAAAAATGTTTTCAGGATGTAATGATCACATTCTACCTGTATGAAGTTTGCAAATAGCACTATAAGATGGCAGAGGGTAGTATCACATGCATTTTGTTCAAGTAGTTTGCTTTTCCATTATCTTCCTGTTTGCAACATCCTTAATTTCTCTTTGCTAGCACACAAGTGTTATGGAGGTGAAAGGTTTAAGGACACTGTAGCGTACACAACAACTTAGGAAAAAGTAAAACCATACATGTGCTTTTATCCTAGTTGGAGCGTGTTCAACTCAAGTAGATTTGTTTATTTTTAAAAGTAGGATTTTTCTGATGGGAGCTCTCATGCATCTCAAGTTATACCTCAAATGCATTCTATATAAAGGGAAAATAAGTTTCCTTGAATTTCTAAAATTTGATTTGAGTTAGGCATGCTTATCATCTGGAAGCACTATGTTGTCACACAATACTGGGGTACTCTGATACAGCAGTAGTTTGGCTGGATAAACGCCTCTAACACAATGACTTGAGAAGTTACCAGGCTGATATCTTAACAACTCTAGTTTCTGCATTTGGGAAGTGGGAATGTTATTCAGTTCCTTTCATCATAAGGTAATTCTATATGAGAACTTAAGTATTCTAAACATGAGAGATGATATCATCTGTGGTTTAGTAATGTGTACTTATTTAAATACTAAGTTCCAAATAATGGAAAGCTATTTTTTAATGCAGGATACTATAGATGCAGCTTGCTTAGTAACACTATAGAAGTGCAGAAACTTGTAATGTTCACATGTTCTGCTTGTGCTTTCATACTGCACAAAGATGAATTGGACATCTGTGATCCTTTTCAGCTGTATAGGATGATTCTATGACAAGCAGAGACTTCAGGGATGAATTAGCTGCCTGAACTCTGAGGCCTATCTGCAGAATGGAAAGCCCTCATTCTTTCTCGTTAATTGACCTTACATCAGTAACATGCCTCGCATCTCAAATTTCAACAATAATAGTTAAAATCAGAATTAAGAAGCAACATACTAAGTTACTCAATGTGAGGAAATATGATCAAATCTTAGCCTGGGGGGCAGTGGGTGCCCCCTCCCTTGAGGTTGGATGGGGCTGTGAGCAACCTGGTCTAGGGGGATGTGTCCATACCTATAGCAGTGGGGGTTGGAACTACATTATCTTAAAGGTCCCTCCCAACTCCAACCATCTTATGATTCAAAATCTTTTTTTTTCTCCTAGAACTTTGGTACACTTTGAATTTCATTAGATACCATTTCTGTTGATGCTACTGCTTATGAATCATGTAATTCCTCTAGATTGCTAAAAATAAGTACAATTAAAAAGAGACTTGGAGGGCACCAGGTGCAAAAATAGATGTCTTTTCACTAGGGATATCAGGAAATTACTTGAAGAGTTAGTAGCTTATATTTTATTTAGGAATTCTACCTAAAACTACTTGAGGCACTTTGCAGATTCATTCTCACATGAGTATGCATTAGAGTTTACTTATACTACTGCTTTATTGTAAGCATTTGTCTGTCTCAGTGGTTGTGGTATCTTACTTTAGCTTGCTGCTGCTCACCTGCTGCTGTTAGTTACTGTTAATACTGGCAGTCATAAAAATGTTTTGGAAAGGAAGCAAAAGAATATGTTTGAAAACATCACAATGCTTAATTTCAGTTAGCTACTAAAAATTTTAACCACCGAAGAGCCGGGTAGAACCACGCTTCAGAACATTAGTATGTATTTATCGTTGTTATTTTATACAGAACATAATTATTTCAGCTTATGTGCGTGGCCATAAACTAATCCTGAAGTTGTGTGGCTGTTAAGGTACACTTGGTACTGGTTTCTTTGCCCGTCTCTTCAGCATCAACCAGAAGCAACTTTCTAAACTTAGCTGTATCTCAGACAATTTCTGTTTAAAGAATTGTTATAATTAGACTACAGTCTTAACTGTAGTTTGTGAAGAGTAACAAATCGACATATTGAGCACAGATTTAACTGTGGAAGCAAATGCAATAATAATAACATAAAAAAATCATTTACTATTATTTGAGAGCATAATGAAATTCCTAAGAAGATGTATCCAAAGATGAAGTTTTTCTGTCACTGAAGGTGCTACCAAAGCTGTCACAGTCAGTGTTAGTTGGCAGGGATTTGTTTTGGCGCTGTCCTCAATCAGCTGACATGATTGAGGGATTAAAATGGAATAAAGAGATGTGAAGACTGTCAGTACAGTCAGCACAAGACAATTGTGTTCTCAGTTTTAAGGTTAAGCATGCATCTTTCAAACAGTAATAAGTTATTTGTAAGCATTTCCAGTTCTGGACAAGTTATTTCACGATCCTTATGCTGATTTGTTGAAGTAACATTGTAAAGCCATTAGAAACATCTAGAGCATGGGGTGGTGGGTTTTTGAACCCACTGAGTATCAGTGATCCATCCTATGAAGTATGCATGTGACATGCTTGCCTCCACAGCTCTACCAGTTGGAGGGTATTTAAATAGTTTGTATGTTAAATGAATAATGTATCCTCACTATGTGTGGTAAAAAATAATTAATGACAGGCGACAGATCAGCATTAAACTAGACATAACTGCATGGCTTCTGCTGTTGTCAGCAGGAAGTCATGAAACAGAGCAGAGTGTTTTGTAAACTCTTACTAGCATAAGCTACAGAGTCAAATGAGTATGTCAAAATATGAGTTTACATAGCAATACTTGGCAGTGTTTCCCTATGAGCTACAAAAGAATTTGAAGTGTAAATGCGTAACACAGATATTTCAAGGAGAAGGGTCAGCAGCTATCAAATCAATAATGCAACAGAGTTTTTCTTCATTTATTAATGATCACGTCAAGCCAGATGGCATGAGCAATGACTACAAATATAAAGCAATTGGTATTGGTAGGAAATGTGCTAAATTAGAGATATTCACCTTGAATATTTTGTTTGCTTATGATTTTAAAAAGTTGAACTGTTATCTAAAATTCTGTGCTAAAAGCAAGCAGTGAACTGTGGAGCATAGTGTTATTTACTGAATGTTTATCTTGAGAGATGTGAATAATGTAAGAGGAAAAAATAGATAAATCCACTGGTTTAATTGTTGAGTTCCCACTGTCTTTGTGCCAAGTTGCGTTCTGAAATAGTCACATTATAAAATCCTGGTTAATGCACAAGAGGAAACAGAAGAACTGATTCACGTGAATATTAATGCAGCTTTCTTTACATTGATTGTTACTTTACAAGCAGAAGTTTTATACTTAAAAAATTTGGATCTGCTATGCCTTAGTGGATACTTCTGTGAGTGCTGAGGTACAATTTTGACTTGCTGTAGATAGATTTGAAAATCAGTGTGAAGGGTCATTCTGACAGATTTTCTCACGAGAAACTGAAAGAAATAATGTTTGACTTAAAGGCTTTGTAAAAACTTAATTCTAAACTTAGATTAGAATTGATGATGTGCTGTGATTTACGTGTATGCAGTCACTGGACCAATAGCTGTTTGAAGTGGGCTATTTGGCTGCAAAAAGAAACTCCCGAACCATTAATTGTGTGCTATGTATTCTACTGATGTACTTCTAAAGCGATATATGGGTTTTAATGTGCAAATGGATTATGTTTAAAAAAGACTTTCCTGAAAGGCAGAAGTATCACGTGGCAAGAGATGAGCTCTTGAGACTTGTGCATTGTCATGTGAGAATCACGGGATGTTTTGGGCAGGAAGGGGCCCATCCTGTTCCAATCCCTCTGCTGTGGGCTGGTGACCACCCACCAGATCAGATTTACCAGCGTTCCATTAAGGATGTACAGAAGGTAAAATTCATTCAGGATGCAAGGATCTATCTACGTATCTAATTTTCTATGCTCCTATTTCCTGTGTGAGAGCTCAAGAGAGAAGCAAGTGGTGAAGATGTCAAAGCAAACCAAGGGTAAGCCACTCAATCCCTATTTTGGAATCAGCATCTGCAAGTTGTGTGGCCTTGTACAGCTATAACGAGTATATTTAGCATATATTGGATCTCTTAGCAAATCTTTCTTGTATTATCAGTAGCTGCTTGGGTTTTAACATTGACTACCACTGTATGTAGCACTTTTAAACTAAGTTCAGCACAACTGATAAGGAAAGAACTGGGTATGGGTGGCCTGCCTTATGGTCCTCTCCTTTTACAGAGAGGTGTGCAGGCGTAGAAGTGCTTTAGAAACTTAGATCATGCATGGACTTTGCAGCTGTAAGCAAATGGGTATTGTTAAGAGAAAAATCCCAGCTTGCTTGTCCACTAGTGATGACATAGAGGCTGATAGCAGCTACAGGAATATTACTTTGTATTTTGATTAAATGAAATTGTATCCTCATCCTAACAATGCTGCTCAGAGAAGTGCTAGTGCTTAGCATTCACGTGACTCCATAGCATACAGGAAAGCATGCGTCACTGAAGCAGGCGAACAAATCATGGTAACATCCACGCGGTCTGCATGTTCAGCACGGCTCTATGGGAAGGAATGACTAACACTACTGTTTAGTAAGTTCCTAAGTTAGCTGATATTTAGGGAAGTAGGCAGAGGAAGCACTAATGAAACCCTGATTTGTAGCAGAATAGCATGCAAGGTTTCCATAGAGAGCAGTAGAAGTATGTGAAGATGGGAGGATATTTGTACTAGGAAATAGCCCTCTTGGAGTGAACAGCAGTTACAATAAACAATAAATACTTAAATAGAAAAGACAATTCAACTTTCCTTTATAACAGTAAGGTTTGAATCTTATAAACCCTCCACATTAAAAAGTGGGACATTATGCAAGACTGACTTGTTAATAAGGCACTGCTTTTGAAGATTGTTGATAGAGTTCAACCCAGAGTTTCATCACCCCTTTACTGCTCTGTAGGGTTCCAGTTCTGCTTGTGTCTTGTACACTGTTTAGGAATATATTTTGCAAGTTTAAATCTTCTTGTGAGCAAACAGAAGGGAAGTGCATGACAGCATATTCTGAGATGGAATATGATCTGCAGCGATAAGGCAAAGCTGTAAGGCATTTGTATATGTTTCCATAATACAGATAAAGATTTCTGCATGTAGTTGGTACCTTAGATATCTATTTAGACTTTATTCCAATCTAGTAATTTTATGCAAAGAAGCTGGTATATTCTCACAACTCCTGACTTCTGTTTGAGGGCTCTTAGTGATTCCTAATGGCCATGGTTTACACCTTTTAGTTTATTTTTTATCTAACATCTGGTAGAAATGAAAGCCTATTTATGTTTTGAATTACTGTATCAGTCAGGTAATATCCTCAAATGAAAATTACTATTCAGTCAAAGTGGATCCCTTAAGACATTAGTGTTGCGAAGGTATAATACCTGAGACTTTAGGGTCACTCTTCAGTAGCTGTGTTGCATGGGAAGTCCTCTTTAATGACTGAGATTATACAGATAAACAGACAGTCTGTGCCTTCTAGTTGTTTTGTACTCTTCTCATTCTTTAGCTCCTGTCTGTTTTTGTGTTTTCAATGGCCAAGGCTCTGGATTGGTGGTCTTCCTCAAACACTAGTTTAGGAAGTCAGTGGTACTTCATACACAAGGGGACTGGACTCAAATATTTTATATCTCAGTATGTTTGCATCAGTATTTCTTTAAGTTAAATAATTTTAAGTCTATCCAGGTGTAACTGTTCTGTTGTTTCTGTACCTGCAAATGAAAGAGGAGACTTCTTAACCTAGTGGGAGCTGTCATGACTCTGTCAGCTTGCATACACTGCAGAAATAGTTCTTTTTATCATAAGCAAACGGTTGAAATGTTTATCTTCTAACTCACAGAATTTCATTATTAGGAGGGCATATCCTTTTAATTCCATTTGAACTTCTCATTTTGGTTAATCATCCAATCAGTATCAAGAGACTCAATTCCTGTCGTTAGCTCTGCTATAGACCTTCTCATCTGACCTTGAGCAAGTTATTGCAGTTTTGCATGCCTCTCTTGCCCCACTTGTATTTTCTTATTTGTCTGTTAAATATAAACACTGTAGGGTAGAGAGAGTTTCTTTTAATAGTCTTTAGATTGTGCCTTTTGTTTAAGGACCTTAATATAAAGGTCAGTATTTTGATCCTCTGGTATTACTATTATACATATAAATAATAGATAATAATTGAATTTTATCTAGTAAAGCAGAATATCTGAGCTGTTAGTTTCTAGCAATGGAGTATTTATTTTGTGTATTAGAAACTGTTCTCAGCTACCTATTCTCCACACACCCATACTAGAGCGGTTTCATCTACCTGTTAAGCATGCTTTGCTCCCATGAGTTTTATGCGTTAACTACAGTTGCTTCATGTTTTTTGTCGCCTAAATGATGGGTGTAGTGTGGACTTAGACTCAGCAGGAATTTGCTTTGATGTGCAGTTCACATTCACTTGATATTTAGTTGGCTTACTTTGAAAGGAGTGGAGAACTGATGCGGTTGAATGGTGCTTTCATTAGTCAGTATAGTTCTGAGGGGTTAAGTAGCTGTTAGAAATAAGGAATAATTCTCAAGGCAAATCTATTAAACAAGACAACAGCTACAAGGATTTCTGAACTACAAAACAGTGCAAGCAGCTGTTCATCTCTAAGTATTGGGGTTTCTTGCAGCATGAATGCTCGATTTTATTCTGCTCAAGTATTTTGATTTCAAACATTGGTCAGATCTGACTTTTTTCTAAACTATGTAGTGCATTGTTAGCAGACAACTTTTTCCTTATTCATAAGCAAACATGCAATTGTACCTTCTGCTGCTCTTTTCAGAGAGTATTGGGAGCACCTCATGTGGAAGGAGTTACTTTTCCAATAATATTTTCTTGTAAGTTTTAATAATTTAATCATACAATCATAGGATGGTTTGCATTGGAAGGAACCTTTAAGATTGTCTAGCTCCAACTGTCCTGCTATCAGCAGGGGCACCTACCTCTAGATCAGGCTGCTTGAAGCCCATCCAGCCTGGATTAACTTATTCATACTTAATAAATGCACAAATATCTGGATGGACTGCATATGCAGCTGAATAAGCTAGTAAGTGAATGTGTGAAATTATACTTGATGTCAGAATATAAAATAGGCGCAAATCACTAAGACCAAGTGCCATTCATTTCAGATAGAGATTGTTGACTCCTTTTTAGTCTTAACTATATGGTCTGTTAGCATTCTTTAGGATGGCGGTTGTTGAAGAGCACTGTTGGGTTTCTGCTATTATTTTTGTTCCTGTCTTTTTGAACAAGGGAATAGAGGGAAGTTACTTTTGTAGCTTCTTTCATGTTCTCTGATCTGACAGCTGCTGTTAGATCTTCTGGTACATGAAGCCCAGTCCATGCTGCTGGCTACTTCTTGGCTGTAGTTGAGCTGTGTTGTTGAGGTGGTTTTCAGAACATTTGTTGTTGATGAGCTTATCGTTAACTTTGGCTGTGCTCAAGTATTACAACAGGTGTTGGCAATCTGCTGTGATGAAGCTGCTTTACTATGCCTGGGTAACTCTTCTTTGCATTTGGTGCTCTAGGGGGAGGCAATGTAAGTAGAAATTCTAGATCTCTATAATTGACTTAGCTGTTTTGTTTTTTTTACCTTGCTAACTTCAAAAACTATATGATATGAATATTTAGGCAGTCTCAAGAAGCTTTAAAAACAAAAGGAACTCACAGCTTAGCTCCTGAATCTTATACACGTTACGCTAACTGACAACAAAATGAAACTTCCCCTACAAGTGAACCTTTATTTACACATTATATGGTCAGTTTCCTTAGTTTTATTGACACTCATTGTTCATTGGTTTCTAAACTCCACCAAACCTTTCTCTGGAATTGATACTGTCACCTTAGCAAAGTACTACTGGGGAGGTTTATTCTTTCCCCAGACTGAAAGCAGCATTTCTAATTGCTCAGAAACCTGTAAAGCTACAATTGTTTTTAGAAGAGCTGTGTGTCTATTACATCCAATGCTGCAAATGTTCATTTTTGTTCTCCATTATCTGTCAGCTTGAATTAAGAGCTTGATAGTTTATCTATGATAAATGTACGATATTTAATGCAATGGTACAGTCCCTTAATTTGGGTGCCTAGCAGGGTGTCAGCTAAAATTTCCTTCAGCTGATTTAATTAGCAAACCCCCATGTTAGTCAGTTTGCAATTAAAATTTTTCAGACTTCTGTTAGTAACAAAGAATGCTTTCATCGAACAAAAATTAGTATTAGCCTGGTGATAAAATGTAATTTACATGTTTTCGTAGTAAGTGTTAAATGGTTGATGAATTATTTAACAGTAGGTGTCTGTAGCAGATTTACAGATTTTAATGAGCTTTCCTAATTTGACTTCCCATACTAAAATGTACTTGTATGTTCATTAGTTGAAAAGGTTTCATTGGCAAAATATATTCTTTGATATATTATCTCATACTAAATATGGCCCTGTTCTTTTTTTGTCACCAGTGATTTTATCTCTCAGTGATGCACAAACAATTTTTTCCTGCTGATTATATTTAACTGTTTTGGGGGAGGGGGGTTGTAAGAGATCTCAAGATCAAGTCCAAGATCAAGTACTTTCCTGGTAAAGCAGGTTCCCTACAGCGGGTCATGCAGTTAGATGTCCTAGTAGGTCTTGAGCTTCTTCATAGAAGGAGACTCCACTTCCTCTCTGGGTAGCCTGTTCCAGTGCTCCATCATCCTTAATGTAAAGAAGTTCTTCTGCATGTTTGTACACAACTTCCTCTGTAAAAGCTTTAGGCTGTTACTTCATGTTCTATCACAACAAACAACTGAGAAGAGCCTGGCTTCATCCATTTGCCTATAAACATTGGTCAGTTCTCCTCTCAGCCTTCTTTTCCCCAGGCTGAACAGCCCTAGGTTACTCAACCTTTCTTTGCATGGGAGATGATCCAGGTCCTTCATCATCTTTATAGCCTTCCACTGGACTCCTTCTATGAGATCCCTTTCTTTTTTTGAACTGGGGGGCCCAAAACTGGATCTAGTAGTTTAAATGTGGCCTCACCAGGGCAGAGTAGAGGGGGATGATCACCTCCCTTGAGCTGCTGCCCATGCTCATTTTAATGCCCTCCAGACCTACTGTTGGCCTTCTGGGCCACAAGGGCAAAGTGCTGGCTCATGGCCAGCCTGTTGTCCACGAGGACCCCCCAGGTCCTTCTCTGCATAGCTTATCTCCAGCAGGTCATCCCTTTACTGATTCATGTGATTGTCCCTCCCCCGGTGGAGGAGTTAACACTCACACTTGTTAAACTTGTTAACTTGTTTCCGTAGAGCTAATTCCAGATCCTTTCTCCCCTAGTAGGTCTAATAGAAGACGAATACCGAATTCTTAAGGTAGCATGTGATTTCACTTGTTTGTGGAAAGATGAAATATCAAGCTGATTTTGGCAATGCTGTGTAGCTTTCTCAACATCTGTGGAATACCACTCCAAGAAGTCAACATCTGAATTAATCCAGCCAGTATGTTAGTGTAAATTTGACTCAGCTGCATTCTGTTAGCACTCCATGTGATCTCAAATGATGAGAAAAGAGAAGTGAATGAATGGAACTCATAGAAAATTGCTCAAAAAGATGAGACCACTGTAAACAGACCACTGTTTCCTCTGATTGTGGTTATTACCTGTGTGCCACCTGCAGTAGCATATGTTCCTCTTAAAATCTGGGCAAGTACAAGGACATGCTGAAAGGGAGATGGGGATTATGATAAGCCTTCTGCCTAATAGTTGGGAGAGCGCAACTATCAATGTGCTAAAGTGGGATGTTCCAGCCAATTACCCATATGCTTATAGTGTGCAAATTTAGTTGAGGATTTGAGCGTGGCATAGTTTGCAGTCAAAATAAATCCACTGCAGTTAGGAAACTACATGTTTGCATGCACCAGAGCAGGCTTTTGATTTCTATGAAGGACTGACTCTCTGCTTATATTTGTCTGAAATGTGATGAAGTAGGCTAAGTGCGTAAACAGGTGTCAAAATGGGATAATTTGTGTAGGTTGTACATCTGCATCTGCTCAGATTCCTTTGATTTCCTGGGGTGTACAGAAATCAAATAAGGAGCAGTGAAAAGCAGTTGTAAAGCAGCAGTGAGGATCAAAAGCAAATGAAGTATTACTGCTAAGGTTTTCTGTCATCTTACGCGTCCCTGCATCACTTGGTTAAATGGAAGGCTTCCTCATTTAGGGTCCATGGGATTTATTTATCTGTCTTGTGGTTGTTCTTAGTTCAGTGTTACCAGCACAGTGAGCCACGTTCCCTTGTTGGTTCCTGTAATCTTTGTCCATTTCCATATTCTTATTTTTCCTTTTGGTAGCAGAGCAGAGAGGGAGCTCTTGGACATAAAATAAATATAACAGTAATTTTATGAAATGCCTTAAAAATAGCTCATATGGAGCATGAGCAGGAGGTCAATACTGTGAAAAGCAGAGTCCCTGTTCCACCTTCTCTGTAACCTCTAGAGCCATAGAGGTGTTTCAGGAGTATCTCCTCACAATACCCGTCCCCCAAGTCCTTCTCTTCATCCTCTCATATCTACTTAACATAACTGAGGGTGTTAATCATTTGCAAAACACTTCACTTGAGGTTCTTTCCTTTTTGGGGACTGGATGGTTTTAGGAAGGAGAGTGATGGGAAAGGGAGAATGTAGGCTTAACATTGACTTAACTATTTCAAGTTGTATTGGACAGGAATTTTTCAGTTCAGTCTTGTGTTCTTCCTTTGTCTTTGTTGGCCTTAATAATTAAATGAAATTATTGCTACTTTTCAAAAATAACATAGATTAACTGGAGTTTAAATTCTTGGTACAGTTTATATGGTCTGAGGTCAGATGTCTTCATTGATCTTAGCTGTAAATAAGTTCCTTTCAAGTGTAGTATTCTCATTACCTTGTTTCCTTGTCTGGAAACATTGGACTTTATATTTTCTCATTGCATTGCCTGCCTTTTGCTATTTGTTTGATTGCTTATTTCTACTATATGGGCTCTGCTCTAAGACAGCATGGTATCTTCAGAGCGAAAGAGAGTAATTAATGGTGGCTAAAAAAACAACACAGTTTCTTTATAGACTTAGAGATAAGTGAAAATCCATTTCAAAATGACATTTTATTTCAGAAAACTTTGCTCTTTGGAAATATTTGTATGTGTAGCCTCCAGGATGAGATGTAAGCTGAATATGAAGTGGTGCATACTTCAGCATAACTTCAAGTGCTGCAGGGGCTCTACAAAAAGCCAGTGATGGTCTCCAGCAATAGGAGATAAATTCACAGAATGGAAGTGCTGAGCAGAATCAAAACAGCCCAGATGTGGATCCATTTCTCTTAAATGCAGATCCATTGTCCCATTCAGAGAGCACTGTCATTTCCTCTTTATCCCTGAGTTTTCTCAATTTGCCTGCAAGCCATCAGACAAGGAAGTAAAATTCTGAATCTAGGATGCACAGAGAAAATAGTACTCTCCCAAGATTAAAAACTCTTCTACTTAAACATGCTCTTCTGCAGTTGACAGACATGGGAAATGATGATGTGAGAAGTGAATGATTGGGAACTAGAACATAAAGTAATTCTAAATGATGAACAGAAATCCAGTTAAATTTGAAGCCCACCGGTTGCCTGACTACAGCATTTGCATTAAGTGTAGAAAGGATGCTGGGAACTTGCAGTCTCTTCTTTGTTCTCTTCAGAATTTAGAGCGCGTGATGTGGTAGCTCTTATTCCTAATGCTCTTTAGATGCTAACCGTGTAGCAGAAGCCTGTGGGTTTGGTTTGATTCATCACAGTTTGGTGGTGGAAATAGTTTTTTGCCTACCTTATATACTGGATGGAAAAAAAAAAAGATACAATTAGTCACCCATACCAGTTCACTTTTTTCCACACCACCTGGTTTTCTCAAACAGTCAGGTTTTCAGAAGAGCTCAAAGCTATCTGTCTGTTCAGTAATGCTCAGTGTCCAGCAGCTACAGTCACAGAGGAAGAAAGCTGGTGGATTCTGGAAACTAAATTAAGTCCCTGGTTACTGATGCTGAAACTCATGTTGTGGTAGGTAGGAGTGCTTCCTCCTGTTGTTGGCTCACAGGCTAAACTACTAAACCAAAAGCACTGATTTATATTCCTTTATTTATTCAACTCATAAGAAATGTTTAATTTTTCTTGAAGTCATGGAATCATTAAGGTTGGAAAAGACCTCTAAGATCATCAAGTCCAACCATCCACCTAACCACCAGTATAGACAGCTTGTCCCTAAGTACTACATCTACCCTTTCCTTGAAAGCCTCAAGGGAATAGTGATGGTCACCTCTCTGGGCAGTTTGTTTCAATGCCTGACCACTGTTACTCAGGAGAAATTTCTCCTAATATCAGATTTGAACCTCCTCCGGTGCATCTTAAAGCCATTTCCTCTAGTCCTATCACTGTTACCTGGGAGAAGAGACAGATCTCCACATTGCTACAACCTCTTTTTGGAGAGTTGTAGAGTGTGATGTGTGACCTCCTCTTCTCCAGCTTGAATCATCCCAGTGCCCTCAGCTTCTCCCCATAAGTCTTGTGCTCCAAAATGACTCATTGCTTGTAAATCCCGAGCTTAAGTTCAGCTGTAAACAGTTGGGTTTTTTTGATCTCCAAAACACCCCAAGCAACAGCAAGAACATCATCTTATATTATATATCATGCATTGCTGAAAGTGTGTCCTTTTATTACCAAGTCACTGCTATAAATAGAGGATAATGGCTGGAAGCACCACATTTGACTTTGGCTGTGTATCTGTTTAGCTCACAGCATGCACAAGAGGGGAAAGCAGAGAAATGAGAAGGCTTGGTACCATCTATTTTTCACTTTTTCACTTTACAGCAGCCTATGCTGTGACTCAGAGTGCTCTGCACAGAGATAAGTCAGTTAGTTTGATAGGGTATGCTTCTACACTTAGCGATAATGTCTTATCTTAGTAATATTATTTTTATCTTACTTGTCCAAGTGTTGATGAGAGCAATTTGTGCTTAATACTGTGCAAACTCCAAGTATTAGCTTCTCTGTTTGTCTTCTCCAATGAGAGATGACGCAAGGAAATTACACAGCAGCTTTTCTCTCTCTCTACTCTGTTTCATTAGCCCTCAGTCTTCTCTATGAAGCAAAGTTATTTACTTTTAAAGGGACACATGGGTCATGTTGTTCTCAAGTACAGTGCTTAGTATGGTCAGCACCCAGGGCTGTATCTTTTTTTGCACAGCTGGGTACCACAGCATATCTGGGAAATCATGGGAGCATCACAATGGGCTTTTGCATGAGGTCCAGAATTGATACTCACAGGTCCAAAGGCTTGGGCAACTCCATTCCAGAACAATACAGTCCAACTGCTCTTTCTTTCATAAAGTAATTGATAATGATGATGTATATTTACACTTGGGGCTCTTGACAGGAACCATTATATAAATACTGAAGTAGGAGGAAGTTCTGAGTTTGAAAGGTACCCCGTTTTCCGTATTTTTCTTTACATTTAATATAAACCATTCAAACTTGAGACTTTGCCAAAAACTGTATGAGAGAGTAATTATGTAACATAAGAGGATGGAAAAGCATCTGACCTTTCTTCATTTTTTTCATTTAGCTCTAACTGCATGGATATTCAAACAGTAGGTTTAAAGCAAAGAGTCCGCATACTCAGCAGAATGTTCTCATTTTAACATTGCTACAGAAATCAAACAGCTGATTGAACTAAGAAATGCCACAAAGTGTTTGAATTGGTATAAAAATTATACTTCGTGGTTTTTTTTGTGAGAACGAAAGGTGAAATGAATTTCAGGTGAGATCAGTGCTTAATGTTTGTGTCTTCTTTGCTTGGATACCTTTGGGATCTGAGGTTTTGGGTTTTTTAGTTGTAAGCATCATTCTCCTGTTAGAATATTTAGCTGCTGACCCTATCACATCTGGAATGGTTCAGAGAGGTAAAATAGGGTGTCCTATTTTTCCCTCTGTTGATGCTGCTGTTAAGCTTCACCTGTTTTCTGGAGGAGACATCAGCTCTTGTTTCAGCTGTAAATAAACCAGAGCAAACTTCATCAGTTGTATGCTTTGTGCCCGGCATGAGTTTATTCCGTATTAAAAGGAAAAAAACAGTGTAAGAGAGAATGTTCTGGTGGGGTTGGAAAACAGTTAGTGACTCAGCAAGGTGCAAGGCTACTGCCTTATCTCAAAAATGATGGGTTTTCTTTTTCCTTTTTATTTATCTATGATTTTAGCTCTTTCTTCTAAATCCCTTAGAACAACTTGTGTCTGTGGTAGGTCATACAGAAATGAAGCAAAAACTGCTCCAGAGGTCGATTATAGGGTAGATAAGGCTGTGTGTTGGAAGAAAGACAATTCTGCCCTGCTCAGTCGAGCAGTATTTTTCTCTGTTCTGAGATAAAGCAGCAGTTACGAACTCCTCAGATAAGAACTGACTACAGATCCCATCTAGAGGATAGACAGTTGTAATAATGTTCTTTTATACCTCGTGGTGTTAAATGTTGAAGAGCATAATAGTCACTATAGAAAAGCAAAAGGAGCTTTTGACTTACATGATGTAATGAAAGGAGAAACCTCTACACCACTGGTTACTCAGAGAGTGCGAGTCTTCAGTGTTACGCTGAATGGTTTTGTGTGATTTATTGTCATTCTGTTCTGTTCATTAGAATGTAAGAACTTGAAACCAGGTGAGGATATGGAATAGGCATCCTTGCATCTGTGGCTAATGGCGCTTGTGTAGCCAGTATCCAGATTTTAGTTCAGAAAGCTTTAACAGGAGCTCTGTGCATAGCAGTGTTTTCATTATCCTGTCTCCCAGATGCCTGCTGACGTGCAAATAACGTACAAGCAAATTTCTTGTGTGACCAATGGACTGATTTCTATGAGTGGTAACATCTGATTGGTATTCAGCATAGGCAGGTCACTGGAAGGGATCACAGTCTTCCCTGTAATAGATTATTCCCCCCTGTGCGTACTGGAGTGTCAAAACCAACAGGAGAAGGCTAAGATGTGTCATCATCTCATGTATAACCTGACATAAATTTGGCAGAGCCAGACCTTGCATTACAGAAACTCAGTGCTGCAGATTTGTAATCAGGTGCTTTTATGATAAAATCAGTGGGCTGTGTGTTTTATTGAGGTGATATAAGTAGATGCATAAAAAGGGCTGTTGTAGGTTTAGAGGTACCAGATATATTCACTTAGCAAGATTCTAAGAGTAACCAGAGCCTTGCCATTTAAGTTTTGTTTTTAAAAGGATAGTCAGTTTGAAAACATAGCAAATTTAAAGCAAGAACACCCCGGTGCTTGTGATACTTGAAGATGTTTTTTTAAAGCTATACTTCCTATGGAAGCTGCAGCAGAGTAGCGTTGTGATAGCATTGTCCATTCATAGCTTTAAAAGATTGGTTTTATTTCACTGGTGCGGGATGTCAGAAGATGTTGATGGTATGGCAGCAGAATCTGAACGTTCCCAATGGTATCCTGTTGTCTTTTTATTGCTGTGTGCCAGATGGCAGCAGAGGGGCAGTCTGACAAAGTGTTGTCCGACATGGAAACGTAGATAAAGATAAGGAGTGTCATTGGATTCCTTCATGCAGAAGTGGCATCCATTGACATTCATCAGTGCTTGCTGAGCGTAGATGGAGACCCAACAGTGGATGTGAGCACAGTGGAGGGAGGGGGATGGGGGGAGCGAGTGTTTCAGCAGTGGTAACTGTGGGTCACCTCTGCTGGTCAAATTTTTATGCAGCTGGAGTTGTATCCATGCCATTACTTCCATCTTTGTTCCTCCACTGGCCTTTTGAACTTATATTAAAACAGGAAGAACATAATTTCAGTCTTCACATTGTCTGCGGAAGTGCTATGCTTTTAAACCTGGAGCGGCTTTTGATGGGGATTCTGCCGTAACCTTATTTTCTGGTGGTGTCAAATGTTTCCACTGATTTTTGCGTTGCATGAATAGTATTGTGAAATATGACAGATGATTCCCCTCTATGGGGTGAGCAAGGGGGACAGACTCAAAGATGATACTGTAGTAGAGATAACACGGGCATTAATCACAAACACTCAAACACTCTTTTATAGCACAGAAAGGAAACAAACAGAGAATAGGATATATATGTGGATCCCTGATAAGCCAGAGGAAAATATTGTACCAGCATACTTCAACTAAGCATGAACCTTGAGCAACTAACCTTGCACAGCTTGTGCATGCCTGGAACCAAGGATGAATAAAAGGACTTTGAGGAAGACAACTGATCTTCCTCCAACGACCCCCAGAGGGAAGAATACGACCCTGTAGCAACAGCCCATGCAAGTGCAGAAGGACAAGTGATGTGGAATGAAGGAAGGAGGAGACTTTGAGGGAATTGGGTGTAACTATATATAAAAGAAAGGAGGTTGGTCTTCTTGGTGTGTGCTGTTGGCGAAGCGGAGACTCCCCGGCACACCCAGCACTGCTTGCTTATTGCTTTTTGCCTTTTGATTGTAATAAAATATTGCCAAGACTCAGGTTGGACTCTGGATGTGTATGACAGTATATTGATTCTCTTTTGAGAATAGGAATGAACAAATTTCATAGCTGCTTTTGTTAATTCCTGTGCACTTCGTTGATACTGTTACTGCTGATGGGACAGTCTAAAAGGTGTATAAACAGGGGAGTCATGTCAAAAATGTCAACTGCTTGGATTAATACCTTTCCCTTCAGGAATTTTCTCTCAAAATTGATTATTTCACCAACTTTTTCTCACAGTTGGATTCTGATGGAGTTCATGCTAAAATCTCAGAGCTGGCTAACCTACTGTGCAACTTGCAGCATCTCAAATGTACTAAACTATTAAACTTTTTTATTTCAGGCAGCTATCTTTGTTTGCTTTATCCAGCATGTGCACCCAATTGTGCTGCTGATTTCATATTGACATAGAATTAATGCCAACTAATAAATGATGCTAGTGGTTTTGTGCTGTGTTGGTTCACAATTCAGGAGTGGCGTATGAACCGAAGTGATCAGCTGTCAAAGTAGATATGGCTTTGTACCACTGGTGACATGCAAATAATGCTGGCTAATGGATGAACTGCCTATGTTTTAGATCAAAGGTTGTGTATTGCAGGCGAGATGCTAACAGTTGATCTCCCAGTTGTTGGAACAACATGGATTTGCACCTACTTAAGTGTTTACTTTCTTAATTGATGAGAGGGTAGGAGTTACCATCTCTTTGATTTGCTTATCTGGGAAGATGTAAGACTAGTCTGTTAAAATTAGTGAAGTAGAGAGGGCTTAAGCTCATGTAATGGCTCCTGTGAATGTTACAGGGACTTGAGACACCCTATAGTGTATAACCTTACTGGATATTCTTTATGGTGTCATTCTAGAAAGTTTTATTTAAAATCCAGGAATTAAAAAACCCCAATGACCTCAAGTTCTTACCAGGCAATTATCACATCGATTAAACTGGAGCAACATTCTACTATGCATCTTTTCTGCTTTAGTAGAACAGTAAGAAATGTTTAAGTCTGTGGAGGACTTGCAGTTAAGAAATGGATTGAAGGCATTGAAAGCCATCTGCCATTTAACAGAAAATAGAAGCAACTTCTTGGAGAGTCATCTAAAGGCTCTAGATGATCTGAGTGGTCTTTTCTAACCCAAATGATTGTAGGGCCTGGGTGCAGGGCTGAATGTAAGATTTGGAAATAGATACTGGATTTTGGATTGTTTTGGGGTTTTTTGTCTACTGATTGATGGGTTTGAATAGCCGGGATGACATTTGCAGAGAGCAGCCTGCTGTCCTTAGGCTGATCGGCAAAGAGGGTCTAAGAAAAAGGAGTCAAAGCAGACCTCTGTCAAGGTAACATTGAAGTATTTAGCAATGCTTTTGTCTAGGAAGCAAGCAAGGCCAGTTAAAGCATGCAGAATGCTTCTGACTGTGCTAAGAAGTCAGTGATCCATTTTAAGTAGGTGAAAATGTGGTGCAATAGTACAAGTTATCTGAAGGATGATGTAAATGTAGTAGTCATTGAAACCCTATTGTGAAGGAGGAAAAGATACAGCCATTATTGTTCAGATGGTGTGGAATTCCTTAAAAATATTGGTTTAAAACAGCGTGTCTATTATAGTTGATAACTGTAGGCAGTTATATGAATACAGTCAGCTTACATCTGCTGGAAAGTAAGCCACTGATGGAAAATCACTTCTAAATTACCAAAGCCTTGACACTTCTTTATAGCTTTGCTTCTGTCAAGTGTTTCATGAAGATTAACATATCCTTTATTAACTGGAGTCTTCTGCAAGTGGGAAAAGAGCCAAAGATTTTTCAGCTTTCTCTGCACAATTGCTTTCTTCTCCTAGGTGAGGAAATAGCTTGCTTCTGTCCACATTTCCAAAAATAATCCAGCCACTGAAACTTTACTGTTGTTTATCTATTTCTTCGTTTCAAATGTCTGATTGCTTTCTGTGTCACTGTATGTGTTCATTTGTTATATCGTGCTTATATCCTGGTTCTTCTGCTTGCTTTTTTTAAAATAGATGTGAAAATCAGGTGTAAATCTCCTCCTGTCAATAAAATCCATCTACGTTGTGCAAGAAACTGACTTTCTTCTGCATGCAGCTCTGAAGTGCTATAAGTCTCTTTCGCTTGTCTCTTTGTGAAAGTTTATCTGAGTGATAAAAAACTCATAGAAATGCAGTGAGTCCAAGTCTTAGAAGTGAGGAATTACTGTAGGAATAACATTTCATTTCTGTTGTTAAGCGAGCGGCTCAACTAGATGTTTTTTACTTAGAAGAAGCAACCTTATTTATTCTACTACAGGAAGTGCACTTAGAAAATACTGGTCATATTTTCTGAACTTCTACTTGACTATAATTATACAGTTTCTTGTTATAAGCACCTTCTAGTTGCTGACCTGTCTTATTCTTCGTGAGCAAAAAATTATTCCTGCGTAGTCAGCTTAAAGGGCTGAAATAGGACTCCAGCTCATTTTAGTCAGTGCTAAAAAGTTGGGCTGTGTGCATCCTTTAGTACCATGTCTGACAACTGCCAAATTGTGATTGCTTCCTCCAGAATAGGCGCTACAAATATTAACTATTTGTATTCACTGCCTCCAGCTCATGTGCAGTGCTGTGTCTTGTGGTAGTGTTTTTCTATTTCCTGCTCTTTTTCCAAGAAAATCAAAGATGTTCCCATCTAAAGTTTTGTCTGACACTTATAACTATACCTTTCTTTAAATATCAATGTTACTTGGTTGTGCAACATTTGCATTTTGTGTTATCGGTCTAAAGATAATTGATTTTTATCTAGGTATCATAGTCATATTGGATACTTTGATTAAAGGAATGGAAGTTTTAAGTAGCCTGCTTCAATTCTTAGACAAGCAAGAAATGAAATCAGATCACAGCAAGTCAGTTATTCTTCAAACAACAGCTCACTTTGTGTTAAAAGCTGTTGATCTCTTCTGTTCACTGTGAATATACTAAGTTACCGCTATACTGATGCTGATAATGAAGGCTACGTATGCAGTAACATATCAGGAAATGTTCATTGTTAATTGTTTTAGTTTTCAATCAGTAGAATAATCATAGAATCAGAGTGGTTTGAGTTGGAAGGGACCTTTTAAGATCATCTAGTTCCAACCCCTTTGCTGTACGATACCTCCCTCTGGACCAGGTGTATAATTATACCCTGAATCTACAGCTGAATGAAAAGTAATTAGGAAGCACAAGTGTCACCTTGCAGTCTTCTGTGAATTTGTATCTGAAAGGCCCAGATACTTCTGCACACTTCTTAACACAAGAGATTGCCATCTTGTAACCCTGCATGTGACATGAAGAGATGATCCAAGACAGCCAAAGAGTTGTTGTCAATGGCTCTATGTCCAGGAGGAGTAATGGCAGTATGTCAAGAGCACCATTCCCCAGGTGTCCATGTTGACTGGTTTTCTTCAGCATCTTTACCGGTGACATTAACTGATTGCACCCTCAACAAGTTTGCTGATGACAGCAAGCTGAGTGGTGAAATTCACATGGTAGGAGAAAGAGATGCCATCCGGAGGGACTTGGACATGCAAAAATCTAACAAATTTCTACAGGGCCAAATGCAAGGAGTTCCACTGGGGTTGAGGCAGTCTCAGGTGAGTACAGAGAAGAACACTTTGGAAGCAGCCCTGAAGAGGTTGGGCGGTCCTAAGGGACAAGAACTTGGACATGAGCAGTGTGTGCTCTTGCACCCAAGGAAGCCAATTGCATCCTGGGCTGCATCAGCAAAGCAGTGGCAGCAGGGAGAAAGGAGGGGATTGTCTCCTTCTACTCTGTCCTGGTGAGCTCATCTGGAGGAGAACTGCATCTCCCAGCAGAGGAAGGATGTGGAGCTGTCGAACTGATTCTGGAAGAGAGCTTATTTAGCTTGGAGAAGGACATGGGGAATACTCATTGCAGTTTTCCAGACTTTTACATGGTTTGATAGTGATAGGATGAAGTGGGAATGGCTTTAAACTAAAAGAGAAGAGGAGGTTTAGGTTAGATGGGCTTGAGTGTGCTCAAGGCCAGTTTGGATGGGGTCTTCGTCAACCTGATCTAGTGGTGGGCAACCCTGCTTTTGGCAAGGAGCTAGAACTAGGTGATATTTAAGGTCTCCTCCAAACAAAGTTCTTCTACGATAAGCAGAGCTTCCAGAGTGTCTGCTGAATATCCAGGTATTCCTGATTCAGGCTTGTATTCAAGCCAAAAAAAACCACAAAAAAAAAAAACCAACCAACCTGCTGTGGTACCTTTGAGAGCTGTAGAAATGAAAAGGCAACTTCAAGGTCAAGCTTCCACTTCTATTTCTGATTCAATTTATTTACTTAACCTGAAGAAAATTCATGAGATGTAAGACATTTGACTTCTAACACAATTCTTTAAAGAGGTGATGCATTCAGACTTGTACAGAAACATACAATATAAAGGGCAGGTGTCAAAAAGCTGTTATACTATATAATGAAATCAGGATTAAAAAGAAAATGCGGAGTTCAAAGCTAAGATCCCTGTTCAGTTAAGCGATTAAATGGTGAATATTCTTGAAATGAATGGCCTTTTCAGTCAAGGTTGCTTTCTGGAAGTTCTTTTTAATTTCCTTAGTGAAAATAAGATGTGAGAAGTGATGCTCAAAAATGCGGGCAAAATGTTTGAGCAATACCATTTTGTTTTCCATTCAATGTGTACAATTCTTTCATACTTGACGTTTTTTTTTTTTCTCTTGTGTTATGGGAACTTCTTTTTTATAGGGGAAGATCAATAATTATAGGATCGTAGAATTGTTGGAGTTGGAAGGGACCTTAAAAAGTCATCTGGCCCGGTCGTGATAGGGCAAGGGAGAATGGCTTTACGTTTAAAGAAGGGGGGAAATTTAGTTTAGGTGTTAGGATATAATTCTTTACTCGGAGTGTGGTGATGCCTCGGCATAGGCTGCCCAAAGAGGTTGTGGGTGCCCCAACCCTGGAGGTGCCAAAGGCCAGGCTGGATGTGGCCCTGGGCAGCCTGATATTATGTGGGGGTTGTATTTCAGCTGGATGTGTTTTTACATGATTCACAAATCATGAAATGGGCTATGTTAACTTCAGCTTTCACCCTGGAAGTAATAAATCCAATCTTATAATACCGGTAAATAAATTCAGTACAATTAAAATCCTTCTTTCATATTTGCTTTAGTTACGCATCTGGGTGTAAATACAGCAAGGCAAAATACATCTCTTAGAAGAAGAATGGACTCTCATATTTTAATTCCCCTTGAGAAAACCTTTCTCCAGTTCAGGTGAAAGAGAAATCAATAAACCCCTCAAATTGCTGCTGGGATATATAGGCTGTGCTCATTTTCTAACCTTCTTGGCAAGTGTAGCAACAAATAGAAGTGCCTCCTTTACAGCCTCCTGAAAGACTGACTACTGTTCTCTCTGATTGTGGGAATTTGTACTTAATCTCTGCTAAAGCTTGGATTGTTTCTCACCGTCAGAGCACTCTTTAGTACTCCATCCAAGTGCAGCAGGAAAGGTGTACCAAGCCAAATGCTTACACTGGGGGGATATGATTTCCCTCAGGGCTCTGTGAGTTATTTGAGGTTATTATCAAACAGAAGTGCATTTTCAGCTTCTGCTTTTTCCTAACATCACAAACATAAGAGCACAGAGGAGGAGAGAGGAGAATACGTGCAGACTAACTGGACCAGAGATTTTCATGGCCTTTATTTTTCTTGAATGGGAAATTAGATATGAGGATTTTGAAGTTGTGCCTGGAGTTGTTGCAACTGTAATTCCTTAACTTTTGAATTTAACTCTTTACCTTTCCTTACCATGTAAAATATAATAAAAAAAAGTTTCAGAAAACTCAATTGTGGTATTATTTGTAGGCTGGAAGTTGGACAGTGTATTTGTATCAGTGTATGGGAACTGCTGAATCACGACCTGAACCACTGATTGGTCACCTGAGGTGAGTACCGAGTCAGCCATGGGGGCACAGGTGAAGGTGATATACCTGTGTGAGTGGAAGGGGTGGAGCCTGGTTCCACCTCTCCCAAACCCCATTTAAGGGCTGACCACCACCAGGGAAGGATCTCTTCTTGGAGATCCCTCCCACGTGGAGTCCCCTGCGAGCCTTGTCATCATAAAGGTGAGCCATCTTCTCTTTTGTATTATCTGTATACTGTTTATATAGAACTACTTAAAATATACCATCCTCTATACTATCTCCTTGTGGAGTACCATCATTGGGAGTTATTTACCTTACAATCAGTATACTAACAACGTGGGAAATCTATCCGTTAGGGGAGAGAGAGTATTAATTTGAGTCATCTCGGCACTGCTGTAGTAGTACTGGAGCCCATTAATTCCATTGTTTTCTGTGGTTGTGTCTGAGTTTGTATGAGGTAAGGGTCACAAAGACAATACAAAACTCCCACCCTCCCCTGCCTTTGTTTTTTTTTTTAGTGTGGAAGTCGCATTTAAAATGATGAGTAAGGAGAATTCATATCTGGCTGAGTTCCAACTGAGCTGAACTAGGCTGCATTATAGATTGAAGGAAGCTCTTCTTTTTGGGAGGGGAGGAATGATACCCACAATATTGACCTGACCTCCTTAGTTTGCACATATGTTAAATTTCAGGCACTTTCTCATGCTGTTCTCTGCAAAAGAACATTTGATCTCACAAAGTGCATTGACAAAGAAGTTTGCTTTGTGGTATTTGTTTCCACTGATCCTGAAAATCTTTGCAGTGTAGATGTCATTCAAAGCAGATGGGGAATGAGAAAAACTTGTGTTCACACCTGTTCTGTGACAATTAGAAACTCTGAGTAGGTTCAATTCATGTACTTCTTGATGTAGCTCAAGAAGTGCTTCTATCACCAGAAGCCTGATAATAATAAGAACTTCAAGGTGAGGGTGTGTAGTGCATTTTGTATCACCTTTAAGATGTCCCAGACACTGGCAGCTGTTGGAGGCATGTGTTAAGGAAAGAGTTAGTATTTGAGTAAAGGAAGGTCTTTTGGAAGTGAGATGGGCATTTGTTTTCAATGTGTGCTCTATATACATATAAAAATAAAAAAAAAGGCTATAAAGATATGTATTATATGTATTTTTATATATTTTATGTTTATTTTTATCTTTATAGTATTTTTATATAATCTATGAATATATATTTAATATATATTTGTTTAATAGATATTTGTTTCTATAAATGTATATATATGTTTATATAATGTTTATTTATTTGTTCTTAAGCTGCATTTCAGAAATCCAGAGGGATTTTCTCATCAGCAAACACAAATTTGCGTGCAGCTTGCAAAGAAGATTTGTAGACTGTATTGTTCTGTAGCAGTTGATTTGTATTCTATAACTGGTGAATTTAGCTGTTCACCCTTTTTTCCTTTTCCTGTGTGCTTTTCATTATGATTCAAAAGATTACAGTCAGAACTGCCAGGAACACTTATATTTGCACTTAATAGTGCTTTGATCTTTGAAAACATCTCGGATATCTGTAGTTCTCTCTGTCTCACTAAAAAGCACAGGAAGAGTTGTGAAGGTGGTGGTGGTAATGCTTCTCCTGTTCTCAAAGTCACTTAACAATGAAGCTGCCATGGACTCACTGTCTAACCATCAGTATGGTATGCCTGTGCAGGTTCTTGAGGTTCTCATTCTTTGTTGCAGGAGCATCATGAACTTGCTTTGGACAAGAGTTGGGTACATTGGGATGAAGTGTGGTGAGCCTTGATATATGCTGCTGGGTGTATGTGTGCCTTGGATTGCGATACTTGCTCTGAGGCATCCCTCCTAATAAACGGAGTGTCTTGTTTCCTGGTGTTCCTTTTCCCTTTGTACTCTTCACTAATGACATTTATGTTATTGAAATTCTAATTCACTCCAGGTTCAGGGTCATTCAGGAAGTGATGTGCTGTGGAAAATCCAAGGTGAAAACAAAAATAGTGTTTATGAAATGCTTAATGTACCAAACAAGTAAACATGATAGAAATAGTAATGGGAAGTAGGGAAAAAATGCCTGTATGTTTTGTCATTGAGTTCCAAGTGTTTCCTGAGATAGAGATAAGGAAAAACCATAACGTATTTCTTTAAGGATGGATTCAAATCTCTCTTACATACTGATAAAGTAGGTTCAAGAATGGATGGACAGCATGGTGATGAACAATTCCTTCTAACCCACCATTTCTGTTATAAGCAGAAAATTTTATATCCCGTTTTTGGAAATGAAGATTTGTCTTAGGAAAAAGTACATGAACTAGACCTAAAAAATGAGAGCATACATGTTCTCCTGATCCATTCTTATACTTTAGTCTGTCCATTCACACATTATTCTCATTTTTGAGATACAGCTTGATGATTCATCAGCATAAGTACCACAGGCAATTTTTAGTGAGTACATACATTTTATTAGACTGTATGACAGTGAACTTCATGCAGACTTCATAAAGAGGGAGTTATTATGGCTTTAAATATCCATCCAGTGGCGATATCAGTTATGTAACTTACGTAAAAGAAAAGCAGCATTGTAGATATTGTTGACAGGGCAGTGTTTTTCTCGTGAACTTTCTTTTCTCATTACTTCTGGAAAGGACAGAACCTGATGGCCTGATAATCACATAGCACTGGAACGTTTAAAATAAGGGGCATTGTGGCTGAAGAGTTTTCATTTGTTGACCAGTGTATGGCTCTAATGAGCAATGTTCTTTTGATTTAATATAAAGTTACATTTGAAATAGGAACGTAGCATGCTTGAACGCTTCTGGTCTGGGAAAATGCAGTGTTGTAGCAGCAATACCAACAAGTTCAGCAGTTCTACCAGTGTCTGGGAACTAAGATAAGTTAATTATTTATTAATAAAATTGTTAATAAAATAAATAAATAAATTTTATTAATAGGAATAATGAGATTATTTCTGTTATTTGTATTAATAATTATTTCCATTTTGGTGAAGCTTTCATAATGGTCTATTCACAGAAGTTGCTTTTATGTGATACATCTTTTTCAGACAGACGTGTGCTCTCTCTGCTAGCACTCGTAGTCAGTAAGTAGACAATTTAATGTAGTGCTGAGACAGAAATGTTAACCTGACTTTATTGTCAGAGCTGTTGGAAAGAAGTGTTATCTGCTAAGTCTAGTGCATGTACTGTGTATTTAAGGATAGTAACACTGAGGTCATAGTCAGAAGTTTTAGATTTGCAGTAGAAAACAAAGGCAGATGCAGTGCTAATGGATATAAATGATGAAGAATATCAGAATTGAAAAATAACAATGTTACCTATCAGAAAGAGAGAGGTGAATGAATTTTAGTGTGAATGTATTTCCTGTTGAAGACCAAATCCTATAGAACTGATGTGAAAGGCAACTCTTTGTGCAGAGTTCTGTGTTATGTCTATATATATGCAGCCCATATTTGAATAGTTGTGAAAACTTTAATAACTTTTGGAAGGTTTATGTGCCTGCTCTGTATTACAGTTGTATGAATTCAGTGAGGATTTGTTGCTCTAGGCGTAAGTTATTTTAGTTTGGAATCACTTGAAGCATTTGTGTTGTCCTTGCTTGTGATGTTAACTCTGTTTTCCTGGTCTGTAATTTTAAGTAGATCAATGCAGGTTGTTCTTGTTTTCTCTGGGTCATCATTCTCAATATCAAGTTAAACATGACAAGTCAACTTGTTCCATTTCCCGGGGCCATGTTTCTAAACCAACTACAAGTTTTCAGAAGCCTTTTTTTTGCTTCTTTGGTGGGAACTGACAGTTGTGTGTTTTCCCTGGTGGGTCATTGATTCTACAGAGCCAAGTGTCTGCCAAAGAGAGGCCAGGTTGTTTTTGTTTTATTTACAGTGACAAGTTAAACAAGCCAGAGAAAATAGATGGAAAGGGCCTGATTTTCCAGCTTCTAGTTGTGGAGAAACTCAATAAAGGGCATCAGGGCTTCTGCCATTTTGTGGGTGTCAGCGACTTACGGGCAGGTTCGGCCCGGTTCTGTGACGATTGGTGTGGGGGACCCACGGACCCATGCCCCAGGAAAGGGGAAGGGGGAAAGGGAAAAGGGAGATGAGCCTAGGAACAAAACAGCGGCAACGATCTGAGGAGGAAAGCTAATTTACTAAAAAGACATCGGAAAGCAAAATAACACAATATAATACAATATAATTGGAATTAAAGCTAATAAATCAAATAAAATGAGCAAGAGAGAGTGTCCGATAAACCGAAGGCCTTACGCTAACGCTGAAGGCGGACGGCAGCGAGCACCCACTGCTGAGTCCATCCCAAAGGAAAGAGAGTGTCCCGTGACCACAGACAGTTTTTATCTTTCCCTCTGAGCGTAAACACGTAAGAACGCAAAGCATCGCAAAGTCCTCTGGGGAATGTAGTTCTTCTCTTCTGAGACAGGTATACCTGGAACTATCGATGATCCACGGAGCTGGAGCATTAACTCTTTAACTCTAAATGCACTACATGATGTTATGATGTGGAATACCAGTAACAAAAATCATAAAACCATGACAGTAGGCTATTGCACTTGGAATACATAGGATGCTTAAGCGTGTTTAGAAGTCATGTCAGCATTGAATGGTTAATAAGCCACCTGCTTGTGTGATTTTTTTGGAAGGAGGCACATTCCAAACAAGTGCTTTGTGTGTGATCTATGGAGGTCAGGTAAATAAAAATGTTCCTTGGCTCCCCTTAAATCCCATTTTTTTCACGTTCCTTTTACTATAATTTATTTTCTTCAGCCTGAGTGAGACACAGTGTTGTGATAATGCCTGAATACAAAGCATATTATGTAAATGCCATTTGAGTGTGCAAAGTGGCAAAGATTGTAATTCAGCAAGGGCTTATCTGCTGTTCAATGTAAAGTCTGTGTGATTTTTTTCCCCTGTGAGTCGACTAATTCAGAATTTACTTAAATTATATAAATTTATTTGAAGCTGAGTTTAGATGTTATTATACTCACAGTGTATTGTGTATAGTATCTATGGCATGTTTTATCTAGATAGCCAGAACATTCTGTTTCTTAGTTGTTAATAACTTCCCTCCCCTTGAACTTCAGGATCAAAAATGCTCATGTTTATAAAGACTGAAGGCAGTGATGTGATGATTAATTGTCATGAATGGTTTATATCTCAAGTTCACTCATTTCAGAGATTTGTATCTTCAACTTCCAGTTATACTGATACGGAATTGTGATGAATCTTCCTCACTTGAATATAAACTGCATATATATAAGCATCTGTAAATTAAACATAAAATCTGCTGTCAGGAATATATTCAAGTGATTGCTTTGGAAACATCTGGGCAACTGTTGTCTACTTTGCAAGCATACTTTCCAAACAACAATTCATATTTATGATATGTGGAAAGGAATACGATCCATATTTTTCCTTAACAATTGTGACTTAAAAAGTGAGATCCATCAGCACTAGAGCTCTATCATAATCTCACCTAATTTTCTTAGAATTTACACCAGGATTTCATAGAATTTTTTGCAAGTAAAGCAGGGAAGGACAATTATAAAAATAGTCTTAAGGAGGAATATGTGGTAATAGATTTGCTGAAAGAGACATTGTTCAGCTAAGTTTGTCTTAAACTGTAGATTTTCCATTTTCTGTTTTAAATGTCCTGTATTTAAAAGAAAGCATGTTTACCGTGAGTGATTGAAATTCTTACAGAACTTGTATTTCTGAGATAAGTTTTCTAAGTGTAGTTGGTGTAGTTGGAAAACGAGATTGGTTTTCCTTTGTCCTGCTGTTGTACACGTTTTTCAGGGGAAAGTCTTGATCTATATTCTGAGGACTAAAAGCTGAACTTGATGTTTGAAGAAACAGTAGTCACAGGTGTAAGTGATTGAGAGATGGAGTTATTAGACATTTTTCTTTTGCACATCAAAAAATTAGAATCTGTTAAAATGCTTCCTGTAATCTGTTTGCTTCAGTATCTGTGTTCTAGTTCTAGATGGATTTGTTGAAAATGACACTTCATTTTGCTGAATGGACTAACTGGTTTATCCTAATAAATAGATTGAATATGTGTATAATTACAGAGTGGAGTTCCTAGGAATGGGTTTACGTCTTTTTTGCCCACATGTAATTATATTGCAAGAGGAGTAGGTAAGTTTGATGGCTTCAGGGGATTGGAAGATTGCAGGCAGTCCCTGGGGTTTTGCCCTGTTTATGGCATAGAATAGTGCCACGCATAATCCCAGAGTCAACTTGCTCCCAAATTATGCCATACAACAAAATTGACATTAAGGTTTCTCTTAAGTAAATCTTTCAGAGTTTATATTTTAGTTGCAAGAATCTGGTCTCTCATCACACTCATATAACTTGCCCAAGTCTAAACGTTTCCTTATTTTCCTCTTACTTTCTCTCTCATGCTTCCTAAAGAGCCTTGTTTCATTCCAGTACTTAGATATAGGTAAGATATCCCTTCCATTCAAATCTGATTTTAGAAAGATCATGCTGATTAACTCTTGTAAAGCAATTGGACCAGATACATCAACATCTTTTACCATTTATTTCTTAAAAAATCATCTTGTTAGTCAGAGTTATAGGAGTTTGTTGGTAGTCATCAGGAAAAAAAATATTAGTGTGAGAGTTTGTTGGCAATCACACAAGTGTGGGGTGACATTTTATTGTCTTTAAATATGTGAACGCTGTTCTAGGACACAGTGCTAAAATTCAAAGCTTGTTAGCAGAGGTAAGTTTGTCCACAATTAATAACCTCTAGGGATCTAATAATTAATAAATCTAACATAGCCGTATCTTTTTTTTTCATTTCTTATTTGTTCTTAGAATTCCGAGGGTTTAGTTTTGGTGACTCTGACTTTTTGGCTGATTGGCTTTTTGTTTCCTCAATGTCCAGCATGTCATAATGTACAAAACAAGGCAAAAGAAATGCACACATAGTTTATAGTATAGTAATAATAAATTTAATTTAAAGACCC
Source organism: Cyrtonyx montezumae (assembly GCF_038088225.1). NCBI lineage: Eukaryota > Metazoa > Chordata > Aves > Galliformes > Odontophoridae > Cyrtonyx > Cyrtonyx montezumae. The sequence continues at coordinate 51,816,207 of NW_027071826.1, read as the reverse complement.
AGAAAATGTCCTGATTTATACGAATTGGTAAATGCCATATTTACAAAACAGCAGTGAAAACTCTGCCAATTATATACTTAGCAGGTAGTAAAATGGGCCCTTTGGGAGCCTTTAAATGCTCCAACTATTATGGAATTATTTTTGGTGAGGGGTTAGGGGGTGTGTCTTTGTGGATTTTTAATTGGAGGCTTAAAGATATTCATTGCATGGAGCTAGAATGCCAGCATTTACCAAGTGTTCTAGCACTATCTAGATTTAATTTATATTACAGTGTATTCTGTCAGTCAATTTGAGAAAACATATGGACTAAAACCTAAGGTGTAAATGCTGCACTGTGCACTCAAAGGTTCACATGCTTGGTATATGGATTTTCTTCTAAATCCATGATGGGACCACAACCTGTACTGGATTGTGTATTTCTAATGTCGTTAATTATGTATATGAAGAACAACCAGCTTATTTGAGTGCTGATGGATTATTACTTAGGTGGCATATAACCAAGTCCTGACATTACCTCCTTACGTGGATTCCCTGTGTGTTCATAAAGTCATTTTCTGAGGATGCCCAACAAGACCTGCATTTTTTCCTTTTCTTTGGTAGACAAACATAATACACATGGTAAGAAAACCATCTCCCAGAGATGTGGTAGAGTTGAACCAAGTCACTCTTAGTGGTCCCTTCCAACTCTAAGGGTTCTGTGAAACCATTTATTGTAATAGCATTAGTTTATAAATCAATTGAGAAATGAAATGTACCAAGAGAATGCAATATTTTGTTGACAGTTGATATTAACTTACCAGTTACAGAAAGTAACTACTGCCCTTGTAGGGGAACGGGTGCTTCAACTTGCTGGTAGTCTTCCTCAAGGCAATGATTTTTTGTGAAAATATGTTGTTTCAGAATTATCTGAGATGTTCGCTTTTTTTGTTTTTGAATGAGAGTTGGGTTCCTATTTCACTGAACCACAAGCAGTGTGTAGGATTGATGTTGTTTGGGATCCCTATAAAAACATTAGAAAATACACTTGCAATCTAAGTAGGAATTGCTGTTTTTAGAAGTGAGAGAAAAAGAAACATCTTATGGAAATATATTTGCAGTTGATTCCTCTTAGCATATTTTCAGCTCTTCTTTATACTGCAGTGTGGATTAATTGGGGGAATATTTTGTATGAAATACATTTTGCAAAGCTCAAACAGCTCTGAATCGTCCTTCTCCCAAATTACCACATGTTGGAAAATTTCATACTTTCAAAGTTTTACTCCGCTTCAGTGGCAGGGTTTCTTTCAAAACAGGGAGAGATCTCACACTATATTCCATCACTTATGTTAAATACATCTGCTCAGACTCCTATTTGTCACAAACAATATACCGTGGTGAGTGAGTGTCTGATTTTTATGCTCAGATGCAGCACATTACTTTGGCATTCAAATAATCTCCTATATTAGGAGAAAACTAGCTGTTATGTAGGTGAATTGAGAGACTTCCACATTCCAATTTGGAATTACTGTGTAGTTGCGATTAATTAAATCGGGGCAATCTAATACTGTTCTGAAGTGTTTGGAGAGAATCTCATGCTTTTGTTTTCTGTGTTAGACAGGACTATGAAGAACTGGAAAGACAGCTGAAGGAAGTCTTCAAGGAAAGGAGCAATATTCTTCGTCAACTGTCGAAGACTTCTAAAGAGCTCGAGGGAATTAAAGTAAATCTCCAGGTTAGGTTATGTGTGAGTTTCTGGGACTTAGAATTACTTGGAGTTTTTCATACTGATGTCTATTTTCTGGAAAAAAAAAGTAATTGTTATTGTTGATTTTTAGAATGTACAAATAGTTCTGTTGATCTTGCATTGAGAGTGAAAGGGATGGTCTCAAGGGAAACATAATCCAAATGAATTGGGTGATTCAAAAACAAAACAAAATTAGAGAAGGCAAGTGTGGAAACATTTAAATTTAGCAGAATAAAAGAAACACAGTAAGCTGTGGGGTCTTAGTGGGGTCCCCACGCTTTTAACCTGGAAGCTACTAATAAAGGATTTCCTTCGCTGTTGTAGGTCACATGTTTGCTGATGAGTTGCACCTTCACAGCCTCGTACAGCTGCTTACTTTACCTTGTGGACATGCAGTCTACACCAACTGACTGGTTTTACCTCAGGGGATTACTTTACAAGTGTAACTGACAAATTGTGTTATAAGAGCTGGCAGCTAGGCATCCAGAGCTGATCAATACTTCTGCATTAACTAAGGAGGCTTATTGGGTATCGTGGACAGGCTGAAAGGACAGTAGATTAACTCTGCAGTCGGATCAGCTCCTCAGAGTGAAAAGTAGAGATCTTGCCTTGGATCCTGTACTAAAATGATCAGGTTATCACTTATGAGCATGCCTGATACTGCTTGTCAGTCTAGCGAAAACTCAGTTTTGGCCGAGGCTTTTGGTATTGCATGCCATTTTAAAGGATGGTATTCTCCTGCCATTGTTTATTTACCCTTGTGTTGATATAAGCTAGGTAGGAAAAATATGAGGTGGTGCCCTATAGAACATTGAGTCCATCCACCCAACCCCACTCCAGCGCTTCCCATATTTTTCTAACCTATCTTCTTTTAGCTAAGGTAATTAGAAGGGGATTTTTTATGTATCAGTTTGAATTCCTCAGGAAAATCATACTGTGAGCAATTTCAGATTCAACACTGCAGAGATCCAAAGATACTGAAGGAGTTCTCTGGAATTCTATACACACACTTATCTTCATCATGCCTTCTTAATGCTTTCAGTCATTTGTTTCTTGATCTATTTTATGCGGTCAGATGCAGTTTAGTGCTTGCTGCAAAATGGTGTGTACAGTTAGCAATACTGAATTGCAGTAAAAAGTAAAGTCGAGTGTTCCTCCTTTTCTCACCAGTGGCACTTCATTGGGAGCATTTTGCAAAACAGATCCTAATCAGTGATTTCACAAATGAGCAGCGTTCAAGATCTCTTTGATAATTGATTTTTTTTTCCTTTGTTTATCAGTCTTTGAAAAACGGTGAAGCATCCGCCAGAAGCGATGTACAGAAACTTTTGGAACTGGGCCAAAAGCAAAGGTAAGAATATACTTTCTCTCTTTCACTTGGTAGACTGAAAGCAGCTATATTAGAAAAAATCATCCTTCATTTTGCCCTAAATTATAAGCACTCATGTACCCTGCAGTCTACTGACCTAACAGTAACAGTAAAATAAAGGCAAGGAAATGCTATCTTGTGAAAACCTTTTGAAATACAGCAGACATATGAGCTGATATTGGACATCGGTTGGGCTAAGATATCTTTAGAGAAAAAGGATTTTGAATTTCTCCCAAATATTTAAATATGAAACTTCCTATTCCTTAGTACTGTCATCATTTGGCACACTGACCTACTTTTTTTTTTTTTACTGGAGTTCTGACTAGTAAATTATGACACTAATACAACTTCAATCACAAGTAAACCTAACATAGGAATCATTTTATCTAAAACAATGACATGTAGTGAATGCATTTATATCTCATATTTTTCTCTGGAAACAAAGGGTTAGTAATCTAGAGTGCATACTCCATTGCTGCAAATGCATGACTTAAATGCCTCCATCTTCCTATTGCTGATACTGTATTCAGTTGAAGCACACGTGAAAATGCAAGATGGCTTATGACAAGAGCCTTCGCTTCTTCAGTACAAAACAAGTTTGAGCCATAATAAAATACCGTAGATCTTCACAATTTTACTTCCATGGAGAAGGGTCAGATTGATCAGTCTTTCAGGTATTCCTTAGTAATCTGTTAAATGGTGAAATAATTGGTTCAGCTAATGCAGTATCTAAACAATTACATGTTACATGGCTATGCTGAAAGTATCATAGCTATTCTTGCTATTCTCTGTCCTTCATGTGTTATCCAGGTTTTGCAGTGGTAAATTGCAAATGTTGCAAGTTGCACAACTTAATCAATTAGTATTACTATTTTATATAAAACCATTATTCAGTATTAAAAGTATATTCAGTAAATAGATTTTTCCCAGAGTCGCAGGTAGGAAAATCAAGCCTGCTATAGGAAAACTTGCATTTCTTAGTTGTATAATAAAATGTAATTTCCTGGTATTTTGCTTACATCTCCCTTTGAAGTCTCTCAAGGTCTACCCAAAAGCAAATGTGGACTTGTAAGAGTATTGTCCACTAAGTATTCTGCACCACAGTAACTCCCGAAGTCCAACCCTGGGTCGATATCATATGCAGTGTGCTACCAAGCAGCCTTCACCCTCCTGCAGAAAATAAAAGGCTTTCATTGTAGACTCCAATTAATGCCTTTCTGTTGTGGTCCCTTGACAAGCTCTCATTTACAGGCTCACTGTATTTACTTTGATAGCTATGGAAGCTCAGTATAAGAAGTTGCTGTTAACAGTATGAATCCCCCTCACAGAATTTAATGCTTTATTTGCCACCAGATTCAGGTGTTATTCCTGTTCAACAAGTGAAGAGCGATGAACTTAATACTTAAATCTTTGTTGTTTGATCAACAATCCAAAATCTGTCACAACTTGTTTGGACAAATGTGAGCTGTGTTTGGTCTGTGAGCACCACTTTGATTATGCTCTGCAGTGATGGGTAATGAAGTGAAGTTTGGAGTGCTACAATCTCAGCTTGTGTAAATTAATGTAGCCCTTCTGGTTTCACGTTTGATTCTTTTGATTGCTTTGGTGTAAATTCTCCAGTATTTCTCATGAGGCAAGTAAAATTTGGTCACTTAGTACAATGTCTCAAGATTAATTAGTTCTTTGCACTGTTGGTGTTTTGGAATGGTTATGCTTGTGTATACAATAATGGAGCTGGTATGTGCTGATGCAGCATTGGTTTTGTGCTGCTCGGTCTCTATTTCAGATCTGTTTATACCAGCATTCTCCAAACTGCAAATATAGCAGAGCTATGAAATAAATGAAAAGATGATTCAGCAGCTCACAAATTCTGCTCTTGTACAAGCTCTGTGCCTTCCACTCCAGACTGATGTTCATTGGGTTAAATTACCATTTCAGTGTAAAGTTGGTTCTGTGCTGTTCCTCATTCGTGAAAGTTAATTGATGCAAGCAACAGCCCTGAAGGTGCTCTGCAAATGTTATGAAATTTGTCAGTCCTGTACTTTGCAGCAGTCCCAAAATGTGTCACCTGTGAGTAAAAGAGATGACCAGAGGATCTTAGCCTGCTGCAGTCATCTTGGAGAAACTCTGATTGCATCAGTAGTGCAAAAGTATCTTGAATCCACTATTGCCCAATCTAAAGCATTACCTCTTCTTCTTTTTGTTGGGTTGTATGCCAGCATCTTCTATTGACTTTCCTGTTGTTTCTTTCTAGAATTAGTTGTTCTTGATAATAGTGTATCTCCATATCAGCCTGTTTTTTGGAAGCCCACTTTGCTTGCTTTTACTGTACCAATCCCTGTTTCTAGAGACTATACAATGGCAGATGTTTTGTGCAGCAGGCCATTTGGTAAATGGAAAGTGTATCTAATTTCCATCACAGACAAATTTTTTGTCTTGGACTGGCACCATCGTTCATGAGGTCATTTTAATTTTATTAGCAAGACACTTAGTAAATATAGCACATCTGTCACTCTTCTCTTGAAACTAAAGAATGTTTTTTTCTAATGGACACTTAGGATGAAGTTTGTTTTGTTTTTTCATTGTCTAGGGAAGAAATGAAATCTCTTCAGGAGACCTTTCAAAAGCAGCTTAATGAGGCAGCTGAGAAAGCAGAAAAGCAGCAGGCTACTGTGAGTGAGTCTCTGTCTGTCTTCTATTTTTTTTGTTTTCCTTCTTTTTTTTTTTAATCCTCCTTCCCTGAACTTTTTTGCACGGTCTCAAATGTCTTTACATATCAAAGCCTTAGATTTCAAATGTGTTAGTAATCTGTAAGGATCAGATGAAAGGAGGTGGATAAAGTTGGTATGTTCCAGAAAATGAAGATGTTTGTCCTCATTAGTTCCTGTGGGATTTAGGTGTGTGCATCCAGCATCTTGGAAGTTTGGGCTCAAGTACTTATGCCAATGAAGTTACCTTTATGGACCTCTTGTCTCATCTGTACCAGAGTATGTCATCATACTGCCATTGACTTTTTTAAAATTGATATTAATTTTCAGCAAGAAAATAAATAAGAGGAAGTTAAGTCTTGGCAACAGTAGATCTCGTTATCTCTATGGGAAGGTATAAATTCAAGGCACAAACAGCCAATTTTTGTTAGTGAAGGAAAAAAAAACCACCATTCTTTGTTTAATCCTTAGATATAAATATGAGAATGGCTCAGAGTTGTTCAGTGGTATTCTTATAATGCGAATACTGCGAGCATAAATAGACTAGATAATTTTTGGAAATTAATTTAAACCTCAGGTGTCCTGGTTTTTTTTTTACAAGCTTTGTAGATATATCAACTTTTAGTTTTTTATTGTGTAATTGATGGTTTATTTAGTGGTATTTTGGTAGTTTTCAGACTCACAATACAAGGATGTAAGAACTATAATTTAGTGAATATTCAGAAACGCCTTAATGCCAAAACAAACCAAAATCATAGCTCCCAAGCCACCTACCAGCTCCAAAGGAAGGGATATGCCTGAAGGACAAATAAGAGTGAGGAGACTGCCCTATGAGCTTTGTGGCTTTTTGTCCTTTGTGTGGCTTTCTGTCCTTCGTGAATAAGAGATGAGTTCATTATTTTAATTATTACTTTAGCAGTTAGGAACTAAAGACATTCCCACTGAAGTTATGGTTGTGCTCACAATGTGCATACTGAGAAATGAGATATTTGGTCCAATCGGTGGACTGAATTGGCCCAAGGTAGGTAGTCATGGCACCTAAACTATGTGCTAGGCACTTAAAGTAGTGTACTACACTACACTGATGTTCCCCCACAACATAATTACTGGATTGTCAGTGCTTGCAGGCTTGTCTAGCAAATAAAAGCCCTCATCCAAAGTTGTCTTCGTCTTTTTTCCAGATGCACTGACATGTTCTCATTAGCTGTATTGGCACACCAAATTCTAACCCTACAAATTAAATGTGATAAACGTATTGTGTTATTTAATTTCTACATTACTTTTTGATACTCAAGATGATCTCAGCTGTGGGTTAAATAAATATTAGCTGAGGTGAACAGATTATTGGTCCTATTCTTTGCCATACAACAGTTTTTTTTAGCTTGAGGAACGGTGCTTTGCATAAATTCAGCCCCCACTAGAGTATTTTGGGAGTGCACAAATCCATTACAGAAAATCGAACGAGAAGCAAACAACAAACCCCCTTGAGTTTATAGTTGAACTTAAAGTGGTGGGTTGTCATCTGGTTAGATAGAAAAATGGAATTCTTGAACTATATTCTAAGGCTTGCCTATAATATGATACTGAACTAGCCACTGATTTTAAGGGAAGTTGTGCTGGATCCTTAATTTGTGACATTTATTTCTTAATGCCTGAGGACAAAATACACGTATTCACCAACAATGAGACTGAATGAATATTCTGAAAGTGCTTTGGGGTCCTCGGATGAAAGGTGTGATAGAAACAGGAATTATTAGTGTCTCTCTGGGTTACTTTACACCTGATTTGTCATTCCTGTATTTTGTAAATCAATATGAATTTTGAAAGTTCTAGATTCTTTGACGAGCCTAGCTTGAATGTAGTCCTAATTTAGCTAATTGAGTCTTGTTTCTAATCAAGCTTAAGCACACTTGATCCTACAGAATTTGGTGAAGTAAATATTGATTTCTTTCCTGAGTTGCATAAGTACAGAATTGTGTTCCTCAACACCACTAAGGAGTGGTTGCAAATCCTTTTTCTGCCCTTCGATAATACCATGCTTACAGATGTTAATTGTTTGCATACATTCAACAGGCAACACAGGTGTAATGGTAACATCCCTGTTGTGTAACTGCAAAAGGGTCATTAAGAGTTTACAAGAATCACATCAGTGAAATTACATGAACCTGGAAAATATTCAAGGTCTCTGACCAAACTATAAGGAAAAAAAGGAGATGCCATAGCAGAAACTACAAGATGATCTAAATTTTGTGTGATACGTGGCAAGACTTTTCGCTATCAGTTGTGTAAATGATTAATCACTAAAAATTACAGAGGACAGCATAAACTTCATCAAAATTATTGTGCACATTTAACCAATTTTTTTTAAGAACTCTTCAATGTTAGGGAAGCCAAGGGCATTAGGACAGCTAAGAAGTTTCTCTTCAGAGGATTTACTGAGTTAGTGGTAGGGCTCAACGAACAACAAAATGATGATGAGACCAAAGGAAAACTACTGTGGTAAGAATGGTTTGAATTTTTGGCTAGCCATGTGTTGCAAAGTTCAAGGTCAAGTAGTCTTTCAGAAGGCTTTGCAATGTGAGGATCTTCCCTAGTCTACCAGCCAGATCACAGTAGAACTATGGTTTATTTGTCTATCAGAAAACATTTTCAAAATAAAGTTTGTTAGGAGTGCTCTACTGGATTTAGCCATACAACACATATATATAAAATGTGGGAATATAGGATGATCAGAAATCACCTCCTGTCCTCTTAAGCAATCAGTGAAGGTTGATAGAGCTTTTTAGTACTAAATACCAAAGTAGTAGTTTATAATAGGTTGTTCTGTAGTGAATACGTTCGTTAAAAAAAGTCAAATCATAGCTTTATTTATATGTGAAAAGGAGCTGCTACTTAAAGCTCTTTCCCCTTAGTTTCAATCACAGTATATAAAACCAGCTGGATTGCTCTGGAGTAAAGAATAAAAATGAGAAATTAGCACAGAAACAGGAAGGGGATGGGAAAATAAAAGGGAAGGTAGGGTAGGTAGACTAAGATTAGACTGCCTTTTTCATTTTGTTCCTGCTGCTATTTTATACCACATTAACAGTTTTTAGAAAGGCACAGTGATGGAATTGTTTGACAGTATAATTACTGTATGATATGTCAGAGAAAATATGTCTGTGTAAAATCCTTCTCCCTAGTTGCATAGTGCTTACTATGAAAACTTAGAATTAACTTGTTGTGCGTGACTTGTTAAAAACTAAGCAAAAATGATATGGTTAATTGGATATCATTAGGTCATTCTTAGTAATAAAACACAAATAGAGCACATAGGATTAAATTCTGGGATATCTCTCACCAGACCAGAAACTTGAGAGATCACCACTAATTCATTAAAAGATAGGATGTCTATTTCACTCCAAAATGTTTTGTTTACTAACAGTTCTCATGACAAAGTCATCAATGTCTCTGTGACAGAAATGTTTTTTCATTAAGTTACAACTTAATGATTTAAAAGGTGAGTTCATCTAACAAATCCTAGCAGGCATAGGCTTTGCTTTCAGAAATATTGAACAGGCTGTAGATTATTCTCTCATTTTCTCAGAAGGTGGAATATTTCTTATGTTTATTGCTTAACTTACTCTTTTGGCTTTCAGAATTAATTTCTACTCAATAACTTGAAAATTAGACCACGAAAATGAATATTGAGTGTGCTAGGGCTAATGGATTATTACAGTGATCTTAGAGGTATGTCACTGAAGGTATTTCAGTCCCATCTTAATCATTCCTATGTTACTCCTGAGCAATGTGAAAGGTGTCAGGAGGTAAGCAAATAAGTGTACAGCTGAGCTTTGACTGTGCAGTAGTGACTTCATGTTGGTATTCCTCCGTCCTTCCTCTGTGGTGAATAACTAACTATTGTCTGTCTCTTAGAATTAGATCACAGCCATCTGTTCGAGCATTCTGTATTTCAATGGGGGAAAATTGAATTTGAACATTTCAAGGTGACATTCTGCTGTTGAGTAAAGGCTACTGGGTGGATGCTGTTGTCTTTAATAAATCTAATGAGGTCTGAAGCACACAAAGCTCTGAGTATCTTGAACGTCTGTCTCCAGGAGACAGGAGCAGTGTCCTTGCTTAATATTGTAGAGTTCAGTCTTAGAACACCAATATATTTTCATTATGTGTTTTAGTAATTCCAGCTAGATAGTAATTAAAGAAAGACAACATTTGGAAAGAGGTGAATGTCAAATAAGAACGATGAGTAGAAAGTGGAAAAGGTGGAGGTTTCAATAGTGAAATTTTTCAGTTTATGTGCCTTTGTTAGAGGAGAACTCAAAAAGCCCATTCATGTATATTACACTATTGGGATTTGGAGGCTGAAGGTAGGATTTGCACACTGTTGTTATCTGAAACAGCGTTGTACTCCATTATTATTCTGTGCTGTTGGGACTGGCTAAAATCATCATGCAAGTTGCTGGTTAAATTAACCATCTAACTAAAATATCTATCTCTGCCACAAGCTGATATTTACAAGTGATATAAAGAGAGCACATAGTTGATCAAATCAGTACCATATCCTCATCAAGATTTCATATGTATCCCAATTTAGAACTGTATGTGTTAAGGGAGCATTAACATTCTCTTGAGAGAATTGGGATGAAGATTTATTGTTATGCAAAAGTTTTACATTTGTAATACAGTATCTGTAGGCTCACTTCGGCTATTTGTGAATGGGATTTCTAGGAAAGTACTGAGCATATTCATCTCATAGAGCATGATGTTTGGTGGTATCTATGCATAGTTGGTCTTTACCTTCAGCAAATCATTATACAAAACTTGAGAAACATTTCAAAACAAGTTCTGTTACGTGTGTCCGTCTGTGGTAGTCTTGTATACCCCACACCAGCTTTTCTTTCTTAGGTGATAACAGCATTCTCTGGCTTCTCTTTTGATATTAAGAGTGATGTCAAGCCCATTAATGGTTTCTAAATAACTGACATCTACCTACTTGAATGTAGGTGTGATTCTAAGAACAGCATGACATATCCTGCAGATTCACTGTCAGTTTTTATCTCTGTGCCATTCCAATCATTATACTCTGTGTCAGTATGTTTACCATCTCTTTTTTGCTCATTGGTTTCCTTCCAGAGATCTTGTTTTTCTTACAAGTCTGCTACCAAGTCAGGTGAACTGTGGTTTCCCACATGTATGGATAGAATTTGCATCAAAGGTGGACACATGGGGTATTGTGTATACAGGAGTGAGAATTCTGTGAGTTGAAGGAGGATCCTTATGGGTCTTGAAGTGGAAGGGATGTGTTCATTCAGTTCTAGCTGTTATAACTAAAACCTTTGTCCAATTAAGTCAGTAGGAAAGCTCAATCCAGAACAAACTTAAATATGTAAAAAAATATATTTTAAACTGCTTGATTAACTAAAATTGAGAATTCTAGCTTCTACATTTCAGTTACTCAGTATTTTCATTCAACTTGCAGATTAACTTCTTGAAGACAGAAATGGAAAGGAAGAGCAGAATGATCCGGGACCTCCAAAATGAGGTAAGAGGAGTACTGAAGTGCATCAGTATCTCTTGTGACAGTGGTGATAACAAATGCTGTTGTAGTAGAGCATGTGAGTCTGCCTCACCTCACATCATCTGCAATCAGTGGAATTGTAGAGTTGGAGTATGTATCCCTTCCTATGCCTCATAGTTTATGCTTATATACTAGTTAATTTCTGTAGGTTGTTACCTAATAACAAACATCTTTGCAATGTGTACTATTGAATTTACTATCAAATTCCTTCATCATTACTCTTTAACTTGATTTTTTTTTTTAATAGCTTTTCTCAATCTTTTCTTCTCATGTTTTTCTGAGTGGTTTCCTATGATGGTCTTAGCTTTAGGGATTCATTCAGGGCTGTGGGAATTTCTGATACGCTGTTTTGAACAGATTCCAGGTATGTTTGTTTTTTCTTTGGTTGTCTGATAGTTCCTTTCAGAATTAATAATAAGGCAAATGGTAAACATATAGTACTCTTTCATGAAATTAAGTTCTGTATTCGGGATTTATGTGGGTTTTCCTCATTTGAGTCACTAGTACCCTTCCTTATACTTCACTAGCAGTTGTGAATTGAGTCTGCCATGTATCACTTCCAAACTCAGCCCAAGAAAACCCATGGGAAGGGGAAACAAAAAGAGAGAAGCAGCTGTGTAGCTTTTTTTCATTGTTGGGCACTAAATGCAGCTTCAGCCTGACTGGGATCTCCTGGTACTACACTATGAGAAGATCATGATTTTTCTTAAATAGCTTGTAAAATGTGTGGAGAATAGATAACGTGCTCAGGGAAGGTATATAAGTTGACATTGAGATCATAAATGCTTGAGGAGTATTTTTGTGGCTACATCTCTTATATCCTGCTACATTGTGATTCTCTCTGTTTTCAGCGAAGTGCTTTGGCCACAGTAGAGACGATAAATAAATATTTTGTGAGTCACTGAGTGAGCAGTTTCTGGATCTCTGCATAAATGTTATTTGGGACATCTGTGTGGCTGGTACTTTTCAAGAAGCAAAAAGAAATAACACTGAAAATTGAACTTGGAAGTAAAGTAATGATTAAACTGAAAGTGTTAATTTAGATGGGAAGAGGAATACACCAGGCAAACCAAACAAATATCCGGTTTTCTAAAGCCTTCAGTGGTGATGCCTCTTTGTGTCCTCCATAAATAAGTATGATTTGACCAGTATAAAGATGTTCCCAGTCTAGGTGCTCTATATGAAACTACAGAATTGCCTAGCACTTTATACAGAAGTTTCTAATTAGATATGGGAGTAGAAGGAGTAGGTTTTTTAGGAGAATAGTAGCAAAGACAGAATCAAGAAATTGAGGGGGACCTCTAGAGATCATTGAGTCCATCATAATTATCTGCTTTTTGTGTGTGTTTATTATAATCAAATTACCTGAAATATTTTCATGTTTGTGTTGTCATCCTGTAAGATGTCCCAAGAGAGGTAAGAACAGGTTTTAGGCACTCTTTATTTTGCATATATTTTAAGAGGAAGTACAGAGCAGTGCTTGTGATGAAAGAAGAAATACGGCCCTGGGGCAGCCTGGAAATCCAAAGTCCCAGCATTCTTATTGTTTAGTCTGCTTAATTTGGCTTGGGAGAAATTTGACTGGAGAGAATTGCATCGTCCTTCTGTACTTCATCTACTTTGTGGGAATGGAGCTGTTCCTACTAAGTAGCTAATCCCTAAACATCTGTTAAGTTTTCCTGAAATTTCAGTAGTTGTTATCGGTTTTTCTGGTATTTTGATGATGAAGTTAACAAAAAGAATGGAGTGATTTTGACAGTACATAGTTTACTTATGCCCTGCTTCCAGTCACTGAGTACACTTTTAGTAAATCTTGTTTGTAAGAGTGGATATGACGTATGTATAGTAGATAGTGTTTCTATGTAATTCTGAAAGTTCTGTCTTCATACAAATGGATAGAGGCGTCGTGTAAATGGAATTCCTTCCACAGCTACTGTCGACCTTCTTTCAAATACTGCATTTGCCCTCTATTTGTATTGACAAATATTGAATCCAGCAATCTCAGACTCTCTTGCGAATGTTAAAATAATTTCCCATTTAGTTCTGTTCTTTCAGCACGTGCCCTGCTGCCATTCAACTTGGCAATTCACAGATAGGAATAGGCAGCAGCTTTCCAACTGAATGTTGCAGCTGTGGTGTAGCAGGACAATGTACAGAAAAGGCAATTTTCAGGCTATTCAAGGCTTTAACAGCAAAAATTGTCAACGAAAGCAACAAAAATCATCCCTGTGGAGGGACAAGTGTTGTATACAGTGCATAGTGACTGTGTCTACGAATTCCTCTGTTAGAGGTCACTATGTGCTTCTTCCTGTACCAGAAACAATCTATATGACTTGCAGCAGATGTGCACATGCATTTAATTTCCTTGAGATAAATGAGTTAGGAGTTATTTTTCCCAAAAACTAGTAAATTGTATAATTAGCTATATGAGTGAGGTAGTATTATTTGGCTCTGTCACATGGATTTCCTCATGTTTGACTTCTGTGAAATATTTATGTATTTTAAAATGATCTTATTATACATTTTTATTACATGGTTTTAGATAAGATACAACTACGCTTTCTTGTATATCTGTGTGCAAGTTCTTTTATTATATCTTTGAGTATGCTCGTATTAAAGAATGATCTCTTTATGTATACTGTTTACAACAATTCCATGTATTAAGTTGGCACAGTGGTTTACGTCAGGCAGTATATTTCTTGGCTGTTAAAGCTGCGACAGGACTTTAAAAAATATGAATTACATGGAAGACAAAGTAGTACAGTCAATATGAAGTAAACCCTGAGTTGAAAATGAATTTGGCTGTGGCTGCCAGTAACATGTGTTCTTTCTGCTGAGAAGCACAGTTTCAAATAACTACCTTGTAAACAATAGTTTTTGCTCTATTTATGTATAAATTGTGGTTATAGCTTTAGTGTCAAGTAAATCATCCTAAAGCAGAATTTTCTTTAATCTTTGTGCTAATAAAAGGTAAAGTCAAGCTAGTTTGAAGTCCCACCTAATCTATTGGGAATTTCATGCCCTAAAGGGTGAAATCAATTAAATTGCTTTGAAATGTGGTGGAGGAAAAAAAAACAGAACTGCTGTAGTAAAGCAGAAATAAAATTCTGAGGCTTTGAGTCTGTATCCTGACACTGTTCTGTGAAGGTGAACATTGTAGTTCTTCTCTCTTTGTCCTCTGTAGATAAACTTTTACCTTGGGAATTTTCTAAATATAAAAGTCTATTCCATGCAGATGGAAGGTGGGCCTTGTTTCCTTTTTGGAAGGTTGCACTGGTTCTACAGTTTAGAAGAAAACATTCACAAGAATCAGGGGCAGCAGCAGCATTGTCAAGGAGAACATAAATAAAGTGGAGGTGGCTCTTAGATCAGTATCTGAGTGAGGTGTATTTGTAGTGATATAATGTAGTAGCTGCATCTACGAAGAATGTTAAGGCCAAGCTTTGGTTTTTAAAAGTTCTGTTTCCTGATCTTGTAGACTCAGAAGTATAGGCTGCAGTTTTTCAGTTGCTGGTGAAGGATAATCAGAGTTTTAACATCACTTAGGGAGTTATAATGGGTCTGCTAACCATGGACCTCTCATTCCCAGGGGCAGCCATATTTTCTATTTCATCCTTTAGGTCTATGTTCAGGATGAAAGTAATATGATTCACAACCATAAACTTCAAGCAAGTGCAGGAGGCATTCAAATATAAATATTTAGGCAATGTCTGTATTTCATCAATATGGAGATGAAAAATGAGATGTGTACCTATTAGGGCTCTGTTTTCATCCTGTGCTTAGTCACAATGTCTTGGCTGCCTGCTTGGAAATCATCCCTTGTTTTTGTCTTTTAAATTAGCTGTAGCATTGAAAGTCATAGCACTGTTCTTTTTCTAACCTTGCTGAAGTCCTTCTGATATCCTTACTCAGTTTTCCAAGCGCTCCTATTTCTTATTTCTTTTATCCTCCTTCATTTACTCCAAAATTTCAGAATGTTTGAATTCTTCATTTTTGTTGTACTTGTCTGGCATCAAGACTGTGTAGTTACACCTTTATCCCTGAAGCTTTGTCTTTTTCAATTGTCATTTCTGGCAAAATATCATCTGCAGAGAAGAAAGTCATTTCCCATCTGCGCCTTAATTTCTTTTTGTAGGAAATTGGCATTGGTTATTAGAGCTCCTGGTTACTGATAGTGCATAACTTGGTAGTGTTTAAGGCAAGATGACATTGTTTAGGCCCTTAGGATTGGGGAGATACTGGGTTTGTCTGGTATTCCATTTCATCTCACTGTTCAGCACATATGGCCAATATATTTAACATGAAGGAATTAGCAGAATTATTTCACTTACTTCAGAAAGGCAGCAAAACATGAAGTATTACAGAGTATCTTGATTAGCACAGTTTAAATCAGCTCTCAACTATGTCTGTTGCAGCTTCACCAGGCAATGGGGGCAGCACTGAATCCTAGTTAAAATCTTTGGCTCTTGAACTTGTGAAGAGAATTTTGCAGATCCTGGTGTTATTCAGATCACTGCTTTCCTGCACTGCATATCTCAAAGGCAGGGCAGCTCGCAGCCGAGCTCCAGAGAACTTTAAGCACAGGTGAAGTTGTATAGTCAGAGTAAAACTTTCCCTAAAGCTAGTAAATTTTGCAGAGCAGGAAAAGGAATGTTCTGATCTAATTTAGTTATGTTATGCAGACAAGTGGAAAAGTTGTCTTGTAGTGCAGTGATGTTAAAGTTGCTTAGTGGGAAGATGACTGAAAAGGGAATTATAACGCTCTATGTCATTTAAATAAAAAAATATATATTAAAATTTTCAAGTCCCATTTTTATACCAGACTATTTTTTGTCTGTGAAAACACCATGCAGTGCTGAAGAGCATAAGAATCAACTGTATATGTAGCATTAAAATATACTGGAGTTACTTATTTAGGATGTTCAGTAAAGTAACATAGCACCTGGAATGCAATAATGCAGTCCCAGAAAGGGAGTGTTTCAGGGGCTAAAAACCTCTGACTACAAGATCGCACACAGTTATAAATAGATTTGTGACAGTCAATAGGAAGTTAAAGGGAAAAAAATAAAAGAAACCCGACTTAATCATGTTACAGTGTAACATACAGAAATTCCTTTGATTTGAAGGGAGAATCACAGAACCACAGAAGTGCAGGGACTGGAAGGGACCTTAAGAGATAATGGAGTCCAATCCCCCTGCTAAAGCAGGTACCCTCCAATAGATTGCACAGGTAAGCATCAAGACAGATGTTGAATATATCATAGAAGGAGACTCCACAACCTGTCTGGGCAGCCTGTTCCGTCACCCTTACTGTAAAATAGTTCCTCATCTTAATATGGAATTTCCTACGTTCATCTTTTAGGCCATTTCTCCTTATCTCACTACACACCACCAAGAAGAGCTGGCCCTCATCTATTTGCCTCCCACCTCCCTTTAGATAAGCATTTATAAATATTTATCAGATCCCCAGGTCTAGGGTTTAGTGTTTGCATTTTCTTTATGATGATGCTGTTGAATACAGATGAGCTTATTTGCTGAGTTTGAGGGAGAGAAAAGTGACTTTGAAAAACAATTTCTGTTATTTAGAGGTTTAAATTAAACTGGCCTTGCTCTTGTTTTGCAGTTTTTAATCTTAATCAATATCAAGTGTGGTTGGAAAAATTTAACTTTTCACTGTGAGGTATTTTTAAATTCAAGGTAGGACTATTCTATAAAAAGTCTTCAAATATAATTCCTAACTTATCACCACAAAGGTGATCAGAGGGCTGGAACTCCTCTGCTATGCAGACAGGATGACGGAGATTGTTCAGTCTGAAGAAGACAAGGCCGCAGAGGTACCTCACTGCAGCCAATCCAGTTTTTGAAGGGAGTTGATACACAGGAGGGAAATAAACGTTTTACATGGGTAGATAGTGATAAGATAAAGGTAAATGGCTTTAGACTAAAGGAGGAAAGATTTAGATGTCAGGGGGAAGTTTTTCTCTGAGAGGGTGATGAGGTCCTGGCAGAGGCTGCCCAGAGAGGTTGGCTGTGCATGCCCCATCCCTGGGGTGTTCAAGGCCATGTTCAGTGGGGCACTAGGCAATCCATCAAGTACTTGATCTAGCTCTGCTCACACCATAGGGATTAGAACCCAATGATCCTTGAGGTCTCTTCCAACACAAGCCTTTCTATGATTTGGCAGTAATTTTAAGCATAGTAACTCAAGTGCATTGCATTGATTTTATTTAGATGCCATTAAGTGTTAATCTTAAGCTTATTTATAACTGTATTTTTAAAATAGTCTTCATTACACTGACACAAAATGTCTTTACTGTGTCCATTGTAATGCTTGTGCCCATTTATCTGTAGGATTTCCTGTGCAATGTATATGCTTTCTGCAATTCTGCAGAATTCAATTCCACGATTTTCAAAAGTGAAGATGTTCTAAACAACAGCCAGTAATGTCTGGATTATTAGGGTTTTAAAATAATCTGGGTCTTTATTTATACCACGCAAAATGTAACAGATGTGGAAATGCCTGTTAAGCAAAATCAAAATTATTTATATCAAGTGGATGATGCTAGTATTATTCTGAAAGATGACTTCTCTCATCTGAATAAGGATGTCTAAGTAGTGTTTGATATTATCAGATAAATACTTGAGTTCATATAGGACTTGTGTAGATTTTTGAGAAGGAAAAACAAAAACAGTTGAACAACAACAAAAACCCTGATTATTATGATTCAACCCGTATATCCTTTAATGTTGCTGTTTGGTAGACACAGAGGAAGAAGATGAACCTGATTATGTTTCTGAGGTCATTCCCCTGTATTGCCTGTATTAAATCCAGTGCTTGCTATGCTGGAGATATCTCTATTTCTCTGCATTATAGAGTCAGGAAGGAAAGTATATTTGAGTGGGTTTTTTTTCCCGATTTCCCAATAGTATAATTTGTGCTATTTCATACTATGCATTTGTGTATTGCAATCATAAGCTTCGGTGTGTTTGTTGTGGCCACTGCTAAGCACTTAGTGTTTCAACTTGGAGTTTGACGGTACCGAACTTTGAGTCTTAGGAAAAAAGATATGTGAATCCAGAGCCTCACAATTATGATGTCCTCCATTATTTGCCCAAACTAGGCTTGAAAAGATAAAAGAAATATTAATATCTAGGGAAAAAATCTGTATCCTGTACCAGTTCACTGAAAGCTGATTGTTTCGGGGCAAAAACTCTAACACCAGAAGTGATATCAGTATAGGACACCTCTGACCCATAGTGTGGTAATGGAGTCACTGTCCATGGGGTATTATAGAACTGTGGAAATACAGCAATGAAGGATGCGGTTCGTAGGCATGGTTGGGGTGAGGTGGGTTTGGACTCAATGATCTCAGTGGTCTTCCAATTCTAATGATTTTGTGATTCATTTTGTCATGCTGAAGCAGGATAGGCTTTTACCAAGGTACCAATAGGGAAAGTAACATATAAAAATCCTTTTTTGGGGGGGGGGTCTTTTAGTGTGCTGTCAGTTCAACTTCACAAGGAGATCAAATTTGGCATGTCACTTCAATGTGGCAAGCGTGTCATTTGTAGCAAAAAAAAAAAAATAAATGCAAGTCAAGTGATTTGGGAAAGCACCAGTCGAACCCAGAACTGCTCTGAAACGAGTATAAGCAGCAATTCATAGCTTTTCGTAAGCTTCTTCTGCCAAGCTCCCTATCTGTTAAAGTATATTTCCTCGGTACTCTCTACAGCCTTTATTTATTTATTTATTTTTCAGCTTCATGCCGCTCCTTTCAGCATAGTGTTGGAATTAACTCACTGATTTGCCTCTTCTGACCATAGCTAGTTAGGTCTTTTCTGAGCTGGAGGGTGACTGTTTGTAGTTGCAAGAGGAGAAATAGAATTTCTTGAGCTTTCTGCCATTGCAACTGACAGAAGCATATCTAGTTTGATACCCTAAACATGCAGATATCTGCTCAGGTGAAAATGTTGGCTCAGGTGAAAAAGACATTGTACATCATCTCACAATGCAGATTTCCATTGACTGTTGCCAACTCCTCTGTTTTTGTCATTTGGGAAAACCTCCAAGTTATTTACATTTGAAAGAGCCAAATGTGTACGTGCAGTTTGTAGAATTGCAATGGTATTGCTTCCTCCTCCTTATGTTCCCTGCACAGTGTTTGTTGTGTGAAGAACCATCAGTTCAGTAGTGCTTGGTGTGCTAAGGGTTCTTTGATTCATGTGTTAAAACCACCATAAAAATTGGGTATTGGTTTATAAGCTCAGTACATATAATCATTACATATTCCATGCTTGTTTCCTCTGGAAAATTTATTTCCTTTTATTCATTCTGGCCTTTTAATTACAAATAGCCATTATTAAAAAGAACAAAATTAAAACTTAGTTTTACCTTGACCTTTGGAGCTGTATTCTGTTGTTGTTAGTGGTGACTTACAGTGTGCATTTCTCGGTCTAGTTCATATTTTTGTATGAGTTTGATTACATATATTTTGTTCTTTTCAATTGGCTTTGAAATAGTGTTGTTTTTCATCCACACTGCAACTCTTGCAGATGTGACTGCAGGGGCCAGACAGCATGCTCTGCGCTGTAATGGGAAGTGCTGTTGGTCTTTGCAACTTTGTATGCGGGACCATATTTCTGGAGAGAATTCAAGGTGAATTGCTTAAAGGAAAATGGCTTTTGGTTTGGTAGGTAGCTGAGATTGAGGAGCATGTCTTTTATAAGGCTTAGGCCTTTTGTAAGCTCTTACAAAGTTTTCAAAGCACGTAAATGTATTGATTTCATGACTGACGAACAGATAAATGTAAATGCTTGGCTTCTGTCATTGTCCTTTTTTTTTTCTTAATTTTACATCACAGGAAGTGGGTTTTGTTTTGTTACAAATACCAACTACTGACACTGGCTTTGAACAAATACTGTTAATACTGCAGACCCTTCTCTTAGAGAAGTCTGCTGTCTTTGTGGGGCACAATGTCGATACTGAATCAAGTCTTGAACATGACAGAAATGTAAGAGTTTATCTATGAAGAGAAATGTGTTTTATGGAAGTAATTTCAAAGAACTTTGTCTTGTTGTTCCCCGTATGTCAGAAAGACTCCTTTTAAAAAATGATGGCTGTCCCATTTAGGTCAAAACCCCAAATCGTGCTGAAGCTATCCCTTAACTTTGAAATGTTCACTCAACTTCTCATCATATGGCAGTGCTAGTGGAAAGGAGATACTCATAATGATACTAATTCATTTGTAAGTGCCTGTTCCAAGTGTTCTTAGAGAAAGGATGACCCATGTCCTCTTGACTTCTTTGGCTCTTTTGTAAGTGCTAAGAAATATTGTCCTGAGCTTTTTTTCTTGCACTTGTCATGATAATCTTTAATTTCCTGAAGTCAAAATTTCACTGAAATTGTTTTTTTTTTCCTCCACTTCTTTTCTGCGAATGTTTATTTTATAGGTATATGTTATTTGCTCCCAGAAACTGATGAAGTTAGGCTGCTCAATTTGAGTTGAATATATTTGTTTTCTCCTCCTTTGTGAAGAGGTGGGATCCTTGCATTAAGACTCATTTTCACGTGATGATTCAAAAAGGAATAGATAGCATTAATGACTCTCAAAATATCACTCATATCCTCTGAATTAGATCCTATTCCTGACTACTTTGCATCTCACTGAATTGATTTTAGGATTTAGTGGTTAACAGAGCTTTGATTAGGTTCTGTTCCAGTGGGGTATGAATACCTCTAAATATCTGTGCTGACAGTACTATGCCTACATTTTCATTATAAAGCAAGTTGTTAACTGATCACCACACTGATGGCAGGGAGCACAGTTATTCTGCTAATGCAACCTGGTCACTTGAAGGCTAGAGAGATCTTATGTGGACTGGAAGAAAAGGTACCTCTTGTGTTGCATGTGGTGGGGTGGTTGCACTTGAATGTTTTGGAAGTACTAGAGTGTGGAGGGTTGGACTAGGCTTTTCCATGGATGGTCAAGTTACTATCCCTGTAATTGTTAAAGAGCCATGGGGATGTGACATTGAGAGTCATTTTTAGTGTATGTGGTGTAGTAGGTTGGGCTAGATGATTTTGTGAAAATCACTTTGTGTTCTTTAAGTGGGGATGGACTATAACAGGACAGAGGCAAGAAGTTACTTATCTAGCGTATATTATCTAGGCTCTTGTATTGAGTGGGCAGGACATGGTGGAAATGGTGTTTAATTTGTGAATCAATTCAGTAGAACTGCCTCAGAGATATCTATTTCCCCACTGAAAGATACTGTGGTAACTTCTCTGGAACAGCAGATGCATGCTTTCAATGTTGTTAGATTCCACTTGCGGACTGCTACCTTTAAAAATTAAATATATTGGCTAAAAGTTCTGTAATGACAAGACTCAGGGCACTGCTACTGAGAATTCACGAGACAGAGCCTGTTAATATTAAAGCAAACTTGAGTGATATGACTCCACAGAGAGCAGAATGCATGTATTCTGTATTCATCTCCTGCCCTTTTCCTTTCATATCTATGTCACTTATGTTTTAAGAAAGGTGTTGACAATTCTGAGACGCAAATGTGCAGGGATCTAAGATGCGCTTAATGCAGCATTTCACCTCCTGCTGCTGGAACAGCAGGAGGAGGGAGGCTGTAGGTCTGAATGTAGCCACTGTGATGCTTCACTCATGTAGTGAGAGAGAGAGCCTGGTTCTTTGGAAGTCAGAAATGTATTCAGTTTATTTTTGTGGTCATAATTTTCGTTTCTGTCCTCATGGAGCTGTCAACAGGCTTTTTTTCCTTTTTCATTTTTTCTTTTCCTCCCAACCTGCAGCTCATGGCAGTTCTTTTTCAACTTCCTTTTCACCCTTCTGTTCACAAATGTCAAAGTGATCCCGCAAACTATCCCTGTGTCACTCAGCCAACTTTACCAAAGGGAGAGTTCAAAGAGTTGTCAGGGTTCTCCTCTAGATAATACCACCACATGGCATAGGTAGCTACCCCACATTTAAGATAGACATTCTGTAAAATGTGTTTGTGTTCAATGTGTTACATATTTTTAGTTAGAATATCCAATGGGTTCCTGGGCAGCCTGGCCCAGTCTTTGGGATGGAGCTGGATGGTCTTTGAGGTCCTATCTAACCCAAGCCATGCTATGAAATGGCCTTTTCTTTCCCATAACGAAGTCCTCTTGAAATGTTTGGAAGGATGAAAATTTATTGAAAATTATTTGTTGTATCAATACATATTTCTTGGTATCATTTTGTCATCATGAACATATCTTTACTCAGAGATTAGGAAAATAAATGACCCTGGTCTCTTGGAACTGAAAAGCAGAAAACACACTGAATTAAAAAAAATAGATAAATCACTTGATCCAATAAATTGATTCATTGCTGTAACAGGAGAATAAGCTCTGAGTGATAACAGTCTGAAGGAGCTTTTTTTTCATTTCAATATTTAAGACATAAACAGAAAAGACTGTATGCACAATATGCCATAACCTTGTAAGCAGGTAAACTTTTGTTCTAGAAACAGTTGGGCTTTGTTGTTGTATTCTTTTTTGGTGGTGGTGGTAGATTTTTCTTCTGGCTGTGGAAGTCTGTATTTGCAAACTTTGTCCACATATTAAAATTTAGATGTGTAATTTAATGAGTCAAAAATGTCATCAAATTTCAGTTACTTCAGATAAAAGCAAAAAATAATAATCATAAGTAAGGAAAGCGTGAAGCAAGTTCCTAAGAAATAGAGAAATAACAGTGTACCATATATTTCCTTTTCAGGAAGGGGAATCCATTTGCAGTTGTATTAACTTTGTGTGTGTATTTCTATACAGAGGTGATTGCAGAGCGGGATGAGATGTTCACTGCTCTCATAGGAGATTCAAAAGTCCACCTGACAAAAGCAGGAATGGGTACTGCTCCCGAATGTCTGTGCTCATGGAAACCTGGGCTAGCATCGTTGTCCAAGTGATTTTAAGTTTAAGGATGATCAGGAAATAGGTCTCAGATGATAGCTGTAGTGAGCATTTAAAAGACTTAGTCATGCAATTGAAAATAGGCTGAAAGAAGAGAAAAAACAGGGAGGAGGCTGGATCAAACATGAGTAGTTTTGGAATTACATGGCAACATTGCTATGCAGTAGACAAAAGTGAAAAATTCCCCGGTGTTCCAAATGTAAAAATTTTTAATCATTTTTCTTTTGTATCTCCTTCAATATCTACTCATGATGACCTCAAGTTGCACCAGGGGAGGTTCAGTTTCATTATTAGGAAATAGTTCTTAAAGAGTGGTGAGGCTGCCCAGGCAGGTGGGGGACTCACTGTCTCTGGAGGTGTTCATGAACTGTGGAGAAGCGCCCCTGAGTGACATGGTTAGTGGGCATGGTGGAGAGTTGTGCTTGGACTTGGGGATCTTAAAAGTCTTTTCCAGCCTTAATGATTCTCTGATTATTTACTCCTTGCGCATATTTGTTCAACATTGTACTACTACTGCTACAGAAACTCTTATTGTAGAATCATTTTTGTTGGAAAAGACTACTGAGTCCAACTCATCACCTCTGTGCTCACTAACCATGTTCCCAAGTGCCAAAGTGATGCTGCAGAGCTATGGTTGTAGTTGGACTGCAGTTGTGGCTATGATTTTAGTCATGACTGAGAGCTTTGCAGAAAGTTTTCATACTACTTCATTAGTGCAAAACAAACATTAACAGAAATTTGGAGGTGATGCACCCTACAAAGTTCACCAAAGTCAAAACTGGAATAGCAGCAGTGCATGTGGAAGCAGTTGCTTAAAATTATTGGTATTGTCATCTGATAAGTAACAGATAGGAGACAGTGGGCTTGCATTTCATTTTTACAGTGTTATACATTTGCAATGGTATTATATGGGGCAGAAGTGCAGAAAATGTTGTGCCCCAGATGTGAGGAATGAAAGAATGTTCTCTGTACCATGTAAGGCTGGACACAACGCTTCTTGTCTGCTCAAGAGGAGCTTTTGCTCCTTTCACTAGAAAGATGATTGGTGACTGTAATTCTCCTCTGCTTGGGAATTAATGGGAACAGCGCACTTCTACTTCAGTCATACTTGATCCTATACCACCCCACACAAAACCCTTGCTAAAAGCTCAGATGGGCTATTTTCATATGTTGCATTTCACGTCCTTCAGTTGAGTGGAAAATCTAGAGGAAAAAAAAGTCAATGTAGAACTGTAGTGTATAAGGTCGTATCTGAAAGCCCTCAGATAGTAGAGTGCCGGAAACTCAATTTGTCTGTCTTAGGAAGATGAAGAGCTGAGTCAACACTGCTGGGATTAAAGCTCTCACGTTTCATGCTGTATAAAACAATTTTTCATTATCTTGAAATATAAAGCTAATATCCAAAGCAAAATGGGTGCCAGTACATTGTGATATCAGATAAATCCAGATATTTTGTTTTGGTCAGTTGCTGCCTTCTGATTTTCCCTCTAAAGGGCTCAGTGAGCAGCTTTTGTTTAACAGGAAATGGAAAGCAGTTTTCATCTTGACAATTGGCCCCAGCGGTCTCACTGAATATGGTCCAGGATTTTATGCTGGATTGGTTTTCTTGGTTTTGCTTTTGTCAATGATTCTTATAGGATGTCCATAATAGGAAAACGTTGCAAGGATGAGCAGGAACTTGGCCTGATATGATTTGTGTTATTCATCAAGGGAAGGCAGATATCTTGTATACGTGCAACTACTACTGTCAGACCTCAGATAAAATGTCTGAAGTTGATAATTTTCTGAAAGTGATTTTCTTTGCTTTAACTTGCTCTGTCCCCATGCTTTCCAAGACCAGCAGTCAAAGTATATTGGCTTGAATGGATGATGTCGCCATTGTATAGTTCGTTTACCCATTGTAGGGATCCTGATGTTATTTCAAAGAGGTAATGTAGGTGTTATAAATTATAAAGCATCAGAATATTAAAACACTTTGCTGTATGGCTAGAGGTCAAGATAACTTTCAAGAAAAGACATGTGAAAATGTGTTTACTTTCCGTAGGTGTTGTAACATTATCCTTCTGTAATCAAATGTACCTTATAGTAGATAGTGGTTGAAAATGTACAGGTTTAATATGATGATAAATCCATTTAAAATGGATGCAGATGTAATTTTTCAGGTATAGCAATGCCTATAAATGGCAATGCTTGTCTCATGACATGCTCATTTATGTTGAATAAGGAGAGTGTATTCTGAATAAAAACCAATATAAAGCTGTATGATGGTTTTAAAAATATAAGTTGACAGAAAAGGAAGGAATTCATACTTCATTGTAGAAGTGTTTCTGTGCAGTGCTTAGTTTGTGGGTTGCTTTTTATAAGTCTCTTAAGTCTTCTAATAGGAAAATGGAAATTACAAAAGAAACATGGTACTGAGAAAACCTTATCACAGTTTCCAACCATTAGGCATTGATATCAGAGGGTGAATTTTATGAAGAGAGAAAGAGACCTGAATTTTAGTGAGGTGCAAGCTAATAATATTCTCAAACATGAAAAGAAGGGATTGTTGGTATTATGCTTTAAATAATTTTCTAGGGATTGTTAGATGTGAATATTTCTCTATTCCTATTTCTCTTCCCTCTCTTGATTTGGAGAGGTGATGTGCTCAGGCTGCACTGGTAGCATTGATGATCTTGAAGATCTTTTCCAGCCCAGTTGACTTAAATCCTATATGCCCCTCTACCCAGAGAGTAAGGTTTTCCTGGCAGTTCCTAACGCACATTGTCAAAGCAGTTTTACATCAATCTCCTGATAGTGATTTTTAGGCAACCTAACTGTAGGGTTACTTGCAACGTTCATAAAAAGTAGCTGTCTTTCATTGAGCATGATCTCACATTTTGAAAATAATGTCAGTGCACAAACAATATCTGAATGTTATGTCAGTGTGAGTGGAGAATAAAAGGCATGCTCAGAAACTGACAAATCAATGCCCATAGAAGTTAATTATGAACCATTATTGTATCAATAGAAGTATCTCTTATAATACCTTTCATTTGGAAGAGAAATGAGTTAAAAAGGTAAAGATGAGAATTCACTGTCAGAACCATTGCCAGACTAAATGAAAACTGGAGAATAATGGACACAGTTTAACAAAGCAAAGAGATTATTTGAATTCATAGATTAAGTCAAGTACAACTTCCTAATGAGGCAGTGCCTTTGACACATCTGTACATTAATCCCAATAAGTGATGTTGATCTTTTATGTGAAACCAGTTGGATCTAAGGTGCGGTCACAGTACAGTATAGCTCTTTGTGTGGCCCCTCGTGAGCAATAGCTATGCTGAATGTAATTCATGTTTTAGGGGTTTTTTTTGTTTCCTTTTTATCACCTTCTATCTGCTACCTAGCTCCATTGCTGCAGTAATGCAATAGGGTGCTCATCTTTTAGCCACCCTATCATTTTCTAAGAACAAAACATGTTGGAACATGAGAATATCCATTCTTCTTACCTTCACATCCAGCTTTTTTGTGCAAGGCAGAATCTGGGTTGTCACGTTGAAGTAATACCCACAATTGCATTTTGCGTTTGCATTGCAGAGCTGTGGATGACTGTGTCAGATTGAAAAGATTTTTCTGCAACACTATTCATTTGTGCACGGTGGACAGCAACAGTGGAAATAATGTGAAATGTGAATGTCTTCTCATTATTTTGGAGTTATACAAAATAGTCTTCAAATTTTAGTTTATCTCGGCTTTAACAAGAATCTTTTTTTGAGAAATCCTCCAAGCTACTAATTCAGGAAACAATGCTCAGTGCTTTGGTTGGATGTAGATCTGAACTTGAATGGATATCCTGAATTGAATCACCATTTAACTCATACCAGCATGTTCTTGTGCATGATGTTCAAGGAAGAGATGCTGTTTATTAATAAATATTTCTGAAGTCTGGTGGTCTAGATTTCCGTATGAATGCTTACAATTTCAGTTAGTTGTAGTCTATCTTTTAAATTGTTTTGGTTTTTTTTGTTTCAAGACCAGCACTGGAAATTCTTCCTGCCAAATATTTTCATTTATAAACAGTTTGTAAAGACATTTTCACCACAGAGAAATATTACCTTTGTCCCTTAATTATGGTATGAGTGTAAGTGGCAGAAATAATTACCAGATTAAATTGATGCCATCAGGGATTATGAAAATGAGAAGAAATATATTGAAAGCTTCTATGTTAGTAAGAACACAGAGAGGTCAAAATATTTGCAGCTAGCTGGCCTTTAAAAGTTTTTGATGACATGCATTTTTAAGTTGTGAATTTTAATGGCAAGTCCCCATGTATTTCATTGCCTTGGCTAAGTGTTGACATCCTTGACCTTCGTACTCAGTTGTTACAGTGGTTTACTGAAAATGGTATTGAGCTATGCGCTTGACAACAGGTGAGGACTAAAGGGTTTTTTTCATGCCTTTTCAGCTCAGCTGCATCCAGTCTAAATTGCTTTTGATTGCTGGTGCGGTTTGGAAGATTTCTATGTGCTTTCCACTTCCTGCAAAAGCGTGTTTTAATGCAAAGTTGTAGGCTTTCAGAATTTTGCAAGAGAGAATATTACACCG
This sequence comes from Cyrtonyx montezumae, assembly GCF_038088225.1. Lineage (NCBI taxonomy): Eukaryota > Metazoa > Chordata > Aves > Galliformes > Odontophoridae > Cyrtonyx > Cyrtonyx montezumae. Next base: position 51,788,280 of record NW_027071826.1, on the reverse strand, counting down.
TGATGCAGCAAGCATATCATTTTGTGTCTTTTCCAATGACATGAAGGTGTTATCCTTGTGTAATATAAAACTGGTATGGTAAAATAGGTCAAGTATTCAAATGATCCCTTAAAATATCATTAAGTCTCTGTAATAAAACTTTTTTTCTCAGAACAAAAGCCTGAAAAACAAGCTGCTGTCAGGAAACAAGCTTTGTGGTATACATGCAGAAGAGGTAAGGAAGGTTTCCTTCTATTTTAAAGTTAGCTTACCCAAAAGAATCTCGTGTTAGTCCTTTGTACTGAGATTCTGGCATAGGTAATATATTACTCATGCATGGTCATAGAATCCCTAAGGTTGGAAAAGACATCTGAAATCATCAAGTCCAACCATCAACCCATCACTACCATGATGTTTATAAAGCACTTCTCCAAATTCATTTCTGTGACTTCACTGTGGGCAACTCAGATATATTTGGCAACTGCAAACTCAGATTTTAGGCCAATAGAGTAAAGTATGTGAAATAGCCGTTCTCAAATATATAGCTCTGTAAGTATATATTTTGCTCTGTAATGTGCGTTAAGCTGATTTTATTTCCCGTCTTCATACCTAGAGTAAGACAGGTGTAGTTAAATGCCTTCTTGAAGTAGTTTGTAGAAACATGAAAGATTTATTACTATTGATCCTTGTAATGTTTCATTATTTCAAGGGAAGTGTCATATTAGGAAGTATCTCCTCTTCAGAAACGCCAACAAAGGTAGCCAATGATTGAAAAAAAAATATAAAATCTGTTTTCCTAGCCACTTAAGTGCCCAAGTAACTATTCACTGGAGCGGTCCCTTTAGCTATTTTTTTTCATGTGTATAGTTATTTCTACATATGATTATTTACTTCTTTACTCATTTACATGACTTCAGTCGTGGATTTTATCTGCAGAAATAACTTCTGTCCAAGTCTTTTTGTGCTGCCAGAAGTGAACAGAAGCATTAAACTTCTTTATTACAATTTTCATTATTAAGGTGGGCCATGTTTTCTTTAGACTCTACTATTGTATCTAGACAGCAAGATTTAGGAGGTCCAAGCAGCAATCTCTAGTTGTATTGGCTGATTAACCTAACTGAAGGTCTGCAACCATTGCTTCAGAGGAAACCTCAGTAGTTGGTAATAGTAGATATTTTTTGCTAGCTTTTCAGTTACCTTCCTCTGTCATCACCGTTGTTGGCATCACATGCCAGAATATTTGAGTGTTAAGTATAAATTCTCCCCTTGTTTACTGCTAAAAGAATTAGCACTGTTCATCACAGCTTTCTATTCACCCTTCCTATCTGAATTTGTTTTTCCTGATTGTGTGGTCTTGAGTGTTAAGTAATTTACTTGAAGATATTTTCACTGATGATTTACAGCATGTCTTTAAACCTCTAAAGACTAAACCTTTAAAGGTGAAGTCTAAAATGAAATGGAATTTCTTGTTGTGCAACAAGCATTGCTGTCAGAGAATTTCAGGAAACCTAACCTTAGTTCACCAGTATTCAAGGCAACAGGTTGCAAGAGTGTTTTAAACATTAAAAGTTTTAGACTTGATGAATCATCCTGACAACTGTATGGATTTAAAGTGGGTTCATGGCATTAGAATAAGCGAAGATGTTACTACAGGACTGTTTTTCTGTCGTTTTGTCAGAGTTTGGTGGTGAACGTCAGAGAAATGCAGTGTACTCGCTGCTCTTTAATTAAGATCAATACTTCAAGCACAATAACTTTGTGAAATCAATAGTTTTTAAATAATGAGATCAGACCTTTTTCATGGATAGAATTGCCTACCAAGAAGCTTCATTCTACTCTCCCAATCCGTGTGCAAGCAGTTTCACTGCCCTGGAGGTTGTTTTGAAGGTGATGCCTCCAGTTGTGCTTTCATGTTCTCAGAACTTGCCATTTTCTTAAAAATAAAGTTCTTAAAAATATTTGAATAAAAAAGTGAAATCCACTGATGGTATTATCCTTACTTTCAGTCAAAAAAGGTCCAAGCCCAGCTGAAAGAACTTCATTATGGGAAAAAAGATTTGATTTTCAAGGTGAGTTTTCTTTCAACATAGCGTAGCTAAGGTATTAGAGTGACTGTAATGTTGAAGTTGTCTGTGAATATGGAAGGGGCAAAGGACGTGTTTAAGACTTAACTAAAGTCTGCTATTTATAGTCCAAGTGGTTTTCCAAATTCTTTGAAACACATTATGCTACGCCAATCATTTTGTTACTTGGATGTATGAAAATGGTTCAAAACAGTGTTCTTGGAATGGTAATAAACTTAACTTTACCATTTCATTTTTCTCTGCTTTGGCCTCATACTGACTTGGTGTGGTAAATATTTACATCATTCCTCTCCTTAAAGTGATTCCATGATGCATGTTTTCCTCCATCTTAGCATGTAATTGCATGCCACAGTAAACCTATTTCCTAGAGTTGCAGATTATTTCTCTAACTAAAAATCAACAACAGTGTTTTCTTTAAACTATAGAAGACTTCAGATTGGAAAGCGTTCTCCATTGGTTTTCCCTTGTCTTTGTCAGAAGTTAACCTGCTGAAGGAGAAGGTAGCAAACGGAACAGCCTTTTAGAAGTACCAATGACTTAAATGGTGTTCAATGTGGTAGAAGAAAGGGTGTGAAAATATTCTTATGGATTTTTTCCTGCTAAATATGTAAATCAGCAAGATTATTTAATAGGTACTGATATAAAGAAATTCTTTCTTCAATATGTGGCAAATCCATCAGCACTTCAGTTCTGTTAAAAAACATTTCCTTAGGAGGGTATGGAAATTTGAAAGGCATTCCTTATTTTATCACTCCAGAGAAGTTTTGATGAAGTGCATGTTACTCTTTCACAGTGTTTATCCAATTTGATTTAAGAAGCCTGCAGCAGTTTACCCTATGTATTTGTTCTGCTTTGGTCTATTAGCCTTAAAAATAATAAATGTCGTCTTATATCTCTCTTGAATCTGCCTTACTGAAATGGAAATCAACATACTGCCATACCATTTCACACAGAAAGTAATTTTATTTTCCTTTAGCTGTATTTTGCAGTTATTATCCTGCATCTCTCTCTGTTGTCTTGTTATTTAAAATAATACATGTAGGGATTGGACTTGCTTGTGTTGTTTTTTCTTTCTTTAGTTCTGCTTCTCAGTATTAGTTCATGCACCATTAATGCTGTAAATTATTCTCATCTGAACATGCTTCCTTAGGGCTTTGTAAATGGGCACAGACCTAAAGTGGCCACAGAAGTCCCAACTGGTCATTTCCCCTGTACTGTGAGCAGGGTAAAACTCTACCCACAGTGTTCTTTGCTTTACAAAATCATGACACATTCTGTGGTAATGTCATCTTGAGTCATTCATCCCTGCTGTTTTATGTTCTGTATTTGTTTCAGTGATTATTCCTGTATGTATTGAATATCTTGCACTCATCTTTAGGGAACATCATCCTATTTTCTCGAGTTTGTCAAGATAAATTTAGGAGAAAAAACAACCTGTCATCTGTGGCACAGAGTTCTGGTTTGATGTCACCAGAGCATTTGATGAGTAAATGTTTAGTTCACTGTTCTATTCATGAATGATATATAGCAAATAAGTGTCCTCCAGAGAGGCAGCTTGATTACTTTTTCCAGTATTTTTCCAAAAATGAATGATACAATAAAGGGTTTGTAAGCCACAATCTCTTTCTCTTTCTGAATGTGATCATCACATTTGTTCATTTTCAGTTTTCTTTTCTCTGCTGAGCCTGTGAGGGATTAGGGCCCTAAAGCCTGATACTGCTACCTAAAGCAGTAGAATGATGCACTAACAGGACTAATGAGGAATCACAAAGTTGAAAAGCCTTATCAATCTGTAATTACACAGAGTGGTATTAGATGGAACAATAATCTTTTGCCTAAAACAATGCCTAAAAAATTCGAGGAGAGACCAAAATTTGGGAAGAAAAGCTTAAATACAGGGGTGCCAAAAATAACCTGTGGAATCTACCCCTGACCATGAGACGTGACTTGAGTGATAGTATTTTGAGTAATTATTTTGAACTATGATTTGTGTTCTTGTTGTGAGGATCTTTGAGTGTAGTCATGGCTGCAAGTGTTGCCCAATGCTCTTCATCTTTAGCTCAGGAAAGATTGCCTTTATGTTTTTACTACTAAAGGTTTGTGAGCATTAGATAAAGCAATTTGGCAGTTGTACATGCAGATCAGGTTCATTGTTAGCCTGGAAATACAGAGTGGTTTGCATTTCATGCTCTGATTCTGTTTGTGTACATCGATTTATGGAAAGCCAGACAGTAAGACTGATGACATTCTACTTGCAGAGCATTTGCAATACGAGGTAATTACACAACCAGTGAAGTTAAATGTTTAATAACTTAATGAGTAATTAATACTATTCCACAGAAGTCATTGTGTCTGGTGATGTATGACAGCCAGGACCACACAGTTGGGGAGAGCTACATTTTCTTTAATAACTCATTTATAATTTTGTAGTTACCATTTTCACAATTTGCTAGAAAACAGGTAGATTTTTTTTTTTCAAGGACTAGCCTTGCTTGCCAAAAGAAATCATAATGGCAGGAAAAAATTATAATTATATTCCTCAAAGCAGTTGCATTGATGGCTAAGAAAGTATATTGTAGATTTTATGTCTGTAGCTGTTCTCACATGAAAGCCGGTCTGTTTATATATTGATTTCTAGAAATTACAGAATTCAGCTTTTGCTGTTTCGGCATAGGTGGATTGAATATGAACTCTGTGTCCAGGTTATTTTCTATTTCGCCTGTTAGATGGGTTGGGCTTTGAGGGGTATTATAGGGTAACAGGTGTAGAGGGAGAGTTGAACCGTGTGAGATTGTGGGATCCTCTGTGAGCTACTTCTGCTCTGAAGAAGTTGGACTAAGTGAGACTAGGAGTTGAATCTCTTAGGCACTTCAGGATCTCTTGCTGCGTACAGGTTTTCACTCTTTGGAGCTGCTAGATATATATTTTTTAAGTGATGAGGCTTATTATGGTTTAATTATAATGCTTCTGTTGATTATTCACTGAAGGATTTTTTTCATAGTTAAATCAGTCCTTTTATACCCTTCTAGATGTGTTATTGGGTGTTACCACTCAACATAACACTAAATTTTTCAGTTTATCAACTGTTCGCAATTGTACCTGTCTTCTCATTGGATGTAGGAAAAAGCTTTAAGGCAAGTTATTATTGAATTGTGTTTTTTACATTTTTATTCACCAAGACAAGTAATTAGACTTGCTAACTTTATTTTTGTGGAGTATATTGTCTCTATTTCATGAATACCAGATTAATTTGTTTTCTCGATAACTGGTAGATAGATTATTTTTGACATAACTATCGTGTTAGGATAGGGTAGCTAGCACAGGGATATTTTTTTGTCTTCTGTCATTGTAGAGCAAGTAGTTTGTTTTAATTTGATTTCTTCTTAAGTGGGGCAAAAAACATTGATTGAGTTTAGGTGGAGGTGGTTTTCTTTTTTTTTCATTTTTCTCCTTAGTGGTGGTACAGTGTACTTGTAAGCCTCAGAAAAATGTATTTAGAAAGTCTTAGATTCTGGCTTTTCTTATGAAGTTTTCACTGTTTAACATATATTTTGCTATTCCATATTTTCAAATGCTGTATTTTACTTATTTGTATCCATTTTTTAGTTATGTTAGAATCAATAAAAATGTGTTAGTATTAACAATGTGGTAGCAGACTTAAGGGTCCAGGAAGCATTGTGGAAGAAATTTACAATGCCATTTGCAGACAGGAAAAGTTTTAATATAATGTTATATTTCATACAAGAGAATTGAGTGGTATCCCTTTATGTACTTCCTGGTAAGGATGTGAGGTGATGTATTTATATCATCGTTTACTTTATACTGTGTCTTTATTCAATCAAATCTTCTACTGTTCTGTTTCTTGATAGTTTCATGCAATTTGGGAAAACAAATTCATGAAATGGTGTATCTCAGTAATTAGTAAGTAAGTAGGGTGCATTAGTTCGTTGTTAGTAGGAATTTTTACAGTGTAGTTTTAAGAATAAGAATTATGTTAAGAATGTTAAGAATTTTCTAATGGATTAAAACCATTGGATTAATAAAATCATAAAACTATTAAGAAAATTTCTGTATGGCCCTTAGGATGTAGCTTTAGAATGTGGATTTGCATTAGAAGTTAAAGCAATCTTAAGTAGCTAATCTGAGTTCCTGTGAGAGACAAGGCTACTCAATAGCCAGCATGGAAGAGAGTTTAATTTAACTAAATCTAGCAGTAGCAGCTTTAGATTTAAGGGGCATTGAATAGTGTACAGCTACTCAATTAATTTACAGTCCTGGTCCAGCTTTCACCAAAATGAGCAATGTTTTTCTATCAATATCAAATTGAAATGAATGGGGACGTTGACAATAGTATAGTAAAGCTTGTGTGTGCCCAGTGGAGTTTAAAAATTCAAACATATTGTCACGTAGAGCATTAAGTCCAAACTGTCCAAAGATCAGAGAAAATAGTGGATGGGGAGGAGATGCACCTCGTATAAGCCTATATGAGGGAAAAGAGAGATTTAAAGTTAAATTGATTTTATTTTAAAAGAAAGAAAAAAGAAGACCAGGCATAAACATCCTTAGTGATGTCTCTTCTGTGCATGTATATTTTCTGAATTTCTTTCTGCAGGGAAGTAATTATTTTCCTTTAGCTCTCAAGTACTTTTGGTAACAGCCCCAGCAAACTCCCATTTTGTTTTTATTGTAATTGGATTTATGGCAAGGAAAAGCACGAGGACAGAAATTTCCACTAATTAAACTGACAGAGGCTTTATTTCCTTCTCATAATGAGAGTTTTAAGTATTGTGGCAGCAAAGGGCTTCAAGAAAACATAGAATCTAACAGATTTTATAGAAATTCTATTTAGAACTGGTTTTTATTCTGGTTTGAAAGTGCTTGAAATACAGTTCAGCGTTGCTAAATGTTGCACGTAATGTTCACTTGTAATCAAATGGTGTAGCTACCAAAAATTGTTAAATCTCAATTATGTTCATCATCTGAGAACAGTACAGTTGCACAATAAACAGTACAATTCAGAAGTGCAGGTCTGTATTTTTCTAGAATACTAAAATTCTTACAGAATAAGCATGGAAATTTCTGTTTACTGGATATTGTTTTCAATTAAGCACTTGTTCCCTTTTCCAGTTAAGTGATTTCCAATTAAAAGGTTGTCCCATTTAGACAATATAATAAATTATAATATAAAAATTTGTGCACTATTTTATTTTTAAGCACTTCCTTAAGAGTTATTGTAAAATAAAACAAGAGTAGAAAATATTACACCTAATTCTAATGGATATACATTCTTTGTAACCATGCTGTCTTGTCTCTAACCTTATCTGTAATTTGTTGAATAGATATCATACTCATCCTTTCCTTTTTTTTTTTAATATTTATTAGGCCTGTAAGAATTTAGGTATGGGCATTATGTGTAATGTAATTCAAGATGAGTAAAGGTAAATACATTCCTTTGATCTGGGAAAGTGCACTTCACAGACAGTAATTACTCATTGCATTCTTTCAGGGGATGAGGAATCAATTTTGTCTCAGTTTTATCAGTATTATCAGTAAGACCTGATTGGATCACTGAACATTCTAAAGAATGCCTAAAGAGAAAACATATTTTTAAGTTTTCCATCTTTGCAATAAGGAAGCATTTTTAATGCCAAAATTTTATTGTCATTTCATTTGCATTGAATAATTTTGACTCAGTAATCTGAGAAATAAACAGGCGTGGAAGATGCAGATAAAGCCAGTCCATCTAGATACTGTGATATCACCAAAAATAAAACAGTTTGATGATGACTGTGGGAAGTATTAATACATACTAGCCTGTCCTTTTGAAAGAAACCCTTTCCACCATAAACAGAAAATGTTTTGCTTAATGTGAGTAGTGTTGTCAGTCCATGTAAGGTTACTTCATTCTTTCTAATGACAGGCTCCCATTAAATAAATGAAATTCTTTCCCTCATGCTTGATTTTAATATGACTGCATTTTCACCAAGTAAATATCTCCAGACATTGCTGTGGTAAGAAAGAAGCACCTGTAGCCTGTAGCTCCTGGTGGCTTCTTCCTCTCAGCTACCCAAGTAATTGATATCTAAGAAAACCAATTACCCTGCAATTTGTATGTTCTGGTGTTCTAGAAGTGGTGCTGAAGGGAAAGATTGTATGACCAAGTTGAGAATCCATTGTCCTCTTTGTAATCCTATACCTTTAGAGATGCACACCATTGGAGATGCCATGCTGGCCTCGCATCTACCATGGAAATATTATTTTGCATAATTTCATTTCTAATGGCAATTGAAATTATTTATATATGCTGGTTTTTTTAATGTTGCTTCTCATTTGGTGTGACTGTATTAGTTTGTGTAACTAGTGAAAGATTATTGTCGTAAGTACCAGGAATCAAAATGTTAATGATGTGAGAAATTAACAGATGTTTTCCTTCTGTGTCATAAGTCCAGGCAGGCTATGCATTATCAAATGAAATTAGTGAATTCTCCTGTATTGGCTGCTCTGTTGGACTCTGATGAGCTAAACGAGCAGTGCATTCTCTTTTGCATGCGTGTTGGTGACTAGTTATCAGCGCAAAGAAATGCAATGCAATGGAAGTTGCACAACACATTCACAAGGGACTTCCTGAGCAGGAGGCTGACTTCTGCTTGGAGGCAAGATTGTATCATTGTACAGGTTTTTTACTAATGAAACTATGGCTCTGATTAATCACCAGGTCAAGGTCTAATCCTGTTCTATGCTGTTACTACGTGATTATTTACGTGCTCAGGGAAATACAAATGGCAGGATTTTGTCATTTTATCGGCCACCGCAGTCTACGCCTAATGTTCACGTTTCAGGGTGTTTTCTCTATTTTATGCCTATGCTGATTTTAATATCTCGTTGCTTAGAACTACAAAATCACATGTTGAATTAGGAACAGAGAGGGATAAATGAGCAAAATAATCTTTGAATATTTTCATTTTTTCAAAGCAATACCGAGGCACAGTTGTATATAACTTTATAGCGTGGAATTACTTCTGCTTCTGGCATAGAAATCAAAAAGTTAACTTGCATTCACACAAAAGGTGCAAGTTCGCACATAAAAATGTTATCTTTGGGGGAAATAGTATCCTTTCTGGCTTGGTCTTTTGGCAAACGTTTCTGAATCAACTTAAATTGTTACTCACAAAGCTTACATCTTTTCCTCTCTCAGGTACTGCTGAAGTTTTTCATAAACTATGGGATGAAAAATTATGATGTAAATTATGTTGGCTTTTTCTTCTTTATCCTTACAGGCACAACGACTAACAGATCTGGAGCAGAAACTAGCAGCTGCAAAAGATGAATTGGAAAAGGCAGCCCTTGACAAGGTAAGAAGCGTAACATGATGTGTGTTTATCACGTGAGAATAGTTCTACATAATTTGACGAGAACAAGTGATAATATCACAGAAGTTTAGGTATGTATTTAATGGCACACACTTAGGAGTAACTACTGAAGTCAGTGGAAATAATTATATTACATGAAGTTAAATAAAGCTGCAGTTTAAGAGGAAAATCAGGTTGAAAGGGCCTCAGAGACGTCTAAAAAGTACTGCTTTTGCACTAAAGTATTTTTGTTTATCTCAGTAACTGGTATCTCAGTAACTGTAGTCCTTTTGTCTGGGGATTTTCCTCCAAAATTTCTTCAATGTAAACAGTAATCACAGAAGCATTATCCAAACCTGTGTGCATTTCTGGTGGTATAGCAGGTGTTTCTTGCAAGTACACTCATGTGGCCTCCTCTCCAGATTAATTGGGAAATTGTGTTCACTCTTCATGTACATGCACACTCCCAGACATGCTGTCTCACTAGTATCAGTAGCTGTCTGTGGCTAAAAATCTTCTAAATGCACCTTTTCATTATAATGCAGACAGTTGTGAAGGAGAAAGCAAAGAGCATTTGACATCAGGAACGTCTAATGAGTATGCTATTTGGGAACTCAGTCTGCAAATTGAAAGGGATTTGAAGCACACTCGCTTGACTTCTCTGACCTTATGTTTCTTTCCTAATAAACATTATGGAATTCTACTTTATGACTAGGTTGTAGTTTTTCAGATTTTCCAAAGGACTAAAATCATCTTCTGGTCAATTACCACTGAGATAATCCTTGGATGGCATGGTAGTTCACATGGTTTAGGGGGCATGGTGGTGATAGGTTGCTGGTTGGGCTTGGTTATCTCAGTGGTCTTTTCCGTACTTTGATTCTACAATGAGAAAGACCTGTGGAAATAGAGAAGGAAAAGTACAGAGCTCATACACGTGGAGTTGTATGAAAGCGCTGTGAGACAGTACCTGTGCTTATTCTCATTGCAAAGTAAGTCATTTAAGTTTGCAAGAACCTTTTCTGCCCTGGTAAAGAGTTTTTCTCTGTGAACTAAAAACAGCTGGAGATGAGTGCAGTGAAGACGTGGCCTGAACTATGTTGACATGGTTAGCAGACGCAGTAGGAATGGGGTTGATGTAGAAAGCAATGTGTGTTTTTGGAATGTGAGCTGTACTGGACAGGAGTAATCGAGTAACTGAGTCTCAAAATTTGACTATAGGCAAGCATAAAATTGCTTGTTCTTTTGGAAGGGTTTCAAACTTCTGTTTTTAATATTTCCTTTAATTATCGTTTGTGCATACAGTTGATTTAATGTCTCATGTTAGTTTTTTCACACAGCAGCATTTTCCTAATTCCCATGATGGGATCTTGGGAAGCCTGACATTTTTTACTTTACTACAGTCCCAGTTATTCTATATGAAGTTCAACCCTGTTGTCAGAAGTATGAGGAGGAAAATATGAAGTCATACGTGTCATCTTGACAGTTTTTTTGACAAGCAGGCAGCATATTTTGACCTACCATCTGATACATCCAGGGGTTATTGAGAGCTTTGTCATAATATTTGATTTTCTAAATGACTTGCAGTGATGGAACAAAGATTTAAAATGGACCTCCTCAGTGAGTAGTTGTCTCTCTACTTTAGCCTCCACAACTTTATTCAGTGTCAGACTGCTGCTTTCATGAATACATCTGTATTTGAGTGAAACAGCAGTATTCTGGCTCAAGCTAGAAACACTACCATGTATTTATGAGAATGGCAGTTTATTCACCAATGAAAAGGTCTATTGTGGCTTAAAGTGCAGTAATGGATGTGGACAATTATACTCTTTAACAGATGGAAAGGCCTGTGGCTCGCTATACAGTGTACAGCATAATGGGTGCGTGTATATGCATGAGATCAATCATCCTTCTGGTGGATTAAAATCAGTCTTCATAAAGTAGAAACGTTATCTGAATTATCCTGAACATTATAAGCAAAATTCCATGCAAAGTCTGTATCTTGCCAATACTTTCAAATGTCTGCATCTCTCTATTAAATATTATATATAAAAATCTGGGTGTGATGATTTTTAATAGGTTAGATATTTGTTCCTGTAATTATGAAATATTTTTTAGTGAGTATTTGCAATGACCAATAGAGATAAAATAGAGGGATGAAAGGGAGGAATACAAGGACTTTTTTAGGGATTTGGGTGTCTAACACACAGTAACTTAATATAACGACCGCCTAAAGCAAAATCTTAATATCTTCTGCTAATTGTAACGGGAAAAAAAAAAACAACAGCTGTTGTTTGTAAATGTTAGCTTTAAAACAGATAAAAGAAGCAATTCCATTCATAACAGCACATCTCAGATGTGGTAATTTCTTGTTTTCCCCAGGAGTCACAGCTGAAAGCCCTGAAGGACACCGTGCAGCTTTGCCTGTCCTCTGTTCTGCACAGTCAGCCTCCTGCTACCCATCGAATCCCTTCAAAACCAGCAGAGAAGCTGACATCTTCAGCTTCAAAGGGCTCAAGAGTTTTCTTTCCAGTGATAAGCACCAAGGTATTGTTTCTCCCTCACTTTTTTTTTTTCAAGCATCTTTGAGGGTTTGTCCTGTGAGAGCATCAAACTGGAACTAAGGAGGATGTGAAATTCATTGCAAGGTGAGGATTCATTTTAAAGATAGTTCTAAGCCAGTTTCTGCTATCAGTAAACTTCTACAGAGTTGGGAAATGGGTACTTTTATTTGCTGAGAAACATTCTGTCTATTGTTTGCTAAATGAGCTGTGTCTGCATAACACATCTACAAGGAAGGTGGATTTACAACTAAAAACAAGTGAGGATGTAAATTCATGGATTTTTTACCTGCCAGGCACTGATAATATGTTTATGACACTACAGCACTGAACAGTGAGGCACTTTTTCTTCACAAAAAAAAAAAAAAAGCCATGACAAAGGCCAGCATAGAAGAAAAAAGCAGTTTGGGAAACTCAAACAGAATTTGCCAAAAGTGCTATAATAATAGGCCAGGAAATATTTGATTTGCACAATACATCCAGGAAATAGGGATGACAGTTTAGGAGAGAAGAGGATTAAAGACCTGGTTTCTGAAGTGTTTTAATTCTATAAATTAAAGCATTTTAGCTCAGCTGAGCTATACAGTGATTGACAGATATCCAGGTAATTTCCATCTCCAGGGTTTGATTTTTGCTGGTCTATTCATGTGATTCAATACATTTAGACTGAGATTAAGGAAGGAAATTTTACAACAGGATGGTGGAGGAAGAGTTTCACGTTCCCCTTAAATTCCAAGACTTTTTTGTGTAATATAGAGAGATTGCCAATTGCAGTATTTTTTTATAGCAGCTGTTGATATGCACTATTAGCACAGAGATTGGAGCCAAAAATCAGTAATCTTTCTCTATATAATTAAGATTGAAATGTCATGTCAGAAAGCAGAATGATTATAAAGCTGAATCTCTTGCTGCTTCTCATAATGACTGTCGGTTCCTTAACTGTTTCATAGTAAGAAGCCTTCACTTCCTCCAGAAACAAACCGGTGCATTAATAACAACTCTCACTTAGATTGAGACAGCTGGTTCTCCATTCTGAAGGAGGGTGGATTCTTACTGCAGGATATGCAGACTGAGCTTTACCCTGACATTTCACGTGCACGTTTTCCCTGGCACGGCAAAGAGTTTGGAGCTGAATTTTTGACATTTGGATGAAACACAACGTAATCTTCATTCTTTTACCATAATCAAATTGATTTTGTGTTTAATGTTCCAGTTTATGAAATATAGCAATATTTCTATGATGCAGTCTGAGTCATCTGCATCCCAAGAGTGCTTGAATGAGTTATACTTTCTCTTTAACAGATATTTCTCACATTTCTCTGCACATGGCATATGCCATGAAAACGGCTGCAAAAATGATGGTTCCCAGTCCTGCTCTTCCCCACATTGACACATCATTATTATAAATCTGTGCATTATCTGTGATTATAAAACCACTGAAATCTGCTACTGTAAAATAGGTTGTCAAGTCAGCATAGCCAGTTCAGAATCTCTACATTTAATCTATATTATAGAAGGCTTTTTATGTTTGTTTTTTTTTAAGAACAATACCATTCTTGTTTATCTTTTCCTTGGCTGTTTTTTTCAATCTTGCAGACCAACAGCAAGTCACAAGACGTAATTAATCCTGAACTATGAGGTCTTGATCTTTATAGATTGTTGACAATTCTTCATATTCCATGATTTTTTTGCACTATAATGACCCACCAGGTAACCATTTTCTCTTCTGAAAGTGGAAGATTCTCCCAAGTGAGTTTGGTGTTGGCAAATGCAGCAGCTGCAGCAATTGTCGTGTCATTCCCATGACACAGTGAGGAGAAGCAGGAGGCCCACAAATCTTCAAAAGGAAAATTTCTGATATGTAGATGAGTGCCTAAGGACTGATAACTTTCAGCCATCTAGGTACATTTAGGTAGAGTATCGTTAATGGATGGAAACTGTTTATATTTACTAGGCTACCTGCCATGGGAAATGTGGGTTGGAATCATCTGTGAATCAGAGTACTGGTATTGACTTCCTGTTGAGTCCTTTTCTGTGATAACTGTAGCTTGGCATATGAAACAGCTCTGATTTAATGGATGTGTTTTCAAATACATGGGATCACTAGGTGGAACGCTCTCTTACTCAATTTGTTCTAATTGTCCTTTCTGGAAAAGGCTAGCATTACACTTAAGCAATAAATATTGTATAATTATGGCTATCATTCACATATCTTTGGTTGTGCAGTGTAAAGATACCTGTGCCCTAAGTGCAAATACAAAATGAGCTTTAGTCATTTTGAATATTAGTGGAAATGAAGCAGAGAAACAGCTTCTATTTGTAGCAGCAAGGTTGAGTACACAAATAATGGGGAGTACAATTAAAAAAAAATATCAGAATAATGGCCTCTAATTTGCTTTAGGGTGTTTTTCTCTAACATTGTTTCACGTATTCCCCAAATTTCATAAATGTGGTTTTTGTGTTTGGTGAACTACAGTATTCTAAGAGTAGAAATAGCCAAGGATTTCCAACTGTGAAGTCAATAAACCTGCCCTGTCCCCTACTGCACATGGCTTGAAGGAAAGACCACTGATAAACACCACGTGTCCTAGTCTTGATAGGGGAAACAGACTGAATAAGAATGAGAAATGCTGTAGAGTGCAGGGGAACTATCAGTCCAATGTCGCAATCTTGAATATATTTTTAGAAGATTTTAAACTCTACAAGAAGTTAGATTTTCCTGGTAACAACTGCTGCAAGAGCTGTCGCCTCTGCTTCAGCTGCTGTGACTATTGTGGGTACCAGCATACACTGATCAATGTAAAAATCCAGAAAAGTGTGGTGGCCCATCCGTGCTTCTTCTAGAAATAAGTGTTCCCCATCAAAATGAGGGCAGGGAACGTGATACCAGCATTAACCCCACAGAAGTGTCCATGTATGGCACAGAGGAATGAGAGCTTGTGAAACGCTTCAGAGAAGGAACAGGTCTGGAAATGTGGTCACTATGAAAAGCGTTTTGGCATGGCCATGTAGGAACTCAAAAACCTGACATTTTCTGTTGGCACGTTTTAGTATTAGGTTAAACTTTAGTATTAATTAGGTAAAAGTTAAACTTGCTGTTACTTTGAGAGCATAGATATTGAGCATCTACTATGAATACTAAGCAAAATTACTGAAAACAGAAGGTGATGTTACTATCCATGCTATTCTTCACTAATTTTATATGGGTTTTAGATTTTCTTTTGAGAGAGATTTCTTTAGGTAGTTGTTGCTTGTTGTGTTGGTGTTGTTTTTCATTTTGGGTTTTTTTCAGCTGTTGAGTTTTTGTGTTTCTTATGCTCATTTTTAATCTTGGAATGATCTATTTGTGGAGTCAGTATTTCTTAGGCTCTAGGCCTTATTTATTTCATTCTATGGAACTAGAATGATAGAATAAGTAGTTGATTATTTGTACTGAATATTATACAAAATTTCACTTCATATTACTGGTAATGCTGTAGGATATTATAATGATAATTGACTAGAAATGTAGATAGAACTTATAATTACATGTGTAGATTTCTTCAAATGTGTAACTATTTTGGAAGAATAAAGATATATTTGGAATGCATGTTGGGCCCAGCCCATGTTTTTGAAGACAGAACAGATAATTTTTTAGTCATATTTTAAATTATTATATATTTTAGCCTAGAAAACTAATATAGCTTCAGATTAATGAAAAATTAGCCAGCTGAATGTGGCAATATATTCTCATCTTTCTCCCTCTGTAGGTTCAGAAAGAAACTAAATCAGAACAAATTACGTAAGAAAATGGTCTGTTTTCTAAAATTAGAGCTATTACCAATCAGATCATTTATCATAGTATTCTAGTATAAATGAAGGTTCTGACCCTTGGAAAAAAAATGCATAATCATTGCTCAGCAACCTTTGAAACAATAAATTACAGCTATGGATTTATTTTTGTCATTATAAGAAAGATTAAGACTCTAAAAGATTCTATAATGCATCTGTTTATTTTTTACTCAGGGTGACCTCTGTTGTTACAACATGCTGAAAACGTGACTTGGCAGTTATTTTTCTCCAGGCAGTAAATTTCAAACTGACATTATAATAATGTCAATAAGTAAATTTCAAACTGGCATTGTGTCTGGAAGCACTCCAGGTTTTGTTGGTAATAACCCCATTCCAGGGACCAAATAACAGGCAAAAAGACTTGGTTTGAAAAATAAAAGATGTGGTTGAATTTTGGAAGATGAATATGATATTAGATGGGAATTCAAAATTCACAGCCTGTATGTGCTTTTCAGTAATAAAATCTGTCTTTTATGGACTTGGAAAACTAAAGCTCAGTAAAGCAGCACTGGACCGGACTGTGCTTCGTAGAGGCTTTAGGAAGATGGGCTTTGTGGCTTTTCCATGTAATTGTTCACCACACCTTTTCTTCTGATAGTTAATGAGATACCACTGCCATGTGCAGTTTTGGTGGCCTACAGTTAGTCGCATTCGGCACTGAGATTGGGAAACATGAATTAAAAAATTCAGAGTAACCTATGCTTATAGTATGCAGTAATGTCAGAATATGACACTTTCCTAACACATAAGCACTATGAGAAGAAAACAGTGTTGAAAAATGTCACCTTCCATTGTTTCAGATTTTAATTTCAAAGCAGCAAGTGATATGTGTGTCCTTCAAAGGTACTGAGCATCTGCAAGCCTACTGTAGGTAGAAATTTGCCTTGAAAAAAATGAGAGTGTAATTAAAAGAGCATGACTAGCATGACCTATTCCTTCATTAAAGCCTTCCCTGTTCTGCCTTTTATGGCTCTCTTTAGGCTTATAGACTTTCTTAATCATTATGATCAACTGGATGCCAAGTGTGGTCTCGTATTATTTTTTCTTTAACGATGGTTCATAAGAGTATGGCAGCCCTTCCTTGTTTCTTTTATTTCTTGAATTTGCCTCAGATTGAATATGATCTTGTTATTTGCTCAGACCTTTTTCTAGGGCTCTTCAGTGTCTGATTTTTAATAAAATTTTATTACATGCTGAAAAACTTTTAACACCAGAGATCATTAAATTGAAAGCTGAAGCTCTTTGACTTTACTGCTTACTTTAAAGAAGTCTTCATTATTAGCACATTATCTTAACACTAAATTAGTTTTAGGGTTTTTTTTAACTAAGTACAATCGAGGGAAATTGGAGGGGAAAATACAGAGCACCTGGCAACTCTTATTTAGTCCATGTCTCAAAACAGTATCATTTTCATTTAATAATGTCATTAAAAATAATATCATTCCAATGTTAGTGACACGATCTTTCTAATTATCTGCATTTCATAGATCAGCTTTTTGACCTCTCTCTATCTTGTCGCAGGGTACAAGTAGTGAAACCAGACCCCGGTGTCATAGGCCAGCTTGTAAGGTTTAACAGGTTTCTGGACAAGTTGATTTTTCCTTTTCCCTGTCAGAAGGGGGAAAGAGATCCCTTGATAACATTCCAGGTGTTACTGTCCTCTGCTACTCATTTCTCATATCAAGCGGCATATTTTTTTATTCTCTCCTAGTGACAGTGGAGATGACTGGGAGAAATTGTAGTATTTATAATTCTAGTTCAAGTTGTATTTAGGAGAATGATAGTAATACATTGCTTTATCTTGAGACTCTATTGGTGTTGGTTACAGGTTCCATTATGGACATGGATATGTAAGAGGGTTTTCCGTTCTAAGACTTTTTGATGAGAGCAGTTAGGAAGAAACTGAATTTACTTGCCTTTCCATTCCACAGAAGGAAATCTACTTTAAGAATTATTAGCATTAATGCATTTTTTTGGGAACCTGTTTTGGCAGGAGGGTTTGAACTAGATGATTTCTAGAGATCCCTTCCAACCCCTGCGATTCTCTGATTCTAACGATGGTACATGTAAAAGAAACTTGAAAAGTGCCAAGGGCCTTATTAATCAATTTAAGAGGCTTACCAGCTTGAACATAATTATGAACTGACTCCCAAGGGATTTGTTCTACCCAAGGATGTGTTCAAGATGTAGATGATAATTATTAATGTGGGTATCCTGTGTATGCCTATCTATTATTAATCTATTGTTATGAAGCGTCGCAGTAAATGTATATATGAAGCCATTTGTGAAACATTAGAGATAGTTAAGTGTTCTTTTTGTTTTATTTGAGGAAAGATGTAATTGGGAAAATATCAGAAAGATATTATTTTAATTGAACTGGCTAATAAAAAACCTCCCTGATTTTCCAAAGCATTCATTCTTCAATAGGAGCGTGTGTATTTCAAGCAAACCCAGGAGTTAGACTGCGAACAACACTGTAGTATCTTAACTTTTTCCCGTGCTTGGCATGCTGCATTTACCATTTTATTTATTTTTATTTCTCTTCTCTCCTGTACAGTAGCTCCTCACATGAAATTAAGAAGAATTCATCACTTGGTTTTTTTCTTGTTTATTCTTGAAAATAGATAAGCAAAACTACTGCTTTTATTACTTTTCAAAAAAATTTTCCATCCTGAAGGACCAACTTCAATTAAAATGTAAGGTTACATCAAAATCATTCTGGCTTTCAGTAATTTTTATGTTCGTTCACCATTTTTACGTCGCTAGGTCTTATTCTTGTTCCAAAGTAAAGGTTGTCCATTTATCGAGTTACCTGGATCAGAATGAAAACAACATAATCTTGATATAAATTATAATGTACAGCATACCTCACAAGTGTGTGTATGTTTTATTTAGATTGTTAGGTACCTTTTAGCTCTTCATCTATTGATGTTTCACTGGGGAATAACTATTTTTTTTCTTAATCTCTTCTAATCATATAACTGAGGTAAATTCTAACAGGAACCCTGGTTTGCAGTTAACATCAGTGCATCATTTTGAGAGTCCTGAAAATCAATGTACAGTGAATCATTACAGAACGCTTCTTATTGATCTGGAGAAACTTGATTGTATGCATGTTCATGAGTTTTTTATTTCTTTCCACTGAGTGTGGAAACATAAGAAAATGCAATTGTTACAGATTGGGCAACTGAAAATGTTGTACTTCAAGGTTCTACAAGAAAACATTTGGTTAAATTATACGAAATACACAGTGTTCTCAAAATGAGCTGTGCTAGGAAAAGAACAGTGGAATTGAAAAAAAGAACAGTAAAACACAAAGGACAGATGTGGCTTTTTTTGTTGTGTGTAGCGTTGTATTTTAGTAATTGCTTTAAATAGACCTCCATTGCCTGTTTAGGTGCCCTAGAATAGCTCTCCATATATTTCTGTAGAAGGGCGCTGGTCTACTATTGGGAGGTATTTCAGCATCAGCTTAAACACTAGTTTGCTGTGCATAGGTAAAGCACTTTTAATCTATTCTGAAAATGCAAATATATTGTGTATTATCAGGGGAAGACAAACTCATTATTTTCAACTTCTGTGCCCCTTTCATGTCTATGTTTCAGGTATTATTTACCTGAGGAGACTCACTTTAACTTGTAAAATTATGATGTAGTAGGAAATGCTATAAACAATGCTAGAAATCTTCAGGATACCTTCCCTGGCTCTTTGCTGTGAGATTTTATGAAGTCCTCTTAATCTTCTTCTGGGGTAGTTTTTCAAGAGAAGAAGAATCCCATAACAAAAATCTTAAGAACTTCAATGCCCACATTGTGCTCAATGTAATGTAAAACTGAGAGAAGCAGGTGCGTATGTGAGGGAAAATTATGCACTCACAGTAATGCTGTGTAAAAGGTGCTTCAGGAAATGAGCACATCTAAATATAACTTGCATCATCTCAAGGATGTATTTGAAAGAATAAATCCTCTCCTTCTGATGAGTGTTCAGCCATAGGAACATATCATAAACATTTATGTCCAAGAAATTCCGTTATAACCACCACAAATACACATGAAAACTGAAGAAAGGAAAATGTGGAATTTCAGTGTCTGTGGTAAAGCTGACGACTTTCAGTGTCATTGGTGGTGAGTTTTTCCTAGATTCTTCGTAAAGACTTTTGATTGTTGTGCTCAGCATTCAGTGTTGGCATAATGTATATGGGAAAGCTGATATTTTCCATCTCAAAAATGTTTAAATATAATGTTAATAAAAAAAAGAATTCTTTTTGCCTAAGAAGTGATATGTAGGAATTTAACTACCTTGTATGCCATTGGATTTGCAGTTTTCTGAGATGAATTTCCCTGTATAAGCATAACTCTGTAGATGAGGATTAAATAGAAATGAAAAGTGAACTATATCTCTCCCTTAGTAGTGAATAATACAGACCGTGTAGTAGAGAAAAGTTAGTTACCTCTCTTAAATATATATATACACACATACCCTATTGTATATATATGTGCTGTTCATCACTATCATAGAAATACACAGTGTGATGTTTTGTTACTGGAATTGGGATTTTCGCGTATTTCTGTGTGTGAGTTTAACTGCGAAAGAATTTTAAGTCAGAATATTAAATAATGTGATACAGTGGTTTCCTTTTTTCTTGTTCTGCAGGCAGTCATACATATTTATCTGTTGTCAAGAGGTTTAACAGAATTACCTCTTTAAAACATCTGAAATTTGTGGAGCTAGGGAAGCAGGTTAAAAGTCTTTTGCATGATCCAAAAAATAACTCTACTTTTGCAATCTCAAACGATGCAACTAAAAAGTGGAGGAAGGGAAAGATGATAGGTTTAACACTTATTTATTGAACAGTTGGCCTGTGTGTGCATGTGGTGTGCAGACAAATTCCCTGGTTTCCAGGAGCAGTCAAGTAGAATTGATGGTGGAAAGGAGATATGTCTGTCTATTGGACTATGTACCTTGCCCAGTAAAGCTCTGACATCTTCATCTGCTTGATATTAAAAAAGCTGCTCTACTTTTTCACAGTAAGTGCTACAAATCTGTGAGTGCTTTTGGATTTCCTAGATGTGACAATAAATCATTTATATCCCAAAAGAACAAGACTTCTCCCAGAAGAAACAAACTCTTGAGTGTGCTGCAAGTCAGGGATAGTGGGAGAATGAGAGGTAGTGACCTTAAGTTGCACCAGGGGTAAGGTTCAGGTTGGATATGAGAAAAAATTTCCTCTTAAAAGGAGTGGTACTCCATTGACACTTGCTGCACAGGGAGGTGTTGGAGTCACTGTCTTTGGAGTGTTCAAGAAATGTGGAGATGTAACACTGAGGAATATGGTTAGTGTGTGTGGTGGAGATGGGTCGGAGTAGGAGTTGAGGATCTTAGAGGTTTCTTCCAACCTTCGTGGTTCTATGATTCTATCAAAGCTCAGCTGTTGGTTGCTTCCTGTTTGTAGACTGAGTACGCCTGGTTAGCAGCCCTTCTGCCAGCACCTCCAGCCTGGCGGGCCCTATTGCTTGCCTCGTTCCAGAAACCAGCCTGATGATGCATCAGGTAGAGCGAGCATGCCTGCTAGCTTTCAAGTCTTCTCTGAGTGTCATTTTATATGTTTGGGTCAGTAGAAAGGTGTTTGTGGGCAAACTCTAATGATTCCTGAACTGAAAATCCAGACTATGGATATGTTTATCGTAACAGTGTCCATCATTGGAGAAAAATAATCTTGACTCTCATGTAACTGAATTGTTTATTTACTGTCTTATAATGAACCTCTACTCAGCAAGAAATTGCTTAGTTTGTTCTTCTTACATTCAAAATGCCGTACAGTCCTTTTATTAAGATCTGTATGAGTATCCTTAATTGAAGTACTTCCTTAATGTGGAATTTGAATATCATTAGAAACCCTGAGAGTAGAAAAGAGTGATCTGATGGTCTATGTGACAGGAAGTAAATAGGCTGGTTTGTGTGGGCAAATAATCTGGCAAGTAGGCCTGTCAGTGGAGCTTTGACACCTTGTATCACTGAATGTTGACTAGAGCGAGAGAGAGACAGTGATGCTGTGAAACCATTTGGGAATGTGAAGGATTGGATAACATTATCATGTTATCTTTGAAACTAGTTGATCTTGGAGGTCCCTTCCAACCCAAGCTCTTCTGTGATTGTCTGTACAGTAGGAAAGAATTCAACTGTGTATCAAAGTCAAAATATTATAAAAGATGGAGTTCTGTTGATTCAGCTTCCTCGTTTTCTTTAGCCATAAAGTGAGGATCATACAATAAAAATACAGGCTTTGAGAAGAATATTTGTAAGATGTTTGAAGCAAAAGGATGTTGAAGGTTTGCAATGGGGATAGGCTATGTGATACGAACTTTACAAGAAAACCGAAAGGAATAATGAGTTTGGCTTCCTTTTCAAGTGTAAGAATTCTGAAATTTTGACCGCAAAGCAAGCGCACACCAGTGGATTCCATGAGCAAGTATGTGTGCCAAATGATTGCAAAAATGTTGCTTCAAAGCTCATTGTATAGTCAGGCTTGTAGGATCTCACCAGGAACATCTTGTAAGTTTAAAAATATTTCCAAGAAAAGAAAGTTAAAGGTCTGATGATCCTCAAAAAAACATTCATGTGTGAAATCCTGGTTGGAAAAGCTTTGAGGAGAGTTCAAAAAGCTTCAGATGCATTGGGAAGGAATTCAGAAACTGTTTCCAAATCAATTTGCTCCAGAGTACTTGGTGGCATTGTCATTAGGTTAGCTGTCAATCTAGTAAATAGGCTTCATTCCAACAAAGAATAGCATATTCATTGCTTATTTAGGGTAGACTTCTTTTAATAACAAAGAATCTTGCTTGCAAAGTCTTCTTGAAAATGTCCTACATAACGAGCAAACTGTAAATCTTCAAAAACATTGGTGTTTTTTAGTATTGAATTTTATCCCTTGATTTGTGTAAGAAGACAATCAGCTTCAAAACGTTATTGACTAAATGCGCCTACATAAAATGTGAGAATGCTCTATGCCATTCTGGCTATAAGAACGGAACTCAAATCTACAGGAACTAACCTGGGTCCTGGTGAAGCACCTTCCCATCATCTTCTGTCCTTTTTTATGGTTCTGATAACCTTGGACCCATACAGGAAGTGTCATAGCATTTCAATCTAGAATTGAAGACACACAGATGCATGTTGGCATTGGGTAACAGTGTGAAAAGTAATTGGAGATGATGGTTGTGCTGTAGCTGAGATGATGACCTGAGGAAGCATTTCTTTTCTGAAAGAGTGGTCAGGCACTGGAATGGCCTGCCTAGGGAGGTGGTTGAGGCACCATCCCTAGCGCTGTTCAAGAAGCGTTTAGATGAGGTGCTAAAGGACTTGATTTAGTAGTTGGGTAGAGATGGTGATGGGAGGATGGTTGGACTGGATGATCTTGTAGGTCCTTTCCAACCTTATGAACTTATGAACTTATGTGCTGCCTGTCAAGCAGGAATCCTTTAACAAATGATGCTTCTAGGATAAAGTATTACACTCAGATGTTTTGAGTGTTAGTGGATGAGAATGGGAAATGTTTTCTTTTGGCTAGCTGTAGCATTTGAAAGCAACACATGGGAAAATGATTACTTGAATAGCAGTCTCCCCTAAATATCTCAGTTTTCCCTAGATTTGTAGTATAACATGCTGAGAAATCTGGTATCCAGGCAGACGTTTACTTTCCTGTGTTAACAAAAGTTCAAGATGACTTGTTTTTCTGTCCTCCTGTGTAGATTTACTGCTGTAGGCAGTCAAGAAATCAGGTTAATGTGTGCTCTATATGTACTGTGAATCATTCAATTTACATAGACCTGTCTTATCCAATAGGAGGAAATTTAAGTTTTCAGAACTGTATTAATATGGCAGCCCAAACAGGCAAAGAACTCAATACAGATAAAAGGCCAGTTATTAAATGATAATCCGTTATTTCACAAAACTATTTTTATTCCTTTATGCTCCTCTTTTCCACCCCCTTCTAAATAGTGGTGAAAGAGACAATGTGATTTAACTTGTGCTGTGTTATTAAGCATTGATCTTGGTTACTAACACAGCAAATAATATAACATGGAGTCACTTCTATGTGGTCAGTTTCAGATTGAAAATCTCGATTGTTTATTTATACAGAAGTAATTTTTCTAAATTACTTTAAGAAAACACTTAATAAAACAGAATCACAGAATTAGAGAGGTTGGAAAGGACCTCAGGAGATAACTGAGTCCTTTATATGTTTATAAACATTAGCATCAAACATTCCTTTTTATAAAACTTATGGAAAATGCAGTGTGCTAAGTAGTTAGCATTTTGCAACATCTTATCTTTGCGATTCTCCTAAATTTCTAAATTGTCTATTCTGAAGTTTTGTCTGTATTAGCTGTTGGTTTAATTTTCTTTCTTCTTTTTTTATGTCCAGCAAAATGCCTCAGCAGAGAAAGAGAATCTTCATGTGACCTCAAGAAAGGAAGAAAACCAGAGTGTCCAGGAGTGTGATTCTCAGGATGTAAGTTGAGTTTGCCTAGAAATCAGGTTTTAATCTAGATACTATTAAAGTGTCAAAACCTTAGGTGATTGTCCATGTGATTTACTTAGATGATGATGTAACAGTGAAAGTAAGCATCCACAGTGGGATGGGATCTACAGTTCTGGCTTGTAAAAATATAGAAGATAGCAGCAAAAATATCGGCCACTCACAGTGGTTCTTGAGCGAACTGCTGTGCACGTCACTTTCATCCACACACAACCATCACCTATAGAGGTGAGGGTGTGACTTATTGGTAGCAATCATAGCAATGTGTCACAGCATGAAGAAAAGTCTGGGTAACAAACCCAGGTACCTAACAAATTAAGTTTGTAAATAACACATTTATTGGAAACATTAATAGTTTATTCAATTACAAATGACTACTTCTCTGCTGCATCCTCTAGAGGGGCAAAGACAAATAGTGTATCCAGAAGAGCACATAACTTGCTTTTGTAGCTTTCTTTAAGTTTAAAGGTGAAAATGTTACTTCTTGAGATCTTATTAATAAAAAGAAGAGAGAATCAAATCTAAAGTGCTGGAGCTAACTCCACTTAGATTATGACCAAAGTTTGATTACAGATTGGGAAAGTTACAAAGCATTCAGTGAAATGTAGGTTAATTTAGGTAGAGCTTTGTTGAACATTCCTGGAAAGAGATGCAAGCTTTTTACTGAAGTGTATACATTAAGCAGAGAGATAAGAGGAAGATAAATTAAACATTGTTTAACCCAGGAAAATGACTAAATGCTCATTCTGGATCAAATTATGCAGTGACAGACACTGGAAAAAGTATTTCACTTTTCACTTGGACAAGTTAAGGTTACAGCCAATTCTATTCTTGTCCATTTAGTCAACAGGACTAAACCTGGTATGGAAATTTTGTTGGAGAAAGCAGAGGAAGTCTCCAACTGCAGTTAGATTTGAGAATTTGAAGCATTTGTTGTGACTGAAAATACATTAAGCCTTAACCCTGTTCCCTTCCTCCTTTTAATTGTAATTCACAGATTAAGTTAGGTTATACGTCTAAGCTTGATCCATAGGATTTAAGCCTTGTTATTATTATATTTTAAGACCAATTTTATTTTCCATCAGACTCACATTTCCATTAAATCTTAAACCTTTAAGGTGTGTTAAATCTGTCTCTGATAAAACCTCCTTTAAGGAGAAGCGATATTAAAATTAGAGAAAGCATTTTGTAGGGGAGCATAAATTCACTGTGCCTTGCTGGATAATGTTTCTCATTGGAAAATAAAGGAGGCAACAGTTTTATTCAGTCTTGCATTGCTTTTGTGTTGTAGTAAAATCTTCTTCCAATTGAAAAATGGATCTATATTATAGAAATTTGCTCTTGTTTGTCCACATAGGATGGGGAAGTTTCACTCTAATATGCAAAATATGTCTGAAATTTCTCTGCTGTGCTTGTAGTGTCTGTTAAGGAATGGCCTTGAGAGCTAAGTTACAAAGTTATTAGGACTGACACACCTCCAGTGCAATATTTATCCCTCGCAGAAACAAAACCTGAAGTGTTATTAAAAAATGCTCCTTTTATTTTTCAGTGTAATAAGGTGGGCAGTGACGAAGCATGGCCTGTGGGGTGCAGGACCAAATGAAACAGTTAGGTCCTTAAAATGCAAGAGTAGATCTTCAAATAAAGCAGTATCTGTAGAGTTTTTTTTAGAAATACATATTTTCAGAATGTGGCCACGTGCAGAGTACTGGATTTGCTAACCAGAAGGGCATTAAATAATTCCTTCCCCAGGGAATTTTCCCTATTTCAGTGCTACAGTCCCATTGAAGACTTAGGAAAAAAATATCTTTCCTAGGATCCCACATTTGATCTTTTGATTTCATGGCAGAAAAATTCAAGTCTGAAAAGCAGGATTTTTGTAGTTGGTTTGTTTCTCATAAGCACAAGTCTTAACTAAAGAAATGAAGGCAAGATTTTCGGAGAGAACCTATTGAAACTTTTCAAAGACTTGAAACAGTTTTACAAGTCTAAGGATGTACCTGGGCTGCTTGTTGTTCTGTGGATTGCTTGCAGTGACAAATAACTTTCCCAGTTGTTTCTTAAGACTGAACTTTTCTTTTTCTTACATTTATTTTTCATCCGAATGAGAATTGTATGGGCAACACTGGAAGTGTGATGCTGACATTGGGCTACAGTGGCCTTTTGTCACTGTTTTCCTGTCTTATGTTGGCAGATAGGTGTTTTTTACAGATAAGAAAAATCTAATTGCTTTTGGATAAAAAGGACAAAGCACACTACTTTATGCAAATAACCTTAGTATTGTTATTTTGGAGATATCGCCTTCTGTCCTTAAATAACTGGAAGCCATTAATCCGCCTGAGTAACCAAATTCTTTCAGTAATAGAAAGCTGTTGTTTGTGCTTGCGAACACTATAACTTAAAGAAAATTCCAGTCTTTAGAATACATTTGAACTTTTCTTGTATTTTTAGCCTGATCTGGTTTCGTGTGTATGTTTATCTGAAGTTTTACAGCTGCTAAACTCCCAGTGAAGGAAGTATAGTGAAGAACTTCTGATAGATTCTGATGCGTCATTTGTGAGAAATTCTTTAGTAATTGTGGAGGCCAAGATAAAGATTAAGATGTTGCTTGCAAACTTGATGTTTTAACGCTTTCTTAAAGTTTTACTGGTCTCTCTAATAAACAAAAGGTGATTTAAGTCTTGGAAGAATTACTGTGGTAAAGACTGACTAGAGAAGGAACATGCAGCATCTCAATTTTTGTGTCAAAATATAGAGGGTGATGGCTAGTTGCTGGTCTCAACCAGTACTTTATGGTCTGTAGGGCTAAACATTCTTCTTGTTGTCTCAAATGTGTAAACCTACTGCAGTTTTTCTTCATGGCCTTGTGTGTCAATTCTAATTAATATAGTACACGTGGGAGTGAGTACAAGTGAAATGCTATTTACAGATGATATACAGACAAGCCAAATGATATTAGCTCATATTTAATTTAGACACTGATGACGTCTTTGCTGTCATGAACTTTGATATATGATTTGTCACAGCCAGAAGCAGGTAGGATATAGTATATGATACATCTTGTTTCTTTCAAATCATCTGGAGTCGGTTTAAGACCATAAAATCTTAACTTCAGTTTCATTGTTAAATAATTAAATAAATCGTCCTGCTTCAATTATTATAATTTTATTGCAGTTGCCTTGTTAATACTAATTTTCTATAGCAAAGTCCAGAGATGTTTTTCCTATGACAGGTTCTGAGTAAAAGGCTTCTCCAGAGATCTTTCTGCATATCATTTTGCTTCTCCCTCTTCCCAGTCATAATATCATACAATCATTAAGGCCAGAAATGACCTCTAAGATCCCCAAGTCCAGCCCCAACCCTCACCCACCTTGCCCACTGACCGTGACCCTCAATGCCATGTCTCCATAGTTCTGCAGCAGCACTAGGGATGGTGACTCCTCCACATCCCTGGGCAACCTGTACCACTGCGTGACCAATCTAAAGTTCGTGGGAGCCTTTTCTGACTCACAAAAGATAACTGCTTTTACCCAAAAATGCACTTTGTCTCTTTTTTTTAATTTCAAATATTTCTGCATGTATTTAAAGCTATCTTTTTGGTAGTGCTAAAACACAACAAGTTATAAAATGTTTATTTGTTCTTTTCTCATCATATGTTTCTTGATCTGTGTCCTTGTACAGTCTGTGATGAGTAAAAGTGATAGTGCTTTTATTTACTGCATTAATTTCCTGCAGTAAACAAACACCGCACATTCATTAATAATTCCATGACAAAAGACGCTGAGTATTGGAGCAGAACTTATCCATGTTTCTAAGCAACCAGAGAATTTACCTTCATTTTTCTCTGTCAATTTCAATTGTAGAGTGTTGATATCATTGTATTCTCCCTTCTCTTACCCAAGAAAGCAATGAGAGAGAGAAAAAGAAATCATCATTGTAACAAAATTCCAGTGATGAAAATCATTATATAATTCTTCAAGTAATTTCAGTAATACTGCTCCTTAAAAGTGCACTGCACAGGTAATTAATAACACTTTAGCTAATTTTAGCTAACTTTGTCCTTTAAATACTTTAGATTGCTTGAACCAGTAATGCAAAATATATAAAGAAATATTTGGAAGTAGGAATTTGTCAGACTTCATCTCTTCAGCAGAGGTGGAAATGTTTTCTTGATTTCCTGTCCACTCGTGATAAATGACATGATTACTTGAGTAACAAACACCATTTTTACTCACTGTGTAGACAGAGTGGGATACCCTTGTAGTTGCATCGTTAGGCAGTTTGCAGATGAAATTGCACAGTTTAGTGGCCAAGGAAATGCTGAATTATAATGGCCTTTTGAAAATTCTTTTCAAATGAAGATGCACTCTTGGCTGATCTGCTATTATAATTTATACACTGAGCTTCAGACTTCTCTGCTGTATAATTCTGTGGCTGAACTGAGTACCGTAACTTCTGAAACTTTGTATACTTTACTGATCAAGCTGCACATCTTATGACCTGAATTTTATATAAATGTACTTAGCTAATAAAATGGCATACTAAACTAATCAAGATGGAACAATATTTCAAGAACGTGCCTCAAATCAGTTATCGTATCTGGTTAAATTTCTCTCTTTACTGTTGCATACACAGAGCGTACTGCTTAAGGCAACACTAAGAATGCATTTGTAGCTATCACTATTCAGAGCTTTTAAAAATTAAGTGGTGCACGAACATTATATGCTTACTGATATTACACCTGCTGCATTTTTATCATAAAATATAACGAGGAAACTATTTTACAGCATCACAGAAATGGCAGGGGTTGGAAGGGACCTCAAGAGATCAAATCCAATCCTAAATAATGCTAAGGCAGGTATCCTACAGCAGTTCACACAGATGTCCAGATAGGTCTTGAGTATCTCCATAGAAGGAGACACCATAATCTCTCTGGGCAGCCTGTTCCAGTGCTCCGTCACCCTGACCGTAAAGTTTTTGTTTTTTTATGGAACTTCCTATGTTCAATTTTTAGGCCATTGCTCCTTGTCCTCTCACTACACACCACTGTGAAGAGCCTGGCCCCTTCCATTTGCCTCTCACCTCCCTTAACATATTTATAGATACTGATTGGATTCCCCTCTCAGTCCTTATTTTAACCTTTCCTCCTTAGGGAGATGCTTCAGGCCCTTTATCATCTTTTAGGCCTTCCGCTGGACTCCTTCTAGATCACTGTTTTTTTGGGGGGTTTTTTTTTGGACTGGGGAGAGCTAGGAACTTTTTTCTTCTCCTAAAAACAAGCCTTTAATTGTAATTTTTCCCTCTGACTATTCACCCACAAATGTCTGAAACTCTCTGGTTTTCTAAATGTGATGAAGCTGAAAAAATTTTAATTAACTCAGCAGTAAATACACCAAATACAGTTCTGTCAGACCTATGCTCTTAAGCATTTTTAATGTTAAAGGCTTACTGAAGTTTCCTAATCTGACCTTTTACACTTTAGTCTTCAGCAAGAACTTAATCTACCTCTTAGTATTTTATTTTATAAAAGGAGTAGTTGTTGTAAGAGACTTTTTTTAAAATCAACACTACAATGCTTATTCCCTATTATGTAATAGTCACCTCACTGTTATTAGCTGTAGCATACAGTGGGAGAAAATATGCAGAGAAGTGTTCTCTGCTGAGTGAGGGAATGTTTAAATCACAGTGGGATAAACTGCTGTGGGACAAATTCAGTCAATTTCTTCTTTCTGTATGAAACTGTCTAAGAATAAAGCCTCAAAGCATACTGTTTAGATTTCTTCTCTTTTGTTTCCTTTCCTCTCCTGAGAATGCAGAGAGTATTCTATCCCAGAAAAATACTATTGACCATATTGGAAAAAAAAAAAAAGGATATATAAGGAAAGTGGCAGAAATGCTGGCAGATTTTCTAGTGGATGTTATTGGTTTCTTACTGAATGCGCGTTTGCCTTTGTGTTGCTATGAGCAAAGCAAATGGTATATGAAGTAATTTTATACCTCTTTTCACCAGCGCTTCTGATTTTGTGGGATGTGTGTAAAAACATTCTAATATGGTTTAGGTTCAAAAATTTATGCCAAAGGGAACCATCTCAGGGAAGACATATGTTAAAATCTGAAATAAATCTGATCTCCTTTCAATTGGGAAGAGCCTTTACAACTTAAAATTTAATTACTTCTATTTAATTCTCGCTCCGTTTGCATGTATGAGTTTTAATTAAAAAAAAGAAAGAACTGTAAAAACTTTCAATGTGAGCAAATTTTCAAGCAATGGCCGAAGCTATCTATGCTTTACTATATTTCACATTTTAATTTCTTTGCTTAAAGTGTCATAAATTCTAGGCCTGAATGGATATTTAAATTTAATTACAATATAAATTTAAGTGCTAGTTAAAGACTTAAGACTTATAATACAGAGGTGTCTTTATTTGCTATCTCATGTGTAATTCTTACAGCATTTTATTTATGCTGTTCAGCTCTGTTTTCCATCATGTTAAAAAATATATTTGCGAAGAAAATGACATTCTTATTGCAGTAAAATGACAGTGATAGAGACTCTAACAAGCCTTCCAATACCTTGAGTTGTCTGACTTCCTTATTCAATAAGCTCTGTGATTATTATACACAAGAGATCTAGCAGCTCAG
This sequence comes from Cyrtonyx montezumae, assembly GCF_038088225.1. Lineage (NCBI taxonomy): Eukaryota > Metazoa > Chordata > Aves > Galliformes > Odontophoridae > Cyrtonyx > Cyrtonyx montezumae. Next base: position 51,757,298 of record NW_027071826.1, on the reverse strand, counting down.
ACAAGAAAAGAATAATAAAAGGGTCCTCAAGTCTAATGCCAGTTTTCAGCTGTTGCTATATATGTTGCTACATATAAAAGAAGATTGTAATTTTTCCCGTTCCGTGGGGCCACTGTAGGAATAAACTTCACTGCTTAGAATTCTCCATATGTAATTTGTGGCAATGAGTTGGTGTGGTGGGAATGGGTTGAGGTTGGATTTCTTGATCTTTGAGGTCTTTTCCATCCTTCATGATTGTATGAGATTAAAAACATAAGGAAAATAAAGGAAGATAGTTATTAAATTTCTGTAGATTTACAGTCGTATCAGACTACACAGGTAAGTGTCACCAATGATTGCACATATTTTGTAAACAATGTATTTTAGAGAAAAAAGCACAGCAATTACCTGTGATATCTTTATTGATAGGTTGGCAAGGTGTGTTTGGGGGATTACAATAATTCATCATCTCGTTTGAAGACAGCAGAAACAGAGACGAGCTTGCAGGTATTCAGTTTCCAACAAATCGTTGTTTTTTTATTTAAAAGCTCTTGGAAAACATGCAGTTACTTGAAGTATTTTACATGTTCTATTCTAATGCTTTTGAGGCAAAACTGCTTACTCAATTCACAGACTTTCGCTCTACCAGATTTCAGTTCCATTGTTCACAGTGGCTCCTGGCTATTAACAATTTTCAAACAGTTTTTCATACTTGACCTGGAGGAGCCTTGTAGTTGAATGACTCAATAAAGTCACTGGGAAGAGTAGGGGGAAGATGTTATCATATCAGTGATACATCTGCAATTATGCCAAGGTATACTTAGCAATCATACCAATGGAGAAGTCTTAAATGAACTGTACACCCATGCTTTTCATTTGATAGTCTAATTTTTTCTTAATACTTGTTTGTTTTGGTCTTGCATGGTTTTTCCACTGTCAAAGGATACTGATACTGTTTTCAACCCCAACAGATGTTGCGCAACCCTCCGTGGACTAAACCTGAAGACAAGAAATCACCTGAAAGAAATGAGAAAAAGTTTGAGGATTCTGTTAGCAAAAAAGAAAAGAAACTCTGAATACCGCTAACAAGCATTTACAGTTGTTCATCACTTGCTTCCAACTTCATATTCTATTTAGTCCATAGGCAAGAGTAAGACAGGTTTCTAAAGCATGCATTTTCCACTATTTTATGAATGTTTGTTAGCTAGTCTTGAATAGACCAATTAGTACCTTTCAGCAATAATCCAAAATGGATGTTTGAAGAAATGCTTTGTAATACAGTCCAGTTTTTGAACTACTATTGTACCTGACTTAGTAACTACATACTATAAATTAGTTTATTTGTTAAAAAAAGCCATTCCTGAGTATTTTCTCAGTCCGTTCTATTTAATGTACCTTTATGTCAGATTAGGTTTTAAGTCAGGAACCAGAAGGCAGTGAATGCAGAAAAATAAATAAATGATCTGTGTAAACCTACTTTACCTGGTGTAGGGAACCTGCTTTGGCAGGGGGGTTGGACTCGATGATCTCTTGAGGTCCCTTTTAACCCCTATGATTCTATGATACTGGGAGTACAATGCAACTTATACAAACAAGTGTAAAAATGAGACAATAGGGCTCCGTGTATACTTAACTTTGAGTAATACCATTTCAAATCTGCTTACTTAAACAATAAAATGTTTGGTTGCTGTTTTTTCTAACTGTTGTCACTAGTTGTATTTTGAGCTCTGAACTGTTGGCAGAAATGCAGAGTTCGAGGTCGGATGTAGGAAGAGTTGTTTTTAGGATCCAGGCCGGAATTTTTGCAAATGAAACTGAGCTAAACTTTGTATTCTTCTTGGAAGTCAGTTCCATCCTTCATAGTTGCACTCACCTCAGCAATATAAATACATTTGAAACGGTGAAACTTTGTTTTGACTACAGCAGGTGGCATGTTGGACTCTACAGTGGAGAAGATCATTTTAGTTGGAGTGTTCTATGATTCCTAGAGTTCTTCTCATTTCTAATGGGTCACATGCCCCATGGCAAGGAGTCTGAAAGCAGAAAGGGAAAGAGCTAATAGAAATAATCATCTCACTGTGTGTGTGACCAGTAGAATACATGTACCACGTGAGATTGAGGGAGAAGTATTTCAAGAACTAGGAGCCTTAGGAGCAATTCTGTGCCTGATACAAACCTTGTATGCTTTCCCGTTACATGAAGTGTTTTAAGCAGCTGTAACTCCTAAGCTCCCGCCTCCCTTTGTCTACAGACAGCAGTTCATTGCAGCTGTTCCTAGACTGAGGATAATTTATTCATAATTGTTTGCTTTTCCTTGCTTCTGAATCATAAATGCATTTTTACTCTGATGTTTTGCACGTGCTTCCCTACTCTGAAGTGGACATGACAGGATGGCAGGTTTTTTCTCCCACAAGAAATCTCAAGAATTCTGATAAGAAACTCATAGTCTGACAAAATGATGACAAAGTACATCACAGCAGAGTCAAACTAATATCAGTGAAAAGATTGCCCCTGTCAAGCATCTGAAGAAATGCTCTGGATACAGAGACGATCAGAACAGAGATGTGAATTTTCACAGCTGGTTTTGACCAGCATCGTCAATTGTACCTATCAAATTCCGTAGTGATTTGTTTCAGGCTGTTTGGGCCACACAGCAGACATTTGCTGCATTTCAGTTTCAGCCACAGCAAATCCTAGCTGAAGAGTCTGCTGCATTTCAAAATTTGCAGTGAGCAAGAGTCTTGTGATCCTGTCACAGCAACAGCCTGCACCTAATTCTGAATATGTCAAACAGATATTTTTCTGCCTGTGAAATTGAAATATGAGGTATGGACTGAAGAGACCATTAAAGCATCCATTTGGAAAGGATATGTATCTTCAGGTGCACATCTCAGAGAAATGAGGTAAGGCATCCTACTTGGCATTCACTGGAAGTGAGTTATGTTCATCTCAAAGATTACTTGACTACCTTTGTGTATGACATTGGTTGCTGCTTATTTTCATTGTGTTTAAGTTTGATGTCTTAGAGATGATGCCAGGTGGAATCCTTGCTTATTTTTTTACCAGATGCTTTTAGAACAATCCACATAATGATTCAGAACGTAGAAAAATAATGATGGATAAATTATTCTTCTACCTTTATATGGCACAAATATATTTCATGTCATTTGCTGGTATGGCTTAAAAAATACTGCAATTCTGAGGTGTATATGTTTTCCATCTGTGGATCCATAACCATAATCTGTGGATTTCATTCCAGCTGCAATCACGAGTAGATTTACATTCCAGTGCTGGGATAGGGATGAACAGGCCTTGGCATTTCTTCTGATTTGTGCTATTAGACATCACGAAGAGTATAGTCAGTCATAGAGGAGCTTCAGTCACAGTTGTTCTTGGTCTATTTAGAATACTACAAAACTTTTCTGCAGTCTGCTTTACAGAGAACTGTGCAGCTGGGTCTCCCCCACTACAAGGATTGCTCTACAGAGCAGAACATCTTAAAGTGTTTCATAATGCCATACAGGTGCCTGGCAACTAGGTCATGGACCACATCCTTCTTTTTGCAAATAAAGATGATTTATTATGTATTCCTATTGGGTATTCCTAAGAATAATGATAAAAAGCTTTTATTTTAAGAGTTTGCCATTTAAAAATTCTGTTTGAATTTTCCTTTTGCATAATAAACTTCACCTCTCTTTCTATCAGTGTATATGCATTTGTAAACATAAGAGTGTATATTATTCATATACATAGTTTAGATATATAGGTTATAGATATCCAAATATTATATATGCACCATATATAGATTCATGGAATCACCAAGATTGGACAAGACCTCCAAGATCGTCCATTTCAACCATCAACCTACCACCAGTATTTTCCACTGAACAGTATATATCGTATGTGTATATATGCGTAAGAGTGTGTGTAAATTGAAACTTCTGGAGCTCAGTTTTACCCCTCGTAAGGTGTTACCTACCACTGTATAACTTGTAACTAAGGAGTACCCAATTTACAAAAAAAAAAAGGCAGAGATCTTGGTAATGCCTATATACGAACAGTAAATTCTATCGAATTTCTTGTGGAAAAAAAAGAAAAAAATGTATACTTTAAAAGTGTTAAAGCCTTTTTGTGTTTAAAATGGGTCGTTTTCTGCAGATAATGTGGTGTGTCATGGTGTTAGACTTAGCATACATATTTCACAAGACGTTTTTAGTCATCAGGAAGCACAGGTGTCTTAGTGCTACCCCACTTAAGAAAGGTGGTGAAATCCAATGTTGACCTTTCATAACGGGTGTTATATAGAGAGGGCGTTTTTATTTTGTTATTGGATTAACTTCTGAAGTCTGTAATTTTATTTCTGTAATAATGAGCTATGAAAAGGTGGAAATTACAGTGGCTGACTACTTTCAAATGCATGTGTTACAGTGTGCTCAGAATGACCGATTTCTTATTTTCCACCTTCTTCCATTTTGTATACTCAGAGTTATTTTATATATACATATGCATATATATGAAATGAGATTTATTTTTAAAAAGAATCTAATTTTGCATTTTGACTCAGTTTATACAAATGAATAGGGTTTTTTTTTAAAAAGGGGGTATTAGTCATAGTTTGTGATTACAGAATGACAAAGGTTGGAAGTTACCAACTATTCACATACCACCAATATTACCAACTTACTGATTCTGAGTCGTTAAGACTCATTTTTCTAGTCATGCCTGGGACAAGTCTTTTTCTTGGCTCTGTAGGGTTAATTGTCAGCTGCCTGTCTTCTCGTTTTACTTTTATTGAGAAAGATACATGTACGTCTCAGGCTACAACAAGAAAGGGTCATTTAAAGTAAATGAGATGGTACTTTCTTCTTCTCAATCTTACTTATTTTCAACACAGTAAAATGCCATTTCTTCTGTTCACTTTTCTCTCCCTCTTTATTCACAGTTCATTAAATTGTTATTCCAAGATAATTCTTAGTGGTGCTGTCAATCAAAATTATACAGTGTAATGATCTAGAAAACACTTCAACCTGCTTCTGCTGTATTTTTATGTATTTTGTGTAATATATTTATTATATAATTTTCACTCTAGACCAAGCCATGAAATCACTCATGCGCCTGAGGTGAATCACATGTGCAAATTAGCAGCCCAAAGTGCCCCAACAGAGCTAGATGTTCTCCAACAGAAAATGTTTTTTCCTTAATATTTTGTAGGTTATTTCCAAGTGTGGTAGTATAGAGATTTCCTTCACAGCTTTCGACCTCGTTTCCACAGTTGAATGACAGTGTCCCACAGTTCTTTAAGCACTGATGGAGAATGGTAAGCTAAGTAACAAGATCAATATCACAACAGTGATGCAGTGATTGATCCCTTTGTACCTGACCATGATTAACAGTTCAATTTATAGATTCACACACATTGATTAACACGAGGTGAGAATTATTTGCTGGTGTCTGGGGACTAAGCTAGGATGAACTAAATGAAAGTAATTGTTTCTTATGTAATAATTGTCAGACATGCATGAGGTCTGCTCTGAAAGTAGTGCCTCCTATTTTATTGACATGATAGAGGTAGATGTTGGTGATACAGCAGTAGAGTTGAACCTTCCCACCAGCGTTTTGTTGCCACATGACAGATGGCAGCAGAGGGGCAGTCTGACAAATGGCATCTGACACAAAAAGGCATACGAAGCAGAGGAATGTCATTCAGGTCCTCAGCGCAGAAAAAATGCCACCCATTGACGTTCACTGACGCATGCTGAGCATTTATGGAGACCAAACAATGGATGTGAGTGCAGTGAGATGGCGGGTGGTGCGTTTCAGCAGTGGCAACAGTGGATCACCACTGCTGGTGTAGACTTCTATGAAGGCAGCATACAACTCTTGTCCTTGCTCTTGTGTGCACAACGCTGAATCAATGAGCATTTGGCAAGAACTGCAAAACAATAATGGTAATAAATTCTAGCATATACGTGGAAACCTGAACATTTGGCATGTGTATGTCTGCATTTATAGCTGTAACTGCACTGTGAAACACTTTGATAAATACTATGACAAGCAAATAATATTTTGGCATATAAATAAATATTTGGTTAATTGTCTGTGTTTGTCAAATATTGACCTGCAGTGTAAAGTGATGTCACATTCAGACAGATTTCATTTCACATGCATCAGATAATGGCCTCTCGCTTTCTTCTCTGTCTCTTTGTCTCCCCTGCTGGCAACCTGTCAGCTGGGGTGTCAGCTTCAAGCGTGATGTTCGCATTAAATGCTGCTGCAGTAGCTGCAGCATCACGTCTCGCTGACAAAAGCCATGTTCTGCACGTGCATTGAGTCGTATCCCTCATTGACCACAGACAGCTGATTTGGCACAGAGCTTGCTTGGATGATCATGTTGCACCCTGGCTGGGGGGCTGCATCTGGAAGTATTAGTGTTGAACCCCAGAGCCAGCTCAGGCACCATGGCAAGCATAGTTCAGGGCAGATACCACGATGGCACTCATGCTGTAAGTAAAGATGATGTTAAACAGAATTGGATATGGCAGGCAGTTTAGTTCACATTTTTCTATGTATGCCTTTGAAATGACATCAAGCATAACTGGCTGTCTCAGAACTGTAAACCTGGGCAAAGTTAACAAAACGTGTTTGACCTGATCTTTAGTGCCTGTTCCACAAATCTATTTATGTCTCTGTTTACATCTGCAGCATGGGAAAATGCGTTGTTTAAAGAGTGCTGCTGTCCTCCTCTTGATTTTAGTTGTAATTTGACACAGCCTCACTTGACTTTCAATATACCAAATTTCTGGAAAGATCATATCAAATATAAATGAATTAAAAAAAAGACAAAAACTTAGCAAAGTAAAAAACAACCCAACAACCTAAAACCTAAATTTGTTGATGTCAGGGGAAGATTGCTGATTGAAATTGTATCCATATAGTCAAAATTCAGATTTGTTTTAGGATCCCTAGCCCAAGCTATTTCTTAACTGTATGATCATTTAAGACAAAAAACATTCTGTGATGTCCTGTGGGAAAGTACAAGTATTAGGAGTAGTGTATAAATACTTTGGTTAGAATATTAGAATTCTATTGGATAGAAGCTTAGACTTTCTAGGTTTTTTTCTGTTAAATTTCTTAATTTGAGATGTGCTATGTTTCTTGATTAAAAATCACCATTTAATAATAAAATAAAAATTTGAAATTCTGAAGCAGTAAGATACTACAGTTTAATGATACCAAAGCATTAGCAAAGAAAACACCAATAATAGAACCCTAATGAACGTCTGAGAATACGAACGGCATGTAGCCAGGCTGCTCTGCTCATTCATGCCCTGTTAGAGCTGTGGGGTTTCCATTCTCCCTTGCAGTACCTAATTAAGGCTCATTAATTTAAAACCAAACAAATATGAGGATCTCCATTTGGTTTTAGTTCTCTTTTAACTATCATTTTCAAAAGAGAATTTAAGTAATGATGATTAATAGAAGTAATCGCCCAAACTAAAGCCTGAAGTGACTCTTTGACATCTTAATCCCATTGTGTAACTAAGGAACAAGACCAGTATTTAAATAGTTTTAATTTCAAGTGCTTCTTAGTCAATAAACCAAGGAAAGCTAAATAATGGCTTTATAGTTTTGATAGCATTTGTGATTGCTAATAATAAGACTTCTGCAAAGTTAGCAGCCTCAAATATCTATACACAAGCTGTGATAAACCACCCTATTTCTTAGGTTATTCACAAGCAGGGAGAAGCCCTCATACATTTCTGGCAGTCAAGTGAAATCTGACTCTTAGAGAAATCTTCTGGTGTCGTTGCTCCAATGATGTGACAGGCAAAATCTTGCTGCAAGTAATGAAATTCTCTTCCTTTTATCTTTTCCAGCACAGATGAGATGGCTGCCATCTGTAAGAAATTCCTACACCTCCTAATATTCAGCTAAATTTAGAGGTGCCAGCTGTGTCTTGTTCTCAGGGCATAATAACCTTAATATCATAGAGCTGTCTCGAATGGGGTAAAGGGTACTGCATCAGAACTGATTTTTTTATTGCTAGTCCTTGGAGCATGGATGATAACCCACTACGATTAAGTCTTTTAAAGTGAGCCTTGTTATTTAGTTTGCATATTGCTCTGCATTAGCATCCTGCAGTACTCTATAGGTGTTTTCTTACACCTTTCTGCCCATCTCTTCTCCTGATGGATCCGGGCTGTCAAAAAGGAGGGTGATGCTGGGTTTGTTTCATGCGTTGTACATGAACTCTCATTTCTTATTTTTCCTGATTCAGGACAGGATGCATTTATTGGAAAATAATACAGTCATTGCTCTTTAAAACTGCTCAGTGATTAATACAGCTGTCTCTTGCCTTTCCTCATTTCCTTCTCCATCTTTCAGACACCATTTCAACTAGAAAAAAAGAGCGTGCTTAAAAAAGATGATCATCCTCAGGGAAAAACACTGATTTGAATTGTTGCGTGGGGAAAAATTATTGGCTAATTCAGAAGACTTCACAATCAAAAAGGTGTCTGAATCTATTTCCCAGAGTTCACAAAAATCTAATATATGCAAATTTTAATTGCTGAATGAAGCACAGCAAGAGAAGATGTCAGCAGTGACTCAGTGGTCCTGTTTTTGCATTACCAACTGAAATGTAATGGTATCTTACAGTAATGGCTTTGGGTACATCACTTTACCTTTTGTTCGTGGAGCTGAAAGCGTGGAAATCCATTTGCACAGTGACTTTCAGGAAAAAGGTCTTTTGTCAATTCAGGCAAATACAGTCACTGCAGAGTGCTGCTGCCTGACACTTCTGCACCGTTTTGGTGTGGAAGAAAGAGTGTGTTACCTTCTCAGAGCAGGTAGTAACAGTGTCTTCGGCAGTCCAACACTCTTCTCAGAATATGCAGTTCTTAACGTTTTCTTTCAGGTTCACAAATCAATTAATCCACTTAGGATACAACAGAAAAAGCATGAAGGCTTCAACTCCACCTACGTTCCTGTAAGGACAGATTAATTCACGGTGCTATAGGGAGACGTTTTCTACATTACATCTTTTGGTGGCTGTCTATTTACTCTATTCCACGGTCACGGTGTTATACGTGACAGTGACCCAAGGGAAACCGAGAAGGGAGAGAGGAGAGCAAAAAGGAAAAACACTGCGTCAGTGGCCGCGCGGCCGCCCGAGCAGAGCCGCGCTCCATGGGGAGGGGGAAACAGCGGGAAGAGATGGGTCTACAAGAAAACAACGGCACGATCTGAGAAGGAACGGGAACTTTACTAAATCTAATAAAATTGAACAATTGAGAGAGAGATAAAAATTTCCAAACCAAAAGCTGTGAGCTTACGTTAAGGAGGACCTGCAGGGGAAGCACACGTGCTGAACCTCCACGGCAGCCCAGAGCAACGCGCCCAGACCGAGCGCCGCCTGCATCCGGTGCGGAGCTCCGCCCCTCTGCTGCTCCCACACCATTAACTCCTTCACTGCTGCATGATGCTCTGATGTGGAATACCGGCATCAAAACCACAAAACCACAACATTCCACCCCTTATTCCACATCATCACATCATGCTTAACACACATCTATACATAACCAAAACAGCAATAACATAAGTTACATACAAACATATATATATATACATACATATACATGGAATCACAAACTGCACTCCCCCAGCATCAAATTCCCTTGTGGGACACACTGGACGTCCCCATTTTTATCCATTACCCACCAGGTGCACCCAGGTCCCTGCGCAAAAACGGTTCCACGGAGGGGTTTGCCCTTCCCAGAGGCTGGAAGGACCCACACCGCTTTTCCCAACATGCTCCTCACATGTACCACAGGGACCTTATCTCCCTCTATGATCTGTAGGGAGCTGGACTGTGTAGGACCCTCTCGGTTGACTGATCTCCTAGTGTTGACCAACCAGGTGGCTTCTGCCAGATGCTTCTCCCAGTGCTTAAATGTACTGCCACCCATTGCCCTCAACATGGTTTTTAACAACCCGTTGTAGCGCTCGATCTTACCAGCAGCTGGTGCATGGTAGGGGATATGGTAGATCCATTCAATGCCGTGTTCTTTGGCCCAGATATCCACAAGAGAATTTTTGAAATGAGTCCCATTATCGGACTCAATTCTCTCTGGAGTGCCATGTCGCCATAGGACTTGTCTCTCGAGCCCTAAGATGGTGCTCCGGGCGGTAGCATGGGGTACTGCGTATGTCTCAAGCCACCCAGTGGTCGCCTCCACCATGGTGAGCACGTAACGCTTACCATCGCGAGTTGGTGGCAAGGTGATATAATCAACCTGCCACGCCTCCCCATATTTATACTTTTCCCATCGCCCTTCCTGCCAGAGGGGTTTCATCCTCTTGGCCTGTTTAATTATGGCACATGTGTCACAGTCATGGATAACCTGTGCAACGGCATCCATAGTTAAGTCCACCCCTCGGTCTCTAGCCCACTTGTAGGTCACATCCCTTCCTTGATGGCCTGAGGTCTCATGGGCCCACCGAGCTAAAAATAGCTCTCCTTTGTTCTGCCAGTCCAAGTCAATCTGAGACACCTCAATTTTGGCAGCTCGATCTACCTGATGGTTATTTTTCTGCTCTTCAGTAGCTCGATTCTTGGGCACATGAGCATCTACATGGCGCACCTTTACACCCAACTTTTTTGTTCGGGCAGCAATGTCTTTCCACAGTTCAGCAGCCCAAATAGCTTTACCCTTCCGTTGCCAGTTGTCCTGTTCCCACTGCTGCAACCACTCCCAATAAAGCATTTGCCACCATCCAAGAGTCAGTATACAGATATAGCATGGGCCACCTCTCCCGTTCAGCCACATCTAAGGCCAGCTGGACAGCCTTTACCTCCGCAAATTGGCTTGACTCTCCTTCTCCTTCGGTGGCCTCTGCAACTCATCGTGTGGGGCTCCACACAGCAGCCTTCCATCTGCGACGCTTACCAACAATATGACGTGCTCCATCAGTGAAGAGGGCATATATCTTTTCATTTCCTGTTAGTTCATTATACGATGGGGCCTCTTTAGCACGTGGTACCTCCTCTGATGGCGATGTTCCAAATTTCTTGCCTTCAGGCCAGTCCATGATCATCTGCAGGATTCCTGGACGGATGAGGTTCCCCATCCAAACTCGCTGTGTAATCAGTGCGATCCACTTACTCCAGGTGGCATCCGTAGCATGATGGGTGGAGGAAACCTTTCCTTTGAACATCCAGTTCAGCACTGGCAATCGAGGTGCCAGGAGGAGCTGTGGCTCAGTGCCAGTTACTTCAGAGGCAGCCCGAACCCCCTCGTATGCTGCCAAAATCTCCTTCTCAGTTGGAGTGTAGCACTCCTCTGAACCCCTGTACGCTCTGCTCCAAAATCCAAGGGATCGGCCTCGGGTCTCCCCAGAGGCTCTTTGCCACAGACTCCAAGTGGGACCTTTCTCTCCAGCAGCAGTGTAGAGGGTGTTTTTTACGTACTGTCCCATCCGTACTGGCCCCAGGGCCACAGCATGGGCTATCTCCTGCTTAATTTGCTCAAAGGCCTGCTGCTGTTCAGGACCCCATGCAAAATTAATCTTTTTTTGGGTCACTTGATAGAGGGGGCTTACTGTGAGGCTGTAGTTTGGGATGTGCATCCTCCAAAAACCTACTACACCCAGAAAAGACTGTGTCTCTGTCACGCTCCAATATAAAGGAGGGAGACGAGGTTCTTTATATGTATATGTATACCCGATGGCGAGATTAAGACACAACGGGTCAAATGTTAGCCCAACCAGTTTATTACAAATACTAGTTGCTTAGGGATATGGGGAAGGGAAGGTGTGCGATAGAAAAGAGATGAAAAGCAAGGAGACTTGGCATAAAGCAAGAGAGATATAATCACCACCGTGGATCCAGCGAGGTTCGTAGTAGGTCCGTTGATCTCAGGAACCTGTCTGGTCACCGCGGGGGATGGGAGATGGCAGCAAGCAGTCCTCAGGGTCCGTCCTAAGTCTCTTGGGAGTTCTCCTCAAAGATTTCTTCTTTGGGAGTTCTTCTCCAAAATCCTTAGTTCAGTGAAGGCCTTTTATCCCCCATTTCTCAGGAGTTTGTGTGCCATGTCTGGCCCAACAGATAAGCCAGCAGAGGATGTTGCCTTCATTGCCATGCAGGAGCATTGTCTTTGTGGTGGTAAGCTTCTCCAAGCCGTACTCCCACAGAAAAGACTATTTGCACCTATTTCTACTTATCTTTACAACCATAAGCAGAGACAATGGCACCATAACACCCATCCAGATAACGGGCAGTTATCCTTACCAAGCAAACTTTGAGACAAAGGAAAACAGTTTCTGTCTTTCACACCACCCGGTGGCTCAAAGATTGCTTGAAACTGATGCGCAAACATCTGTCCACGGTGGTGGAGGAGAGGAAAAAAAACAAAAAACAAGCATAAGGGAAAAGAGGGGAGGAGGTAATGGGGAGTTAAATGTTACAAAATTGCTATAATAGATTTCTTGGGCTTAGTTACAAATGTTGCTCTGATCTGTTGGACTTGACCATCATCACTTGAGGCAGTTACAATGTGCATTGAAGATACAACATGTTGAATAAGTTGAATAAAACACGGAATCATGCAAGGAATAAACAGAAGCGTTACAATCACACACAATAGATAAAATAGAATATGTTTCACCCATGGGCCACCCGGAAGCCAGGGAAAAAAGATCAGAGTTTAGACCTTTCCAGGTTTGAACGGGAACGTGGGCTATTTTCCGTATACCCTGGGCAATTTGTTTAACAACCTTTCCATTATCATCAATCTTTAGGCAACAATTAGAGTCGTGCAGTTTGCCACAAACACCCCCTTCTTCAGCAAGTAAGTAATCAAGAACCATGCGGTGTTGGAGTATTGCTGTTCGCATCTGTGTGGCTTGATCTGCAAGGAGGTCAAGGGCATAAGCTGTTTCATTAGTAATGATTTCAAGGACTGCTTGTAATCTAATAATACGGTTAAGATTATAGATGGGTTCTCGAGCACCATTAATCACTTCATTGGGATTCCAGGTAGCTGGCCCATAGTGTTTAATTATTCGCTGAGGAGGCCACTCGTCTTTACCCCAAGTCTGGCCACTACCACTTGTTAAGGAAGTGTCAATAGACCTTCGTTGTCGTTTGGGATCATCATATACCTTGGTACCTAATTTATTGCCCTCATCCCCTGGGAGCAGAAAAAATAGTGGACGGATTACCTCCACATAACATACCCCAGTCCAGTTTGCCAGTAGTTGCTTGTATGCATGATAGCCACAAATCCAATAATGTCCTTTTAGGGCCACTGATCCACTTTCAAAAGGCCCATCCCATTCATCTGCCAGTTTATTTACATGTTCCTTCGCTTGAAAGTATGTGGTGTTAAGAGGTCCAAAAGGATGTCCTGCCACATTACAGTTCCAGCCATGACCAGTATCACTCTCATTCCTGCACCACTTACACCTCCAAGCTCCAGCATCAGGTCTCCAGGTGCATTTCATACCTCCAGCTTCAGCAAACAGTGTGTTGTTGGTGGAAGACCAAAAGTGAGTGAACCCTTGTCCCCTCCCCGACTGATCGTACCACCCCACTGATATAAAATACGGCTAGCCCATCGGGATCCCATTTCATAAGCCATTTTACGATAAACCCAAGTGCAGTTGCTTGTCCCGACATAGGTTCCACCTGGCTGAGTACGATTCAGACAATAAATTCCCATAGAGGGATACTGGATTGGCCATGGAGTTGTATCCTTAACTTCCCAGTGGGTAGTGTGGTTAACTGTGCTGTAGTTGCTTGCCAGCCACTTAGGGGCAATAGGAGTTTGACCCAAGGCCAAGTTTCAAGTCCCATGGGTCCTCCACAGACCCAGCAGTTAGTCAGGTTATAAACATTTGCTACTCGCTCAGCCAGCTGGAGAAAGGAGTTTTTTATACCACCCCCCCCATCCCCAAAGTTTTGGGGATGGTAGCTAATTGTTATAGGAGCTACAACACATACTACACCCCAAAATAATAAAAATGACATTTTGTCCGAATGTTGCAATGGTAATCACCAAAACATCAATAATTAAATTCAGTTATTGTTCTTTCTGTGTTCAGTCAAGGTCCCTCGGAGGTCTTTGGATCTTTTAGGTTATTTGTGTTAACTCCAGCATTTTGAAAGTACTAGCAAGAAGCAGAAAACACCTCACCTCTTCTTAGAGCGTTTCAGTAGCTGACCTCCCCTCTACTCACAGCTTTGTGTTTGATCCCTTTTGCTTTACATAGTTACACTGTTCTGCTGGTTCTTTGACAGGCGGCATACGACAAAGTGAGAAAAGCCAAAAAGCAAGCAGCAGAAAGGACACAAAAGCTTGATGAGAAGCGAAAGAAAGTAAAGCTTGGTAATGAAATCAAAACTTCATTTTCTTTGGACTGCTAATATATTGCTGTGCTTGGGTGGAGGAGGGACAGCAGAGAATACCTAGGGCTCTACTTTGAGTTTGTTACAGATATAGCCAAGTATCGGATCATTGCACCCTCCTCTGGACAGCAGTGTCAGCAGTGAAAATTCTCTTTGGTTTGTTTTCATTTTGTTTCTTTCTCTGCAGATCTTGAAGCTAGGGAACGGGAGGCCCAGGCCCGTGACAGTGAAGAAGAAGAGATCCGGATAACGAGGACCTTAGAACAAGAAGTAACGATCCGTTCTTAGAGTTGTATACTGCTTTTGAGAGTAACTCCTGAAAGTTTTCATGTTCACAATTCAAACCACATGAGTTGTGGCAACTCTGTGTAGCTCTCTGTCCCTCAGCCTTTAGGGTTAGTGGGCTCTGAAAAGAGAGGCATGCGGGACAGTCTGGCAAATGGCTTTCCTGCTTTTTGGTGTAGCAGAAAATAACTAATTGGATGCTGGCTATCTGTGTCACTAGGAACGGGAGGGAACTAAAATGAGCACTGGAGCTGGCACAGGGGAGCTGGCAGGAGGTTTATGTCAGAAGATGGGGCTAAGTTAAAAACCATCCTTGGCAGTCTTCAGCTGCCATGAGTCAAGCATGGAAGTGTTCCTGTGCTGTCTTACCTTTGCTCTAGATAATACGGTTGCGTGTAGAAGGCTCTTGTCAGCTTGAAGAGCAGCAGAGACTCATTCGAGAGCAGATCCAGCTTGAGAGACAGCAGCGCTTCCAAGGTGAGATAGGTGAGGCTGGAGTGCTTAGCCAAACTAAGTGCCCCTAGGTCTCCAAATTCTCTATTGATGGAGCAGGGGTTGCGTACTTCTGTTTTGGTCACCTTGCCACATATAGGACCCTGCCTAGACTTTTATTGAGAATAAGAGTAGCATTTCTGTGAGGCTTTTTTTCTTATATGTGACAGATTGCTCTTTAATTTATTGCTGCTTATATATGCACTTATATCCATAAGTGCATTCTCAGGGCAAATTTTGTGCTTATGCTTTTTAGCTGATGAATTTTCACCCATTCACCTGTGTTCTTACATCTTTTTTTGTGTTTTTTTTCTTTTCACTCTTTAGATAAGCGAGAAGACAGTGGAGCAGAAGGCAGAATAACTCCCAAACTCAAAGTAAGACATCCCTACGAAAACAGATTTGACTAAAAACAGAATATTTGCATCTTTGGAAAACAGAAAGGACTCCTTTGCTGAGCTGGCATGCACAGTGGCAGTGAAGCTCCTCTATTTAATGCACGTTATACACACCAACACCTCCTGTCCCTGCCTTTAAAATACCCTTCCTCCCCTGTCCTTTACTTACTTTCTCATTTAAACGTTTGAGCCTGAAATTGTGTCATCTGTGCTTTAGGCCCTGAGAAACTTCTGTTTATTACCCCAGTATGGCCATTAATATCCCTTCAGGTGCAATTTTTAACTCCCGTGAGTCCTTCCTCACTGTTCCCCAAATAATTTGTTCCCTTCTCATGCTCTGATGTTGATTGTCTTGGCCATTCTGGGACTGTAGCTGTAAGTAGCAAACTTGACTAGTCTGCAGGTGGCGTGAGCTGAGTTCAGCATGGTAACGTGTTCAAATGGACAAAATTAACTTCTCACATTTATTTCCCAGCTGAAATGGAAATGCAGGAAGGAAGATGTGTGTGACCAGTTCACTGCATTGACGTGATAGTGAGAGATGTCTAAAGACATCAGGGGAGAGAGACAGTAATCCTTCACAGAAAAGAAGAAATACTGTCCCTTGGCGTGTTGCACAGAGAAGCCACTCATCCCTCAAGCCTGAGAGACCACGTCAGGACCCACTTCTGCAAAAATTAGCTCCTTTGGCTCTTAGGAACTGAAAAAACAGCTGAGTCCTCTTTGGCTAATATTTTTCAGATCAAACACAAAGGTTATAATTACAGTGTCCTCGTGGGACTCCTCTAATAGGCAGACAGAGGTCTTGTCTCCCACAGCTGCTTACAGTCCTCTACAGCCCCACTTAGGGCAAATCCTTTTTGCTTTACTAAGGGAAAGGACGAGTGAAAGATACCTGAGGAATATTGTATGTCTGTAGGACACTGGAAATCAATGGAACACTAAGGAGCACAGACATTTAGGGCTATTAAACTGGCGGTGGTCACTTTTCAGACCATCCTAAATTAAGATCTTCAGCTGATGGAGAATCCATTAGAAGTGGAAGGTTGTACTTGGTTGATTACAGGTACTGCTGAAACCATGCAAAACAGCGTGTAATTTCAGAAACGTCTGTTTCCCAGGCTGACTGTGTAAGAGAAAAGGTGTTCTCTTTTGGAAAATAACAAAAAGAATATTTTACAGATTTTATTCATCCCGCTGAGAATCACCAAACTGCTCACATTTATGAAGTGCATGTGTACCCCTGAGTTAGGAACCTACAGGTGACCACAGGACAAAAAGAAAAGATTTGTTGTCAAGCAAACCACCACAAGTCTCATACAGGTCTGCTCAGAAAAAAACGGAAAGATGGAAAATTTGAAGGGATGATTCATGTTACTTTCACATTACATTTCTCTCATTCAGGTGAGATCTGGCTGTCTCTTGAAATACCAATAGTCTGAGGCAGAGTAAAGAAGGTGTAAATAGATGTCTGATGAGCTGAGCAGAGGTAAAGCAGAGACGTACACCAACAAAATTCACAAAGCCCAAGAAACATTCTCATTTGAAATAGGAAGAAAAAGCATTTATAAAGCATTGCATAGAATCAGAGAACCATAGGTTGGTTTGGGTTGGAAGGGACCTTGAAGATCATGTTTCCAGCCCAAACGTAATATTAGTCATTACCTTTCTATTTTTTCTTAGTCCCTTTTCAGTGACCTTCAGAAGCAATCTCTCTTCGATAGCTCTTTGTACTGCTTGCTTTTGCATACAGTTGCCTGATGCAGAGTTTGAGGAGGAGGAAGGAATGCTCCTGAGAAACCTCAGTCATGGAAATGTTTTGAAATCTGGGGGTCCCAGTGGCAGGGAAAGAAATGGGGGCTCTCACTGTCAGGAGCCTTTGAGACCTCTTAGACTATGTGCTGGAAAGCCAGGCTTACTCTGTATGTAGGAAGTACAGCAAAGAGAAAGCAGAACACAAACCCTGTTGTAGTGAAAAAATCCACAGGGAAGAGGTGGACATGTTTCACATATGGTTCATTCCTTTCATCAGCAGATTCCATTTGACCTCTAGCAACCTCGTCAACAGCTTTAGTCCAGCTGCTGTGGACCAAGATGGTAAAGATTCAGTTTCTGAGACTTCAGCAAGACAGAGGTTGTTCTTTTTCCTCACTGAAGCTTTGATGTGTGTATGAGAAAGAAATCACACAGTGGTCCTCGAAGCACGCATGCTGTGAGCAAAGCAACACCCCACTGTATAAGCCTCCACTTTCTGGAAGGTTTCCACTATAATTGCCCATGTCTCCTGCTTCCAAGGTAAGTAAGATGGAGTTTCCTCTCTTTATTTCCCTCTTAGACAGCTTGGGTCAACTTTTTCATCACCCAGTTGCTGTATTTTCAAAACATTCCCAAATACTTTGAATGTACTGCCAATAGTAACTCTAGCTTTGCATTAGTTCTAGGGACAGCAGCTATTAATGATGACAGCAATCACAAGGAATAGTTAAAGCCTGAAATCAAGTTACCTAAATTTGGGCAGTCAAAAATCCAAAATGTTGACCTTGGCTGATCACTACAGCCCACAGAGGAAATAGGCAGCTTCAAAGACAAGTGCATCTAATCTGTTTTGAGACACCTTTCTTGGCAAGACAAATTTTAGTGTGCCTATTTCTCTTCATTGGTTACAAAAATGGAGCAAGTTTGCAAGACATATCCAAATGTAAACATGTAATTACGAAGGGTTAATCCCACATTGGTGTCTAAAGTCTTCAAAGAGGGGATGGGTGAACTCTGCGATGAAGAGGCTTGGGATTTCCTGGCATTGCAAGTGCAATGGCGTTACATACAAAATACAAAAACAAAATCTATATGAATCTATTTTCTTCTTTCCCTTTCTTCGCTCTGTATCTCAATCCGGAGATCTCTGCTTCTCATCTCTGTTTACAGACAAGCTGTTTTTGTGGATGTACTCAGCTCTCCTCTGCATCACTACGCTGAGCTTCCTGGTTAAGATTTGAGTGCCTCCAGTTTTCTTCTCACTAGAGATGTCCAAGACTTGTAGAGACTCATTTCACTTCTGTTGCACTGAACACAGAGTTGGACACAGCAATGACAGCATATCCTCTGAGACTTTCCTTGGATACAGTAGGGAACTGGGACCAGAAAAATACCTCCTACATTAGCAGAGAGGAGGGTTCGTGCTCTTCTGCGCATTAAAGAATACTGTCCACCTGAAACTTAAAAATGAAAACAGTACCTCAAATTGTGTCAGAAGTAAAAAAAGGTGTGATACTGAGGAATATTCAATTCATGATAGATAACACTCTTTGCTGAACTTCAAGACAGCCTTATGTAGGGCTGTGATATGAAACAAATTTGACAGATCTAAGCAAACTCAAAGGTGTGGAAAGGCATCTAATTAAACATTAAGAACATAGAGCAAATATTTTGTTTATTTTGTAATAATCATCTTTTTTGTAGCTAATTTTTGAGTGCAGAATGACTTCATTGCATTCTTTTCAGCAATTTTAATTATCAATCATGTTAAGATTTCACTAACCCTCTTTCAACATATGTTGAAATTATTGATATGTTTTGACATGGGTACAGTAAAATGAATGCTGTTACATAGCACTTAAATACATACAAAACTCATTTAATATGCAAAAAGAATGGACATTTAAAAATTGAATATGTGTTTATGTGGTCTCCAATATTGACTTTTTCTGAATAATCCCTTAAAAATCAAAATGAAATCACACTGGACAGACCCAAGAGAAAGTGAAGCCACGTGCTGGTGTCTATGGCTTTCTGTAGAGCATCCTTTACCTCCTTGTTCCTCCAGCTGTAGATGAGGGGGTTCAGCACAGGGATCACCACAGTGTAGAACAACGACGCAATTTTGTCTGTGTCCAGAGAGAAACTGCTGACTGGACGCAAATACATGAAGACAACGGTTCCGTGGAACAAGGAGACAGCCACCAGGTGAGAGGTGCAGGTGGAAAAGGCCTTGTATTTCTTCTCAGTGGAGCGGATCCTCAGCACAGTCAGAATAATGAAAATATACGAGATGAGGATGGCAATGATGCTGCTCATCAGAAAAAAGCTGCCGGTAATGAAAACCAGCAGCTCATTGAGGGTGATACTGGAAGAAGAAATCTGGAAGAGCGGGCTGTTATCACAGAAGAAATGCTTCACCACATTTGAAGAGCAAAAGGATAGTTTCAGCAAGCCACTGGTGTGTAGCAGAGAGTTCAGGAAGGCCAAGAAGTACGAACCTTTCACCAGGTTCCAGCAGAGCTCCTTGGTCATGATGACAGTATAAAGCAGAGGTTTACAGATGGCCACACACCGGTCATATGCCATCACAGCTAGCAGCAAGCACTCTGAGGCTGTCAACAAAACAAAGCTAAAATACTGCATAATGCAACCTGCATATGAGATTGTTTTTGCTCCTCCCAGGAACATCACCAACATTTTAGGAGTGATGACTGTGGAATAAACAGCATCTGTGAGAGAGAGATTTTGGAGGAAAAAATACATCGGGGTTTGAAGCTGGAGATCGATGCTGATTAACGCAATCAGACCCAGATTTGTCAGCAAAGTGGTGGTGTAGATGGCTAAAAACACCATGAAGAGAGGGATCTGCAGCCTTGGATTGTCTGTCAACCCAGACAGAGTGAACGTGGTTGGTGTGGTGCAGTTTCCTGAAGCCATTGGGTTTCACTGGTGTGCTGGCCGCCGACGGAAGCAGGAAGAGAGGTGATAAAGGGTTTCTAAATGCTTCAAAATTAATGGGATAGAGAAACATGTAATGCTCACATCCAAGCACGTAGCAGAGACTAGAGAAAACCCCAAGTCCCTGCCTAAAATGCATTTTGCTATATAAGAGAAATAGCTCCTCCTTGATAATGCAATCTTATTTACCCATTCATTTATTCCACTTGAACCAGCTATCTAAAATCTTGATGGTTAATAGGAGACAGTGGCATAGGCTCTTTTTCTCCACAGTGAGTGGAGACTTCAGACGAATCATGTTCTTGGGTGAAAACAAAAGTGATTTATTGAGAAGAGAAGAACCTGGACGGGATGTGATTTTATCTGTCATCAAATCAATATAAAGCCCACTCTGTGTATACAGGCAGCCAAAATTATTTGTCTTCAAAGACTTTTTAAGCTTCTTGTATTTACCAGTGGGAAGTTAGGCACCAGTAGGGTGGCATCTACACCATGTAATCCTGTGATACGTATCTGAGGATGAGAATCTAAGGTCATAAAGCCTACAACATTTGCCTATGAAGCTCAGCGACAAGACAGCTGAGATCAATCTTAAAGCCTCGTGCTTTTCCGTAGCTGTTCTTATCCTGTGCTTATTCCTTTTAGTTGCACAGGAAAAACATTTAAGCAATCCAAGCTGGAAAGGAAAAAAGCCCAGAAGGTTCCCAGTTACTGATTAGAGCCTTTCTAGAAAATAAGACAAATCTCTTTATTCTCTTCTAATGTGTCTCAGACCACTTAATTCAGAGTCACGCCTTTGTCACTAGGACTCTGCTCAGCCCCGTAGTTTTGGAGAATCAACCAACATGCAACATTCAGCAGGTACTTACTTTGTAAAGCAAACTTCAGTAAGGACTAATTTTTACAGGGAGTAACAAGAGTTATCCAGCTTATTCATGCCTTGCTCGTTTCCTCTGATTTTTAATCCTTATTTCCAGAAGGCAGGCACTTAGCTGTAGTGCGGTGTTAGTACACTCAGAGAAAGTCTGAAGCAATTATATGTTTGACAGCCAGACCACAGTAGCATGGCAATTATACTGTACTTTCTGTCTCCTGAGAGCACAGCATTGATGAGATCGAGTACATGCCCTAACAAGCAGCACCTTTATGCATCAGAAATACTGTAAAGCTTCCTAAGATGTCATTGTGATGTAATTAGCTCCTGTCTCTCTAACACAGCACTACAGCCTGTATGCTCTGCTCCAAAATCCAAGGGGTCGGCCTCGGGTCTCTCCAGAGGCTCTTTGCCACAGACTCCAAGTGGGACCTTTCTCTCCAGCAGCTGTGTAGAGGATGTTTTTTACGTACTGTCCCAACCGTACTGGCCCCAGGGCCACAGCACAGGCTATCTCCTGCTTAATTTGCTCCAAGGCCTGCTGCTGTTCAGGACCCCATGCAAAATTATTCTTTTTTTGGGTCACTTGAAAGAGGGGGCTTACTGTGAGGCTGTAGTTTGGGATGTGCATCCTCCAAAAACCTACTACACCCAGAAAAGACTGTGTCTCTTTCTTGCTAGTGGGTGGTGACATACTGGTGATTTTGTCAATCACATCTCCTGGAATGTGACGATGCCCATCTTGCCATTTTACTCCCAGGAATTGAATTTCTTGGGCAGGTCCCTTCACTTTGTTCCGTTTAATAGCAAAATCACACCCAGGAGAATTTGGATTATTTGCTCTCCTTTTTTAAAAACTTCTGCTGTATCACCCCACACAACAATGTCATCAATGTACTGGAGGTGCTCAGGTGCCCCACCCTGTTCCAGTGTGGTTTGAATCAGCCCATGGCAGATGGTTGGGCTGTGTTTCCACCCCTGGGGCAAACGGTTCCAGGTGTACTGAACGCCCCTCCAGGTGAAAGCAAACTGTGGTCTGCACTCTGTGGCCAAAGGAATAGAAAAGAATGCATTGGCAATGTCTATAGTGGCATACCACTTGGCTGCTTTTGACTCCAGTTCATACTGCAGCTCCAACGTATCTGGCACAGCAGCACTCAGTGGGGCTGTGACTTCATTCAGGCCACGGTAATCTACCGTCAGCCTCCATTCTCCACTGGCTTTACGCACCGGCCATATGGGGCTGTTAAACAGTGAATGGGTGTTGCTGATCACTCCCTGGCTCTCTAGCTGACGGATCAAGTTATGAATGGGGAGCAAGGAATCCCTGTTGGTGCGGTACTGCCGTCTGTGGACTGTTTTTGTAGCAATAGGTACCTGCTGCTCTTTCACTTTCAGTACCCCCACAACAGATGGATCTTCTGACAGGCCAGGTAAAATAGACAGCTGCTGAATGTTGTCTGCATCTACAGCAGCTATTCCAAAAGCCCATCGGTATCCCTTGGGATCCTTGAAATGTCCCCTTCTGAGATAATCAATACCGAGTATGCATGGAGCCCCCTGTCCAGTCACTATGGGATGCTTCTGCCAGGTTTTACCGGTGAGGCTTATTTCTGCCTCCAACACAGACAGTTCCTGAGAACCCCCAGTCACTCCAGAAATATGAATCAATTCTGTCCCTTTATAACTCGAGGGAATTAAGAGTGCACTGTGCACCAGTGTCCACCAGTGCCTTATATCTTTGTGGCTCTAATGTGCCAGGCCATCTAATCCACACAGTCCAATACACTCTATTATCCCTTTCCCCCCCCCAGCGGAGGGCAGGGCCCCTCTATTGGTTACCTGCAGTGACGGGAGCAATTTCGTTGGTGGCTGATCTCTGCTGTAGTTCTCTCACCCGTGCTCGCAGTGCAGGAGTGGGTTTTTTATGCCACTTCCTCATGTCCTCTCCGTTTTCTCCTAAGAAGCTCCACATGGCCACACGTGACATGGTGTTACTGCTGTCATTTGCTCAAGCAGAGAGGCGGTTGCCTTTGGTGGCCGAGACTTTCATCAGTTTGATCAATTGCTTCATCAGATTCTTTGGGTCATGCTCGTCTTCATCAGGTGTTTCCAATACTGACACAGGTTCGTCCCTATTCATCAGTAATGACAGTTCCTCCAGTATAGTTTTCTGTGTCTTCTTTATCTCACCTACTTTTTTTGCTACTGCTGACACAGCTGCAATGGAAGCACGTGATGGCAGAAACTGTTGTTCAAAGTTTTGGAGTGTAATAATCAATTCATAAACTGGGTGTCTTCTGTCTTGACCCTCGTATCTATGGAATGTTGCTACCAGTGTACTTGTGTACCTCTCTGGTGCTGTTTTTGAGAGCTTACGATATACATCAGGTACCTTACTCTATCAGGATCACGGTCCACGGTCCAACATCCACAAATCCAGAAGGAGCGTGGGAAAGAACTTTGAAATGTGTCGATACACATGAGCAATCTGATACGTATATCCTGTATACTTTGCCATCTATTTTTAACTTGTAAATGCAGTTGTTAAAAGCAATGTGCCCACATCCAACCACAAACCATTCCACACTTCATCCAATAGTGTGTAAGTAATTTAATAACTTTGACATCAGCAGTCAACAATAACCAAACAATAAGATTAACTTTGGGAAAATTGGCTTTTATTCAGTAGGCAAATCTTAGTGCTCTCACAGGAAACCAACCAGATTGTGGAGTAGAGAGTAGGCTGCACAGTCAGTGAGCAGCTATTACTGCTTGTTGGTGGTTACGTGGCCAAAGGAAAAGTCTTGGTGAGGAGACTGCAGAAGGGTAGAATGTAGAGGAGGCAAGAAAAAAGCCAGAAAACAAGGTAAAAAAAATAAATAAATAGATTAATAAATAAAAATCCACCTCGGTGTGATAAATGCTTTTCTAGTCTGATACTTACTGTCATTGTTCAGGAGACATTCAAGTTGGATGTTTGGAAATATCTCTTCTAGGAGAGGGTGCTCACACATTGGAGCATGCTGCCCAGGGAGGTGGTGAAGTCCCTGGAGGTGTTCAAGAACCATGGAGATGTGGCACCAGTGGGACGTGGTTTGTGGGTACAATGGGGATGGGTTGAGGTTGGGCTGGGTCATCTTAGTGTTCTGACCTCAATAATTCTAGGATTCGATGTGGAATGTGGTTTCGTGGGCACAGTGGGGAGCAGTCAACGGTTGGACTAGATGGTATTTGTGGTCTTTTTCAACCTTTAATGACTCTACTGTTCTGTGATTAAAACCAGATGATAAATTATAGGAATTGTCTCTCTCCGTGTTCATTCTGTATAGCTGAAGAATTCATTTTACTCTTTCTTTCCATGTGTCTTACTCCATAGAAGGAGCTGCAAGGTGGGTGATTCAAGCTGTCATTTTACAGTACGTATGTACATCGGTGGTGTCTCTGGTGTCATTTTCAAGGTGTTTTTAGTCACACCCTGCTTCTCTCTTTATCTTTCATCATCTGTTGCAGTCGAGTAGAGGTATTTTAAATTGGTTGCTGTCCCAGCACGCCTCTCTCCTAATGAAAGGAAGGCTCAGATGTCAGAAAGCTGTGTTCACAAGGTGAGGCGAGCATGCCAGTGAGATCAGCTCGCTGTTGAGGCGTTGGGACAGCAGAGCTGTGGGCTGGTGTCACACTGAGATGAATTGAAATGTCAAAGCAGAGATATTGGCATGCTTTCTCCCATCACCTCCACTTGCATTGCTAGGCAAGCGTTCTTAGCATCATCCTGAGCAGGGAGAGGAAAAACAGAAATGATGGGTTATCACTTGTACTTAAATCACAGCATGTAGAGATCCAGCCATTAAGCTCCTATCAAGCTTAATTAAAGCTTTGAAGGCAAAGGTTGGAAATTCAGACATGCTAGAGAGAGCCACCTTTCCTCTAAGGGGTAGAGTCAGTCATTGCAGCTCATTTTCCTAGTAATCCATGTCTTTGTCCAGGTGTTTTACACATCAGAAAAAGACCTGTAGGGCTCAGGATGCACATGTCATGTGCTGGGGCCTGATTCCTACGCTGAAGCCGCATAAATGAAGCAGGAGCTGCCAGCTAGCGTTAAGCAGTCAAACAAAAGCATAGCACTAAGCTGTTTAACAATCTAAGGCATACAGCAATGAAAAGAGAACTGAAAAGTAGGACAAAAAATGTACTGTGTTCTGAGAATATTTGCATAACATTTTGAAAACAAATGACGAGCATTTCTTCTCTTTTTTTTCCCTTTATTTATCCAAATAGAGTGAACATTCTTAAAAATCCGTTTTAATCTGTTGCTCCAGTTGGGCCTTTCTAATATGCAATAGGAGATTCAGCATTTGAAATACCTCAGAAGCATATTAGCTAACTGAGCCCTAACGATATCGTACAGATGTCTGCTTATCATGCAAATAGTTTATTTAGATGCGAAGACACATTAGACTTCAGTGATGAGGAAGTGAAAAACGAAAGTTGCTTCATGCTGCTTCAGCCTACGTGACCAGAATTTCAGCGTGTTTCCTCCAGTGCTCAGAGAGCAGCTCTGAAATAAGCAACAGGAATGAGAGATGCAAACTGCACATGAAGGAGGCTTGATTTTTGATACTGTGGACATTAGCAATAGAGGATGGGCTGCAGAAGAACAGACGCCTTTAAACTGTTAGAACACTATACAAACAGCTGTTCACATGGCACAGCATCTGATTTCACCTACTGTACTCTTAGTTTTGCTACTGCCGTGCTGTTCATATCCTGATTTCAGCATGACATTTAGGAGGTCTCAGCTGGTTTATATACAGTGCTTTATAACCCCTGATTTACACAAGGATCACCGATATTACTTTTGAGTTCCAGGAAATAATACAGCTTATAACACCCTCTCATGAGTGTTCATTAAACATTAAACCTCATCTGCTTCCTGATCTTTTTCCAATACGATACCTGCTATTCTTCTTTCTGATACTCAGCATTGGTATGTCACTTATGTCTACCACTATTCCTGAAGATGACTTAATCATCTTAGTGTCTGCTGTAAGGGTCTTGCTTTTGCACCTAAACCCTGATAACGTGCAGAAAGAAGGTCCTCCATTCAGGAATGGGTCAGATGGCCAAGTGTTGGATCAGCACTTTAGAATCATAGAACGGCCTGGGTTGGAAAGGACTCCAAGGATCATCAAGTTCCAACCTGCCTGCTGCAGGCAGGGCCACCAACCTCCAGAAAGGGCTTTCTGATATTTCTCAGTGGTTTTGCATTGAAGAGAACTTCTGTAGACATCAAACCAAAGCCTGTTGTTCACTGTGTTTGTTATAAGCATACAATGTTGCTTTCTCTTTCTCGTTCGTCATCACTTAGAAAAGCTTGACGGATGCTGCTGCTGCTGTTGGATGGATGTAACACTGAGGAGGAAGCTGCATTTCAGTTTCTAGGTTGGTTTGAGTAGCCAGGGTTCTTTTATAGTCCCTCTTGTTTATTCTGCAATGTACCAATTCTCCAATATCAATTACTTTAATCACAGGGAAAACTGTAAATCCATCAGAAAGTCAATAAAAATGATGAAGAAATATCACAATGTCCTTACCATCAGCTTATATTTTCATTTTCTTCTTTTAAACTGTCTTAGAGGTGGCAGCAAGGACTAAAATAATATCTAAGGCCACGTACAATCCAAATCCCAGTTGTTTTTACAGTACATTTTTGCATTTAAGAGCTTGGCCTTCATTAACGGGATAACTGATTAAAAAACAAAGCAATGTATTAGGCTGGAAAGGAGGGCTTTAATCTGACATTTCTTTTCTGGTATCTAATTTGTGATTAAGAAGACATTTAAAAGATTTATGATAAGGATATTATGCTTATTCGAGGAGTTGTTGCATGTCTTGATATTTATTTACATGTATTTTCAAGTACATAAACGTATTAGTATACGAGTTTGCATGGTTAATTTAACCCTCCAAAACAGCTGTGTTCGGGGATTGTAAACAGGAGAGGAATCAACTTTTTATAGGGGTAGATGGTGATAGGACAAGGGGGAATGGTTTCATGCTCCAATGAAATCAATGCTCCATCCCTGGAGATGCTCAAGATCCTGGGCAACCTGGTCTTGCACCAGATCTGGAGAATGGTGGCCCTGCCTGTGGCAGAGGGATTGGAACTTGATGATCCCTGGGGTCCCTTCCAACTCAGGCCATTCTATGATTCTGTGTTGTGTGTACATATATACACATATATCCTCATCTTATTTCTCTTGATTTAGACCTGTTGAAACCTTTGTAGGGATTTTAGTGAGTTTGGTATAGGGTTCTGAAAATGTGGCTGTAATACCAGTTGTTGAGATCTTATATGTGTCATGTCCCTCACCCAGCATCTGACAGCACCAACACTAAAAGAAGTGTATTTCAGTGGGAACAGACATTGTTCTCTTGACACAACCTCACTCTATGCATGAGTATAATAAAATAATTTGCAGGGGAAGAACTGTGCTTGTGACGTGATGGAGAGGTTTTTATCCTGGGGAGAACAGCTGCATGAAGAAGTGAAATAACAGCAGGAGAAGCTGCCTGCAGAGACAAAATTGCCTCAGAGTCATCCCAAAAAATGTTCAGGTAGCTGTTTCTGTCTTTATTTTGCTATCAAGGATAAATTTTGTTTCTCTCTGGCTGTGCATAACTTGGCACTGCACTCACTGTGACAAGTTAAAAAATAAATCTCAGCAACTCCAGCCATGTCTTCAGTATGTAGTATTTAAATATATAGAAGAGTGTATATATATATATGTATGTTTATATACCTATGTATAAAAATGTTAGGTGTTTAAGGACACAGGATGAAAGAACCCTTTCCTCTCCATCTCTCGCTAAGCTACATCCCTCGACGCGTCTAAATGTTCCTTGAACACTTCCAGGGTCAGTGACTCCACCACCTTCCTGGGCAGCCCACTCCAGCACCTGACCAATCTTTCAGAGTAGTGTTTCCTAATGCCCAACCAATCATTTGTCTTTCAGTGTGGTGATTAAAATGAATTTTTTGTACTAGCTGTGGCAGACATGAGTCCTCTAGATTCTTGTAGAATGCTGGAGAAAAATTCTCGTTTCTTAATACACACAACCGTTGTGTCAGTTCTTGGAAAGTCCTAAGCAGAACCAACTGGAAGCCCAGTTTCCAAAGTAGCCATCCAAGACAACCATTTGTTTTAAGTATTCTGAACAGCGATGGCCTGATGCCCACTCTCAACTGCCTGACATCTCTGCACTGTGGTACAAGCTAGCAAAGAGAACAGGAATTGAACAGAAGAATTGTCTTACTGAAACTCCCCTTACTTTACATGGAGAGAGTGAGATTTCCATCTCCATGTAGCAGGACATTGCCAGTGAGAAATGTGAGCCCAACCCTCTTGCAGGGAGCTCATGACCGTCCTGTTCCCTGATGTTGTACAGGACACTCAGTTTACTCCCTCCTATGGCTATCTGTATGCTCTGTGAATAAAATGTTAGCATCAGTGATCCTTTAAATGAAGAGGTAACACTAACTGCAGTATTCAGTGTGTTTATAACTTATTATGTGCTTAATCAAGGCACATCAGCCCAGGCCTTACACTTCAAATACAATGCTAAACTGTAACTGTAAGGGGTTCTTAAGTGAAATAATTCTTCCCTATCTTCAGCCTCAATTAAGATAGCAGTCAACAGAAGATGGGAAGCACTATTGATTCTGACACAAAAATAACTTTCAAAATGATTCAAGAGGCTAATTAAGTTATTCTTAACAAAAGAAATTGATATATATCTCATTAATATTGCCTTGAAGCCCCAAAGTACATCTAATTGAGAATATATAATTTTTCCTTTTTATTTACTGACATTGAAGGCAGTGATGTGAATGCTTTGGTGTGAGCCATAAATCTCATCTGTAATAACCACATTGCAAGCAGCTGCAGATGTAGCTTAAGCTCAAAAGCATATTTTTTTATATCTGCATTATCTTCTTTGGCAGTTCATGGTGAATCCAATATGTATATCTAGTTTTTATTAAAAATTTTAAGAAGTGCACGTTCAGTTAAGAGTGACCCTAGTTATAAATAGAAAGAACCAATTTTCTTGGAGCCCTGGTAAGTTTTTTAGGCTTTAAGATTCCATTGGAGATCATCTGGTCCTGCCCAGTTTGTTACACTGGGCCAAACTGAAAACTGTTTATGATGCTGAAGGTATTGTACAGTTAAATTCTGAGTTTTCAAAGTGGAGATGGCATGAGAGGAATTACTCCTGTTAAAAAATAAAATAAAATAAAATAAAATAAAATAAAATAAAATAAAATAAAATAAAATAAAATAAAATAAAATAAAATAAAATAAAATAAAATAAAATAAAATAAAAAAAAAAAAAACAACAACTATTGCAGTGTTTGAGGAATTCTTGTCATTCCAAAGGGGATTTTTCCCTTTCCTGCAGCTTCCAACTACTGCATCTCTTTTAAGTTGTGCAATAGATAGCAGTTTGCATTTTTCCAGTGTATCAATGCATATGAAAACTTCAGTTAACTGGTACCCATTCTACAGGTGACAGCATTTTAAACTGATTTCAGATTAGCACAGCAACTATGGAGCTCTTACATTTGGTTGGCATGCCAGGAACTACATGAGTTTTTGTTCTTTTCCTACTGGTTGTATATGTCGTTGGTTGAATTAATTTTAATTCACTCAGGGGAGAAATATTTTTGTTTCTTTCTACATCTTAACATTCCTCAAGGTTATGAGTGTTCTTTGGTCTCCAGATCCTTCTGGAAGACTTCATGCAGTGACTCCTCCACTTTGGATTCTGTTGATCCATATATGTATATAAAATTGAATTTGAGTAGAGTGTTTATCTATTTTCTACAGCTAGAATAAGTTTGCTGATGCTACAGTTCTCTTAGAAGTTCTTCTCATGGATAGCCAGTCAAGGTTGTGTGTAGTTTCGCTTCTGTGGAAGATAAGTATGATGATGACAGTGGATCCAGAAGAAGCTGTAGAAGCTGTTGGGTGGATCTGATCATCCTTCTTGGTCACAACCTGAGGGTCAAGCTGAAGGAAGGCATTCCTCAATAGTGTTGCAATGATATAATCATAGATCGATTCATCACTAAGGTTGATTTTCTTTGCAAGCCTGAATTTCCTTTGACTGTGAGGTTCTAAGGTCATCCCCAACACCTGTGAAGTCAGATTTTATTCCTTCTTTAAGTGGGGAGTTGATTGGAAACTGCTTCTTGCCTACAGAAATGTGATAATTACTTTCATCACTGCTTGCACTGTATCTTTCATGCCAACTTTTACAACTCCAACAGCAGATTTTTGAGGAAGAAAAGTGTTTCTTCTTGTCTTTCTCAATTCAGTACTCTTCAGGAAAAAAAAAAAACAAAAAAAAACTGAATTACATTTCAAAACTGTTGTTCTGTTTTGTGACTGGAACTGTGTAGTAGAACGAGAAGCCTGGAATTCTGAAAGGCCTCTGGATCAATTGTTTTTGCATCTAGCTCTGCAGGAGGGAGCAGTTTGTACTCCTTTATATTTCTGATATGGGTTTGAGATGTAGAACATATCTTCCTTTCTTACTGAACAAGTGGCTAAAATATATTTGCCTTGCAATTATGGTGTAAATAAATATATGTGTTCTAAACAGCCCTGGGGAAATCTTGTTTGTATTTGCCAAAATGAATTGCAGAGCTCTAACTGATAGCTGCCACTTGATGAGCAGTCGTTGCTGAAAATTGGGTTTTGATTTGTAGTGGAAGATTAGTGTTGACAAGTTCGGTGTGTTGAAACAGAAAATTAGTATCCTCTGTAACATGGATATGCTGAGAATTAAACTTCTGGGGATTATTGCAAAGCAGTTGGAAAAAAAAACAAAGGATATGGTTAATTACACAATTTGTTCTTTTAGTTATGTCTTTTTTTTTAATAGAATAATCCATTGATAAATGTCTCATGACTTGTTCTTATAAATTGTTGTCAAACAACTATTTCTAATCTCAAACTTGTTATGCTTGTGGTAGCATGGCAAGGTACAATGAGAAGTTAATGGAATTATCATCTTAACTGAAGAACTAGAGTTTAAATTACTTCATCTCAGTGTGTACAATTTGCTTTTGTGGTAATAAAACTTGTATGTATCTTGCCTATGTAACTTGTATGTGTAAATAAGTATTAATGAAGATTTCTGCAGATATCTACTGAAGGAATATTTGTCATAACATTGTTTTGCATTTCCTCAGAGGAAGATGGAGTACTTCTGAAACTAGACGATCCTGTCTAATGGTTTGTTTTCCCTAAATCTGGGAAATCTTCAGTAAGCTGTGTAAGATGCTTCAGCACAGCAGCAATTTTAGCTGACAGAGCCTCATGCAAGCTTTCCTTTTCTCTAACTGTGATTTTGACAAATCAATCAAACATGACTGACTTTGACAGTTTCAGCAGTGATTTGTAGAGCATTTAGTAAACTGTAATTTGACAGAAGTGCTTTTATCACATTACCATATTTGAAACTGGCAGAAAAGGGATGACAAAGCAGCATGTGAAAAGCTAAGCTAACCTCAATTTATGTTTGCTACTCCATTTTCAGATGTTATAAATTATCTGCAGATTTTCAAATGGAATGTATGGAGCTGCGGTGAGATAATCTGTTAAAAATCTGATTTTATCAGACTGTCACAATCCTTCTCTCACTCTTCTCTAAAAGTGCCTTTACTTCACAATCATGCCTTATCCATGTCACCACTTTTTGGCAGTGCAGACATCCGCAAACAGTTGCTAGGGATGAAGTACAGAACAATTTCATAAAAAATCTCTGATGAACACCTTGAGACTTCACAAAGAATTTCAACCACTTTCATTGAACCAGGGTGATGCACCCATTTCACAAAAACAATGTCACATATCCTACTAGTTTTATGCCTTTTATTCCTCTTTTTTTATTAACCCTTTAAGAAAAATATTAAAAATTCGAATGCTTTGTTACTTGCATGTGAATGATATCATACATTTTATTGTGACTACTCCAAAAGTAATGCCTCCTATTTTATTACGTTGGCCCATAATGTCAGGGGTGGATGTTGGTAGATATGGCAGGAGAGATTGAACCTTCTCATGGTTATTATTTACAACAGGATGTTTCAGGATAAATCATACTTTGGTCATGATATAGTAGTAGTAAAAATGAGCAAATTACAGATGATCTTGATAGTTTTATACACAACCTTCTTTCCTACAGCCATTTGTGCTTCTGGACTGAGGGAGAAAACAGTCTACTTGTAGTCTTTAGCTTCTAAGCATGATTCATTGGCATTCTCCAAAATATCTTTAAGGAAGAGAATAAAACAGTATTTTTCAAGTCTCGCTTTTTAAAGGAAGTTAATTTATATTCAGTTGAAGGTGTGCTGGTTAGATATGAATTTGAAAGTTGTATTAATATATCAAGTAAATGGTATTTCCATATACTGTATATATTGCACTGGCACTGATAAGAGGAAGAACAGGAAAGCAGTTAAGACTAAAGAATGATGACATAACTCTTCCATAAGGTACTGATGTTGTGGTGGTGGAGATAAAATGATAAAATATGCTGGGGAACTGAAGTCAAAATTCACCTCCTCTTTACTATATTTGATCATGTAATCAACTCTGTGTACAGAAAAAGCTCAACTTCAGCACCAAGATCTAGACTGCATTTACATTTTACTTCCTGTATTGCAAGTTTCACAGCAGTTCTGTGAGTTTTCTAATGTTCTATTGCATTCTCTACCTTCTTCCATTCCTTAATATGGAGTGACAGCCTAGGAATTACATTCTTTACTGAAGGTTATATAGTTACCTTATGTGCTGCACATCTTTGGGATGTCTTGCTCTTTTCCCTCTTGCTTTCTTACTGTGTCTTTCTTTCTTATTATTAATCTTTGTGCCCTGGTCTACTCTGTCCACCAAATCTTCAACCCAGGAGAACCAGTTTCTAAGGGAAGTGGATACATCCAGTACTAATAGTCAAACTATCAAGCTTTGTCCAAAATAATGAAGTTGCTTTCTACAAATGGAGAATTGCTACTGTGTTTTACTCTTCCAACAGATGAAGGCAGCTTATCAACCTTTCATGATTTTCATCAGGTCAGTGTTATTTTCCCCTCCCAAATTATACTTTAAATCAAATTATACTTTATATCTGTTACCCATCTAATGGTATTGTCTGTTATTAAATTTGAGCCTAGTGATTCATCTGTCATTAAAAATAAAAGCAGAAAACAGCAGCTCTTGGCAGTATAAAAAGATAAGACAATAATAGCTGATGATGTTGGCTGTTGAAAAGTCGAGAAGTGATTTTAGCACATTCTTATTGCCTCCTTGTTTCACGTGCCTGTGAATTATTTCTTACTGTTCATTTTGTAGTCCAGGTACTTGCTACCCAGCTGAGTTCTAGCCAGCTTTGTTTATTCATTTCCATGTCAGATTTTGATCACTCAAAGCTCCGCTCTCCATATTGCACAATGTGATGGTTTGACACATGGAGCTCGCAATCTCTGCCTGCATTTTTGAGCTGGAGATCAAACCCAAGTGAGAAGGGTGATGGACAAGCTGACGTGTGGCAAACAGCATCCCTTGTTCAGCATGATGATAACGGACAGGACTGGAAAAAGCATAGTTAGAGAAGCCAGCCCTCAGCCATCCAGATGCACTGCTGTGTATTCTGCCGGAAGACTGCTTTGCTCGTTTTTCCACTGTGTGACAGTTTTTCTATCCCTTTCTTCTTTTTCTAGTATTTTATCCTACCTTGGCTTTTTGGTTGTGCTTGTGGTTCATAATACCAATCTGTAATTAGTAAATATTCACTTAATTAGGCTTTTGCTTGAATACACAATCTCATGTGAAAATTCATCAACAGTGATAATAGCATCAATATAACTCTTGTGAAAATGAACACTCCAGGACTTAATTCTTCTAGCTATAAACTACAGCAGGAAAACAAGTATTTAAATGCCAGAGCACTGAAAACCTGTGGGAACTTTGACATTCTTAGTTTGATTTTTTTTTCAGGTTTCAAAAGACGATGTGTTTTAACCAGAAGGTTTAATGCTGTTAATGCTGTTTGCGTTTAGTGATGCAATTGCTCAGCATTTTTGAGGTGAGTTGAAGCATTTAGAAGTTAAATCTGGAAGTCCTCGCTCATTCGGAGTTACTGCTTTCACATATGCAGTAGTGAGTTCAGATAGATATCAGTTTCTTCAGAAAGGCAACTACAACTGAACAGATGTACAGTAGTATTCTCATCTCTTCTTTATCCCCAGCAGATCCACATCTTCACTCTTTTTCCTTTGTAGATGTGGCCAGGACTTTG
This sequence comes from Cyrtonyx montezumae, assembly GCF_038088225.1. NCBI lineage: Eukaryota > Metazoa > Chordata > Aves > Galliformes > Odontophoridae > Cyrtonyx > Cyrtonyx montezumae. Next base: position 51,722,782 of record NW_027071826.1, on the reverse strand, counting down.
GGTAAGCTGAGAGGAATTATATTTTAGAGGCACAGTGGTCCTCCAATAGGTCCCCAGGAGTAGCCTGCTTGATCGATGTCTCACCAGCTAATAATGTGAAGTCTCCAGGGAACGTGATACATGAGGTGCTGAAATAGTTGTACTTTCCCTCTGAATCTATTTCTATAAGATTCTGTTCTGCTTCTTCTGGAAGAACTGAAAGTCTCAGCATTTTTTTCCTTTTGTACCTCTGTATAGTGAAAAATGGAATTTGAAGGAAAAAAAACAAACACATAGCCTTCTGTTTCAACCATAACTTATTTGCGTTAAAGACAAGTCTATGCTTTAGAAGTTGAACTCCTACAATGATGTTAATGATTTTAGATCATTGGGCAACATGAACTTTGTAGCAGAAGTGGTAAGTCAGGGCTCAAAGCAGTGCTTGAACACCTGGTGGGATGGCATGGCAAAGGATGGATCCTGGCTCCAGTCCTTTGCAGTACTTGACAAGCATAGGCTTTCAGATTTTAATTTCGGACACTATGCTTGAATTTAACATTATTAGTCAAAATATTATGTCTATTCTTTCTTCCACTCTTGAAAGCGTGGCATATGATATTTTAAAGTTTTCTTCTTTTATTTAACTTTCTTATTATGCTAACAAAATACATTTGTCTCAAAACCATCTTATTTCAGAACGTCATACTTACTGAGCTGTGAGCCTGTCTGTCCAAGTGCTCAACAAGTACATAAGCAATAAAATCACTCCCTTCTTGAAGTATTTACACACTGGAAGACACTCCCACATGCCCTGTTCCCTTCCACCTTGAATAATTTGGACCACTCTCAATTAAAATGGCCCTTTTAAGAATACAAATGAAGTTCAGGTGTCATGGACAGATGGGGGTTGAATTGCTATGTAAATTGTTGCTGTCATGAAAGTATGAAGGATAAGAATAGTCTTATTTTGATAGGTCTGTAAGACTGCGTCTCTTGGGTTATGGCACCATATGATTTCTCTAAAAGGTAGTAGTTTAAATTGGAATTGAACTGTGGAGTACACTTTATTCAGACATATTTGAGATGCTTATGTCATATCTTTTCTGCATTTACTACTCAAGAAAAGATACAATGACTGTTAAGTGTTTGTTTCAACTCAAAGCTAACAAAATAAGATCATTGAAGCCAGGAATCGACAGTCTTCTCAGGTTTGAGTATCTATGGGAATAGAGTTCTGGCAGCCCTTACTCTAAAACTTCCTTCTGGCAAGAAATAGAAATAAACTCTTTTCAGACTCAGTGTAAATCCCCAGTGTACTGACTTCAGTTTGTCTTTTCTCTTGAGAATGATTGTTTATTCGGTGTGAGCTAAGCAAGTTCAGGGGGTGCAGAGTAGCACAGCACATAGGAATCCTTTAGGGTAAGTGACCTGTGTAAAATAGTTTCTTATTTACTTTGAATCTGAATACCTTCAGGTCAAACATGGGAAGGAGATAGTATCAGTGTTCATCATTTGATGTTTTTCAGGTTAAGTTATGAGCGAATGCTGGTCAGGTGTGGATTAAGAGGAGGACAACAAAAATAATTTTACACAGAACTTTTAGGAAAATGGAGAAACAAAGTGTTGTGGTTTTATGCTAAAGAGGCCCCACCATATAACGAACTACTAGAGAATGAAAAGACGTATGCCCTCTTCACTGATGGATCGTGTCGTATTGTTGGGAAGCATCGTAGATGGAAGGCTGCTGTGTGGAGCCCCACACGACGAGTTGCAGAGGCCACCGAAGGAGAAGGAGAGTCAAGCCAATTTGCGGAGGTAAAGGCTGTCCAGCTGGCCTTAGATGTGGCTGAACGGGAGAGGTGGCCCATGCTATATCTTTATACTGACTCTTGGATGGTGGCAAATGCTTTATGGGGGTGGTTGCAGCAGTGGGAACAGGACAACTGGCAACGGAAGGGTAAACCTATTTGGGCTGCTGAACTGTGGAAAGACATTGCTGCCCGAACAAAAAGGTTGGGTGTAAAGGTGCGCCATGTAGATGCTCATGTGCCCAAGAATCGAGCTACTGAAGAGCAGAGAAATAACCATCAGGTAGATCGAGCTGCCAGAATTGAGGTGTCTCAGATCGATTTGGACTGGCAGAACAAAGGAGAGCTATTTTTAGCTCGGTGGGCCCATGAGACCTCAGGCCATCAAGGAAGGGATGTGACCTATAAGTGGGCTAGAGACCGAGGGGTGGACTTAACTATGGATGCCGTTGCACAGGTTATCCATGACTGTGACACATGTGCCATAATTAAACAGGCCAAGAGGATGAAACCCCTCTGTCAGGAAGGGCGATAGGAAAAGTATAAATATGGGGAGGCGTGGCAGGTTGATTATATCACCTTGCCACCAACTCGCGATGGTAAGCGTTACGTGCTCACCATGGTGGAGGCGACCACTGGGTGGCTTGAGACATACGCAGTACCCCATGCTACCACCCGAAACACCATCTTAGGGCTCGAGAGACAAGTCCTATGGCGACACGGCACTCCAGAGAGAATTGAGTCCGATAATGGGACTCATTTCAAAAATTCTCTTGTGGATATCTGGGCCAAAGAACACAGCATTGAATGGATCTACCATATCCCCTACCATGCACCAGCTGCTGGTAAGATCGAGCGCTACAACGGGTTGTTAAAAACCACGTTGAGAGCAATGGGTGGTGGGACATTCAAGCACTGGGAGAAGCATCTGGCAGAAGCCACCTGGCTGGTCAACACTAGGGGATCAGTCAACCGAGAGGGTCCTACACAGTCCAGCTCCCTACAGACCATAGAGGGAGATAAGGTCCCTGTGGTACATGTGAGGAGCATGTTGGGAAAAGCGGTGTGGGTCCTTCCAGCCTCTGGGAAGGGCAAACCCCTCCGTGGAACCGTTTTTGCGCAGGGACCTGGGTGCACCTGGTGGGTAATGGATAAAAATGGGGACGTCCAGTGTGTCCCACAAGGGAATTTGATGCTGGGGGAATGCAGTCTGTAATTACGTGTGTATGTATGTATATATATATATATGTTTGTATGTAACTTATTGCTGTTTTGGTTATGTACAGATATGTGTTAAGCATGATGTGATGATGTGGAATAAGGGGTGGAATGTTGTGGTTTTGTGGTGTTGATGCCGGTATTCCACATCAGAGCATCATGCAGCAGTGAAGGAGTTAATGGTGTGGGAGCAGCAGAGGGGCGGAGCTCCGCACCGGATGCAGGCGGCGCTCGGTCTGGGCGCGTTGCTCGGGGCTGCCGTGGAGGTTCAGCACGTGTGCCTCCCCTGCAGGTCCTCCTTAACGTAAGCTCACAGCTTTTGGTTTGGAAATTTGCTCTCTCTCTCAATTGTTCAATTTTATTAGATTTAGTAAAGTTACCGTTCCTTCTCAGGTCGTGCCGTTGTTTTTCTTGTAGACCCATCTCTTCCCGCTGTTTCCCCCTCCCTCTCCCGGAGCGCGGCTCTGCTCGGGCGGCCGCGCGGCCACTGACGCAGTTTCTTTTTCTCTCCCCTCTCCCTTCTCGGTTTCCCTTGGGTCACTGTCACGGACAACACCGTGACACAAAGCAAGAGAATTAGTGTCTCTAACACCGAGGCTATTTGACTTCTGAAGTAGTATTATGCTGGCTGTACAATATCTTCTTTTGATTTTCTTTCTTTTGGCATAATATGTACGTTTCTCTAAAAAGTAATACCTCGTTTATTTCCATGGAAAATACAACAGATACAAAGATCACCGTAACAGTACTTGATAGAGTAAATTCTCAGCTACAGAAAGTTCATTCCGAGCTATGCCAGGCTGCATGCAGACTGTGGATCATGGTTTGGACATGCCTGGCTAAGGGTTAGACAAGTACTGCCAGCAGTAATAGCTTCTCTCATTGTGCGCTTCTAGTACAAACACTCATATTCTATTTGGCTTGCAAAGTTATCTCTTTTATTAACCCAAGACAAGTCTGTCAGCTTCCTGGACTTCACATTTATTCTGTTTCCTTACTTCAGTAGCCTGTTTGCAAGCATTTATTGAAGGACATTTTAGCCAAGCTGTAACACAATATTTAAAACAGATGCTGAAAAGCCTTAAGCTACAGCGCTAACAGTCCCCTGACTTCAACAGGAAAACCTTGCTTAATGTTCTCTAAGAACACACTAGTGCTTTTCACAACTTCCTCGCATTAGCAGCTGAAAATTATCCTTTGATTAGCTTCATTTCAGAATGTGAGACGCTCAGTTTCTCCTTAGCGCTTCCCTCTCCTTTTGTGAAGAAAGACGAGTGCCGCGAGAGGAAATCTAAAATTGGTCATCGCACCATGTAGCCTCACCTGTATCTTCAAGTGGCTGAACTGGAGGCAGAGATGTGTAGAGGGAGAGCTAGGTAACTTAATGGAAAGGACAAAACCAGTGAACTTCTGGAGAAAAGGCAATATTTTCAAAAAGTTAGTGAAAGGATCCGGCAGCGTTGCACTCTGTAATTCTGATTATCTTATGCCTTACAGTATTCACAAAGAGCTTGCCTTTTGATGCATGATAGATCATACAAATCCTCAATTATTATTTCACCATGTCTTTGGTCCTTAAGGCCCCTTCCAACCCAAGCAATACTTTGATTAAGTGATTATGATTCTATGTTTTTTTTCTGACAGTGGCTACCACTGATCACAGGTTTGATAACTTAGATGTTCTGTGTTGTTGGCCATGACTAACCTGTCATACTCCAGTTTCCGTTCCGGCTGCAGAGGTGAAGATGTAGTTCTGAAAATAGACGTTTCAACTACAGTATTGATCCTCTTGGGAGCCACTTAAACATCTGAGTCACTCCTGAATCTTGATTTCCTTAGACATTTGGGTAGGGTTTTGAAGTTCTTCTGTTTCAAATCTTGTGATTGCTTTGAAGGCTGCAGTCACTGAATGAGAGTCAGCTCGGTCAGCTTAGCTTATACAAAATGCCTTGGGTGGCTTTCAGTAAATATAAGACGATTCAAAGAATTAGACATGTTTTAATTATTTTTCTCCAAAGCTCTTTCAGTCTGTTATTCCTGAAAGCATTTTCATTTCTTGTGCTAATTAACTTAAACTATACGAGTCACCTTCCCCCCTCCTCATAGCTTTATAACCTTCTCTTCTTCATTCCTTATTTGTCTCAGTCAAGAAAGATACTGAGTTCATCCTCTAACAAATAGAATCCATCCACCTACAAATAGAATATGCAAACTGTCTTTCTACTTGCCTTTTTCTCCTCATTTCATAGACACAGGTGTCTTACGAATTTGTGTTTCCTTTATTAAAGATCTCAGGCATATTGAAGTTCTGAATCTGTCTATATATTGCTTGTTTTGTACCCAAAGTGTCTCTTCTTTTGCGAAATTAGATTTTTTTTTCTCTTTGGAGAGGGGAGGGGAAAATAAAAAAGCACTATGCTGCAGGGAGCAACCAAGGGTTATTTCTTGATGAGAGACAACCTTCAATTGTTGGCTTTGTTTTCTTCAGTAATTCATTTTTAATATCCCCTTCTACAGAGTTAAGCTGTACACAAATGTTCTGTTCAATAGATGACAGTGAAGGAATTTGATCTGATGTTTTGCAGCGTGAGATCAGTGGCTGCAGTCAAAGACAACTTCATCAAAACTGGAGGTCATAACTTAAGAATGGTAATGAGAATGCTTTTCCTTTGTTTTTAATCTTTAAGCGTCAGACAGCTGTTCTATTTCAGGATAGAATTCAGTGGTGGAGCTGCAGCTCTGCTATTCCCAAGCTTGTGTCCCATGTCTGTGCATGGTCCAGTCCTGCTGGGAGCTGCTTCTCCAGGGAAACACCACTTGCAAGAGAGGGCTGCAGGCAGGCAATGCACATGGCATGGCAGATCTATGTGTAGTGATAGAATTAGTTTTTAAAATACTCGAGAATGCCGTGAAACTGTGCACAGTAAGTTTTAAGGACTGCGTAATTCACCTTATCAGAAATCTTTCCTTTAACAAAAGCACTTTGCCACTCACTGTGACCGAGTCTCTAATCAGAGAGCTCTAGCCAGAATGTAGTTGTAAAAATTGATCTGTTTTTGGGTAACACACCACTAATTTTGTAGAAATATAGGAGTAGATACTTGCTCTTTTCTTCAGCCAAGGCGTGATGTGGGTTAGTGGAATTACAGAAAAATACCACGTTCCATTAAATAAGCAGTTGTTCAGTCCTGTCACTGAATGAGGACCTGCTGCTGGGGAAACTGTTGTATTATTTCTTTTGTATACTTTGATTTAGAGAAGGGTTTTGACAGTTAAGGCTGCTTGGACAATGAACTGAGAGAAAGGAGCAAAAAAAGACACAGTTGCTGGCACTTTGATAGCTCTTCGGACACAATGGTTCTGGTGGTAGGGACAGGAAATTTATCAAGCTGCTGTTCCTTCATGCTGGGACTTGTGAGAACATCACTGAAAAACGAGGCCTGACTCTGACATTTACATTTGTCTACTGGTATGTCATCCATAGAGTGGAAATGACAAGCAAAGAGCCGATCTACAAAATCTCATGGCTTTAATGTTCCCCTAAAAATTCATATGTACCTACTCCAGGCTTTCCTGTTCAGGAATGCCAGGCCAGATTGTGTATATATGTTCTAGAAATATATATTTACACACATATTTATATACACTTTTTATTTTTTTTTCCCCATGTATATAGATGTTATCTTGCAGGGCAAATTGCTCTTGGATAATTTCCATTTCCTTTCTGTTCAGCTACAAGAGTATCATGAAGCAAGTCAGACACCTAGTGGCTTGTTCATGGAGTGAATCTGCAATTTACATGCTTGCAGTTACTGCTTGGTACAATGTACAGTTGTCCGTGTGGACCTTCAAAAGTAACAAACGAAATGCTTGGACCCTGTCATTCTTATTTTTGTATATTCCCACTACAGATGACATTTAAGAAATAGTACTCTTGATGCCCTGCTTTGATTTTAAGGAAATTGTTACTGAATGCCAAGAAGGGTGCTATTTACAATCTCTAATAAAACTCAGGTGAAGGTTTTATATGGGCTTCTATTATACACTTAATGAAAGAAGAGAGGTTTAATTTAAAAAGTCTCTTTCCTCTTTTTCATTTGATGCGTATGTGTTTGGAGGTTTTACATTAGCGAAGCATTTAGCTTCTGAAAGTGCACTTGTACTTAAGAGATCTGCTGACCACGTGCCTTAAAAGGCTTCGTTGCGGTTTGCATGTAGTGTATACATCATCTTTCCTTCATCTTGTCAGTACTATACAAATTAAAAAACACTGGAAACTTGATGATGACTATTTCCACCTGTTTAAATCATGAAGGCTGTACACAGTATGAAGTTGGGGTTATATCTTCCACCCAGTTTTGAATTTTGTGCAATGTTTGATCTTTATAAAGAGGTGAATATTATATTTGTAAGAAATAATCAGTTTTATGGTAGATGCAATTTGTAACTCCTGTTTCATCATAGAATGAGGACAGATCATGTAGACAAAAGATATGTTCCCTAAGAAAATTGAAGAAATGGGAGAGGAAGAAAATATGGGGGGAGTAAGTTGCCCTTTGAATTCTAAGTTGGTCATATTAATCAAGAGAATTGAGGCTGGTGCAGTTCTAAAAGCATGTTGATTGTGGTATCACGTAAAAAAGAGCAGTTAATTCCTTAACTGGGCAAGACTCTTTGCTTTTTTTATTGGCCTTCTAGCCTTAAATTTAGGCTGAAGCCAACGTGGTAGAAACAGCATAGTGCATGAACCACAACAGTTTTTGTTGGACTGCAGAAGTACTGTACAGAAGTACAACTGGTAAAACAAAAGCTTTGTAGCATGTTAAGGAAGCAGACTGTTACCACAGTAAAGATCTGATGCTGCAGCAAGTTCACTTATATATGAGAAGAGTTGAAGATTATAGACCTCCTTATGTTCCTGCTTCTGAAAAGACCACGTCACATATTGTGATGAACAACTCCTGAGGAGTAATCTGTGTTTTATAGTTTTTTTCATATGTCTATGACCACTGGATGAAAGACTGAGACTCAGCTGAAGTGGGGGAAGATGTAATTAAGTGACATCTTCAATAAACTGACATCTGTAACAAACTTTTTGAATCAGTCCTTAAAAATTCAGTTCTTGCACATGGAAAAAATGGACAAATGGTTCGGATGCAATACCATCTATCCAACTGCATTTTGGAAGAGCAGTTTATATCAAATCAAGTTTTGGAATGTTTGAGTCAAACTGATTATTTTGCTCCAAAAACAAAACAAAGTAAGGATATGATTCAGGGAACTGAATTTGGGGTTCTATTAATTCAAATGACTCCAGCAGCTAATAGTTTTGCTGTATCAGTGTCCTGCCGATATGTGACATCAAGAAGTTTCAAGTCCCTTGGTTGGTTATTCCTTCTTCAAACTTAGACTCTAATAAGAAAAAGTCAAATCTTACTTAGAGTCGCACAATAAATAGCCATCAAAATGTAGTCTTTGATAAGATTGAATCAGCAGAAAGATCTGATGGAAAAGTTTAACATGGCTGTGCTCTTGCAGCGTATGCCTATGCTAAAATCTGAGATCAGCATTGTGACATTACATAGTTAATATCAGAAGGCGTAGCAGAAAGAGATGGAAGCTTAGTCATGAGAAGTTTGACCACTTCTCATGAAAGTTTATTCTATGAGAAAAAATAGTGAAAATTGCGTTCTCTGATGGTAGAATATTTGTTTCTTGACTGAAGCTTTAAAAAAAGTTTTCTTAGTGCTATTAAAAAAAGAACACCTATAGGTCTTCAAGGAACACAACTGTTTAGAAATAGCCATTATCAAGGTTGCCACCAGTGTATGTTCATTGAATCCTTATGGTTCTTGAAAACTTTTATTATTTTAAATGTTTTTGGAGTTCTAGGCTAGACAAGGAACAAAGATTTGCAAAGTACCTTGTAACACTATGCTGTGTTTTAATGGTTTTAACAGCTTTTTGGAGCATGCCTGGTTTGACATGCAAGGAAGTTATTTACATTATTTACGTTAAAAACTACTACATTAGAAAACTCTTCTATTACTTTGGATTTGACAGTAAAGACTGCAGAAGTGGGCATAATGTGCAGAAGCTGACAGCTTGGTAAGGGTGGGGAAGTCAAGTGGAAAATAGGTCTAAGCTTGTTGACTTACTACTTCTGCAACCATGCTCTGAAATACCTAAGGCTTTGTGTGTCACAACTTTCACTGAATCAAGGCTGCTCTGATAGTATTGCCATTCCTATTATCTCAGCCTACATGGAAAACATAAGTAGATGTGACTCTGTAAACAGCAATTTTCTTAATTGTCTTTATTTTGAGCTCATGAAATGGGAATTGCCAGTAGTAATTCTCAAGGTATTTTCTTCTGTTACTCTTACGGTACCTACGCTTGTTACTTGTATTTAAAATCCGTGTTTGTCTTTCGTTAAGGGAATAATTATCACTGTTCTTTCATTAAAAATCTTCATAGCTTCCCAGTACGGGACCTGCCACATAAACAGAGAGGCATTATGCAGACTTAGAAACAGCTGAAACTTAAGTTATCACTTTCTTGTTAACTCTTTATCCTTTTCTGTTTGACCTCTTTGGTGCTGTTTCTGGGCCACTGATAAACTGTATTTGTAGTGCTATTTTTACTTATGTAAGAGCTTTGCAATCTTGAGTCACCATCTGAAATGGCAAAATCATTTTTTTCTCTAAGACTCTGCATGTCAGTTGGCACAGCTTTACTTCCTGAAACTGTACACACGCAGTAATTTACAGCGTTTGGGATGGCATGCAAAGTCAGTGTTATTAGCATAATTTCACTTCTGCTTTAATATAAATTATTACAATAATACAAGCCATTAGAATAAATACATTAGAATTAACACATGCCATTAGATAAAATTCCTGAACAAGATGAAAGCATAACAACAATGGACTTGCTAGTATGCACATACAATGGGTTTCCAGTTGACAAAATTGTTTCCCCTTGTTTGTTATGGCTCCACTTTGGATTCTAAAAGGCCTCTCTCAGGTCTCCCCTGAGCTCTCTCCACTCCAGGCTGAAATATGAGTCAAATTCCTTCTTAAAACTGTGTCTGGATAATACTGGTTAAACTGTATTCAGTCACAGAGCCTAGGATTTTTCATTAATTCACAACATAAGATAAGGACAACTCTATTCTTTTAATTGCTTATTCATTTTTAATAGCAGCTGTATTAGCAAAAATGTAAAATTGAAGGAAGTTCTGTATTCATCCAAATGGCAAGATGCCAATGCTTTTATAGAGAAGAATAATTATGCTACAACTTGTTAAATTTTCTGGGCTTGATTTTGCTAGCATGAAGGATTCAGCTTGACGTTTATCGTTTCACAATAGCTTTTCTAGAATAATACATCTAACTCAATATATTTCCCTGTCTTGTAACTTCATTTAATACTCTCCAGTGTCCCATCTTTTGAGCCTTTTTAGATAGTAGAATTAAACTGCTGTGTTATTGCATTTCAAATGCTGATACACTGGAAAACTGTTGTCCAATTCAACAAATATCTCCAAAAATGTTGTAGGATGTCTTTTCTGTTGTGCTTATTCTGATCTTTTTGATGTATTTCACCTGGCTGGGATTTTTTACTTCTAATATTCCAGATTTCCAGTTCTGTCTGTGTTTTGTTCTGTTGCTACAAGCTATAGTTTCAGTGGAGGGGCAAGCACTGTTCTCCTCTCTCTGATGAGAGCAATAGAAACAAAAGGAGAATGAAACAGAGCTGCAGCAGCAGAGGTTTACTTCGAATATGAGGAAAAAGTTATTCACAGAGAGAATAACTGGTGAGCAGACTCCCCACATAAGTGGTTATTTCACTGTACTTTGAGTAATTCTACAGAAGACAAGTGTTCTTGATAATACCGTTTATACTATTTACTTGTTGCAAGACACGAAGGAATTTGCTATTTGGGACCATAATGCCAAAGTTTTGTCCTTAGGCTTGTCTTTCAAAACCAGGCGTTATCAACATTTATAACCAGTAAGCCCTTAGTGGAGTTTTCTGGTGTAATTTTTGGTCTTGGTATTTCACATATTTCTGCCCCCTATGTGAAAATATTAAATATCAATGAACCTTTCCACTATGCTTAAAACAATAACGGGGGTTCACCTGTACAGATGTAGACATCTACAGTGGTTACCACAAACATGAGCATCTGACTCTTCCCAGATTTAACTTTCTTTGTCTAGTATATATGTCTACATGAGTTCTCTTTGACATCCTCTTCGGTCAAGGGAAAACCAAAGCAAAGGAACAGAGCATTTCTGGGGCTCGTTCATCTCCCCTAAAGTGAGTGGAAGTATAAAACCAGTTACGTGATTGAGACCCAGAAGCGTAAATGCTTGGTTTTGGACACAGCCTTTAGAGCAGGGTGCCTACAGAGGTTGTGGGGTCTCCTTTCAAAACCTGCCTAGATGCGTTTGTGTGTGACCTAGTCTAGGTGTTCCTGCTCTGGCAGGGGGATTGGACTAGATGATCTTTCAAGGTCTCTACCAATTCCTGACATCCATGCGATTCTGTAGTCTTCGTTATGAAGGGAGTTAAGAGCGGGAGTTATAGACAGGTAGATGTCTGTTATGGAAGTGTGATGTCGAACAAGGTTGTCCTGTCACTTGGACTGTAATAGGACTGCAAGAAAACAATTGCACATCACTGGGCGTTGTACTGTCTGCCATACGCAGTGCAATTTGGCGGACCTTGCTGAAGTTACTGAGAAAATACGGATAGCAGGTGACACGGGTATGACAACATAGTTTTAAGAACAAGTTAAAGGTCTTGAGCAATATAAACACTAATATGAAACCTACTCTTAAACATCTGCTGATGAGGCAAGTCCAAGGCCAGAAGCCAACTCACAGGTCAGGTCATTGCCAGGCACATTCAGAGGGACAAGGCATGACTATCATCAAGTTAGAAACTGAGCTCACGTGTTGAGGTGTTGATTTGAGGTGTTAATCATGAGGGCACTTCATCACCAAAGAGGGGATCCTGTGTTCCTCACCTTGTGTAGAAGAGTTGATAGCAGAAAGAGACACTGAGGAACCAAGCATGAGAGGCTGGTAGGGAGAACTCCTGTGGTTCAAGGTCTGAGCAGGAACCAGGCAGAAATATCTAAAATAGATGTTTCTGTGCATATCTGGGAATATTTAGTGTTCTCTGCCTCTGCCCATGTGCCCGGGCTTCGTAAGAAACAGGAGGAATAAAACTATTGCTCAGCAATTCCCATAGCTGTGGCTATGTCAATGGCTAGTGACACTGTCAGATAACGCAGGCTGGATTCTCCTTTCTAAATGAGAAGGGATGATTCACTTCAGTGCATGATTGAGGCCTCCTCCGTCACACTGCATTTTTAGTTATGTCTGAGAAGCTCTTTAAGTGCATAAAATACTATTGTTCCACAAAAAAGTACACACATGCGCAGCCAAATTTTTAAACATTTTAGTTCCTCCTGAAATGTGAATTCTTTTTACTATGGTTTGTTTCTATTTTCAGCATGAATGACAACTGTGTAAGGTATGAGTGAAGAACTCCAGCTGAGTTGCTTTGGGACATTTGTTCAAGAGTTTTCATGCAAAAATCAGCACACATCTGTTCATAAGGGGCAGTGACTGAAACGGCTTAAAAGTAGCATTTTCCAGTTGTTTGTTTCTTTCATCTTTCATGTTTGATGATGTCAAATAACATGTGAAAGCTCACACAAAAAATACCGTTTTATACCCACCAAATCCAAGTGTGTACGAATGTAACCTGATGTTGCTGAACATCAGATTGTGTCCCCTGTAGCTCAATTCAGATAAAACCTGGATAAAATTCCCTCTTGCACCTTTCTGACCATAGTGGTGCAACAGAAAAGCATCACTTTGTGACTTGTAGATTGCTCCAGTGATTCTAGGTACCTCCTCTATGGAATACACTTGTTTTGCAAAGCAAAGCTCCACAGAAAGAAAAAGGACAAACCAAGTTCTCAGGTGAGAATTCATGTCAGCACAGATGATGCTTAGATTGGGGGATTTTGTCTTTTTTTTTTTCTTAATTTGCCAACAGACACTGCATGGTTAAGCTGAGACATCACAGGATTTTCCACTGGAAGCTAACACTACAGGCATGCATGTGAATTTAAGTCCCTGCTCTTGAAGTAAATAATTACAGTATTTTCCTTGAAGATCCCACCAAAAACATGGAGGTATGTTACCGAATCAAACACTAGAAGGAGGCAGTTTTCATCTTCTCTTCGTAAGCGTTCATAATTAGTACCAAAGTGGTATCTCCTTCTCTGTCCAAATCTCCTAGGGAACTGTTTATTATTCTGACATGCAAGCTGATGCACAGCATTTTTTCCTCACCATCAACCTCCTAAGTGCATTTTTCACCTCCTTGTTCCGAAGGCTGTAGATCAGGGGATTCAGCATAGGAACAACCAGGGTGTAAAATACTGCAGAAATTTTCTCCTGTTCCAGTGAGTATCTTGAACTGGGCTGCACGTGGCTCAAACTCACAGGCCCATAGAAGAGTGTTACAGTTGTCAGATGGGAGGCACAGGTGGATAAAGCTTTGTACCTGCTTGTAGAGCCCATGCTCAGAACAGAGGAGAGGATGTAGAGGTAGGAGATGATAATGAATAGAAGTGTTGACATAGCTATAATCCCTGAGAAGGTTACAAGCACCAGTTCATTGAGATGGTTATCAGAGCAAGTGAGTTGTAGCAGTGGGTTTGTGTCACAAAAAAAGTGATTGATGGTGTTAGGGCCACAGAAGGACAATTTCAGTAAGCCACAAGTATGTACCAATGAGTTACAGAGACCACCTAAATATGACCCAGTCACCAAGCAAACACAGACTCTCCTGGCCATAAGAGAGGTATAAAGCAGTGGGTTGCATATAGCAATGTAGCGGTCATAAGCCATCGCAGCCAGCAGAAATCCTTCTGTGGTCACAAACAGAACAAATGAAAAATGCTGGGCAAGACATTCTGAGTAAGAAATAGTCTTAATCTCCACTAAGATGTTTACCAGCATCCTCGGAATAAAAACAGAAGAATAGCAGAGATCCACAATGGACAAATTAAGGAGGAAGAAATACATGGGTGTTTGCAGCTGGAAGTCAACTGTGATCAAGCTGATCATGCCGAGGTTGCCCAGCAGGGTGATGACATAGATTAGCAGAATCATCACAAAGAGAGGGTGCTGTAGTTTCGGGCAATCCGTCAGTCCCAAGAGGATGAAGTAGGTGACTGTGGTGTGATTGATTACAGTCATCCTCTCCTCTGTAACAGTTTACCTGCAGAGATGAGGTGTGTGATGACTATATAGCTAAGAGAGAAAGAAACATTATTCATGAGTAGTGCTACCATTAAGTAGCACAGAGGCTGAGATTACGTATCTGGACCTTGCTTCCCTTTAGTTCAGCTATGATTCCTTAAAGCATCCTCAAAAACGTTGATAATATTTTCAGAATTGGGAGCATCCTCAAGGAGGAAAATAATAGTGAGGTGCCCAGTGATCTTTCTTTGAGGGACAGCTGCGTACATCTGCAACAACACAGCTACTTTGGTGATGCTAATTTTGATGTGCAGGTGTATCAGCAGTGGCTTCAGAAACACATATGGTAAATGCTGAATGAGTTCTGCAACTTCCTTCATCTTTTCAGCTAAGCATTGCATATTATCTCTTCACCAGGAAAGAATTAAACTCACCGGAGTATATTTCATCTGGAGGAGAAGCTTCTCACTAAAACCAGTGGGTGTCTCTTTAGTCTATGGAAGAGACTTTTCCTTTTCAGTCACTAGGAGAGGCAGCCAGACTACACAACTATTTAAAATGCTAACAAAGGGAGTGGGAAAGGGGCAGGTTTGGGTCTCTTTTATGATAAACTGATGCAGTTCCCAAGCTGCTCTGTGAAGCAGAGCACATAATTGGGTGGTTCCCTTCCCAAGACACAAACTATATTTTATTTGGAAACTATTCACACAAAATAGATAAATAACTTACATTTTTAGATATCTGGGTCTGTTGTTGAATCAGAGGAGACTCAGATAACAGACAATTTCCAGTTTCATTTCCATGTCTAAATGTAATCCAGACATTCAAGTCAGCAAGGGTGCTCCTGCAATCCATGCAAGATTAAGCAGCAGTAGAGGCAACGAGTCATCCTGTTTATTTCAGCCTGTTGTGAAGGGAGTGAGCAGGCTAGAAGCCTACCAATAGGTTGAATTACCCTCTGGGGAGTCCCATCTTCTTCCATTAACTAAAAAAGCAGCTGAGATGTTTAGCTTGACTGTGTTTAATGGAGAATTCTAAAGTTCCGTAACAGAGGAAATTCCTATTTTTCTGTACAACTGTTGAGCATAATGGTTTAAGCTAACCTGACCACCTTGCTGACATGAAAGCTGATATCCTAAAAACAGCAAAAAAGAAAGAAGCTTTAGAGGTCTCTGTGTGTGAAATACAAATAATTTTTTTTCCAGTCTTTCTTGTGCAATCATACCCAGATTTTTTAGAGAAAAAAAGTAAAGATGAGTGAAAGAAGCCTGAGGAATATTGTATGTCTGTAGGACACTGGAAATCAATGGAACACTGAGGAGCACAGACATTTAGGGCTATGAAACTGGTGGTGAATAACATAATCACAGAAGTTTCCCATAGATGTCTTGGCAGCTTGGGTTGCTCAGCTGAAGCAGTTCATGTCCGCTTTGAGTTGTTTGTCACTTGGCCCAGGAGCATCATGACCTCCTATCAACATCTAATACCTTTCCATGAGCATATAGTCTGTGCTGCAGTGCAAACTGTGCTCGTACATATCACCGTGACTTCCCTGCTCCTGCAGCCATTTCCCAACAGATCCCGACAGATACTTGTTCCTGCTTCTGAAAAGACCACGTCACATATTGTGATGAACAACTCCTGAGGAGTAATCTGTTTTTTATAGTTTTTTTCATATGTCTATGACCACTGGATGAAAGACTGAGACTCAGCTGAAGTGGGGGAAGATGTAATTAAGTGACATCTTCAATAAACTGACATCTGTAACAAACTTTTTGAATCAGTCCTTAAAAATTCAGTTCTTGCACATGGTAAAAATGGACAAATGGTTCGGATGCAATACCATCTATCCAGCTGCATTTTGGAAGAGCAGTTTATATCAAATCAAGTTTTGGAATGTTTGAGTCAAACTGATTATTTTGCTCCAAAAACAAAACAAAGTAAGGATATGATTCAGGGAACTGAATTTGAGGTTGTATTAATTCAAATGACTCCAGCAGCTAATAGTTTTGCTGTATCAGTGTCCTGCCGATATGTGACATCAAGAAGTTTCAAGTCCCTTGGTTGGTTATTCCTTCTTCAAACTTAGACTCTAATAAGAAAAAGTCAAATCTTACTTAGAGTCGCACAATAAATAGCCATCAAAATGTAGTCTTTGATAAGATTGAATCAGCAGAAAGATCTGATGGAAAAGTTTAACATGGCTGTGCTCTTGCAGCGTATGCCTATGCTAAAATCTGAGATCAGCATTGTGACATTACATAGTTAATATCAGAAGGCGTAGCAGAAAGAGATGGAAGCTTAGTCATGAGAAGTTTGACCACTTCTCATGAAAGTTTATTCTATGAGAAAAAATAGTGAAAATTGCGTTCTCTGATGGTAGAATATTTGTTTCTTGACTGAAGCTTTAAAAAAAGTTTTCTTAGTGCTATTAAAAAAAGAACACCTATAGGTCTTCAAGGAACACAACTGTTTAGAAATAGCCATTATCAAGGTTGCCACCAGTGTATGTTCATTGAATCCTTATGGTTCTTGAAAACTTATTATTTTAAATGTTTTTGGAGTTCTAGGCTAGACAAGGAACAAAGATTCGCAAAGTACCTTGTAACACTATGCTGTGTTTTAATGGTTTTAACAGCTTTTTGGAGCGTGCCTGGTTTGACATGCAAGGAAGTTATTTACATTATTTACGTTAAAAACTACTACATTAGAAAACTCTTCTATTACTTTGGATTTGACAGTAAAGACTGCAGAAGTGGGCATAATGTGCAGAAGCTGACAGCTTGGTAAGGGTGGGGAAGTCAAGTGGAAAATAGGTCTAAGCTTGTTGACTTACTACTTCTGCAACCATGCTCTGAAATACCTAAGGCTTTGTGTGTCACAACTTTCACTGAATCAAGGCTGCTCTGATAGTATTGCCATTCCTATTATCTCAGCCTACATGGAAAACGTAAGTAGATGTGACTCTGTAAACAGCAATTTTCTTAATTGTCTTTATTTTGAGCTCATGAAATGGGAATTGCCAGTAGTAATTCTCAAGGTATTTTCTTCTGTTACTCTTACGGTACCTACGCTTGTTACTTGTATTTAAAATCCGTGTTTGTCTTTCGTTAAGGGAATAATTATCACTGTTCTTTCATTAAAAATCTTCATAGCTTCCCAGTACGGGACCTGCCACATAAACAGAGAGGCATTATGCAGACTTAGAAACAGCTGAAACTTAAGTTATCACTTTCTTGTTAACTCTTTATCCTTTTCTGTTTGACCTCTTTGGTGCTGTTTCTGGGCCACTGATAAACTGTATTTGTAGTGCTATTTTTACTTATGTAAGAGCTTTGCAATCTTGAGTCACCATCTGAAATGGCAAAATCATTTTTTTCTCTAAGACTCTGCATGTCAGTTGGCACAGCTTTACTTCCTGAAACTGTACACACACAGTAATTTACAGCGTTTGGGATGGCATGCAAAGTCAGTGTTATTAGCATAATTTCACTTCTGCTTTAATATAAATTATTACAATAATACAAGCCATTAGAATAAATACATTAGAATTAATACAAGCCGTTAGATAAAATTCCTGAACAAGATGAAAGCATAACAACAATGGACTTGCTAGTATGCACATACAATGGGTTTCCAGTTGACAAAATTGTTTCCCCTTGTTTGTTATGGCTCCACTTTGGATTCTAAAAGGCCTCTCTCAGGTCTCCCCTGAGCTCTCTCCACTCCAGGCTGAAATATGAGTCAAATTCCTTCTTAAAACTGTGCCTGGATAATACTGGTTAAACTGTATTCAGTCACAGAGCCTAGGATTTTTCATTAATTCACAACATAAGATAAGGACAACTCTATTCTTTTAATTGCTTATTCATTTTTAATAGCAGCTGTATTAGCAAAAATGTAAAATTGAAGGAAGTTCTGTATTCATCCAAATGGCAAGATGCCAATGCTTTTATAGAGAAGAATAATTATGCTACAACTTGTTAAATTTTCTGGGCTTGATTTTGCTAGCATGAAGGATTCAGCTTGACGTTTATCGTTTCACAATAGCTTTTCTAGAATAATACATCTAACTCAATATATTTCCCTGTCTTGTAACTTCATTTAATACTCTCCAGTGTCCCATCTTTTGAGCCTTTTTAGATAGTAGAATTAAACTGCTGTGTTATTGCATTTCAAATGCTGATACACTGGAAAACTGTTGTCCAATTCAACAAATATCTCCAAAAATGTTGTAGGATGTCTTTTCTGTTGTGCTTATTCTGATCTTTTTGATGTATTTCACCTGGCTG
This sequence comes from Cyrtonyx montezumae, assembly GCF_038088225.1. Classification (NCBI taxonomy): domain Eukaryota; kingdom Metazoa; phylum Chordata; class Aves; order Galliformes; family Odontophoridae; genus Cyrtonyx; species Cyrtonyx montezumae. The sequence goes on along the minus strand of NW_027071826.1, from coordinate 51,704,191 downwards.
GGATTTTTTACTTCTAGTATTCCAGATTTCCAGTTCTATCTGTGTTTTTCTGAACAGAATAAGTGGAAAAAATAGCGTACAGTCAGAGGTGACAGGGTTTTTGCAGATCACTGCCCAACTCCAAATAAGTATAGATTAAACTTAACAGCCAGTGACCAAAAGCTTCCAAACACAACATGTGCAAACTTACTTTGGTGCTCCTTCCAGCTGATGCCAAGGGACTGCTGCAAGCTGAGCACTGATACATTTTCATCTGTACCTGCTTCAAGGGAGAAAACAAAAAAGGAACATAACTGATAATGTCTCAAAACGTTTAAGTGAAATACTACCTTCAGACTGTGTTATTTCTACCGTTATTGCCACTAATTGCAGAGCTTCTTCTTTGAATACAGATTAATTTAGATTTGTTTTTGCTATTATTCTTTTAAGGCCTCAAGATTGACAGACAACATACATTTCATTTCCCCCCATCTTGTTGCTTTCTTATTTTCAAATGTAGTTGTTGTAAAGAGGCGTATCGACCCATCCACATCTTCTATCGTAGGGTGGCCAGCCTGCATGTCTAATACAAAACTACACATACAAGAGAAAAACGTGACTAGAAAGAGATGGACAAATACAGTTTGCAGCTATGTACTTGTGCTTATTTTAAGTGGACTGGTTGGAGCAGACTGGATCTTCCTTCTGTCGCTTTCTGTACTTTTAAGTAACTTTATCACGGATAGATGCCGAGTGAAGTGTTGCTTTCCTCTTGAAGGAAAAAGATTTTTGGCACATTGCTGTACGGTGGCGGTGGATTCTGAAATATGTGAGCTGCAGGCTGCAGGTGTTGTTTCAAGCTTTGTAGTTAGAAGGCAGAACAAACAGAAGGGTCTGTATGATATATATGTAGTCACATATGCAGTAATTAAAAGCAATTACTTGAGCCTGGCTTATAACTACTGAAGTATCAGCAGTGGTAGAAATGGAAATGGGAGTCTCAGAATAAGAACATATACTGTGTGGCTCTATACTGTGTGGCTCATATGTGCTACTCCAAGAATTGCTGTGCTGCTGAGAACCAAGTGCAGTGAGGTGCGTGTGGAGGACTTGGTGCTGCTTTTACTCGGTATTTCGGTTCACAGCTTTCTGGGAGTGAAAACAGAGGAGTCACAGCCATCAGCAAAACAAAAGAAAGTGACACATATGTACCCTGGGTGTTTGGTGTGACTTCAGGTCCTGTCCATATAAATGCTGGTTTTCTGCCTCTCTCCTCTGTGATGTAAAGCTTCTTGATAAGCTGAAGGCTGCTGAGAACATTTGCTATGTCGTAAACCCTCCTGATTTTGGCTGAAACAAATGCATGTAAAGCAGAGCAATTTTTAATAACGAGCTACAACTGATCTGATTACAAAAGCTGTGGTGTATTTTTAGCGGTTGAAAGGACAAGTCTTCATTTATGAGAACTGTTTTGGTGTGTTATGACTTAACATCACAGACATGACAGCTTTTTTGTTGCATTTGTACTATTTCATGCAAAAGAAAAGAATAAAAAATAAAAGGTGAGCTTGAGAACCAAAGAAAAGTATAATTAAGAAGGAAACGCGAGATGAATTGTAGATCCCTCAAGAGCAAGCACATGTTCTCAACTATTAGAACACCCAAGCCTAGACCTCGAAGCACCTTTACATATGAATGGGGAGGAAATGCACAGGGAACTGAAAGAAGGGTAAAATAATGAAGAAACAATTGGCAGTTACAACATTGGGTGTCGCTTCCTCATGTGCTTAATCTTTAAGGACTTGGACAGTATTTCTTTAGGCTTCCATCGATCGTTGCTTTGGAGGTTCCAACACTGCAAGGTGAAGGTGACAGCACTTCACACTGCAGTCTTGTACCAGATTTGCTCATTTAGCTCACACTTGAGTTTAGAGAAGGATCAAGAAGCAGATGGGAACAGCAGCCTTTTACTTACTTTTAAACTTGCTTTTATCAGAGACTTCCAACTGATCTACAATTAAGATTTCAGCAGCGACTTCAAGGCTTATTATTTGTGGGGTTGATACAAGAAACAGCATCACAAATTTCTGACTCATCAGTCGCAGAGATTTGTCTTTCTTGCTAATTACAGAGGCTGCAGCAGACAGGAAAAGAGGATTAAAGCATCAAGTGACATGCCAGCCACAAACATTTGTATAACGCTGTAGAAATTTGTCAGCAACAAGGATGAGAGCAAACAACACAACAACTAGGCAGGGCCAGCACTGAGCCCAGAATTGAGTTTCTACACAGCTAGCATTGGGAAATCAGGTGGATGCCACATCTGACTATAAAACTGTGATATATTCCCATGCATCTCTCCTATCACCTACCCTGTGATTTATCTATTTGTTATAGATATTCATCATCATGAGTGCATGTTGTTCTTGGCGTTACAGGGAAACCTTACCAGCACGGAACTCCATTCCTGGGTGCTCCACGGAACACATTTCTGTTTGCTCACTGGTGCTGAAAGATCTTACCACTTCTTGACTTCTTTTCCCATCCAAATCAAACTCATTCTTGTACTCTCTTTTCTTGATCGTCTCAATTAGGAGCATGTATTTGTTCTCTTCTCCAGCTTTCTTCAAGGTCTGCAGGGTTTTGGCAAGGTTATGCCTCCCGTGCCAGATGTATTTGTTTTGGGCAAGGCGGCTCAGCATGTGCAGGCTCTCCAACACATTCACAATGTCATAGATACGTCTGCGTTCACACTCTGCAGAAATGAAAGGCAGAAACGAAACGTTCTTGGAAACTCCTGCTCCACAATTGCTTTATAATTGTCTTTTAGGTGCTATCCTACAGTTTGCTGTAACAATTCAAACACCGTTACAGCAGTGTGGTTCGTAACTACGATGGGCTTCATAAAACAGCAGAATATTGGAATTTCACCATTCTGACAGCAGGAAAGCTTCAGCTTTGTGTTAGCGATTTGGACTCTAAGCCATCATTTCCATGTCAAAAAAAAACTCTACAAACCAACAGGTTTACTTGTGCTCTCCACGAATGTTAAGTTTATTTGCTAAGTTCAGCACGCTGGAGAAGCTGGTTTAAAAGAACTGTGGGAGGAGTGAGGAGGTGGAGGGTTTAAGTGTTCCGGCTGCGACAGAGTGTGGCACGATGTCAGGGTGCTCGATGGGCTCGTGCAATAGCACATCCACCAACTTACTGAGCTCCTCAGCTACTTCATCGAGGCAAATGCAGTAGTTCTCCTCAGCGCTGGGGTAATCGGGGTACCGAGCCAGGAATCTGCGGCACAGGGATCCCAGGCTCTTCTCCCTGCGCGTCGTCGGAGCCCTTCCTCGCTCGTCTCCCGGTGAGTGCTCCTACGCAGAGCGAGACGAGAGTCCGGTGTAGAGACGTTAAAGAGCTTTCCTGCCGGCGGGAGGGCTGCGAGGGACGGCCTCGCATGGCCCGCTGCCAAGAGGCAAAGCAAACGGCCCACGGGTACCTGAGACCGGCTCCGCTCGCGGCAGCGGATCTCGAGGCTGGCGGCTCTGATCAGCAGCTTCAGGTTAGCGGTGGGCGTCCAGGGCTCGGCGGGAAGGGCCGCCCCGGGCTTGGGGGGCGTGGCGAGCGGCTGACAGCAGCCCGCCTGCTTCGGGGGAGTCCGCAGCGGCGCGTCGGGACGGTTCTCCTGCGGAGAGAAGCGGGGAGACGGGAGGGACGGGGCCGAGCGAGCGTTACGGCGCCGGGGAGGAGGGGCCTCGGCCGCGGTACCTTGTTTCCGGAGCCCATCTCGGCCGCGGGGGACCGCCCCGCTCCGCTCCGTCGACGGGCGGAACTCATCTGAGATGCTCTGAGGCGGTCTCTGCAGCTCCGCACGGACGTTTGAACCGAGAGCGCGGAGCCTCCGGTTGGGGCGGGCCCGACCGATCAGCTGGCGGCCTCGCGCACCGCTCGGCCAATCAGAGCGGCGGGTTGGTGGGCCGGCGGCGCGTGCCTCTCCCGCCGTCCGCCCCAACGGCTGCGGCGCACGGGGCGGCCCCGTTCCCGCCTTGCTGCACCTGAGGCGAGCATATCTGCTTTATATGTAATAGGAGCCATAACTGCAAGAAGCCCGCGAACGTGACCATATGCACAGTCCTTGGGTCTCTGCTGACAGTATATACGTTACTAAAAGTCATTTCTTCATATTAGAGGAAAAGAATTGAGGAAAGATTTGGAGCTGAGCCGTCCTTGATGCTATCAAATAAGAAAAAAGGCCCCGAGTGTTCCTGGTTGTGAGCTGCTTCTGGATGCAAGCAGGGAGCGAGTTGGACCGTGACTGTAAGTGCGTGTGTTGATGTAGAAAAGGTTGCGGGGCTGAGGTTGGTCCATGTTACTGCTGCTATTGCAGCTCAGGAGCTGCTGGAGTGATTCCTTGTATGACTGTGCTCCCTCAGATGATCTCCCGTTTTCTCAGGCAATGCATGTGATGCTAACAGAGCTGACAGGCCAAAAAATGAGTTCACTCTGCAGAGTTGAAGTTTACCGAGTCGCTCGCCATTTGTGGTTGTTAATCCATTCGTGCACGTGTCAAACGAATGTGATTTCTGTGGGTGTGAATAAACACAGCGAGCTCTTAGTATTTTCAAAGGGTCCTTTCTGCCATTACTTAGGGCAGCAGGGGATGCGTTTCGTTTCTTCTAAGGTTAAAGGGAAAAACGTTTCTTTCCTTTGCTGAGGAAAGCTACTGCTTGTGTTATTTGTAGTAAACGATGTGTCGGTTGCCATGTTCCTCCTTTAACATATCTCTTTAGGATGGAGAAGTGGTGGTCAAAATAGCAATAACCAGGCAGCGGTAACAAATTCAAAAGGATGCAGCCTCTGTGTCAGAAGCAGAGCTCCAAATGTCGCAGTTGAGGCTCGCCAGTATTGATAAGTGTTTTAGATGTGAGTAATTGAAACTCGCTGCTGCTCTGTGCTTCTAGCAAAGTGTGAAATTGAGGAACCAGAAGGCAGTGCCTCTCATCTACAGCTGGAGGAACAAGGAGGTAAATGGTGCCCTATGCAGAGCCATAGCCACCAACACGTGATTTCACTGATCCTTCATCTGTCCAGTGAGATCCCATTTTGACTTTTAAAGGATGATTCACTTAAAAAAATCAAATTAAGAAACCCCTTGAGCACATATTCAATTTTTAGTCTCTTCCTATATGCAAAGGCACATACATTTTATCTGTATTAAAGTGCTATTTTCATGAGAACATTTCCTGATCTGAAGTTTATTGTATATAGAACAGCATTTGTTTTCTTTAACCTTGTTCAAAATATGAAAACCATTTCGATGTATGTTGTAAAATGTTACCAAGGTTTACTTATTAGGTGAATTGCTGAGAAGAATGCAGTGAATTCATGCTGCAATCAGGGATGAGCTATAGAAACAACATATTATTGAGATCGTTAATAAAATATTTCTTGCTTTTCTTTATTTGTGATAAGATTGCTTATGACTAAGGTGAAAATACTTCAAGTGGATTAGTTGTTAATCATGCTGGTTGAAAAGTAAATGCAGCGTGAAAGAGAAGGAGCTTTAGTTTTGTGTTTGTACCTATAGCATTAGCAGAGCTGCTTTCCACTGTGACAGCAAAACACACGCAATTCATTTCTCTGTACTATAACAGCATCAGAACATATGCGTCAAAGCAAGAAATGTTCTCTTTTATAGCAGTGTATGGGAACTGTTGAATCATGGCCCGATCCACTGATTGATCACCTGAGGTGAGCACTGAGTCAATTGCAGGAGCACAGGTGGAAGGCAATGCACCTGTGTGACTGGAAAGGGTGGAACTTGGCTCTACCTCTCCTAGACCCCATTTAAGGTCTGACTAGCACTGGGGAAGGTCATCTTGTTGGAATTCAATCTCTTTCTGGAGATCACTCCCTCTGGAGTTTTCTATTGTGAGCCTATGCCCCAGGTGAGCTTTCCTTTGTTTTATATTTTCTCTTTCCAGTAGAAACTTTAACTAGAAAGGTTATCTAGTTATGCAATCTGTGGAATGCCATCAGAACTACGTTACTACTTGGAATTGATCATTCTGTTAAATATACAGAGCAGTTAATGGAAGGTGTCTGTAGTGAAGAATAAGAACGCAATTTGCTTGCAGTTGTTTTCCCTGAAGGCCTTCCTATTTTGCAGAAATTATTATTAATAATGATTATTACTACTAATATTAGTCATAAGGATGGTAGAAGTGCAATTCAGTTATGCTGTCCAAGTAGATTTGGGAAGTAGTGTTTTCTGGTTTGCTTATGTACATCATAGATTTGCGATGACTTGCAGCTCTGAAACCGCATCCCCACATCAAAGAGCTGTTGGAACAATACATCTTGCAGTCTTCTATGTGGATTTCCACAGACATAGTCTAAGAGGGATGGTGAAGAGGCCAATTCTCAGTGAATCGATTGATTTAACTGGTAGGAAAGAGGGCAGACGTGAAGAATGAGGGTCTGCCTGACTTAAGGGAAAAAAGAAGAAAACAAAGCATCTGCACCTATTAACAGTCCCACAGGCAGTTGCATCTGAGCTAATTCTACACATGTGGTGTTTCAGGGACACTGCAATCTTTTTCATTTAGCAGATGAACGAGAAGCAGGAGCTGTGTATCCATCTATAAGCCAGAGATTTCCTTAAAGAAAAACTCAATTATAAGTGCTTTACTAAGGATGTGGAGTCTGAAGACAGTTTTGACCAGAGCTTTTCTACGCTTCTATGTTTGCTTATTTCCCTTAAACTGGATTAATATCATGGCTCTTTGTAAAGCTGCTTTAAAGAAAGCTGCTTTAAAGATCAGTGAACGTTAGAATCATAGAATTAAGGAATATCCCGAGTTGGAAGGGACCTGTAAGGGATCATCAAGTCCAGCCCCTGGCTCCACACAGGGCTACTTAAGAATTAAACCAAATGTCTGGAAGAGTCACCCAGTTGCATCTTGAACTCTGGCAAGCTCAGTGCCACGATCACTTCTCTGGGAGGCTTGTTCCAGTACCCGATCACCTTGCTGGAGAAGAACTTTATCCTGAAATCCAAACTGAACCTCCCCTACTACAGCTCCATGCCATTCCATTGAGCTCTCTCACTATCTCCAGAGAGAGCAGAACAGTGCTTCCCCCCGTAGCCCCCCACTGAGGAAGCAGTGGGCTGCCAAGAGGTTTCTCCTCAGTCTGCTCTTTTATGGGCTTAAAAAATCAAGGGACTTCACCTGCTCTTCACATGTTTCTCCCTCAAGTCCATTCACTTTGCCTGCAACCCTCCCTTGGACACTCTTTAGTAGTTTTATGTCCTTTTCGTACTGCACACCTACAATTGTACCCAGGACTTGAGGCAAAGCTGCACTGGTGTACCGTAGAGCAGGAAAATCCTCTAGTTTGCCTGGCTAGTAACGCCATGCTTGATTTGCTCCAGGATATGGTTGGTCTTCCTGGCTCCAAGGCACGCTGCTGACACATATTCACCTTGCTGTTCACTAGGACCCTCAGATCTCTTTGAGCAGGGCTGCTCTCCAGCATCTCTCCTGCCTGTCTATATTGCGTAGCCAGGGCTGCCTCTTCCCGGGTGCAGAATCTGGCACTCTTGTTAAACTTCACGCGGTTGGTAATTGCTCAGCTCTCTAATTTTTTTCTAGATCTCTCTCCAAGGGCTCTCCGCCCTCAGTGGTGTCAACAGTTCCTCCCAATTTAGTATCATCAACGAACATGCTCAAGACACTTCCTAGTCCTACCTCCAAGTCATTAATGAAAACGTTAAAGAGAACTGAACCTGAAAGGAGCTCTGGGGAATCCCTCTGGTGAGCGGCCACTGGCCTGATGGAAATCCATTTTGTATCAGCCAATTTCTCTCTCTCATCCCCCTGTGTGTTTGTATTCCAAATGAATATTCTGTGTTTCCCCCTAGACACAATTTGAGACACTCTTTTAATTTTAAAGTATTGGTATTATGAACTCTATCCTTAAACGTGTAGAAGAGCACAAACCCACTTTACTAGCATAGCAGCTAAGAATTTTTCTGCCACAAGTTCATTGCTTTCTCCAAGGTAAGTCTCAGTGAAGGTAACTCTTCTTGGTGCACACACCCTCCTGTTTAATCCAACATATGTGAAGTCAATCTCTTCTCTTCACACCAGGGATGTGAAAAGGATACTGGAGGCATTCAGATGTTAAGCAAGTATCTAAAAAAAAAAACTTGTCTATAAACAGGCTTGAGAAGTGGAGACCTTGGGCTCGAGACAGAGCAAAGAAACGTAAGGAAGAGTATAGACTCACAGGGGTGTGGTATTAATGTTTCTGTAATACCGTTGCACTTCCAATGCCAGAAAATCAGTGCTAGAGGCATGCTCAGGGTATAGTCACACCTCGTGGTTTGTGACTCAGCTCAAACAACAAACGTATTTGGGAAGGGACATGTAGGTGTCTATATGTCACCAAGATGCATATGACCTCAGTGTACTCATGGCCGTTGCTTATAAATGAGTTGTCTCAGTGTCCAAGTGGCTTTGACTGTATTGACTAGTTCTATCTTGTGGAAAAAGAATCTCAAGACGCTTGATAATAACAAAAGCAGTTGTAAACATTGCTTGTTTTTCTCGTGGGACAATTCAACTGAGAGCAATTGCTCTGCAATAAAAGCATGCTTTCAAACAGTAATCTTCATTTGTACAGGCCAGTTGTTTCAGGTATCTGAATGGAGAATTTCAATTGCGGTTTTGCATTTATTTACACCTCATCGCTTTTTCATCCGAGATGGGGATTTTCTAAAGGCAGTTTGGGACTGGTTCCCTCCATCCAGCAGCAAGGACTTACAGCAGGAAGTATGAATCACAGGTGACCAGCGAATGACATAACTGTTGTGTCCTGATATTTCTTGTCCTAGACATGACTGTAGAGAGGTAAGAAATTCATTTAAGTTTTGTGCAACCAAAACAAGCACTGAATTTCAATTCTATCCATCCATTCCCTCTCCCTGTCTCCCTCTGTCTCTGGGAATTGTTTTCTTCCCAAACATGCTGAGTGTTTCCAGAGAAAAAGCATACAGAACTCCTCTACTATGTGCAGTTTCTCAAATGAACTTGTTTTCTCAAACACAGGTACAGAACCAGTTCTGAAACAAACAAAAAAAAAAAAAACAGGAAAAAGAGAACCCATTTCTTTTCTGTGATTGATTTGTGTGTGTGCGTGACGTTTTGCCAGTGTGGGTCTCTGACATTAACTATGTTTATTTTACAGGACACTGACTTAAGGAAGACATCCAGGAAGTCAGTCCTCTCTGTCTTGAACTTTTGATGACGGGATCATAGTGGCAAGCATTAGCAAATTATAAAACCTTTCATGGTCTTTCTTCTGTTTTCCACTGTATAAGACTGGTGACACAGCAGATGCCTTCACCACAGAATTAATTAAAGGTTCTCAGTACTGAAGTTTTCAGTATCTTAATGAAGAACATGCATGACTTGGTAGATGCATCACAATGAACAATAAAAATTTAGTATCTGGCTAGTGCTCATTCTCTAAAAGCATTTTAGGACCTTGGGGTTTTCTCAAGTCCCTTCTACCAGATCACTGATAATGGATGAGAGCATTGCATTTTTCCTTACCCCATTAATTTCTAAGCACTAATAAAATCTATATCAGATGACCTCTTGCACCTGATGTATGATAGGACACCAGTGAAACCCAATGGCTTCAGGAAACTGCACCACACCAACCACGTTCACTCTGTCTGGGCTGACAGACAATCCAAGGCTGCAGATCCCTCTCTTCATGGTGTTTTTAGCCACCTACACCACCACTTTGCTGACAAATCTGGGTCTGATTGCGTTAATCAGCATCGATCTCCAGCTTCAAACCCCGATGTATTTTTTCCTCCAAAATCTCTCTCTCACAGATGCTGCTTATTCCACAGTCATCACTCCTAAAATCATAGAATATCCTGAGTTGATCACAAGGATCATCTGGTCCAACCTTCTCTATGTCTGAGAGCAGTGTGGCTGCAATATTCTTGATGTGCTGCTAAGATAATTCCCTCCCAGGATGCAAAGCTCTTTCTACTTTTGCCTTTCTTTCCCTCTAGTTCTTTGCTTTGCATTGACTCTGTGAAACAGAAGTTTCCTATTTCCTTCAGTTTTGTGGGTTTTGTTGTTCCTGAGCTGTGAGTTCTCTTTTCGTGTTTATTATGCACTTTGGTCACAAAGAGCTCTATTATAAAGGTAGCTCTACACACACTGGCGGACAGAATCTTTTCTTCTGTTATTATTAATGTCAGAAAATGGCTTTGGATGTTCAGCTAACCCCTTGATAGTTAACATCACTGTGCTGGGGAACCTTGGGATGATCATTTTGATTTGAACTCACCTCCAGCTCCACACTCCCATGTATTTCTTTCTCAGTAACTTGTCTGTGATCAACCTCTGTTCTTCTACTATCTTTCCTCCAACGATGCTGGGGAACTTCTTCACGCAGAGGAAAACCATTTCCTACTCTGCATGCCTTTCCCAGACTTTCTTTTTTACTGTTTTCATCACCACGGAGGGCTTTTTGCTAACTGCAATGGCATATGACCGTTATGTAGCCATCTGCAGCCCACTGCTCTATAGCACTGTTATGACCAAGAGAGTCTGTACACAGTTTGTGGTGGGATCATAAGTCATGAGACTCCTGAACTCACTGACACACACCTGCGGCTTGCCTGGGCTGACGTTCTGTGGTCCCAGTGTCATCAATCATTACTTTTGTGACATTCCTCCCTTGCTGCAACTTGCATGCTCTGATACCCATCATAATGAGACTTTGCTATTAGCTTTCTCTACAGTCATCATCAGCTTCACTCTCTTTGTCATCACTGTTTCCTATATGCTTATCCTATCTGTCATCCTGAAGATCAAGTCAGATGATGGCAGGAAGAAAGCCTTCCACACCTGCGCCTCTCACTTGGCGGCCACCACTATTTTCTTTGGATCCCTTTCAGCTACATCCAGCCCAGCTCCAGCTACTCAACAGACGAGGAGAAAGTCTCAGCGGTTTTCTATGCACCCTATGCTGGTCCCTATGCTGAACCCCTTGATCTACAGCCTGAGAAACAAGAAGGTGAGGAGCAGCTTCGGAAGGACTTTAAGGCTGAGAGTGCTTTTCCACTAATTACTGCGTGCACCTTGCATAATATGCTAAGCTGAGAGAAAGGACTTTGGGGTTATGGTTCCAAATAGCAAAATTCAATGGCAAAACGTACATGATTATACTGTGCATACCATATTTAATTTTCTTCTGTGGTATCCCAATGCCGCTCAACTCAAGCTCTTAACTATTTCATAATACGTTGTCAATTATACTGTTAATTGAAACAAATGTTGTATTAAAAAATTCATAAATCCCTTTCAGTAGGAGTGAAATAATCTCTGTTAAAAACTTGGCTGTGTACATTTGCACTTTTTGTGATTATCTTAAAGGGTTTCATAAGTATAGCTGAAAGTGCAGCATGTTGAAGGAGGTCTCATCCCTGCACAGAGGTGTTCTACCCTCATTTGAGAATCCAGTCTATGTTATTTGTCAGTGTTATTATCAAAACTATGCAAACTGCTGAGCAATGAGGCACGTTGGCCAGGGAGAACACCCAGGTTGAACAAATGTGCACAGGAACATTTATTTCAGATATTTCTACCTAGTCCTTGAAATAAGGAAGATCTACTGCTGGCTGCTCATTCTTGGTTCCTCAGCCTTTCCTCCTGCTTTCCTCTCTTTTGAACAAGGTGAGAAACACAGGGATCTCCTGTGGTGATGATGTGCCCTCATGACTCACACCTCAGATCAAGAGGAATTGCATCAGCCACCGCAAAGGTTAAGACCCACAGTGTGCGTACATGTCTTCAGTGACCTGATCAGCCTCATCAGGGACCTTTCTCCCACTGTCACAGGCTCCGGTGCTTTTACTCAGCTCCGGGCTTCTATTCTGCTTTTGACTCGTGTCCCAGGAGCACTGAACTCTGCATACCTTATGAAGCCTCTTGATCCAGACTTCAACATGTGAGCTGAGTTTCTAGCTTGACCCTAGGCATGCCTTGTTCCTCTGAACACGCTTGGCAATTCCTAGGTCTAATCCTAACCCTGACTTGTGAATTGGACTTGGACTGCCTTGTCACCATGACAATGCCTGGCATCCAAGAGTAGGTTGTGTATTTGTGTTTGCGTTGTTCAAGGTCTATAACTTGTTCACAGGGCCATGTTGTCTGGAAGGTAACCAGCCATCCCTATTTAATCAGCATCTTCAGTGATGTTCCCCAAATTGCACTGTTGGCTGGAGCCACAGTCTGCTCGTGGTACAGTGCAACAAAACACAGTGACACGCAATTCCTGCAAAGGGTGGTGTGTGTGCCAAGAAAACAATCCCTAAGGACAAGAATATCACTCCTTCATTTAACAGTAAGAGGGAAACTCAATCGTAAGGGAACTGGTTAGCCAAAGGTGGGAAGATTGATTCAAATTTGAAGTTAGTTTTGAGAAGTTCTTCCAAAATCACAGCCCATATCTGCCTCTATACCCATCTCTTGCTCCTCCCTGCTTTATGGTCGCTGTATAGAAATAAAATGACTGTATGCACACTGTGTGAGAGCCTGGCAAAAGAGCATGTTTCATAATGCAACTGCCATTAGAGGTGCTAGCACTCGCATCCATTACCCAAAAGACGCAGGGCACACCTTCTGGATGGATGTCTCTTCACGCTTTCGTTTAATGTATTTTTCGGTTTTGGTTAGTCGGTTTGGTTCGCAGGGTAGGTTTGCTTTTTCTTATTTCCATGACACAAAACTTCACGGCGAGCGGCTACGCCACCGAACGAAACCGGCCCCCCGCCCCCCAAACTACTCGTAGTTCCCCTGCCGCCCCGCCCCCATGGCGGCAGCCAGCACGAAACTACATCCCCCCAGCATGCCTCGCGCCGCGCTTTGCCCGCTGGGAGGGGCCGCCCCATCCCGTTGCCGCGGTGCATTCTGGTACGCATAGTCAAGCTCCCCGACCCCTCCAAGCCCCGAGCGCGGGGAGGCGGTGAGGAAAGACTCCGTTTCCCGGCAGGCAATGCGCGCGGCGCGGGCAGAAGCCACTCGGCGACGAAATGGCGGTCGATAAGGACTTGGTGCAGCTGGATCTGTACGGCATCCTGGGGGTCGGCGAGAAGGCGTCGGAGAAGGAGGTCAGGGCTCGATTGCATCACGTTGCCCTTCTCTTTTCTCACCTCAGAGCCGTGGGGCTGGATCTCGGTTTGGGAAGGTGAAATCAGCTGTCGTGCGCTGCAGGGCTGCTCTCAGCCATTTGTTTCCTGCCTTAGCTCTCAGGGCTCCGCTGCGTTTAGCAGAAATCCAGTGACTACAGGGCGTTTTGGGTACCTGACGTCATAAGCCAGCGTGTTCATTTTGTGGCTTGTTGAATGACGCGTTTAATGCTTTCTCCTTAATTTAATAGTTAGGTCGGGGCTAATTGCCCCAGGAAGGACATTGCTGTCGAGGTGATTGCTAGGATGGGAAAAAAGGATGAGGAAGTGACGAAAGCGAGTGTTGCGATGTGACATAAATTGACAAGTGTAATGTAGAGCGCTGGTCCTTGATGTAGAATACTTGAAGTGATGCAGAGCCCCTTTCTATTCGGAGGTGCTTTGCCAAAAGGGACAAACAAAGGGAAGTACGAATGCTGAATAACTTCATATTTTAGAGAAGACTTATCTAAACTCGCAGCCTCAACCACTCATATCTGCTTTATGGCATGTTGAGGAGACCTGACTTTCTTTACTTGCTTATGGAAAAGACGGGATGATGTCTGTAAGACTTCAGCTGCGTTTCCCTTCCATCTGTTTTATCCACTAGGCGGTGCTGAGACATCTCTTATTCCATCCCATCTGAAAGTTCTGTTTGGCAGCTGAACTTTTCCTTTCTTGCATACCACTTTCTTGTTCCACTAAGGAAGGAAATAATAAAACTTTATATATCTGTCTTTATATATCTTTATACTTCTCATAATAAAACTTTTACTAGTGGCTTGGCCCATAAAGCTGTATTTTTTTTTCTCTAATGTGTAGAAGCGAGTAAACAGCCTTTGGTCAACATTTCTTCACCTTACCAAGTTCAGCTGTTACGCAGTGAACAACACTGTCTCATATCACTGCGAAGAATAGAGCATCCCTCTGGCTAGAAAGCTGCATCTGTGATCCAGACTTGACCTTGATGATCATGAGGTTTAACTGCTGTAATACAGTGTACCTTGAAGTAAAACATCAAGCTTCATAAAGCAGAGAGCTCTTTCAAAACGTGGCTGCCTGCCTACTATGTGTCCCGGGCTCAGACGCTTGTCCTTGTAGTACAGTGTGATTAGAAAGGACAGGCTGCTGAACTGAGGTTGAAAACAGCTTTTCAGAAGTCTCCTGCTATTACGGTATACTAGTGGAAGGTATTCTGACACGATGGACTAATAATGCTGTCAGCACTCTAGAAGTGGACTTTTCTATCAGGCATGGGGAGTCATGCAGGTAAAGGTTGATTCAACCAAGCCTTCTGCGTGGGAGAGATGTGGTTTAAACTAAACAAAAGAAAGAGCAACAAAAACAGAGAAATGGAAACGCCCGCTGAGTTGTAACTCTTGTTCCTGTAGCATAACTTTATTTTTTTAGCCAAATTGTGTTTCTCAGCATGGAGTAAATGATACCAACTGACGGATCTCTGACTCTTGTAGGTTAAGAAAGCGTACCGCCAGAAGGCCCTGACTTGTCACCCAGATAAGAACCCAGATAATCCCCGAGCAGGTGAGATGGAACTGTATGGCTGCAAGCCATACAGTTTGTTTTTACACATACAGACTCGTGGAAGTGTCTTTATTTAGCTTCAGGTCTGTCTTTGCATGCAATTAGGAGAATGCCTGGATTTGTGTCATGTAATGTACGTGTATGCAAGAGTAGGAGTTACTTGCATCACTGTTAGCCAGCTCTGGTTTTTAAAGTTGAATGTGCATGCATGTTGGTTTTAAAAATAGGAGTGTTATGTGAATACCGAAACTTTGTTTGCACCTCTCAAAATCTGCCCACGTGGTACCTGAACTGTAGAATGGAGGCTGTTCTAAATGTTTACTGGTAAGTCAGTATTTTAATCGATACCTCTCTCAGTCAAAACTTCAGTAGCAAACTTATCGATCAGTATTTCATATCAGCGTTACTCATTATTGTCTATTAGCCTTAATGCTGTGGAACTGAGTGCATCCAAAATTTCAGTAAGGTCTGTTCTTTCTACACCTGTTTAAGTTTTGTAGCTATAGGTAGCAAATAACTTTGATAACTGGAAGGACGTTGTTCCTCAAAGACTCCTGAAAATCAACATTATTCTGTATCTTCCATTTTCCAGATTGATAGGCTACAGTCTTACAAACTGAAGGTTTGTAGATGTGGTATGGGGATTGCCACTATGAAGAAAAAAGGTCTTCAGCAGAAGTGAGAGTAGAGCGGGAGGTTTGGATGTAAGCAGAAGGCTGGGAGGTGGTCTGAAGCATGTGGAGAGGCCTCCAGCAAATACGTGTATCCCTCCAGCAAATGGGTCAGCAAAACTGATGTAAAAGGGGAAGTTTGTAGCTCAGGCTAAAAAGCTGTTAATGAGATGGAGAGGTTGTTCGTAACACTCCGGCTGACTGCAGGTTGAAGAATTTCAAGCTTGTAGATGGGTTCTATTGAGGCATGTTTGCATGGTTTCTTTTAAAATGAAACATCTGCTGGTTTTGTATCTTAATCTACACTAAAGTCTATATAACAAGTGTTCTTCCAACTGTGCAGGTTTTGTTTACAAGCTGGCTTGCATAACACTTTGAAAGGATCCTTTTTCTTTCTGATGTTCTGCAGGTCTCTTTCAGAAGGGATTGTGTTTTCTGGATGGTCTCCAGTCCACTAGCGTGGTTTTCTGCATCTTACCCTTTTTTCTTCTCATTCCCAGCGGAAGTGTTCCACCAGCTGTCTCAGGCCTTAGCTGTGCTGACTGATGCAGCAGCAAGGGTAAGGATGCCTATCCATTAGTTATATTGGGACTGTGTGGTGTTACTCTACATGCTGGAGAAATAGTGGAAACTCTCATCCCATCTGCCCTGATCTCTTCTCCAGTTGAGCCCTTGTGAGTGCAAGTCTTGTCTGTTGCTCCCTGTATCTCTCCAGGAGATGTAATAGTGGGTGCCAGATAAGAGCTTTGATAAATGTTTTTTCTGATCTGACGTGCTGGGAGTAGCTCTGTTTGCAGTGAGTAAGAGATGCTGGCTTTAATAACGTGCTCAGCTGGGACGTATCTCTTTTACAGAATTAAATATCCACCAGTGATTGATTCAGGGATGCTTTCAGTTTCTGTGGCAGCAGTGCATTTGTGGTTCCCTCGAAATCAAGATGTGACAAGTAAATAGCATCTAGATATGGGATTGCTAAGGCTCAGAGCCCTTCTTTCAGTGGGGCACAAGAGGCTTGTGAACAGCAAAGCTGAACTGTAGTCGCGATCTCTGTCCTTCTGCTACACAAGCTTTTCAGGCTGCCATATGTAGCTTGGGCTGTTGTTCTTCCTGAAAGGAAGGTGAGTGCCTGCTGCAAGGCCTGAAAGTAATACAGACATGTGAAAGGCATGAAAGCGGGTCAGCATGAGCAAGTAATACCATCTAGATAATCTCAGGAGAGAAGGCGTATTAAAATTTCAGATGAGATTTAAAAGCATGAATTAACCCTTCTTTTCAAATGTTGCCAGAAATTGTAAAGGATAATGATATGAGGGATAACGATAATGGTTTGAACAGATGTCAGTAGAGTTGCTAGTTTACCCCAGTTCTTAAGTCACTGAGTGAATGTAACTGTGTTATTGCAACTGAGGAATTCTGGTGTTCTTTGCTCTGATATGTTCCTGTGAGTCAACCATCTGTCTTATCAGTAAATCTTCTACATAAAATAAACCTTTCTCATCATGAAGATGTGCTCTGAATCAAAGTTGCTTTGCTTCCGGTGCCCCTGAATTTACTTTTGACCTGTTCAGAGGGAAAAACAAACTTTTCTTCTCACCTCTGAAGATGGGTGAGATTTTTTTTCTACAGTACACTTCACAGTTACTCCTAGATTTCTTCGCTCTTCCGGGCTCAATCTGGAGGTCCTTCTCATGTTCTTAGGATATTTGTGTTAACTCCAGCATTTTGAAAGTACTAGCAAGAAGCAGAAAACGCCTCACCTCTTCTTAGAGCGTTTCAGTAGCTGACCTCCCCTCTACTCACAGCTTTGTGTTTGATCCCTTTTGCTTTACATAGTTACACTGTTCTGCTGGTTCTTTGACAGGCGGCATACGACAAAGTGAGAAAAGCCAAAAAGCAAGCAGCAGAAAGGACACAAAAGCTTGATGAGAAGCGAAAGAAAGTAAAGCTTGGTAATGAAATCAAAACTTCATTTTCTTTGGACTGCTAATATATTGCTGTGCTTGGGTGGAGGAGGGACAGCAGAGAATACCTAGGGCTCTACTTTGAGTTTGTTACAGATATAGCCAAGTATTGGATCATTGCACCCTCCTCTGGACAGCAGTGTCAGCAGTGAAAATTCTCTTTGGTTTGTTTTCATTTTGTTTCTTTCTCTGCAGATCTTGAAGCTAGGGAACGGGAGGCCCAGGCCCGTGACAGTGAAGAAGAAGAGATCCGGATAACGAGGACCTTAGAACAAGAAGTAACGATCCGTTCTTAGAGTTGTATACTGCTTTTGAGAGTAACTACTGAAAGTTTTCATGTTCATAATTCAAACCACATGAGTTGTGGCAACTCTGTGTAGCTCTCTGTCCCTCAGACTTTAGGGTTAGTGGGCTCTGAAAAGAGAGGCATGCGGGACAGTCTGGCAAATGGCTTTCCTGCTTTTTGGTGTAGCAGAAAATAACTAATTGGATGCTGGCTATCTGTGTCACTAGGAACGGGAGGGAACTAAAATGAGCACTGGAGCTGGCACAGGGGAGCTGGCAGAAGGTTTATGTCAGAAGATGGGGCTAAGTTAAAAACCATCCTTGGCAGTCTTCAGCTGCCATGAGTCAAGCATGGAAGTGTTCCTGTGCTGTCTTACCTTTGCTCTAGATAATACGGTTGCGTGAAGAAGGCTCTCGTCAGCTTGAAGAGCAGCAGAGACTCATTCGAGAGCAGATCCAGCTTGAGAGACAGCAGCGCTTCCAAGGTGAGATAGGTGAGGCTGGAGTGCTTAGCCAAACTAAGTGCCCCTAGGTCTCCAAATTCTCTATTGATGGAGCAGGGGTTGCGTACTTCTGTTTTGGTCACCTTGCCACATATAGGACCCTGCCTAGACTTTTATTGAGAATAAGAGTAGCATTTCTGTGAGGCTTTTTTTCTTATATGTGACAGATTGCTCTTTAATTTATCGCTGCTCCTCTTCAATAAATATTCTAAAGCTTTGAATGTAGGTGGCCTGATGTGGAGCCCACAGCTGTACTGGAAGGGAGCCTGAAGTCTTACTTGTCCATCGTAATGAGAACAGTCAGTGTTGCGCACAAAACAGGGACCAGTTCACATCCTTGTTTCAGAAAGTTTTGTTCTGCTTGCTGTTTCAGTTCAGTAGAGAAGTTTATTGTCTCTTGCTTCCTACTGCGATCGTTCTGGCTGAGACCTCAAGGAGGTCTTTGGATCAGGAGCAGATCACTATTAAGTATTTGGCTACTGAGTTGTAAGACCAGATTAAATTGTTAGGCAATGTCTTTATGTTGGTGGGCTTTTCTGTCCTTGGTTTTCCATGCTTGTCCCTACCAACCCCTTTAGAGGGAGAAATGGCACAGTATCTAACAGATCTCCTTCTTGGGGTTTTCTTCTTTAGCAGTTTTCTACCCTTGATCATGGGATGTCTCGTAATCATGTGAGGGAAGGACGATAACACCCAGTATTCGCTTTACACTACAATGTCTACTGATACTGTCATATAAGACTTTTGGGGTGCTGAAATCAAGTGCAACAAAAATTAAGCTGTGCACTTATTGTTTCCATAAGTGCATTCTCAGGGCAAATTTTGTGCTTATGCTTTTTAGCTGATGAATTTTCACCCATTCACCTGTGTTCTTACATCTTTTTTTGTGGCTTTTTTTTTTTTTTTCTTTTCACTCTTTAGATAAGCGAGAAGACAGTGGAGCAGAAGGCAGAATAACTCCCAAACTCAAAGTAAGACATCCCTACGAAAACAGATTTGACTAAAAACAGAGTATTTGCATCTTTGGAAAACAGAAAGGACTCCTTTGCTGAGCTGGCATGCTCCTTTGCACAGTGGCAGTGAAGCTCCTCTATTTAATGCACGTTATACACACCAACACCTCCTGTCCCTGCCTTTAAAATACCCTTCCTCCCCTGTCCTTCACTTACTTTCTCATTTAAACGTTTGAGCCTGAAATTGTGTCATCTGTGCTTTAGGCCCTGAGAAACTTCTGTTTATTACCCCAATATGGCCATTAATATCCCTTCAGGTGCAATTTTTAACTCCCGTGAGTCCTTCCTCACTGTTCCCCAAATAATTTGTTCCCTTCGCATGCTCTGATGTTGATTGTCTTGGCCATTCTGGGACTGTAGCTGTAAGTAGCAAACTTGACTAGTCTGCAGGTGGCGTGAGCCGTGTTCAGCATGGAAACGTGTTCAAATGGACAAAATTAACTTCTCACATTTATTTCCCAGCTAAAATGGAAATGCAGGAAGGAAGATGTGTGTGACCAGTTCACTGCATTGACGTGATAGTGAGAGGTGTCTAAAGACATCAGGGGAGAGAGACAATAATCCTCCACAGAAAAGAAGAAATACTGTCCTTTGGCGTGTTGCACAGAGAAGCCACTCATCCCTCAAGCCTGAGAGACCACGTCAGGACCCACTTCTGCAAAAATTAGCTCCTTTGGCTCTTAGGAACTGAAAAAACAGCTGAGTCCTCTTTGGCTAATATTTTTCAGATCAAACACAAAGGTTATAATTACAGTGTCCTCGTGGGACTCCTCTAATAGGCAGACAGAGGTCTTGTCTCCCACAGCTGCTTACAGTCCTCTACAGCCCCACTTAGGGCAAATCCTTTTTGCTTTACTAAGGGAAAGGACGAGTGAAAGATACCTGAGGAATATTGTATGTCTGTAGGACACTGGAAATCAATGGAACACTAAGGAGCACAGACATTTAGGGCTATTAAACTGGCGGTGGTCACTTTTCAGACCATCCTAAATTAAGATCTTCAGCTGATGGAGAATCCATTAGAAGTGGAAGGTTGTACTTGGTTGATTACAGGTACTGCTGAAACCATGCAAAACAGCGTGTAATTTCAGAAACGTCTGTTTCCCAGGCTGACTGTGTAAGAGAAAAGATGTTCTCTTTTGGAAAATAACAAAAAGAATATTTTACAGATTTTATTCATCCCGCTGAGAATCACCAAACTGCTCACATTTATGAAGTGCATGTGTACCCCTGAGTTAGGAACCTACAGGTGACCACAGGACAAAAAGAAAAGATTTGTTGTCAAGCAAACCACCACAAGTCTCATACAGGTCTGCTCAGAAAAAAACGGAAAGATGGAAAAGTTGAAGGGATGATTCATGTTACTTTCACATTACATTTCTCTCATTCAGGTGAGATCTGGCTGTCTCTTGAAATACCAAGAGTCTAAGGCAGAGTAAAGAAGGTGTAAATAGATGTCTGATGAGCTGAGCAGAGGTAAAGCAGAGACGTACACCAACAAAATTCACAAAGCCCAAGAAACATTCTCATTTGAAATAGGAAGAAAAAGCATTTATAAAGCATTGCATAGAATCAGAGAACCATAGGTTGGTTTGGGTTGGAAGGGACCTTGAAGATCATGTTTCCAGCCCAAACGTAATATTAGTCATTACCTTTCTATTTTTCCTTAGTCCCTTTTCAGTGACCTTCAGAAGCAATCTCTCTTCGATAGCTCTTTGTACTGCTTGCTTTTGCATACAGTTGCCTGATGCAGAGTTTGAGGAGGAGGAAGGAATGCTCCTGAGAAACCTCAGTCATGGAAATGTTTTGAAATCTGGGGGTCCCAGTGGCAGGGAAAGAAATGGGGGCTCTCACTGTCAGGAGCCTTTGAGACCTCTTAGACTATGTGCTGGAAAGCCAGGCTTACTCTGTATGTAGGAAGTACAGCAAAGAGAAAGCAGAACACAAACTCTGTTGTAGTGAAAAAATCCACAGGGAAGAGGTGGACATGTTTCACATATGGTTCATTCCTTTCATCAGCAGATTCCATTTGACCTCTAGCAACCTCTTCAACAGCTTTAGTCCAGCTGCTGTGGACCAAGATGGTAAAGATTCAGTTTCTGAGACTTCAGCAAGACAGAGGTTGTTCTTTTTCCTCACTGAAGCTTTGATGTGTGTATGAGAAAGAAATCACACAGTGGTCCTCGAAGCACGCATGCTGTGAGCAAAGCAACACCCCACTGTATAAGCCTCCACTTTCTGGAAGGTTTCCACTATAATTGCCCATGTCTCCTGCTTCCAAGGTAAGTAAGATGGAGTTTCCTCTCTTTATTTCCCTCTTAGACAGCTTGGGTCAACTTTTTCATCACCCAGTTGCTGTATTTTCAAAACATTCCCAAATACTTTGAATGTACTGCCAATAGTAACTCTAGCTTTGCATTAGTTCTAGGGACAGCAGCTATTAATGATGACAGCAATCACAAGGAATAGTTAAAGCCTGAAATCAAGTTACCTAAATTTGGGCAGTCAAAAATCCAAAATGTTGACCTTGGCTGATCACTACAGCCCACAGAGGAAATAGGCAGCTTCAAAGACAAGTGCATCTAATCTGTTTTGAGACACCTTTCTTGGCAAGACAAATTTTAGTGTGCCTATTTCTCTTCATTGGTTACAAAAATGGAGCAAGTTTGCAAGACATATCCAAATGTAAACATGTAATTACGAAGGGTTAATCCCACATTGGTGTCTAAAGTCTTCAAAGAGGGGATGGGTGAACTCTGCGATGAAGAGGCTTGGGATTTCCTGGCATTGCAAGTGCAATGGCGTTACATACAAAATACAAAAACAAAATCTATATGAATCTATTTTCTTCTTTCCCTTTCTTCGCTCTGTATCTCAATCCGGAGATCTCTGCTTCTCATCTCTGTTTACAGACAAGCTGTTTTTGTGGATGTACTCACCTCTCCTCTGCATCACTACGCTGAGCTTCCTGGTTAAGATTTGAGTGCCTCCAGTTTTCTTCTCACTAGAGATGTCCAAGACTTGTAGAGACTCATTTCACTTCTGTTGCACTGAACACAGAGTTGGACACAGCAATGACAGCATATCCTCTGAGACTTTCCTTGGATACAGTAGGGAACTGGGACCAGAAAAATACCTCCTACATTAGCAGAGAGGAGGGTTCGTGCTCTTCTGCGCATTAAAGAATACTGTCCACCTGAAACTTAAAAATGAAAACAGTACCTCAAATTGTGTCAGAAGTAAAAAAAGGTGTGATACTGAGGAATATTCAATTCATGATAGATAACACTCTTTGCTGAACTTCAAGACAGCCTTATGTAGGGCTGTGATATGAAACAAATTTGACAGATCTAAGCAAACTCAAAGGTGTGGAAAGGCATCTAATTAAACATTAAGAACATAGAGCAAATATTTTGTTTATTTTGTAATAATCATCTTTTTTGTAGCTAATTTTTGAGTGCAGAATGACTTCATTGCATTCTTTTCAGCAATTTTAATTATCAATCATGTTAAGATTTCACTAACCCTCTTTCAACATATGTTGAAATTATTGATATGTTTTGACATGGGTACAGTAAAATGAATGCTGTTACATAGCACTTAAATACATACAAAACTCATTTAATATGCAAAAAGAATGGACATTTAAAAATTGAATATGTGTTTATGTGGTCTCCAATATTGACTTTTTCTGAATAATCCCTTAAAAATCAAAATGAAATCACACTGGACAGACCCAAGAGAAAGTGAAGCCACGTGCTGGTGTCTATGGTTTTCTGTAGAGCATCCTTTACCTCCTTGTTCCTCCAGCTGTAGATGAGGGGGTTCAGCACAGGGATCACCACAGTGTAGAACAACGACGCAATTTTGTCTGTGTCCAGAGAGAAACTGCTGACTGGTCGCAAATACATGAAGACAACGGTTCCGTGGAACAAGGAGACAGCCATCAGGTGAGAGGTGCAGGTGGAAAAGGCCTTGTATTTCTTCTCAGTAGAGCGGATCCTCAGCACAGTCAGAATAATGAAAATATACGAGATGAGGATGGCAATGATGCTGCTCATCAGAAAAAAGCTGCCGGTAATGAAAATCAGCAGCTCATTGAGGGCGATACTGGAAGAAGAAATCTGGAAGAGCGGGCTGTTATCACAGAAGAAATGCTTCACCACATTTGAAGAGCAAAAGGATAGTTTCAGCATGCCACTGGTGTGTAGCAGAGAGTTCAGGAAGGCCAAGAAGTACGAACCTTTCACCAGGTTCCAGCAGAGCTCCTTGGTCATGATGACAGTATAAAGCAGAGGTTTACAGATGGCCACACACCGGTCATATGCCATCACAGCTAGCAGCAAGCACTCTGAGATTGTCAACAAAACAAAGCTAAAATACTGCATAATGCAACCTGCATATGAGATTGTTTTTGCTCCTCCCAGGAACATCACCAACATTTTAGGAGTGATGACTGTGGAATAAACAGCATCTGTGAAAGAGAGATTTTGGAGGAAAAAATACATCGGGGTTTGAAGCTGGAGATCGATGCTGATTAACGCAATCAGACCCAGATTTGTCAGCAAAGTGGTGGTGTAGATGGCTAAAAACACCATGAAGAGAGGGATCTGCAGCCTTGGATTGTCTGTCAGCCCAGACAGAGTGAACGTGGTTGGTGTGGTGCAGTTTCCTGAAGCCATTGGGTTTCACTGGTGTGCTGGCCGCCGACAGAAGCTGGAAGAGAGGTGATAAAGGGTTTCTAAATGCTTCAAAATTAATGGGATAGAGAAACATGTAATGCTCACATCCAAGCACGTAGCAGAGACTAGAGAAAACCCCAAGTCCCTGCCTAAAATGCATTTTGCTATATAAGAGAAATAGCTCCTCCTAGATAATGCAATCTTATTTACCCATTCATTTATTCCACTTGAACCAGTTATCTAAAATCTTGATGGTTAATAGGAGACAGTGGCATAGGCTCTTTTTCTCCACAGTGAGTGGAGACTTCAGACGAATCATGTTCTTGGGTGAAAACAAAAGTGATTTATTGAGAAGAGAAGAACCTGGACGGGATGTGATTTTATCTGTCATCAAATCAATATAAAGCCCACTCTGTGTATACAGGCAGCCAAAATTATTTGTCTTCAAAGACTTTTTAAGCTTCTTGTATTTACCAGTGGGAAGTTAGGCACCAGTAGGGTGGCATCTACACCATGTAATCCTGTGATACGTATCTGAGAATGAGAATCTAAGGTCATAAAGCCTACAACATTTGCCTATGAAGCTCAGCGACAAGACAGCTGAGATCAATCTTAAAGCCTCGTGCTTTTCCGTAGCTGTTCTTATCCTGTGCTTATTCCTTTTAGTTGCACAGGAAAAACATTTAAGCAATCCAAGCTGGAAAGGAAAAAAGCCCAGAAGGTTCCCAGTTACTGATTAGAGCCTTTCTAGAAAATAAGACAAATCTCTTTATTCTCTTCTAATGTGTCTCAGACCACTTAATTCAGAGTCACGCCTTTGTCACTAGGACTCTGCTCAGCCCCGTAGTTTTGGAGAATCAACCAACATGCAACATTCAGCAGGTACTTACTTTGTAAAGCAAACTTCAGTAAGGACTAGTTTTTACAGGGAGTAACAAGAGTTATCCAGCTTATTCATGCCTTGCTCGTTTCCTCTGATTTTTAATCCTTATTTCCAGAAGGCAGGCACTTAGCCGTAGTGCGGTGTTAGTACACTCAGAGAAAGTCTGAAGCAATTATATGTTTGACAGCCAGACCACAGTAGCATGGCAATTATACTGTACTTTCTGTCTCCTGAGAGCACGGCATCGATGAGATCAAGTACATGCCCTAACAAGCAGCACCTTTATGCATCAGAAATACTGTAAAGCTTCCTAAGATGTCATTGTGATGTAATTAGCTCCTGTCTCTCTAACACAGCACTACAGCCTGTATGCTTTGCTCCAAAATCCAAGGGGTCGGCCTCGGGTCTCTCCAGAGGCTCTTTGCCACAGACTCCAAGTGGGACCTTTCTCTCCAGCAGCAGTGTAGAGGATGTTTTTTATGTACTGTCCCAACCGTACTGGCCCCAGGGCCACAGCACAGGCTATCTCCTGCTTAATTTGCTCAAAGGCCTGCTGCTGTTCAGGACCCCATGCAAAATTATTCTTTTTTTGGGTCACTTGAAAGAGGGGGCTTACTGTGAGGCTGTAGTTTGGGATGTGCATCCTCCAAAAACCTACTACACCCAGAAAAGACTGTGTCTCTTTCTTGCTAGTGGGTGGTGACATACTGGTGATTTTGTCAATCACATCTCCTGGAATGTGACGACGTCCATCTTGCCATTTTACTCCTAGGAACTGCATTTCTTGGGCAGGTCCCTTCACTTTGTTCCGTTTAATAGCAAAACCAGCACCCAGAAGAATTTGGATTATTTGCTCTCCTTTTTTAAGAACTTCCTCTGCTGTATCACCCCACACAACAATGTCATCAATGTACTGGAGGTGCTCAGGTGCCCCACCCTGTTCCGGTGTGGTTTGAATCAGCCCATGGCAGATGGTTGGGCTGTGTTTCCACCCCTGGGGCAAACGGTTCCAGGTGTACTGAACGCCCCTCCAGGTGAAAGCAAACTGTGGTCTGCACTCTGTGGCCAAAGGAATAGAGAAGAATTCATTGGCAATGTCAGTGGTGGCATACCACTTGGCTGCTTTTGACTCCAGTTCCTATTGCAGCTCCAACATATCTGGCACAGCAGCACTCAGTGGGGGTGTGACTTCATTCAGGCCACGGTAATCTATCGTCAGCCTCCATTCTCCACTGGCTTTACGCACTGGCCATATGGGGCTGTTAAACGGTGAGTGAGTTTTGCTGATCACTCCCTGGCTCTCTAGCTGACGGATCAAGTTATGAATGGGGAGCAAGGAATCCCTGTTGGTGCGGTACTGCCCTCTGTGGACTGTTTTTGTAGCAATAGGTACCTGCTGCTCTTTCACTTTCAATACCCCCACAACAGACGGATCTTCTGACAGGCCAGGTAAAATAGACAGCTGCTGAATGTTGTCTGCATCTACAGCAGCTATTCCAAAAGCCCATCGGTATCCCTTGGGATCCTTGAAATGTCCCCTTCTGAGATAGTCAATACCGAGTATGCATGGAGCCCCCTGTCCAGTCAGTATGGGATGCTTCTGCCAGGTTTTACCGGTGAGGCTTATTTCTGCCTCCAACACAGACAGTTCCTGAGAACCCCCAGTCACTCCAGAAATATGAATCAATTCTGTCCCTTTATAACTCGAGGGAATTAAGAGTGCACTGTGCACCAGTGTCCACCAGTGCCTTATATCTTTGTGGCTCTAATGTGCCAGGCCATCTAATCCACACAGTCCAATACACTCTATTATCCCTTTCCCCCCCCCAGCGGAGGGCAGGGCCCCTCTATTGGTTACCTGCAGTGACGGGAGCAATTTCATTGGTGGCTGATCTCTGCTGTAGTTCTCTCACCTGCGCTCGCAGTGCAGGAGTGGGTTTTTTATGCCACTTCCTCATGTCCTCTCCGTTTTCTCCTAAGAAGCTCCACATGGCCACACGTGACACGATGTTACTGCTGTCATTTGCTCGAGCAGAGAGGCGGTTGCCTTTGGTGGCCGAGACTTTCATCAGTTTGATCAATTGCTTCATCAGATTCTTTGGGTCATGCTCGTCTTCATCAGGTGTTTCCAATACTGACACAGGTTCATCCCTATTCATCAGTAATGACAGTTCCTCCAGTATAGTTTTCTGGGTCTTCTTTATCTCACCTACTATTTTTTGCTACTGCTGACACAGCTGCAATGGAAGCACGTGATGGCGGAAACTGTTGTTCAAAGTTTTGGAGTGTAATAATCAATTCATAAACTGGGTGTCTTCTGTCTTGACCCTCGTATCTATGGAATGTTGCTACCAGTGTACTTGTGTACCTCTCTGGTGCTGTTTTTGAGAGCTTACGATATACATCAGGTACTTACTCTATCAGGATTACGGTCCACGGTCCAACATCCACAAATCCAGAAGGAGCGTGGGAAAGAACTTTGAAATGTGTCGATACACATGAGCAATCTGATACGTATATCCTGTATACTTTGCCATCTATTTTTAACTTGTAAATGCAGTTGTTAAAAGCAATGTGCCCACATCCAACCACAAACCATTCCACACTTCATCCAATAGTGTGTAAGTAATTTAATAACTTTGACATCAGCAGTCAACAATAACCAAACAATAAGATTAACTTTGGGAAAATTGGCTTTTATTCAGTAGGCAAATCTTAGTGCTCTCACAGGAAACCAACCAGATTGTGGAGTAGAGAGTAGGCTGCACAGTCAGTGAGCAGCTATTACTGCTTGTTGGTGGTTACGTGGCCAAAGGAAAAGTCTTGGTGAGGAGACTGCAGAAGGGTAGAATGTAGAGGAGGCAAGAAAAAAGCCAGAAAACAAGGTAAAAAAAATAAATAAATAGATTAATAAATAAAAATCCACCTCGGTGTGATAAATGCTTTTCTAGTCTGATACTTACTGTCATTGTTCAGGAGACATTCAAGTTGGATGTTTGGAAATATCTCTTCTAGGAGAGGGTGCTCACACATTGGAGCATGCTGCCCAGGGAGGTGGTGAAGTCCCTGGAGGTGTTCAAGAACCATGGAGATGTGGCACCAGTGGGACGTGGTTTGTGGGTACAATGGGGATGGGTTGAGGTTGGGCTGGGTCATCTTAGTGTTCTGACCTCAATAATTCTAGGATTCGATGTGGAATGTGGTTTCGTGGGCACAGTGGGGAGCAGTTAACGGTTGGACTAGATGGTATTTGTGGTCTTTTTCAACCTTTAATGACTCTACTGTTCTGTGATTAAAACCAGATGATAAATTATAGGAATTGTCTCTCTCCGTGTTCATTCTGTATAGCTGAAGAATTCATTTTACTCTTTCTTTCCATGTGTCTTACTCCATAGAAGGAGCTGCAAGGCGGGTGATTCAAGCTGTCATTTTACAGTACGTATGTACATCGGTGGTGTCTCTGGTGTCATTTTTCAAGGTGTTTTTAGTCACACCCTGCTTCTCTCTTTATCTTTCATCATCTATTGCAGTCGAGTAGAGGTATTTTAAATTGGTTGCTGTCCCAGCACGCCTCTCTCCTAATGAAAGGAAGGCTCAGATGTCAGAAAGCTGTGTTCACAAGGTGAGGCGAGCATGCCAGTGAGATCAGCTCGCTGTTGAGGCGTTGGAACAGCAGAGCTGTGGGCTGGTCTCACACTGAGATGAATTGAAATGTCAAAGCAGAGATATTGGCATGCTTTCTCCCATCACCTCCACTTGCATTGCTAGGCAAGCGTTCTTAGCATCATCCTGAGCAGGGAGAGGAAAAACAGAAATGATGGGTTATCACTTGTACTTAAATCACAGCATGTAGAGATCCAGCCATTAAGCTCCTATCAAGCTTAATTAAAGCTTTGAAGGCAAAGGTTGGAAATTCAGACATGCTAGAGAGAGCCACCTTTCCTCTAAGGGGTAGAGTCAGTCATTGCAGCTCATTTTCCTAGTAATCCATGTGTTTGTCCAGGTGTTTTACACATCAGAAAAAGACCTGTAGGGCTCAGGATGCACATGTCATGTGCTGGGGCCTGATTCCTACGCTGAAGCCACATAAGTTCATAAGTTCATAAGTTCATAAGTTCATAAGTTCATTAGGTTGGAAAATGAAGCAGGAGCTGCCAGCTAGCGTTAAGCAGTCAAACAAAAGCATAGCACTAAGCTGTTTAACAATCTAAGGCATACAGCAATGAAAAGAGAACTGAAAAGTAGGACAAAAAATGTGCTGTGTTCTGAGAATATTTGCATAACATTTTGAAAACAAATGACGAGCATTTCTTCTCTTTTTTTTTTCATTTATTTATCCAAATAGAGTGAACATTCTTAAAAATCCGTTTTAATCTGTTGCTCCAGTTGGGCCTTTCTAATATGCAATAGGAGATTCAGCATTTGAAATACCTCAGAAGCATATTAGCTAACCGAGCCCTAACGATATCGTACAGATGTCTGCTTATCATGCAAATAGTTTATTTAGATGCGAAGACACATTAGACTCCAGTGATGAGGAAGTGAAAAACGAAAGTTGCTTCATGCTGCTTCAGCCTACGTGACCAGAATTTCAGCGTGTTTCCTCCAGTGCTCAGAGAGCAGCACTGAAATAAGCAACAGGAATGAGAGATGCAAACTGCACATGAAGGAGGCTTGATTTTTGATACTGTGGACATTAGCAATAGAGGATGGGCTGCAGAAGAACAGATGCCTTTAAACTGTTAGAACACTATACAAACAGCTGTTCACATGGCACAGCATCTGATTTCACCTACTGTACTCTTAGTTTTGCTACTGCCGTGCTGTTCATATCCTGATTTCAGCATGACATTTAGGAGGTCTCAGCTGGTTTATATACAGTGCTTTATAACCCCTGATTTACACAAGGATCACTGATATTACTTTTGAGTTCCAGGAAATAATACAGCTTATAACACCCTCTCATGAGTGTTCATTAAACATTAAACCTCATCTGCTTCCTGATCTTTTTCCAATACGATACCTGCTATTCTTCTTTCTGATACTCAGCACTGGTATGTCACTTCTGTCTACCACTATTCCTGAAGATGACTTAATCATCTTAGTGTCTGCTGTAAGGGTCTTGCTTTTGCACCTAAACCCTGATAACGTGCAGAAAGAAGGTCCTCCATTCAGGAATGGGTCAGATGGCCAAGTGTTGGATCAGCACTTTAGAATCATAGAACGGCCTGGGTTGGAAAGGACTCCAAGGATCATCAAGTTCCAACCTGCCTGCTGCAGGCAGGGCCACCAACCTCCAGAAAGGGCTTTCTGATATTTCTCAGTGGTTTTGCATTGAAGAGAACTTCTGTAGACATCAAACCAAAGCCTGTTGTTCACTGTGTTTGTTATAAGCATACAATGTTGCTTTCTCTTTCTCGTTCGTCATCACTTAGAAAAGCTTGACGGATGCTGCTGCTGCTGTTGGATGGATGTAACACTGAGGAGGAAGCTGCATTTCAGTTTCTAGGTTGGTTTGAGTAGCCAGGGTTCTTTTATAGTCCCTCTTGTTTATTCTGCAATGTACCAATTCTCCAATATCAATTACTTTAATCACAGGGAAAACTGTAAATCCATCAGAAAGTCAATAAAAATGATGAAGAAATATCACAATGTCCTTACCATCAGCTTATATTTTCATTTTCTTCTTTTAAACTGTCTTAGAGGTGGCAGCAAGGACTAAAATAATATCTAAGGCCACGTACAATCCAAATCCCAGTTGTTTTTACAGTACATTTTTGCATTTAAGAGCTTGGCCTTCATTAACGGGATAACTGATTAAAAAACAAAGCAATGTATTAGGCTGGAAAGGAGGGCTTTAATCTGACATTTCTTTTCTGGTATCTAATTTGTGATTAAGAAGACATTTAAAAGATTTATGATAAGGATATTATGCTTATTCGAGGAGTTGTTGCATGTCTTGATATTTATTTACATGTATTTTCAAGTACATAAACGTATTAGTATACGAGTTTGCATGGTTAATTTAACCCTCCAAAACAGCTGTGTTCGGGGATTGTAAACAGGAGAGGAATCAACTTTTTATAGGGGTAGATGGTGATAGGACAAGGGGGAATGGTTTCATGCTCCAATGAAATCAATGCTCCATCCCTGGAGATGCTCAAGATCCTGGGCAACCTGGTCTTGCACCAGATCTGGAGGTTGGTGGCCCTGCCTGTGGCAGAGGGATTGGAACTTGATGATCCCTAGGGTCCCTTCCAACTCAGGCCATTCTATGATTCTGTGTTGTGTGTACATATATACACATATATCCTCATCTTATTTCTCTTGATTTAGACCTGTTGAAACCTTTGTAGGGATTTTAGTGAGTTTGGTATAGGGTTCTGAAAATGTGGCTGTAATACCAGTTGTTGAGATCTTATACGTGTCATGTCCCTCACCCAGCATCTGACAGCACCAACACTAAAAGAAGTGTATTTCAGTGGGAACAGACATTGTTCTCTTGACACAACCTCACTATGCATGAGTATAATAAAATAATTTGCAGGGGAAGAACTGTGCTTGTGACGTGATGGAGAGGTTTTTATCCTGGGGAGAACAGCTGCATGAAGAAGTGAAATAACAGCAGGAGAAGCTGCCTGCAGAGACAAAATTGCCTCAGAGTCATCCCAAAAAATGTTCAGGTAGCTGTTTCTGTCTTTATTTTGCTATCAAGGATAAATTTTGTTTCTCTCTGGCTGTGCATAACTTGGCACTGCACTCACTGTGACAAGTTAAAAAATAAATCTCAGCAACTCCAGCCATGTCTTCAGTATGTAGTATTTAAATATATAGAAGAGTGTATATATATATATGTATGTTTATATACCTATGTATAAAAATGTTAGGTGTTTAAGGACACAGGATGAAAGAACCCTTTCCTCTCCATCTCTCGCTAAGCTACATCCCTCGACGCGTCTAAATGTTCCTTGAACACTTCCAGGGTCAGTGACTCCACCACCTTCCTGGGCAGCCCACTCCAGCACCTGACCAATCTTTCAGAGTAGTGTTTCCTAATGCCCAACCAATCATTTGTCTTTCAGTGTGGTGATTAAAATGAATTTTTTGTACTAGCTGTGGCAGACATGAGTCCTCTAGATTCTTGTAGAATGCTGGAGAAAAATTCTCGTTTCTTAATACACACAACCGTTGTGTCAGTTCTTGGAAAGTCCTAAGCAGAACCAACTGGAAGCCCAGTTTCCAAAGTAGCCATCCAAGACAACCATTTGTTTTAAGTATTCTGAACAGCGATGGCCTGATGCCCACTCTCAACTGCCTGACATCTCTGCACTGTGGTACAAGCTAGCAAAGAGAACAGGAATTGAACAGAAGAATTGTCTTACTGAAACTCCCCTTACTTTACATGGAGAGAGTGAGATTTCCATCTCCATGTAGCAGGACATTGCCAGTGAGAAATGTGAGCCCAACCCTCTTGCAGGGAGCTCATGACCATCCTGTTCCCTGATGTTGTACAGGACACTCAGTTTACTCCCTCCTATGGCTATCTGTATGCTCTGTGAATAAAATGTTAGCATCAGTGATCCTTTAAATGAAGAGGTAACACTAACTGCAGTATTCAGTGTGTTTATAACTTATTATGTGCTTAATCAAGGCACATCAGCCCAGGCCTTACACTTCAAATACAATGCTAAACTGTAACTGTAAGGGGTTCTTAAGTGAAATAATTCTTCCCTATCTTCAGCCTCAATTAAGATAGCAGTCAACAGAAGATGGGAAGCACTATTGATTCTGACACAAAAATAACTTTCAAAATGATTCAAGAGGCTAATTAAGTTATTCTTAACAAAAGAAATTGATATATATCTCATTAATATTGCCTTGAAGCCCCAAAGTACATCTAATTGAGAATATATAATTTTTCCTTTTTATTTACTGACATTGAAGGCAGTGATGTGAATGCTTTGGTGTGAGCCATAAATCTCATCTGTAATAACCACATTGCAAGCAGCTGCAGATGTAGCTTAAGCTCAAAAGCATATTTTTTTATATCTGCATTATCATCTTTGGCAGTTCATGGTGAATCCAATATGTATATCTAGTTTTTATTAAAAATTTTAAGAAGTGCACGTTCAGTTAAGAGTGACCCTAGTTATAAATAGAAAGAACCAATTTTCTTGGAGCCCTGGTAAGTTTTTTAGGCTTTAAGATTCCATTGGAGATCATCTGGTCCTGCCCAGTTTGTTACACTGGGCCAAACTGAAAACTGTTTATGATGCTGAAGGTATTGTACAGTTAAATTCTGAGTTTTCAAAGTGGAGATGGCATGAGAGGAATTACTCTTGTTAAAAAATAAAATAAAATAAAATAAAATAAAATAAAATAAAATAAAATAAAATAACAACTATTGCAGTGTTTGAGGAATTCTTGTCATTCCAAAGGGGATTTTTCCCTTTCCTGCAGCTTCCAACTACTGCATCTCTTTTAAGTTGTGCAATAGATAGCAGTTTGCATTTTTCCAGTGTATCAATGCATATGAAAACTTCAGTTAACTGGTACCCATTCTACAGGTGACAGCATTTTAAACTGATTTCAGATTAGCACAGCAACTATGGAGCTCTTACATTTGGTTGGCATGCCAGGACCTACATGAGTTTTTGTTCTTTTCCTACTGGTTGTATATGTCGTTGGTTGAATTAATTTTAATTCACTCAGGGGAGAAATATTTTTGTTTCTTTCTACATCTTAACATTCCTCAAGGTTATGAGTGTTCTTTGGTCTCCAGATCCTTCTGGAAGACTTCATGCAGTGACTCCTCCACTTTGGATTCTGTTGATCCATATATGTATATAAAATTGAATTTGAGTAGAGTGTCTATCTATTTTCTACAGCTAGAATAAGTTTGCTGATGCTACAGTTCTCTTAGAAGTTCTTCTCATGGATAGCCAGTCAAGGTTGTGTGTAGTTTCGCTCCTGTGGAAGATAAGTATGATGATGACAGTGGATCCAGAAGAAGCTGTAGAAGCTGTTGGGTGGATCTGATCATCCTTCTTGGTCACAACCTGAGGGTCAAGCTGAAGGAAGGCATTCCTCAATAGTGTTGCAATGATATAATCATAGATCGATTCATCACTAAGGTTGATTTTCTTTGCAAGCCTGAATTTCCTTTGACTGTGAGGTTCTAAGGTCATCCCCAACACCTGTGAAGTCAGATTTTATTCCTTCTTTAAGTGGGGAGTTGATTGGAAACTGCTTGTTTCCTACAGAAATGTGATAATTACTTTCATCACTGCTTGCACTGTATCTTTCATGCCAACTTTTACAACTCCAACAGCAGATTTTTGAGGAAGAAAAGTGTTTCTTCTTGTCTTTCTCAATTCAGTACTCTTCAGGAAAAAAAAAAAAAAAAAACAACTGAATTACATTTCAAAACTGTTGTTCTGTTTTGTGACTGGAACTGTGTAGTAGAACGAGAAGCCTGGAATTCTGAAAGGCCTCTGGATCAATTGTTTTTGCATCTAGCTCTGCAGGAGGGAGCAGTTTGTACTCCTTTATATTTCTGATATGGGTTTGAGATGTAGAACATATCTTCCTTTCTTACTGAACAAGTGGCTAAAATATATTTGCCTTGCAATTATGGTGTAAATAAATATATGTGTTCTAAACAGCCCTGGGGAAATCTTGTTTGTATTTGCCAAAATGAATTGCAGAGCTCTAACTGATAGCTGCCACTTGATGAGCAGTCGTTGCTGGAAATTGGGTTTTGATTTGTAGTGGAAGATTAGTGTTGACAAGTTCGGTGTGTTGAAACAGAAAATTAGTATCCTCTGTAACGTGGATATGCTGAGAATTAAACTTCTGGGGATTATTGCAAAGCAGTTGGAAAAAAAAACAAAGGATATGGTTAATTACACAATTTGTTCTTTTAGTTATGTCTTTTTTTTTAATAGAATAATCCATTGATAAATGTCTCATGACTTGTTCTTATAAATTGTTGTCAAACAACTATTTCTAATCTCAAACTTGTTATGCTTGTGGTAGCATGGCAAGGTACAATGAGTAGTTAATGGAATTATCATCTTAACTGAAGAACTAGAGTTTAAATTACTTCATCTCAGTGTGTACAATTTGCTTTTGTGGTAATAAAACTTGTATGTATCTTGCCTATGTAACTTGTATGTGTAAATAAGTATTAATGAAGTTTTCTGCGGATATCTGCTGAAGGAATATTTGTCATAACATTGTTTTGCATTTCCTCAGAGGAAGATGGAGTACTTCTGAAACTAGACGATCCTGTCTAATGGTTTGTTTTCCCTAAATCTGGGAAATCTTCAGTAAGCTGTGTAAGATGCTTCAGCACAGCAGCAATTTTAGCTGACAGAGCCTCATGCAAGCTTTCCTTTTCTCTAACTGTGATTTTGACAAATCAATCAAACATGACTGATTTTGACAGTTTCAGCAGTGATTTGTAGAGCATTTAGTAAACTGTAATTTGACAGAAGTGCTTTTATCACATTACCATATTTGAAACTGGCAGAAAAGGGATGACAAAGCAGCATGTGAAAAGCTAAGCTAACCTCAATTTATGTTTGCTACTCCATTTTCAGATGTTATAAATTATCTGCAGATTTTCAAATGGAATGTATGGAGCTGCGGTGAGATAATCTGTTAAAAATCTGATTTTATCAGACTGTCACAATCCTTCTCTCACTCTTCTCTAAAAGTGCCTTCACTTCACAATCATGCCTTATCCATGTCACCACTTTTTGGCAGTGCAGACATCCGCAAACAGTTGCTAGGGATGAAGTACAGAACAATTTCATAAAAAATCTCTGATGAACACCTTGAGACTTCACAAAGAATTTCAACCACTTTCATTGAACCAGGGTGATGCACCCATTTCACAAAAACAATGTCACATATCCTGCTAGTTTTATGCCTTTTATTCCTCTTTTTTATTAACCCTTTAAGAGAAATATTAAAAATTCGAATGCTTTGTTACTTGCATGTGAATGATATCATACATTTTATTGTGACTACTCCAAAAGTAATGCCTCCTATTTTATTACGTTGGCCCATAATGTCAGGGGTGGATGTTGGTAGATATGGCAGGAGAGATTGAACCTTCTCATGGTTATTATTTACAACAGGATGTTTCAGGATAAATCATACTTTGGTCATGATATAGTAGTAGTAAAAATGAGCAAATTACAGATGATCTTGATAGTTTTATACACAACCTTCTTTCCTACAGCCATTCGTGCTTCTGGACTGAGGGAGAAAACAGTCTACTTGTAGTCTTTAGCTTCTAAGCATGATTCATTGGCATTCTCCAAAATATCTTTAAGGAAGAGAATAAAACAGTATTTTTCAAGTCTCGCTTTTTAAAGGAAGTTAATTTATATTCAGTTGAAGGTGTGCTGGTTAGATATGAATTTGAAAGTTGCATTAATATATCAAGTAAATGGTATTTCCATATACTGTATATATTGCACTGGCACTGATAAGAGGAAGAACAGGAAAGCAGTTAAGACTAAAGAATGATGACATAACTCTTCCATAAGGTACTGATGTTGTGGTGGTGGAGATAAAATGATAAAATATGCTGGGGAACTGAAGTCAAAATTCACCTCCTCTTTACTATATTTGATCATGTAATCAACTCTGTGTACAGAAAAAGCTCAACTTCAGCACCAAGATCTAGACTGCATTTACATTTTACTTCCTGTATTGCAAGTTTCACAGCAGTTCTGTGAGTTTTCTAATGTTCTATTGCATTCTCTACCTTCTTCCATTCCTTAATATGGAGTGACAGCCTAGGAATTACATTCTTTACTGAAGGTTATATAGTTACCTTATGTGCTGCACATCTTTGGGATGTCTTGCTCTTTTCCCTCTTGCTTTCTTACTGTGTCTTTCTTTCTTATTATTAATCTTTGTGCCCTGGTCTACTCTGTCCACCAAATCTTCAACCCAGGAGAACCAGTTTCTAAGGGAAGTGGATACATCCAGTACTAATAGTCAAACTATCAAGCTTTGTCCAAAATAATGAAGTTGCTTTCTACAAATGGAGAATTGCTACTGTGTTTTACTCTTCCAAAAGATGAAGGCAGCTTATCAACCTTTCATGATTTTCATCAGGTCAGTGTTGTATCTGAGTTGCAAACTGATAAAATATGTTGGCATCAGTCAACTGTGGTAAATTATACTTTATATCTGTTACCCATCTAATGGTATTGTCTGTTATTAAATTTGAGCCTAGTGATTCATCTGTCGTTAAAAATACAAGCAGAAAACAGCAGCTCTTGGCAGTATAAAAAGATAAGACAATAATAGCTGATGATGTTGGCTGTTGAAAAGTCGAGAAGTGATTTTAGCACATTCTTATTGCCTCCTTGTTTCACGTGCCTGTGAATTATTTCTTACTGTTCATTTTGTAGTCCAGGTACTTGCTACCCAGCTGAGTTCTAGCCAGCTTTGTTTATTCATTTCCATGTCAGATTTTGATCACTCAAAGCTCCGCTCTCCATATTGCACAATGTGATGGTTTGACACATGGAGCTCGCAATCTCTGCCTGCATTTTTGAGCTGGAGATCAAACCCAAGTGAGAAGGGTGATGGACAAGCTGACGTGTGGCAAACAGCATCCCTTGTTCAGCATGATGATAACGGACAGGACTGGAAAAAGCATAGTTAGAGAAGCCAGCCCTCAGCCATCCAGATGCACTGCTGTGTATTCTGCCGGAAGACTGCTTTGCTCGTTTTTCCACTGTGTGACAGTTTTTCTATCCCTTTCTTCTTTTTCTAGTATTTTATCCTACCTTGGCTTTTTGGTTGTGCTTGTGGTTCATAATACCAATCTGTAATTAGTAAATATTCACTTAATTAGGCTTTTGCTTGAATACACAATCTCATGTGAAAATTCATCAACAGTGATAATAGCATCAATATAACTCTTGTGAAAATGAACACTCCAGGACTTAATTCTTCTAGCTATAAACTACAGCAGGAAAACAAGTATTTAAATGCCAGAGCACTGAAAACCTGTGGGAACTTTGACATTCTTAGTTTGATTTTTTTTTCAGGTTTCAAAAGACGATGTGTTTTAACCAGAAGGTTTAATGCTGTTAATGCTGTTTGCGTTTAGTGATGCAATTGCTCAGCATTTTTGAGGTGAGTTGAAGCATTTAGAAGTTAAATCTGGAAGTCCTCGCTCATTCGGAGTTACTGCTTTCACATATGCAGTAGTGAGTTCAGATAGATATCAGTTTCTTCAGAAAGGCAACTACAACTGAACAGATGTACAGTAGTATTCTCATCTCTTCTTTATCCCCAGCAGATCCACATCTTCACTCTTTTTCCTTTGTAGATGTGGCCAGGACTTTGGGTAAGCTGAGAGGAATTATATTTTAGAGGCACAGTGGTCCTCCAATAGGTCCCCAGGAGTAGCCTGCTTGATCGATGTCTCACCAGCTAATAATGTGAAGTCTCCAGGGAACGTGATACATGAGGTGCTGAAATAGTTGTACTTTCCCTCTGAATCTATTTCTATAAGATTCTGTTCTGCTTCTTCTGGAAGAACTGAAAGTCTCAGCATTTTTTTCCTTTTGTACCTCTGTATAGTGAAAAATGGAATTTGAAGGAAAAAAAACAAACACATAGCCTTCTGTTTCAACCATAACTTATTTGCGTTAAAGACAAGTCTATGCTTTAGAAGTTGAACTCCTACAATGATGTTAATGATTTTAGATCATTGGGCAACATGAACTTTGTAGCAGAAGTGGTAAGTCAGGGCTCAAAGCAGTGCTTGAACACCTGGTGGGATGGCATGGCAAAGGATGGATCCTGGCTCCAGTCCTTTGCAGTACTTGACAAGCATAGGCTTTCAGATTTTAATTTCGGACACTATGCTTGAATTTAACATTATTAGTCAAAATATTATGTCTATTCTTTCTTCCACTCTTGAAAGCGTGGCATATGATATTTTAAAGTTTTCTTCTTTTATTTAACTTTCTTAT
This sequence comes from Cyrtonyx montezumae, assembly GCF_038088225.1. Lineage (NCBI taxonomy): Eukaryota > Metazoa > Chordata > Aves > Galliformes > Odontophoridae > Cyrtonyx > Cyrtonyx montezumae. The sequence continues at coordinate 51,665,405 of NW_027071826.1, read as the reverse complement.
TATGCTAACAAAATACATTTGTCTCAAAACCATCTTATTTCAGAACGTCATACTTACTGAGCTGTGAGCCTGTCTGTCCAAGTGCTCAACAAGTACATAAGCAATAAAATCACTCCCTTCTTGAAGTATTTACACACTGGAAGACACTCCCACATGCCCTGTTCCCTTCCACCTTGAATAATTTGGACCACTCTCAATTAAAATGGCCCTTTTAAGAATACAAATGAAGTTCAGGTGTCATGGACAGATGGGGGTTGAATTGCTATGTAAATTGTTGCTGTCATGAAAGTATGAAGGATAAGAATAGTCTTATTTTGATAGGTCTGTAAGACTGCGTCTCTTGGGTTATGGCACCATATGATTTCTCTAAAAGGTAGTAGTTTAAATTGGAATTGAACTGTGGAGTACACTTTATTCAGACATGTTTGAGATGCTTATGTAATATCTTTTCTGCATTTACTACTCAAGAAAAGATACGATGACTGTTAAGTGTTTGTTTCAACTCAAAGCTAACAAAATAAGATCATTGAAGCCAGGAATCGACAGTCTTCTCAGGTTTGAGTATCTATGGGAATAGAGTTCTGGCAGCCCTTACTCTAAAACTTCCTTCTGGCAAGAAATAGAAATAAACTCTTTTCAGACTCAGTGTAAATCCCCAGTGTACTGACTTCAGTTTGTCTTTTCTCTTGAGAATGATTGTTTATTCGGTGTGAGCTAAGCAAGTTCAGGGGGTGCAGAGTAGCACAGCACATAGGAATCCTTTAGGGTAAGTGACCTGTGTAAAATAGTTTCTTATTTACTTTGAATCTGAATACCTTCAGGTCAAACATGGGAAGGAGATAGTATCAGTGTTCATCATTTGATGTTTTTCAGGTTAAGTTATGAGCGAATGCTGGTCAGGTGTGGATTAAGAGGAGGACAACAAAAATAATTTTACACAGAACTTTTAGGAAAATGGAGAAACAAAGTGTTGTGGTTTTATGCTAAAGAGGCCCCACCATATAACGAACTACTAGAGAATGAAAAGACGTATGCCCTCTTCACTGATGGATCGTGTCGTATTGTTGGGAAGCATCGTAGATGGAAGGCTGCTGTGTGGAGCCCCACACGACGAGTTGCAGAGGCCACCGAAGGAGAAGGAGAGTCAAGCCAATTTGCGGAGGTAAAGGCTGTCCAGCTGGCCTTAGATGTGGCTGAACGGGAGAGGTGGCCCATGCTATATCTTTATACTGACTCTTGGATGGTGGCAAATGCTTTATGGGGGTGGTTGCAGCAGTGGGAACAGGACAACTGGCAACGGAAGGGTAAACCTATTTGGGCTGCTGAACTGTGGAAAGACATTGCTGCCCGAACAAAAAGGTTGGGTGTAAAGGTGCGCCATGTAGATGCTCATGTGCCCAAGAATCGAGCTACTGAAGAGCAGAGAAATAACCATCAGGTAGATCGAGCTGCCAGAATTGAGGTGTCTCAGATCGATTTGGACTGGCAGAACAAAGGAGAGCTATTTTTAGCTCGGTGGGCCCATGAGACCTCAGGCCATCAAGGAAGGGATGTGACCTATAAGTGGGCTAGAGACCGAGGGGTGGACTTAACTATGGATGCCGTTGCACAGGTTATCCATGACTGTGACACATGTGCCATAATTAAACAGGCCAAGAGGATGAAACCCCTCTGTCAGGAAGGGCGATAGGAAAAGTATAAATATGGGGAGGCGTGGCAGGTTGATTATATCACCTTGCCACCAACTCGCGATGGTAAGCGTTACGTGCTCACCATGGTGGAGGCGACCACTGGGTGGCTTGAGACATACGCAGTACCCCATGCTACCGCCCGAAACACCATCTTAGAGCTCGAGAGACAAGTCCTATGGCGACACGGCACTCCAGAGAGAATTGAGTCCGATAATGGGACTCATTTCAAAAATTCTCTTGTGGATATCTGGGCCAAAGAACACAGCATTGAATGGATCTACCATATCCCCTACCATGCACCAGCTGCTGGTAAGATCGAGCGCTACAATGGGGTGTTAAAAACCACGTTGAGAGCAATGGGTGGTGGGACATTCAAGCACTGGGAGAAGCATCTGGCAGAAGCCACCTGGCTGGTCAACACTAGGGGATCAGTCAACCGAGAGGGTCCTACACAGTCCAGCTCCCTACAGACCATAGAGGGAGATAAGGTCCCTGTGGTACATGTGAGGAGCATGTTGGGAAAAGCGGTGTGGGTCCTTCCAGCCTCTGGGAAGGGCAAACCCCTCCGTGGAACCGTTTTTGCGCAGGGACCTGGGTGCACCTGGTGGGTAATGGATAAGAATGGGGACGTCCAGTGTGTCCCACAAGGGAATTTGATGCTGGGGGAATGCAGTCTGTAATTACGTGTGTATGTATGTATGTATATATATGTTTCTATGTAACTTATGTTATTACTGTTTGGTTATGTATAGATGTGTGTTAAGCATGATGTGATGATGTGGAATAAGGGGTGGAATGTTGTGGTTTTGTGGTGTTGATGCCGGTATTCCACATCAGAGCATCACGCAGCAGTGAAGGAGTTAATGGTGTGGGAGCAGCAGAGGGGCGGAGCTCCGCACCGGATGCAGGCGGCGCTCGGTCTGGGCGCGTTGCTCTGGGCTGCCGTGGAGGTTCAGCACGTGTGCTTCCCCTGCAGGTCCTCCTTAACGTAAGCTCACAGCTTTTTGTTTGGAAATTTTTATCTCTCTCTCAATTGTTCAATTTTATCAGATTTAGTAAAGTTACCGTTCCTTCTCAGATCGTGCCGTTGTTTTCTTGTAGACCCATCTCTTCCCGCTGTTTCCCCCTCCCCCTCCCGGAGCGCGGCTCTGCTCGGGCGGCCGCGCGGCCACTGACGCAGTTTCTTTTTCTCTCCCCTCTCCCTTCTCGGTTTCCCTTGGGTCACTGTCACGGACAACACCGTGACACAAAGCAAGAGAATTAGTGTCTCTAACACCGAGGCTATTTGACTTCTGAAGTAGTATTATGCTGGCTGTACAATATCTTCTTTTGATTTTCTTTCTTTTGGCATAATATGTACGTTTCTCTAAAAAGTAATACCTCGTTTATTTCCATGGAAAATACAACAGATACAAAGATCACCGTAACAGTACTTGATAGAGTAAATTCTCAGCTACAGAAAGTTCATTCCGAGCTATGCCAGGCTGCATGCAGACTGTGGATCATGGTTTGGACATGCCTGGCTAAGGGTTAGACAAGTACTGCCAGCAGTAATAGCTTCTCTCATTGTGCGCTTCTAGTACAAACACTCATATTCTATTTGGCTTGCAAAGTTATCTCTTTTATTAACCCAAGACAAGTCTGTCAGCTTCCTGGACTTCACATTTATTCTGTTTCCTTACTTCAGTAGCCTGTTTGCAAGCATTTATTGAAGGACATTTTAGCCAAGCTGTAACACAATATTTAAAACAGATGCTGAAAAGCCTTAAGCTACAGCGCTAACAGTCCCCTGACTTCAACAGGAAAACCTTGCTTAATGTTCTCTAAGAACACACTAGTGCTTTTCACAACTTCCTCGCATTAGCAGCTGAAAATTATCCTTTGATTAGCTTCATTTCAGAATGTGAGACGCTCAGTTTCTCCTTAGCGCTTCCCTCTCCTTTTGTGAAGAAAGACTAGTGCCGCAAGAGGAAATCTAAAATTGGTCATCGCACCATGTAGCCTCACCTGTATCTTCAAGTGGCTGAACTGGAGGCAGAGGAGATGTGTAGAGGGAGAGCTAGGTAACTTAATGGAAAGGACAAAACCAGTGAACTTCTGGAGAAAAGGCAATATTTTCAAAAAGTTCGTGAAAGGATCCGGCAGCGTTGCACTCTGTAATTCTGATTATCTTATGCCTTACAGTATTCACAAAGAGCTTGCCTTTTGATGCATGATAGATCATACAAATCCTCAATTATTATTTCACCATGTCTTTGGTCTTTAAGGCCCCTTCCAACCCAAGCAATACTTTGATTAAGTGATTATGATTCTATGTTTTTTTCTGACAGTGGCTACCACTGATCACAGGTTTGATAACTTAGATGTTCTGTGTTGTTGGCCATGACTAACCTGTCATACTCCAGTTTCCGTTCCGGCTGCAGAGGTGAAGATGTAGTTCTGAAAATAGACGTTTCAACTACAGTACTGATCCTCTTGGGAGCCACTTAAACATCTGAGTCACTCCTGAATCTTGATTTCCTTAGACATTTGGGTAGGGTTTTGAAGTTCTTCTGTTTCAAATCTTGTGATTGCTTTGAAGGCTGCAGTCACTGAATGAGAGTCAGCTCGGTCAGCTTAGCTTATACAAAATGCCTTGGGTGGCTTTCAGTAAATATAAGACGATTCAAAGAATTAGACATGTTTTAATTATTTTTCTCCAAAGCTCTTTCAGTCTGTTATTCCTGAAAGCATTTTCATTTCTTGTGCTAATTAACTTAAACTATACGAGTCACCTTCCCCCCTCCTCATAGCTTTATAACCTTCTCTTCTTCATTCCTTATTTGTCTCAGTCAAGAAAGATACTGAGTTCATCCTCTAACAAATAGAATCCATCCACCTACAAATAGAATATGCAAACTGTCTTTCTACTTGCCTTTTTCTCCTCATTTCATAGACACAGGTGTCTTACGAATTTGTGTTTCCTTTATTAAAGATCTCAGGCATATTGAAGTTCTGAATCTGTCTATATATTGCTTGTTTTGTACCCAAAGCGTCTCTTCTTTTGCGAAATTAGATTTTTTTTTCTCTTTGGAGAGGGGAGGGGAAAATAAAAAAGCACTATGCTGCAGGGAGCAACCAAGGGTTATTTGTTGATGAGAGACAACCTTCAGTTGTTGGCTTTGTTTTCTTCAGTAATTCATTTTTAATATCCCCTTCTACAGAGTTAAGCTGTACACAAATGTTCTGTTCAATAGATGACAGTGAAGGAATTTGATCTGATGTTTTGCAGCGTGAGATCAGTGGCTGCAGTCAAAGACAACTTCATCAAAACTGGAGGTCATAACTTAAGAATGGTAATGAGAATGCTTTTCCTTTGTTTTTAATCTTTAAGCGTCAGACAGCTGTTCTATTTCAGGATAGAATTCAGTGGTGGAGCTGCAGCTCTGCTATTCCCAAGCTTGTGTCCCATGTCTGTGCATGGTCCAGTCCTGCTGGGAGCTGCTTCTCCAGGGAAACACCACTTGCAAGAGAGGGCTGCAGGCAGGCAATGCACATGGCATGGCAGATCTATGTGTAGTGATAGAATTAGTTTTTAAAATACTCGAGAATGCCGTGAAACTGTGCACAGTAAGTTTTAAGGACTGCGTAATTCACCTTATCAGAAATCTTTCCTTTAACAAAAGCACTTTGCCACTCACTGTGACCGAGTCTCTAATCAGAGAGCTCTAGCCAGAATGTAGTTGTAAAAATTGATCTGTTTTTGGGTAACACACCACTAATTTTGTAGAAATATAGGAGTAGATACTTGCTCTTTTCTTCAGCCAAGGCGTGATGTGGGTTAGTGGAATTACAGAAAAATACCACGTTCCATTAAATAAGCAGTTGTTCAGTCCTCTCACTGAATGAGGACCTGCTGCTGGGGAAACTGTTGTATTATTTCTTTTGTATACTTTGATTTAGAGAAGGGTTTTGACAGTTAAGGCTGCTTGGACAATGAACTGAGAGAAAGGAGCAAAAAAAGACACAGTTGCTGGCACTTTGATAGCTCTTCGGACACAATGGTTCTGGTGGTAGGGACAGGAAATTTATAAAGCTGCTGTTCCTTCATGCTGGGACTTGTGAGAACATCACTGAAAAACGAGGCCTGACTCTGACATTTACATTTGTCTACTGGTATGTCATCCATAGAGTGGAAATGACAAGCAAAGAGCCGATCTACAAAATCTCATGGCTTTAATGTTCCCCTAAAAATTCATATGTACCTACTCCAGGCTTTCCTGTTCAGGAATGCCAGGCCAGATTGTGTATATATGTTCTAGAAATATATATTTACACACATATTTATATACACTTTTTAATTTTTTTCCCCATGTATATAGATGTTATCTTGCAGGGCAAATTGCTCTTGGATAATTTCCATTTCCTTTCTGTTCAGCTACAAGAGTATCATGAAGCAAGTCAGACACCTAGTGGCTTGTTCATGGAGTGAATCTGCAATTTACATGCTTGCAGTTACTGCTTGGTACAATGTACAGTTGTCCGTGTGGACCTTCAAAAGTAACAAACGAAATGCTTGGACCCTGTCATTCTTATTTTTGTATATTCCCACTACAGATGACATTTAAGAAATAGTACTCTTGATGCCCTGCTTTGATTTTAAGGAAATTGTTACTGAATGCCAAGAAGGGTGCTATTTACAATCTCTAATAAAACTCAGGTGAAGGTTTTATATGGGCTTCTATTATACACTTAATGAAAGAAGAGAGGTTTAATTTAAAAAGTCTCTTTCCTCTTTTTCATTTGATGCGTATGTGTTTGGAGGTTTTACATTAGCGAAGCATTTAGCTTCTGAAAGTGCACTTGTACTTAAGAGATCTGCTGACCACGTGCCTTAAAAGGCTTCGTTGCGGTTTGCATGTAGTGTATACATCATCTTTCCTTCATCTTGTCAGTACTATACAAATTAAAAAACACTGGAAACTTGATGATGACTATTTCCACCTGTTTAAATCATGAAGGCTGTACACAGTATGAAGTTGGGGTTATATCTTCCACCCAGTTTTGAATTTTGTGCAATGTTTGATCTTTATAAAGAGGTGAATATTATATTTGTAAGAAATAATCAGTTTTATGGTAGATGCAATTTGTAACTCCTGTTTCATCATAGAATGAGGACAGATCATGTAGACAAAAGATATGTTCCCTAAGAAAATTGAAGAAATGGGAGAGGAAGAAAATATGGGGGGAGTAAGTTGCCCTTTGAATTCTAAGTTGGTCATATTAATCAAGAGAATTGAGGCTGGTGCAGTTCTAAAAGCATGTTGATTGTGGTATCACGTAAAAAAGAGCAGTTAATTCCTTAACTGGGCAAGACTCTTTGCTTTTTTTATTGGCCTTCTAGCCTTAAATTTAGGCTGAAGCCAACGTGGTAGAAACAGCATAGTGCATGAACCACAACAGTTTTTGTTGGACTGCAGAAGTACTGTACAGAAGTACAACTGGTAAAACAAAAGCTTTGTAGCATGTTAAGGAAGCAGACTGTTACCACAGTAAAGATCTGATGCTGCAGCAAGTTCACTTATATATGAGAAGAGTTGAAGATTATAGACCTCCTTATGTTCCTGCTTCTGAAAAGACCACGTCACATATTGTGATGAACAACTCCTGAGGAGTAATCTGTGTTTTATAGTTTTTTTCATATGTCTATGACCACTGGATGAAAGACTGAGACTCAGATGAAGTGGGGGAAGATGTAATTAAGTGACATCTTCAATAAACTGACATCTGTAACAAACTTTTTGAATCAGTCCTTAAAAATTCAGTTCTTGCACATGGAAAAAATGGACAAATGGTTCGGATGCAATACCATCTATCCAACTGCATTTTGGAAGAGCAGTTTATATCAAATCAAGTTTTGGAATGTTTGAGTCAAACTGATTATTTTGCTCCAAAAACAAAACAAAGTAAGGATATGATTCAGGGAACTGAATTTGGGGTTGTATTAATTCAAATGACTCCAGCAGCTAATAGTTTTGCTGTATCAGTGTCCTGCCGATATGTGACATCAAGAAGTTTCAAGTCCCTTGGTTGGTTATTCCTTCTTCAAACTTAGACTCTAATAAGAAAAAGTCAAATCTTACTTAGAGTCGCACAATAAATAGCCATCAAAATGTAGTCTTTGATAAGATTGAATCAGCAGAAAGATCTGATGGAAAAGTTTAACATGGCTGTGCTCTTGCAGCGTATGCCTATGCTAAAATCTGAGATCAGCATTGTGACATTACATAGTTAATATCAGAAGGCGTAGCAGAAAGAGATGGAAGCTTAGTCATGAGAAGTTTGACCACTTCTCATGAAAGTTTATTCTATGAGAAAAAATAGTGAAAATTGCGTTCTCTGATGGTAGAATATTTGTTTCTTGACTGAAGCTTTAAAAAAAGTTTTCTTAGTGCTGTTAAAAAAAGAACACCTATAGGTCTTCAAGGAACACAACTGTTTAGAAATAGCCATTATCAAGGTTGCCACCAGTGTATGTTCATTGAATCCTTATGGTTCTTGAAAACTTTTATTATTTTAAATGTTTTTGGAGTTCTAGGCTAGACAAGGAACAAAGATTTGCAAAGTACCTTGTAACACTATGCTGTGTTTTAATGGTTTTAACAGCTTTTTGGAGCATGCCTGGTTTGACATGCAAGGAAGTTATTTACATTATTTACGTTAAAAACTACTACATTAGAAAACTCTTCTATTACTTTGGATTTGACAGTAAAGACTGCAGAAGTGGGCATAATGTGCAGAAGCTGACAGCTTGGTAAGGGTGGGGAAGTCAAGTGGAAAATAGGTCTAAGCTTGTTGACTTACTACTTCTGCAACCATGCTCTGAAATACCTAAGGCTTTGTGTGTCACAACTTTCACTGAATCAAGGCTGCTCTGATAGTATTGCCATTCCTATTATCTCAGCCTACATGGAAAACGTAAGTAGATGTGACTCTGTAAACAGCAATTTTCTTAATTGTCTTTATTTTGAGCTCATGAAATGGGAATTGCCAGTAGTAATTCTCAAGGTATTTTCTTCTGTTACTCTTACGGTACCTACGCTTGTTACTTGTATTTAAAATCCGTGTTTGTCTTTTGTTAAGGGAATAATTATCACTGTTCTTTCATTAAAAATCTTCATAGCTTCCCAGTACGGGACCTGCCACATAAACAGAAAGGCATTATGCAGACTTAGAAACAGCTGAAACTTAAGTTATCACTTTCTTGTTAACTCTTTATCCTTTTCTGTTTGACCTCTTTGGTGCTGTTTCTGGGCCACTGATAAACTGTATTTGTAGTGCTATTTTTACTTATGTAAGAGCTTTGCAATCTTGAGTCACCATCTGAAGTGGCAAAATCATTTTTTTCTCTAAGACTCTGCATGTCAGTTGGCACAGCTTTACTTCCTGAAACTGTACACACGCAGTAATTTACAGCGTTTGGGATGGCATGCAAAGTCAGTGTTATTAGCATAATTTCACTTCTGCTTTAATATAAATTATTACAATAATACAAGCCATTAGAATAAATACATTAGAATTAACACATGCCATTAGATAAAATTCCTGAACAAGATGAAAGCATAACAACAATGGACTTGCTAGTATGCACATACAATGGGTTTCCAGTTGACAAAATTGTTTCCCCTTGTTTGTTATGGCTCCACTTTGGATTCTAAAAGGCCTCTCTCAGGTCTCCCCTGAGCTCTCTCCACTCCAGGCTGAAATATGAGTCAAATTCCTTCTTAAAACTGTGTCTGGATAATACTGGTTAAACTGTATTCAGTCACAGAGCCTAGGATTTTTCATTAATTCACAACATAAGATAAGGACAACTCTATTCTTTTAATTGCTTATTCATTTTTAATAGCAGCTGTATTAGCAAAAATGTAAAATTGAAGGAAGTTCTGTATTCATCCAAATGGCAAGATGCCAATGCTTTTATAGAGAAGAATAATTATGCTACAACTTGTTAAATTTTCTGGGCTTGATTTTGCTAGCATGAAGGATTCAGCTTGACGTTTATCGTTTCACAATAGCTTTTCTAGAATAATACATCTAACTCAATATATTTCCCTGTCTTGTAACTTCATTTAATACTCTCCAGTGTCCCATCTTTTGAGCCTTTTTAGATAGTAGAATTAAACTGCTGTGTTATTGCATTTCAAATGCTGATACACTGGAAAACCGTTGTCCAATTCAACAAATATCTCCAAAAATGTTGTAGGATGTCTTTTCTGTTGTGCTTATTCTGATCTTTTTGATGTATTTCACCTGGCTGGGATTTTTTACTTCTAATATTCCAGATTTCCAGTTCTATCTGTGTTTTTCTGAACAGAAAACTCTAAGTGGAAAAAATAGCGTACAGTCAGAGGTGACAGGGTTTTTGCAGATCACTGCCCAACTCCAAATAAGTATAGATTAAACTTAACAGCCAGTGACCAAAAGCTTCCAAACACAACATGTGCAAACTTACTTTGGTGGTCCTTCCAGCTGATGCCAAGGGACTGCTGCAATCTGAGCAGTTTTGCTTGTGTGGACTGATACATTTTCATCTGTACCTGCTTCAAGGGAGAAAACAAAAAAGGAACATAACTGATAATGTCTCAAAACGTTTAAGTGAAATACTGCCTTCAGACTGTGTTATTTCTACTGTTATTGCCACTAATTGCAGAGCTTCTTCTTTGAATACAGATTAATTTAGATTTGTTTTTGCTATTATTCTTTTAAGGCCTCAAGATTGACAGACAACATACATTTCATTTCCCCCCATCTTGTTGCTTTCTTATTTTCAAATGTAGTTGTTGTAAAGAGGCGTATCGACCCATCCACATCTTCTATCGTAGGGTGGCCAGCCTGCATGTCTAATACAAGACTACACATACAAGAGAAAAACATGACTAGAAAGAGATGGACAGATACAGTTTGCAGCTATGTACTTGTGCTTATTTTAAGTGGACTGGTTGGAGCAGATTGGATCTTCCTTCTGTCGCTTTCTGTACTTTTAAGTAACTTTATCACGGATAGATGCCGAGTGAAGTGTTGCTTTCCTCTTGAAGGAAAAAGATTTTTGGCACATTGCTGTACGGTGGCGGTGGATTCTGAAATATGTGAGCTGCAGGCTGCAGGTGTTGTTTCAAGCTTTGTAGTTAGAAGGCAGAACAAACAGAAGGGTCTGTATGATATATATGTAGTCACATATGCAGTAATTAAAAGCAATTACTTGAGCCTGGCTTATAACTACTGAAGTATCAGCAGTGGTAGAAATGGAAATGGGAGTCTCAGAATAAGAACATATACTGTGTGGCTCTATACTGTGTGCTCTCCACAAATGTTAAGTTTATTTGCTAAGTTCAGCACGCTGGAGAAGCTGGTTTAAAAGAACTGTGGGAGGAGTGAGGAGGTGGAGGGTTTAAGTGTTCCGGCTGCGACAGAGTATGGCACGATGTCAGGGTGCTCGATGGGCTCGTGCAATAGCACATCCACCAACTTACTGAGCTCCTCAGCTACTTCATCGAGGCAAATGCAGTAGTTCTCCTCAGCGCTGGGGTAATCCGGGTACCGAGCCAGGAATCTGTGGCACAGGGATCCCAGGCTCTTCTCCCTGCAGCCATTAAGTGCCTTCCCTCCCAGCCAGGCTCTTCCCTCCTGGCTGGGAGGGAAGGCACTTAATGGCTGAGTGATAAGTGACTTGGGAGGGGGTGCAGCATTGTGAGTGTTGGCCCTGGGAGCTGCCTCAGGCTGGGGCACGCTGTGCTCCAAAGCAGATCCCTGCTGCGGATATCAGGGTCCGAGTGGATTGCTCTCGGGCGGGGAGCACGACAGGACTCAATACATGAATGATCAGGCTTTTTTTATTACCCGGACAGCCTTATTCTTATAGTGTTTAAGACAGGGGCGTACAGAGAATGGCACACAGTCATTGGCTGAGAGCCTCAGAGAAAAAACAACTTTAAGCAGTTCCCAACAATTAACAGCAGTGAGAAACCATCCTGAGGGAGGTAACTCTTGATATCATCCTAATCCTAAGAAATCCAAACAGGAATGCGTCGGCAGCGGGTGTGAAAGGCAGTGCTGGCAGGGCGTCCCCTGCTCAAAGTGCACTTTTCCTCTCCCACTCGCCAAAGACCATCTCCTGCTTCTGCTTTTCTCTAGGTTCACACAGTGTACTTTCCCCTGAGCGCCGTATCAGCGTGGCCAGCGCATAACACAGAGCCCAAAGGAAAGCTAAACAGACTAGACTACCAAGGACAGCTTATTCTAAAAATACCTATAGTTACAATTATCAGCAACCCTGTGAAGCCTTCTTCACTGAAAGCAGGGTGAATAACATAATCACAGAAGTTTCCCATAGATGTCTTGGCAGCATGGGTTGCTCAGCTGAAGCAGTTCATGTCCGCTTTGAGTTGTTTGTCACTTGGCCCAGGAGCATCATGACCTCCTATCAACATCTAATACCTTTCCATGAGCATATAGTCTGTGCTGCAGTGCAAACTGTGCTCGTACATATCACCGTGACTTCCCTGCTCCTGCAGCCATTTCCCAACAGGCCTATTATAATGCAAAAAACAAAAAAGGTGTGAGATAGACCAGCAGGGGTGCCTCCTGACCAATGGCCCCCTGCTGAAACCTGCCTCCATGTGACCACTCGTCCATATACAGCTAATGAGTTGATGGACCTAGTACAGCGGTTCCATCAAAAACCAAGGGAAAGCATACCATCATGGCTCCTAAGGTTATGGGATGCAGGAGCTGAAAGTTTTTTAGGGAATGGGACAGAGATGTCAAAATTAGCATCCATAACAATAAACCCAGCCTTGAGACAAAGGTTATATGCAGCCGTCCACTACAGTGATGAAAACCATTCTATTATAGATTGGTTGATGGCAGCATGACGCCTAACGTGGCCTAATAAAACTGATATTCCTTTCAATGCTGGTTTGTGGTCCTCTATGGAGGACCTCCAGACAAACATCTGAGAATTAGGTATGAGGGAGGCTATGTACGCAGACACTTTTGAAAGCCCCGATACAGAGAAATTTACAGCAGGTATGAGAGATCTAATACTGCAGCAGGCCCCCTCCCGCCTATACAGGATGCTAGTTTCCATACTAAATCCGTTGGTGGCATCAGAGGCCATCATACAGCAGGCAGCCTTGTTAGTGGCAGACTTAGGGGAGACAGAGTGTGTAAGAACCAGGCGCAATGTTCGTGTAGTGGAAGATGCTGAGGCCTTCCCTATTAAAACTAAAAAGCCTGCTCCACGGATACCCCGATCAGGCCCCGTATGGGTATCCCAGAAGACTATGTTCAATGACCTCACATGGGCTGGGATTGCATTTACCAAAATTGATGGGCAACCCAACCATGTTTTGTTACAGCTGTGGAAACAGCTTAGAAATGATCAACAATTTCAGAGTGCTCCCAGAAATCAGGAGTACAAATTATACAAGAAACACCACCAACAACCTGGAATCTGGCCGACTTCATAATACCAAATAGAAGGAAAAAACATCCACAGGTGTCGCGGGCTACAGTGCCTGAGCCACCTGTGGCAAAAGATTTGGATCTGGCAAAGTTCATGGATGAACGAAAAATACTGGTCCCCCTAGAGCCTCCAGATGTGACCGGAGGCCCTATGTAGAATTAACAATATTTTGGTCTAGGACAAATGTGCAGGAGGTGATGGCTGTAGTGGATCCTGGTGCAGAAACGTCAATTATATATGGAGACCCAACAAAATTTAAGGGTAATACAGTGACGATTGGTGGGTTTGGGGGACAGACTATTCCAGTCACCCAAACATGGTTGAAATTGGGGGTTGGGCATCTCCCGCCCCGGGAGTATAAGGTGTCGATTGCCCCAATTCCAGAATATATCCTGGGCATAGACATTCTATGGGGTCTGGCTCTCCAGACGACTGTGGGAGAGTTCAGACTATGGCAGAGGTACATTAGTATCCAGGCAATACGGACAATATGAAGGGGCCATGCCAAACATGAGCCCATTTGTTTGCCAAAACCACACCGGATTACTAATGTAAGACAGTACAGACTCCTGCGGGGGCAGGAAGAAATATCAAAGACGGTGCAGGAATTAGAGAAAGTAGGTATTATCAGACCTTCACACAGCCCATATAATTCCCCCATATGGCCAGTACGGAAGTCGGATGGAACATGGAGAATGACGGTGGATTATAGGGAACTAAATAAGGTCACGCCGCCCATCCATGCAGCCGTACCCAATATTGCCTCCTTAATGGACACTCTTAGTTGGGAAAATAAAACCTACCATTGTGTCCTGGATTTAGCAAATGCGTTTTTTAGCATACCTATTGCTAAAGAATCACAAGATCAATTTGTGTTTACATGGGGAGGCAGGCAGTGGACCTTTCAGGTCTTGCCACAGGGGTACGTGCACTCACCAACATACTGTCATAATTGGGTGGTACGTGACCTGGCTGATTGGAGAAAACCAAACAATGTGAACCTATACCACTATATTGATGACCTCCTGTTAACATCCGACTCACTGGAAGCAGTAGGGGAGGCAGCAGATTCATTAACTGCCTACCTAAGTGAAAGAGGATGGGCTATCAATCCTCAAAAAGTGCAAGGTCCAGGACTGTCCGTAAAATTTCTAGGGGTAGAATGGTCAGGAAAGACCAAAGTGTTACCTGATGCCATCGTAGATAAGGTTCAAGCATTTCCAGTCCCTACAACACCAAAGCAGCTGCAGGAGTTCCTAGGTATATTGAGATATTGGCGTTCCTTTATACCTCATTTGGCGCAGCTGCTGAGACCTTTATATAGACTTACCAAAAAGGGACAATTATGGGACTGGGGGAGAACAGAACAGGATGCTTTCCAACAGGCGAAACAGGCGGTTAAACAAGCCCAGGCACTGGGTATATTTGATCCTACCCTCCCAGCTGAGCTAGATGTCCACATAACTCAAGATGGCTTTGGCTGGGGCCTGTAGCAACGTCAGAGTTCTGTTTGGACCCCCATTGGATTTTGGTCTCAGGTGTGGCATGGAGCAGAGGAAAGATATAGTATGACTGAAAAACAGTTATTGGCTGCCTATTCCGCATTACAAGCGGAAGAGCCAATAACCCAAACGGATGAAGTTATAGTCAAGACTACGTTGCCAATCCGGGGGTGGGTAAGAGATCTGACCCACCTTCCTAAGACAGGGGTGGCCCAGGCGCAGACAGTGGCATGATGGGTCGCCTATCTCAGTCAGAGGAGTAGTCTGTCTTCCTCACCGTTGAAAGAAGAGCTCCAGAAGATTCTTGGCCCAGTAACGTATCATAGTGATGCACCGAAACAAACTTTGGTTGCTCCACCACGGAAGAGTCCTGTCCAGGAAGGAAAATATCCTATCCCTGAAGATGCCTGGTACACGGATGGGTCCAGCAAGGGCAACCCAAGTAAGTGGAGAGCAGTAGCGTACCATCCTGCCACAGTCACAATATGGTTTGAAGAGGGGGATGGTCAAAGCAGCCAGTGGGCAGAGCTGCAGGCGGTGTGGATGGTTATAAGCAAAGAACCTGGTGATGGTATCCTGAATATTTGCACAGATAGTTGAGCTGTGTATCGGGGGCTCACTCTGTGGATCGCACAGTGGGCCACCCAGGATTGGACTATCCACTCCCGACCGATCTGGGGCAAAGATATGTGGTTAGGCATATGGAACGCAGTTAAACACAGAACTGTACGTGTCTACCATGTTTCTGGTCATCTACCCCTACAGTCACCAGGAAATGATGAAGCCGACACACTGGCTTCAACACCGAGTTAGATGGGTTGAGAACTCGCCATCTGAGAATATCGCTTACTGGCTACATCAAAAGCTGCGGCATGCTGGGCAGAAGACCATGTGGGCAGCCGCTAAAGCGTGAGGACTGCCCGTACAACTATCGGACATCGCTCAAGTATGCTGAGACTGTGATGCCTGCTCTAAGATAAGACCGAGGTCGTTGCCTGAAACTACAGCCCATCTTGCTAGTGGACACAATCCTCTACAGCGGTGGCAGGTTGATTATATTGGGCCCCTCCCTCGGTCTGAGAGGGCGAGATATGCCCTAACCTGTGTCGACACCGCGAGTGGGCTAATGCAGGCCTATCCAGTACCAAAAGCCAACCAGGCATACACTATAAAGGCACTCACAAGGCTGATGGCTTCCTACAGGACACCGCAAGTCATCGAGAGCGACCAAGGAAGTCATTTCACAGGTGCAGTGATACAACGCTGGGCAGAAGAAAATAACATTGAGTGGCGATTCCACCTGCCATATAATCCAATGGGGGCAGGCCTTATCGAACGTTACAATGGTATTCTCAAGGCTGCCCTGAAGACAGACTCTCAGTCCCTGCAGGGTTGGACAAAGAGATTCCACGAGACCCTGCGGGACCTGAATGAAAGACCTAGAGACGGCAGACCCAGTGCCTTGAAAATGTTACAGACAACATGGGCCTCCTCACTTAGGATCCAAATTACGAGTACCGATA
The DNA here is from genome assembly GCF_038088225.1 of Cyrtonyx montezumae. Taxonomy (NCBI): domain Eukaryota; kingdom Metazoa; phylum Chordata; class Aves; order Galliformes; family Odontophoridae; genus Cyrtonyx; species Cyrtonyx montezumae. Next base: position 51,649,183 of record NW_027071826.1, on the reverse strand, counting down.
ATGAGGTGAGACCTCAGATTGGCCGTGAAAACAATCTTCTGCTCCCTGCCCCTGAGGACCTAAAACCAGGTACCAATAAAATAAAATGGCCCTGGAAGGTGCAGGTAGGACCATGATGGTGCGGCCTACTTGCACCTTGGGGGAGATTATTGGAGGTGGGGGGTTCGGTAGCCCCTCCGGTAATTGGTACATGGCCTACTGAAATAATGGTTAACACTCCAGCCTTTATTGCTAAGGGGACCCCTATCATGTCTCTGTGGCAGATCAGGACACCCCCTTTGGTGCCTGATATAGTCGTACAGCCACAGACATGGGGTCAGAGAGTATGGTACAGGCAGCCAGGGCATGCCCCTGTACAAGCTGAACTGTTAACCCAAGACAGGAATACAGCCTGTATCTTAACCTGGAGAGCGGATCTTCCCCTCTTGGTACCTCTGAAACACTTATATTACTTCCGATAAGCCTATGAGTCACCAGAAGGAACCAAACAATGCTGCAGTGTTCCAGAGTTGCCATAAGACCATGTGCAGCGTCTGGTGATGGTCTAACCAGGACTGATGACACATAAGATGGACCTGCACTGTGTGATGGCATGCTTCCAGTAGATACCACTGAGCACTGGCCCAAAGAAGAGTTCAACTGATGCGCCAATGATCACCCATCTCGGATTAAATCAACATGTGTTGCGACGGGCAATTATGTAAGCGTCGTGATGTATTGGGTCTCTGTATCAAGGGGAGCTCACCTTACGGTTACTTGATCAGTGGTTCACGTTGTGAAGGGGTGGAGTGTATGGGAACTGCTGAGTCACGACCTGAACCACTGATTGGTTACCTGAGGTGAGCACTGAGTCAGCCATGGGGCCTCAGGTGAAGGTGATATACCTGTGTGATTGGAAGGGGTGGAGCCTGGCTCCACCTCTCCCAAACCCCACTTAAGGGCTGACCACCACCAGGGAAGGATCTCTTCTTGGAGATCCCTCCCACGTGGAGTCCCCTGCGAGCCTTGACATCCTGAAGGTGTGCCATCTTCTCTTTTGTTTTATTTGTATCCTATCTATATAGAACTACTCAAAATATACTATCATCTCTACTATTTCTTTGTGAAGTACCATCCTTGGGAGTTATTTATCCCCACACTCAATATCTTGAGTATTATTACTGAATATATTGCTGAAACTATCTTTTGCTCTTCAAATGTGGTGAAGCATTTCTTCTGTGATAACAGCCCGCTCTTCCAGATTTCTTCTTCCAGTATCGCCCTCAATGAGCTGCTGGTTTTCATTACCGGCAGCTTTTTTCTGATGAGCAGCATCATTGCCATCCTCATCTCGTATATTTTCATTATTCTGACTGTGCTGAGGTTCCGCTCCACTGAGAAGAAATACAAGGCCTTTTCCACCTGCACCTCTCACCTGGTGGCTGTCTCCTTGTTCCACGGAACCGTTGTCTTCATGTATTTGCGACCAGTCAGCAGTTTCTCTCTGGACACAGACAAAATTGCGTCGTTGTTCTACACTGTGGTGATCCCTGTGCTGAACCCCCTCATCTACAGCTGGAGGAACAAGGAGGTAAAGGATGCTCTACAGAAAGCCATAGACACCAGCACGTGGCTTCACTTTCTCTTGGGTCTGTCCAGTGTGATTTCATTTTGATTTTTAAGGGATTATTCAGAAAAAGTCAATATTGGAGACCACATAAACACATAGTCAATTTTTAAATGTTCATTGTTGTTCATTAAATGTTAATCATTAAATGTTCATTCAAAATTTAAATGTTCAAATAAAATTCATAAACTAGTTCATTGAGATGGTTATCAGAGCAAGTGAGTTGTAGCAGTGGGTTTGTGTCACAAAAAAAGTGATTGATGGTATTAGGGCCACAGAAGGACAATTTCAGTAAGCCACAAGTATGTACCAATGAGTTACAGAGTCCACCTAAATATGACCCAGTCACCAAGCAAACACAGACTCTCCTGGCCATAAGAGAGGTATAAAGCAGTGGGTTGCATATAGCAATGTAGCGGACATAAGCCATCGCAGCCAGCAGAAATCCTTCTGTGGTCACAAACAGAACAAATGAAAAATGCTGGGCAAGACATTCTGAGTAAGAAATAGTCTTAATCTCCACTAAGATGTTTACCAGCATCCTCGGAATAAAAACAGAAGAATAGCAGAGATCCACAATGGACAAATTAAGGAGGAAGAAATACATGGGTGTTTGCAGCTGGAAGTCAACTGTGATCAAGCTGATCATGCCGAGGTTGCCCAGCAGGGTGATGACATAGATTAGCAGAATCATCACAAAGAGAGGGTGCTGTAGTTTCGGGCAATCCGTCAGTCCCAAGCGGATGAAGTAGGTGACTGTGGTGTGATTGATTACAGTCATCCTCTCCTCTGTAACAGTTTACCTGCTGAGATGAGGTGTGTGATGACCATATAGCTAAGAGAGAAAGAAACATTATTCATGAGTAGTGCTACCATTAAGTAGCACAGAGGCTGAGATTACGTATCTGGACCTTGCTTCCCTTTAGTTCAGCTATGATTCCTTAAAGCATCCTCAAAAACGTTGATAATATTTTCAGAATTGGGAGCATCCTCAAGGAGGAAAATAATAGTGAGGTGCCCAGTGATCTTTCTTTGAGGGACAGCTGCGTGCATCTGCAACAACACAGCTACTTTGGTGATGCTAATTTTGATGTGCAGGTGTATCAGCAGTGGCTTCAGAAACACATATGGTAAATGCTGAATGAGTTCTGCAACTTCCTTCGTCTTTTCAGCTAAGCATTGCATATTATCTATTCACCAGGAAAGAATTAAACTCACCGGAGTATATTTCATCTGGAGGAGAAGCTTCTCACTAAAACCAGTGGGTGTCTCTTTAGTCTATGGAAGAGACTTTTCCTTTTCAGTCACTAGGAGAGGCAGCCAGACTACACAACTATTTAAAATGCTAACAAAGGGAGTGGGAAAGGGGCAGGTTTGGGTCTCTTTTATGATAAACTGATGCAGTTCCCAAGCTGCTCCGTGAAGCAGAGCACATAATTGGGTGGTTCCCTTCCCAAGACACAAACTATATTTTATTTGGAAACTATTCACACAAAATAGATAAATAACTTACATTTTTAGATATCTGGGTCTGTTGTTGAATCAGAGGAGACTCAGGTAACAGACAATTTCCATTTTCATTTCCATGTCTAAATGTAATCCAGACATTCAAGTCAGCAAGGGTGCTCCTGCAATCCATGCAAGATTAAACAGCAGTAGAGGCAACGAGTCATCCTGTTTATTTCACCCTGTTGTGAAGGGAGTGAGCAGGCTAGAAGCCTACCAATAGGTTGAATTACCCTCTGGGGAGTCCCATCTTCTTCCATTAACTAAAAAAGCAGCTGAGATGTTTAGCTTGACTGTGTTTAATGGAGAATTCTAAAGTTCCGTAACAGAGAAAATTCCTATTTTTCTGTACAACTGTTGAGCATAATGGTTTAAGCTAACCTGACCACCTTGCTGACATGAAAGCTGATATCCTAAAAACAGCAAAAAAGAAAGAAGCTTTAGAGGTCTCTGTGTGTGAAATACAAATAATTTTTTTCCAGTCTTTCTTGTGCAATCATACCCAGATTTTTTAGAGAAAAAAAGTAAAGATGAGTGAAAGAAGCCTGAGGAATATTGTATGTCTGTAGGACACTGGAAATCAATGGAACACTGAGGAGCACAGACATTTAGGGCTATGAAACTGGTGGTGAATAACATAATCACAGAAGTTTCCCATAGATGTCTTGGCAGCTTGGGTTGCTCAGCTGAAGCAGTTCATGTCCGCTTTGAGTTGTTTGTCACTTGGCCCAGGAGCATCATGACCTCCTATCAACATCTAATACCTTTCCATGAGCATATAGTCTGTGCTGCAGTGCAAACTGTGCTCGTACATATCACCATGACTTCCCTGCTCCTGCAGCCATTTCCCAACAGATCCCGACAGATACTTGTTCCTGCTTCTGAAAAGACCACGTCACATATTGTGATGAACAACTCCTGAGGAGTAATCTGTGTTTTATAGTTTTTTTCATATGTCTATGACCACTGGATGAAAGACTGAGACTCAGCTGAAGTGGGGGAAGATGTAATTAAGTGACATCTTCAATAAACTGACATCTGTAACAAACTTTTTGAATCAGTCCTTAAAAATTCAGTTCTTGCACATGGAAAAAATGGACAAATGGTTCGGATGCAATACCATCTATCCAACTGCATTTTGGAAGAGCAGTTTATATCAAATCAAGTTTTGGAATGTTTGAGTCAAACTGATTATTTTGCTCCAAAAACAAAACAAAGTAAGGATATGATTCAGGGAACTGAATTTGGGGTTCTATTAATTCAAATGACTCCAGCAGCTAATAGTTTTGCTGTATCAGTGTCCTGCCGATATGTGACATCAAGAAGTTTCAAGTCCCTTGGTTGGTTATTCCTTCTTCAAACTTAGACTCTAATAAGAAAAAGTCAAATCTTACTTAGAGTCGCACAATAAATAGCCATCAAAATGTAGTCTTTGATAAGATTGAATCAGCAGAAAGATCTGATGGAAAAGTTTAACATGGCTGTGCTCTTGCAGCGTATGCCTATGCTAAAATCTGAGATCAGCATTGTGACATTACATAGTTAATATCAGAAGGCGTAGCAGAAAGAGATGGAAGCTTAGTCATGAGAAGTTTGACCACTTCTCATGAAAGTTTATTCTATGAGAAAAAATAGTGAAAATTGCGTTCTCTGATGGTAGAATATTTGTTTCTTGACTGAAGCTTTAAAAAAAGTTTTCTTAGTGCTGTTAAAAAAAGAACACCTATAGGTCTTCAAGGAACACAACTGTTTAGAAATAGCCATTATCAAGGTTGCCACCAGTGTATGTTCATTGAATCCTTATGGTTCTTGAAAACTTTTATTATTTTAAATGTTTTTGGAGTTCTAGGCTAGACAAGGAACAAAGATTTGCAAAGTACCTTGTAACACTATGCTGTGTTTTAATGGTTTTAACAGCTTTTTGGAGCATGCCTGGTTTGACATGCAAGGAAGTTATTTACATTATTTACGTTAAAAACTACTACATTAGAAAACTCTTCTATTACTTTGGATTTGACAGTAAAGACTGCAGAAGTGGGCATAATGTGCAGAAGCTGACAGCTTGGTAAGGGTGGGGAAGTCAAGTGGAAAATAGGTCTAAGCTTGTTGACTTACTACTTCTGCAACCATGCTCTGAAATACCTAAGGCTTTGTGTGTCACAACTTTCACTGAATCAAGGCTGCTCTGATAGTATTGCCATTCCTATTATCTCAGCCTACATGGAAAACGTAAGTAGATGTGACTCTGTAAACAGCAATTTTCTTAATTGTCTTTATTTTGAGCTCATGAAATGGGAATTGCCAGTAGTAATTCTCAAGGTATTTTCTTCTGTTACTCTTACGGTACCTACGCTTGTTACTTGTATTTAAAATCCGTGTTTGTCTTTTGTTAAGGGAATAATTATCACTGTTCTTTCATTAAAAATCTTCATAGCTTCCCAGTACGGGACCTGCCACATAAACAGAAAGGCATTATGCAGACTTAGAAACAGCTGAAACTTAAGTTATCACTTTCTTGTTAACTCTTTATCCTTTTCTGTTTGACCTCTTTGGTGCTGTTTCTGGGCCACTGATAAACTGTATTTGTAGTGCTATTTTTACTTATGTAAGAGCTTTGCAATCTTGAGTCACCATCTGAAGTGGCAAAATCATTTTTTTCTCTAAGACTCTGCATGTCAGTTGGCACAGCTTTACTTCCTGAAACTGTACACACGCAGTAATTTACAGCGTTTGGGATGGCATGCAAAGTCAGTGTTATTAGCATAATTTCACTTCTGCTTTAATATAAATTATTACAATAATACAAGCCATTAGAATAAATACATTAGAATTAACACATGCCATTAGATAAAATTCCTGAACAAGATGAAAGCATAACAACAATGGACTTGCTAGTATGCACATACAATGGGTTTCCAGTTGACAAAATTGTTTCCCCTTGTTTGTTATGGCTCCACTTTGGATTCTAAAAGGCCTCTCTCAGGTCTCCCCTGAGCTCTCTCCACTCCAGGCTGAAATATGAGTCAAATTCCTTCTTAAAACTGTGTCTGAATAGTACTGGTTAAACTGTATTCAGTCACAGAGCCTAGGGTTTTTCATTAATTCACAACATAAGATAAGGACAACTCTATTCTTTTAATTGCTTATTCATTTTTAATAGCAGCTGTATTAGCAAAAATGTAAAATTGAAGGAAGTTCTGTATTCATCCAAATGGCAAGATGCCAATGCTTTTATAGAGAAGAATAATTATGCTACAACTTGTTAAATTTTCTGGGCTTGATTTTGCTAGCATGAAGGATTCAGCTTGACGTTTATCGTTTCACAATAGCTTTTCTAGAATAATACATCTAACTCAATATATTTCCCTGTCTTGTAACTTCATTTAATACTCTCCAGTGTCCCATCTTTTGAGCCTTTTTAGATAGTAGAATTAAACTGCTGTGTTATTGCATTTCAAATGCTGATACACTGGAAAACCGTTGTCCAATTCAACAAATATCTCCAAAAATGTTGTAGGATGTCTTTTCTGTTGTGCTTATTCTGATCTTTTTGATGTATTTCACCTGGCTGGGATTTTTTACTTCTAATATCCCAGATTTCCAGTTCTATCTGTGTTTTTCTGAACAGAAAACTCTAAGTGGAAAAAATAGCGTACAGTCAGAGGTGACAGGGTTTTTGCAGATCACTGCCCAACTCCAAATAAGTATAGATTAAACTTAACAGCCAGTGACCAAAAGCTTCCAAACACAACATGTGCAAACTTACTTTGGTGCTCCTTCCAGCTGATGCCAAGGGACTGCTGCAAGCTGAGCACTGATACATTTTCATCTGTACCTGCTTCAAGGGAGAAAACAAAAAAGGAACATAACTGATAATGTCTCAAAACGTTTAAGTGAAATACTGCCTTCAGACTGTGTTATTTCTACTGTTATTGCCACTAATTGCAGAGCTTCTTCTTTGAATACAGATTAATTTAGATTTGTTTTTGCTATTATTCTTTTAAGGCCTCAAGATTGACAGACAACATACATTTCATTTCCCCCCATCTTGTTGCTTTCTTATTTTCAAATGTAGTTGTTGTAAAGAGGCGTATCGACCCATCCACATCTTCTATCGTAGGGTGGCCAGCCTGCATGTCTAATACAAGACTACACATACAAGAGAAAAACGTGACTAGAAAGAGATGGACAAATACAGTTTGCAGCTATGTACTTGTGCTTATTTTAAGTGGACTGGTTGGAGCAGATTGGATCTTCCTTCTGTCGCTTTCTGTACTTTTAAGTAACTTTATCACGGATAGATGCCGAGTGAAGTGTTGCTTTCCTCTTGAAGGAAAAAGATTTTTGGCACATTGCTGTACGGTGGCGGTGGATTCTGAAATATGTGAGCTGCAGGCTGCAGGTGTTGTTTCAAGCTTTGTAGTTAGAAGGCAGAACAAACAGAGGGTCTGTATGATATATATGTAGTCACATATGCAGTAATTAAAAGCAATTACTTGAGCCTGGCTTATAACTACTGAAGCATCAGCAGTGGTAGAAATGGAAATGGGAGTCTCAGAATAAGAACATATACTGTGTGGCTCTATACTGTGTGGCTCATATGTGCTACTCCAAGAATTGCTGTGCTGCTGAGAACCAAGTGCAGTGAGGTGCGTGTGGAGGACTTGGTGCTGCTTTTACTCGGTATTTCGGTTCACAGCTTTCTGGGAGTGAAAACAGAGGAGTCACAGCCATCAGCAAAACAAAAGAAAGTGACACATATGTACCCTGGGTGTTTGGTGTGACTTCAGGTCCTGTCCATATAAATGCTGGTTTTCTGCCTCTCTCCTCTGTGATGTAAAGCTTCTTGATAAGCTGAAGGCTGCTGAGAACATTTGCTATGTCGTAAACCCTCCTGATTTTGGCTGAAACAAATGCATGTAAAGCAGAGCAATTTTTAATAACGAGCTACAACTGATCTGATTACAAAAGCTGTGGTGTATTTTTAGCGGTTGAAAGGACAAGTCTTCATTTACGAGAACTGTTTTGGTGTGTTATGACTTAACATCACAGACATGACAGCTTTTTTGTTGCATTTGTACTATTTCATGCAAAAGAAAAGAATAAAAAATAAAAGGTGAGCTTGAGAACCAAAGAAAAGTATAATTAAGAAGGAAACGCGAGATGAATTGTTGATCCCTCAAGAGCAAGCACATGTTCTCAACTATTAGAACACCCAAGCCTAGACCTCGAAGCACCTTTACATATGAATGGGGAGGAAATGCACAGGGAACTGAAAGAAGGGTAAAATAATGAAGAAACAATTGGCAGTTACAGCATTGGGTTTCGCTTCCTCATGTGCTTAATATTTAAGGACTTGGACAGTATTTCTTTAGGCTTCCATCGATCGTTGCTTTGGAGGTTCCAGCACTGCAAGGTGAAGGTGACAGCACTTCACACTGCAGTCTTGTACCAGATTTGCTCATTTAGCTCACACTTGATTTTAGAGAAGGATCAAGAAGCAGATGGGAACAGCAGCCTTTTACTTACTTTTAAACTTGCTTTTATCAGAGACTTCCAACTGATCTACAATTAAGATTTCAGCAGCGACTTCAAGGCTTATTATTTGTGGGGTTGATACAAGAAACAGCATCACAAATTTCTGACTCATCAGTCGCAGAGATTTGTCTTTCTTGCTATTTACAGAGGCTGCAGCAGACAGGAAAAGAGGATTAAAGCATCAAGTGACATGCCAGCCACAAACATTTGTATAACGCTGTAGAAATTTGTCAGCAACAAGGATGAGAGCAAACAACACAACAACTAGGCAGGGCCAGCACTGAGCCCAGAATTGAGTTTCTACACAGCTAGCATTGGGAAATCAGGTGGATGCCACATCTGACTATAAAACTGTGATATATTCCCATGCATCTCTCCTATCACCTACCCTGTGATTTATCTATTTGTTATAGATATTCATCATCATGAGTGCATGTTGTTCTTGGCGTTACAGGGAAACCTTACCAGCACGGAACTCCATTCCTGGGTGCTCCACGGAACACATTTCTGTTTGCTCACTGGTGCTGAAAGATCTTACCACTTCTTCACTTCTTTTCCCATCCAAATCAAACTCATCCTTGTACTCTCTTTTCTTGATCGTCTCAATTAGGAGCATGTATTTGTTCTCTTCTCCAGCTTTCTTCAAGATGTGCAGGGTTTTGGCAAGGTTATGCCTCCCGTGCCAGATGTATTTGTTTTGGGCAAGGCGGCTCAGCATGTGCAGGCTCTCCAACACATGCACAATGTCATAGATACGTCTGCGTTCACACTCTGCAGAAATGAAAGGCAGAAACGAAACGTTCTTGGAAACTCCTGCTACACAATTGCTTTATAATTGTCTTTTAGGTGCTCTCCTACAGTTTGCTGTAACAATTCAAACACCGTTACAGCAGTGTGGTTCGTAACTATGATGGGCTTCATAAAACAGCAGAATATTGGAATTTCACCATTCTGACAGCAGGAAAGCTTCAGCTTTGTGTTAGCGATTTGGACTCTAAGCCATCATTTCTAAAAAAAAAAAAACCCTACAAACCAACAGGTTTACTTGTGCTCTCCACAAATGTTAAGTTTATTTGTTAAGTTCAGCACGCTGGGGAAGCTGGTTTAAAAGAACTGTGGGAGGAGTGAGGAGGTGGAGGGTTTAAGTGTTCCGGCTGCGACAGAGTGTGGCACGATGTCAGGGTGCTCGATGGGCTCGTGCAATAGCACATCCACCAACTTACTGAGCTCCTCAGCTACTTCATCGAGGCAAATGCAGTAGTTCTCCTCAGCGCTGGGGTAATCGGGGTACCGAGCCAGGAATCTGTGGCACAGGGATCCCAGGCTCTTCTCCCTGCAGCCATTAAGTGCCTTCCCTCCCAGCCAGGCTCTTCCCTCCTGGCTGGGAGGGAAGGCACTTAATGGCTGAGTGAGAAGTGAGTTGGGAGGGGGTGCAGCATTGTGAGTGTTGGCCCTGGGAGCTGCCTCAGGCTGGGGCACGCTGTGCTCCAAAGCAGATCCCTGCTGCGGATATCAGGGTCCGAGTGGATTGCTCTCGCGCGGGGAGCACGACAGGACTCAATACATGAATGATCAGGCTTTTTTTATTACCCGGACAGCCTTATTCTTATAGTGTTTAAGACAGGGGCGTACAAAGAATGGCACTCAATCATTGGCTGAGAGCCTCAGAGAAAAAACAACTTTAAGCAGTTCCCAACAATTAACAGCAGTGAGAAACCATCCTGAGGGAGGTAACTCTTGATATCATCCTAATCCTAAGAAATCCAAACAGGAATGCGTCGGCAGCGGGTGTGAAAGGCAGTGCTGGCAGGGCGTCCCCTGCTCAAAGTGCACTTTTCCTCTCCCACTCGCCAAAGACCATCTCCTGCTTCTGCTTTTCTCTAGGTTCACACAGTGTACTTTCCCCTGAGCGCCGTATCAGCGTGGCCAGCGCATAACACAGAGCCCAAAGGAAAGCTAAACAGACTAGACTACCAAGGACAGCTTATTCTAAAAATACCTATAGTTACAATTATCAGCAACCCTGTGAAGCCTTCTTCACTGAAAGCAGGGTGAATAACATAATCACAGAAGTTTCCCATAGATGTCTTGGCAGCATGGGTTGCTCAGCTGAAGCAGTTCATGTCCGCTTTGAGTTGTTTGTCACTTGGCCCAGGAGCATCATGACCTCCTATCAACATCTAATACCTTTCCATGAGCATATAGTCTGTGCTGCAGTGCAAACTGTGCTCGTACATATCACCGTGACTTCCCTGCTCCTGCAGCCATTTCCCAACAGGCCTATTATAATGCAAAAAACAAAAAAGGTATGAGATAGACCAGCAGGGGTGCCTCCTGACCAATGGCCCCCTGCTGAAACCTGCCTCCATGTGACCACTCGTCCATATACAGCTAATGAGTTGATGGACCTAGTACAGCGGTTCCATCAAAAACCAAGGGAAAGCATACTATCATGGCTCCTAAGGTTATGGGATGCAGGAGCTGAAAGTTTTTTAGTGAATGGGACAGAGATGTCAAAATTAGCATCTATAACGATAAACCCAGCCTTGAGACAAAGGTTATATGCAGCCGTCCACTACAATGATGAAAACCATTCTATTATAGATTGGTTGATGGCAGCATGACGCCTAACGTGGTCTAATAAAACTGATATTCCTTTCAATGCTGGTTTGTGGTCCTCTATGGAGGACCTCCAGACATACTGAGAATTAGGTATGAGGGAGGCTATGTACGCAGACACTTTTGAAAGCCCCAATACAGAGAAATTTACAGCGGGTATGAGAGATCTAATACTGCAGCAGGCCCCCTCCCGCCTATACAGGATGCTAGCTTCCATACTAAATCCGTTGTTGGCATCAGAGGCCATCATACAGCAGGCAGCCTAGTTAGTGGCAGACTTAGGGGAGACAGAGTGTGTAAGAACCAGGCGCAATGTTCGTGTAGTGGAAGATGCTGAGGCCTTCCCTATTAAAACTAAAAAGCCTGCTCCACGGATACCCCAATCAGGCCCCGTATGGGTATCCCAGAAGACTATGTTCAATGACCTCATATGGGCTGGGATTGCATTTACCAAAATTGATGGGCAACCCAACCATGTTTTGTTACAGCTGTGGAAACAGCTTAAAAATGATCAAAAATTTCAGAGTGCTCCCAGAAATCAGGAGTACAAATTATACAAGAAACACCACCAACAACCTGGAATCTGGCCGACTTCATAATACCAAACAGAAGGAAAAAACATCCACAGGTGTCGCGGGCTACAGTGCCTGAGCCACCTGTGGCAAAAGATTTGGATCTGGCAAAGTTCATGGATGAACGAAAAACACTGGTCCCCCTAGAGCCTCCAGATGTGACCGGAGGCCCTATGTAGAATTAACAATATTTTGGTCTAGGACAAATGTGCAGGAGGTGATGGCTCTAGTGGATACTGGTGCAGAAACGTCAATTATATATGGAGACCCAACAAAATTTAAGGGTAATACAGTGACGATTGGTGGGTTTGGGGGACAGACTATTCCAGTCACCCAAACATGGTTGAAATTGGGGGTTGGGCATCTCCCACCCCGGGAGTATAAGGTGTTGATTGCCCCAATTCCAGAATATATCCTGGGCATGGACATTCTATGGGGTCTGGCTCTCCAGACGACTGTGGGAGAGTTCAGACTATGGCAGAGGTACATTAGTATCCAGGCAATACAGACAATATGAAGGGGCCATGCCAAACATGAGCCCATTTGTTTGCCAAAACCACACCGGATTACTAATGTAAGACAGTACAGACTCCTGGGGGGGCAGGAAGAAATATCAAAGATGGTGCAGGAATTAGAGAAAGTAGGTATTATAAGACCTGCACACAGCCCATATAATTCCCCCAAATGGCCAGTACGGAAGTCGGATGGAACATGGAGAATGACGGTGGATTATAGGGAACTAAATAAGGTGACGCCGCCCATCCATGCAGCCGTACCCAATATTGCCTCCTTAATGGACACTCTTAGTTGGGAAAATAAAACCTACCATTGTGTCCTGGATTTAGCAAATGCGTTTTTTAGCATACCTATTGCTAAAGAATCACAAGATCAATTTGCGTTTACATGGGGAGGCAGGCAGTGGACCTTTCAGGTCTTGCCACAGGGGTACGTGCACTCACCAACATACTGTCATAATTGGGTGGCAGGTGACCTGGCTGATTGGAGAAAACCAAACAATGTGAACCTATACCACTATATTGATGACCTCCTGTTAACATCCGACTCACTGGAAGCAGTAGGGGAGGCAGCAGATTCATTAACTGCCTACCTAAGTGAAAGAAGATGGGCTATCAATCCTCAAAAAGTGCAAGGTCCAGGACTGTCCGTAAAATTTCTAGGGGTAGAATGGTCAGGAAAGACCAAAGTGTTACCTGATGCCATCGTAGATAAGGTTCAAGCATTTCCAGTCCCTACAACACCAAAGCAGCTGCAGGAGTTCCTAGGTATATTGAGATATTGGCGTTCCTTTATACCTCATTTGGCGCAGCTGCTGAGACCTTTATATAGACTTACCAAAAAGGGACAATTATGGGACTGGGGGAGAACAGAACAGGATGCTTTCCAACAGGCGAAACAGGCGGTTAAACAAGCCCAGGCACTGGGTATATTTGATCCTACCCTCCCAGCTGAGCTAGATGTCCACATAACTCAAGATGGCTTTGGCTGGGGCCTGTAGCAACGTCAGAGTTCTGTTTGGACCCCCATTGGATTTTGGTCTCAGGTGTGGCATGGAGCAGAGGAAAGATATAGTATGACTGAAAAACAGTTATTGGCTGCCTATTCCGCATTACAAGCGGAAGAGCCAATAACCCAAACGGATGAAGTTATAGTCAAGACTACGTTGCCAATCCGGGGGTGGGTAAGAGATCTGACCCACCTTCCTAAGACAGGGGTGGCCCAGGCGCAGACAGTGGCATGATGGGTCGCCTATCTTAGTCAGAGGAGTAGTCTGTCTTCCTCACCGTTGAAAGAAGAGCTCCAGAAGATTCTTGGCCCAGTAATGTATCATAGTGATGCACCGAAACAAACTTTGGTTGCTCCACCACGGAAGAGTCCTGTCCAGGAAGGAAAATATCCTATCCCTGAAGATGCCTGGTACACGGATGGGTCCAGCAAGGGCAACCCAAGTAAGTGGAGAGCAGTAGCGTACCATCCTGCCACAGTCACAATATGGTTTGAAGAGGGGGATGGTCAAAGCAGCCAGTGGGCAGAGCTGCAGGCGGTGTGGATGGTTATAAGCAAAGAACCTGGTGATGGTATCCTGAATATTTGCACAGATAGTTGGGCTATTGTAGGGTAAATAACTCCTAATGACGATACTCCACCAGGGAATAGTATAGATGATGGTATATTTTAAGTAGTTCTATATAAACAGTTATACAGGTAATACAAAAGAGAAGATGGCTCACCTTTAAGATGACAAGGCTCGCAGAGGACTCCACATGGGAGGGATCTCCAAGAAGAGATCCTTCCCTGGTGGTGGTCAACCCTTAAATGGGGTTTGAGAGAGGAGGAACTAGGCTCCACCCCTTCCACCCACACAGGTATATCACCTTCACCTGTGCCCCCATGGCTGACTTGGTGCTCACCTCAGGTGACCAATCAGTGGTTCAGGCCGTGATTCAGCAGTTCCCATACACTCCACCCCTTCACGACATGAACCACTGATCAAGTAACCATAAGGTGAGTTCCCCTTGATACAGAGACCCAATACATCGCGACGCTTACATAATTGCCCGTCGCAACGCATGCTGATGTAATCTGATATGAGTGATGATCGGCGCATCCGTCGAACTCTTCTTTGGGCCAGTGCTCGGTGGTATCTACTGGAAGCATGTAATCATACAGTGCAGGTCCATCTTACGTGTCATCAGTCCCGGACCTTGCACTTTTTGAGGATTGATAGCCCATCCTCTTTCACTTAGGTAGGCAGTTAATGAATCTGCTGCCTCCCCTACTGCTTCCAGTGAGTCGGATGTTAACAGGAGGTCATCAATATAGTGGTATAGGTTCACACTGATTGGTTTCCTCCAATCAGCCAGGTCACGTGCCACCAAATTATGACAGTATGTTGGTGAGTGCACGTACCCCTGTGGCAAGACCTGAAAGGTCCACTGCCTGCCTCCCCACGTAAATGCAAATTGATCTTGTGATTCTTTAGCAATAGGTATGCTAAAAAACGCATTCGCTAAATCCAGGACACAATGGTAGGTTTTAATTTCCCTACTAAGAGTGTCCATTAAGGAGGCAATATTGGGTACGGCCGCATGGATGTGCGGCGTGACCTTATTCAGTTCCCTATAATCCACCGTCATTCTCCATGTTCCATCCGACTTCCGTACTGGCCATATGGGGGAATTATATGGGCTGTGTGCAGGCCTTATAATACCTACTTTCTCTAATTCCTGCACTGTTTTTGATATTTCTTCTTGTCCACCCGGGAGTCTGTACTGTCTTACATTAGTAATCCGGCGTGGTTTTGGCAAACAAATGGGCTCATGTTTCGCATGGCCCCTCAATATTGCCCGTATTGCCCGGATACTAATGTACCTCTGCCGTAGTCTGAACTCTCCCACAGTTGTCTGGAGAGCCAGACCCCATAGAATGTCTATGCCCAAGATATATTCTGGAATTGGGGCAATCGACACCTTATACTCCCGGGGCGGGAGACGCCCAACCCCCAATTTCAACCACGTCTGGGTGACTGGAATAGTCTGTCCCCCAAACCCACCAATCATCACTCTATTACCCTTAAATTTCGTTGGGTCTCCATATATAATCGATGTTTCTGCGCCAGTATCCACTAGAGCCATCACCTTCTGCACATTTGTCCTGGACCAGAATATTGTTAGTTCTACATAGGGCCTCCGGTCACAGCTAGAGGCTCTAGGGGGACCAGTATTTTCCGTTAATCCATGAACTTTGCCAGATCTAAATCTTTTGCCACAGGTGGCTCAGGCACTGTAGCCTGTGACACCTGCGGATATTTTTTCCTTCTGTTCGGTATTATAAAGTCAGCCAAATTCCAGGTTGTTGTTGGTGTTTTTTCTATAATTCGTACTCCCGATTTTCTGGGAGCACTCTGAAATTTCTGATCATTTCTAAGCTGTTTCCACAGCTGTAACAAAACATGGTTGGGTTGCCCATCAATTTTGGTAAATGCAACCCCAGCCCGTATGAGATCATTAAACATAGTCTTCTGGGATACCCGTACGGGGCCTGATCGGGGCATCCGTGGAGCAGGCTTTTTAGTTCTAATAGGGAAGGCCTCAGCATCTTCCACTATACGAACATTACGCCTGGTTCTTACGCGCTCCGTCTCCCCTAAGTCTGCTACTAACTGGGCTGCCTGCTGTACGATGGCTTCTGATGCCACCAACGGATTTAATATGGAAACCAACATCCCATATAGGTGGGAGGGGGCCTGCTGTAGTATTAGATCTCTCATGCCCGCTGTAAATTTTTCCGTATCGGGGCTTTCAAAAGTGTCCGCATACAGAGCCTCCCTCATACCCAGTTCTCTGATATAGGTCTGGAGGTCCTCCATAGAGGACCACAAACCAGTATTAAGAGGGATATCGGTTTTGTTGGGCCATGTTAAGCGGCATGCAGCCATCAACCAATCTATAATAGAATGGTTTTCCTCATTATAATGGACAGCTGCATATAATCTTTGTCTTAAGGCCGGGTTTATCGTTATAGATGCTAATTTTGACATTTCTGTTCCATTTACTAAAACACTTTCAGCTCCTGCATCCCATAACCTTAGGAGCCATGATGGTATGCTTTCCCTTGGTTTCTGATGGAACCGTTGTACTAGGTCCATCAACTCATTAGCTGTATACGGACGAGCGGTCACATGGAGGCAGGTTTCTGCAGGGGGCCATTGGTCAGGAGGCACCCCTGCTGGTCTATCCTGTACCTTTTTTGTTTTTTGAGTTATAATAGGCCGAATCTCGAATGGGTCCATCATAGATGGAGTTTCGAGATCTGCCTTAGAGATCTTTTCCCCTGTCATATCAGAGTCTTCTTCCTCTGATTTTGGGGTGTCTTCTACCAATATATTCCGTATTTGTCTTGTGGGGACATTTAGGCCAGGCTTTTTGGTTGTTAACGTACCCAGCTGTTGTTCCAGTTTCTCAATACGGTCTCGTAATAACTGATTTTCAGTCTCCATATTAACATTTGCAACATCTAACTTGAGTATGGCCATTACTAATGGCCAGGCTACTGCAGAGGCAGCTAACCGCTGCTCCTTAGTAACAAGTATGTCTTTATCTAATCCTACGAAGTAGTCAGTCAAATAAGATGGAGAAGGAGCGGCAGTCCCTGGAACCCGCATGGGTCCCCATTTCTCAATAACGGATGCCAATCCATAGTAGGGTGACCCCATGAATCCTGGAATTAGACCAGGGATTGTCTGTTCGAGGGGGGTAACGTTCTCCCCCTTGGCCCATTTAAACATACTCCAAATAAAGGACATTATGGATTTAGTTAGAGCTGCCTGGCTCGCCAAATGTAGGGTAAATAACTCCTAATGACGATACTCCACCAGGGTATAGTATAGAAGATGGTATATTTTAAGTAGTTCTATATAAACAGTTATACAGGTAATACAAAAGAGAAGACGGCTCACCTTTAAGATGACAAGGCTCGCAGAGGACTCCACATGGGAGGGATCTCCAAGAAGAAATCCTTCCCTGGTGGTGGTCAGCCCTTAAATGGGGTTTGAGAGAGGAGGAACTAGGCTCCACCCCTTCCACCCACACAGGTATATCACCTTCACCTGTGCCCCCATGGCTGACTTGGTGCTCACCTCAGGTGACCAATCAGTGGTTCAGGCCGTGATTCAGCAGTTCCCATACAGCTATGTATCGGGGGCTCACTCTGTGGATCGCACAGTGGGCCACCCAGGATTGGACTATCCACTCCCGACCGATCTGGGGCAAAGATATGTGGTTAGGCATATGGAATGCAGTTAAACACAGAACTGTACGTGTCTACCATGTTTCTGGTCATCTACCCCTACAGTCACCAGGAAATGATGAAGCCGACACACTGGCTTCAACACCGAGTTAGATGGGTTGAGAACTCGCCATCTGAGAATATCGCTTACTGGCTACATCAAAAGCTGCGGCATGCTGGGCAGAAGACCATGTGGGCAGCCGCTAAAGCGTGAGGACTGCCCGTACAACTATCGGACATCGCTCAAGTATGCTGAGACTGTGACGCCTGCTCTAAGATAAGACCGAGGTCGTTGCCTGAAACTACAGCCCATCTTGCTAGTGGACACAATCCTCTACAGAGGTGGCAGGTTGATTATATTGGGCCCCTCCCTCGGTCTGAGAGGGCGAGATATGCCCTAACCTGTGTCGACACCGCGAGTGGGCTAATGCAGGCCTATCCAGTACCAAAAGCCAACCAGGCATACACTATAAAGGCACTCACAAGGCTGATGGCTTCCTACAGGACACCGCAAGTCATCGAGAGCGACCAAGGAAGTCATTTCACGGGTGCAGTGATACAACGCTGGGCAGAAGAAAATAACATTGAGTGGCGATTCCACCTGCCATATAATCCAATGGGGGCAGGCCTTATCGAACGTTACAATGATATTCTCAAGGCTGCCCTGAAGACAGACTCTCAGTCCCTGCAGGGTTGGACAAAGAGATTCCACGAGACCCTGCGGGACCTGAATGAAAGACCTAGAGACGGCAGACCCAGTGCCTTGAAAATGTTACAGACAACATGGGCCTCCTCACTTAGGATCCAAATTACGAGTACCGATAATGAGGTGAGACCTCAGATTGGCCGTGAAAACAATCTTCTGCTCCCTGCCCCTGAGGACCTAAAACCAGGTACCAATAAAATAAAATGGCCCTGGAAGGTGCAGGTAGGACCATGATGGTGCGGCCTACTTGCACCTTGGGGGAGATTATTGGAGGTGGGGGGTTCGGTAGCCCCTCCGGTAATTGGTACATGGCCTACTGAAATAATGGTTAACACTCCAGCCTTTATTGCTAAGGGGACCCCTATCATGTCTCTGTGGCAGATCAGGACACCCCCTTTGGTGCCTGATATAGTCGTACAGCCACAGACATGGGGTCAGAAAGTATGGTACAGGCAGCCAGGGCATGCCCCTGTACAAGCTGAAGTGTTAACCCAAGACAGGAATACAGCCTGTATCTTACCCTGGAGAGCGGATCTTCCCCTCTTGGTACCTCTAAAACACTTATATTACTCCCGATAAGCCTATGAGTCACCAGAAGGAACCAAACAATGCTGCAGTGTTCCAGAGTTGCCATAAGACCATGTGCAGCGTCTGGTGATGGTCTAACCAGGACTGATGACACATAAGATGGACCTGCACTGTGTGATTGCATGCTTCCAGTAGATACCACTGAGCACTGGCCCAAAGAAGAGTTCAACTGATGCGCCAATGATCACCCATCTCGGATTAAATCAACATGTGTTGCGACGGGCAATTATGTAAGCGTCGTGATGTATTGGGTCTCTGTATCAAGGGGAGCTCACCTTACGGTTACTTGATCAGTGGTTCACGTTGTGAAGGGGTGGAGTGTATGGGAACTGCTGAGTCACGACCTGAACCACTGATTGGTTACCTGAGGTGAGCACTGAGTCAGCCATGGGGCCTCAGGTGAAGGTGATATACCTGTGTGATTGGAAGGGGTGGAGCCTGGCTCCACCTCTCCCAAACCCCACTTAAGGGCTGACCACCACCAGGGAAGGATCTCTTCTTGGAGATCCCTCCCACGTGGAGTCCCCTGCGAGCCTTGACATCCTGAAGGTGAGCCATCTTCTCTTTTGTTTTATTTGTATCCTATCTATATAGAACTACTCAAAATATACTATCATCTCTACTATTTCTTTGTGAAGTACCATCCTTGGGAGTTATTCATCCCCACACTCAATATCTTGAGTATTATTACTGAATATATTGCTGAAACTATCTTTTGCTCTTCAAATGTGGTGAAGCATTTCTTCTGTGATAACAGCCCGCTCTTCCAGATTTCTTCTTCCAGTATCGCCCTCAATGAGCTGCTGGTTTTCATTACCGGCAGCTTTTTTCTGATGAGCAGCATCATTGCCATCCTCATCTCGTATATTTTCATTATTCTGACTGTGCTGAGGTTCCGCTCCACTGAGAAGAAATACAAGGCCTTTTCCACCTGCACCTCTCACCTGGTGGCTGTCTCCTTGTTCCACGGAACCGTTGTCTTCATGTATTTGCAACCAGTCAGCAGTTTCTCTCTGGACACAGACAAAATTGCGTCGTTGTTCTACACTGTGGTGATCCCTGTGCTGAACCCCCTCATCTACAGCTGGAGGAACAAGGAGGTAAAGGATGCTCTACAGAAAGCCATAGACACCAGCACGTGGCTTCACTTTCTCTTGGGTCTGTCCAGTGTGATTTCATTTTGATTTTTAAGGGATTATTCAGAAAAAGTCAATATTGGAGACCACATAAACACATAGTCAATTTTTAAATGTTCATTGTTGTTCATTAAATGTTAATCATTAAATGTTCATTCAAAATTTAAATGTTGAAATAAAATTCATAAACCAGTTCATTGAGATGGTTATCAGAGCAAGTGAGTTGTAGCAGTGGGTTTGTGTCACAAAAAAAGTGATTGATGGTGTTAGGGCCACAGAAGGACAATTTCAGTAAGCCACAAGTATGTACCAAGGAGTTACAGAGTCCACCTAAATATGACCCAGTCACCAAGCAAACACAGACTCTCCTGGCCATAAGAGAGGTATAAAGCAGTGGGTTGCATATAGCAATGTAGCGGTCATAAGCCATCGCAGCCAGCAGAAATCCTTCTGTGGTCGCAAACAGAACAAATGAAAAATGCTGGGCAAGACATTCTGAGTAAGAAATAGTCTTAATCTCCACTAAGATGTTTACCAGCATCCTCGGAATAAAAACAGAAGAATAGCAGAGATCCACAATGGACAAATTAAGGAGGAAGAAATACATGGGTGTTTGCAGCTGGAAGTCAACTGTGATCAAGCTGATCATGCCGAGGTTGCCCAGCAGGGTGATGACATAGATTAGCAGAATCATCACAAAGAGAGGGTGCTGTAGTTTCGGGCAATCCGTCAGTCCCAAGCGGATGAAGTAGGTGACTGTGGTGTGATTGATTACAGTCATCCTCTCCTCTGTAACAGTTTACCTGCTGAGATGAGGTGTGTGATGACCATATAGCTAAGAGAGAAAGAAACATTATTCATGAGTAGTGCTACCATTAAGTAGCACAGAGGCTGAGATTACGTATCTGGACCTTGCTTCCCTTTAGTTCAGCTATGATTCCTTAAAGCATCCTCAAAAACGTTGATAATATTTTCAGAATTGGGAGCATCCTCAAGGAGGAAAATAATAGTGAGGTGCCCAGTGATCTTTCTTTGAGGGACAGCTGCGTGCATCTGCAACAACACAGCTACTTTGGTGATGCTAATTTTGATGTGCAGGTGTATCAGCAGTGGCTTCAGAAACACATATGGTAAATGCTGAATGAGTTCTGCAACTTCCTTCGTCTTTTCAGCTAAGCATTGCATATTATCTATTCACCAGGAAAGAATTAAACTCACCGGAGTATATTTCATCTGGAGGAGAAGCTTCTCACTAAAACCAGTGGGTGTCTCTTTAGTCTATGGAAGAGACTTTTCCTTTTCAGTCACTAGGAGAGGCAGCCAGACTACACAACTATTTAAAATGCTAACAAAGGGAGTGGGAAAGGGGCAGGTTTGGGTCTCTTTTATGATAAACTGATGCAGTTCCCAAGCTGCTCCGTGAAGCAGAGCACATAATTGGGTGGTTCCCTTCCCAAGACACAAACTATATTTTATTTGGAAACTATTCACACAAAATAGATAAATAACTTACATTTTTAGATATCTGGGTCTGTTGTTGAATCAGAGGAGACTCAGGTAACAGACAATTTCCATTTTCATTTCCATGTCTAAATGTAATCCAGACATTCAAGTCAGCAAGGGTGCTCCTGCAATCCATGCAAGATTAAACAGCAGTAGAGGCAACGAGTCATCCTGTTTATTTCACCCTGTTGTGAAGGGAGTGAGCGGGCTAGAAGCCTACCAATAGGTTGAATTACCCTCTGGGGAGTCCCATCTTCTTCCATTAACTAAAAAAGCAGCTGAGATGTTTAGCTTGACTGTGTTTAATGGAGAATTCTAAAGTTCCGTAACAGAGAAAATTCCTATTTTTCTGTACAACTGTTGAGCATAATGGTTTAAGCTAACCTGACCACCTTGCTGACATGAAAGCTGATATCCTAAAAACAGCAAAAAAGAAAGAAGCTTTAGAGGTCTCTGTGTGTGAAATACAAATAATTTTTTTTTCCAGTCTTTCTTGTGCAATCATACCCAGATTTTTTAGAGATAAAAAGTAAAGATGAGTGAAAGAAGCCTGAGGAATATTGTATGTCTGTAGGACACTGGAAATCAATGGAACACTGAGGAGCACAGACATTTAGGGCTATTAAACTGGTGGTGAATAACATAATCACAGAAGTTTCCCATAGATGTCTTGGCAGCTTGGGTTGCTCAGCTGAAGCAGTTCATGTCCGCTTTGAGTTGTTTGTCACTTGGCCCAGGAGCATCATGACCTCCTATCAACATCTAATACCTTTCCATGAGCATATAGTCTGTGCTGCAGTGCAAACTGTGCTCGTACATATCACCATGACTTCCCTGCTCCTGCAGCCATTTCCCAACAGATCCCGACAGATACTTGTTCCTGCTTCTGAAAAGACCACGTCACATATTGTGATGAACAACTCCTGAGGAGTAATCTGTGTTTTATAGTTTTTTTCATATGTCTATGACCACTGGATGAAAGACTGAGACTCAGCTGAAGTGGGGGAAGATGTAATTAAGTGACATCTTCAATAAACTGACATCTGTAACAAACTTTTTGAATCAGTCCTTAAAAATTCAGTTCTTGCACATGGAAAAAATGGACAAATGGTTCGGATGCAATACCATCTATCCAACTGCATTTTGGAAGAGCAGTTTATATCAAATCAAGTTTTGGAATGTTTGAGTCAAACTGATTATTTTGCTCCAAAAACAAAACAAAGTAAGGATATGATTCAGGGAACTGAATTTGGGGTTCTATTAATTCAAATGACTCCAGCAGCTAATAGTTTTGCTGTATCAGTGTCCTGCCGATATGTGACATCAAGAAGTTTCAAGTCCCTTGGTTGGTTATTCCTTCTTCAAACTTAGACTCTAATAAGAAAAAGTCAAATCTTACTTAGAGTCGCACAATAAATAGCCATCAAAATGTAGTCTTTGATAAGATTGAATCAGCAGAAAGATCTGATGGAAAAGTTTAACATGGCTGTGCTCTTGCAGCGTATGCCTATGCTAAAATCTGAGATCAGCATTGTGACATTACATAGTTAATATCAGAAGGCGTAGCAGAAAGAGATGGAAGCTTAGTCATGAGAAGTTTGACCACTTCTCATGAAAGTTTATTCTATGAGAAAAAATAGTGAAAATTGCGTTCTCTGATGGTAGAATATTTGTTTCTTGACTGAAGCTTTAAAAAAAGTTTTCTTAGTGCTATTAAAAAAAGAACACCTATAGGTCTTCAAGGAACACAACTGTTTAGAAATAGCCATTATCAAGGTTGCCACCAGTGTATGTTCATTGAATCCTTATGGTTCTTGAAAACTTTTATTATTTTAAATGTTTTTGGAGTTCTAGGCTAGACAAGGAACAAAGATTTGCAAAGTACCTTGTAACACTATGCTGTGTTTTAATGGTTTTAACAGCTTTTTGGAGCGTGCCTGGTTTGACATGCAAGGAAGTTATTTACATTATTTACCTTAAAAACTACTACATTAGAAAACTCTTCTATTACTTTGGATTTGACAGTAAAGACTGCAGAAGTGGGCATAATGTGCAGAAGCTGACAGCTTGGTAAGGGTGGGGAAGTCAAGTGGAAAATAGGTCTAAGCTTGTTGACTTACTACTTCTGCAACCATGCTCTGAAATACCTAAGGCTTTGTGTGTCACAACTTTCACTGAATCAAGGCTGCTCTGATAGTATTGCCATTCCTATTATCTCAGCCTACATGGAAAACATAAATAGATGTGACTCTGTAAACAGCAATTTTCTTAATTGTCTTTATTTTGAGCTCATGAAATGGGAATTGCCAGTAGTAATTCTCAAGGTATTTTCTTCTGTTACTCTTACGGTACCTACACTTGTTACTTGTATTTAAAATCCGTGTTTGTCTTTCGTTAAGGGAATAATTATCACTGTTCTTTCATTAAAAATCTTCATAGCTTCCCAGTACGGGACCTGCCACATAAACAGAGAGGCATTATGCAGACTTAGAAACAGCTGAAACTTAAGTTATCACTTTCTTGTTAACTCTTTATCCTTTTCTGTTTGACCTCTTTGGTGCTGTTTCTGGGCCACTGATAAACTGTATTTGTAGTGCTATTTTTACTTATGTAAGAGCTTTGCAATCTTGAGTCACCATCTGAAATGGCAAAATCATTTTTTTCTCTAAGACTCTGCATGTCAGTTGGCACAGCTTTACTTCCTGAAACTGTACACACGCAGTAATTTACAGCGTTTGGGATGGCATGCAAAGTCAGTGTTATTAGCATAATTTCACTTCTGCTTTAATATAAATTATTACAATAATACAAGCCATTAGAATAAATACATTAGAATTAATACAAGCCGTTAGATAAAATTCCTGAACAAGATGAAAGCATAACAACAATGGACTTGCTAGTATGCACATACAATGGGTTTCCAGTTGACAAAATTGTTTCCCCTTGTTTGTTATGGCTCCACTTTGGATTCTAAAAGGCCTCTCTCAGGTCTCCCCTGAGCTCTCTCCACTCCAGGCTGAAATATGAGTCAAATTCCTTCTTAAAACTGTGCCTGGATAATACTGGTTAAACTGTATTCAGTCACAGAGCCTAGGATTTTTCATTAATTCACAACATAAGATAAGGACAACTCTATTCTTTTAATTGCTTATTCATTTTTAATAGCAGCTGTATTAGCAAAAATGTAAAATTGAAGGAAGTTCTGTATTCATCCAAATGGCAAGATGCCAATGCTTTTATAGAGAAGAATAATTATGCTACAACTTGTTAAATTTTCTGGGCTTGATTTTGCTAGCATGAAGGATTCAGCTTGACGTTTATCGTTTCACAATAGCTTTTCTAGAATAATACATCTAACTCAATATATTTCCCTGTCTTGTAACTTCATTTAATACTCTCCAGTGTCCCATCTTTTGAGCCTTTTTAGATAGTAGAATTTAACTGCTGTGTTATTGCATTTCAAATGCTGATACACTGGAAAACCGTTGTCCAATTCAACAAATATCTCCAAAAATGTTGTAGGATGTCTTTTCTGTTGTGCTTATTCTGATCTTTTTGATGTATTTCACCTGGCTGGGATTTTTTACTTCTAATATTCCAGATTTCCAGTTCTATCTGTGTTTTTCTGAACAGAAAACTCTAAGTGGAAAAAATAGCGTACAGTCAGAGGTGACAGGGTTTTTGCAGATCACTGCCCAACTCCAAATAAGTATAGATTAAACTTAACAGCCAGTGACCAAAAGCTTCCAAACACAACATGTGCAAACTTACTTTGGTGCTCCTTCCAGCTGATGCCAAGGGACTGCTGCAAGCTGAGCACTGATACATTTTCATCTGTACCTGCTTCAAGGGAGAAAACAAAAAAGGAACATAACTGATAATGTCTCAAAACGTTTAAGTGAAATACTACCTTCAGACTGTGTTATTTCTACCATTATTGCCACTAATTGCAGAGCTTCTTCTTTGAATACAGATTAATTTAGATTTGTTTTTGCTATTATTCTTTTAAGGCCTCAAGATTGACAGACAACATACATTTCATTTCCCCCCATCTTGTTGCTTTCTTATTTTCAAATGTAGTTGTTGTAAAGAGGCGTATCGACCCATCCACATCTTCTATCGTAGGGTGGCCAGCCTGCATGTCTAATACAAGACTACACATACAAGAGAAAAACGTGACTAGAAAGAGATGGACAAATACAGTTTGCAGCTATGTACTTGTGCTTATTTTAAGTGGACTGGTTGGAGCAGATTGGATCTTCCTTCTGTCGCTTTCTGTACTTTTAAGTAACTTTATCACGGATAGATGCCGAGTGAAGTGTTGCTTTCCTCTTGAAGGAAAAAGATTTTTGGCACATTGCTGTACGGTGGCGGTGGATTCTGAAATATGTGAGCTGCAGGCTGCAGGTGTTGTTTCAAGCTTTGTAGTTAGAAGGCAGAACAAACAGAAGGGTCTGTATGATATATATGTAGTCACATATGCAGTAATTAAAAGCAATTACTTGAGCCTGGCTTATAACTACTGAAGCATCAGCAGTGGTAGAAATGGAAATGGGAGTCTCAGAATAAGAACATATACTGTGTGGCTCTATACTGTGTGGCTCATATGTGCTACTCCAAGAATTGCTGTGCTGCTGAGAACCAAGTGCAGTGAGGTGCGTGTGGAGGACTTGGTGCTGCTTTTACTCGGTATTTCGGTTCACAGCTTTCTGGGAGTGAAAACAGAGGAGTCACAGCCATCAGCAAAACAAAAGAAAGTGACACATATGTACCCTGGGTGTTTGGTGTGACTTCAGGTCCTGTCCATATAAATGCTGGTTTTCTGCCTCTCTCCTCTGTGATGTAAAGCTTCTTGATAAGCTGAAGGCTGCTGAGAACATTTGCTATGTCGTAAACCCTCCTGATTTTGGCTGAAACAAATGCATGTAAAGCAGAGCAATTTTTAATAACGAGCTACAACTGATCTGATTACAAAAGCTGTGGTGTATTTTTAGCGGTTGAAAGGACAAGTCTTCATTTACGAGAACTGTTTTGGTGTGTTATGACTTAACATCACAGACATGACAGCTTTTTTGTTGCATTTGTACTATTTCATGCAAAAGAAAAGAATAAAAAATAAAAGGTGAGCTTGAGGACCAAAGAAAAGTATAATTAAGAAGGAAACGCGAGATGAATTGTTGATCCCTCAAGAGCAAGCACATGTTCTCAACTATTAGAACACCCAAACCTAGACCTCGAAGCACCTTTACATATGAATGGGGAGGAAATGCACAGGGAACTGAAAGAAGGGTAAAATAATGAAGAAACAATTGGCAGTTACAGCATTGGGTTTCGCTTCCTCATGTGCTTAATCTTTAAGGACTTGGACAGTATTTCTTTAGGCTTCCATCGATCGTTGCTTTGGAGGTTCCAGCACTGCAAGGTGAAGGTGACAGCACTTCACACTGCAGCCTTGTACCAGATTTGCTCATTTAGCTCACACTTGATTTTAGAGAAGGATCAAGAAGCAGATGGGAACAGCAGCCTTTTACTTACTTTTAAACTTGCTTTTATCAGAGACTTCCAACTGATCTACAATTAAGATTTCAGCAGCGACTTCAAGGCTTATTATTTGTGGGGTTGATACAAGAAACAGCATCACAAATTTCTGACTCATCAGTCGCAGAGATTTGTCTTTCTTGCTATTTACAGAGGCTGCAGCAGACAGGAAAAGAGGATTAAAGCATCAAGTGACATGCCAGCCACAAACATTTGTATAACGCTGTAGAAATTTGTCAGCAACAAGGATGAGAGCAAACAACACAACAACTAGGCAGGGCCAGCACTGAGCCCAGAATTGAGTTTCTACACAGCTAGCATTGGGAAATCAGGTGGATGCCACATCTGACTATAAAACTGTGATATATTCCCATGCATCTCTCCTATCACCTACCCTGTGATTTATCTATTTGTTATAGATATTCATCATCATGAGTGCATGTTGTTCTTGGCGTTACAGGGAAACCTTACCAGCACGGAACTCCATTCCTGGGTGCTCCACGGAACACATTTCTGTTTGCTCACTGGTGCTGAAAGATCTTACCACTTCTTCACTTCTTTTCCCATCCAAATCAAACTCATCCTTGTACTCTCTTTTCTTGATCGTCTCAATTAGGAGCATGTATTTGTTCTCTTCTCCAGCTTTCTTCAAGATGTGCAGGGTTTTGGCAAGGTTATGCCTCCCGTGCCAGATGTATTTGTTTTGGGCAAGGCGGCTCAGCATGTGCAGGCTCTCCAACACATGCACAATGTCATAGATACGTCTGCGTTCACACTCTGCAGAAATGAAAGGCAGAAACGAAACGTTCTTGGAAACTCCTGCTACACAATTGCTTTATAATTGTCTTTTAGGTGCTACAGTTTGCTGTAGCAATTCAAACACCGTTACAGCAGTGTGGTTCGTAACTACGATGGGCTTCATAAAACAGCAGAATATTGGAATTTCACCATTCTGACAGCAGGAAAGCTTCAGCTTTGTGTTAGCGATTTGGACTCTAAGCCATCATTTCCATGTCAAAAAAAAACCCTACAAACCAACAGGTTTACTTGTGCTCTCCACGAATGTTAAGTTTATTTGCTAAGTTCAGCACGCTGGAGAAGCTGGTTTAAAAGAACTGTGGGAGGAGTGAGGAGGTGGAGGGTTTAAGTGTTCCGGCTGCGACAGAGTATGGCACGATGTCAGGGTGCTCGATAGGCTCGTGCAATAGCACATCCACCAACTTACTGAGCTCCTCAGCTACTTCATCGAGGCAAATGCAGTAGTTCTCCTCAGCGCTGGGGTAATCGGGGTACCGAGCCAGGAATCTGCGGCACAGGGATCCCAGGCTCTTCTCCCTGCGCGTCGTCGGAGCCCTTCCTCGCTCGTCTCCCGGTGAGTGCTCCTACGCAGAGCGAGACGAGAGTCCGGTGTAGAGACGTTAAGGAGCTTTCCTGCCGGCGGGAGGGCTGCGAGGGACGGCCTCGCATGGCCCGCTGCCGAGAGGCAAAGCAAACGGCCCACGGGTACCTGAGACCGGCTCCGCTCGCGGCAGCGGATCTCGAGGCTGGCGGCTCTGATCAGCAGCTTCAGGTTAGCGGTGGGCGTCCAGGGCTCGGCGGGAAGGGCCGCCCCGGGCTTGGGGGGCGTGGCGAGCGGCTGACAGCAGCCCGCCTGCTTCGGGGGAGTCCGCAGCGGCGCGTCGGGACGGTTCTCCTGCGGAGAGAAGCGGGGAGACGGGAGGGACGGGGCCGAGCGAGCGTTACGGCGCCGGGGAGGAGGGGCCTCGGCCGCGGTACCTTGTTTCCGGAGCCCATCTCGGCAGCGGGGGACCGCCCCGCCCCGTCGACGGGCGGAACTCATCTGAGATGCTCTGAGGCGGTCTCTGCAGCTCCGCACGGACGTTTGAACCGAGAGCGCGGAGCCTCCGGTTGGGGCGGGCCCGACCGATCAGCTGGCGGCCTCGCGCACCGCTCGGCCAATCAGAGCGGCGGGTTGGTGGGCCGGCGGCGCGTGCCTCTCCCGCAGTCCGCCCCAACGGCTGCGGCGCACGGGGCTGCCCCGTTCCCGCCTTGCTGCACCTGAGGCGAGCATATCTGCTTTATATGTAATAGGAGCCATAACTGCAAGAAGCCCGCGAACGTGACCATATGCACAGTCCTTGGGTCTCTGCTGACAGTATATACGTTACTAAAAGTCATTTCTTCATATTAGAGGAAAAGAATTGAGGAAAGATTTGGAGCTGAGCCGTCCTTGATGCTATCAAATAAGAAAAAAGGCCCCGAGTGTTCCTGGTTGTGAGCTGCTTCTGGATGCAAGCAGGGAGCGAGTTGGACCGTGACTGTAAGTGCGTGTGTTGATGTAGAAACGGTTGCGGGGCTGAGGTTGGTCCATGTTACTGCTGCTATACCAGCTCAGGAGCTGCTGGAGTGATTCCTTGTATGACTGTGCTCCCTCAGATGGTCTCCCGTTTTCTCAGGCAATGCATGTGATGCTAACAGAGCTGACAGGCCAAAAAATGAGTTCACTCTGCAGAGTTGAAGTTTACCGAGTCGCTCGCCATTTGTGGTTGTTAATCCATTCGTGCACGTGTCAAACGAATGTGATTTCTGTGGGTGTGAATAAACACAGCGAGCTCTTAGTATTTTCAAAGGGTCCTTTCTGCCATTACTTAGGGCAGTAGGGGATGCGTTTCATTTCTTCTAAGGTTAAAGGAAAAAACGTTTCTTTCCTTTGCTGAGGAAAGCTACTGCTTGTGTTATTTGTAGTAAACGATGTGTCGGTTGCCATGTTCCTCCTTTAACATATCTCTTTAGGATGGAGAAGTGGTGGTCAAAATAGCAATAACCAGGCAGCGGTAACAAATTCAAAAGGATGCAGCCTCTGTGTCAGAAGCAGAGCTCCAAATGTCGCAGTTGAGGCTCGCCAGTATTGATAAGTGTTTTAGATGTGAGTAATTGAAACTCGCTGCTGCTCTGTGCTTCTAGCAAAGTGTGAAATTGAGGAACCAGAAGGCAGTGCCGAGTGCAGGGATGCGTGACTGCAGTTGGAGTGCTCGCCTTGTGAGTGAGCAAAGCACTTTACTGTCTGCTCATCTCAGAGTAGAGAGTTCAGAAACGCTCTGCGATGTGAGCAGTCTGGGTCCTGAGCATCACGTCTTCATTTTGCTGCTTTTGGTTAAACGAGAACCAGGCCAGGTGTCAGCGGTTTGCGGGACAGTTTGACCCGGTACCGTGACAATTGAGGCAGGGGACCCACGGGCCCACACCCCGGGGAAGGGGAAGGGGGAAAGGGAAAAAGGAGAAGGGAGATGGGCCCAGGAACAGAACAGCGGCAACGATCTGAGGAGGAAAGCTAATTTACTAAATAAGATATCAGAAAGGAAAATAACACAATATAATATAATTGGAATTGAGGCAAATGAATCAAATAAAATGAGCAAGAGAGAGAGTGTCCGATAAACCGAAGGCCTTACGCTAACGCTGAAGGCGGACGGCTGCAACAAACACCCACTGCCGAGCTCGGTCCCGAAGGGAAGAGAGAGTCCCGTGACTGCAGACAGTTTTTATCTTTCCCTCTGAGCGTAAACACGTAAGAACGCAAAGCATCGCAAAGTCCTCTGGGGAATGGAGTTCTTCTCTTCTGAGACAGGCATACCTGGAACTATCGATGGTCCACGGAGCTGGAATATTAACTCCTTAACTCCAAATGCACTGCATGATGTTATGATGTGGAATACCAGTACCAAAATCATAAAACCATAACACCAGGTCACACTAAACGGGGGCTGAAGATGTCCTTCCATGTGGGAATTCATCATCTCTGCGGGTGTAGGGAGCGGGAGGAAGAGGAGAATGAGCTGACTAGTCCTGTGAAAAACAATGAGAAGTGGCATTAAGTGAGATCCTAGTTCTTGCACAGTAGGTTCTTCAATGCTAGATGGAAAACTAAATAATTATTGGAAAAGATAATAGATGGTTTGGTGTTAATAAGGTGTTTGTATAATAGCTGGAAAAATGAAATGAGAACAACTGAGTGGGCACAGCCCTTCTGAATCAGGAAAATGAGCTTCAGCAGCTCATATGCCAACATGTGAGAAGAGGGGGAGAATGAAGAGAGGGCAGAGTGGAGCTGAGCTGCATCTCATCCCCCAGGTACAACAGCCTGAGTATGGCAACTTGGTACAAAATTAGCCCCAGCCACCATTTACAGCTAGCTCATAAATATATATATTTATCAGCTGCCTCAATACTTTCTAAGGACAATAAAATATTGTAAACATTAGAACTTGCAGCCTGAGTCTCCTCATTTTAGGAGGAAGTCTCCAATACAGTGAATCCAAATCCAGACTTGTGCTCCTTCTCTGCTTTGTCAGTCAGTTCAAAATTCAGGCACTCCACTCAAATCCATAGCCTACCTTGAGTCTGGAGCCTTGTCCATTTCCGGTTATGAACTAATTGAGTCAGGAGGCTTAGCTGATTGCTAACTTACGGATATATTCTGCTTTCTTCCTTTCTCTGGTTACTATTTCATTCTTTAAACAGTGGAACAAACACCAGTGTGAATATTCTCAAAGGAGCTCTGCGATGAAAGAATGTCAGACTGTGGACAGGGAGCACATTGTGCATAGCTTTTCCCATTGCAATACTTTTCTTCAGTAAAACACTTAAGCAAAAGCAGAATATTTTTTCTGCTACCAATAGGAAGACATGTAAAGCAAAGGCACGCTGTGACTCCGGACAGCTACATCTAATCTGTCAGCCCTCAAATGATGAGGAAGGTTTGAACCAGGATCCCTTCATGTGCTTGCTAACCAATATGCTTCTCTCTCTTTTATCATAGATCTGGGCTTTAAGCTTTCTGGTGTTAAATTCTGGTTCAAAGGAAAAAAGAAAAGAAGACACTTTCAGTCTATTAGAGTGCTGAAGTATCATTTCATTTCACAGTGTCTCTCTTTAAAAGGTTGTCACAGCAGCAGTAAACCAAAGGTCAGTTAAACACAATGACAAAATGGTAATTTTGTTCTTAGCGCTCCTATATGCATATGAAATGAGGCAACAAAAGATTTCCAGGCCACTGAAAATTCTTGCTCTGTTCCATTTTAACTGACAAGTAGCGCTTAGATAATAGTTGGAAAATAGGAGAAAAGATGATAGCTGTATGTCACTGACACTGGAGTTATGGCTGAAGAGGTGCTTTCATTCTCAGCCTTAATTTTCAGGCACTTAGAGCTTTCTGAATGCATTACCCTTCGGGCTCCCATTACACATGCTTGCTTTAATCCCAAAGGAGGTTTGTGGCATCTTTGCTTGGGCTTTTTCTTCATTCCTTTATTGGGTTTTCTTGGCTATTTGTTTGATCCCTAAACATGCGGAAAAGCATCATGGTTATTTCATCACAAGTTTAGGTTTGGTGTTCTGTACCTTGATATCAGCGCTGCTGCAGAGCATCTGTCTTTGGTACAGCAGAGGAAATTTCTTTCAGAGATAATGATTCCAAGTTCTTAAAGCCCACTTCCTCTGGCTTTTACTCCTTGAAATAACCAAGACATTCACTTTTAGAAAGGAGTCCTACAGTGTGATATCATGGCGATATAAATCTCTTCTCATACGCCTCAAAGGATTTGAACTGGAGGGATTCCTGCGCTCTTTAAATGCAGGGGCTGCTGCTGCCGGCCCTATGAGCAGGGAGGGGAGGGGAAAGAGAGAGGGCTTAGGGGATCTGAGCAGTGCCATTGCTATCGCCAAGCTGAAATAGCTGCTGATAAAAGCCTGGCATTTTGTGCCCTTGTGTCCACTTGTGAGTAGGTGGACAACAATGCAGCCCCTCAGATGACACCTATGGCGCATTCCTGAGTGCAGCCTAATAGGTCCTAAATAAAGATGAAAGCGCTGTGGTCGCTGGTGGATGTGAAATGTAAGAATCCTCCAATGAGGCTTCTGTCATAGTGACGTTGCCAGAATTGCTTACCAAAGTGCTTATAAATGTTTATGGATGTCTTTGTGTGATGATGCACTGAGCCCTTCGCAACGGAGAGCTCCAAGGATGCCTCCTTGCTTCCCTGGGGTTGTGTGTAATCCCTGCTGCGTTGCGGTTATCGAGGCAAAGCGGGGAAGCATCTTTGGGTGGGGTCATCCGGAGGTGGGACTCCTCCTGCTGAGCTCAGGCACACTAGTTCATACACGCTATGTGACAGCACCTCGTGTTCAGAGAGAAAGCACCAGTTCTTTCTGCCCCTTGCTGATTAAATATAGTTTTCCCCTTCTTCAGAATACATGTAGCCTTCACTGAGCAAGGAAAACCCCAACAGAAAGCCAGCAGAAAGTCAGCATACAACGTAGGACACAACACCAGTAACTTAATTTCATTAAACATGAAGTCAGAGTGAGAGTTGGATGTAATTTTTATCTGAACAAACGCGTTTTACATTGCAGCGTAAATAATTCTCAAGTTTTATATAAGCTAACATTTTTTTGTTTGCTTGTTTTAAAGACTTTTTCAATTAACTTACCAGAAGAGGATCACTGGTCATAGGAACAAAGGAAATTCTATCTCTGGCCTTTTAGAAAGACATAAACTATGTGCACGCTCACAGTACTTCCTTTGTGCAACACATGGACTGAGCAATGGACTGTACCTGTCCTTACAAAGACACTTTCACCTTGCTTTGCATAGCAGAAAAGCGAAGCAGAAGACACAAGATGCAGAGCTCTGCTGCAATGCTTCAGGTAAGCCTGTTGTAAAGACATCCAGCCCTAACTTTCTCAGCAAAGCTGGTTTGAGTTCTAAAGCGTTCAGGCTGTCCCAGTGTTGTGGTCTTGCCAGTTCCAGGACACAGCCCAGCTCACCGTGCATGCAGTGTGCAATCAGTAACGATGCCTGCTGACACAGTCAGCAAGTCTGTGCCCAGACATCAGTTCCCTGCCGCTTACAGTTTTCCTTGTGGAACGTGTGAGGTTCCTTGGGAGACTGTGTCAGTAGTACCTGAGTTTGTGGATGGAGCAGATGCTGGTTTTGGTCCTCCTGGGTTGTGGAAGAAGTTTTCTGTTGTCGTCTCAGGCTCCAGGGGTCTTCTGGCACAGTGGGCTGAAGGGAAAGAGAAAGGGAACTTTCAGTGAAGGAAAAAAAGTCAGTTGTAGGTTTTTGCAGAGTGGTATCAAACGCATTCCTTCCTCAAATGTAGAAATCTAACAGCTGCCTGTGGAGAAGAGCGTCCTTCTTTTTGAAGCTATGCATCCATATTCATCTGTATCGACTCTGATAGAAATAAACTCATTTATCTAACCTCCTCCTATCTCCTTGTTTAATGCCAACAAACCGTAGGCAGTGCAGTACTATATAAATAGAAGCTGAGAGTCAATTAGGAGAAGAGGCAACAAGTAGACTGTTAAGAGCATGTCATTTTGGATATCATTCAGCATCCTCTCAAAGACTCTTCACACCTGGTCCTCCTCCAGCCCCTCCAGGTGGCTCCACTTTCTCAACAAGTAAAGTACATTTTCTTCCCTTCTAACCTCTCAATTCTATCGTGCTGTCGCCAGTCTTCCCTGCCTGCCCTTATGGGAGGCAGTGCTGGGTTATGAATAAGAACAGGAAAAGTGCTCATTTTAAACTGCTACCTTCTTCAGGAATTACTGCACCATTAATTCCCACTCAACCAACGGTGAAGCAGTTGCAATCCACTGTTTCTTACCTTTCCTTGTAAGGTCACATTTTGTGAGCTATGATTAATGCTTTCTGGCTTCAATGGGGTTGGAATATGCTGCAGAACGGGATTTGGGGGAACTTGCACACCAGCAGCTATCAGTCTTCCGTGCAGCAGTGCAAAGTCCAGAAGTGAAGAACTTGGATTTGGGACGGGGCTGATGTTGCCAGAATTGAGACAGGAGTTGCTCAGTACGGGTGCAGTAGCTGTAGAAGTTGGTGTCAGTGTGATGTTCAAGGACGTTATTTGAAAAGCTGGAATGTTAACTGCTGTCTGTTCAGATGCTGTCATTGGAATGAAACCTGAAACAGAAAGAAACAACGATGGAAGGACTGAAAATTGAAACTAGAGACCTTGCATTGCGATTTTATGACTCTGGTCGGATGAACTGACCCACAGTCCTTCAATCCAGGTGTATGCGTATGTATTTCATTTAGTACTCGCCTGCAGTGGGTGAGCTGTAGGTACCAGGGTGCTGCAGTGAACACATCCCAGTATTCTCTCTATTAAGAAGACATGCCTTATTGCTGTGGTGAGTGCAGTGAGTAATAGGAATAAGGTAGCCAGATGGAAGAAAGGCCTGAAAAAGAAGACAATGTACCTTTACCCCATAGGTGTAAGAAGAAAATAAGCTTTTCTTCACAGTTGCATTCCCCTTGCCACTTTCTTATTCTCCATCCCTCACATCCCCAGGTCTCAGCATTCCATGCCCATACTGGCTGCTGTCTGAAATTGCACGTGGTCTAATCAAAGCCGTGCTCTAAAGTGAGGTTGTCCTCATCCACACAAGTCACCTTGCCTCATCCCCTGACAGTGTGCTCAGAGAGGAACTGCAAACCTACGTGCAGTTAACACAGTGCAGTTCAACTAGGCAAAAGAAATCCTCATGAGGAATTTTTTTAAGAGGAAACATTTGGGTTTAGTGTCGTGTCACCTCATTCCTACGTTGTGTCTTTTTTCTGTGGCAAATTCCAGAAGACAATCCTTTGGTGTTTGTGTGTTCTGCTTTTGTCAACAGAACTGCTTGTGATTTGCAATTTGGCTGTAGCAGTCAGTCTGAACTGTGGAGCAGCGAGTTTTACCACAGTTCCACTGTGAATCGAAGCGTGGTGAAATAAATGTTTATAAATAACAGTGTGGGACAGAATGAGAATTCAGTATAGCTTCCATCTACTTAGATATCTTCATCCATGGTTGGACTAGATGATCTTGTAGGTCCTTTCCAACCTGATGAACCTATGAACCTATCCCAGTCAAAGCCTGAAAATCATTTTGTTTCCTCTTACAGGGGAGTCCTATGCTAAGCTGTTTGTTTTATTTTAAAGCACGCTTTATAATAATCCAACTAAGGCAAATCTGTATTCGTGTAGTTATTCCTGTTTGGTTTCTTTTGCAGATTGTTCCGTGTGTGCTTTTGCACTTAACAGCAAGAAATGCTGTGGTGTCAGGCAAAGCTCACCTCACGAGCAGGAATGGCAAACGCCATTCCTGTTTTGGTTCTGTCCTCGTTTTCTGGAGCGTGTTCTCTTTTGTGTTGGTCAGAAGAGTTTGCCACGCTTTGATCTAGTGTTTGGGGTCTGGTCTGTTTCTCTTCCTGGAAGCTGTCCATTTCACAATTGGTTTGAGAGCTGTTGGAAGGTGGTCTCTTGTGCTCGGTGGGTTCTCCCTTTAAAATAAACTACGTATGGAAAAAGAAAGCAGATGCTGTAATGCTGTAAAAGGCCTGACATTAACTACTCAAGTACTGTGATAGCCCTGTGTTACTGATTAGAAAAGCAGATTCCTGCATAAACATGAGTAACAGGAGCTACTTTAGAACCATTGCATAAACAGATTGAAAGAGTCTTGAAATAATGTGTCAGGAATTGTTTCTTTTTGACAGTGTACTCTTTGACACACCTTCTCAGGAACAAAGATGTGATGGGGAAATGAGAGAATACAGCCTGATTCTAGGCTGGCTTTGTGAAGATTTACATTGTGTTGTATCCTGTATATTCTGCCTGATGCTTTGCAAATACCATGGTTATATTTTCTACATAAAAAAACCCAAACCAAGCACTGCAACAAAACTCAGCTGCCCGAGAGGCTTCTCTACAGTTAATGTAAAAATATGAGAGCACATTAGGCTCCTGTATGGGAACTGCTGAATCATGGCCTGAACCACTGATGGATCACCTGAGGTGAGCACTGAGTCAGCCATAGGAGCACAGGCGAAGGCAATGCTCCTGTGTGAGCAGAAGGGGTGGAGTCTGGCTCCACCTTTCCCAGACTCCATTTAAGGGTTGACCACCACTGGGGAAGGATCTCTTGTTGAAGATCTCTCCTCTGGAGTTTCTTATGGTGAGCCTTGGATGCTGGAGAGCATTTTTTCCCCTTTATTTCGATTCTTTTCTATCAGAATAATCTAATTATGCCATCTATAAAATATCTTGGCTATAATACAATTTGGTATTATTCATTGTGTTAGCCTGGTTCCTCGCAGCTCCTAAATCACTTTGGAAATGAATAGATGGCCCCATTACTATGCTCTGAGCCAGAGTTACAGCAATTAACTTGCCATAGCACTGTCAAGGCTTTCCTCGTTGCTTCTGTGCTTTTTAATCAAGTTATTCTCTTGCAGTGCTTGCCATCTCTTAAGGCAACTCTTCGAGGAAGATTCACATCTTTCTTTAGCTGCCGTGGCCTTTCCTGGATCAGCTGCAGCTGTGCAGTTGTCCCCTTCCCTGGTGGTCATTTCATGTAATGCTTTTGGGTTGGTACTTTTAATTCCTGTCACGTTAGCACACGGTTGAGGCATGAAACTCGGGCCATACGTTGTCACAGCGTGGGCTTGGAAAGGAGGCAGATATACTGCATTGGAGGCTCCAGAGTGAGGCTGAGGTAGTATGACTGGCAATGCTGAGCAGTGGCTGGGAGGGAAGGCACTTAATGGCTGAGTGATAAGTGACTTGGGAGGGGGTGCAGCATTGTGAGTGTTGGCCCTGGGAGCTGCCTCAGGCTGGGGCACGCTGTGCTCCAAAGCAGATCCCGACAGATTCTTTTTCACTTTTGGTGTCCTTAAAACAAAAAAGCAGGACAGAACACACATTTTAATGTTTTCCTGCAGAAATGCCTCGAGTGTTTTTATTTTTGCTATACAGACAGCGTGAATTTGTGTGTCTTGATAAACTGAACAGAAAACTCTAAGTGGAAAAAATAGCGTACAGTCAGAGGTGACAGGGTTTTTGCAGATCACTGCCCAACTCCAAATAAGTATAGATTAAACTTAACAGCCAGTGACCAAAAGCTTCCAAACACAACATGTGCAAACTTACTTTGGTGGTCCTTCCAGCTGATGCCAAGGGACTGCTGCAAGCTGAGCAGTTTTGCTTGTGTCAACTGATACATTTTCATCTGTACCTGCTTCAAGGGAGAAAACAAAAAAGGAACATAACTGATAATGTCTCAAAACGTTTAAGTGAAATACTGCCTTCAGACTGTGTTATTTCTACTGTTATTGCCACTAATTGCAGAGCTTCTTCTTTGAATACAGATTAATTTAGATTTGTTTTTGCTATTATTCTTTTAAGGCCTCAAGATTGACAGACAACATACATTTCATTTCCCCCCATCTTGTTGCTTTCTTATTTTCAAATGTAGTTGTTGTAAAGAGGCGTATTGACCCATCCACATCTTCTATCGTAGGGTGGCCAGCCTGCATGTCTAATACAAGACTACACATACAAGAGAAAAACATGACTAGAAAGAGATGGACAAATACAGTTTGCAGCTATGTACTTGTGCTTATTTTAAGTGGACTGGTTGGAGCAGATTGGATCTTCCTTCTGTCGCTTTCTGTACTTTTAAGTAACTTTATCACGGATAGATGCCGAGTGAAGTGTTGCTTTCCTCTTGAAGGAAAAAGATTTTTGGCACATTGCTGTACGGTGGCGATGGATTCTGAAATATGTGAGCTGCAGGCTGCAGGTGTTGTTTCAAGCTTTGTAGTTAGAAGGCAGAACAAACCCAAGGGTCTGTATGATATATATGTAGTCACATATGCAGTAATTAAAAGCAATTACTTGAGCCTGGCTTATAACTACTGAAGTATCAGCAGTGGTAGAAATGGAAATGGGAGTCTCAGAATAAGAACATATACTGTGTGGCTCTATACTGTGTGCTCTCCACAAATGTTAAGTTTATTTGCTAAGTTCAGCACGCTGGAGAAGCTGGTTTAAAAGAACTGTGGGAGGAGTGAGGAGGTGGAGGGTTTAAGTGTTCCGGCTGCGACAGAGTATGGCACGGTGTCAGGGTGCTCGATGGGCTCGTGCAATAGCACATCCACCAACTTACTGAGCTCCTCAGCTACTTCATCGAGGCAAATGCAGTAGTTCTCCTCAGCGCTGGGGTAATCCGGGTACCGAGCCAGGAATCTGTGGCACAGGGATCCCAGGCTCTTCTCCCTGCAGCCATTAAGTGCCTTCCCTCCCAGCCAGGCTCTTCCCTCCTGGCTGGGAGGGAAGGCACTTAATGGCTGAGTGATAAGTGACTTGGGAGGGGGTGCAGCATTGTGAGTGTTGGCCCTGGGAGCTGCCTCAGGCTGGGGCACGCTGTGCTCCAAAGCAGATCCCTGCTGCGGATATCAGGGTCCGAGTGGATTGCTCTCGGGCGGGGAGCACGACAGGACTCAATACATGAATGATCAGGCTTTTTTTATTACCCGGACAGCCTTATTCTTATAGTGTTTAAGACAGGGGCGTACAGAGAATGGCACACAGTCATTGGCTGAGAGCCTCAGAGAAAAAACAACTTTAAGCAGTTCCCAACAATTAACAGCAGTGAGAAACCATCCTGAGGGAGGTAACTCTTGATATCATCCTAATCCTAAGAAATCCAAACAGGAATGCGTCGGCAGCGGGTGTGAAAGGCAGTGCTGGCAGGGCGTCCCCTGCTCAAAGTGCACTTTTCCTCTCCCACTCGCCAAAGACCATCTCCTGCTTCTGCTTTTCTCTAGGTTCACACAGTGTACTTTCCCCTGAGCGCCGTATCAGCGTGGCCAGCGCATAACACAGAGCCCAAAGGAAAGCTAAACAGACTAGACTACCAAGGACAGCTTATTCTAAAAATACCTATAGTTACAATTATCAGCAACCCTGTGAAGCCTTCTTCACTGAAAGCAGGGTGAATAACATAATCACAGAAGTTTCCCATAGATGTCTTGGCAGCATGGGTTGCTCAGCTGAAGCAGTTCATGTCCGCTTTGAGTTGTTTGTCACTTGGCCCAGGAGCATCATGACCTCCTATCAACATCTAATACCTTTCCATGAGCATATAGTCTGTGCTGCAGTGCAAACTGTGCTCGTACATATCACCGTGACTTCCCTGCTCCTGCAGCCATTTCCCAACAGGCCTATTATAATGCAAAAAACAAAAAAGGTGTGAGATAGACCAGCAGGGGTGCCTCCTGACCAATGGCCCCCTGCTGAAACCTGCCTCCATGTGACCACTCGTCCATATACAGCTAATGAGTTGATGGACCTAGTACAGCGGTTCCATCAAAAAACAAGGGAAAGCATACCATCATGGCTCCTAAGGTTATGGGATGCAGGAGCTGAAAGTTTTTTAGGGAATGGGACAGAGATGTCAAAATTAGCATCCATAACAATAAACCCAGCCTTGAGACAAAGGTTATATGCAGCCGTCCACTACAGTGATGAAAACCATTCTATTATAGATTGGTTGATGGCAGCATGACGCCTAACGTGGCCTAATAAAACTGATATTCCTTTCAATGCTGGTTTGTGGTCCTCTATGGAGGACCTCCAGACAAACATCTGAGAATTAGGTATGAGGGAGGCTATGTACGCAGACACTTTTGAAAGCCCCGATACAGAGAAATTTACAGCAGGTATGAGAGATCTAATACTGCAGCAGGCCCCCTCCCGCCTATACAGGATGCTAGTTTCCATACTAAATCCGTTGGTGGCATCAGAGGCCATCATACAGCAGGCAGCCTAGTTAGTGGCAGACTTAGGGGAGACAGAGTGTGTAAGAACCAGGCGCAATGTTCGTGTAGTGGAAGATGCTGAGGCCTTCCCTATTAAAACTAAAAAGCCTGCTCCACGGATACCCCGATCAGGCCCCGTATGGGTATCCCAGAAGACTATGTTCAATGACCTCACATGGGCTGGGATTGCATTTACCAAAATTGATGGGCAACCCAACCATGTTTTGTTACAGCTGTGGAAACAGCTTAAAAATGATCAAAAATTTCAGAGTGCTCCCAGAAATCAGGAGTACAAATTATACAAGAAACACCACCAACAACCTGGAATCTGGCCGACTTCATAATACCAAATAGAAGGAAAAAACATCCACAGGTGTCGCGGGCTACAGTGCCTGAGCCACCTGTGGCAAAAGATTTGGATCTGGCAAAGTTCATGGATGAACGAAAAATACTGGTCCCCCTAGAGCCTCCAGATGTGACCGGAGGCCCTATGTAGAATTAACAATATTTTGGTCTAGGACAAATGTGCAGGAGGTGATGGCTCTAGTGGATACTGGTGCAGAAACGTCAATTATATATGGAGACCCAACAAAATTTAAGGGTAATACAGTGACGATTGGTGGGTTTGGGGGACAGACTATTCCAGTCACCCAAACATGGTTGAAATTGGGGGTTGGGCATCTCCCGCCCCGGGAGTATAAGGTGTCGATTGCCCCAATTCCAGAATATATCCTGGGCATAGACATTCTATGGGGTCTGGCTCTCCAGACGACTGTGGGAGAGTTCAGACTATGGCAGAGGTACATTAGTATCCAGGCAATACGGACAATATGAAGGGGCCATGCCAAACATGAGCCCATTTGTTTGCCAAAACCACACCGGATTACTAATGTAAGACAGTACAGACTCCTGCGGGGGCAGGAAGAAATATCAAAGACGGTGCAGGAATTAGAGAAAGTAGGTATTATCAGACCTTCACACAGCCCATATAATTCCCCCATATGGCCAGTACGGAAGTCGGATGGAACATGGAGAATGACGGTGGATTATAGGGAACTAAATAAGGTCACGCCGCCCATCCATGCAGCCGTACCCAATATTGCCTCCTTAATGGACACTCTTAGTTGGGAAAATAAAACCTACCATTGTGTCCTGGATTTAGCAAATGCGTTTTTTAGCATACCTATTGCTAAAGAATCACAAGATCAATTTGTGTTTACATGGGGAGGCAGGCAGTGGACCTTTCAGGTCTTGCCACAGGGGTACGTGCACTCACCAACATACTGTCATAATTGGGTGGCACGTGACCTGGCTGATTGGAGAAAACCAAACAATGTGAACCTATACCACTATATTGATGACCTCCTGTTAACATCCGACTCACTGGAAGCAGTAGGGGAGGCAGCAGATTCATTAACTGCCTACCTAAGTGAAAGAGGATGGGCTATCAATCCTCAAAAAGTGCAAGGTCCAGGACTGTCCGTAAAATTTCTAGGGGTAGAATGGTCAGGAAAGACCAAAGTGTTACCTGATGCCATCGTAGATAAGGTTCAAGCATTTCCAGTCCCTACAACACCAAAGCAGCTGCAGGAGTTCCTAGGTATATTGAGATATTGGCGTTCCTTTATACCTCATTTGGCGCAGCTGCTGAGACCTTTATATAGACTTACCAAAAAGGGACAATTATGGGACTGGGGGAGAACAGAACAGGATGCTTTCCAACAGGCGAAACAGGCGGTTAAACAAGCCCAGGCACTGGGTATATTTGATCCTACCCTCCCAGCTGAGCTAGATGTCCACATAACTCAAGATGGCTTTGGCTGGGGCCTGTAGCAACGTCAGAGTTCTGTTTGGACCCCCATTGGATTTTGGTCTCAGGTGTGGCATGGAGCAGAGGAAAGATATAGTATGACTGAAAAACAGTTATTGGCTGCCTATTCCGCATTACAAGCGGAAGAGCCAATAACCCAAACGGATGAAGTTATAGTCAAGACTACGTTGCCAATACGGGGGTGGGTAAGAGATCTGACCCACCTTCCTAAGACAGGGGTGGCCCAGGCGCAGACAGTGGCATGATGGGTCGCCTATCTCAGTCAGAGGAGTAGTCTGTCTTCCTCACCGTTGAAAGAAGAGCTCCAGAAGATTCTTGGCCCAGTAACGTATCATAGTGATGCACCGAAACAAACTTTGGTTGCTCCACCACGGAAGAGTCCTGTCCAGGAAGGAAAATATCCTATCCCTGAAGATGCCTGGTACACGGATGGGTCCAGCAAGGGCAACCCAAGTAAGTGGAGAGCAGTAGCGTACCATCCTGCCACAGTCACAATATGGTTTGAAGAGGGGGATGGTCAAAGCAGCCAGTGGGCAGAGCTGCAGGCGGTGTGGATGGTTATAAGCAAAGAACCTGGTGATGGTATCCTGAATATTTGCACAGATAGTTGAGCTGTGTATCGGGGGCTCACTCTGTGGATCGCACAGTGGGCCACCCAGGATTGGACTATCCACTCCCGACCGATCTGGGGCAAAGATATGTGGTTAGGC
This sequence comes from Cyrtonyx montezumae, assembly GCF_038088225.1. Taxonomy (NCBI): domain Eukaryota; kingdom Metazoa; phylum Chordata; class Aves; order Galliformes; family Odontophoridae; genus Cyrtonyx; species Cyrtonyx montezumae. The sequence continues at coordinate 51,605,857 of NW_027071826.1, read as the reverse complement.
ATATGGAACGCAGTTAAACACAGAACTGTACGTGTCTACCATGTTTCTGGTCATCTACCCCTACAGTCACCAGGAAATGATGAAGCCGACACACTGGCTTCAACACCGAGTTAGATGGGTTGAGAACTCGCCATCTGAGAATATCGCTTACTGGCTACATCAAAAGCTGCGGCATGCTGGGCAGAAGACCATGTGGGCAGCCGCTAAAGCGTGAGGACTGCCCGTACAACTATCGGACATCGCTCAAGTATGCTGAGACTGTGATGCCTGCTCTAAGATAAGACCGAGGTCGTTGCCTGAAACTACAGCCCATCTTGCTAGTGGACACAATCCTCTACAGCGGTGGCAGGTTGATTATATTGGGCCCCTCCCTCGGTCTGAGAGGGCGAGATATGCCCTAACCTGTGTCGACACCGCGAGTGGGCTAATGCAGGCCTATCCAGTACCAAAAGCCAACCAGGCATACACTATAAAGGCACTCACAAGGCTGATGGCTTCCTACAGGACACCGCAAGTCATCGAGAGCGACCAAGGAAGTCATTTCACAGGTGCAGTGATACAACGCTGGGCAGAAGAAAATAACATTGAGTGGCGATTCCACCTGCCATATAATCCAATGGGGGCAGGCCTTATCGAACGTTACAATGGTATTCTCAAGGCTGCCCTGAAGACAGACTCTCAGTCCCTGCAGGGTTGGACAAAGAGATTCCACGAGACCCTGCGGGACCTGAATGAAAGACCTAGAGACGGCAGACCCAGTGCCTTGAAAATGTTACAGACAACATGGGCCTCCTCACTTAGGATCCAAATTACGAGTACCGATAATGAGGTGAGACCTCAGATTGGCCGTGAAAACAATCTTCTGCTCCCTGCCCCTGAGGACCTAAAACCAGGTACCAATAAAATAAAATGGCCCTGGAAGGTGCAGGTAGGACCATGATGGTGCGGCCTACTTGCACCTTGGGGGAGATTATTGGAGGTGGGGGGTTCGGTAGCCCCTCCGGTAATTGGTACATGGCCTACTGAAATAATGGTTAACACTCCAGCCTTTATTGCTAAGGGGACCCCTATCATGTCTCTGTGGCAGATCAGGACACCCCCTTTGGTGCCTGATATAGTCGTACAGCCACAGACATGGGGTCAGAGAGTATGGTACAGGCAGCCAGGGCATGCCCCTGTACAAGCTGAACTGTTAACCCAAGACAGGAATACAGCCTGTATCTTAACCTGGAGAGCGGATCTTCCCCTCTTGGTACCTCTGAAACACTTATATTACTTCCGATAAGCCTATGAGTCACCAGAAGGAACCAAACAATGCTGCAGTGTTCCAGAGTTGCCATAAGACCATGTGCAGCGTCTGGTGATGGTCTAACCAGGACTGATGACACATAAGATGGACCTGCACTGTGTGATGGCATGCTTCCAGTAGATACCACTGAGCACTGGCCCAAAGAAGAGTTCAACTGATGCGCCAATGATCACCCATCTCGGATTAAATCAACATGTGTTGCGACGGGCAATTATGTAAGCGTCGTGATGTATTGGGTCTCTGTATCAAGGGGAGCTCACCTTACGGTTACTTGATCAGTGGTTCACGTTGTGAAGGGGTGGAGTGTATGGGAACTGCTGAGTCACGACCTGAACCACTGATTGGTTACCTGAGGTGAGCACTGAGTCAGCCATGGGGCCTCAGGTGAAGGTGATATACCTGTGTGATTGGAAGGGGTGGAGCCTGGCTCCACCTCTCCCAAACCCCACTTAAGGGCTGACCACCACCAGGGAAGGATCTCTTCTTGGAGATCCCTCCCACGTGGAGTCCCCTGCGAGCCTTGACATCCTGAAGGTGTGCCATCTTCTCTTTTGTTTTATTTGTATCCTATCTATATAGAACTACTCAAAATATACTATCATCTCTACTATTTCTTTGTGAAGTACCATCCTTGGGAGTTATTTATCCCCACACTCAATATCTTGAGTATTATTACTGAATATATTGCTGAAACTATCTTTTGCTCTTCAAATGTGGTGAAGCATTTCTTCTGTGATAACAGCCCGCTCTTCCAGATTTCTTCTTCCAGTATCGCCCTCAATGAGCTGCTGGTTTTCATTACCGGCAGCTTTTTTCTGATGAGCAGCATCATTGCCATCCTCATCTCGTATATTTTCATTATTCTGACTGTGCTGAGGTTCCGCTCCACTGAGAAGAAATACAAGGCCTTTTCCACCTGCACCTCTCACCTGGTGGCTGTCTCCTTGTTCCACGGAACCGTTGTCTTCATGTATTTGCGACCAGTCAGCAGTTTCTCTCTGGACACAGACAAAATTGCGTCATTGTTCTACACTGTGGTGATCCCTGTGCTGAACCCCCTCATCTACAGCTGGAGGAACAAGGAGGTAAAGGATGCTCTACAGAAAGCCATAGACACCAGCACGTGGCTTCACTTTCTCTTGGGTCTGTCCAGTGTGATTTCATTTTGATTTTTAAGGGATTATTCAGAAAAAGTCAATATTGGAGACCACATAAACACATAGTCAATTTTTAAATGTTCATTGTTGTTCATTAAATGTTAATCATTAAATGTTCATTCAAAATTTAAATGTTCAAATAAAATTCATAAACTAGTTCATTGAGATGGTTATCAGAGCAAGTGAGTTGTAGCAGTGGGTTTGTGTCACAAAAAAAGTGATTGATGGTATTAGGGCCACAGAAGGACAATTTCAGTAAGCCACAAGTATGTACCAATGAGTTACAGAGTCCACCTAAATATGACCCAGTCACCAAGCAAACACAGACTCTCCTGGCCATAAGAGAGGTATAAAGCAGTGGGTTGCATATAGCAATGTAGCGGTCATAAGCCATCGCAGCCAGCAGAAATCCTTCTGTGGTCACAAACAGAACAAATGAAAAATGCTGGGCAAGACATTCTGAGTAAGAAATAGTCTTAATCTCCACTAAGATGTTTACCAGCATCCTCGGAATAAAAACAGAAGAATAGCAGAGATCCACAATGGACAAATTAAGGAGGAAGAAATACATGGGTGTTTGCAGCTGGAAGTCAACTGTGATCAAGCTGATCATGCCGAGGTTGCCCAGCAGGGTGATGACATAGATTAGCAGAATCATCACAAAGAGAGGGTGCTGTAGTTTCGGGCAATCCGTCAGTCCCAAGAGGATGAAGTAGGTGACTGTGGTGTGATTGATTACAGTCATCCTCTCCTCTGTAACAGTTTACCTGCAGAGATGAGGTGTGTGATGACCATATAGCTAAGAGAGAAAGAAACATTATTCATGAGTAGTGCTACCATTAAGTAGCACAGAGGCTGAGATTACGTATCTGGACCTTGCTTCCCTTTAGTTCAGCTATGATTCCTTAAAGCATCCTCAAAAACGTTGATAATATTTTCAGAATTGGGAGCATCCTCAAGGAGGAAAATAATAGTGAGGTGCCCAGTGATCTTTCTTTGAGGGACAGCTGCGTACATCTGCAATAACACAGCTACTTTGGTGATGCTAATTTTGATGTGCAGGTGTATCAGCAGTGGCTTCAGAAACACATATGGTAAATGCTGAATGAGTTCTGCAACTTCCTTCATCTTTTCAGCTAAGCATTGCATATTATCTCTTCACCAGGAAAGAATTAAACTCACCGGAGTATATTTCATCTGGAGGAGAAGCTTCTCACTAAAACCAGTGGGTGTCTCTTTAGTCTATGGAAGAGACTTTTCCTTTTCAGTCACTAGGAGAGGCAGCCAGACTACACAACTATTTAAAATGCTAACAAAGGGAGTGGGAAAGGGGCAGGTTTGGGTCTCTTTTATGATAAACTGATGCAGTTCCCAAGCTGCTCTGTGAAGCAGAGCACATAATTGGGTGGTTCCCTTCCCAAGACACAAACTATATTTTATTTGGAAATTATTCACACAAAATAGATAAATAACTTATATTTTTAGATATCTGGGTCTGTTGTTGAATCAGAGGAGACTCAGGTAACAGACAATTTCCATTTTCATTTCCATGTCTAAATGTAATCCAGACATTCAAGTCAGCAAGGGTGCTCCTGCAATCCATGCAAGATTAAGCAGCAGTAGAGGCAACGAGTCATCCTGTTTATTTCACCCTGTTGTGAAGGGAGTGAGCGGGCTAGAAGCCTACCAATAGGTTGAATTACCCTCTGGGGAGTCCCATCTTCTTCCATTAACTAAAAAAGCAGCTGAGATGTTTAGCTTGACTGTGTTTAATGGAGAATTCTAAAGTTCCGTAACAGAGGAAATTCCTATTTTTCTGTACAACTGTTGAGCATAATGGTTTAAGCTAACCTGACCACCTTGCTGACATGAAAGCTGATATCCTAAAAACAGCAAAAAAGAAAGAAGCTTTAGAGGTCTCTGTGTGTGAAATACAAATAATTTTTTTTCCAGTCTTTCTTGTGCAATCATACCCAGATTTTTTAGAGAAAAAAAGTAAAGATGAGTGAAAGAAGCCTGAGGAATATTGTATGTCTGTAGGACACTGGAAATCAATGGAACACTGAGGAGCACAGACATTTAGGGCTATTAAACTGGTGGTGAATAACATAATCACAGAAGTTTCCCATAGATGTCTTGGCAGCTTGGGTTGCTCAGCTGAAGCAGTTCATGTCCGCTTTGAGTTGTTTGTCACTTGGCCCAGGAGCATCATGACCTCCTATCAACATCTAATACCTTTCCATGAGCATATAGTCTGTGCTGCAGTGCAAACTGTGCTCGTACATATCACCGTGACTTCCCTGCTCCTGCAGCCATTTCCCAACAGATCCCGACAGATACTTGTTCCTGCTTCTGAAAAGACCACGTCACATATTGTGATGAACAACTCCTGAGGAGTAATCTGTGTTTTATAGTTTTTTTCATATGTCTATGACCACTGGATGAAAGACTGAGACTCAGCTGAAGTGGGGGAAGATGTAATTAAGTGACATCTTCAATAAACTGACATCTGTAACAAACTTTTTGAATCAGTCCTTAAAAATTCAGTTCTTGCACATGGAAAAAATGGACAAATGGTTCGGATGCAATACCATCTATCCAACTGCATTTTGGAAGAGCAGTTTATATCAAATCAAGTTTTGGAATGTTTGAGTCAAACTGATTATTTTGCTCCAAAAACAAAACAAAGTAAGGATATGATTCAGGGAACTGAATTTGGGGTTCTATTAATTCAAATGACTCCAGCAGCTAATAGTTTTGCTGTATCAGTGTCCTGCCGATATGTGACATCAAGAAGTTTCAAGTCCCTTGGTTGGTTATTCCTTCTTCAAACTTAGACTCTAATAAGAAAAAGTCAAATCTTACTTAGAGTCGCACAATAAATAGCCATCAAAATGTAGTCTTTGATAAGACTGAATCAGCAGAAAGATCTGATGGAAAAGTTTAACATGGCTGTGCTCTTGCAGCGTATGCCTATGCTAAAATCTGAGATCAGCATTGTGACATTACATAGTTAATATCAGAAGGCGTAGCAGAAAGAGATGGAAGCTTAGTCATGAGAAGTTTGACCACTTCTCATGAAAGTTTATTCTATGAGAAAAAATAGTGAAAATTGCGTTCTCTGATGGTAGAATATTTGTTTCTTGGCTGAAGCTTTAAAAAAAGTTTTCTTAGTGCTATTAAAAAAAGAACACCTATAGGTCTTCAAGGAACACAACTGTTTAGAAATAGCCATTATCAAGGTTGCCACCAGTGTATGTTCATTGAATCCTTATGGTTCTTGAAAACTTTTATTATTTTAAATGTTTTTGGAGTTCTAGGCTAGACAAGGAACAAAGATTCGCAAAGTACCTTGTAACACTATGCTGTGTTTTAATGGTTTTAACAGCTTTTTGGAGCGTGCCTGGTTTGACATGCAAGGAAGTTATTTACATTATTTACCTTAAAAACTACTACATTAGAAAACTCTTCTATTACTTTGGATTTGACAGTAAAGACTGCAGAAGTGGGCATAATGTGCAGAAGCTGACAGCTTGGTAAGGGTGGGGAAGTCAAGTGGAAAATAGGTCTAAGCTTGTTGACTTACTACTTCTGCAACCATGCTCTGAAATACCTAAGGCTTTGTGTGTCACAACTTTCACTGAATCAAGGCTGCTCTGATAGTATTGCCATTCCTATTATCTCAGCCTACATGGAAAACATAAGTAGATGTGACTCTGTAAACAGCAATTTTCTTAATTGTCTTTATTTTGAGCTCATGAAATGGGAATTGCCAGTAGTAATTCTCAAGGTATTTTCTTCTGTTACTCTTACGGTACCTACGCTTGTTACTTGTATTTAAAATCCGTGTTTGTCTTTCGTTAAGGGAATAATTATCACTGTTCTTTCATTAAAAATCTTCATAGCTTCCCAGTACGGGACCTGCCACATAAACAGAGAGGCATTATGCAGACTTAGAAACAGCTGAAACTTAAGTTATCACTTTCTTGTTAACTCTTTATCCTTTTCTGTTTGACCTCTTTGGTGCTGTTTCTGGGCCACTGATAAACTGTATTTGTAGTGCTATTTTTACTTATGTAAGAGCTTTGCAATCTTGAGTCACCATCTGAAATGGCAAAATCATTTTTTTCTCTAAGACTCTGCATGTCAGTTGGCACAGCTTTACTTCCTGAAACTGTACACACGCAGTAATTTACAGCGTTTGGGATGGCATGCAAAGTCAGTGTTATTAGCATAATTTCACTTCTGCTTTAATATAAATTATTACAATAATACAAGCCATTAGAATAAATACATTAGAATTAATACAAGCCGTTAGATAAAATTCCTGAACAAGATGAAAGCATAACAACAATGGACTTGCTAGTATGCACATACAATGGGTTTCCAGTTGACAAAATTGTTTCCCCTTGTTTGTTATGGCTCCACTTTGGATTCTAAAAGGCCTCTCTCAGGTCTCCCCTGAGCTCTCTCCACTCCAGGCTGAAATATGAGTCAAATTCCTTCTTAAAACTGTGTCTGGATAGTACTGGTTAAACTGTATTCAGTCACAGAGCCTAGGGTTTTTCATTAATTCACAACATAAGATAAGGACAACTCTATTCTTTTAATTGCTTATTCATTTTTAATAGCAGCTGTATTAGCAAAAATGTAAAATTGAAGGAAGTTCTGTATTCATCCAAATGGCAAGATGCCAATGCTTTTATAGAGAAGAATAATTATGCTACAACTTGTTAAATTTTCTGGGCTTGATTTTGCTAGCATGAAGGATTCAGCTTGACGTTTATCGTTTCACAATAGCTTTTCTAGAATAATACATCTAACTCAATATATTTCCCTGTCTTGTAACTTCATTTAATACTCTCCAGTGTCCCATCTTTTGAGCCTTTTTAGATAGTAGAATTAAACTGCTGTGTTATTGCATTTCAAATGCTGATACACTGGAAAACTGTTGTCCAATTCAACAAATATCTCCAAAAATGTTGTAGGATGTCTTTTCTGTTGTGCTTATTCTGATCTTTTTGATGTATTTCACCTGGCTGGGATTTTTTACTTCTAATATCCCAGATTTCCAGTTCTATCTGTGTTTTTCTGAACAGAAAACTCTAAGTGGAAAAAATAGCGTACAGTCAGAGGTGACAGGGTTTTTGCAGATCACTGCCCAACTCCAAATAAGTATAGATTAAACTTAACAGCCAGTGACCAAAAGCTTCCAAACACAACATGTGCAAACTTACTTTGGTGGTCCTTCCAGCTGATGCCAAGGGACTGCTGCAAGCTGAGCACTGATACATTTTCATCTGTACCTGCTTCAAGGGAGAAAACAAAAAAGGAACATAACTGATAATGTCTCAAAACGTTTAAGTGAAATACTACCTTCAGACTGTGTTATTTCTACCGTTATTGCCACTAATTGCAGAGCTTCTTCTTTGAATACAGATTAATTTAGATTTGTTTTTGCTATTATTCTTTTAAGGCCTCAAGATTTACAGACGACATACATTTCATTTCCCCACATCTTGTTGCTTTCTTATTTTCAAATGTAGTTGTTGTAAAGAGGCGTATCGACCCATCCACATCTTCTATCGTAGGGTGGCCAGCCTGCATGTCTAATACAAGACTACACATACAAGAGAAAAACATGACTAGAAAGAGATGGACAGATACAGTTTGCAGCTATGTACTTGTGCTTATTTTAAGTGGACTGGTTGGAGCAGATTGGATCTTCCTTCTGTCGCTTTCTGTACTTTTAAGTAACTTTATCACGGATAGATGCCGAGTGAAGTGTTGCTTTCCTCTTGAAGGAAAAAGATTTTTGGCACATTGCTGTACGGTGGCGGTGGATTCTGAAATATGTGAGCTGCAGGCTGCAGGTGTTGTTTCAAGCTTTGTAGTTAGAAGGCAGAACAAACAGAAGGGTCTGTATGATATATATGTAGTCACATATGCAGTAATTAAAAGCAATTACTTGAGCCTGGCTTATAACTACTGAAGCATCAGCAGTGGTAGAAATGGAAATGGGAGTCTCAGAATAAGAACATATTCTGTGTGGCTCTATACTGTGTGGCTCATATGTGCTACTCCAAGAATTGCTGTGCTGCTGAGAACCAAGTGCAGTGAGGTGCGTGTGGAGGACTTGGTGCTGCTTTTACTCGGTATTTCGGTTCACAGCTTTCTGGGAGTGAAAACAGAGGAGTCACAGCCATCAGCAAAACAAAAGAAAGTGACACATATGTACCCTGGGTGTTTGGTGTGACTTCAGGTCCTGTCCATATAAATGCTGGTTTTCTGCCTCTCTCCTCTGTGATGTAAAGCTTCTTGATAAGCTGAAGGCTGCTGAGAACATTTGCTATGTCGTAAACCCTCCTGATTTTGGCTGAAACAAATGCATGTAAAGCAGAGCAATTTTTAATAACGAGCTACAACTGATCTGATTACAAAAGCTGTGGTGTATTTTTAGCGGTTGAAAGGACAAGTCTTCATTTACGAGAACTGTTTTGGTGTGTTATGACTTAACATCACAGACATGACAGCTTTTTTGTTGCATTTGTACTATTTCATGCAAAAGAAAAGAATAAAAAATAAAAGGTAAGCTTGAGAACCAAAGAAAAGTATAATTAAGAAGGAAACGCGAGATGAATTGTTGATCCCTCAAGAGCAAGCACATGTTCTCAACTATTAGAACACCCAAGCCTAGACCTCGAAGCACCTTTACATATGAATGGGGAGGAAATGCACAGGGAACTGAAAGAAGGGTAAAATAATGAAGAAACAATTGGCAGTTACAGCATTGGGTTTCGCTTCCTCATGTGCTTAATCTTTAAGGACTTGGACAGTATTTCTTTAGGCTTCCATCGATCGTTGCTTTGGAGGTTCCAACACTGCAAGGTGAAGGTGACAGCACTTCACACTGCAGCCTTGTACCAGATTTGCTCATTTAGCTCACACTTGATTTTAGAGAAGGATCAAGAAGCAGATGGGAACAGCAGCCTTTTACTTACTTTTAAACTTGCTTTTATCAGAGACTTCCAACTGATCTACAATTAAGATTTCAGCAGCGACTTCAAGGCTTATTATTTGTGGGGTTGATACAAGAAACAGCATCACAAATTTCTGACTCATCAGTCGCAGAGATTTGTCTTTCTTGCTATTTACAGAGGCTGCAGCAGACAGGAAAAGAGGATTAAAGCATCAAGTGACATGCCAGCCACAAACATTTGTATAACGCTGTAGAAATTTGTCAGCAACAAGGATGAGAACAAACAACACAACAACTAGGCAGGGCCAGCACTGAGCCCAGAATTGAGTTTCTACACAGCTAGCATTGGGAAATCAGGTGGATGCCACATCTGACTATCAAACTGTGATATATTCCCATGCATCTCTCCTATCACCTACCCTGTGATTTATCTATTTGTTATAGATATTCATCATCATGAGTGCATGTTGTTCTTGGCGTTACAGGGAAACCTTACCAGCACGGAACTCCATTCCTGGGTGCTCCACGGAACACATTTCTGTTTGCTCACTGGTGCTGAAAGATCTTACCACTTCTTCACTTCTTTTCCCATCCAAATCAAACTCATCCTTGTACTCTCTTTTCTTGATCGTCTCAATTAGGAGCATGTATTTGTTCTCTTCTCCAGCTTTCTTCAAGGTCTGCAGGGTTTTGGCAAGGTTATGCCTCCCGTGCCAGATGTATTTGTTTTGGGCAAGGCGGCTCAGCATGTGCAGGCTCTCCAACACATGCACAATGTCATAGATACGTCTGCGTTCACACTCTGCAGAAATGAAAGGCAGAAACGAAACGTTCTTGGAAACTCCTGCTACACAATTGCTTTATAATTGTCTTTTAGGTGCTCTCCTACAGTTTGCTGTAACAATTCAAACACCGTTACAGCAGTGTGGTTCGTAACTATGATGGGCTTCATAAAACAGCAGAATATTGGAATTTCACCATTCTGACAGCAGGAAAGCTTCAGCTTTGTGTTAGCGATTTGGACTCTAAGCCATCATTTCCATGTCAAAAAAAAACCCTACAAACCAACAGGTTTACTTGTGCTCTCCACAAATGTTAAGTTTATTTGCTAAGTTCAGCACGCTGGAGAAGCTGGTTTAAAAGAACTGTGGGAGGAGTGAGGAGGTGGAGGGTTTAAGTGTTCCGGCTGCGACAGAGTATGGCACGATGTCAGGGTGCTCGATGGGCTCGTGCAATAGCACATCCACCAACTTACTGAGCTCCTCAGCTACTTCATCGAGGCAAATGCAGTAGTTCTCCTCAGCGCTGGGGTAATCGGGGTACCGAGCCAGGAATCTGCGGCACAGGGATCCCAGGCTCTTCTCCCTGCGCGTCGTCGGAGCCCTTCCTCGCTCGTCTCCCGGTGAGTGCTCCTACGCAGAGCGAGACGAGAGTCCGGTGTAGAGACGTTAAGGAGCTTTCCTGCCGGCGGGAGGGCTGCGAGGGACGGCCTCGCATGGCCCGCTGCCGAGAGGCAAAGCAAACGGCCCACGGGTACCTGAGACCGGCTCCGCTCGCGGCAGCGGATCTCGAGGCTGGCGGCTCTGATCAGCAGCTTCAGGTTAGCGGTGGGCGTCCAGGGCTCGGCGGGAAGGGCCGCCCCGGGCTTGGGGGGCGTGGCGAGCGGCTGACAGCAGCCCGCCTGCTTCGGGGGAGTCCGCAGCGGCGCGTCGGGACGGTTCTCCTGCGGAGAGAAGCGGGGAGACGGGAGGGACGGGGCCGAGCGAGCGTTACGGCGCCGGGGAGGAGGGGCCTCGGCCGCGGTACCTTGTTTCCGGAGCCCATCTCGGCAGCGGGGGACCGCCCCGCCCCGTCGACGGGCGGAACTCATCTGAGATGCTCTGAGGCGGTCTCTGCAGCTCCGCACGGACGTTTGAACCGAGAGCGCGGAGCCTCCGGTTGGGGCGGGCCCGACCGATCAGCTGGCGGCCTCGCGCACCGCTCGGCCAATCAGAGCGGCGGGTTGGTGGGCCGGCGGCGCGTGCCTCTCCCGCCGTCCGCCCCAACGGCTGCGGCGCACGGGGCGGCCCCGTTCCCGCCTTGCTGCACCTGAGGCGAGCATATCTGCTTTATATGTAATAGGAGCCATAACTGCAAGAAGCCCGCGAACGTGATCATATGCACAGTCCTTGGGTCTCTGCTGACAGTATATACGTTACTAAAAGTCATTTCTTCATATTAGAGGAAAAGAATTGAGGAAAGATTTGGAGCTGAGCCGTCCTTGATGCTATCAAATAAGAAAAAAGGCCCCGAGTGTTCCTGGTTGTGAGCTGCTTCTGGATGCAAGCAGGGAGCGAGTTGGACCGTGACTGTAAGTGCGTGTGTTGATGTAGAAAAGGTTGCGGGGCTGAGGTTGGTCCATGTTACTGCTGCTATTGCAGCTCAGGAGCTGCTGGAGTGATTCCTTGTATGACTGTGCTCCCTCAGATGATCTCCCGTTTTCTCAGGCAATGCATGTGATGCTAACAGAGCTGACAGGCCAAAAAATGAGTTCACTCTGCAGAGTTGAAGTTTACCGAGTCGCTCGCCATTTGTGGTTGTTAATCCATTCGTGCACGTGTCAAACGAATGTGATTTCTGTGGGTGTGAATAAACACAGCGAGCTCTTAGTATTTTCAAAGGGTCCTTTCTGCCATTACTTAGGGCAGCAGGGGATGCGTTTCGTTTCTTCTAAGGTTAAAGGGAAAAACGTTTCTTTCCTTTGCTGAGGAAAGCTACTGCTTGTGTTATTTGTAGTAAACGATGTGTCGGTTGCCATGTTCCTCCCTTAACATATCTCTTTAGGATGGAGAAGTGGTGGTCAAAATAGCAATAACCAGGCAGCGGTAACAAATTCAAAAGGATGCAGCCTCTGTGTCAGAAGCAGAGTTCCAAATGTCGCAGTTGAGGCTCGCCAGTATTGATAAGTGTTTTAGATGTGAGTAATTGAAACTCGCTGCTGCTCTGTGCTTCTAGCAAAGTGTGAAATTGAGGAACCAGAAGGCAGTGCCGAGTGCAGGGATGCGTGACTGCAGTTGGAGTGCTCGCCTTGTGAGTGAGCAAAGCACTTTACTGTCTGCTCATCTCAGAGTAGAGAGTTCAGAAACGCTCTGCGATGTGAGCAGTCTGGGTCCTGAGCATCACTTCTTCATTTTGCTGCTTTTGGTTAAACGAGAACCAGGCCAGGTCACGCTAAACGGGGGCTGAAGATGTCCTTCCATGTGGGAAGACATCTCCTGTGTTCATCATCTCTGCGGGTGTAGGGAGCGGGAGGAAGAGGAGAATGAGCTGACTAGTCCTGTGAAAAACAATGAGAAGTGGCATTAAGTGAGATCCTAGTTCTTGCACAGTAGGTTCTTCAATGCTAGATGGAAAACTAAATAATTATTGGAAAAGATAATAGATGGTTTGGTGTTAATAAGGTGTTTGTATAATAGCTGGAAAAATGAAATGAGAACAACTGAGTGGGCACAGCCCTTCTGAATCAGGAAAATGAGCTTCAGCAGCTCATATGCCAACATGTGAGAAGAGGGGGAGAATGAAGAGAGGGCAGAGTGGAGCTGAGCTGCATCTCATCCCCCAGGTACAACAGCCTGAGTATGGCAACTTGGTACAAAATTAGCCCCAGCCACCATTTACAGCTAGCTCATAAATATATATATTTATCAGCTGCCTCAATACTTTCTAAGGACAATAAAATATTGTAAACATTAGAACTTGCAGCCTGAGTCTCCTCATTTTAGGAGGAAGTCTCCAATACAGTGAATCCAAATCCAGACTTGTGCTCCTTCTCTGCTTTGTCAGTCAGTTCAAAATTCAGGCACTCCACTCAAATCCATAGCCTACCTTGAGTCTGGAGCCTTGTCCATTTCCAGTTATGAAGTAATTGAGTCAGGAGGCTTAGCTGATTGCTAACTTACGGATATATTCTGCTTTCTTCCTTTCTCTGGTTACTATTTCATTCTTTAAACAGTGGAACAAACACCAGTGTGAATATTCTCAAAGGAGCTCTGTGATGAAAGAATGTCAGACTGTGGACAGGGAGCACATTGTGCATAGCTTTTCCCATTGCAATACTTTTCTTCAGTAAAACACTTAAGCAAAAGCAGAATATTTTTTCTGCTACCAATAGGAAGACGTGTAAAGCAAAGGCACGCTGTGACTCCGGACAGCTACATCTAATCTGTCAGCCCTCAAATGATGAGGAAGGTTTGAACCAGGATCCCTTCATGTGCTTGCTAACCAATATGCTTCTCTCTCTTTTATCATAGATCTGGGCTTTAAGCTTTCTGGTGTTAAATTCTGGTTCAAAGGAAAAAAGAAAAAAAGACACTTTCAGTCTATTAGAGTGCTGAAGTATCATCTCATTTCACAGTGTCTCTCCTTAAAAGGTTGTCACAGCAGCAGTAAACCAAAGGTCAGTTAAACACAATGACAAAATGGTAATTTTGTTCTTAGCGCTCCTATATGCATATGAAATGAGGCAACAAAAGATTTCCAGGCCACTGAAAATTCTTGCTCTGTTCCATTTTAACTGACAAGTAGCGCTTAGATAATAGTTGGAAAATAGGAGAAAAGATGATAGCTGTATGTCACTGACACTGGAGTTATGGCTGAAGAGGTGCTTTCATTCTCAGCCTTAATTTTCAGGCACTTAGAGCTTTCTGAATGCATTACCCTTCAGGCTCCCATTACACATGCTTGCTTTAATCCCAAAGGAGGTTTGTGGCATCTTTGCTTGGGCTTTTTCTTCATTCCTTTATTGGGCTTTCTTGGCTATTTGTTTGATCCCTAAACATGCGGAAGAGCATCATGGTTATTTCATCACAAGTTTAGGTTTGGTGTTCTGTACCTTGATATCAGCGCTGCTGCAGAGCATCTGTCTTTGGTACAGCAGAGGAAATTTCTTTCAGAGACAATGATTCCAAGTTCTTAAAGCCCACTTCCTCTGGCTTTTACTCCTTGAAATAACCAAGACATTCACTTTTAGAAAGGAGTCCTACAGTGTGATATCATGGCGATATAAATCTCTTCTCATACGCCTCAAAGGATTTGAACTGGAGGGATTCCTGCGCTCTTTAAATGCAGGGGCTGCTGCTGCCGGCCCTATGAGCAGGGAGGGGAGGGGAAAGAGAGAGGGCTTAGGGGATCTGAGCAGTGCCATTGCTATCGCCAAGCTGAAATAGCTGCTGATAAAAGCCTGGCATTTTGTGCCCTTGTGTCCACTTGTGAGTAGGTGGACAACAATGCAGCCCCTCAGATGACACCTATGGCGCATTCCTGAGTGCAGCCTAATAGGTCCTAAGTAAAGATGAAAGCGCTGTGGTCGCTGGTGGATGTGAAATGTAAGAATCCTCCAATGAGGCTTCTGTCATAGTGACGTTGCCAGAATTGCTTACCAAAGTGCTTATAAATGTTTATGGATGTGTTTGTGTGATGCTGCACTGAGCCCTTCGCAACGGAGAGCTCCAAGGATGCCTCCTTGCTTCCCTGGGGTTGTGTGTAATCCCTGCTGCGTTGCGGTTATCGAGGCAAAGCGGGGAAGCATCTTTGGGTGGGGTCATCCGGAGGTGGGACTCCTCCTGCTGAGCTCAGGCACACTAGTTCATACACGCTATGTGACAGCACCTCGTGTTCAGAGAGAAAGCACCAGTTCTTTCTGCCCCTTGCTGATTAAATATAGTTTTCCCCTTCTTCAGAATACATGTAGCCTTCACTGAGCAAGGAAAACCCCAACAGAAAGCCAGCAGAAAGTCAGCATACAACGTAGGACACAACACCAGTAATTTAATTTCATTAAACATGAAGTCAGAGTGAGAGTTGGATGTAATTTTTATCTGAACAAATGCGTTTTACATTGCAGCGTAAATAATTCTCAAGTTTTATATAAGCTAACATTTTTTTGTTTGCTTGTTTTAAAGACTTTTTCAATTAACTTACCAGAAGAGGATCACTGGTCATAGGAACAAAGGAAATTCTATCTCTGGCCTTTTAGAAAGACATAAACTATGTGCACGCTCACAGTACTTCCTTTGTGCAACACATGGACTGAGCAATGGACTGTACCTGTCCTTACAAAGACACTTTCACCTTGCTTTGCATAGCAGAAAAGCGAAGCAGAAGACACAAGATGCAGAGCTCTGCTGCAATGCTTCAGGTAAGCCTGTTGTAAAGACATCCAGCCCTAACTTTCTCAGCAAAGCTGGTTTGAGTTCTAAAGCGTTCAGGCTGTCCCAGTGTTGTGGTCTTGCCAGTTCCAGGACACAGCCCAGCTCACCGTGCATGCAGTGTGCAATCAGTAACGATGCCTGCTGACACAGTCAGCAAGTCTGTGCCCAGACATCAGTTCCCTGCCGCTTACAGTTTTCCTTGTGGAACGTGTGAGGTTCCTTGGGAGACTGTGTCAGTAGTACCTGAGTTTGTGGATGGAGCAGATGCTGGTTTTGGTCCTCCTGGGTTGTGGAAGAAGTTTTCTGTTGTCGTCTCAGGCTCCAGGGGTCTTCTGGCACAGTGGGCTGAAGGGAAAGAGAAAGGGAACTTTCAGTGAAGGAAAAAAAGTCAGTTGTAGGTTTTTGCAGAGTGGTATCAAACGCATTCCTTCCTCAAATGTAGAAATCTAACAGCTGCCTGTGGAGAAGAGCGTCCTTCTTTTTGAAGCTATGCATCCATATTCATCTGTATCGACTCTGATAGAAATAAACTCATTTATCTAACCTCCTCCTATCTCCTTGTTTAATGCCAACAAACCGTAGGCAGTGCAGTACTATATAAATAGAAGCTGAGAGTCAATTAGGAGAAGAGGCAACAAGTAGACTGTTAAGAGCATGTCATTTTGGATATCATTCAGCATCCTCTCAAAGACTCTTCACACCTGGTCCTCCTCCAGCCCCTCCAGGTGGCTCCACTTTCTCAACAAGTAAAGTACATTTTCTTCCCTTCTAACCTCTCAATTCTATCGTGCTGTCGCCAGTCTTCCCTGCCTGCCCTTATGGGAGGCAGTGCTGGGTTATGAATAAGAACAGGAAAAGTGCTCATTTTAAACTGCTACCTTCTTCAGGAATTACTGCGCCATTAATTCCCACTCAACCAACGGTGAAGCAGTTGCAATCCACTGTTTCTTACCTTTCCTTGTAAGGTCACATTTTGTGAGCTATGATTAATGCTTTCTGGCTTCAATGGGGTTGGAATATGCTGCAGAACGGGATTTGGGGGAACTTGCACACCAGCAGCTATCAGTCTTCCGTGCAGCAGTGCAAAGTCCAGAAGTGAAGAACTTGGATTTGGGACGGGGCTGATGTTGCCAGAATTGAGACAGGAGTTGCTCAGTACGGGTGCAGTAGCTGTAGAAGTTGGTGTCAGTGTGATGTTCAAGGACGTTATTTGAAAAGCTGGAATGTTAACTGCTGTCTGTTCAGATGCTGTCATTGGAATGAAACCTGAAACAGAAAGAAACAACGATGGAAGGACTGAAAATTGAAACTAGAGACCTTGCATTGCGATTTTATGACTCTGGTCGGATGAACTGACCCACAGTCCTTCAATCCAGGTGTATGCGTATGTATTTCATTTAGTACTCGCCTGCAGTGGGTGAGCTGTAGGTACCAGGGTGCTGCAGTGAACACATCCCAGTATTCTCTCTATTAAGAAGACATGCCTTATTGCTGTGGTGAGTGCACTGAGTAATAGGAATAAGGTAGCCAGATGGAAGAAAGGCCTGAAAAAGAAGACAATGTACCTTTACCCCATAGGTGTAAGAAGAAAATAAGCTTTTCTTCACAGTTGCATTCCCCTTGCCACTTTCTTATTCTCCATCCCTCACATCCCCAGGTCTCAGCATTCCATGCCCATACTGGCTGCTGTCTGAAATTGCACGTGGTCTAATCAAAGCCGTGCTCTAAAGTGAGGTTGTCCTCATCCACACAAGTCACCTTGCCTCATCCCCTGACAGTGTGCTCAGAGAGGAACTGCAAACCTACGTGCAGTTAACACAGTGCAGTTCAACTAGGCAAAAGAAATCCTCATGAGGAATTTTTTTAAGAGGAAACATTTGGGTTTAGTGTCGTGTCACCTCATTCCTACGTTGTGTCTTTTTTCTGTGGCAAATTCCAGAAGACAATCCTTTGGTGTTTGTGTGTTCTGCTTTTGTCAACAGAACTGCTTGTGATTTGCAATTTGGCTGTAGCAGTCAGTCTGAACTGTGGAGCAGCGAGTTTTACCACAGTTCCACTGTGAATCAAAGCGTGGTGAAATAAATGTTTATAAATAACAGTGTGGGACAGAATGAGAATTCAGTATAGCTTCCATCTACTTAGATATCTTCATCCATGGTTGGACTAGATGATCTTGTAGGTCCTTTCCAACCTGATGAACCTATGAACCTATCCCAGTCAAAGCCTGAAAATCATTTTGTTTCCTCTTACAGGGGAGTCCTATGCTAAGCTGTTTGTTTTATTTTAAAGCACGCTTTATAATAATCCAACTAAGGCAAATCTGTATTCGTGTAGTTATTCCTGTTTGGTTTCTTTTGCAGATTGTTCCGTGTGTGCTTTTGCACTTAACAGCAAGAAATGCTGTGGTGTCAGGCAAAGCTCACCTCACGAGCAGGAATGGCAAACGCCATTCCTGTTTTGGTTCTGTCCTCGTTTTCTGGAGCGTGTTCTCTTTTGTGTTGGTCAGAAGAGTTTGCCACGCTTTGATCTAGTGTTTGGGGTCTGGTCTGTTTCTCTTCCTGGAAGCTGTCCATTTCACAATTGGTTTGAGAGCTGTTGGAAGGTGGTCTCTTGTGCTCGGTGGGTTCTCCCTTTAAAATAAACTACGTATGGAAAAAGAAAGCAGATGCTGTAATGCTGTAAAAGGCCTGACATTAACTACTCAAGTACTGTGATAGCCCTGTGT
This sequence comes from Cyrtonyx montezumae, assembly GCF_038088225.1. Lineage (NCBI taxonomy): Eukaryota > Metazoa > Chordata > Aves > Galliformes > Odontophoridae > Cyrtonyx > Cyrtonyx montezumae. The sequence continues at coordinate 51,587,499 of NW_027071826.1, read as the reverse complement.
TACTGATTAGAAAAGCAGATTCCTGCATAAACATGAGTAACAGGAGCTACTTTAGAACCATTGCATAAACAGATTGAAAGAGTCTTGAAATAATGTGTCAGGAATTGTTTCTTTTTGACAGTGTACTCTTTGACACACCTTCTCAGGAACAAAGATGTGATGGGGAAATGAGAGAATACAGCCTGATTCTAGGCTGGCTTTGTGAAGATTTACATTGTGTTGTATCCTGTATATTCTGCCTGATGCTTTGCAAATACCATGGTTATATTTTCTACATAAAAAAACCCAAACCAAGCACTGCAACAAAACTCAGCTGCCCGAGAGGCTTCTCTACAGTTAATGTAAAAATATGAGAGCACATTAGGCTCCTGTATGGGAACTGCTGAATCATGGCCTGAACCACTGATGGATCACCTGAGGTGAGCACTGAGTCAGCCATAGGAGCACAGGCGAAGGCAATGCTCCTGTGTGAGCAGAAGGGGTGGAGTCTGGCTCCACCTTTCCCAGACTCCATTTAAGGGTTGACCACCACTGGGGAAGGATCTCTTGTTGAAGATCTCTCCTCTGGAGTTTCTTATGGTGAGCCTTGGATGCTGGAGAGCATTTTTTCCCCTTTATTTCGATTCTTTTCTATCAGAATAATCTAATTATGCCATCTATAAAATATCTTGGCTATAATACAATTTGGTATTATTCATTGTGTTAGCCTGGTTCCTCGCAGCTCCTAAATCACTTTGGAAATGAATAGATGGCCCCATTACTATGCTCTGAGCCAGAGTTACAGCAATTAACTTGCCATAGCACTGTCAAGGCTTTCCTCGTTGCTTCTGTGCTTTTTAATCAAGTTATTCTCTTGCAGTGCTTGCCATCTCTTAAGGCAACTCTTCGAGGAAGATTCACATCTTTCTTTAGCTGCCGTGGCCTTTCCTGGATCAGCTGCAGCTGTGCAGTTGTCCCCTTCCCTGGTGGTCATTTCATGTAATGCTTTTGGGTTGGTACTTTTAATTCCTGTCACGTTAGCACACGGTTGAGGCATGAAACTCGGGCCATACGTTGTCACAGCGTGGGCTTGGAAAGGAGGCAGATATACTGCATTGGAGGCTCCAGAGTGAGGCTGAGGTAGTATGACTGGCAATGCTGAGCAGTGGCTGGGAGGGAAGGCACTTAATGGCTGAGTGATAAGTGACTTGGGAGGGGGTGCAGCATTGTGAGTGTTGGCCCTGGGAGCTGCCTCAGGCTGGGGCACGCTGTGCTCCAAAGCAGATCCCGACAGATTCTTTTTCACTTTTGGTGTCCTTAAAACAAAAAAGCAGGACAGAACACACATTTTAATGTTTTCCTGCAGAAATGCCTCGAGTGTTTTTATTTTTGCTATACAGACAGCGTGAATTTGTGTGTCTTGATAAACTGAACAGAAAACTCTAAGTGGAAAAAATAGCGTACAGTCAGAGGTGACAGGGTTTTTGCAGATCACTGCCCAACTCCAAATAAGTATAGATTAAACTTAACAGCCAGTGACCAAAAGCTTCCAAACACAACATGTGCAAACTTACTTTGGTGGTCCTTCCAGCTGATGCCAAGGGACTGCTGCAAGCTGAGCAGTTTTGCTTGTGTCAACTGATACATTTTCATCTGTACCTGCTTCAAGGGAGAAAACAAAAAAGGAACATAACTGATAATGTCTCAAAACGTTTAAGTGAAATACTGCCTTCAGACTGTGTTATTTCTACTGTTATTGCCACTAATTGCAGAGCTTCTTCTTTGAATACAGATTAATTTAGATTTGTTTTTGCTATTATTCTTTTAAGGCCTCAAGATTTACAGACGACATACATTTCATTTCCCCACATCTTGTTGCTTTCTTATTTTCAAATGTAGTTGTTGTAAAGAGGCGTATCGACCCATCCACATCTTCTATCGTAGGGTGGCCAGCCTGCATGTCTAATACAAGACTACACATACAAGAGAAAAACATGACTAGAAAGAGATGGACAAATACAGTTTGCAGCTATGTACTTGTGCTTATTTTAAGTGGACTGGTTGGAGCAGATTGGATCTTCCTTCTGTCGCTTTCTGTACTTTTAAGTAACTTTATCACGGATAGATGCCGAGTGAAGTGTTGCTTTCCTCTTGAAGGAAAAAGATTTTTGGCACATTGCTGTACGGTGGCGGTGGATTCTGAAATATGTGAGCTGCAGGCTGCAGGTGTTGTTTCAAGCTTTGTAGTTAGAAGGCAGAACAAACAGAAGGGTCTGTATGATATATATGTAGTCACATATGCAGTAATTAAAAGCAATTACTTGAGCCTGGCTTATAACTACTGAAGTATCAGCAGTGGTAGAAATGGAAATGGGAGTCTCAGAATAAGAACATATACTGTGTGGCTCTATACTGTGTGCTCTCCACAAATGTTAAGTTTATTTGCTAAGTTCAGCACGCTGGAGAAGCTGGTTTAAAAGAACTGTGGGAGGAGTGAGGAGGTGGAGGGTTTAAGTGTTCCGGCTGCGACAGAGTATGGCACGGTGTCAGGGTGCTCGATGGGCTCGTGCAATAGCACATCCACCAACTTACTGAGCTCCTCAGCTACTTCATCGAGGCAAATGCAGTAGTTCTCCTCAGCGCTGGGGTAATCCGGGTACCGAGCCAGGAATCTGTGGCACAGGGATCCCAGGCTCTTCTCCCTGCAGCCATTAAGTGCCTTCCCTCCCAGCCAGGCTCTTCCCTCCTGGCTGGGAGGGAAGGCACTTAATGGCTGAGTGATAAGTGACTTGGGAGGGGGTGCAGCATTGTGAGTGTTGGCCCTGGGAGCTGCCTCAGGCTGGGGCACGCTGTGCTCCAAAGCAGATCCCTGCTGCGGATATCAGGGTCCGAGTGGATTGCTCTCGGGCGGGGAGCACGACAGGACTCAATACATGAATGATCAGGCTTTTTTTATTACCCGGACAGCCTTATTCTTATAGTGTTTAAGACAGGGGCGTACAGAGAATGGCACACAGTCATTGGCTGAGAGCCTCAGAGAAAAAACAACTTTAAGCAGTTCCCAACAATTAACAGCAGTGAGAAACCATCCTGAGGGAGGTAACTCTTGATATCATCCTAATCCTAAGAAATCCAAACAGGAATGCGTCGGCAGCGGGTGTGAAAGGCAGTGCTGGCAGGGCGTCCCCTGCTCAAAGTGCACTTTTCCTCTCCCACTCGCCAAAGACCATCTCCTGCTTCTGCTTTTCTCTAGGTTCACACAGTGTACTTTCCCCTGAGCGCCGTATCAGCGTGGCCAGCGCATAACACAGAGCCCAAAGGAAAGCTAAACAGACTAGACTACCAAGGACAGCTTATTCTAAAAATACCTATAGTTACAATTATCAGCAACCCTGTGAAGCCTTCTTCACTGAAAGCAGGGTGAATAACATAATCACAGAAGTTTCCCATAGATGTCTTGGCAGCATGGGTTGCTCAGCTGAAGCAGTTCATGTCCGCTTTGAGTTGTTTGTCACTTGGCCCAGGAGCATCATGACCTCCTATCAACATCTAATACCTTTCCATGAGCATATAGTCTGTGCTGCAGTGCAAACTGTGCTCGTACATATCACCGTGACTTCCCTGCTCCTGCAGCCATTTCCCAACAGGCCTATTATAATGCAAAAAACAAAAAAGGTGTGAGATAGACCAGCAGGGGTGCCTCCTGACCAATGGCCCCCTGCTGAAACCTGCCTCCATGTGACCACTCGTCCATATACAGCTAATGAGTTGATGGACCTAGTACAGCGGTTCCATCAAAAACCAAGGGAAAGCATACCATCATGGCTCCTAAGGTTATGGGATGCAGGAGCTGAAAGTTTTTTAGGGAATGGGACAGAGATGTCAAAATTAGCATCCATAACAATAAACCCAGCCTTGAGACAAAGGTTATATGCAGCCGTCCACTACAGTGATGAAAACCATTCTATTATAGATTGGTTGATGGCAGCATGACGCCTAACGTGGCCTAATAAAACTGATATTCCTTTCAATGCTGGTTTGTGGTCCTCTATGGAGGACCTCCAGACAAACATCTGAGAATTAGGTATGAGGGAGGCTATGTACGCAGACACTTTTGAAAGCCCCGATACAGAGAAATTTACAGCAGGTATGAGAGATCTAATACTGCAGCAGGCCCCCTCCCGCCTATACAGGATGCTAGTTTCCATACTAAATCCGTTGGTGGCATCAGAGGCCATCATACAGCAGGCAGCCTTGTTAGTGGCAGACTTAGGGGAGACAGAGTGTGTAAGAACCAGGCGCAATGTTCGTGTAGTGGAAGATGCTGAGGCCTTCCCTATTAAAACTAAAAAGCCTGCTCCACGGATACCCCGATCAGGCCCCGTATGGGTATCCCAGAAGACTATGTTCAATGACCTCACATGGGCTGGGATTGCATTTACCAAAATTGATGGGCAACCCAACCATGTTTTGTTACAGCTGTGGAAACAGCTTAGAAATGATCAACAATTTCAGAGTGCTCCCAGAAATCAGGAGTACAAATTATACAAGAAACACCACCAACAACCTGGAATCTGGCCGACTTCATAATACCAAATAGAAGGAAAAAACATCCACAGGTGTCGCGGGCTACAGTGCCTGAGCCACCTGTGGCAAAAGATTTGGATCTGGCAAAGTTCATGGATGAACGAAAAATACTGGTCCCCCTAGAGCCTCCAGATGTGACCGGAGGCCCTATGTAGAATTAACAATATTTTGGTCTAGGACAAATGTGCAGGAGGTGATGGCTGTAGTGGATCCTGGTGCAGAAACGTCAATTATATATGGAGACCCAACAAAATTTAAGGGTAATACAGTGACGATTGGTGGGTTTGGGGGACAGACTATTCCAGTCACCCAAACATGGTTGAAATTGGGGGTTGGGCATCTCCCGCCCCGGGAGTATAAGGTGTCGATTGCCCCAATTCCAGAATATATCCTGGGCATAGACATTCTATGGGGTCTGGCTCTCCAGACGACTGTGGGAGAGTTCAGACTATGGCAGAGGTACATTAGTATCCAGGCAATACGGACAATATGAAGGGGCCATGCCAAACATGAGCCCATTTGTTTGCCAAAACCACACCGGATTACTAATGTAAGACAGTACAGACTCCTGCGGGGGCAGGAAGAAATATCAAAGACGGTGCAGGAATTAGAGAAAGTAGGTATTATCAGACCTTCACACAGCCCATATAATTCCCCCATATGGCCAGTACGGAAGTCGGATGGAACATGGAGAATGACGGTGGATTATAGGGAACTAAATAAGGTGACGCCGCCCATCCATGCAGCCGTACCCAATATTGCCTCCTTAATGGACACTCTTAGTTGGGAAAATAAAACCTACCATTGTGTCCTGGATTTAGCAAATGCGTTTTTTAGCATACCTATTGCTAAAGAATCACAAGATCAATTTGCGTTTACATGGGGAGGCAGGCAGTGGACCTTTCAGGTCTTGCCACAGGGGTACGTGCACTCACCAACATACTGTCATAATTGGGTGGCACGTGACCTGGCTGATTGGAGAAAACCAAACAATGTGAACCTATACCACTATATTGATGACCTCCTGTTAACATCCGACTCACTGGAAGCAGTAGGGGAGGCAGCAGATTCATTAACTGCCTACCTAAGTGAAAGAGGATGGGCTATCAATCCTCAAAAAGTGCAAGGTCCAGGACTGTCCGTAAAATTTCTAGGGGTAGAATGGTCAGGAAAGACCAAAGTGTTACCTGATGCCATCGTAGATAAGGTTCAAGCATTTCCAGTCCCTACAACACCAAAGCAGCTGCAGGAGTTCCTAGGTATATTGAGATATTGGCGTTCCTTTATACCTCATTTGGCGCAGCTGCTGAGACCTTTATATAGACTTACCAAAAAGGGACAATTATGGGACTGGGGGAGAACAGAACAGGATGCTTTCCAACAGGCGAAACAGGCGGTTAAACAAGCCCAGGCACTGGGTATATTTGATCCTACCCTCCCAGCTGAGCTAGATGTCCACATAACTCAAGGTGGCTTTGGCTGGGGCCTGTAGCAACGTCAGAGTTCTGTTTGGACCCCCATTGGATTTTGGTCTCAGGTGTGGCATGGAGCAGAGGAAAGATATAGTATGACTGAAAAACAGTTATTGGCTGCCTATTCCGCATTACAAGCGGAAGAGCCAATAACCCAAACGGATGAAGTTATAGTCAAGACTACGTTGCCAATCCGGGGGTGGGTAAGAGATCTGACCCACCTTCCTAAGACAGGGGTGGCCCAGGCGCAGACAGTGGCATGATGGGTCGCCTATCTCAGTCAGAGGAGTAGTCTGTCTTCCTCACCGTTGAAAGAAGAGCTCCAGAAGATTCTTGGCCCAGTAACGTATCATAGTGATGCACCGAAACAAACTTTGGTTGCTCCACCACGGAAGAGTCCTGTCCAGGAAGGAAAATATCCTATCCCTGAAGATGCCTGGTACACGGATGGGTCCAGCAAGGGCAACCCAAGTAAGTGGAGAGCAGTAGCGTACCATCCTGCCACAGTCACAATATGGTTTGAAGAGGGGGATGGTCAAAGCAGCCAGTGGGCAGAGCTGCAGGCGGTGTGGATGGTTATAAGCAAAGAACCTGGTGATGGTATCCTGAATATTTGCACAGATAGTTGGGCTATGTATCGGGGGCTCACTCTGTGGATCGCACAGTGGGCCACCCAGGATTGGACTATCCACTCCCGACCGATCTGGGGCAAAGATATGTGGTTAGGCATATGGAATGCAGTTAAACACAGAACTGTACGTGTCTACCATGTTTCTGGTCATCTACCCCTACAGTCACCAGGAAATGATGAAGCCGACACACTGGCTTCAACACCGAGTTAGATGGGTTGAGAACTCGCCATCTGAGAATATCGCTTACTGGCTACATCAAAAGCTGCGGCATGCTGGGCAGAAGACCATGTGGGCAGCCGCTAAAGCGTGAGGACTGCCCGTACAACTATCGGACATCGCTCAAGTATGCTGAGACTGTGATGCCTGCTCTAAGATAAGACCGAGGTCGTTGCCTGAAACTACAGCCCATCTTGCTAGTGGACACAATCCTCTACAGCGGTGGCAGGTTGATTATATTGGGCCCCTCCCTCGGTCTGAGAGGGCGAGATATGCCCTAACCTGTGTCGACACCGCGAGTGGGCTAATGCAGGCCTATCCAGTACCAAAAGCCAACCAGGCATACACTATAAAGGCACTCACAAGGCTGATGGCTTCCTACAGGACACCGCAAGTCATCGAGAGCGACCAAGGAAGTCATTTCACAGGTGCAGTGATACAACGCTGGGCAGAAGAAAATAACATTGAGTGGCGATTCCACCTGCCATATAATCCAATGGGGGCAGGCCTTATCGAACGTTACAATGGTATTCTCAAGGCTGCCCTGAAGACAGACTCTCAGTCCCTGCAGGGTTGGACAAAGAGATTCCACGAGACCCTGCGGGACCTGAATGAAAGACCTAGAGACGGCAGACCCAGTGCCTTGAAAATGTTACAGACAACATGGGCCTCCTCACTTAGGATCCAAATTACGAGTACCGATAATGAGGTGAGACCTCAGATTGGCCGTGAAAACAATCTTCTGCTCCCTGCCCCTGAGGACCTAAAACCAGGTACCAATAAAATAAAATGGCCCTGGAAGGTGCAGGTAGGACCATGATGGTGCGGCCTACTTGCACCTTGGGGGAGATTATTGGAGGTGGGGGGTTCGGTAGCCCCTCCGGTAATTGGTACATGGCCTACTGAAATAATGGTTAACACTCCAGCCTTTATTGCTAAGGGGACCCCTATCATGTCTCTGTGGCAGATCAGGACACCCCCTTTGGTGCCTGATATAGTCGTACAGCCACAGACATGGGGTCAGAGAGTATGGTACAGGCAGCCAGGGCATGCCCCTGTACAAGCTGAAGTGTTAACCCAAGACAGGAATACAGCCTGTATCTTAACCTGGAGAGCGGATCTTCCCCTCTTGGTACCTCTGAAACACTTATATTACTTCCGATAAGCCTATGAGTCACCAGAAGGAACCAAACAATGCTGCAGTGTTCCAGAGTTGCCATAAGACCATGTGCAGCGTCTGGTGATGGTCTAACCAGGACTGATGACACATAAGATGGACCTGCACTGTGTGATGGCATGCTTCCAGTAGATACCACTGAGCACTGGCCCAAAGAAGAGTTCAACTGATGCGCCAATGATCACCCATCTCGGATTAAATCAACATGTGTTGCGACGGGCAATTATGTAAGCGTCGTGATGTATTGGGTCTCTGTATCAAGGGGAGCTCACCTTACGGTTACTTGATCAGTGGTTCACGTTGTGAAGGGGTGGAGTGTATGGGAACTGCTGAGTCACGACCTGAACCACTGATTGGTTACCTGAGGTGAGCACTGAGTCAGCCATGGGGCCTCAGGTGAAGGTGATATACCTGTGTGATTGGAAGGGGTGGAGCCTGGCTCCACCTCTCCCAAACCCCACTTAAGGGCTGACCACCACCAGGGAAGGATCTCTTCTTGGAGATCCCTCCCACGTGGAGTCCCCTGCGAGCCTTGACATCCTGAAGGTGTGCCATCTTCTCTTTTGTTTTATTTGTATCCTATCTATATAGAACTACTCAAAATATACTATCATCTCTACTATTTCTTTGTGAAGTACCATTCTTGGGAGTTATTTATCCCCACACTCAATATCTTGAGTATTATTACTGAATATATTGCTGAAACTATCTTTTGCTCTTCAAATGTGGTGAAGCATTTCTTCTGTGATAACAGCCCGCTCTTCCAGATTTCTTCTTCCAGTATCGCCCTCAATGAGCTGCTGGTTTTCATTACCGGCAGCTTTTTTCTGATGAGCAGCATCATTGCCATCCTCATCTCGTATATTTTCATTATTCTGACTGTGCTGAGGTTCCGCTCCACTGAGAAGAAATACAAGGCCTTTTCCACCTGCACCTCTCACCTGGTGGCTGTCTCCTTGTTCCACGGAACCGTTGTCTTCATGTATTTGCGACCAGTCAGCAGTTTCTCTCTGGACACAGACAAAATTGCGTCGTTGTTCTACACTGTGGTGATCCCTGTGCTGAACCCCCTCATCTACAGCTGGAGGAACAAGGAGGTAAAGGATGCTCTACAGAAAGCCATAGACACCAGCACGTGGCTTCACTTTCTCTTGGGTCTGTCCAGTGTGATTTCATTTTGATTTTTAAGGGATTATTCAGAAAAAGTCAATATTGGAGACCACATAAACACATAGTCAATTTTTAAATGTTCATTGTTGTTCATTAAATGTTAATCATTAAATGTTCATTCAAAATTTAAATGTTCAAATAAAATTCATAAACTAGTTCATTGAGATGGTTATCAGAGCAAGTGAGTTGTAGCAGTGGGTTTGTGTCACAAAAAAAGTGATTGATGGTATTAGGGCCACAGAAGGACAATTTCAGTAAGCCACAAGTATGTACCAATGAGTTACAGAGTCCACCTAAATATGACCCAGTCACCAAGCAAACACAGACTCTCCTGGCCATAAGAGAGGTATAAAGCAGTGGGTTGCATATAGCAATGTAGCGGTCATAAGCCATCGCAGCCAGCAGAAATCCTTCTGTGGTCACAAACAGAACAAATGAAAAATGCTGGGCAAGACATTCTGAGTAAGAAATAGTCTTAATCTCCACTAAGATGTTTACCAGCATCCTCGGAATAAAAACAGAAGAATAGCAGAGATCCACAATGGACAAATTAAGGAGGAAGAAATACATGGGTGTTTGCAGCTGGAAGTCAACTGTGATCAAGCTGATCATGCCGAGGTTGCCCAGCAGGGTGATGACATAGATTAGCAGAATCATCACAAAGAGAGGGTGCTGTAGTTTCAGGCAATCCGTCAGTCCCAAGAGGATGAAGTAGGTGACTGTGGTGTGATTGATTACAGTCATCCTCTCCTCTGTAACAGTTTACCTGCAGAGATGAGGTGTGTGATGACCATATAGCTAAGAGAGAAAGAAACATTATTCATGAGTAGTGCTACCATTAAGTAGCACAGAGGCTGAGATTACGTATCTGGACCTTGCTTCCCTTTAGTTCAGCTATGATTCCTTAAAGCATCCTCAAAAACGTTGATAATATTTTCAGAATTGGGAGCATCCTCAAGGAGGAAAATAATAGTGAGGTGCCCAGTGATCTTTCTTTGAGGGACAGCTGCGTACATCTGCAACAACACAGCTACTTTGGTGATGCTAATTTTGATGTGCAGGTGTATCAGCAGTGGCTTCAGAAACACATATGGTAAATGCTGAATGAGTTCTGCAACTTCCTTCATCTTTTCAGCTAAGCATTGCATATTATCTCTTCACCAGGAAAGAATTAAACTCACCGGAGTATATTTCATCTGGAGGAGAAGCTTCTCACTAAAACCAGTGGGTGTCTCTTTAGTCTATGGAAGAGACTTTTCCTTTTCAGTCACTAGGAGAGGCAGCCAGACTACACAACTATTTAAAATGCTAACAAAGGGAGTGGGAAAGGGGCAGGTTTGGGTCTCTTTTATGATAAACTGATGCAGTTCCCAAGCTGCTCTGTGAAGCAGAGCACATAATTGGGTGGTTCCCTTCCCAAGACACAAACTATATTTTATTTGGAAATTATTCACACAAAATAGATAAATAACTTATATTTTTAGATATCTGGGTCTGTTGTTGAATCAGAGGAGACTCAGGTAACAGACAATTTCCATTTTCATTTCCATGTCTAAATGTAATCCAGACATTCAAGTCAGCAAGGGTGCTCCTGCAATCCATGCAAGATTAAGCAGCAGTAGAGGCAACGAGTCATCCTGTTTATTTCACCCTGTTGTGAAGGGAGTGAGCGGGCTAGAAGCCTACCAATAGGTTGAATTACCCTCTGGGGAGTCCCATCTTCTTCCATTAACTAAAAAAGCAGCTGAGATGTTTAGCTTGACTGTGTTTAATGGAGAATTCTAAAGTTCCGTAACAGAGGAAATTCCTATTTTTCTGTACAACTGTTGAGCATAATGGTTTAAGCTAACCTGACCACCTTGCTGACATGAAAGCTGATATCCTAAAAACAGCAAAAAAGAAAGAAGCTTTAGAGGTCTCTGTGTGTGAAATACAAATAATTTTTTTCCAGTCTTTCTTGTGCAATCATACCCAGATTTTTTAGAGAAAAAAAGTAAAGATGAGTGAAAGAAGCCTGAGGAATATTGTATGTCTGTAGGACACTGGAAATCAATGGAACACTGAGGAGCACAGACATTTAGGGCTATTAAACTGGTGGTGAATAACATAATCACAGAAGTTTCCCATAGATGTCTTGGCAGCTTGGGTTGCTCAGCTGAAGCAGTTCATGTCCGCTTTGAGTTGTTTGTCACTTGGCCCAGGAGCATCATGACCTCCTATCAACATCTAATACCTTTCCATGAGCATATAGTCTGTGCTGCAGTGCAAACTGTGCTCGTACATATCACCGTGACTTCCCTGCTCCTGCAGCCATTTCCCAACAGATCCCGACAGATACTTGTTCCTGCTTCTGAAAAGACCACGTCACATATTGTGATGAACAACTCCTGAGGAGTAATCTGTGTTTTATAGTTTTTTTCATATGTCTATGACCACTGGATGAAAGACTGAGACTCAGCTGAAGTGGGGGAAGATGTAATTAAGTGACATCTTCAATAAACTGACATCTGTAACAAACTTTTTGAATCAGTCCTTAAAAATTCAGTTCTTGCACATGGAAAAAATGGACAAATGGTTCGGATGCAATACCATCTATCCAACTGCATTTTGGAAGAGCAGTTTATATCAAATCAAGTTTTGGAATGTTTGAGTCAAACTGATTATTTTGCTCCAAAAACAAAACAAAGTAAGGATATGATTCAGGGAACTGAATTTGGGGTTCTATTAATTCAAATGACTCCAGCAGCTAATAGTTTTGCTGTATCAGTGTCCTGCCGATATGTGACATCAAGAAGTTTCAAGTCCCTTGGTTGGTTATTCCTTCTTCAAACTTAGACTCTAATAAGAAAAAGTCAAATCTTACTTAGAGTCGCACAATAAATAGCCATCAAAATGTAGTCTTTGATAAGACTGAATCAGCAGAAAGATCTGATGGAAAAGTTTAACATGGCTGTGCTCTTGCAGCGTATGCCTATGCTAAAATCTGAGATCAGCATTGTGACATTACATAGTTAATATCAGAAGGCGTAGCAGAAAGAGATGGAAGCTTAGTCATGAGAAGTTTGACCACTTCTCATGAAAGTTTATTCTATGAGAAAAAATAGTGAAAATTGCGTTCTCTGATGGTAGAATATTTGTTTCTTGGCTGAAGCTTTAAAAAAAGTTTTCTTAGTGCTATTAAAAAAAGAACACCTATAGGTCTTCAAGGAACACAACTGTTTAGAAATAGCCATTATCAAGGTTGCCACCAGTGTATGTTCATTGAATCCTTATGGTTCTTGAAAACTTTTATTATTTTAAATGTTTTTGGAGTTCTAGGCTAGACAAGGAACAAAGATTCGCAAAGTACCTTGTAACACTATGCTGTGTTTTAATGGTTTTAACAGCTTTTTGGAGCATGCCTGGTTTGACATGCAAGGAAGTTATTTACATTATTTACCTTAAAAACTACTACATTAGAAAACTCTTCTATTACTTTGGATTTGACAGTAAAGACTGCAGAAGTGGGCATAATGTGCAGAAGCTGACAGCTTGGTAAGGGTGGGGAAGTCAAGTGGAAAATAGGTCTAAGCTTGTTGACTTACTACTTCTGCAACCATGCTCTGAAATACCTAAGGCTTTGTGTGTCACAACTTTCACTGAATCAAGGCTGCTCTGATAGTATTGCCATTCCTATTATCTCAGCCTACATGGAAAACATAAGTAGATGTGACTCTGTAAACAGCAATTTTCTTAATTGTCTTTATTTTGAGCTCATGAAATGGGAATTGCCAGTAGTAATTCTCAAGGTATTTTCTTCTGTTACTCTTACGGTACCTACGCTTGTTACTTGTATTTAAAATCCGTGTTTGTCTTTCGTTAAGGGAATAATTATCACTGTTCTTTCATTAAAAATCTTCATAGCTTCCCAGTACGGGACCTGCCACATAAACAGAGAGGCATTATGCAGACTTAGAAACAGCTGAAACTTAAGTTATCACTTTCTTGTTAACTCTTTATCCTTTTCTGTTTGACCTCTTTGGTGCTGTTTCTGGGCCACTGATAAACTGTATTTGTAGTGCTATTTTTACTTATGTAAGAGCTTTGCAATCTTGAGTCACCATCTGAAATGGCAAAATCATTTTTTTCTCTAAGACTCTGCATGTCAGTTGGCACAGCTTTACTTCCTGAAACTGTACACACGCAGTAATTTACAGCGTTTGGGATGGCATGCAAAGTCAGTGTTATTAGCATAATTTCACTTCTGCTTTAATATAAATTATTACAATAATACAAGCCATTAGAATAAATACATTAGAATTAATACAAGCCGTTAGATAAAATTCCTGAACAAGATGAAAGCATAACAACAATGGACTTGCTAGTATGCACATACAATGGGTTTCCAGTTGACAAAATTGTTTCCCCTTGTTTGTTATGGCTCCACTTTGGATTCTAAAAGGCCTCTCTCAGGTCTCCCCTGAGCTCTCTCCACTCCAGGCTGAAATATGAGTCAAATTCCTTCTTAAAACTGTGTCTGGATAGTACTGGTTAAACTGTATTCAGTCACAGAGCCTAGGGTTTTTCATTAATTCACAACATAAGATAAGGACAACTCTATTCTTTTAATTGCTTATTCATTTTTAATAGCAGCTGTATTAGCAAAAATGTAAAATTGAAGGAAGTTCTGTATTCATCCAAATGGCAAGATGCCAATGCTTTTATAGAGAAGAATAATTATGCTACAACTTGTTAAATTTTCTGGGCTTGATTTTGCTAGCATGAAGGATTCAGCTTGACGTTTATCGTTTCACAATAGCTTTTCTAGAATAATACATCTAACTCAATATATTTCCCTGTCTTGTAACTTCATTTAATACTCTCCAGTGTCCCATCTTTTGAGCCTTTTTAGATAGTAGAATTAAACTGCTGTGTTATTGCATTTCAAATGCTGATACACTGGAAAACCGTTGTCCAATTCAACAAATATCTCCAAAAATGTTGTAGGATGTCTTTTCTGTTGTGCTTATTCTGATCTTTTTGATGTATTTCACCTGGCTGGGATTTTTTACTTCTAATATCCCAGATTTCCAGTTCTATCTGTGTTTTTCTGAACAGAAAACTCTAAGTGGAAAAAATAGCGTACAGTCAGAGGTGACAGGGTTTTTGCAGATCACTGCCCAACTCCAAATAAGTATAGATTAAACTTAACAGCCAGTGACCAAAAGCTTCCAAACACAACATGTGCAAACTTACTTTGGTGGTCCTTCCAGCTGATGCCAAGGGACTGCTGCAAGCTGAGCACTGATACATTTTCATCTGTACCTGCTTCAAGGGAGAAAACAAAAAAGGAACATAACTGATAATGTCTCAAAACGTTTAAGTGAAATACTACCTTCAGACTGTGTTATTTCTACCGTTATTGCCACTAATTGCAGAGCTTCTTCTTTGAATACAGATTAATTTAGATTTGTTTTTGCTATTATTCTTTTAAGGCCTCAAGATTTACAGACGACATACATTTCATTTCCCCACATCTTGTTGCTTTCTTATTTTCAAATGTAGTTGTTGTAAAGAGGCGTATCGACCCATCCACATCTTCTATCGTAGGGTGGCCAGCCTGCATGTCTAATACAAGACTACACATACAAGAGAAAAACATGACTAGAAAGAGATGGACAGATACAGTTTGCAGCTATGTACTTGTGCTTATTTTAAGTGGACTGGTTGGAGCAGATTGGATCTTCCTTCTGTCGCTTTCTGTACTTTTAAGTAACTTTATCACGGATAGATGCCGAGTGAAGTGTTGCTTTCCTCTTGAAGGAAAAAGATTTTTGGCACATTGCTGTACGGTGGCGGTGGATTCTGAAATATGTGAGCTGCAGGCTGCAGGTGTTGTTTCAAGCTTTGTAGTTAGAAGGCAGAACAAACAGAAGGGTCTGTATGATATATATGTAGTCACATATGCAGTAATTAAAAGCAATTACTTGAGCCTGGCTTATAACTACTGAAGCATCAGCAGTGGTAGAAATGGAAATGGGAGTCTCAGAATAAGAACATATTCTGTGTGGCTCTATACTGTGTGGCTCATATGTGCTACTCCAAGAATTGCTGTGCTGCTGAGAACCAAGTGCAGTGAGGTGCGTGTGGAGGACTTGGTGCTGCTTTTACTCGGTATTTCGGTTCACAGCTTTCTGGGAGTGAAAACAGAGGAGTCACAGCCATCAGCAAAACAAAAGAAAGTGACACATATGTACCCTGGGTGTTTGGTGTGACTTCAGGTCCTGTCCATATAAATGCTGGTTTTCTGCCTCTCTCCTCTGTGATGTAAAGCTTCTTGATAAGCTGAAGGCTGCTGAGAACATTTGCTATGTCGTAAACCCTCCTGATTTTGGCTGAAACAAATGCATGTAAAGCAGAGCAATTTTTAATAACGAGCTACAACTGATCTGATTACAAAAGCTGTGGTGTATTTTTAGCGGTTGAAAGGACAAGTCTTCATTTACGAGAACTGTTTTGGTGTGTTATGACTTAACATCACAGACATGACAGCTTTTTTGTTGCATTTGTACTATTTCATGCAAAAGAAAAGAATAAAAAATAAAAGGTGAGCTTGAGAACCAAAGAAAAGTATAATTAAGAAGGAAACGCGAGATGAATTGTTGATCCCTCAAGAGCAAGCACATGTTCTCAACTATTAGAACACCCAAGCCTAGACCTCGAAGCACCTTTACATATGAATGGGGAGGAAATGCACAGGGAACTGAAAGAAGGGTAAAATAATGAAGAAACAATTGGCAGTTACAGCATTGGGTTTCGCTTCCTCATGTGCTTAATCTTTAAGGACTTGGACAGTATTTCTTTAGGCTTCCATCGATCGTTGCTTTGGAGGTTCCAACACTGCAAGGTGAAGGTGACAGCACTTCACACTGCAGCCTTGTACCAGATTTGCTCATTTAGCTCACACTTGATTTTAGAGAAGGATCAAGAAGCAGATGGGAACAGCAGCCTTTTACTTACTTTTAAACTTGCTTTTATCAGAGACTTCCAACTGATCTACAATTAAGATTTCAGCAGCGACTTCAAGGCTTATTATTTGTGGGGTTGATACAAGAAACAGCATCACAAATTTCTGACTCATCAGTCGCAGAGATTTGTCTTTCTTGCTATTTACAGAGGCTGCAGCAGACAGGAAAAGAGGATTAAAGCATCAAGTGACATGCCAGCCACAAACATTTGTATAACGCTGTAGAAATTTGTCAGCAACAAGGATGAGAGCAAACAACACAACAACTAGGCAGGGCCAGCACTGAGCCCAGAATTGAGTTTCTACACAGCTAGCATTGGGAAATCAGGTGGATGCCACATCTGACTATCAAACTGTGATATATTCCCATGCATCTCTCCTATCACCTACCCTGTGATTTATCTATTTGTTATAGATATTCATCATCATGAGTGCATGTTGTTCTTGGCGTTACAGGGAAACCTTACCAGCACGGAACTCCATTCCTGGGTGCTCCACGGAACACATTTCTGTTTGCTCACTGGTGCTGAAAGATCTTACCACTTCTTCACTTCTTTTCCCATCCAAATCAAACTCATCCTTGTACTCTCTTTTCTTGATCGTCTCAATTAGGAGCATGTATTTGTTCTCTTCTCCAGCTTTCTTCAAGGTCTGCAGGGTTTTGGCAAGGTTATGCCTCCCGTGCCAGATGTATTTGTTTTGGGCAAGGCGGCTCAGCATGTGCAGGCTCTCCAACACATGCACAATGTCATAGATACGTCTGCGTTCACACTCTGCAGAAATGAAAGGCAGAAACGAAACGTTCTTGGAAACTCCTGCTACACAATTGCTTTATAATTGTCTTTTAGGTGCTCTCCTACAGTTTGCTGTAACAATTCAAACACCGTTACAGCAGTGTGGTTCGTAACTATGATGGGCTTCATAAAACAGCAGAATATTGGAATTTCACCATTCTGACAGCAGGAAAGCTTCAGCTTTGTGTTAGCGATTTGGACTCTAAGCCATCATTTCCATGTCAAAAAAAAACCCTACAAACCAACAGGTTTACTTGTGCTCTCCACAAATGTTAAGTTTATTTGCTAAGTTCAGCACGCTGGAGAAGCTGGTTTAAAAGAACTGTGGGAGGAGTGAGGAGGTGGAGGGTTTAAGTGTTCCGGCTGCGACAGAGTATGGCACGATGTCAGGGTGCTCGATGGGCTCGTGCAATAGCACATCCACCAACTTACTGAGCTCCTCAGCTACTTCATCGAGGCAAATGCAGTAGTTCTCCTCAGCGCTGGGGTAATCGGGGTACCGAGCCAGGAATCTGCGGCACAGGGATCCCAGGCTCTTCTCCCTGCGCGTCGTCGGAGCCCTTCCTCGCTCGTCTCCCGGTGAGTGCTCCTACGCAGAGCGAGACGAGAGTCCGGTGTAGAGACGTTAAGGAGCTTTCCTGCCGGCGGGAGGGCTGCGAGGGACGGCCTCGCATGGCCCGCTGCCGAGAGGCAAAGCAAACGGCCCACGGGTACCTGAGACCGGCTCCGCTCGCGGCAGCGGATCTCGAGGCTGGCGGCTCTGATCAGCAGCTTCAGGTTAGCGGTGGGCGTCCAGGGCTCGGCGGGAAGGGCCGCCCCGGGCTTGGGGGGCGTGGCGAGCGGCTGACAGCAGCCCGCCTGCTTCGGGGGAGTCCGCAGCGGCGCGTCGGGACGGTTCTCCTGCGGAGAGAAGCGGGGAGACGGGAGGGACGGGGCCGAGCGAGCGTTACGGCGCCGGGGAGGAGGGGCCTCGGCCGCGGTACCTTGTTTCCGGAGCCCATCTCGGCAGCGGGGGACCGCCCCGCCCCGTCGACGGGCGGAACTCATCTGAGATGCTCTGAGGCGGTCTCTGCAGCTCCGCACGGACGTTTGAACCGAGAGCGCGGAGCCTCCGGTTGGGGCGGGCCCGACCGATCAGCTGGCGGCCTCGCGCACCGCTCGGCCAATCAGAGCGGCGGGTTGGTGGGCCGGCGGCGCGTGCCTCTCCCGCCGTCCGCCCCAACGGCTGCGGCGCACGGGGCGGCCCCGTTCCCGCCTTGCTGCACCTGAGGCGAGCATATCTGCTTTATATGTAATAGGAGCCATAACTGCAAGAAGCCCGCGAACGTGATCATATGCACAGTCCTTGGGTCTCTGCTGACAGTATATACGTTACTAAAAGTCATTTCTTCATATTAGAGGAAAAGAATTGAGGAAAGATTTGGAGCTGAGCCGTCCTTGATGCTATCAAATAAGAAAAAAGGCCCCGAGTGTTCCTGGTTGTGAGCTGCTTCTGGATGCAAGCAGGGAGCGAGTTGGACCGTGACTGTAAGTGCGTGTGTTGATGTAGAAAAGGTTGCGGGGCTGAGGTTGGTCCATGTTACTGCTGCTATTGCAGCTCAGGAGCTGCTGGAGTGATTCCTTGTATGACTGTGCTCCCTCAGATGATCTCCCGTTTTCTCAGGCAATGCATGTGATGCTAACAGAGCTGACAGGCCAAAAAATGAGTTCACTCTGCAGAGTTGAAGTTTACCGAGTCGCTCGCCATTTGTGGTTGTTAATCCATTCGTGCACGTGTCAAACGAATGTGATTTCTGTGGGTGTGAATAAACACAGCGAGCTCTTAGTATTTTCAAAGGGTCCTTTCTGCCATTACTTAGGGCAGCAGGGGATGCGTTTCGTTTCTTCTAAGGTTAAAGGGAAAAACGTTTCTTTCCTTTGCTGAGGAAAGCTACTGCTTGTGTTATTTGTAGTAAACGATGTGTCGGTTGCCATGTTCCTCCTTTAACATATCTCTTTAGGATGGAGAAGTGGTGGTCAAAATAGCAATAACCAGGCAGCGGTAACAAATTCAAAAGGATGCAGCCTCTGTGTCAGAAGCAGAGCTCCAAATGTCGCAGTTGAGGCTCGCCAGTATTGATAAGTGTTTTAGATGTGAGTAATTGAAACTCGCTGCTGCTCTGTGCTTCTAGCAAAGTGTGAAATTGAGGAACCAGAAGGCAGTGCCGAGTGCAGGGATGCGTGACTGCAGTTGGAGTGCTCGCCTTGTGAGTGAGCAAAGCACTTTACTGTCTGCTCATCTCAGAGTAGAGAGTTCAGAAACGCTCTGCGATGTGAGCAGTCTGGGTCCTGAGCATCACTTCTTCATTTTGCTGCTTTTGGTTAAACGAGAACCAGGCCAGGTCACGCTAAACGGGGGCTGAAGATGTCCTTCCATGTGGGAAGACATCTCCTGTGTTCATCATCTCTGCGGGTGTAGGGAGCGGGAGGAAGAGGAGAATGAGCTGACTAGTCCTGTGAAAAACAATGAGAAGTGGCATTAAGTGAGATCCTAGTTCTTGCACAGTAGGTTCTTCAATGCTAGATGGAAAACTAAATAATTATTGGAAAAGATAATAGATGGTTTGGTGTTAATAAGGTGTTTGTATAATAGCTGGAAAAATGAAATGAGAACAACTGAGTGGGCACAGCCCTTCTGAATCAGGAAAATGAGCTTCAGCAGCTCATATGCCAACATGTGAGAAGAGGGGGAGAATGAAGAGAGGGCAGAGTGGAGCTGAGCTGCATCTCATCCCCCAGGTACAACAGCCTGAGTATGGCAACTTGGTACAAAATTAGCCCCAGCCACCATTTACAGCTAGCTCATAAATATATATATTTATCAGCTGCCTCAATACTTTCTAAGGACAATAAAATATTGTAAACATTAGAACTTGCAGCCTGAGTCTCCTCATTTTAGGAGGAAGTCTCCAATACAGTGAATCCAAATCCAGACTTGTGCTCCTTCTCTGCTTTGTCAGTCAGTTCAAAATTCAGGCACTCCACTCAAATCCATAGCCTACCTTGAGTCTGGAGCCTTGTCCATTTCCAGTTATGAAGTAATTGAGTCAGGAGGCTTAGCTGATTGCTAACTTACGGATATATTCTGCTTTCTTCCTTTCTCTGGTTACTATTTCATTCTTTAAACAGTGGAACAAACACCAGTGTGAATATTCTCAAAGGAGCTCTGCGATGAAAGAATGTCAGACTGTGGACAGGGAGCACATTGTGCATAGCTTTTCCCATTGCAATACTTTTCTTCAGTAAAACACTTAAGCAAAAGCAGAATATTTTTTCTGCTACCAATAGGAAGACGTGTAAAGCAAAGGCACGCTGTGACTCCGGACAGCTACATCTAATCTGTCAGCCCTCAAATGATGAGGAAGGTTTGAACCAGGATCCCTTCATGTGCTTGCTAACCAATATGCTTCTCTCTCTTTTATCATAGATCTGGGCTTTAAGCTTTCTGGTGTTAAATTCTGGTTCAAAGGAAAAAAGAAAAAAAGACACTTTCAGTCTATTAGAGTGCTGAAGTATCATCTCATTTCACAGTGTCTCTCCTTAAAAGGTTGTCACAGCAGCAGTAAACCAAAGGTCAGTTAAACACAATGACAAAATGGTAATTTTGTTCTTAGCGCTCCTATATGCATATGAAATGAGGCAACAAAAGATTTCCAGGCCACTGAAAATTCTTGCTCTGTTCCATTTTAACTGACAAGTAGCGCTTAGATAATAGTTGGAAAATAGGAGAAAAGATGATAGCTGTATGTCACTGACACTGGAGTTATGGCTGAAGAGGTGCTTTCATTCTCAGCCTTAATTTTCAGGCACTTAGAGCTTTCTGAATGCATTACCCTTCAGGCTCCCATTACACATGCTTGCTTTAATCCCAAAGGAGGTTTGTGGCATCTTTGCTTGGGCTTTTTCTTCATTCCTTTATTGGGCTTTCTTGGCTATTTGTTTGATCCCTAAACATGCGGAAGAGCATCATGGTTATTTCATCACAAGTTTAGATTTGGTGTTCTGTACCTTGATATCAGCGCTGCTGCAGAGCATCTGTCTTTGGTACAGCAGAGGAAATTTCTTTCAGAGACAATGATTCCAAGTTCTTAAAGCCCACTTCCTCTGGCTTTTACTCCTTGAAATAACCAAGACATTCACTTTTAGAAAGGAGTCCTACAGTGTGATATCATGGCGATATAAATCTCTTCTCATACGCCTCAAAGGATTTGAACTGGAGGGATTCCTGCGCTCTTTAAATGCAGGGGCTGCTGCTGCCGGCCCTATGAGCAGGGAGGGGAGGGGAAAGAGAGAGGGCTTAGGGGATCTGAGCAGTGCCATTGCTATCGCCAAGCTGAAATAGCTGCTGATAAAAGCCTGGCATTTTGTGCCCTTGTGTCCACTTGTGAGTAGGTGGACAACAATGCAGCCCCTCAGATGACACCTATGGCGCATTCCTGAGTGCAGCCTAATAGGTCCTAAGTAAAGATGAAAGCGCTGTGGTCGCTGGTGGATGTGAAATGTAAGAATCCTCCAATGAGGCTTCTGTCATAGTGACGTTGCCAGAATTGCTTACCAAAGTGCTTATAAATGTTTATGGATGTGTTTGTGTGATGCTGCACTGAGCCCTTCGCAACGGAGAGCTCCAAGGATGCCTCCTTGCTTCCCTGGGGTTGTGTGTAATCCCTGCTGCGTTGCGGTTATCGAGGCAAAGCGGGGAAGCATCTTTGGGTGGGGTCATCCGGAGGTGGGACTCCTCCTGCTGAGCTCAGGCACACTAGTTCATACACGCTATGTGACAGCACCTCGTGTTCAGAGAGAAAGCACCAGTTCTTTCTGCCCCTTGCTGATTAAATATAGTTTTCCCCTTCTTCAGAATACATGTAGCCTTCACTGAGCAAGGAAAACCCCAACAGAAAGCCAGCAGAAAGTCAGCATACAACGTAGGACACAACACCAGTAATTTAATTTCATTAAACATGAAGTCAGAGTGAGAGTTGGATGTAATTTTTATCTGAACAAATGCGTTTTACATTGCAGCGTAAATAATTCTCAAGTTTTATATAAGCTAACATTTTTTTGTTTGCTTGTTTTAAAGACTTTTTCAATTAACTTACCAGAAGAGGATCACTGGTCATAGGAACAAAGGAAATTCTATCTCTGGCCTTTTAGAAAGACATAAACTATGTGCACGCTCACAGTACTTCCTTTGTGCAACACATGGACTGAGCAATGGACTGTACCTGTCCTTACAAAGACACTTTCACCTTGCTTTGCATAGCAGAAAAGCGAAGCAGAAGACACAAGATGCAGAGCTCTGCTGCAATGCTTCAGGTAAGCCTGTTGTAAAGACATCCAGCCCTAACTTTCTCAGCAAAGCTGGTTTGAGTTCTAAAGCGTTCAGGCTGTCCCAGTGTTGTGGTCTTGCCAGTTCCAGGACACAGCCCAGCTCACCGTGCATGCAGTGTGCAATCAGTAACGATGCCTGCTGACACAGTCAGCAAGTCTGTGCCCAGACATCAGTTCCCTGCCGCTTACAGTTTTCCTTGTGGAACGTGTGAGGTTCCTTGGGAGACTGTGTCAGTAGTACCTGAGTTTGTGGATGGAGCAGATGCTGGTTTTGGTCCTCCTGGGTTGTGGAAGAAGTTTTCTGTTGTCGTCTCAGGCTCCAGGGGTCTTCTGGCACAGTGGGCTGAAGGGAAAGAGAAAGGGAACTTTCAGTGAAGGAAAAAAAGTCAGTTGTAGGTTTTTGCAGAGTGGTATCAAACGCATTCCTTCCTCAAATGTAGAAATCTAACAGCTGCCTGTGGAGAAGAGCGTCCTTCTTTTTGAAGCTATGCATCCATATTCATCTGTATCGACTCTGATAGAAATAAACTCATTTATCTAACCTCCTCCTATCTCCTTGTTTAATGCCAACAAACCGTAGGCAGTGCAGTACTATATAAATAGAAGCTGAGAGTCAATTAGGAGAAGAGGCAACAAGTAGACTGTTAAGAGCATGTCATTTTGGATATCATTCAGCATCCTCTCAAAGACTCTTCACACCTGGTCCTCCTCCAGCCCCTCCAGGTGGCTCCACTTTCTCAACAAGTAAAGTACATTTTCTTCCCTTCTAACCTCTCAATTCTATCGTGCTGTCGCCAGTCTTCCCTGCCTGCCCTTATGGGAGGCAGTGCTGGGTTATGAATAAGAACAGGAAAAGTGCTCATTTTAAACTGCTACCTTCTTCAGGAATTACTGCCCCATTAATTCCCACTCAACCAACGGTGAAGCAGTTGCAATCCACTGTTTCTTACCTTTCCTTGTAAGGTCACATTTTGTGAGCTATGATTAATGCTTTCTGGCTTCAATGGGGTTGGAATATGCTGCAGAACGGGATTTGGGGGAACTTGCACACCAGCAGCTATCAGTCTTCCGTGCAGCAGTGCAAAGTCCAGAAGTGAAGAACTTGGATTTGGGACGGGGCTGATGTTGCCAGAATTGAGACAGGAGTTGCTCAGTACGGGTGCAGTAGCTGTAGAAGTTGGTGTCAGTGTGATGTTCAAGGACGTTATTTGAAAAGCTGGAATGTTAACTGCTGTCTGTTCAGATGCTGTCATTGGAATGAAACCTGAAACAGAAAGAAACAACGATGGAAGGACTGAAAATTGAAACTAGAGACCTTGCATTGCGATTTTATGACTCTGGTCGGATGAACTGACCCACAGTCCTTCAATCCAGGTGTATGCGTATGTATTTCATTTAGTACTCGCCTGCAGTGGGTGAGCTGTAGGTACCAGGGTGCTGCAGTGAACACATCCCAGTATTCTCTCTATTAAGAAGACATGCCTTATTGCTGTGGTGAGTGCACTGAGTAATAGGAATAAGGTAGCCAGATGGAAGAAAGGCCTGAAAAAGAAGACAATGTACCTTTACCCCATAGGTGTAAGAAGAAAATAAGCTTTTCTTCACAGTTGCATTCCCCTTGCCACTTTCTTATTCTCCATCCCTCACATCCCCAGGTCTCAGCATTCCATGCCCATACTGGCTGCTGTCTGAAATTGCACGTGGTCTAATCAAAGCCGTGCTCTAAAGTGAGGTTGTCCTCATCCACACAAGTCACCTTGCCTCATCCCCTGACAGTGTGCTCAGAGAGGAACTGCAAACCTACGTGCAGTTAACACAGTGCAGTTCAACTAGGCAAAAGAAATCCTCATGAGGAATTTTTTTAAGAGGAAACATTTGGGTTTAGTGTCGTGTCACCTCATTCCTACGTTGTGTCTTTTTTCTGTGGCAAATTCCAGAAGACAATCCTTTGGTGTTTGTGTGTTCTGCTTTTGTCAACAGAACTGCTTGTGATTTGCAATTTGGCTGTAGCAGTCAGTCTGAACTGTGGAGCAGCGAGTTTTACCACAGTTCCACTGTGAATCAAAGCGTGGTGAAATAAATGTTTATAAATAACAGTGTGGGACAGAATGAGAATTCAGTATAGCTTCCATCTACTTAGATATCTTCATCCATGGTTGGACTAGATGATCTTGTAGGTCCTTTCCAACCTGATGAACCTATGAACCTATCCCAGTCAAAGCCTGAAAATCATTTTGTTTCCTCTTACAGGGGAGTCCTATGCTAAGCTGTTTGTTTTATTTTAAAGCACGCTTTATAATAATCCAACTAAGGCAAATCTGTATTCGTGTAGTTATTCCTGTTTGGTTTCTTTTGCAGATTGTTCCGTGTGTGCTTTTGCACTTAACAGCAAGAAATGCTGTGGTGTCAGGCAAAGCTCACCTCACGAGCAGGAATGGCAAACGCCATTCCTGTTTTGGTTCTGTCCTCGTTTTCTGGAGCGTGTTCTCTTTTGTGTTGGTCAGAAGAGTTTGCCACGCTTTGATCTAGTGTTTGGGGTCTGGTCTGTTTCTCTTCCTGGAAGCTGTCCATTTCACAATTGCTTTGAGAGCTGTTGGAAGGTGGTCTCTTGTGCTCGGTGGGTTCTCCCTTTAAAATAAACTACGTATGGAAAAAGAAAGCAGATGCTGTAATGCTGTAAAAGGCCTGACATTAACTACTCAAGTACTGTGATAGCCCTGTGTTACTGATTAGAAAAGCAGATTCCTGCATAAACATGAGTAACAGGAGCTACTTTAGAACCATTGCATAAACAGATTGAAAGAGTCTTGAAATAATGTGTCAGGAATTGTTTCTTTTTGACAGTGTACTCTTTGACACACCTTCTCAGGAACAAAGATGTGATGGGGAAATGAGAGAATACAGCCTGATTCTAGGCTGGCTTTGTGAAGATTTACATTGTGTTGTATCCTGTATATTCTGCCTGATGCTTTGCAATTACCATGGTTATATTTTCTACATAAAAAACCCAAACCAAGCAGTGCAACAAAACTCAGCTGCCCGAGAGGCTTCTCTACAGTTAATGTAAAAATATGAGAGCACATTAGGCTCCTGTATGGGAACTGCTGAATCATGGCCTGAACCACTGATGGATCACCTGAGGTGAGCACTGAGTCAGCCATAGGAGCACAGGCGAAGGCAATGCTCCTGTGTGAGCAGAAGGGGTGGAGTCTGGCTCCACCTTTCCCAGACTCCATTTAAGGGTTGACCACCACTGGGGAAGGATCTCTTGTTGAAGATCTCTCCTTTGGAGTTTCTTATGGTGAGCCTTGGATGCTGGAGAGCATTTTTTCCCCTTTATTTCGATTTTTTTCTATCAGAATAATCTAATTATGCCATCTATAAAATATCTTGGCTATAATACAATTTGGTATTATTCATTGTGTTAGCCTGGTTCCTCGCAGCTCCTAAATCACTTTGGAAATGAATAGATGGCCCCATTACTATGCTCTGAGCCAGAGTTACAGCAATTAACTTGCCATAGCACTGTCAAGGCTTTCCTCGTTGCTTCTGTGCTTTTTAATCAAGTTATTCTCTTGCAGTGCTTGCCATCTCTTAAGGCAACTCTTCGAGGAAGATTCACATCTTTCTTTAGCTGCCGTGGCCTTTCCTGGATCAGCTGCAGCTGTGCAGTTGTCCCCTTCCCTGGTGGTCATTTCATGTAATGCTTTTGGGTTGGTACTTTTAATTCCTGTCACGTTAGCACACGGTTGAGGCATGAAACTCGGGCCATACGTTGTCACAGCGTGGGCTTGGAAAGGAGGCAGATATACTGCATTGGAGGCTCCAGAGTGAGGCTGAGGTAGTATGACTGGCAATGCTGAGCAGTGGCTGGGAGGGAAGGCACTTAATGGCTGAGTGATAAGTGACTTGGGAGGGGGTGCAGCATTGTGAGTGTTGGCCCTGGGAGCTGCCTCAGGCTGGGGCACGCTGTGCTCCAAAGCAGATCCCGACAGATTCTTTTTCACTTTTGGTGTCCTTAAAACAAAAAAGCAGGACAGAACACACATTTTAATGTTTTCCTGCAGAAATGCCTCGAGTGTTTTTATTTTTGTTATACAGAGAGCGTGAATTTGTGTGTCTTGATAAACTGAACAGAAAACTCTAAGTGGAAAAAATAGCGTACACTCAGAGGTGACAAGGTTTTTGCAGATCACTGCCCAACTCCAAATAAGTATAGATTAAACTTAACAGCCAGTGACCAAAAGCTTCCAAACACAACATGTGCAAACTTACTTTGGTGGTCCTTCCAGCTGATGCCAAGGGACTGCTGCAAGCTGAGCAGTTTTGCTTGTGTCAACTGATACATTTTCATCTGTACCTGCTTCAAGGGAGAAAACAGAAAAGGAACATAACTGATAATGTCTCAAAACGTTTAAGTGAAATACTGCCTTCAGACGGTGTTATTTCTACCATTATTGCCACTAATTGCAGAGCTTCTTCTTTGAATACAGATTAATTTAGATTTGTTTTTGCTATTATTCTTTTAAGGCCTCAAGATTTACAGACAACATACATTTCATTTCCCCCCATCTTGTTGCTTTCTTATTTTCAAATGTAGTTGTTGTAAAGAGGCATATCGACCCATCCACATCTTCTATCGTAGGGTGGCCAGCCTGCATGTCTAATACAAGACTACACATACAAGAGAAAAACATGACTAGAAAGAGATGGACAGATACAGTTTGCAGCTATGTACTTGTGCTTATTTTAAGTGGACTGGTTGGAGCAGATTGGATCTTCCTTCTGTCGCTTTCTGTACTTTTAAGTAACTTTATCACGGATAGATGCCGAGTGAAGTGTTGCTTTCCTCTTGAAGGAAAAAGATTTTTGGCACATTGCTGTACGGTGGCGGTGGATTCTGAAATATGTGAGCTGCAGGCTGCAGGTGTTGTTTCAAGCTTTGTAGTTAGAAGGCAGAACAAACAGAAGGGTCTGTATGATATATATGTAGTCACATATGCAGTAATTAAAAGCAATTACTAGAGCCTGGCTTATAACTACTGAAGCATCAGCAGTGGTAGAAATGGAAATGGGAGTCTCAGAATAAGAACATATACTGTGTGGCTCTATACTGTGTGGCTCATATGTGCTACTCCAAGAATTGCTGTGCTGCTGAGAACCAAGTGCAGTGAGGTGCGTGTGGAGGACTTGGTGCTGCTTTTACTCGGTATTTCGGTTCACAGCTTTCTGGGAGTGAAAACAGAGGAGTCACAGCCATCAGCAAAACAAAAGAAAGTGACACATATGTACCCTGGGTGTTTGGTGTGACTTCAGGTCCTGTCCATATAAATGCTGGTTTTCTGCCTCTCTCCTCTGTGATGTAAAGCTTCTTGATAAGCTGAAGGCTGCTGAGAACATTTGCTATGTCGTAAACCCTCCTGATTTTGGCTGAAACAAATGCATGTAAAGCAGAGCAATTTTTAATAACGAGCTACAACTGATCTGATTACAAAAGCTGTGGTGTATTTTTAGCGGTTGAAAGGACAAGTCTTCATTTACGAGAACTGTTTTGGTGTGTTATGACTTAACATCACAGACATGACAGCTTTTTTGTTGCATTTGTACTATTTCATGCAAAAGAAAAGAATAAAAAATAAAAGGTGAGCTTGAGAACCAAAGAAAAGTATAATTAAGAAGGAAACGCGAGATGAATTGTTGATCCCTCAAGAGCAAGCACATGTTCTCAACTATTAGAACACCCAAGCCTAGACCTCGAAGCACCTTTACATATGAATGGGGAGGAAATGCACAGGGAACTGAAAGAAGGGTAAAATAATGAAGAAACAATTGGCAGTTACAGCATTGGGTTTCGCTTCCTCATGTGCTTAATCTTTAAGGACTTGGACAGTATTTCTTTAGGCTTCCATCGATCGTTGCTTTGGAGGTTCCAACACTGCAAGGTGAAGGTGACAGCACTTCACACTGCAGCCTTGTACCAGATTTGCTCATTTAGCTCACACTTGATTTTAGAGAAGGATCAAGAAGCAGATGGGAACAGCAGCCTTTTACTTACTTTTAAACTTGCTTTTATCAGAGACTTCCAACTGATCTACAATTAAGATTTCAGCAGCGACTTCAAGGCTTATTATTTGTGGGGTTGATACAAGAAACAGCATCACAAATTTCTGACTCATCAGTCGCAGAGATTTGTCTTTCTTGCTATTTACAGAGGCTGCAGCAGACAGGAAAAGAGGATTAAAGCATCAAGTGACATGCCAGCCACAAACATTTGTATAACGCTGTAGAAATTTGTCAGCAACAAGGATGAGAGCAAACAACACAACAACTAGGCAGGGCCAGCACTGAGCCCAGAATTGAGTTTCTACACAGCTAGCATTGGGAAATCAGGTGGATGCCACATCTGACTATAAAACTGTGATATATTCCCATGCATCTCTCCTATCACCTACCCTGTGATTTATCTATTTGTTATAGATATTCATCATCATGAGTGCATGTTGTTCTTGGCGTTACAGGGAAACCTTACCAGCACGGAACTCCATTCCTGGGTGCTCCACGGAACAGATTTCTGTTTGCTCACTGGTGCTGAAAGATCTTACCACTTCTTCACTTCTTTTCCCATCCAAATCAAACTCATCCTTGTACTCTCTTTTCTTGATCGTCTCAATTAGGAGCATGTATTTGTTCTCTTCTCCAGCTTTCTTCAAGGTGTGCAGGGTTTTGGCAAGGTTATGCCTCCCGTGCCAGATGTATTTGTTTTGGGCAAGGCGGCTCAGCATGTGCAGGCTCTCCAACACATGCACAATGTCATAGATACGTCTGCGTTCACACTCTGCAGAAATGAAATGCAGAAACGAAACGTTCTTGGAAACTCCTGCTCCACAATTGCTTTATAATTGTCTTTTAGGTGCTCTCCTACAGTTTGCTGTAACAATTCAAACACCGTTACAGCAGTGTGGTTCGTAACTATGATGGGCTTCATAAAACAGCAGAATATTGGAATTTCACCATTCTGACAGCAGGAAAGCTTCAGCTTTGTGTTAGCGATTTGGACTCTAAGCCATCATTTCCATGTCAAAAAAAAACCCTACAAACCAACAGGTTTACTTGTGCTCTCCACAAATGTTAAGTTTATTTGCTAAGTTCAGCACGCTGGAGAAGCTGGTTTAAAAGAACTGTGGGAGGAGTGAGGAGGTGGAGGGTTTAAGTGTTCCGGCTGCGACAGAGTATGGCACGATGTCAGGGTGCTCGATGGGCTCGTGCAATAGCACATCCACCAACTTACTGAGCTCCTCAGCTACTTCATCGAGGCAAATGCAGTAGTTCTCCTCAGCGCTGGGGTAATCGGGGTACCGAGCCAGGAATCTGCGGCACAGGGATCCCAGGCTCTTCTCCCTGCGCGTCGTCGGAGCCCTTCCTCGCTCGTCTCCCGGTGAGTGCTCCTACGCAGAGCGAGACGAGAGTCCGGTGTAGAGACGTTAAGGAGCTTTCCTGCCGGCGGGAGGGCTGCGAGGGACGGCCTCGCATGGCCCGCTGCCGAGAGGCAAAGCAAACGGCCCACGGGTACCTGAGACCGGCTCCGCTCGCGGCAGCGGATCTCGAGGCTGGCGGCTCTGATCAGCAGCTTCAGGTTAGCGGTGGGCGTCCAGGGCTCGGCGGGAAGGGCCGCCCCGGGCTTGGGGGGCGTGGCGAGCGGCTGACAGCAGCCCGCCTGCTTCGGGGGAGTCCGCAGCGGCGCGTCGGGACGGTTCTCCTGCGGAGAGAAGCGGGGAGACGGGAGGGACGGGGCCGAGCGAGCGTTACGGCGCCGGGGAGGAGGGGCCTCGGCCGCGGTACCTTGTTTCCGGAGCCCATCTCGGCAGCGGGGGACCGCCCCGCCCCGTCGACGGGCGGAACTCATCTGAGATGCTCTGAGGCGGTCTCTGCAGCTCCGCACGGACGTTTGAACCGAGAGCGCGGAGCCTCCGGTTGGGGCGGGCCCGACCGATCAGCTGGCGGCCTCGCGCACCGCTCGGCCAATCAGAGCGGCGGGTTGGTGGGCCGGCGGCGCGTGCCTCTCCCGCCGTCCGCCCCAACGGCTGCGGCGCACGGGGCGGCCCCGTTCCCGCCTTGCTGCACCTGAGGCGAGCATATCTGCTTTATATGTAATAGGAGCCATAACTGCAAGAAGCCCGCGAACGTGATCATATGCACAGTCCTTGGGTCTCTGCTGACAGTATATACGTTACTAAAAGTCATTTCTTCATATTAGAGGAAAAGAATTGAGGAAAGATTTGGAGCTGAGCCGTCCTTGATGCTATCAAATAAGAAAAAAGGCCCCGAGTGTTCCTGGTTGTGAGCTGCTTCTGGATGCAAGCAGGGAGCGAGTTGGACCGTGACTGTAAGTGCGTGTGTTGATGTAGAAAAGGTTGCGGGGCTGAGGTTGGTCCATGTTACTGCTGCTATTGCAGCTCAGGAGCTGCTGGAGTGATTCCTTGTATGACTGTGCTCCCTCAGATGATCTCCCGTTTTCTCAGGCAATGCATGTGATGCTAACAGAGCTGACAGGCCAAAAAATGAGTTCACTCTGCAGAGTTGAAGTTTACCGAGTCGCTCGCCATTTGTGGTTGTTAATCCATTCGTGCACGTGTCAAACGAATGTGATTTCTGTGGGTGTGAATAAACACAGCGAGCTCTTAGTATTTTCAAAGGGTCCTTTCTGCCATTACTTAGGGCAGCAGGGGATGCGTTTCGTTTCTTCTAAGGTTAAAGGGAAAAACGTTTCTTTCCTTTGCTGAGGAAAGCTACTGCTTGTGTTATTTGTAGTAAACGATGTGTCGGTTGCCATGTTCCTCCCTTAACATATCTCTTTAGGATGGAGAAGTGGTGGTCAAAATAGCAATAACCAGGCAGCGGTAACAAATTCAAAAGGATGCAGCCTCTGTGTCAGAAGCAGAGCTCCAAATGTCGCAGTTGAGGCTCGCCAGTATTGATAAGTGTTTTAGATGTGAGTAATTGAAACTCGCTGCTGCTCTGTGCTTCTAGCAAAGTGTGAAATTGAGGAACCAGAAGGCAGTGCCGAGTGCAGGGATGCGTGACTGCAGTTGGAGTGCTCGCCTTGTGAGTGAGCAAAGCACTTTACTGTCTGCTCATCTCAGAGTAGAGAGTTCAGAAACGCTCTGCGATGTGAGCAGTCTGGGTCCTGAGCATCACTTCTTCATTTTGCTGCTTTTGGTTAAACGAGAACCAGGCCAGGTCACGCTAAACGGGGGCTGAAGATGTCCTTCCATGTGGGAAGACATCTCCTGTGTTCATCATCTCTGCGGGTGTAGGGAGCGGGAGGAAGAGGAGAATGAGCTGACTAGTCCTGTGAAAAACAATGAGAAGTGGCATTAAGTGAGATCCTAGTTCTTGCACAGTAGGTTCTTCAATGCTAGATGGAAAACTAAATAATTATTGGAAAAGATAATAGATGGTTTGGTGTTAATAAGGTGTTTGTATAATAGCTGGAAAAATGAAATGAGAACAACTGAGTGGGCACAGCCCTTCTGAATCAGGAAAATGAGCTTCAGCAGCTCATATGCCAACATGTGAGAAGAGGGGGAGAATGAAGAGAGGGCAGAGTGGAGCTGAGCTGCATCTCATCCCCCAGGTACAACAGCCTGAGTATGGCAACTTGGTACAAAATTAGCCCCAGCCACCATTTACAGCTAGCTCATAAATATATATATTTATCAGCTGCCTCAATACTTTCTAAGGACAATAAAATATTGTAAACATTAGAACTTGCAGCCTGAGTCTCCTCATTTTAGGAGGAAGTCTCCAATACAGTGAATCCAAATCCAGACTTGTGCTCCTTCTCTGCTTTGTCAGTCAGTTCAAAATTCAGTCACTCCACTCAAATCCATAGCCTACCTTGAGTCTGGAGCCTTGTCCATTTCCAGTTATGAAGTAATTGAGTCAGGAGGCTTAGCTGATTGCTAACTTACGGATATATTCTGCTTTCTTCCTTTCTCTGGTTACTATTTCATTCTTTAAACAGTGGAACAAACACCAGTGTGAATATTCTCAAAGGAGCTCTGCGATGAAAGAATGTCAGACTGTGGACAGGGAGCACATTGTGCATAGCTTTTCCCATTGCAATACTTTTCTTCAGTAAAACACTTAAGCAAAAGCAGAATATTTTTTCTGCTACCAATAGGAAGACGTGTAAAGCAAAGGCACGCTGTGACTCCGGACAGCTACATCTAATCTGTCAGCCCTCAAATGATGAGGAAGGTTTGAACCAGGATCCCTTCATGTGCTTGCTAACCAATATGCTTCTCTCTCTTTTATCATAGATCTGGGCTTTAAGCTTTCTGGTGTTAAATTCTGGTTCAAAGGAAAAAAGAAAAAAAGACACTTTCAGTCTATTAGAGTGCTGAAGTATCATCTCATTTCACAGTGTCTCTCCTTAAAAGGTTGTCACAGCAGCAGTAAACCAAAGGTCAGTTAAACACAATGACAAAATGGTAATTTTGTTCTTAGCGCTCCTATATGCATATGAAATGAGGCAACAAAAGATTTCCAGGCCACTGAAAATTCTTGCTCTGTTCCATTTTAACTGACAAGGAACATAACTGGTAATGTCTCAAAACGTTTAAGTGAAATACTGCCTTCAGACGGTGTTATTTCTACC
Organism: Cyrtonyx montezumae; assembly: GCF_038088225.1. NCBI lineage: Eukaryota > Metazoa > Chordata > Aves > Galliformes > Odontophoridae > Cyrtonyx > Cyrtonyx montezumae. The sequence goes on along the minus strand of NW_027071826.1, from coordinate 51,554,439 downwards.
ATTATTGCCACTAATTGCAGAGCTTCTTCTTTGAATACAGATTAATTTAGATTTGTTTTTGCTATTATTCTTTTAAGGCCTCAAGATTTACAGACGACATACATTTCATTTCCCCCCATCTTGTTGCTTTCTTATTTTCAAATGTAGTTGTTGTAAAGAGGCGTATCGACCCATCCACATCTTCTATCGTAGGGTGGCCAGCCTGCATGTCTAATACAAGACTACACATACAAGAGAAAAACATGACTAGAAAGAGATGGACAGATACAGTTTGCAGCTATGTACTTGTGCTTATTTTAAGTGGACTGGTTGGAGCAGATTGGATCTTCCTTCTGTCGCTTTCTGTACTTTTAAGTAACTTTATCACGGATAGATGCCGAGTGAAGTGTTGCTTTCCTCTTGAAGGAAAAAGATTTTTGGCACATTGCTGTACGGTGGCGGTGGATTCTGAAATATGTGAGCTGCAGGCTGCAGGTGTTGTTTCAAGCTTTGTAGTTAGAAGGCAGAACAAACAGAAGGGTCTGTATGATATATATGTAGTCACATATGCAGTAATTAAAAGCAATTACTTGAGCCTGGCTTATAACTACTGAAGTATCAGCAGTGGTAGAAATGGAAATGGGAGTCTCAGAATAAGAACATATACTGTGTGGCTCTATACTGTGTGCTCTCCACAAATGTTAAGTTTATTTGCTAAGTTCAGCACGCTGGAGAAGCTGGTTTAAAAGAACTGTGGGAGGAGTGAGGAGGTGGAGGGTTTAAGTGTTCCGGCTGCGACAGAGTATGGCACGATGTCAGGGTGCTCGATGGGCTCGTGCAATAGCACATCCACCAACTTACTGAGCTCCTCAGCTACTTCATCGAGGCAAATGCAGTAGTTCTCCTCAGCGCTGGGGTAATCCGGGTACCGAGCCAGGAATCTGTGGCACAGGGATCCCAGGCTCTTCTCCCTGCAGCCATTAAGTGCCTTCCCTCCCAGCCAGGCTCTTCCCTCCTGGCTGGGAGGGAAGGCACTTAATGGCTGAGTGATAAGTGACTTGGGAGGGGGTGCAGCATTGTGAGTGTTGGCCCTGGGAGCTGCCTCAGGCTGGGGCACGCTGTGCTCCAAAGCAGATCCCTGCTGCGGATATCAGGGTCCGAGTGGATTGCTCTCGGGCGGGGAGCACGACAGGACTCAATACATGAATGATCAGGCTTTTTTTATTACCCGGACAGCCTTATTCTTATAGTGTTTAAGACAGGGGCGTACAGAGAATGGCACACAGTCATTGGCTGAGAGCCTCAGAGAAAAAACAACTTTAAGCAGTTCCCAACAATTAACAGCAGTGAGAAACCATCCTGAGGGAGGTAACTCTTGATATCATCCTAATCCTAAGAAATCCAAACAGGAATGCGTCGGCAGCGGGTGTGAAAGGCAGTGCTGGCAGGGCGTCCCCTGCTCAAAGTGCACTTTTCCTCTCCCACTCGCCAAAGACCATCTCCTGCTTCTGCTTTTCTCTAGGTTCACACAGTGTACTTTCCCCTGAGCGCCGTATCAGCGTGGCCAGCGCATAACACAGAGCCCAAAGGAAAGCTAAACAGACTAGACTACCAAGGACAGCTTATTCTAAAAATACCTATAGTTACAATTATCAGCAACCCTGTGAAGCCTTCTTCACTGAAAGCAGGGTGAATAACATAATCACAGAAGTTTCCCATAGATGTCTTGGCAGCATGGGTTGCTCAGCTGAAGCAGTTCATGTCCGCTTTGAGTTGTTTGTCACTTGGCCCAGGAGCATCATGACCTCCTATCAACATCTAATACCTTTCCATGAGCATATAGTCTGTGCTGCAGTGCAAACTGTGCTCGTACATATCACCGTGACTTCCCTGCTCCTGCAGCCATTTCCCAACAGGCCTATTATAATGCAAAAAACAAAAAAGGTGTGAGATAGACCAGCAGGGGTGCCTCCTGACCAATGGCCCCCTGCTGAAACCTGCCTCCATGTGACCACTCGTCCATATACAGCTAATGAGTTGATGGACCTAGTACAGCGGTTCCATCAAAAACCAAGGGAAAGCATACCATCATGGCTCCTAAGGTTATGGGATGCAGGAGCTGAAAGTTTTTTAGGGAATGGGACAGAGATGTCAAAATTAGCATCCATAACAATAAACCCAGCCTTGAGACAAAGGTTATATGCAGCCGTCCACTACAGTGATGAAAACCATTCTATTATAGATTGGTTGATGGCAGCATGACGCCTAACGTGGCCTAATAAAACTGATATTCCTTTCAATGCTGGTTTGTGGTCCTCTATGGAGGACCTCCAGACAAACATCTGAGAATTAGGTATGAGGGAGGCTATGTACGCAGACACTTTTGAAAGCCCCGATACAGAGAAATTTACAGCAGGTATGAGAGATCTAATACTGCAGCAGGCCCCCTCCCGCCTATACAGGATGCTAGTTTCCATACTAAATCCGTTGTTGGCATCAGAGGCCATCATACAGCAGGCAGCCTTGTTAGTGGCAGACTTAGGGGAGACAGAGTGTGTAAGAACCAGGCGCAATGTTCGTGTAGTGGAAGATGCTGAGGCCTTCCCTATTAAAACTAAAAAGCCTGCTCCACGGATACCCCGATCAGGCCCCGTATGGGTATCCCAGAAGACTATGTTCAATGACCTCACATGGGCTGGGATTGCATTTACCAAAATTGATGGGCAACCCAACCATGTTTTGTTACAGCTGTGGAAACAGCTTAAAAATGATCAAAAATTTCAGAGTGCTCCCAGAAATCAGGAGTACAAATTATACAAGAAACACCACCAACAACCTGGAATCTGGCCGACTTCATAATACCAAATAGAAGGAAAAAACATCCACAGGTGTCGCGGGCTACAGTGCCTGAGCCACCTGTGGCAAAAGATTTGGATCTGGCAAAGTTCATGGATGAACGAAAAATACTGGTCCCCCTAGAGCCTCCAGATGTGACCGGAGGCCCTATGTAGAATTAACAATATTTTGGTCTAGGACAAATGTGCAGGAGGTGATGGCTCTAGTGGATACTGGTGCAGAAACGTCAATTATATATGGAGACCCAACAAAATTTAAGGGTAATACAGTGACGATTGGTGGGTTTGGGGGACAGACTATTCCAGTCACCCGGTTACAGACTATTCCAGTCACCCAAACATGGTTGAAATTGGGGGTTGGGCATCTCCCGCCCCGGGAGTATAAGGTGTCGATTGCCCCAATTCCAGAATATATCCTGGGCATAGACATTCTATGGGGTCTGGCTCTCCAGACGACTGTGGGAGAGTTCAGACTATGGCAGAGGTACATTAGTATCCAGGCAATACGGACAATATGAAGGGGCCATGCCAAACATGAGCCCATTTGTTTGCCAAAACCACACCGGATTACTAATGTAAGACAGTACAGACTCCTGCGGGGGCAGGAAGAAATATCAAAGACGGTGCAGGAATTAGAGAAAGTAGGTATTATCAGACCTTCACACAGCCCATATAATTCCCCCATATGGCCAGTACGGAAGTCGGATGGAACATGGAGAATGACGGTGGATTATAGGGAACTAAATAAGGTGACGCCGCCCATCCATGCAGCCGTACCCAATATTGCCTCCTTAATGGACACTCTTAGTTGGGAAAATAAAACCTACCATTGTGTCCTGGATTTAGCAAATGCGTTTTTTAGCATACCTATTGCTAAAGAATCACAAGATCAATTTGTGTTTACATGGGGAGGCAGGCAGTGGACCTTTCAGGTCTTGCCACAGGGGTACGTGCACTCACCAACATACTGTCATAATTGGGTGGCACGTGACCTGGCTGATTGGAGAAAACCAAACAATGTGAACCTATACCACTATATTGATGACCTCCTGTTAACATCCGACTCACTGGAAGCAGTAGGGGAGGCAGCAGATTCATTAACTGCCTACCTAAGTGAAAGAGGATGGGCTATCAATCCTCAAAAAGTGCAAGGTCCAGGACTGTCCGTAAAATTTCTAGGGGTAGAATGGTCAGGAAAGACCAAAGTGTTACCTGATGCCATCGTAGATAAGGTTCAAGCATTTCCAGTCCCTACAACACCAAAGCAGCTGCAGGAGTTCCTAGGTATATTGAGATATTGGCGTTCCTTTATACCTCATTTGGCGCAGCTGCTGAGACCTTTATATAGACTTACCAAAAAGGGACAATTATGGGACTGGGGGAGAACAGAACAGGATGCTTTCCAACAGGCGAAACAGGCGGTTAAACAAGCCCAGGCACTGGGTATATTTGATCCTACCCTCCCAGCTGAGCTAGATGTCCACATAACTCAAGATGGCTTTGGCTGGGGCCTGTAGCAACGTCAGAGTTCTGTTTGGACCCCCATTGGATTTTGGTCTCAGGTGTGGCATGGAGCAGAGGAAAGATATAGTATGACTGAAAAACAGTTATTGGCTGCCTATTCCGCATTACAAGCGGAAGAGCCAATAACCCAAACGGATGAAGTTATAGTCAAGACTACGTTGCCAATCCGGGGGTGGGTAAGAGATCTGACCCACCTTCCTAAGACAGGGGTGGCCCAGGCGCAGACAGTGGCATGATGGGTCGCCTATCTCAGTCAGAGGAGTAGTCTGTCTTCCTCACCGTTGAAAGAAGAGCTCCAGAAGATTCTTGGCCCAGTAACGTATCATAGTGATGCACCGAAACAAACTTTGGTTGCTCCACCACGGAAGAGTCCTGTCCAGGAAGGAAAATATCCTATCCCTGAAGATGCCTGGTACACGGATGGGTCCAGCAAGGGCAACCCAAGTAAGTGGAGAGCAGTAGCGTACCATCCTGCCACAGTCACAATATGGTTTGAAGAGGGGGATGGTCAAAGCAGCCAGTGGGCAGAGCTGCAGGCGGTGTGGATGGTTATAAGCAAAGAACCTGGTGATGGTATCCTGAATATTTGCACAGATAGTTGAGCTGTGTATCGGGGGCTCACTCTGTGGATCGCACAGTGGGCCACCCAGGATTGGACTATCCACTCCCGACCGATCTGGGGCAAAGATATGTGGTTAGGCATATGGAACGCAGTTAAACACAGAACTGTACGTGTCTACCATGTTTCTGGTCATCTACCCCTACAGTCACCAGGAAATGATGAAGCCGACACACTGGCTTCAACACCGAGTTAGATGGGTTGAGAACTCGCCATCTGAGAATATCGCTTACTGGCTACATCAAAAGCTGCGGCATGCTGGGCAGAAGACCATGTGGGCAGCCGCTAAAGCGTGAGGACTGCCCGTACAACTATCGGACATCGCTCAAGTATGCTGAGACTGTGATGCCTGCTCTAAGATAAGACCGAGGTCGTTGCCTGAAACTACAGCCCATCTTGCTAGTGGACACAATCCTCTACAGCGGTGGCAGGTTGATTATATTGGGCCCCTCCCTCGGTCTGAGAGGGCGAGATATGCCCTAACCTGTGTCGACACCGCGAGTGGGCTAATGCAGGCCTATCCAGTACCAAAAGCCAACCAGGCATACACTATAAAGGCACTCACAAGGCTGATGGCTTCCTACAGGACACCGCAAGTCATCGAGAGCGACCAAGGAAGTCATTTCACAGGTGCAGTGATACAACGCTGGGCAGAAGAAAATAACATTGAGTGGCGATTCCACCTGCCATATAATCCAATGGGGGCAGGCCTTATCGAACGTTACAATGGTATTCTCAAGGCTGCCCTGAAGACAGACTCTCAGTCCCTGCAGGGTTGGACAAAGAGATTCCACGAGACCCTGCGGGACCTGAATGAAAGACCTAGAGACGGCAGACCCAGTGCCTTGAAAATGTTACAGACAACATGGGCCTCCTCACTTAGGATCCAAATTACGAGTACCGATAATGAGGTGAGACCTCAGATTGGCCGTGAAAACAATCTTCTGCTCCCTGCCCCTGAGGACCTAAAACCAGGTACCAATAAAATAAAATGGCCCTGGAAGGTGCAGGTAGGACCATGATGGTGCGGCCTACTTGCACCTTGGGGGAGATTATTGGAGGTGGGGGGTTCGGTAGCCCCTCCGGTAATTGGTACATGGCCTACTGAAATAATGGTTAACACTCCAGCCTTTATTGCTAAGGGGACCCCTATCATGTCTCTGTGGCAGATCAGGACACCCCCTTTGGTGCCTGATATAGTCGTACAGCCACAGACATGGGGTCAGAAAGTATGGTACAGGCAGCCAGGGCATGCCCCTGTACAAGCTGAACTGTTAACCCAAGACAGGAATACAGCCTGTATCTTACCCTGGAGAGCGGATTTTCCCCTCTTGGTACCTCTAAAACACTTATATTACTCCCGATAAGCCTATGAGTCACCAGAAGGAACCAAACAATGCTGCAGTGTTCCAGAGTTGCCATAAGACCATGTGCAGCGTCTGGTGATGGTCTAACCAGGACTGATGACACATAAGATGGACCTGCACTGTGTGATTGCATGCTTCCAGTAGATACCACTGAGCACTGGCCCAAAGAAGAGTTCAACTGATGCGCCAATGATCACCCATCTCGGATTAAATCAACATGTGTTGCGACGGGCAATTATGTAAGCGTCGTGATGTATTGGGTCTCTGTATCAAGGGGAGCTCACCTTACGGTTACTTGATCAGTGGTTCACGTTGTGAAGGGGTGGAGTGTATGGGAACTGCTGAGTCACGACCTGAACCACTGATTGGTTACCTGAGGTGAGCACTGAGTCAGCCATGGGGCCTCAGGTGAAGGTGATATACCTGTGTGATTGGAAGGGGTGGAGCCTGGCTCCACCTCTCCCAAACCCCACTTAAGGGCTGACCACCACCAGGGAAGGATCTCTTCTTGGAGATCCCTCCCACGTGGAGTCCCCTGCGAGCCTTGACATCCTGAAGGTGAGCCATCTTCTCTTTTGTTTTATTTGTATCCTATCTATATAGAACTACTCAAAATATACTATCATCTCTACTATTTCTTTGTGAAGTACCATCCTTGGGAGTTATTCATCCCCACATTCAATATCTTGAGTATTATTACTGAATATATTGCTGAAACTATCTTTTGCTCTTCAAATGTGGTGAAGCATTTCTTCTGTGATAACAGCCCGCTCTTCCAGATTTCTTCTTCCAGTATCGCCCTCAATGAGCTGCTGGTTTTCATTACCGGCAGCTTTTTTCTGATGAGCAGCATCATTGCCATCCTCATCTCGTATATTTTCATTATTCTGACTGTGCTGAGGTTCCGCTCCACTGAGAAGAAATACAAGGCCTTTTCCACCTGCACCTCTCACCTGGTGGCTGTCTCCTTGTTCCACGGAACCGTTGTCTTCATGTATTTGCGACCAGTCAGCAGTTTCTCTCTGGACACAGACAAAATTGCGTCGTTGTTCTACACTGTGGTGATCCCTGTGCTGAACCCCCTCATCTACAGCTGGAGGAACAAGGAGGTAAAGGATGCTCTACAGAAAGCCATAGACACCAGCACGTGGCTTCACTTACTCTTGGGTCTGTCCAGTGTGATTTCATTTTGATTTTTAAGGGATTATTCAGAAAAAGTCAATATTGGAGACCACATAAACACATAGTCAATTTTTAAATGTTCATTGTTGTTCATTAAATGTTAATCGTTAAATGTTCATTCAAAATTTAAATGTTGAAATAAAATTCATAAACCAGTTCATTGAGATGGTTATCAGAGCAAGTGAGTTGTAGCAGTGGGTTTGTGTCACAAAAAAAGTGATTGATGGTGTTAGGGCCACAGAAGGACAATTTCAGTAAGCCACAAGTATGTACCAAGGAGTTACAGAGTCCACCTAAATATGACCCAGTCACCAAGCAAACACAGACTCTCCTGGCCATAAGAGAGGTATAAAGCAGTGGGTTGCATATAGCAATGTAGCGGTCATAAGCCATCGCAGCCAGCAGAAATCCTTCTGTGGTCGCAAACAGAACAAATGAAAAATGCTGGGCAAGACATTCTGAGTAAGAAATAGTCTTAATCTCCACTAAGATGTTTACCAGCATCCTCGGAATAAAAACAGAAGAATAGCAGAGATCCACAATGGACAAATTAAGGAGGAAGAAATACATGGGTGTTTGCAGCTGGAAGTCAACTGTGATCAAGCTGATCATGCCGAGGTTGCCCAGCAGGGTGATGACATAGATTAGCAGAATCATCACAAAGAGAGGGTGCTGTAGTTTCGGGCAATCCGTCAGTCCCAAGAGGATGAAGTAGGTGACTGTGGTGTGATTGATTACAGTCATCCTCTCCTCTGTAACAGTTTACCTGCAGAGATGAGGTGTGTGATGACCATATAGCTAAGAGAGAAAGAAACATTATTCATGAGTAGTGCTACCATTAAGTAGCACAGAGGCTGAGATTACGTATCTGGACCTTGCTTCCCTTTAGTTCAGCTATGATTCCTTAAAGCATCCTCAAAAACGTTGATAATATTTTCAGAATTGGGAGCATCCTCAAGGAGGAAAATAATAGTGAGGTGCCCAGTGATCTTTCTTTGAGGGACAGCTGCGTGCATCTGCAACAACACAGCTACTTTGGTGATGCTAATTTTGATGTGCAGGTGTATCAGCAGTGGCTTCAGAAACACATATGGTAAATGCTGAATGAGTTCTGCAACTTCCTTCGTCTTTTCAGCTAAGCATTGCATATTATCTATTCACCAGGAAAGAATTAAACTCACCGGAGTATATTTCATCTGGAGGAGAAGCTTCTCACTAAAACCAGTGGGTGTCTCTTTAGTCTATGGAAGAGACTTTTCCTTTTCAGTCACTAGGAGAGGCAGCCAGACTACACAACTATTTAAAATGCTAACAAAGGGAGTGGGAAAGGGGCAGGTTTGGGTCTCTTTTATGATAAACTGATGCAGTTCCCAAGCTGCTCCGTGAAGCAGAGCACATAATTGGGTGGTTCCCTTCCCAAGACACAAACTATATTTTATTTGGAAACTATTCACACAAAATAGATAAATAACTTACATTTTTAGATATCTGGGTCTGTTGTTGAATCAGAGGAGACTCAGGTAACAGACAATTTCCATTTTCATTTCCATGTCTAAATGTAATCCAGACATTCAAGTCAGCAAGGGTGCTCCTGCAATCCATGCAAGATTAAACAGCAGTAGAGGCAACGAGTCATCCTGTTTATTTCACCCTGTTGTGAAGGGAGTGAGCGGGCTAGAAGCCTACCAATAGGTTGAATTACCCTCTGGGGAGTCCCATCTTCTTCCATTAACTAAAAAAGCAGCTGAGATGTTTAGCTTGACTGTGTTTAATGGAGAATTCTAAAGTTCCGTAACAGAGGAAATTCCTATTTTTCTGTACAACTGTTGAGCATAATGGTTTAAGCTAACCTGACCACCTTGCTGACATGAAAGCTGATATCCTAAAAACAGCAAAAAAGAAAGAAGCTTTAGAGGTCTCTGTGTGTGAAATACAAATAATTTTTTTTCCAGTCTTTCTTGTGCAATCATACCCAGATTTTTTAGAGAAAAAAAGTAAAGATGAGTGAAAGAAGCCTGAGGAATATTGTATGTCTGTAGGACACTGGAAATCAATGGAACACTGAGGAGCACAGACATTTAGGGCTATTAAACTGGTGGTGAATAACATAATCACAGAAGTTTCCCATAGATGTCTTGGCAGCTTGGGTTGCTCAGCTGAAGCAGTTCATGTCCGCTTTGAGTTGTTTGTCACTTGGCCTAGGAGCATCATGACCTCCTATCAACATCTAATACCTTTCCATGAGCATATAGTCTGTGCTGCAGTGCAAACTGTGCTCGTACATATCACCGTGACTTCCCTGCTCCTGCAGCCATTTCCCAACAGATCCCGACAGATACTTGTTCCTGCTTCTGAAAAGACCACGTCACATATTGTGATGAACAACTCCTGAGGAGTAATCTGTGTTTTATAGTTTTTTTCATATGTCTATGACCACTGGATGAAAGACTGAGACTCAGCTGAAGTGGGGGAAGATGTAATTAAGTGACATCTTCAATAAACTGACATCTGTAACAAACTTTTTGAATCAGTCCTTAAAAATTCAGTTCTTGCACATGGAAAAAATGGACAAATGGTTCGGATGCAATACCATCTATCCAACTGCATTTTGGAAGAGCAGTTTATATCAAATCAAGTTTTGGAATGTTTGAGTCAAACTGATTATTTTGCTCCAAAAAGAAAACAAAGTAAGGATATGATTCAGGGAACTGAATTTGGGGTTCTATTAATTCAAATGACTCCAGCAGCTAATAGTTTTGCTGTATCAGTGTCCTGCCGATATGTGACATCAAGAAGTTTCAAGTCCCTTGGTTGGTTATTCCTTCTTCAAACTTAGACTCTAATAAGAAAAAGTCAAATCTTACTTAGAGTCGCACAACAAATAGCCATCAAAATGTAGTCTTTGATAAGACTGAATCAGCAGAAAGATCTGATGGAAAAGTTTAACATGGCTGTGCTCTTGCAGCGTATGCCTATGCTAAAATCTGAGATCAGCATTGTGACATTACATAGTTAATATCAGAAGGCGTAGCAGAAAGAGATGGAAGCTTAGTCATGAGAAGTTTGACCACTTCTCATGAAAGTTTATTCTATGAGAAAAAATAGTGAAAATTGCGTTCTCTGATGGTAGAATATTTGTTTCTTGGCTGAAGCTTTAAAAAAAGTTTTCTTAGTGCTATTAAAAAAAGAACACCTATAGGTCTTCAAGGAACACAACTGTTTAGAAATAGCCATTATCAAGGTTGCCACCAGTGTATGTTCATTGAATCCTTATGGTTCTTGAAAACTTTTATTATTTTAAATGTTTTTGGAGTTCTAGGCTAGACAAGGAACAAAGATTTGCAAAGTACCTTGTAACACTATGCTGTGTTTTAATGGTTTTAACAGCTTTTTGGAGCGTGCCTGGTTTGACATGCAAGGAAGTTATTTACATTATTTACCTTAAAAACTACTACATTAGAAAACTCTTCTATTACTTTGGATTTGACAGTAAAGACTGCAGAAGTGGGCATAATGTGCAGAAGCTGACAGCTTGGTAAGGGTGGGGAAGTCAAGTGGAAAATAGGTCTAAGCTTGTTGACTTACTACTTCTGCAACCATGCTCTGAAATACCTAAGGCTTTGTGTGTCACAACTTTCACTGAATCAAGGCTGCTCTGATAGTATTGCCATTCCTATTATCTCAGCCTACATGGAAAACATAAGTAGATGTGACTCTGTAAACAGCAATTTTCTTAATTGTCTTTATTTTGAGCTCATGAAATGGGAATTGCCAGTAGTAATTCTCAAGGTATTTTCTTCTGTTACTCTTACGGTACCTACGCTTGTTACTTGTATTTAAAATCCGTGTTTGTCTTTCGTTAAGGGAATAATTATCACTGTTCTTTCATTAAAAATCTTCATAGCTTCCCAGTACGGGACCTGCCACATAAACAGAGAGGCATTATGCAGACTTAGAAACAGCTGAAACTTAAGTTATCACTTTCTTGTTAACTCTTTATCCTTTTCTGTTTGACCTCTTTGGTGCTGTTTCTGGGCCACTGATAAACTGTATTTGTAGTGCTATTTTTACTTATGTAAGAGCTTTGCAATCTTGAGTCACCATCTGAAATGGCAAAATCATTTTTTTCTCTAAGACTCTGCATGTCAGTTGGCACAGCTTTACTTCCTGAAACTGTACACACGCAGTAATTTACAGCGTTTGGGATGGCATGCAAAGTCAGTGTTATTAGCATAATTTCACTTCTGCTTTAATATAAATTATTACAATAATACAAGCCATTAGAATAAATACATTAGAATTAATACAAGCCGTTAGATAAAATTCCTGAACAAGATGAAAGCATAACAACAATGGACTTGCTAGTATGCACATACAATGGGTTTCCAGTTGACAAAATTGTTTCCCCTTGTTTGTTATGGCTCCACTTTGGATTCTAAAAGGCCTCTCTCAGGTCTCCCCTGAGCTCTCTCCACTCCAGGCTGAAATATGAGTCAAATTCCTTCTTAAAACTGTGTCTGGATAGTACTGGTTAAACTGTATTCAGTCACAGAGCCTAGGGTTTTTCATTAATTCACAACATAAGATAAGGACAACTCTATTCTTTTAATTGCTTATTCATTTTTAATAGCAGCTGTATTAGCAAAAATGTAAAATTGAAGGAAGTTCTGTATTCATCCAAATGGCAAGATGCCAATGCTTTTATAGAGAAGAATAATTATGCTACAACTTGTTAAATTTTCTGGGCTTGATTTTGCTAGCATGAAGGATTCAGCTTGACGTTTATCGTTTCACAATAGCTTTTCTAGAATAATACATCTAACTCAATATATTTCCCTGTCTTGTAACTTCATTTAATACTCTCCAGTGTCCCATCTTTTGAGCCTTTTTAGATAGTAGAATTAAACTGCTGTGTTATTGCATTTCAAATGCTGATACACTGGAAAACCGTTGTCCAATTCAACAAATATCTCCAAAAATGTTGTAGGATGTCTTTTCTGTTGTGCTTATTCTGATCTTTTTGATGTATTTCACCTGGCTGGGATTTTTTACTTCTAATATCCCAGATTTCCAGTTCTATCTGTGTTTTTCTGAACAGAAAACTCTAAGTGGAAAAAATAGCGTACAGTCAGAGGTGACAGGGTTTTTGCAGATCACTGCCCAACTCCAAATAAGTATAGATTAAACTTAACAGCCAGTGACCAAAAGCTTCCAAACACAACATGTGCAAACTTACTTTGGTGGTCCTTCCAGCTGATGCCAAGGGACTGCTGCAAGCTGAGCACTGATACATTTTCATCTGTACCTGCTTCAAGGGAGAAAACAAAAAAGGAACATAACTGATAATGTCTCAAAACGTTTAAGTGAAATACTACCTTCAGACTGTGTTATTTCTACCGTTATTGCCACTAATTGCAGAGCTTCTTCTTTGAATACAGATTAATTTAGATTTGTTTTTGCTATTATTCTTTTAAGGCCTCAAGATTTACAGACGACATACATTTCATTTCCCCCCATCTTGTTGCTTTCTTATTTTCAAATGTAGTTGTTGTAAAGAGGCGTATCGACCCATCCACATCTTCTATCGTAGGGTGGCCAGCCTGCATGTCTAATACAAGACTACACATACAAGAGAAAAACATGACTAGAAAGAGATGGACAGATACAGTTTGCAGCTATGTACTTGTGCTTATTTTAAGTGGACTGGTTGGAGCAGATTGGATCTTCCTTCTGTCGCTTTCTGTACTTTTAAGTAACTTTATCACGGATAGATGCCGAGTGGAGTGTTGCTTTCCTCTTGAAGGAAAAAGATTTTTGGCACATTGCTGTACGGTGGCGGTGGATTCTGAAATATGTGAGCTGCAGGCTGCAGGTGTTGTTTCAAGCTTTGTAGTTAGAAGGCAGAACAAACAGAAGGGTCTGTATGATATATATGTAGTCACATATGCAGTAATTAAAAGCAATTACTTGAGCCTGGCTTATAACTACTGAAGCATCAGCAGTGGTAGAAATGGAAATGGGAGTCTCAGAATAAGAACATATTCTGTGTGGCTCTATACTGTGTGGCTCATATGTGCTACTCCAAGAATTGCTGTGCTGCTGAGAACCAAGTGCAGTGAGGTGCGTGTGGAGGACTTGGTGCTGCTTTTACTCGGTATTTCGGTTCACAGCTTTCTGGGAGTGAAAACAGAGGAGTCACAGCCATCAGCAAAACAAAAGAAAGTGACACATATGTACCCTGGGTGTTTGGTGTGACTTCAGGTCCTGTCCATATAAATGCTGGTTTTCTGCCTCTCTCCTCTGTGATGTAAAGCTTCTTGATAAGCTGAAGGCTGCTGAGAACATTTGCTATGTCGTAAACCCTCCTGATTTTGGCTGAAACAAATGCATGTAAAGCAGAGCAATTTTTAATAACGAGCTACAACTGATCTGATTACAAAAGCTGTGGTGTATTTTTAGCGGTTGAAAGGACAAGTCTTCATTTACGAGAACTGTTTTGGTGTGTTATGACTTAACATCACAGACATGACAGCTTTTTTGTTGCATTTGTACTATTTCATGCAAAAGAAAAGAATAAAAAATAAAAGGTGAGCTTGAGAACCAAAGAAAAGTATAATTAAGAAGGAAACGCGAGATGAATTGTTGATCCCTCAAGAGCAAGCACATGTTCTCAACTATTAGAACACCCAAGCCTAGACCTCGAAGCACCTTTACATATGAATGGGGAGGAAATGCACAGGGAACTGAAAGAAGGGTAAAATAATGAAGAAACAATTGGCAGTTACAGCATTGGGTTTCGCTTCCTCATGTGCTTAATCTTTAAGGACTTGGACAGTATTTCTTTAGGCTTCCATCGATCGTTGCTTTGGAGGTTCCAACACTGCAAGGTGAAGGTGACAGCACTTCACACTGCAGCCTTGTACCAGATTTGCTCATTTAGCTCACACTTGATTTTAGAGAAGGATCAAGAAGCAGATGGGAACAGCAGCCTTTTACTTACTTTTAAACTTGCTTTTATCAGAGACTTCCAACTGATCTACAATTAAGATTTCAGCAGCGACTTCAAGGCTTATTATTTGTGGGGTTGATACAAGAAACAGCATCACAAATTTCTGACTCATCAGTCGCAGAGATTTGTCTTTCTTGCTATTTACAGAGGCTGCAGCAGACAGGAAAAGAGGATTAAAGCATCAAGTGACATGCCAGCCACAAACATTTGTATAACGCTGTAGAAATTTGTCAGCAACAAGGATGAGAGCAAACAACACAACAACTAGGCAGGGCCAGCACTGAGCCCAGAATTGAGTTTCTACACAGCTAGCATTGGGAAATCAGGTGGATGCCACATCTGACTATAAAACTGTGATATATTCCCATGCATCTCTCCTATCACCTACCCTGTGATTTATCTATTTGTTATAGATATTCATCATCATGAGTGCATGTTGTTCTTGGCGTTACAGGGAAACCTTACCAGCACGGAACTCCATTCCTGGGTGCTCCACGGAACAGATTTCTGTTTGCTCACTGGTGCTGAAAGATCTTACCACTTCTTCACTTCTTTTCCCATCCAAATCAAACTCATCCTTGTACTCTCTTTTCTTGATCGTCTCAATTAGGAGCATGTATTTGTTCTCTTCTCCAGCTTTCTTCAAGGTGTGCAGGGTTTTGGCAAGGTTATGCCTCCCGTGCCAGATGTATTTGTTTTGGGCAAGGCGGCTCAGCATGTGCAGGCTCTCCAACACATGCACAATGTCATAGATACGTCTGCGTTCACACTCTGCAGAAATGAAATGCAGAAACGAAACGTTCTTGGAAACTCCTGCTCCACAATTGCTTTATAATTGTCTTTTAGGTGCTCTCCTACAGTTTGCTGTAACAATTCAAACACCGTTACAGCAGTGTGGTTCGTAACTATGATGGGCTTCATAAAACAGCAGAATATTGGAATTTCACCATTCTGACAGCAGGAAAGCTTCAGCTTTGTGTTAGCGATTTGGACTCTAAGCCATCATTTCCATGTCAAAAAAAAACCCTACAAACCAACAGGTTTACTTGTGCTCTCCACAAATGTTAAGTTTATTTGCTAAGTTCAGCACGCTGGAGAAGCTGGTTTAAAAGAACTGTGGGAGGAGTGAGGAGGTGGAGGGTTTAAGTGTTCCGGCTGCGACAGAGTATGGCACGATGTCAGGGTGCTCGATGGGCTCGTGCAATAGCACATCCACCAACTTACTGAGCTCCTCAGCTACTTCATCGAGGCAAATGCAGTAGTTCTCCTCAGCGCTGGGGTAATCGGGGTACCGAGCCAGGAATCTGCGGCACAGGGATCCCAGGCTCTTCTCCCTGCGCGTCGTCGGAGCCCTTCCTCGCTCGTCTCCCGGTGAGTGCTCCTACGCAGAGCGAGACGAGAGCTTTCCTGCCGGCGGGAGGGCTGCGAGGGACGGCCTCGCATGGCCCGCTGCCGAGAGGCAAAGCAAACGGCCCACGGGTACCTGAGACCGGCTCCGCTCGCGGCAGCGGATCTCGAGGCTGGCGGCTCTGATCAGCAGCTTCAGGTTAGCGGTGGGCGTCCAGGGCTCGGCGGGAAGGGCCGCCCCGGGCTTGGGGGGCGTGGCGAGCGGCTGACAGCAGCCCGCCTGCTTCGGGGGAGTCCGCAGCGGCGCGTCGGGACGGTTCTCCTGCGGAGAGAAGCGGGGAGACGGGAGGGACGGGGCCGAGCGAGCGTTACGGCGCCGGGGAGGAGGGGCCTCGGCCGCGGTACCTTGTTTCCGGAGCCCATCTCGGCAGCGGGGGACCGCCCCGCCCCGTCGACGGGCGGAACTCATCTGAGATGCTCTGAGGCGGTCTCTGCAGCTCCGCACGGACGTTTGAACCGAGAGCGCGGAGCCTCCGGTTGGGGCGGGCCCGACCGATCAGCTGGCGGCCTCGCGCACCGCTCGGCCAATCAGAGCGGCGGGTTGGTGGGCCGGCGGCGCGTGCCTCTCCCGCCGTCCGCCCCAACGGCTGCGGCGCACGGGGCGGCCCCGTTCCCGCCTTGCTGCACCTGAGGCGAGCATATCTGCTTTATATGTAATAGGAGCCATAACTGCAAGAAGCCCGCGAACGTGATCATATGCACAGTCCTTGGGTCTCTGCTGACAGTATATACGTTACTAAAAGTCATTTCTTCATATTAGAGGAAAAGAATTGAGGAAAGATTTGGAGCTGAGCCGTCCTTGATGCTATCAAATAAGAAAAAAGGCCCCGAGTGTTCCTGGTTGTGAGCTGCTTCTGGATGCAAGCAGGGAGCGAGTTGGACCGTGACTGTAAGTGCGTGTGTTGATGTAGAAAAGGTTGCGGGGCTGAGGTTGGTCCATGTTACTGCTGCTATTGCAGCTCAGGAGCTGCTGGAGTGATTCCTTGTATGACTGTGCTCCCTCAGATGATCTCCCGTTTTCTCAGGCAATGCATGTGATGCTAACAGAGCTGACAGGCCAAAAAATGAGTTCACTCTGCAGAGTTGAAGTTTACCGAGTCGCTCGCCATTTGTGGTTGTTAATCCATTCGTGCACGTGTCAAACGAATGTGATTTCTGTGGGTGTGAATAAACACAGCGAGCTCTTAGTATTTTCAAAGGGTCCTTTCTGCCATTACTTAGGGCAGCAGGGGATGCGTTTCGTTTCTTCTAAGGTTAAAGGGAAAAACGTTTCTTTCCTTTGCTGAGGAAAGCTACTGCTTGTGTTATTTGTAGTAAACGATGTGTCGGTTGCCATGTTCCTCCCTTAACATATCTCTTTAGGATGGAGAAGTGGTGGTCAAAATAGCAATAACCAGGCAGCGGTAACAAATTCAAAAGGATGCAGCCTCTGTGTCAGAAGCAGAGCTCCAAATGTCGCAGTTGAGGCTCGCCAGTATTGATAAGTGTTTTAGATGTGAGTAATTGAAACTCGCTGCTGCTCTGTGCTTCTAGCAAAGTGTGAAATTGAGGAACCAGAAGGCAGTGCCGAGTGCAGGGATGCGTGACTGCAGTTGGAGTGCTCGCCTTGTGAGTGAGCAAAGCACTTTACTGTCTGCTCATCTCAGAGTAGAGAGTTCAGAAACGCTCTGCGATGTGAGCAGTCTGGGTCCTGAGCATCACTTCTTCATTTTGCTGCTTTTGGTTAAACGAGAACCAGGCCAGGTGTCAGCGGTTTGCGGGACAGTTTGACCCGGTACCGTGACAATTGAGGCAGGGGACCCACGGGCCCACACCCCGGGGAAGGGGAAGGGGGAAAGGGAAAAAGGAGAAGGGAGATGGGCCCAGGAACAGAACAGCGGCAACGATCTGAGGAGGAAAGCTAATTTACTAAATAAGATATCAGAAAGGAAAATAACACAATATAATATAATTGGAATTGAGGCAAATGAATCAAATAAAATGAGCAAGAGAGAGAGTGTCCGATAAACCGAAGGCCTTACGCTAACGCTGAAGGCGGACGGCTGCAACAAACACCCACTGCCGAGCTCGGTCCCGAAGGGAAGAGAGAGTCCCGTGACTGCAGACAGTTTTTATCTTTCCCTCTGAGCGTAAACACGTAAGAACGCAAAGCATCGCAAAGTCCTCTGGGGAATGGAGTTCTTCTCTTCTGAGACAGGCATACCTGGAACTATCGATGGTCCACGGAGCTGGAATATTAACTCCTTAACTCCAAATGCACTGCATGATGTTATGATGTGGAATACCAGTACCAAAATCATAAAACCATAACACCAGGTCACACTAAACGGGGGCTGAAGATGTCCTTCCATGTGGGAAGACATCTCCTGTGTTCATCATCTCTGCGGGTGTAGGGAGCGGGAGGAAGAGGAGAATGAGCTGACTAGTCCTGTGAAAAACAATGAGAAGTGGCATTAAGTGAGATCCTAGTTCTTGCACAGTAGGTTCTTCAATGCTAGATGGAAAACTAAATAATTATTGGAAAAGATAATAGATGGTTTGGTGTTAATAAGGTGTTTGTATAATAGCTGGAAAAATGAAATGAGAACAACTGAGTGGGCACAGCCCTTCTGAATCAGGAAAATGAGCTTCAGCAGCTCATATGCCAACATGTGAGAAGAGGGGGAGAATGAAGAGAGGGCAGAGTGGAGCTGAGCTGCATCTCATCCCCCAGGTACAACAGCCTGAGTATGGCAACTTGGTACAAAATTAGCCCCAGCCACCATTTACAGCTAGCTCATAAATATATATATTTGTCAGCTGCCTCAATACTTTCTAAGGACAATAAAATATTGTAAACATTAGAACTTGCAGCCTGAGTCTCCTCATTTTAGGAGGAAGTCTCCAATACAGTGAATCCAAATCCAGACTTGTGCTCCTTCTCTGCTTTGTCAGTCAGTTCAAAATTCAGGCACTCCACTCAAATCCATAGCCTACCTTGAGTCTGGAGCCTTGTCCATTTCCAGTTATGAAGTAATTGAGTCAGGAGGCTTAGCTGATTGCTAACTTACGGATATATTCTGCTTTCTTCCTTTCTCTGGTTACTATTTCATTCTTTAAACAGTGGAACAAGCACCAGTGTGAATATTCTCAAAGGAGCTCTGCGATGAAAGAATGTCAGACTGTGGACAGGGAGCACATTGTGCATAGCTTTTCCCATTGCAATACTTTTCTTCAGTAAAACACTTAAGCAAAAGCAGAATATTTTTTCTGCTACCAATAGGAAGACGTGTAAAGCAAAGGCACGCTGTGACTCCGGACAGCTACATCTAATCTGTCAGCCCTCAAATGATGAGGAAGGTTTGAACCAGGATCCCTTCATGTGCTTGCTAACCAATATGCTTCTCTCTCTTTTATCATAGATCTGGGCTTTAAGCTTTCTGGTGTTAAATTCTGGTTCAAAGGAAAAAAGAAAAAAAGACACTTTCAGTCTATTAGAGTGCTGAAGTATCATCTCATTTCACAGTGTCTCTCTTTAAAAGGTTGTCACAGCAGCAGTAAACCAAAGGTCAGTTAAACACAATGACAAAATGGTAATTTTGTTCTTAGCGCTCCTATATGCATATGAAATGAGGCAACAAAAGATTTCCAGGCCACTGAAAATTCTTGCTCTGTTCCATTTTAACTGACAAGTAGCGCTTAGATAATAGTTGGAAAATAGGAGAAAAGATGATAGCTGTATGTCACTGACACTGGAGTTATGGCTGAAGAGGTGCTTTCATTCTCAGCCTTAATTTTCAGGCACTTAGAGCTTTCTGAATGCATTACCCTTCGGGCTCCCATTACACATGCTTGCTTTAATCCCAAAGGAGGTTTGTGGCATCTTTGCTTGGGCTTTTTCTTCATTCCTTTATTGGGTTTTCTTGGCTATTTGTTTGATCCCTAAACATGCGGAAAAGCATCATGGTTATTTCATCACAAGTTTAGGTTTGGTGTTCTGTACCTTGATATCAGCGCAGCTGCAGAGCATCTGTCTTTGGTACAGCAGAGGAAATTTCTTTCAGAGATAATGATTCCAAGTTCTTAAAGCCCACTTCCTCTGGCTTTTACTCCTTGAAATAACCAAGACATTCACTTTTAGAAAGGAGTCCTACAGTGTGATATCATGGCGATATAAATCTCTTCTCATACGCCTCAAAGGATTTGAACTGGAGGGATTCCTGCGCTCTTTAAATGCAGGGGCTGCTGCTGCCGGCCCTATGAGCAGGGAGGGGAGGGGAAAGAGAGAGGGCTTAGGGGATCTGAGCAGTGCCATTGCTATCGCCAAGCTGAAATAGCTGCTGATAAAAGCCTGGCATTTTGTGCCCTTGTGTCCACTTGTGAGTAGGTGGACAACAATGCAGCCCCTCAGATGACACCTATGGCGCATTCCTGAGTGCAGCCTAATAGGTCCTAAATAAAGATGAAAGCGCTGTGGTCGCTGGTGGATGTGAAATGTAAGAATCCTCCAATGAGGCTTCTGTCATAGTGACGTTGCCAGAATTGCTTACCAAAGTGCTTATAAATGTTTATGGATGTCTTTGTGTGATGCTGCACTGAGCCCTTCGCAACGGAGAGCTCCAAGGATGCCTCCTTGCTTCCCTGGGGTTGTGTGTAATCCCTGCTGCGTTGCGGTTATCGAGGCAAAGCGGGGAAGCATCTTTGGGTGGGGTCATCCGGAGGTGGGACTCCTCCTGCTGAGCTCAGGCACACTAGTTCATACACGCTATGTGACAGCACCTCGTGTTCAGAGAGAAAGCACCAGTTCTTTCTGCCCCTTGCTGATTAAATATAGTTTTCCCCTTCTTCAGAATACATGTAGCCTTCACTGAGCAAGGAAAACCCCAACAGAAAGCCAGCAGAAAGTCAGCATACAACGTAGGACACAACACCAGTAATTTAATTTCATTAAACATGAAGTCAGAGTGAGAGTTGGATGTAATTTTTATCTGAACAAATGCGTTTTACATTGCAGCGTAAATAATTCTCAAGTTTTATATAAGCTAACATTTTTTTGTTTGCTTGTTTTAAAGACTTTTTCAATTAACTTACCAGAAGAGGATCACTGGTCATAGGAACAAAGGAAATTCTATCTCTGGCCTTTTAGAAAGACATAAACTATGTGCACGCTCACAGTACTTCCTTTGTGCAACACATGGACTGAGCAATGGACTGTACCTGTCCTTACAAAGACACTTTCACCTTGCTTTGCATAGCAGAAAAGCGAAGCAGAAGACACAAGATGCAGAGCTCTGCTGCAATGCTTCAGGTAAGCCTGTTGTAAAGACATCCAGCCCTAACTTTCTCAGCAAAGCTGGTTTGAGTTCTAAAGCGTTCAGGCTGTCCCAGTGTTGTGGTCTTGCCAGTTCCAGGACACAGCCCAGCTCACCGTGCATGCAGTGTGCAATCAGTAACGATGCCTGCTGACACAGTCAGCAAGTCTGTGCCCAGACATCAGTTCCCTGCCGCTTACAGTTTTCCTTGTGGAACGTGTGAGGTTCCTTGGGAGACTGTGTCAGTAGTACCTGAGTTTGTGGATGGAGCAGATGCTGGTTTTGGTCCTCCTGGGTTGTGGAAGAAGTTTTCTGTTGTCGTCTCAGGCTCCAGGGGTCTTCTGGCACAGTGGGCTGAAGGGAAAGAGAAAGGGAACTTTCAGTGAAGGAAAAAAAGTCAGTTGTAGGTTTTTGCAGAGTGGTATCAAACGCATTCCTTCCTCAAATGTAGAAATCTAACAGCTGCCTGTGGAGAAGAGCGTCCTTCTTTTTGAAGCTATGCATCCATATTCATCTGTATCGACTCTGATAGAAATAAACTCATTTATCTAACCTCCTCCTATCTCCTTGTTTAATGCCAACAAACCGTAGGCAGTGCAGTACTATATAAATAGAAGCTGAGAGTCAATTAGGAGAAGAGGCAACAAGTAGACTGTTAAGAGCATGTCATTTTGGATATCATTCAGCATCCTCTCAAAGACTCTTCACACCTGGTCCTCCTCCAGCCCCTCCAGGTGGCTCCACTTTCTCAACAAGTAAAGTACATTTTCTTCCCTTCTAACCTCTCAATTCTATCGTGCTGTCGCCAGTCTTCCCTGCCTGCCCTTATGGGAGGCAGTGCTGGGTTATGAATAAGAACAGGAAAAGTGCTCATTTTAAACTGCTACCTTCTTCAGGAATTACTGCACCATTAATTCCCACTCAACCAACGGTGAAGCAGTTGCAATCCACTGTTTCTTACCTTTCCTTGTAAGGTCACATTTTGTGAGCTATGATTAATGCTTTCTGGCTTCAATGGGGTTGGAATATGCTGCAGAACGGGATTTGGGGGAACTTGCACACCAGCAGCTATCAGTCTTCCGTGCAGCAGTGCAAAGTCCAGAAGTGAAGAACTTGGATTTGGGACGGGGCTGATGTTGCCAGAATTGAGACAGGAGTTGCTCAGTACGGGTGCAGTAGCTGTAGAAGTTGGTGTCAGTGTGATGTTCAAGGACGTTATTTGAAAAGCTGGAATGTTAACTGCTGTCTGTTCAGATGCTGTCATTGGAATGAAACCTGAAACAGAAAGAAACAACGATGGAAGGACTGAAAATTGAAACTAGAGACCTTGCATTGCGATTTTATGACTCTGGTCGGATGAACTGACCCACAGTCCTTCAATCCAGGTGTATGCGTATGTATTTCATTTAGTACTCGCCTGCAGTGGGTGAGCTGTAGGTACCAGGGTGCTGCAGTGAACACATCCCAGTATTCTCTCTATTAAGAAGACATGCCTTATTGCTGTGGTGAGTGCACTGAGTAATAGGAATAAGGTAGCCAGATGGAAGAAAGGCCTGAAAAAGAAGACAATGTACCCCATAGGTGTAAGAAGAAAATAAGCTTTTCTTCACAGTTGCATTCCCCTTGCCACTTTCTTATTCTCCATCCCTCACATCCCCAGGTCTCAGCATTCCATGCCCATACTGGCTGCTGTCTGAAATTGCACGTGGTCTAATCAAAGCCGTGCTCTAAAGTGAGGTTGTCCTCATCCACACAAGTCACCTTGCCTCATCCCCTGACAGTGTGCTCAGAGAGGAACTGCAAACCTACGTGCAGTTAACACAGTGCAGTTCAACTAGGCAAAAGAAATCCTCATGAGGAATTTTTTTAAGAGGAAATATTTGGGTTTAGTGTTGTGTCACCTCATTCCTACGTTGTGTCTTTTTTCTGTGGCAAATTCCAGAAGACAATCCTTTGGTGTTTGTGTGTTCTGCTTTTGTCAACAGAACTGCTTGTGATTTGCAATTTGGCTGTAGCAGTCAGTCTAAACTGTGGAGCAGCGAGTTTTACCACAGTTCCACTGTGAATCAAAGCGTGGTGAAATAAATGTTTATAAATAACAGTGTGGGACAGAATGAGAATTCAGTATAGCTTCCATCTACTTAGATATCTTCATCCATGGTTGGACTAGATGATCTTGTAGGTCCTTTCCAACCTAATGAACCTATGAACCTATCCCAGTCAAAGCCTGAAAATCATTTTGTTTCCTCTTACAGGGGAGTCCTATGCTAAGCTGTTTGTTTTATTTTAAAGCACGCTTTATAATAATCCAACTAAGGCAAATCTGTATTCGTGTAGTTATTCCTGTTTGGTTTCTTTTGCAGATTGTTCCGTGTGTGCTTTTGCACTTAACAGCAAGAAATGCTGTGGTGTCAGGCAAAGCTCACCTCACGAGCAGGAATGGCAAACGCCATTCCTGTTTTGGTTCTGTCCTCGTTTTCTGGAGCGTGTTCTCTTTTGTGTTGGTCAGAAGAGTTTGCCACGCTTTGATCTAGTGTTTGGGGTCTGGTCTGTTTCTCTTCCTGGAAGCTGTCCATTTCACAATTGCTTTGAGAGCTGTTGGAAGGTGGTCTCTTGTGCTCGGTGGGTTCTCCCTTTAAAATAAACTACGTATGGAAAAAGAAAGCAGATGCTGTAATGCTGTAAAAGGCCTGACATTAACTACTCAAGTACTGTGATAGCCCTGTGTTACTGATTAGAAAAGCAGATTCCTGCATAAACATGAGTAACAGGAGCTACTTTAGAACCATTGCATAAACAGATTGAAAGAGTCTTGAAATAATGTGTCAGGAATTGTTTCTTTTTGACAGTGTACTCTTTGACACACCTTCTCAGGAACAAAGATGTGATGGGGAAATGAGAGAATACAGCCTGATTCTAGGCTGGCTTTGTGAAGATTTACATTGTGTTGTATCCTGTATATTCTGCCTGATGCTTTGCAAATACCATGGTTATATTTTCTACATAAAAAAACCCAAACCAAGCACTGCAACAAAACTCAGCTGCCCGAGAGGCTTCTCTACAGTTAATGTAAAAATATGAGAGCACATTAGGCTCCTGTATGGGAACTGCTGAATCATGGCCTGAACCACTGATGGATCACCTGAGGTGAGCACTGAGTCAGCCATAGGAGCACAGGCGAAGGCAATGCTCCTGTGTGAGCAGAAGGGGTGGAGTCTGGCTCCACCTTTCCCAGACTCCATTTAAGGGTTGACCACCACTGGGGAAGGATCTCTTGTTGAAGATCTCTCCTCTGGAGTTTCTTATGGTGAGCCTTGGATGCTGGAGAGCATTTTTTCCCCTTTATTTCGATTCTTTTCTATCAGAATAATCTAATAATGCCATCTATAAAATATCTTGGCTATAATACAATTTGGTATTATTCATTGTGTTAGCCTGGTTCCTCGCAGCTCCTAAATCACTTTGGAAATGAATAGATGGCCCCATTACTATGCTCTGAGCCAGAGTTACAGCAATTAACTTGCCATAGCACTGTCAAGGCTTTCCTCGTTGCTTCTGTGCTTTTTAATCAAGTTATTCTCTTGCAGTGCTTGCCATCTCTTAAGGCAACTCTTCGAGGAAGATTCACATCTTTCTTTAGCTGCCGTGGCCTTTCCTGGATCAGCTGCAGCTGTGCAGTTGTCCCCTTCCCTGGTGGTCATTTCATGTAATGCTTTTGGGTTGGTACTTTTAATTCCTGTCACGTTAGCACACGGTTGAGGCATGAAACTCGGGCCATACGTTGTCACAGCGTGGGCTTGGAAAGGAGGCAGATATACTGCATTGGAGGCTCCAGAGTGAGGCTGAGGTAGTATGACTGGCAATGCTGAGCAGTGGCTGGGAGGGAAGGCACTTAATGGCTGAGTGATAAGTGACTTGGGAGGGGGTGCAGCATTGTGAGTGTTGGCCCTGGGAGCTGCCTCAGGCTGGGGCACGCTGTGCTCCAAAGCAGATCCCGACAGATTCTTTTTCACTTTTGGTGTCCTTAAAACAAAAAAGCAGGACAGAACACACATTTTAATGTTTTCCTGCAGAAATGCCTCGAGTGTTTTTATTTTTGTTATACAGAGAGCGTGAATTTGTGTGTCTTGATAAACTGAACAGAAAACTCTAAGTGGAAAAAATAGCGTACAGTCAGGGGTGACAAGGTTTTTGCAGATCACTGCCCAACTCCAAATAAGTATAGATTAAACTTAACAGCCAGTGACCAAAAGCTTCCAAACACAACATGTGCAAACTTACTTTGGTGCTCCTTCCAGCTGATGCCAAGGGACTGCTGCAAGCTGAGCAGTTTTGCTTGTGTCAACTGATACATTTTCATCTGTACCTGCTTCAAGGGAGAAAACAGAAAAGGAACATAACTGATAATGTCTCAAAACGTTTAAGTGAAATACTGCCTTCAGACTGTGTTATTTCTACCATTATTGCCACTAATTGCAGAGCTTCTTCTTTGAATACAGATTAATTTAGATTTGTTTTTGCTATTATTCTTTTAAGGCCTCAAGATTTACAGACAACATACATTTCATTTCCCCCCATCTTGTTGCTTTCTTATTTTCAAATGTAGTTGTTGTAAAGAGGCGTATCGACCCATCCACATCTTCTATCGTAGGGTGGCCAGCCTGCATGTCTAATACAAGACTACACATACAAGAGAAAAACGTGACTAGAAAGAGATGGACAAATACAGTTTGCAGCTATGTACTTGTGCTTATTTTAAGTGGACTGGTTGGAGCAGATTGGATCTTCCTTCTGTCGCTTTCTGTACTTTTAAGTAACTTTATCACGGATAGATGCCGAGTGAAGTGTTGCTTTCCTCTTGAAGGAAAAAGATTTTTGGCACATTGCTGTACGGTGGCGGTGGATTCTGAAATATGTGAGCTGCAGGCTGCAGGTGTTGTTTCAAGCTTTGTAGTTAGAAGGCAGAACAAACAGAAGGGTCTGTATGATATATATGTAGTCACATATGCAGTAATTAAAAGCAATTACTTGAGCCTGGCTTATAACTACTGAAGCATCAGCAGTGGTAGAAATGGAAATGGGAGTCTCAGAATAAGAACATATTCTGTGTGGCTCTATACTGTGTGGCTCATATGTGCTACTCCAAGAATTGCTGTGCTGCTGAGAACCAAGTGCAGTGAGTTGCGTGTGGAGGACTTGGTGCTGCTTTTACTCGGTATTTCGGTTCACAGCTTTCTGGGAGTGAAAACAGAGGAGTCACAGCCATCAGCAAAACAAAAGAAAGTGACACATATGTACCCTGGGTGTTTGGTGTGACTTCAGGTCCTGTCCATATAAATGCTGGTTTTCTGCCTCTCTCCTCTGTGATGTAAAGCTTCTTGATAAGCTGAAGGCTGCTGAGAACATTTGCTATGTCGTAAACCCTCCTGATTTTGGCTGAAACAAATGCATGTAAAGCAGAGCAATTTTTAATAACGAGCTACAACTGATCTGATTACAAAAGCTGTGGTGTATTTTTAGCGGTTGAAAGGACAAGTCTTCATTTACGAGAACTGTTTTGGTGTGTTATGACTTAACATCACAGACATGACAGCTTTTTTGTTGCATTTGTACTATTTCATGCAAAAGAAAAGAATAAAAAATAAAAGGTGAGCTTGAGAACCAAAGAAAAGTATAATTAAGAAGGAAACGCGAGATGAATTGTTGATCCCTCAAGAGCAAGCACATGTTCTCAACTATTAGAACACCCAAGCCTAGACCTCGAAGCACCTTTACATATGAATGGGGAGGAAATGCACAGGGAACTGAAAGAAGGGTAAAATAATGAAGAAACAATTGGCAGTTACAGCATTGGGTTTCGCTTCCTCATGTGCTTAATCTTTAAGGACTTGGACAGTATTTCTTTAGGCTTCCATCGGTCGTTGCTTTGGAGGTTCCAGCACTGCAAGGTGAAGGTGACAGCACTTCACACTGCAGTCTTGTACCAGATTTGCTCATTTAGCTCACACTTGATTTTAGAGAAGGATCAAGAAGCAGATGGGAACAGCAGCCTTTTACTTACTTTTAAACTTGCTTTTATCAGAGACTTCCAACTGATCTACAATTAAGATTTCAGCAGCGACTTCAAGGCTTATTATTTGTGGGGTTGATACAAGAAACAGCATCACAAATTTCTGACTCATCAGTCGCAGAGATTTGTCTTTCTTGCTATTTACAGAGGCTGCAGCAGACAGGAAAAGAGGATTAAAGCATCAAGTGACATGCCAGCCACAAACATTTGTATAACGCTGTAGAAATTTGTCAGCAACAAGGATGAGAGCAAACAACACAACAACTAGGCAGGGCCAGCACTGAGCCCAGAATTGAGTTTCTACACAGCTAGCATTGGGAAATCAGGTGGATGCCACATCTGACTATCAAACTGTGATATATTCCCATGCATCTCTCCTATCACCTACCCTGTGATTTATCTATTTGTTATAGATATTCATCATCATGAGTGCATGTTGTTCTTGGCGTTACAGGGAAACCTTACCAGCACGGAACTCCATTCCTGGGTGCTCCACGGAACACATTTCTGTTTGCTCACTGGTGCTGAAAGATCTTACCACTTCTTCACTTCTTTTCCCATCCAAATCAAACTCATCCTTGTACTCTCTTTTCTTGATCGTCTCAATTAGGAGCATGTATTTGTTCTCTTCTCCAGCTTTCTTCAAGGTGTGCAGGGTTTTGGCAAGGTTATGCCTCCCGTGCCAGATGTATTTGTTTTGGGCAAGGCGGCTCAGCATGTGCAGGCTCTCCAACACATGCACAATGTCATAGATACGTCTGCGTTCACACTCTGCAGAAATGAAAGGCAGAAACGAAACGTTCTTGGAAACTCCTGCTCCACAATTGCTTTATAATTGTCTTTTAGGTGCTCTCCTACAGTTTGCTGTAACAATTCAAACACCGTTACAGCAGTGTGGTTCGTAACTATGATGGGCT
Source organism: Cyrtonyx montezumae (assembly GCF_038088225.1). Taxonomy (NCBI): domain Eukaryota; kingdom Metazoa; phylum Chordata; class Aves; order Galliformes; family Odontophoridae; genus Cyrtonyx; species Cyrtonyx montezumae. The sequence continues at coordinate 51,526,219 of NW_027071826.1, read as the reverse complement.
TCATAAAACAGCAGAATATTGGAATTTCACCATTCTGACAGCAGGAAAGCTTCAGCTTTGTGTTAGCGATTTGGACTCTAAGCCATCATTTCCATGTCAAAAAAAAAACCCTACAAACCAACAGGTTTACTTGTGCTCTCCACAAATGTTAAGTTTATTTGCTAAGTTCAGCACGCTGGAGAAGCTGGTTTAAAAGAACTGTGGGAGGAGTGAGGAGGTGGAGGGTTTAAGTGTTCCGGCTGCGACAGAGTATGGCACGATGTCAGGGTGCTCGATGGGCTCGTGCAATAGCACATCCACCAACTTACTGAGCTCCTCAGCTACTTCATCGAGGCAAATGCAGTAGTTCTCCTCAGCGCTGGGGTAATCGGGGTACCGAGCCAGGAATCTGCGGCACAGGGATCCCAGGCTCTTCTCCCTGCGCGTCGTCGGAGCCCTTCCTCGCTCGTCTCCCGGTGAGTGCTCCTACGCAGAGCGAGACGAGAGTCCGGTGTAGAGACGTTAAGGAGCTTTCCTGCCGGCGGGAGGGCTGCGAGGGACGGCCTCGCATGGCCCGCTGCCGAGAGGCAAAGCAAACGGCCCACGGGTACCTGAGACCGGCTCCGCTCGCGGCAGCGGATCTCGAGGCTGGCGGCTCTGATCAGCAGCTTCAGGTTAGCGGTGGGCGTCCAGGGCTCGGCGGGAAGGGCCGCCCCGGGCTTGGGGGGCGTGGCGAGCGGCTGACAGCAGCCCGCCTGCTTCGGGGGAGTCCGCAGCGGCGCGTCGGGACGGTTCTCCTGCGGAGAGAAGCGGGGAGACGGGAGGGACGGGGCCGAGCGAGCGTTACGGCGCCGGGGAGGAGGGGCCTCGGCCGCGGTACCTTGTTTCCGGAGCCCATCTCGGCAGCGGGGGACCGCCCCGCCCCGTCGACGGGCGGAACTCATCTGAGATGCTCTGAGGCGGTCTCTGCAGCTCCGCACGGACGTTTGAACCGAGAGCGCGGAGCCTCCGGTTGGGGCGGGCCCGACCGATCAGCTGGCGGCCTCGCGCACCGCTCGGCCAATCAGAGCGGCGGGTTGGTGGGCCGGCGGCGCGTGCCTCTCCCGCCGTCCGCCCCAACGGCTGCGGCGCACGGGGCGGCCCCGTTCCCGCCTTGCTGCACCTGAGGCGAGCATATCTGCTTTATATGTAATAGGAGCCATAACTGCAAGAAGCCCGCGAACGTGATCATATGCACAGTCCTTGGGTCTCTGCTGACAGTATATACGTTACTAAAAGTCATTTCTTCATATTAGAGGAAAAGAATTGAGGAAAGATTTGGAGCTGAGCCGTCCTTGATGCTATCAAATAAGAAAAAAGGCCCCGAGTGTTCCTGGTTGTGAGCTGCTTCTGGATGCAAGCAGGGAGCGAGTTGGACCGTGACTGTAAGTGCGTGTGTTGATGTAGAAAAGGTTGCGGGGCTGAGGTTGGTCCATGTTACTGCTGCTATTGCAGCTCAGGAGCTGCTGGAGTGATTCCTTGTATGACTGTGCTCCCTCAGATGATCTCCCGTTTTCTCAGGCAATGCATGTGATGCTAACAGAGCTGACAGGCCAAAAAATGAGTTCACTCTGCAGAGTTGAAGTTTACCGAGTCGCTCGCCATTTGTGGTTGTTAATCCATTCGTGCACGTGTCAAACGAATGTGATTTCTGTGGGTGTGAATAAACACAGCGAGCTCTTAGTATTTTCAAAGGGTCCTTTCTGCCATTACTTAGGGCAGCAGGGGATGCGTTTCGTTTCTTCTAAGGTTAAAGGGAAAAACGTTTCTTTCCTTTGCTGAGGAAAGCTACTGCTTGTGTTATTTGTAGTAAACGATGTGTCGGTTGCCATGTTCCTCCCTTAACATATCTCTTTAGGATGGAGAAGTGGTGGTCAAAATAGCAATAACCAGGCAGCGGTAACAAATTCAAAAGGATGCAGCCTCTGTGTCAGAAGCAGAGCTCCAAATGTCGCAGTTGAGGCTCGCCAGTATTGATAAGTGTTTTAGATGTGAGTAATTGAAACTCGCTGCTGCTCTGTGCTTCTAGCAAAGTGTGAAATTGAGGAACCAGAAGGCAGTGCCGAGTGCAGGGATGCGTGACTGCAGTTGGAGTGCTCGCCTTGTGAGTGAGCAAAGCACTTTACTGTCTGCTCATCTCAGAGTAGAGAGTTCAGAAACGCTCTGCGATGTGAGCAGTCTGGGTCCTGAGCATCACTTCTTCATTTTGCTGCTTTTGGTTAAACGAGAACCAGGCCAGATCACGCTAAACAGGGGCTGAAGATGTCCTTCCATGTGGGAAGACATCTCCTGTGTTCATCATCTCTGCGGGTGTAGGGAGCGGGAGGAAGAGGAGAATGAGCTGACTAGTCCTGTGAAAAACAATGAGAAGTGGCATTAAGTGAGATCCTAGTTCTTGCACAGTAGGTTCTTCAATGCTAGATGGAAAACTAAATAATTATTGGAAAAGATAATAGATGGTTTGGTGTTAATAAGGTGTTTGTATAATAGCTGGAAAAATGAAATGAGAACAACTGAGTGGGCACAGCCCTTCTGAATCAGGAAAATGAGCTTCAGCAGCTCATATGCCAACATGTGAGAAGAGGGGGAGAATGAAGAGAGGGCAGAGTGGAGCTGAGCTGCATCTCATCCCCCAGGTACAACAGCCTGAGTATGGCAACTTGGTACAAAATTAGCCCCAGCCACCATTTACAGCTAGCTCATAAATATATATATTTATCAGCTGCCTCAATACTTTCTAAGGACAATAAAATATTGTAAACATTAGAACTTGCAGCCTGAGTCTCCTCATTTTAGGAGGAAGTCTCCAATACAGTGAATCCAAATCCAGACTTGTGCTCCTTCTCTGCTTTGTCAGTCAGTTCAAAATTCAGGCACTCCACTCAAATCCATAGCCTACCTTGAGTCTGGAGCCTTGTCCATTTCCAGTTATGAAGTAATTGAGTCAGGAGGCTTAGCTGATTGCTAACTTACGGATATATTCTGCTTTCTTCCTTTCTCTGGTTACTATTTCATTCTTTAAACAGTGGAACAAACACCAGTGTGAATATTCTCAAAGGAGCTCTGCGATGAAAGAATGTCAGACTGTGGACAGGGAGCACATTGTGCATAGCTTTTCCCATTGCAATACTTTTCTTCAGTAAAACACTTAAGCAAAAGCAGAATATTTTTTCTGCTACCAATAGGAAGACGTGTAAAGCAAAGGCACGCTGTGACTCCGGACAGCTACATCTAATCTGTCAGCCCTCAAATGATGAGGAAGGTTTGAACCAGGATCCCTTCATGTGCTTGCTAACCAATATGCTTCTCTCTCTTTTATCATAGATCTGGGCTTTAAGCTTTCTGGTGTTAAATTCTGGTTCAAAGGAAAAAAGAAAAAAAGACACTTTCAGTCTATTAGAGTGCTGAAGTATCATCTCATTTCACAGTGTCTCTCCTTAAAAGGTTGTCACAGCAGCAGTAAACCAAAGGTCAGTTAAACACAATGACAAAATGGTAATTTTGTTCTTAGCGCTCCTATATGCATATGAAATGAGGCAACAAAAGATTTCCAGGCCACTGAAAATTCTTGCTCTGTTCCATTTTAACTGACAAGTAGCGCTTAGATAATAGTTGGAAAATAGGAGAAAAGATGATAGCTGTATGTCACTGACACTGGAGTTATGGCTGAAGAGGTGCTTTCATTCTCAGCCTTAATTTTCAGGCACTTAGAGCTTTCTGAATGCATTACCCTTCAGGCTCCCATTACACATGCTTGCTTTAATCCCAAAGGAGGTTTGTGGCATCTTTGCTTGGGCTTTTTCTTCATTCCTTTATTGGGCTTTCTTGGCTATTTGTTTGATCCCTAAACATGCGGAAGAGCATCATGGTTATTTCATCACAAGTTTAGATTTGGTGTTCTGTACCTTGATATCAGCGCTGCTGCAGAGCATCTGTCTTTGGTACAGCAGAGGAAATTTCTTTCAGAGACAATGATTCCAAGTTCTTAAAGCCCACTTCCTCTGGCTTTTACTCCTTGAAATAACCAAGACATTCACTTTTAGAAAGGAGTCCTACAGTGTGATATCATGGCGATATAAATCTCTTCTCATACGCCTCAAAGGATTTGAACTGGAGGGATTCCTGCGCTCTTTAAATGCAGGGGCTGCTGCTGCCGGCCCTATGAGCAGGGAGGGGAGGGGAAAGAGAGAGGGCTTAGGGGATCTGAGCAGTGCCATTGCTATCGCCAAGCTGAAATAGCTGCTGATAAAAGCCTGGCATTTTGTGCCCTTGTGTCCACTTGTGAGTAGGTGGACAACAATGCAGCCCCTCAGATGACACCTATGGCGCATTCCTGAGTGCAGCCTAATAGGTCCTAAGTAAAGATGAAAGCGCTGTGGTCGCTGGTGGATGTGAAATGTAAGAATCCTCCAATGAGGCTTCTGTCATAGTGACGTTGCCAGAATTGCTTACCAAAGTGCTTATAAATGTTTATGGATGTGTTTGTGTGATGCTGCACTGAGCCCTTCGCAACGGAGAGCTCCAAGGATGCCTCCTTGCTTCCCTGGGGTTGTGTGTAATCCCTGCTGCGTTGCGGTTATCGAGGCAAAGCGGGGAAGCATCTTTGGGTGGGGTCATCCGGAGGTGGGACTCCTCCTGCTGAGCTCAGGCACACTAGTTCATACACGCTATGTGACAGCACCTCGTGTTCAGAGAGAAAGCACCAGTTCTTTCTGCCCCTTGCTGATTAAATATAGTTTTCCCCTTCTTCAGAATACATGTAGCCTTCACTGAGCAAGGAAAACCCCAACAGAAAGCCAGCAGAAAGTCAGCATACAACGTAGGACACAACACCAGTAATTTAATTTCATTAAACATGAAGTCAGAGTGAGAGTTGGATGTAATTTTTATCTGAACAAATGCGTTTTACATTGCAGCGTAAATAATTCTCAAGTTTTATATAAGCTAACATTTTTTTGTTTGCTTGTTTTAAAGACTTTTTCAATTAACTTACCAGAAGAGGATCACTGGTCATAGGAACAAAGGAAATTCTATCTCTGGCCTTTTAGAAAGACATAAACTATGTGCACGCTCACAGTACTTCCTTTGTGCAACACATGGACTGAGCAATGGACTGTACCTGTCCTTACAAAGACACTTTCACCTTGCTTTGCATAGCAGAAAAGCGAAGCAGAAGACACAAGATGCAGAGCTCTGCTGCAATGCTTCAGGTAAGCCTGTTGTAAAGACATCCAGCCCTAACTTTCTCAGCAAAGCTGGTTTGAGTTCTAAAGCGTTCAGGCTGTCCCAGTGTTGTGGTCTTGCCAGTTCCAGGACACAGCCCAGCTCACCGTGCATGCAGTGTGCAATCAGTAACGATGCCTGCTGACACAGTCAGCAAGTCTGTGCCCAGACATCAGTTCCCTGCCGCTTACAGTTTTCCTTGTGGAACGTGTGAGGTTCCTTGGGAGACTGTGTCAGTAGTACCTGAGTTTGTGGATGGAGCAGATGCTGGTTTTGGTCCTCCTGGGTTGTGGAAGAAGTTTTCTGTTGTCGTCTCAGGCTCCAGGGGTCTTCTGGCACAGTGGGCTGAAGGGAAAGAGAAAGGGAACTTTCAGTGAAGGAAAAAAAGTCAGTTGTAGGTTTTTGCAGAGTGGTATCAAACGCATTCCTTCCTCAAATGTAGAAATCTAACAGCTGCCTGTGGAGAAGAGCGTCCTTCTTTTTGAAGCTATGCATCCATATTCATCTGTATCGACTCTGATAGAAATAAACTCATTTATCTAACCTCCTCCTATCTCCTTGTTTAATGCCAACAAACCGTAGGCAGTGCAGTACTATATAAATAGAAGCTGAGAGTCAATTAGGAGAAGAGGCAACAAGTAGACTGTTAAGAGCATGTCATTTTGGATATCATTCAGCATCCTCTCAAAGACTCTTCACACCTGGTCCTCCTCCAGCCCCTCCAGGTGGCTCCACTTTTTCAACAAGTAAAGTACATTTTCTTCCCTTCTAACCTCTCAATTCTATCGTGCTGTCGCCAGTCTTCCCTGCCTGCCCTTATGGGAGGCAGTGCTGGGTTATGAATAAGAACAGGAAAAGTGCTCATTTTAAACTGCTACCTTCTTCAGGAATTACTGCACCATTAATTCCCACTCAACCAACGGTGAAGCAGTTGCAATCCACTGTTTCTTACCTTTCCTTGTAAGGTCACATTTTGTGAGCTATGATTAATGCTTTCTGGCTTCAATGGGGTTGGAATATGCTGCAGAACGGGATTTGGGGGAACTTGCACACCAGCAGCTATCAGTCTTCCGTGCAGCAGTGCAAAGTCCAGAAGTGAAGAACTTGGATTTGGGACGGGGCTGATGTTGCCAGAATTGAGACAGGAGTTGCTCAGTACGGGTGCAGTAGCTGTAGAAGTTGGTGTCAGTGTGATGTTCAAGGACGTTATTTGAAAAGCTGGAATGTTAACTGCTGTCTGTTCAGATGCTGTCATTGGAATGAAACCTGAAACAGAAAGAAACAACGATGGAAGGACTGAAAATTGAAACTAGAGACCTTGCATTGCGATTTTATGACTCTGGTCGGATGAACTGACCCACAGTCCTTCAATCCAGGTGTATGCGTATGTATTTCATTTAGTACTCGCCTGCAGTGGGTGAGCTGTAGGTACCAGGGTGCTGCAGTGAACACATCCCAGTATTCTCTCTATTAAGAAGACATGCCTTATTGCTGTGGTGAGTGCAGTGAGTAATAGGAATAAGGTAGCCAGATGGAAGAAAGGCCTGAAAAAGAAGACAATGTACCTTTACCCCATAGGTGTAAGAAGAAAATAAGCTTTTCTTCACAGTTGCATTCCCCTTGCCACTTTCTTATTCTCCATCCCTCACATCCCCAGGTCTCAGCATTCCATGCCCATACTGGCTGCTGTCTGAAATTGCACGTGGTCTAATCAAAGCCGTGCTCTAAAGTGAGGTTGTCCTCATCCACACAAGTCACCTTGCCTCATCCCCTGACAGTGTGCTCAGAGAGGAACTGCAAACCTACGTGCAGTTAACACAGTGCAGTTCAACTAGGCAAAAGAAATCCTCATGAGGAATTTTTTTAAGAGGAAATATTTGGGTTTAGTGTTGTGTCACCTCATTCCTACGTTGTGTCTTTTTTCTGTGGCAAATTCCAGAAGACAATCCTTTGGTGTTTGTGTGTTCTGCTTTTGTCAACAGAACTGCTTGTGATTTGCAATTTGGCTGTAGCAGTCAGTCTAAACTGTGGAGCAGCGAGTTTTACCACAGTTCCACTGTGAATCAAAGCGTGGTGAAATAAATGTTTATAAATAACAGTGTGGGACAGAATGAGAATTCAGTATAGCTTCCATCTACTTAGATATCTTCATCCATGGTTGGACTAGATGATCTTGTAGGTCCTTTCCAACCTGATGAACCTATGAACCTATCCCAGTCAAAGCCTGAAAATCATTTTGTTTCCTCTTACAGGGGAGTCCTATGCTAAGCTGTTTGTTTTATTTTAAAGCACGCTTTATAATAATCCAACTAAGGCAAATCTGTATTCGTGTAGTTATTCCTGTTTGGTTTCTTTTGCAGATTGTTCCGTGTGTGCTTTTGCACTTAACAGCAAGAAATGCTGTGGTGTCAGGCAAAGCTCACCTCACGAGCAGGAATGGCAAACGCCATTCCTGTTTTGGTTCTGTCCTCGTTTTCTGGAGCGTGTTCTCTTTTGTGTTGGTCAGAAGAGTTTGCCACGCTTTGATCTAGTGTTTGGGGTCTGGTCTGTTTCTCTTCCTGGAAGCTGTCCATTTCACAATTGCTTTGAGAGCTGTTGGAAGGTGGTCTCTTGTGCTCGGTGGGTTCTCCCTTTAAAATAAACTACGTATGGAAAAAGAAAGCAGATGCTGTAATGCTGTAAAAGGCCTGACATTAACTACTCAAGTACTGTGATAGCCCTGTGTTACTGATTAGAAAAGCAGATTCCTGCATAAACATGAGTAACAGGAGCTACTTTAGAACCATTGCATAAACAGATTGAAAGAGTCTTGAAATAATGTGTCAGGAATTGTTTCTTTTTGACAGTGTACTCTTTGACACACCTTCTCAGGAACAAAGATGTGATGGGGAAATGAGAGAATACAGCCTGATTCTAGGCTGGCTTTGTGAAGATTTACATTGTGTTGTATCCTGTATATTCTGCCTGATGCTTTGCAAATACCATGGTTATATTTTCTACATAAAAAAACCCAAACCAAGCACTGCAACAAAACTCAGCTGCCCGAGAGGCTTCTCTACAGTTAATGTAAAAATATGAGAGCACATTAGGCTCCTGTATGGGAACTGCTGAATCATGGCCTGAACCACTGATGGATCACCTGAGGTGAGCACTGAGTCAGCCATAGGAGCACAGGCGAAGGCAATGCTCCTGTGTGAGCAGAAGGGGTGGAGTCTGGCTCCACCTTTCCCAGACTCCATTTAAGGGTTGACCACCACTGGGGAAGGATCTCTTGTTGAAGATCTCTCCTCTGGAGTTTCTTATGGTGAGCCTTGGATGCTGGAGAGCATTTTTTCCCCTTTATTTCGATTCTTTTCTATCAGAATAATCTAATAATGCCATCTATAAAATATCTTGGCTATAATACAATTTGGTATTATTCATTGTGTTAGCCTGGTTCCTCGCAGCTCCTAAATCACTTTGGAAATGAATAGATGGCCCCATTACTATGCTCTGAGCCAGAGTTACAGCAATTAACTTGCCATAGCACTGTCAAGGCTTTCCTCGTTGCTTCTGTGCTTTTTAATCAAGTTATTCTCTTGCAGTGCTTGCCATCTCTTAAGGCAACTCTTCGAGGAAGATTCACATCTTTCTTTAGCTGCCGTGGCCTTTCCTGGATCAGCTGCAGCTGTGCAGTTGTCCCCTTCCCTGGTGGTCATTTCATGTAATGCTTTTGGGTTGGTACTTTTAATTCCTGTCACGTTAGCACACGGTTGAGGCATGAAACTCGGGCCATACGTTGTCACAGCGTGGGCTTGGAAAGGAGGCAGATATACTGCATTGGAGGCTCCAGAGTGAGGCTGAGGTAGTATGACTGGCAATGCTGAGCAGTGGCTGGGAGGGAAGGCACTTAATGGCTGAGTGATAAGTGACTTGGGAGGGGGTGCAGCATTGTGAGTGTTGGCCCTGGGAGCTGCCTCAGGCTGGGGCACGCTGTGCTCCAAAGCAGATCCCGACAGATTCTTTTTCACTTTTGGTGTCCTTAAAACAAAAAAGCAGGACAGAACACACATTTTAATGTTTTCCTGCAGAAATGCCTCGAGTGTTTTTATTTTTGTTATACAGAGAGCGTGAATTTGTGTGTCTTGATAAACTGAACAGAAAACTCTAAGTGGAAAAAATAGCGTACAGTCAGGGGTGACAAGGTTTTTGCAGATCACTGCCCAACTCCAAATAAGTATAGATTAAACTTAACAGCCAGTGACCAAAAGCTTCCAAACACAACATGTGCAAACTTACTTTGGTGCTCCTTCCAGCTGATGCCAAGGGACTGCTGCAAGCTGAGCAGTTTTGCTTGTGTCAACTGATACATTTTCATCTGTACCTGCTTCAAGGGAGAAAACAGAAAAGGAACATAACTGATAATGTCTCAAAACGTTTAAGTGAAATACTGCCTTCAGACTGTGTTATTTCTACCATTATTGCCACTAATTGCAGAGCTTCTTCTTTGAATACAGATTAATTTAGATTTGTTTTTGCTATTATTCTTTTAAGGCCTCAAGATTTACAGACAACATACATTTCATTTCCCCCCATCTTGTTGCTTTCTTATTTTCAAATGTAGTTGTTGTAAAGAGGCGTATCGACCCATCCACATCTTCTATCGTAGGGTGGCCAGCCTGCATGTCTAATACAAGACTACACATACAAGAGAAAAACGTGACTAGAAAGAGATGGACAAATACAGTTTGCAGCTATGTACTTGTGCTTATTTTAAGTGGACTGGTTGGAGCAGATTGGATCTTCCTTCTGTCGCTTTCTGTACTTTTAAGTAACTTTATCACGGATAGATGCCGAGTGAAGTGTTGCTTTCCTCTTGAAGGAAAAAGATTTTTGGCACATTGCTGTACGGTGGCGGTGGATTCTGAAATATGTGAGCTGCAGGCTGCAGGTGTTGTTTCAAGCTTTGTAGTTAGAAGGCAGAACAAACAGAAGGGTCTGTATGATATATATGTAGTCACATATGCAGTAATTAAAAGCAATTACTTGAGCCTGGCTTATAACTACTGAAGCATCAGCAGTGGTAGAAATGGAAATGGGAGTCTCAGAATAAGAACATATTCTGTGTGGCTCTATACTGTGTGGCTCATATGTGCTACTCCAAGAATTGCTGTGCTGCTGAGAACCAAGTGCAGTGAGTTGCGTGTGGAGGACTTGGTGCTGCTTTTACTCGGTATTTCGGTTCACAGCTTTCTGGGAGTGAAAACAGAGGAGTCACAGCCATCAGCAAAACAAAAGAAAGTGACACATATGTACCCTGGGTGTTTGGTGTGACTTCAGGTCCTGTCCATATAAATGCTGGTTTTCTGCCTCTCTCCTCTGTGATGTAAAGCTTCTTGATAAGCTGAAGGCTGCTGAGAACATTTGCTATGTCGTAAACCCTCCTGATTTTGGCTGAAACAAATGCATGTAAAGCAGAGCAATTTTTAATAACGAGCTACAACTGATCTGATTACAAAAGCTGTGGTGTATTTTTAGCGGTTGAAAGGACAAGTCTTCATTTACGAGAACTGTTTTGGTGTGTTATGACTTAACATCACAGACATGACAGCTTTTTTGTTGCATTTGTACTATTTCATGCAAAAGAAAAGAATAAAAAATAAAAGGTGAGCTTGAGAACCAAAGAAAAGTATAATTAAGAAGGAAACGCGAGATGAATTGTTGATCCCTCAAGAGCAAGCACATGTTCTCAACTATTAGAACACCCAAGCCTAGACCTCGAAGCACCTTTACATATGAATGGGGAGGAAATGCACAGGGAACTGAAAGAAGGGTAAAATAATGAAGAAACAATTGGCAGTTACAGCATTGGGTTTCGCTTCCTCATGTGCTTAATCTTTAAGGACTTGGACAGTATTTCTTTAGGCTTCCATCGGTCGTTGCTTTGGAGGTTCCAGCACTGCAAGGTGAAGGTGACAGCACTTCACACTGCAGTCTTGTACCAGATTTGCTCATTTAGCTCACACTTGATTTTAGAGAAGGATCAAGAAGCAGATGGGAACAGCAGCCTTTTACTTACTTTTAAACTTGCTTTTATCAGAGACTTCCAACTGATCTACAATTAAGATTTCAGCAGCGACTTCAAGGCTTATTATTTGTGGGGTTGATACAAGAAACAGCATCACAAATTTCTGACTCATCAGTCGCAGAGATTTGTCTTTCTTGCTATTTACAGAGGCTGCAGCAGACAGGAAAAGAGGATTAAAGCATCAAGTGACATGCCAGCCACAAACATTTGTATAACGCTGTAGAAATTTGTCAGCAACAAGGATGAGAGCAAACAACACAACAACTAGGCAGGGCCAGCACTGAGCCCAGAATTGAGTTTCTACACAGCTAGCATTGGGAAATCAGGTGGATGCCACATCTGACTATCAAACTGTGATATATTCCCATGCATCTCTCCTATCACCTACCCTGTGATTTATCTATTTGTTATAGATATTCATCATCATGAGTGCATGTTGTTCTTGGCGTTACAGGGAAACCTTACCAGCACGGAACTCCATTCCTGGGTGCTCCACGGAACACATTTCTGTTTGCTCACTGGTGCTGAAAGATCTTACCACTTCTTCACTTCTTTTCCCATCCAAATCAAACTCATCCTTGTACTCTCTTTTCTTGATCGTCTCAATTAGGAGCATGTATTTGTTCTCTTCTCCAGCTTTCTTCAAGGTGTGCAGGGTTTTGGCAAGGTTATGCCTCCCGTGCCAGATGTATTTGTTTTGGGCAAGGCGGCTCAGCATGTGCAGGCTCTCCAACACATGCACAATGTCATAGATACGTCTGCGTTCACACTCTGCAGAAATGAAAGGCAGAAACGAAACGTTCTTGGAAACTCCTGCTCCACAATTGCTTTATAATTGTCTTTTAGGTGCTCTCCTACAGTTTGCTGTAACAATTCAAACACCGTTACAGCAGTGTGGTTCGTAACTATGATGGGCTTCATAAAACAGCAGAATATTGGAATTTCACCATTCTGACAGCAGGAAAGCTTCAGCTTTGTGTTAGCGATTTGGACTCTAAGCCATCATTTCCATGTCAAAAAAAAAACCCTACAAACCAACAGGTTTACTTGTGCTCTCCACAAATGTTAAGTTTATTTGCTAAGTTCAGCACGCTGGAGAAGCTGGTTTAAAAGAACTGTGGGAGGAGTGAGGAGGTGGAGGGTTTAAGTGTTCCGGCTGCGACAGAGTATGGCACGATGTCAGGGTGCTCGATGGGCTCGTGCAATAGCACATCCACCAACTTACTGAGCTCCTCAGCTACTTCATCGAGGCAAATGCAGTAGTTCTCCTCAGCGCTGGGGTAATCGGGGTACCGAGCCAGGAATCTGCGGCACAGGGATCCCAGGCTCTTCTCCCTGCGCGTCGTCGGAGCCCTTCCTCGCTCGTCTCCCGGTGAGTGCTCCTACGCAGAGCGAGACGAGAGTCCGGTGTAGAGACGTTAAGGAGCTTTCCTGCCGGCGGGAGGGCTGCGAGGGACGGCCTCGCATGGCCCGCTGCCGAGAGGCAAAGCAAACGGCCCACGGGTACCTGAGACCGGCTCCGCTCGCGGCAGCGGATCTCGAGGCTGGCGGCTCTGATCAGCAGCTTCAGGTTAGCGGTGGGCGTCCAGGGCTCGGCGGGAAGGGCCGCCCCGGGCTTGGGGGGCGTGGCGAGCGGCTGACAGCAGCCCGCCTGCTTCGGGGGAGTCCGCAGCGGCGCGTCGGGACGGTTCTCCTGCGGAGAGAAGCGGGGAGACGGGAGGGACGGGGCCGAGCGAGCGTTACGGCGCCGGGGAGGAGGGGCCTCGGCCGCGGTACCTTGTTTCCGGAGCCCATCTCGGCAGCGGGGGACCGCCCCGCCCCGTCGACGGGCGGAACTCATCTGAGATGCTCTGAGGCGGTCTCTGCAGCTCCGCACGGACGTTTGAACCGAGAGCGCGGAGCCTCCGGTTGGGGCGGGCCCGACCGATCAGCTGGCGGCCTCGCGCACCGCTCGGCCAATCAGAGCGGCGGGTTGGTGGGCCGGCGGCGCGTGCCTCTCCCGCCGTCCGCCCCAACGGCTGCGGCGCACGGGGCGGCCCCGTTCCCGCCTTGCTGCACCTGAGGCGAGCATATCTGCTTTATATGTAATAGGAGCCATAACTGCAAGAAGCCCGCGAACGTGATCATATGCACAGTCCTTGGGTCTCTGCTGACAGTATATACGTTACTAAAAGTCATTTCTTCATATTAGAGGAAAAGAATTGAGGAAAGATTTGGAGCTGAGCCGTCCTTGATGCTATCAAATAAGAAAAAAGGCCCCGAGTGTTCCTGGTTGTGAGCTGCTTCTGGATGCAAGCAGGGAGCGAGTTGGACCGTGACTGTAAGTGCGTGTGTTGATGTAGAAAAGGTTGCGGGGCTGAGGTTGGTCCATGTTACTGCTGCTATTGCAGCTCAGGAGCTGCTGGAGTGATTCCTTGTATGACTGTGCTCCCTCAGATGATCTCCCGTTTTCTCAGGCAATGCATGTGATGCTAACAGAGCTGACAGGCCAAAAAATGAGTTCACTCTGCAGAGTTGAAGTTTACCGAGTCGCTCGCCATTTGTGGTTGTTAATCCATTCGTGCACGTGTCAAACGAATGTGATTTCTGTGGGTGTGAATAAACACAGCGAGCTCTTAGTATTTTCAAAGGGTCCTTTCTGCCATTACTTAGGGCAGCAGGGGATGCGTTTCGTTTCTTCTAAGGTTAAAGGGAAAAACGTTTCTTTCCTTTGCTGAGGAAAGCTACTGCTTGTGTTATTTGTAGTAAACGATGTGTCGGTTGCCATGTTCCTCCCTTAACATATCTCTTTAGGATGGAGAAGTGGTGGTCAAAATAGCAATAACCAGGCAGCGGTAACAAATTCAAAAGGATGCAGCCTCTGTGTCAGAAGCAGAGCTCCAAATGTCGCAGTTGAGGCTCGCCAGTATTGATAAGTGTTTTAGATGTGAGTAATTGAAACTCGCTGCTGCTCTGTGCTTCTAGCAAAGTGTGAAATTGAGGAACCAGAAGGCAGTGCCGAGTGCAGGGATGCGTGACTGCAGTTGGAGTGCTCGCCTTGTGAGTGAGCAAAGCACTTTACTGTCTGCTCATCTCAGAGTAGAGAGTTCAGAAACGCTCTGCGATGTGAGCAGTCTGGGTCCTGAGCATCACTTCTTCATTTTGCTGCTTTTGGTTAAACGAGAACCAGGCCAGGTGTCAGCGGTTTGCGGGACAGTTTGACCCGGTACCGTGACAATTGAGGCAGGGGACCCACGGGCCCACACCCCGGGGAAGGGGAAGGGGGAAAGGGAAAAAGGAGAAGGGAGATGGGCCCAGGAACAGAACAGCGGCAACGATCTGAGGAGGAAAGCTAATTTACTAAATAAGATATCAGAAAGGAAAATAACACAATATAATATAATTGGAATTGAGGCAAATGAATCAAATAAAATGAGCAAGAGAGAGAGTGTCCGATAAACCGAAGGCCTTACGCTAACGCTGAAGGCGGACGGCTGCAACAAACACCCACTGCCGAGCTCGGTCCCGAAGGGAAGAGAGAGTCCCGTGACTGCAGACAGTTTTTATCTTTCCCTCTGAGCGTAAACACGTAAGAACGCAAAGCATCGCAAAGTCCTCTGGGGAATGGAGTTCTTCTCTTCTGAGACAGGCATACCTGGAACTATCGATGGTCCACGGAGCTGGAATATTAACTCCTTAACTCCAAATGCACTGCATGATGTTATGATGTGGAATACCAGTACCAAAATCATAAAACCATAACACCAGGTCACACTAAACGGGGGCTGAAGATGTCCTTCCATGTGGGAAGACATCTCCTGTGTTCATCATCTCTGCGGGTGTAGGGAGCGGGAGGAAGAGGAGAATGAGCTGACTAGTCCTGTGAAAAACAATGAGAAGTGGCATTAAGTGAGATCCTAGTTCTTGCACAGTAGGTTCTTCAATGCTAGATGGAAAACTAAATAATTATTGGAAAAGATAATAGATGGTTTGGTGTTAATAAGGTGTTTGTATAATAGCTGGAAAAATGAAATGAGAACAACTGAGTGGGCACAGCCCTTCTGAATCAGGAAAATGAGCTTCAGCAGCTCATATGCCAACATGTGAGAAGAGGGGGAGAATGAAGAGAGGGCAGAGTGGAGCTGAGCTGCATCTCATCCCCCAGGTACAACAGCCTGAGTATGGCAACTTGGTACAAAATTAGCCCCAGCCACCATTTACAGCTAGCTCATAAATATATATATTTGTCAGCTGCCTCAATACTTTCTAAGGACAATAAAATATTGTAAACATTAGAACTTGCAGCCTGAGTCTCCTCATTTTAGGAGGAAGTCTCCAATACAGTGAATCCAAATCCAGACTTGTGCTCCTTCTCTGCTTTGTCAGTCAGTTCAAAATTCAGGCACTCCACTCAAATCCATAGCCTACCTTGAGTCTGGAGCCTTGTCCATTTCCAGTTATGAAGTAATTGAGTCAGGAGGCTTAGCTGATTGCTAACTTACGGATATATTCTGCTTTCTTCCTTTCTCTGGTTACTATTTCATTCTTTAAACAGTGGAACAAGCACCAGTGTGAATATTCTCAAAGGAGCTCTGCGATGAAAGAATGTCAGACTGTGGACAGGGAGCACATTGTGCATAGCTTTTCCCATTGCAATACTTTTCTTCAGTAAAACACTTAAGCAAAAGCAGAATATTTTTTCTGCTACCAATAGGAAGACGTGTAAAGCAAAGGCACGCTGTGACTCCGGACAGCTACATCTAATCTGTCAGCCCTCAAATGATGAGGAAGGTTTGAACCAGGATCCCTTCATGTGCTTGCTAACCAATATGCTTCTCTCTCTTTTATCATAGATCTGGGCTTTAAGCTTTCTGGTGTTAAATTCTGGTTCAAAGGAAAAAAGAAAAAAAGACACTTTCAGTCTATTAGAGTGCTGAAGTATCATCTCATTTCACAGTGTCTCTCTTTAAAAGGTTGTCACAGCAGCAGTAAACCAAAGGTCAGTTAAACACAATGACAAAATGGTAATTTTGTTCTTAGCGCTCCTATATGCATATGAAATGAGGCAACAAAAGATTTCCAGGCCACTGAAAATTCTTGCTCTGTTCCATTTTAACTGACAAGTAGCGCTTAGATAATAGTTGGAAAATAGGAGAAAAGATGATAGCTGTATGTCACTGACACTGGAGTTATGGCTGAAGAGGTGCTTTCATTCTCAGCCTTAATTTTCAGGCACTTAGAGCTTTCTGAATGCATTACCCTTCGGGCTCCCATTACACATGCTTGCTTTAATCCCAAAGGAGGTTTGTGGCATCTTTGCTTGGGCTTTTTCTTCATTCCTTTATTGGGTTTTCTTGGCTATTTGTTTGATCCCTAAACATGCGGAAAAGCATCATGGTTATTTCATCACAAGTTTAGGTTTGGTGTTCTGTACCTTGATATCAGCGCAGCTGCAGAGCATCTGTCTTTGGTACAGCAGAGGAAATTTCTTTCAGAGATAATGATTCCAAGTTCTTAAAGCCCACTTCCTCTGGCTTTTACTCCTTGAAATAACCAAGACATTCACTTTTAGAAAGGAGTCCTACAGTGTGATATCATGGCGATATAAATCTCTTCTCATACGCCTCAAAGGATTTGAACTGGAGGGATTCCTGCGCTCTTTAAATGCAGGGGCTGCTGCTGCCGGCCCTATGAGCAGGGAGGGGAGGGGAAAGAGAGAGGGCTTAGGGGATCTGAGCAGTGCCATTGCTATCGCCAAGCTGAAATAGCTGCTGATAAAAGCCTGGCATTTTGTGCCCTTGTGTCCACTTGTGAGTAGGTGGACAACAATGCAGCCCCTCAGATGACACCTATGGCGCATTCCTGAGTGCAGCCTAATAGGTCCTAAATAAAGATGAAAGCGCTGTGGTCGCTGGTGGATGTGAAATGTAAGAATCCTCCAATGAGGCTTCTGTCATAGTGACGTTGCCAGAATTGCTTACCAAAGTGCTTATAAATGTTTATGGATGTCTTTGTGTGATGCTGCACTGAGCCCTTCGCAACGGAGAGCTCCAAGGATGCCTCCTTGCTTCCCTGGGGTTGTGTGTAATCCCTGCTGCGTTGCGGTTATCGAGGCAAAGCGGGGAAGCATCTTTGGGTGGGGTCATCCGGAGGTGGGACTCCTCCTGCTGAGCTCAGGCACACTAGTTCATACACGCTATGTGACAGCACCTCGTGTTCAGAGAGAAAGCACCAGTTCTTTCTGCCCCTTGCTGATTAAATATAGTTTTCCCCTTCTTCAGAATACATGTAGCCTTCACTGAGCAAGGAAAACCCCAACAGAAAGCCAGCAGAAAGTCAGCATACAACGTAGGACACAACACCAGTAATTTAATTTCATTAAACATGAAGTCAGAGTGAGAGTTGGATGTAATTTTTATCTGAACAAATGCGTTTTACATTGCAGCGTAAATAATTCTCAAGTTTTATATAAGCTAACATTTTTTTGTTTGCTTGTTTTAAAGACTTTTTCAATTAACTTACCAGAAGAGGATCACTGGTCATAGGAACAAAGGAAATTCTATCTCTGGCCTTTTAGAAAGACATAAACTATGTGCACGCTCACAGTACTTCCTTTGTGCAACACATGGACTGAGCAATGGACTGTACCTGTCCTTACAAAGACACTTTCACCTTGCTTTGCATAGCAGAAAAGCGAAGCAGAAGACACAAGATGCAGAGCTCTGCTGCAATGCTTCAGGTAAGCCTGTTGTAAAGACATCCAGCCCTAACTTTCTCAGCAAAGCTGGTTTGAGTTCTAAAGCGTTCAGGCTGTCCCAGTGTTGTGGTCTTGCCAGTTCCAGGACACAGCCCAGCTCACCGTGCATGCAGTGTGCAATCAGTAACGATGCCTGCTGACACAGTCAGCAAGTCTGTGCCCAGACATCAGTTCCCTGCCGCTTACAGTTTTCCTTGTGGAACGTGTGAGGTTCCTTGGGAGACTGTGTCAGTAGTACCTGAGTTTGTGGATGGAGCAGATGCTGGTTTTGGTCCTCCTGGGTTGTGGAAGAAGTTTTCTGTTGTCGTCTCAGGCTCCAGGGGTCTTCTGGCACAGTGGGCTGAAGGGAAAGAGAAAGGGAACTTTCAGTGAAGGAAAAAAAGTCAGTTGTAGGTTTTTGCAGAGTGGTATCAAACGCATTCCTTCCTCAAATGTAGAAATCTAACAGCTGCCTGTGGAGAAGAGCGTCCTTCTTTTTGAAGCTATGCATCCATATTCATCTGTATCGACTCTGATAGAAATAAACTCATTTATCTAACCTCCTCCTATCTCCTTGTTTAATGCCAACAAACCGTAGGCAGTGCAGTACTATATAAATAGAAGCTGAGAGTCAATTAGGAGAAGAGGCAACAAGTAGACTGTTAAGAGCATGTCATTTTGGATATCATTCAGCATCCTCTCAAAGACTCTTCACACCTGGTCCTCCTCCAGCCCCTCCAGGTGGCTCCACTTTTTCAACAAGTAAAGTACATTTTCTTCCCTTCTAACCTCTCAATTCTATCGTGCTGTCGCCAGTCTTCCCTGCCTGCCCTTATGGGAGGCAGTGCTGGGTTATGAATAAGAACAGGAAAAGTGCTCATTTTAAACTGCTACCTTCTTCAGGAATTACTGCACCATTAATTCCCACTCAACCAACGGTGAAGCAGTTGCAATCCACTGTTTCTTACCTTTCCTTGTAAGGTCACATTTTGTGAGCTATGATTAATGCTTTCTGGCTTCAATGGGGTTGGAATATGCTGCAGAACGGGATTTGGGGGAACTTGCACACCAGCAGCTATCAGTCTTCCGTGCAGCAGTGCAAAGTCCAGAAGTGAAGAACTTGGATTTGGGACGGGGCTGATGTTGCCAGAATTGAGACAGGAGTTGCTCAGTACGGGTGCAGTAGCTGTAGAAGTTGGTGTCAGTGTGATGTTCAAGGACGTTATTTGAAAAGCTGGAATGTTAACTGCTGTCTGTTCAGATGCTGTCATTGGAATGAAACCTGAAACAGAAAGAAACAACGATGGAAGGACTGAAAATTGAAACTAGAGACCTTGCATTGCGATTTTATGACTCTGGTCGGATGAACTGACCCACAGTCCTTCAATCCAGGTGTATGCGTATGTATTTCATTTAGTACTCGCCTGCAGTGGGTGAGCTGTAGGTACCAGGGTGCTGCAGTGAACACATCCCAGTATTCTCTCTATTAAGAAGACATGCCTTATTGCTGTGGTGAGTGCACTGAGTAATAGGAATAAGGTAGCCAGATGGAAGAAAGGCCTGAAAAAGAAGACAATGTACCCCATAGGTGTAAGAAGAAAATAAGCTTTTCTTCACAGTTGCATTCCCCTTGCCACTTTCTTATTCTCCATCCCTCACATCCCCAGGTCTCAGCATTCCATGCCCATACTGGCTGCTGTCTGAAATTGCACGTGGTCTAATCAAAGCCGTGCTCTAAAGTGAGGTTGTCCTCATCCACACAAGTCACCTTGCCTCATCCCCTGACAGTGTGCTCAGAGAGGAACTGCAAACCTACGTGCAGTTAACACAGTGCAGTTCAACTAGGCAAAAGAAATCCTCATGAGGAATTTTTTTAAGAGGAAATATTTGGGTTTAGTGTTGTGTCACCTCATTCCTACGTTGTGTCTTTTTTCTGTGGCAAATTCCAGAAGACAATCCTTTGGTGTTTGTGTGTTCTGCTTTTGTCAACAGAACTGCTTGTGATTTGCAATTTGGCTGTAGCAGTCAGTCTAAACTGTGGAGCAGCGAGTTTTACCACAGTTCCACTGTGAATCAAAGCATGGTGAAATAAATGTTTATAAATAACAGTGTGGGACAGAATGAGAATTCAGTATAGCTTCCATCTACTTAGATATCTTCATCCATGGTTGGACTAGATGATCTTGTAGGTCCTTTCCAACCTAATGAACCTATGAACCTATCCCAGTCAAAGCCTGAAAATCATTTTGTTTCCTCTTACAGGGGAGTCCTATGCTAAGCTGTTTGTTTTATTTTAAAGCACGCTTTATAATAATCCAACTAAGGCAAATCTGTATTCGTGTAGTTATTCCTGTTTGGTTTCTTTTGCAGATTGTTCCGTGTGTGCTTTTGCACTTAACAGCAAGAAATGCTGTGGTGTCAGGCAAAGCTCACCTCACGAGCAGGAATGGCAAACGCCATTCCTGTTTTGGTTCTGTCCTCGTTTTCTGGAGCGTGTTCTCTTTTGTGTTGGTCAGAAGAGTTTGCCACGCTTTGATCTAGTGTTTGGGGTCTGGTCTGTTTCTCTTCCTGGAAGCTGTCCATTTCACAATTGCTTTGAGAGCTGTTGGAAGGTGGTCTCTTGTGCTCGGTGGGTTCTCCCTTTAAAATAAACTACGTATGGAAAAAGAAAGCAGATGCTGTAATGCTGTAAAAGGCCTGACATTAACTACTCAAGTACAGTGATAGCCCTGTGTTACTGATTAGAAAAGCAGATTCCTGCATAAACATGAGTAACAGGAGCTACTTTAGAACCATTGCATAAACAGATTGAAAGAGTCTTGAAATAATGTGTCAGGAATTGTTTCTTTTTGACAGTGTACTCTTTGACACACCTTCTCAGGAACAAAGATGTGATGGGGAAATGAGAGAATACAGCCTGATTCTAGGCTGGCTTTGTGAAGATTTACATTGTGTTGTATCCTGTATATTCTGCCTGATGCTTTGCAAATACCATGGTTATATTTTCTACATAAAAAAACCCAAACCAAGCACTGCAACAAAACTCAGCTGCCCGAGAGGCTTCTCTACAGTTAATGTAAAAATATGAGAGCACATTAGGCTCCTGTATGGGAACTGCTGAATCATGGCCTGAACCACTGATGGATCACCTGAGGTGAGCACTGAGTCAGCCATAGGAGCACAGGCGAAGGCAATGCTCCTGTGTGAGCAGAAGGGGTGGAGTCTGGCTCCACCTTTCCCAGACTCCATTTAAGGGTTGACCACCACTGGGGAAGGATCTCTTGTTGAAGATCTCTCCTCTGGAGTTTCTTATGGTGAGCCTTGGATGCTGGAGAGCATTTTTTCCCCTTTATTTCGATTCTTTTCTATCAGAATAATCTAATAATGCCATCTATAAAATATCTTGGCTATAATACAATTTGGTATTATTCATTGTGTTAGCCTGGTTCCTCGCAGCTCCTAAATCACTTTGGAAATGAATAGATGGCCCCATTACTATGCTCTGAGCCAGAGTTACAGCAATTAACTTGCCATAGCACTGTCAAGGCTTTCCTCGTTGCTTCTGTGCTTTTTAATCAAGTTATTCTCTTGCAGTGCTTGCCATCTCTTAAGGCAACTCTTCGAGGAAGATTCACATCTTTCTTTAGCTGCCGTGGCCTTTCCTGGATCAGCTGCAGCTGTGCAGTTGTCCCCTTCCCTGGTGGTCATTTCATGTAATGCTTTTGGGTTGGTACTTTTAATTCCTGTCACGTTAGCACACGGTTGAGGCATGAAACTCGGGCCATACGTTGTCACAGCGTGGGCTTGGAAAGGAGGCAGATATACTGCATTGGAGGCTCCAGAGTGAGGCTGAGGTAGTATGACTGGCAATGCTGAGCAGTGGCTGGGAGGGAAGGCACTTAATGGCTGAGTGATAAGTGACTTGGGAGGGGGTGCAGCATTGTGAGTGTTGGCCCTGGGAGCTGCCTCAGGCTGGGGCACGCTGTGCTCCAAAGCAGATCCCGACAGATTCTTTTTCACTTTTGGTGTCCTTAAAACAAAAAAGCAGGACAGAACACACATTTTAATGTTTTCCTGCAGAAATGCCTCGAGTGTTTTTATTTTTGTTATACAGAGAGCGTGAATTTGTGTGTCTTGATAAACTGAACAGAAAACTCTAAGTGGAAAAAATAGCGTACACTCAGAGGTGACAAGGTTTTTGCAGATCACTGCCCAACTCCAAATAAGTATAGATTAAACTTAACAGCCAGTGACCAAAAGCTTCCAAACACAACATGTGCAAACTTACTTTGGTGGTCCTTCCAGCTGATGCCAAGGGACTGCTGCAAGCTGAGCAGTTTTGCTTGTGTCAACTGATACATTTTCATCTGTACCTGCTTCAAGGGAGAAAACAGAAAAGGAACATAACTGATAATGTCTCAAAACGTTTAAGTGAAATACTGCCTTCAGACGGTGTTATTTCTACCATTATTGCCACTAATTGCAGAGCTTCTTCTTTGAATACAGATTAATTTAGATTTGTTTTTGCTATTATTCTTTTAAGGCCTCAAGATTGACAGACAACATACATTTCATTTCCCCCCATCTTGTTGCTTTCTTATTTTCAAATGTAGTTGTTGTAAAGAGGCATATCGACCCATCCACATCTTCTATCGTAGGGTGGCCAGCCTGCATGTCTAATACAAGACTACACATGCAAGAGAAAAACATGACTAGAAAGAGATGGACAGATACAGTTTGCAGCTATGTACTTGTGCTTATTTTAAGTGGACTGGTTGGAGCAGATTGGATCTTCCTTCTGTCGCTTTCTGTACTTTTAAGTAACTTTATCACGGATAGATGCCGAGTGAAGTGTTGCTTTCCTCTTGAAGGAAAAAGATTTTTGGCACATTGCTGTACGGTGGCGGTGGATTCTGAAATATGTGAGCTGCAGGCTGCAGGTGTTGTTTCAAGCTTTGTAGTTAGAAGGCAGAACAAACAGAAGGGTCTGTATGATATATATGTAGTCACATATGCAGTAATTAAAAGCAATTACTTGAGCCTGGCTTATAACTACTGAAGTATCAGCAGTGGTAGAAATGGAAATGGGAGTCTCAGAATAAGAACATATACTGTGTGGCTCTATACTGTGTGGCTCATATGTGCTACTCCAAGAATTGCTGTGCTGCTGAGAACCAAGTGCAGTGAGGTGCGTGTGGAGGACTTGGTGCTGCTTTTACTCGGTATTTCGGTTCACAGCTTTCTGGGAGTGAAAACAGAGGAGTCACAGCCATCAGCAAAACAAAAGAAAGTGACACATATGTACCCTGGGTGTTTGGTGTGACTTCAGGTCCTGTCCATATAAATGCTGGTTTTCTGCCTCTCTCCTCTGTGATGTAAAGCTTCTTGATAAGCTGAAGGCTGCTGAGAACATTTGCTATGTCGTAAACCCTCCTGATTTTGGCTGAAACAAATGCATGTAAAGCAGAGCAATTTTTAATAACAAGCTACAACTGATCTGATTACAAAAGCTGTGGTGTATTTTTAGCCGTTGAAAGGACAAGTCTTCATTTACGAGAACTGTTTTGGTGTGTTATGACTTAACATCACAGACATGACAGCTTTTTTGTTGCATTTGTACTATTTCATGCAAAAGAAAAGAATAAAAAATAAAAGGTGAGCTTGAGAACCAAAGAAAAGTATAATTAAGAAGGAAACGCGAGATGAATTGTTGATCCCTCAAGAGCAAGCACATGTTCTCAACTATTAGAACACCCAAGCCTAGACCTCGAAGCACCTTTACATATGAATGGGGAGGAAATGCACAGGGAACTGAAAGAAGGGTAAAATAATGAAGAAACAATTGGCAGTTACAGCATTGGGTTTCGCTTCCTCATGTGCTTAATCTTTAAGGACTTGGACAGTATTTCTTTAGGCTTCCATCGATCGTTGCTTTGGAGGTTCCAGCACTGCAAGGTGAAGGTGACAGCACTTCACACTGCAGTCTTGTACCAGATTTGCTCATTTAGCTCACACTTGATTTTAGAGAAGGATCAAGAAGCAGATGGGAACAGCAGCCTTTTACTTACTTTTAAACTTGCTTTTATCAGAGACTTCCAACTGATCTACAATTAAGATTTCAGCAGCGACTTCAAGGCTTATTATTTGTGGGGTTGATACAAGAAACAGCATCACAAATTTCTGACTCATCAGTCGCAGAGATTTGTCTTTCTTGCTATTTACAGAGGCTGCAGCAGACAGGAAAAGAGGATTAAAGCATCAAGTGACATGCCAGCCACAAACATTTGTATAACGCTGTAGAAATTTGTCAGCAACAAGGATGAGAGCAAACAACACAACAACTAGGCAGGGCCAGCACTGAGCCCAGAATTGAGTTTCTACACAGCTAGCATTGGGAAATCAGGTGGATGCCACATCTGACTATAAAACTGTGATATATTCCCATGCATCTCTCCTATCACCTACCCTGTGATTTATCTATTTGTTATAGATATTCATCATCATGAGTGCATGTTGTTCTTGGCGTTACAGGGAAACCTTACCAGCACGGAACTCCATTCCTGGGTGCTCCACGGAACACATTTCTGTTTGCTCACTGGTGCTGAAAGATCTTACCACTTCTTCACTTCTTTTCCCATCCAAATCAAACTCATCCTTGTACTCTCTTTTCTTGATCGTCTCAATTAGGAGCATGTATTTGTTCTCTTCTCCAGCTTTCTTCAAGGTGTGCAGGGTTTTGGCAAGGTTATGCCTCCCGTGCCAGATGTATTTGTTTTGGGCAAGGCGGCTCAGCATGTGCAGGCTCTCCAACACATGCACAATGTCATAGATACGTCTGCGTTCACACTCTGCAGAAATGAAAGGCAGAAACGAAACGTTCTTGGAAACTCCTGCTACACAATTGCTTTATAATTGTCTTTTAGGTGCTACAGTTTGCTGTAGCAATTCAAACACCGTTACAGCAGTGTGGTTCGTAACTACGATGGGCTTCATAAAACAGCAGAATATTGGAATTTCACCATTCTGACAGCAGGAAAGCTTCAGCTTTGTGTTAGCGATTTGGACTCTAAGCCATCATTTCCATGTCAAAAAAAAACCCTACAAACCAACAGGTTTACTTGTGCTCTCCACGAATGTTAAGTTTATTTGCTAAGTTCAGCACGCTGGAGAAGCTGGTTTAAAAGAACTGTGGGAGGAGTGAGGAGGTGGAGGGTTTAAGTGTTCCGGCTGCGACAGAGTATGGCACGATGTCAGGGTGCTCGATGGGCTCGTGCAATAGCACATCCACCAACTTACTGAGCTCCTCAGCTACTTCATCGAGGCAAATGCAGTAGTTCTCCTCAGCGCTGGGGTAATCGGGGTACCGAGCCAGGAATCTGCGGCACAGGGATCCCAGGCTCTTCTCCCTGCGCGTCGTCGGAGCCCTTCCTCGCTCGTCTCCCGGTGAGTGCTCCTACGCAGAGCGAGACGAGAGTCCGGTGTAGAGACGTTAAGGAGCTTTCCTGCCGGCGGGAGGGCTGCGAGGGACGGCCTCGCATGGCCCGCTGCCGAGAGGCAAAGCAAACGGCCCACGGGTACCTGAGACCGGCTCCGCTCGCGGCAGCGGATCTCGAGGCTGGCGGCTCTGATCAGCAGCTTCAGGTTAGCGGTGGGCGTCCAGGGCTCGGCGGGAAGGGCCGCCCCGGGCTTGGGGGGCGTGGCGAGCGGCTGACAGCAGCCCGCCTGCTTCGGGGGAGTCCGCAGCGGCGCGTCGGGACGGTTCTCCTGCGGAGAGAAGCGGGGAGACGGGAGGGACGGGGCCGAGCGAGCGTTACGGCGCCGGGGAGGAGGGGCCTCGGCCGCGGTACCTTGTTTCCGGAGCCCATCTCGGCAGCGGGGGACCGCCCCGCCCCGTCGACGGGCGGAACTCATCTGAGATGCTCTGAGGCGGTCTCTGCAGCTCCGCACGGACGTTTGAACCGAGAGCGCGGAGCCTCCGGTTGGGGCGGGCCCGACCGATCAGCTGGCGGCCTCGCGCACCGCTCGGCCAATCAGAGCGGCGGGTTGGTGGGCCAGCGGCGGGTTGGTGGGCCGGCGGCGCGTGCCTCTCCCGCCGTCCGCCCCAACGGCTGCGGCGCACGGGGCGGCCCCGTTCCCGCCTTGCTGCACCTGAGGCGAGCATATCTGCTTTATATGTAATAGGAGCCATAACTGCAAGAAGCCCGCGAACGTGATCATATGCACAGTCCTTGGGTCTCTGCTGACAGTATATACGTTACTAAAAGTCATTTCTTCATATTAGAGGAAAAGAATTGAGGAAAGATTTGGAGCTGAGCCGTCCTTGATGCTATCAAATAAGAAAAAAGGCCCCGAGTGTTCCTGGTTGTGAGCTGCTTCTGGATGCAAGCAGGGAGCGAGTTGGACCGTGACTGTAAGTGCGTGTGTTGATGTAGAAAAGGTTGCGGGGCTGAGGTTGGTCCATGTTACTGCTGCTATTGCAGCTCAGGAGCTGCTGGAGTGATTCCTTGTATGACTGTGCTCCCTCAGATGATCTCCCGTTTTCTCAGGCAATGCATGTGATGCTAACAGAGCTGACAGGCCAAAAAATGAGTTCACTCTGCAGAGTTGAAGTTTACCGAGTCGCTCGCCATTTGTGGTTGTTAATCCATTCGTGCACGTGTCAAACGAATGTGATTTCTGTGGGTGTGAATAAACACAGCGAGCTCTTAGTATTTTCAAAGGGTCCTTTCTGCCATTACTTAGGGCAGCAGGGGATGCGTTTCGTTTCTTCTAAGGTTAAAGGGAAAAACGTTTCTTTCCTTTGCTGAGGAAAGCTACTGCTTGTGTTATTTGTAGTAAACGATGTGTCGGTTGCCATGTTCCTCCCTTAACATATCTCTTTAGGATGGAGAAGTGGTGGTCAAAATAGCAATAACCAGGCAGCGGTAACAAATTCAAAAGGATGCAGCCTCTGTGTCAGAAGCAGAGCTCCAAATGTCGCAGTTGAGGCTCGCCAGTATTGATAAGTGTTTTAGATGTGAGTAATTGAAACTCGCTGCTGCTCTGTGCTTCTAGCAAAGTGTGAAATTGAGGAACCAGAAGGCAGTGCCGAGTGCAGGGATGCGTGACTGCAGTTGGAGTGCTCGCCTTGTGAGTGAGCAAAGCACTTTACTGTCTGCTCATCTCAGAGTAGAGAGTTCAGAAACGCTCTGCGATGTGAGCAGTCTGGGTCCTGAGCATCACTTCTTCATTTTGCTGCTTTTGGTTAAACGAGAACCAGGCCAGGTGTCAGCGGTTTGCGGGACAGTTTGACCCGGTACCGTGACAATTGAGGCAGGGGACCCACGGGCCCACACCCCGGGGAAGGGGAAGGGGGAAAGGGAAAAAGGAGAAGGGAGATGGGCCCAGGAACAGAACAGCGGCAACGATCTGAGGAGGAAAGCTAATTTACTAAATAAGATATCAGAAAGGAAAATAACACAATATAATATAATTGGAATTGAGGCAAATGAATCAAATAAAATGAGCAAGAGAGAGAGTGTCCGATAAACCGAAGGCCTTACGCTAACGCTGAAGGCGGACGGCTGCAACAAACACCCACTGCCGAGCTCGGTCCCGAAGGGAAGAGAGAGTCCCGTGACTGCAGACAGTTTTTATCTTTCCCTCTGAGCGTAAACACGTAAGAACGCAAAGCATCGCAAAGTCCTCTGGGGAATGGAGTTCTTCTCTTCTGAGACAGGCATACCTGGAACTATCGATGGTCCACGGAGCTGGAATATTAACTCCTTAACTCCAAATGCACTGCATGATGTTATGATGTGGAATACCAGTACCAAAATCATAAAACCATAACACCAGGTCACACTAAACGGGGGCTGAAGATGTCCTTCCATGTGGGAATTCATCATCTCTGCGGGTGTAGGGAGCGGGAGGAAGAGGAGAATGAGCTGACTAGTCCTGTGAAAAACAATGAGAAGTGGCATTAAGTGAGATCCTAGTTCTTGCACAGTAGGTTCTTCAATGCTAGATGGAAAACTAAATAATTATTGGAAAAGATAATAGATGGTTTGGTGTTAATAAGGTGTTTGTATAATAGCTGGAAAAATGAAATGAGAACAACTGAGTGGGCACAGCCCTTCTGAATCAGGAAAATGAGCTTCAGCAGCTCATATGCCAACATGTGAGAAGAGGGGGAGAATGAAGAGAGGGCAGAGTGGAGCTGAGCTGCATCTCATCCCCCAGGTACAACAGCCTGAGTATGGCAACTTGGTACAAAATTAGCCCCAGCCACCATTTACAGCTAGCTCATAAATATATATATTTATCAGCTGCCTCAATACTTTCTAAGGACAATAAAATATTGTAAACATTAGAACTTGCAGCCTGAGTCTCCTCATTTTAGGAGGAAGTCTCCAATACAGTGAATCCAAATCCAGACTTGTGCTCCTTCTCTGCTTTGTCAGTCAGTTCAAAATTCAGGCACTCCACTCAAATCCATAGCCTACCTTGAGTCTGGAGCCTTGTCCATTTCCGGTTATGAAGTAATTGAGTCAGGAGGCTTAGCTGATTGCTAACTTACGGATATATTCTGCTTTCTTCCTTTCTCTGGTTACTATTTCATTCTTTAAACAGTGGAACAAACACCAGTGTGAATATTCTCAAAGGAGCTCTGCGATGAAAGAATGTCAGACTGTGGACAGGGAGCACATTGTGCATAGCTTTTCCCATTGCAATACTTTTCTTCAGTAAAACACTTAAGCAAAAGCAGAATATTTTTTCTGCTACCAATAGGAAGACGTGTAAAGCAAAGGCACGCTGTGACTCCGGACAGCTACATCTAATCTGTCAGCCCTCAAATGATGAGGAAGGTTTGAACCAGGATCCCTTCATGTGCTTGCTAACCAATATGCTTCTCTCTCTTTTATCATAGATCTGGGCTTTAAGCTTTCTGGTGTTAAATTCTGGTTCAAAGGAAAAAAGAAAAGAAGACACTTTCAGTCTATTAGAGTGCTGAAGTATCATTTCATTTCACAGTGTCTCTCTTTAAAAGGTTGTCACAGCAGCAGTAAACCAAAGGTCAGTTAAACACAATGACAAAATGGTAATTTTGTTCTTAGCGCTCCTATATGCATATGAAATGAGGCAACAAAAGATTTCCAGGCCACTGAAAATTCTTGCTCTGTTCCATTTTAACTGACAAGTAGCGCTTAGATAATAGTTGGAAAATAGGAGAAAAGATGATAGCTGTATGTCACTGACACTGGAGTTATGGCTGAAGAGGTGCTTTCATTCTCAGCCTTAATTTTCAGGCACTTAGAGCTTTCTGAATGCATTACCCTTCGGGCTCCCATTACACATGCTTGCTTTAATCCCAAAGGAGGTTTGTGGCATCTTTGCTTGGGCTTTTTCTTCATTCCTTTATTGGGTTTTCTTGGCTATTTGTTTGATCCCTAAACATGCGGAAAAGCATCATGGTTATTTCATCACAAGTTTAGATTTGGTGTTCTGTACCTTGATATCAGCGCAGCTGCAGAGCATCTGTCTTTGGTACAGCAGAGGAAATTTCTTTCAGAGATAATGATTCCAAGTTCTTAAAGCCCACTTCCTCTGGCTTTTACTCCTTGAAATAACCAAGACATTCACTTTTAGAAAGGAGTCCTACAGTGTGATATCATGGCGATATAAATCTCTTCTCATACGCCTCAAAGGATTTGAACTGGAGGGATTCCTGCGCTCTTTAAATGCAGGGGCTGCTGCTGCCGGCCCTATGAGCAGGGAGGGGAGGGGAAAGAGAGAGGGCTTAGGGGATCTGAGCAGTGCCATTGCTATCGCCAAGCTGAAATAGCTGCTGATAAAAGCCTGGCATTTTGTGCCCTTGTGTCCACTTGTGAGTAGGTGGACAACAATGCAGCCCCTCAGATGACACCTATGGCGCATTCCTGAGTGCAGCCTAATAGGTCCTAAATAATGATGAAAGCGCTGTGGTCGCTGGTGGATGTGAAATGTAAGAATCCTCCAATGAGGCTTCTGTCATAGTGACGTTGCCAGAATTGCTTACCAAAGTGCTTATAAATGTTTATGGATGTCTTTGTGTGATGCTGCACTGAGCCCTTCGCAACGGTGATGTCAACGGTTTACGGGCAGGTTCGGCCCGGTTCCGTGACGATTGGTGCGGGGGACCCACGGACCCACGCCCCAGGAAAAGGGAAGGGGGAAAGGGAAAAGGGAAAAGGGAGATGGGCCTAGAAACAAAACAGCGGCAACGATCTGAGGAGGAAAGCTAATTTACTAAATAAGATATCGGAAAGCAAAATAACACAATATAATACAATATAATTGGAATTAAAGCTAATAAATCAAATAAAATGAGCAAGAGAGAGTGTCCGATAAACCGAAGGCCTTACGCTAACGCTGAAGGCGGACGGCAGCGAGCACCCACTGCTGAGTCGATCCCAAAGGAAAGAGAGTGTCCCGTGACCGCAGACAGTTTTTATCTTTCCCTCTGAGCGTAAACACGTAAGAACGCAAAGCATCGCAAAGTCCTCTGGGGAATGGAGTTCTTCTTCTCTTCTGAGACAGGTATACCTGGAACTATTGATGATCCACGGAGCTGGAGCATTAACTCTTTAACTCTAAATGCACTACATGATGTTATGATGTGGAATACCAGTACCAAAAATCATAAAACCATGATATTCCACCCCTTATTCCACATCACTACATCATGTTTGATATATACGTATAGAAGAACAATGATTAACATGCATTAAATACACACAACATATATATGTATATACATGGAATTAACGATCGCACTCGCCCAACATCAAATTCCCTTGTGGTACACACTGAACATCCCCATTCTTCTGCATCACCCACCAAGTGGACCCAGGTCCCTGAGCAAAAACAGTTCCACGGAGAGGTTTACCCTTTCCAGAAGCTGGAAGGACCCAAACTGCTTTTCCCAACATGTTCTTTACATGTACTACAGGGACCTTATCTCCCTCTACAGTAGGTAGAGATCTGGATTGGGCAGGACCATCACGATTGATGGACCCTCGAGTGTTGACCAACCAGGTGGCTTCTGCCAAATGCTTCTCCCAGTGTTTAAATGTTCCGCCACCCATTGCTTTCAATGTGGTTTTTAACAACCCATTGTACCTTTCAATTTTACCAGAAGCTGGTGCGTGATAGGGGATATGATAAATCCATTCAATACCATGATCTTTGGCCCAAGTATTTACAAGAGAATTTTTGAAATGAGTTCCATTATCGGACTCAATTCTTTCTGGAGTGCCATGTCGCCATAAGACTTGTTTCTCGAGCCCTAAGATGGTGTTTCGGGCGGTAGCATGGGGTACTGCGTATGTTTCAAGCCACCCAGTGGTTGCTTCCACCATGGTGAGCACATAACGCTTACCACTGCGAGATCGTGGCAAGGTGATATAATCAACCTGCCACGCCTCCCCATATTTATACTTTTGCCATCGCCCTTCCCCCCAAAGAGGTTTCATTCTCTTGGCTTGTTTAATTGTGGCGCATGTATCACAGTCATGGATTACTTGTGCAATAGCATCCATAGTTAAGTCCACCCCTCGGTCTCTAGCCCATTTATATGTTGCATCTCTTCCTTGATGGCCAGAGGTCTCATGGGCCCATCGAGCTAAAAATAATTCACTCTTGTGTTGCCAGTCCAAGTCTGCTTGAGCCACCTTGACTTTGGCAGCTCGATCTACCTGGTGGTTATTTTGTTGTTCCTCAGTTGCCTGGCTCTTAGGAACATGAGCATCTACATGGCGCACCTTTACAGCCATATTCTTTGTTCGGGCAGCAATGTCTCTCCACAGTTCAGCAGCCCAAATAGGTTTACCCCTCCGTTGCCAACCATTTTGTTCCCATTGCTGTAACCACCCCCATAAAGCATTTGCCACCATCCATGAGTCAGTGTAAAGATAAAGCACTGGCCACCTCTCTCGTTCAGCAATATCTAAGGCCAGCTGGACAGCCTTTACCTCTGCAAATTGACTTGATTCTCCTTTTCCTTCAGTGGCCTCAGCAACTCTTCGTGTGGGGCTCCACACAGCAGCCTTCCATCTGCGGTGCTTACCCACAATGCGACAGGATCCATCTGTGAACAGGGCGTATCTCTTTTCATTGTCTGGTAGTTCATTATATGGTGGGGCCTCTTTGGCACGTGATACCTCCTCTGCTGGTGTTGTTCCAAACTTTTTACCTTCAGGCCAGTCCATGATCACCTCCAGGATTCCTGGATGACTGAGGTTCCCCATCCGAGCTCGCTGTGTAATCAGCGCAATCCACTTACTCCAAGTGGCATCAGTAGCATGATGGGTAGAGGGAACCTTTCCTTTGAACATCCAGTTCAGCACTGGCAATCGAGGTGCCAGAAGGAGCTGCGCTTCAGTACCGATTACTTCGGAAGCAGCTCGAACCCCCTCGTACGCGGCTAAGATCTCCTTCTCAGTTGGAGTGTAGCGCTCCTCAGACCCCCTGTACGCCCGACTCCAGAATCCAAGGGGTTGGCCTCGGGTCTCTCCAGGAGCTCTTTGCCACAAACTCCAAGTGGGACCTTCCTTTCCAGCAGCAGTGTAGAGGATGTTCTTTACATCCTGTCCCGTCCGCACTGGCCCCAGGGCCACGGCACGGGCTATCTCCTGCTTAATTTGCTCAAAAGCCTGCTGCTGCTCAGGGCCCCACACAAAATCATTCTTCTTCCGTGTCACCCGATAGAGAGGGCTCACAATGAGACTGTAGTTTGGAACATGCATTCTCCAAAAGCCCACTACACCCAAAAAAGCTTGGGTTTCTGTCTTACTTGTGGGCGGAGACATGGCAGTGATTTTGTTAATCACATCTGTAGGGATGTGACGACGTCCATCTTGCCACTTTATACCTAGGAACTGAATTTCCTGTGCAGGCCCTTTCACTTTGCTTCGCTTGATAGCAAAGCCAGTTTGCAGAAGGATCTGGATTATTCTCTCTCCTTTCTCAAAAACTTCTCCTGCTGTATTGCCCCACACAATGATATCATCAATGTATTGTAAGTGCTCAGGAGCACCGCCCTGTTCCAATGCAGTTTGGACCAATCCATGACAAATGGTTGGGCTGTGCTTCCACCCCTGGGGCAAACGGTTCCA
Organism: Cyrtonyx montezumae; assembly: GCF_038088225.1. NCBI lineage: Eukaryota > Metazoa > Chordata > Aves > Galliformes > Odontophoridae > Cyrtonyx > Cyrtonyx montezumae. The sequence continues at coordinate 51,493,062 of NW_027071826.1, read as the reverse complement.
GGTGTACTGAACGCCCCTCCAGGTGAAGGCAAACTGTGGCCTGCATTCTGTGGCCAAAGGAATTGAGAAGAAGGCATTAGCAATGTCAATGGTGGCATACCACTTGGCTGCTTTTGACTCCAGTTCGTACTGGAGTTGTAGGATGTCTGGCACAGCAGCACTCAGTGGGGGTGTGACTTCATTCAGGCCACGGTAATCTACCGTCAGCCTCCATTCTCCACTGGCTTTACGCACCGGCCATATGGGGCTGTTAAAAGGTGAGTGAGTTTTGCTGATCACTCCCTGGCTCTCTAGCTGACGGATCAGGTTATGAATGGGGAGCAAGGAATCCCTGTTGGTTCGGTACTGCCGTCTGTGCACCGTTTTTGTAGCAATCGGTACCTGTTGCTCCTCCACTTGGAGCAACCCCACAACAGACGGATCTTCTGATAGGCCAGGCAAAGCAGACAGCTGCTTAACGTTGTCTGCGTCCACAGCAGCTATTCCAAAGGCCCATCGATACCCTTTGGGATCCTTAAAATATCCCCTTTTAAGGTAATCAATACCAAGTATACATGGAGCCCCTGGGCCAGTCACAATAGGATGTTTTTGCCAGTCTTTACCAGTGAGGCTTATTTCAGCCTCCAACATGGTTAACTCTTGGGAACCCCCAGTCACCCCAGAAATATAGATTAAGTCTGTCCCTTGGTGACTCGAGGGCATTAGAGTGCACTGTGCACCAGTGTCCACCACTGCCTTATATTTTTGTGGTTTTGATGTGCCAGGCCATCGAATCCACACAGTCCAATACACTCTATTATTCCTTTCCCCCACCTGGCTGGGGGACAGGGGCTATTGTGGCTGGTAGGTACCTCGCTCAGTTCTGAAGAAGTACCGTTCAGACAGGAGGGTGTCTCGCTCAAACTGGAGGGTGTCTCTTTTAGGTTGGAGGGCTCCTCTCTCGGTCTGGAGGGCTTCTTGTTGAGACTGGAGGGTGTCTTTCTCAGTCTGGAGGGCGTCTCTCTCGGATTGGAGGGCGTCTCTCTCAGATTGGAGGGCGTCTTGTTGAGACTGGAGAGTGTCTCTCTCAGATTGGAGGGTGTCTCTCTCAGTCTGGAGGGTGTTTTTCTCGGTCTGGAGGGCGTCTCGATTGGACTGGAAAGTCTGATTGTCAGTTAAAAGACTCTCTTTCTGGATTAGGAGACTGTCCCTTTCGGCTCGGAGACTCTCTCGCTCTATTTCAGAAACTCTATGCCTCTCTGGGATAGTATTGAATAAGGCCCGGTAAGCATAAGCCAGACCCCAAATAATTTGGGCCTCCTCAGATCTGTTTGAGCCGCAACATCCCTGTCTCAAATATCTGCTTAAGTTCTCAGGATCTTGCAGGTGTTCAGGAGAAAAGTTCCATGACACCGGTGATGCCCATTTCTCTAAAGTCTCTCCTAAGTCCCTCCAAACTCCCTGCCAGTCAGTATTCTCTGGCTCTGGGGAGGGTTTTCTCAAAATATTATAAATACAAATACTGAGTAAAAGTACATTCAGGGAGACTGATACCACAGTCATAACAAGCATTGGATGGGCATTCAGAAAACGCATAATGAATTCAAAGGAGAGGCCAGGATACAAAAGCCAGGTAGGTATGTCCATCAGTGTTTTTAGTTTATCATATAGAGACCAAGCTCCATGGATCAGACTGGCAAACTTAATTAAGTCCCAGTACGTTCTGAGCATTACAAGGGAAAAACCGATGAAATGCAGTCCCTTTAAGACCAGTTTAAAAAGAGAAAGCATTTTTTTTTCTTTTCTAAAACTAGCTGGCAGTACCCAAAAAGTTTACAAATATCCCAGGACAACTGGCAGTACGCCCAGACTTCAAGGTCGTGTTTTGCCGTACAGCACCTGCAGTACAGATAAGCCTGCTAACGAGAGACAGAGATTCACTCTAAAAGTATGTCTCTGCTCGGCTAAGGCAGCTGTTCGTGCCCCACGTTGGGCACCAAAAATGTCAACGGTTTACGGGCAGGTTCGGCCCGGTTCCGTGACGATTGGTGCGGGGGACCCACGGACCCACGCCCCAGGAAAAGGGAAGGGGGAAAGGGAAAAGGGAAAAGGGAGATGGGCCTAGAAACAAAACAGCGGCAACGATCTGAGGAGGAAAGCTTATTTACTAAATAAGATATCGGAAAGCAAAATAACACAATATAATACAATATAATTGGAATTAAAGCTAATAAATCAAATAAAATGAGCAAGAGAGAGTGTCCGATAAACCGAAGGCCTTACGCTAACGCTGAAGGCGGACGGCAGCGAGCACCCACTGCTGAGTCGATCCCAAAGGAAAGAGAGTGTCCCGTGACCGCAGACAGTTTTTATCTTTCCCTCTGAGCGTAAACACGTAAGAACGCAAAGCATCGCAAAGTCCTCTGGGGAATGGAGTTCTTCTTCTCTTCTGAGACAGGTATACCTGGAACTATTGATGATCCACGGAGCTGGAGCATTAACTCTTTAACTCTAAATGCACTACATGATGTTATGATGTGGAATACCAGTACCAAAAATCATAAAACCATGATAGGTGAGCTCCAAGGATGCCTCCTTGCTTCCCTGGGGTTGTGTGTAATCCCTGCTGCGTTGCGGTTATCGAGGCAAAGCGGGGAAGCATCTTTGGGTGGGGTCATCCGGAGGTGGGACTCCTCCTGCTGAGCTCAGGCACACTAGTTCATACACGCTATGTGACAGCACCTCGTGTTCAGAGAGAAAGCACCAGTTCTTTCTGCCCCTTGCTGATTAAATATAGTTTTCCCCTTCTTCAGAATACATGTAGCCTTCACTGAGCAAGGAAAACCCCAACAGAAAGCCAGCAGAAAGTCAGCATACAATGTAGGACACAACACCAGTAATTTAATTTCATTAAACATGAAGTCAGAGTGAGAGTTGGATGTAATTTTTATCTGAACAAACGCGTTTTACATTGCAGCGTAAATAATTCTCAAGTTTTATATAAGCTAACATTTTTTTGTTTGCTTGTTTTAAAGACTTTTTCAATTAACTTACCAGAAGAGGATCACTGGTCATAGGAACAAAGGAAATTCTATCTCTGGCCTTTTAGAAAGACATAAACTATGTGCACGCTCACAGTACTTCCTTTGTGCAACACATGGACTGAGCAATGGACTGTACCTGTCCTTACAAAGACACTTTCACCTTGCTTTGCATAGCAGAAAAGCGAAGCAGAAGACACAAGATGCAGAGCTCTGCTGCAATGCTTCAGGTAAGCCTGTTGTAAAGACATCCAGCCCTAACTTTCTCAGCAAAGCTGGTTTGAGTTCTAAAGCATTCAGGCTGTCCCAATGTTGTGGTCTTGCCAGTTCCAGGATACAGCCCAGCTCACCGTGCATGCAGTGTGCTATCAGTAACTGTCATGGTTTTATGATTTTTGGTACTGGTATTCCACATCATAACATCATGTAGTGCATTTAGAGTTAAAAAAAAAATATGGAACGCTTCACGAATTTGCGTGTCATCCTTGCGCAGGGGCCATGCTAATCTTCTCTGTATCGTTCCAATTTTAGTATATGTGCTGCCGAGTTAATGCTGTGATGTAATGGTTAGGAGCCGGTGCTTGCACGGCCACGACCCGGGTTCGATTCCCGGTCAGGTATACCCAGAACAGAGCTAGAGCATTAACTCTTTAACTCTAAATGCACTACATGATGTTACGATGTGGAATACCAGTACCAAAAATCATAAAACCATGACAGTAACGATGCCTGTTGACACAGTCAGCAAGTCTGTGCCCAGACATCAGTTCCCTGCCGCTTACAGTTTTCCTTGTGGAACGTGTGAGGTTCCTTGGGAGACTGTGTCAATAGTACCTGAGTTTGTGGATGGAGCAGATGCTGGTTTTGGTCCTCCTGGGTTGTGGAAGAAGTTTTCTGTTGTCGTCTCAGGCTCCAGGGGTTCTTCTGGCACAGTGGGCTGAAGGGAAAGAGAAAGGGAACTTTCAGTGAAGGAAAAAAAGTCAGTTGTAGGTTTTTGCAGAGTGGTATCAAACGCATTCCTTCCTCAAATGTAGAAATCTAACAGCTGCCTGTGGAGAAGAGCGTCCTTCTTTTTGAAGCTATGCATCCATATTCATCTGTATCGACTCTGATAGAAATAAACTCATTTATCTAACCTCCTCCTATCTCCTTGTTTAATGCCAACAAACCGTAGGCAGTGCAGTACTATATAAATAGAAGCTGAGAGTCAATTAGGAGAAGAGGCAACAAGTAGACTGTTAAGAGCATGTCATTTTGGATATCATTCAGCATCCTCTCAAAGACTCTTCACACCTGGTCCTCCTCCAGCCCCTCCAGGTGGCTCCACTTTCTCAACAAGTAAAGTACATTTTCTTCCCTTCTAACCTCTCAATTCTATCGTGCTGTCGCCAGTCTTCCCTGCCTGCCCTTATGGGAGGCAGTGCTGGGTTATGAATAAGAACAGGAAAAGTGCTCATTTTAAACTGCTACCTTCTTCAGGAATTACTGCACCATTAATTCCCACTCAACCAACGGTGAAGCAGTTGCAATCCACTGTTTCTTACCTTTCCTTGTAAGGTCACATTTTGTGAGCTATGATTAATGCTTTCTGGCTTCAATGGGGTTGGAATATGCTGCAGAACGGGATTTGGGGGAACTTGCACACCAGCAGCTATCAGTCTTCCGTGCAGCAGTGCAAAGTCCAGAAGTGAAGAACTTGGATTTGGGACGGAGCTGATGTTGCCAGAATTGAGACAGGAGTTGCTCAGTACGGGTGCAGTAGCTGTAGAAGTTGGTGTCAGTGTGATGTTCAAGGACGTTATTTGAAAAGCTGGAATGTTAACTGCTGTCTGTTCAGATGCTGTCATTGGAATGAAACCTGAAACAGAAAGAAACAACGATGGAAGGACTGAAAATTGAAACTAGAGACCTTGCATTGCGATTTTATGACTCTGGTCGGATGAACTGACCCACAGTCCTTCAATCCAGGTGTATGCGTATGTATTTCATTTAGTACTCGCCTGCAGTGGGTGAGCTGTAGGTACCAGGGTGCTGCAGTGAACACATCCCAGTATTCTCTCTATTAAGAAGACATGCCTTATTGCTGTGGTGAGTGCAGTGAGTAATAGGAATAAGGTAGCCAGATGGAAGAAAGGCCTGAAAAAGAAGACAATGTACCTTTACCCCATAGGTGTAAGAAGAAAATAAGCTTTTCTTCACAGTTGCATTCCCCTTGCCACTTTCTTATTCTCCATCCCTCACATCCCCAGGTCTCAGCATTCCATGCCCATACTGGCTGCTGTCTGAAATTGCATGTGGTCTAATCAAAGCCGTGCTCTAAAGTGAGGTTGTCCTCATCCACACAAGTCACCTTGCCTCATCCCCTGACAGTGTGCTCAGAGAGGAACTGCAAACCTACGTGCAGTTAACACAGTGCAGTTCAACTAGGCAAAAGAAATCCTCATGAGGAATTTTTTTAAGAGGAAACATTTGGGTTTAGTGTTGTGTCACCTCATTCCTACGTTGTGTCTTTTTTCTGTGGCAAATTCCAGAAGACAATCCTTTGGTGTTTGTGTGTTCTGCTTTTGTCAACAGAACTGCTTGTGATTTGCAATTTGGCTGTAGCAGTCAGTCTGAACTGTGGAGCAGCGAGTTTTACCACAGTTCCACTGTGAATCGAAGCGTGGTGAAATAAATGTTTATAAATAACAGTGTGGGACAGAATGAGAATTCAGTATAGCTTCCATCTACTTAGATATCTTCATCCATGGTTGGACTAGATGATCTTGTAGGTCCTTTCCAACCTGATGAACCTATGAACCTATCCCAGTCAAAGCCTGAAAATCATTTTGTTTCCTCTTACAGGGGAGTCCTATGCTAAGCTGTTTGTTTTATTTTAAAGCACGCTTTATAATAATCCAACTAAGGCAAATCTGTATTCGTGTAGTTATTCCTGTTTGGTTTCTTTTGCAGATTGTTCCGTGTGTGCTTTTGCACTTAACAGCAAGAAATGCTGTGGTGTCAGGCAAAGCTCACCTCACGAGCAGGAATGGCAAACGCCATTCCTGTTTTGGTTCTGTCCTCGTTTTCTGGAGCGTGTTCTCTTTTGTGTTGGTCAGAAGAGTTTGCCACGCTTTGATCTAGTGTTTGGGGTCTGGTCTGTTTCTCTTCCTGGAAGCTGTCCATTTCACAATTGGTTTGAGAGCTGTTGGAAGGTGGTCTCTTGTGCTCGGTGGGTTCTCCCTTTAAAATAAACTACGTATGGAAAAAGAAAGCAGATGCTGTAATGCTGTAAAAGGCCTGACATTAACTACTCAAGTACTGTGATAGCCCTGTGTTACTGATTAGAAAAGCAGATTCCTGCATAAACATGAGTAACAGGAGCTACTTTAGAACCATTGCATAAACAGATTGAAAGAGTCTTGAAATAATGTGTCAGGAATTGTTTCTTTTTGACAGTGTACTCTTTGACACACCTTCTCAGGAACAAAGATGTGATGGGGAAATGAGAGAATACAGCCTGATTCTAGGCTGGCTTTGTGAAGATTTACATTGTGTTGTATCCTGTATATTCTGCCTGATGCTTTGCAAATACCATGGTTATATTTTCTACATAAAAAAACCCAAACCAAGCACTGCAACAAAACTCAGCTGCCCGAGAGGCTTCTCTACAGTTAATGTAAAAATATGAGAGCACATTAGGCTCCTGTATGGGAACTGCTGAATCATGGCCTGAACCACTGATGGATCACCTGAGGTGAGCACTGAGTCAGCCATAGGAGCACAGGCGAAGGCAATGCTCCTGTGTGAGCAGAAGGGGTGGAGTCTGGCTCCACCTTTCCCAGACTCCATTTAAGGGTTGACCACCACTGGGGAAGGATCTCTTGTTGAAGATCTCTCCTTTGGAGTTTCTTATGGTGAGCCTTGGATGCTGGAGAGCATTTTTTCCCCTTTATTTCGATTTTTTTCTATCAGAATAATCTAATTATGCCATCTATAAAATATCTTGGCTATAATACAATTTGGTATTATTCATTGTGTTAGCCTGGTTCCTCGCAGCTCCTAAATCACTTTGGAAATGAATAGATGGCCCCATTACTATGCTCTGAGCCAGAGTTACAGCAATTAACTTGCCATAGCACTGTCAAGGCTTTCCTCATTGCTTCTGTGCTTTTTAATCAAGTTATTCTCTTGCAGTGCTTGCGATCTCTTAAGGCAACTCTTCGAGGAAGATTCACATCTTTCTTTAGCTGCCGTGGCCTTTCCTGGATCAGCTGCAGCTGTGCAGTTGTCCCCTTCCCTGGTGGTCATTTCATGTAATGCTTTTGGGTTGGTACTTTTAATTCCTGTCACGTTAGCACACGGTTGAGGCATGAAACTCGGGCCATACGTTGTCACAGCGTGGGCTTGGAAAGGAGGCAGATATACTGCATTGGAGGCTCCAGAGTGAGGCTGAGGTAGTATGACTGGCAATGCTGAGCAGTGGCTGGGAGGGAAGGCACTTAATGGCTGAGTGATAAGTGACTTGGGAGGGGGTGCAGCATTGTGAGTGTTGGCCCTGGGAGCTGCCTCAGGCTGGGGCACGCTGTGCTCCAAAGCAGATCCCGACAGATTCTTTTTCACTTTTGGTGTCCTTAAAACAAAAAAGCAGGACAGAACACACATTTTAATGTTTTCCTGCAGAAATGCCTCGAGTGTTTTTATTTTTGTTATACAGAGAGCGTGAATTTGTGTGTCTTGATAAACTGAACAGAAAACTCTAAGTGGAAAAAATAGCGTACAGTCAGGGGTGACAAGGTTTTTGCAGATCACTGCCCAACTCCAAATAAGTATAGATTAAACTTAACAGCCAGTGACCAAAAGCTTCCAAACACAACATGTGCAAACTTACTTTGGTGGTCCTTCCAGCTGATGCCAAGGGACTGCTGCAAGCTGAGCAGTTTTGCTTGTGTCAACTGATACATTTTCATCTGTACCTGCTTCAAGGGAGAAAACAGAAAAGGAACATAACTGATAATGTCTCAAAACGTTTAAGTGAAATACTGCCTTCAGACGGTGTTATTTCTACCATTATTGCCACTAAATGCAGAGCTTCTTCTTTGAATACAGATTAATTTAGATTTGTTTTTGCTATTATTCTTTTAAGGCCTCAAGATTGACAGACAACATACATTTCATTTCCCCCCATCTTGTTGCTTTCTTATTTTCAAATGTAGTTGTTGTAAAGAGGCGTATCGACCCATCCACATCTTCTTTCGTAGGGTGGCCAGCCTGCATGTCTAATACAAGACTACACACACAAGAGAAAAACGTGACTAGAAAGAGATGGACAAATACAGTTTGCAGCTATGTACTTGTGCTTATTTTAAGTGGACTGGTTGGAGCAGATTGGATCTTCCTTCTGTCGCTTTCTGTACTTTTAAGTAACTTTATCACGGATAGATGCCGAGTGAAGTGTTGCTTTCCTCTTGAAGGAAAAAGATTTTTGGCACATTGCTGTACGGTGGCGGTGGATTCTGAAATATGTGAGCTGCAGGCTGCAGGTGTTGTTTCAAGCTTCGTAGTTAGAAGGCAGAACAAACAGAAGGGTCTGTATGATATATATGTAGTCACATATGCAGTAATTAAAAGCAATTACTTGAGCCTGGCTTATAACTACTGAAGTATCAGCAGTGGTAGAAATGGAAATGGGAGTCTCAGAATAAGAACATATACTGTGTGGCTCTATACTGTGTGGCTCATATGTGCTACTCCAAGAATTGCTGTGCTGCTGAGAACCAAGTGCAGTGAGGTGCGTGTGGAGGACTTGGTGCTGCTTTTACTCGGTATTTCGGTTCACAGCTTTCTGGGAGTGAAAACAGAGGAGTCACAGCCATCAGCAAAACAAAAGAAAGTGACACATATGTACCCTGGGTGTTTGGTGTGACTTCAGGTCCTGTCCATATAAATGCTGGTTTTCTGCCTCTCTCCTCTGTGATGTAAAGCTTCTTGATAAGCTGAAGGCTGCTGAGAACATTTGCTATGTCGTAAACCCTCCTGATTTTGGCTGAAACAAATGCATGTAAAGCAGAGCAATTTTTAATAACGAGCTACAACTGATCTGATTACAAAAGCTGTGGTGTATTTTTAGCCGTTGAAAGGACAAGTCTTCATTTACGAGAACTGTTTTGGTGTGTTATGACTTAACATCACAGACATGACAGCTTTTTTGTTGCATTTGTACTATTTCATGCAAAAGAAAAGAATAAAAAATAAAAGGTGAGCTTGAGAACCAAAGAAAAGTATAATTAAGAAGGAAACGCGAGATGAATTGTTGATCCCTCAAGAGCAAGCACATGTTCTCAACTATTAGAACACCCAAGCCTAGACCTCGAAGCACCTTTACATATGAATGGGGAGGAAATGCACAGGGAACTGAAAGAAGGGTAAAATAATGAAGAAACAATTGGCAGTTACAGCATTGGGTTTCGCTTCCTCATGTGCTTAATCTTTAAGGACTTGGACAGTATTTCTTTAGGCTTCCATCGATCGTTGCTTTGGAGGTTCCAGCACTGCAAGGTGAAGGTGACAGCACTTCACACTGCAGTCTTGTACCAGATTTGCTCATTTAGCTCACACTTGATTTTAGAGAAGGATCAAGAAGCAGATGGGAACAGCAGCCTTTTACTTACTTTTAAACTTGCTTTTATCAGAGACTTCCAACTGATCTACAATTAAGATTTCAGCAGCGACTTCAAGGCTTATTATTTGTGGGGTTGATACAAGAAACAGCATCACAAATTTCTGACTCATCAGTCGCAGAGATTTGTCTTTCTTGCTATTTACAGAGGCTGCAGCAGACAGGAAAAGAGGATTAAAGCATCAAGTGACATGCCAGCCACAAACATTTGTATAACGCTGTAGAAATTTGTCAGCAACAAGGATGAGAGCAAACAACACAACAACTAGGCAGGGCCAGCACTGAGCCCAGAATTGAGTTTCTACACAGCTAGCATTGGGAAATCAGGTGGATGCCACATCTGACTATAAAACTGTGATATATTCCCATGCATCTCTCCTATCACCTACCCTGTGATTTATCTATTTGTTATAGATATTCATCATCATGAGTGCATGTTGTTCTTGGTGTTACAGGGAAACCTTACCAGCACGGAACTCCATTCCTGGGTGCTCCACGGAACACATTTCTGTTTGCTCACTGGTGCTGAAAGATCTTACCACTTCTTCACTTCTTTTCCCATCCAAATCAAACTCATCCTTGTACTCTCTTTTCTTGATCGTCTCAATTAGGAGCATGTATTTGTTCTCTTCTCCAGCTTTCTTCAAGGTGTGCAGGGTTTTGGCAAGGTTATGCCTCCCGTGCCAGATGTATTTGTTTTGGGCAAGGCGGCTCAGCATGTGCAGGCTCTCCAACACATGCACAATGTCATAGATACGTCTGCGTTCACACTCTGCAGAAATGAAAGGCAGAAACGAAACGTTCTTGGAAACTCCTGCTCCACAATTGCTTTATAATTGTCTTTTAGGTGCTCTCCTACAGTTTGCTGTAACAATTCAAACACCGTTACAGCAGTGTGGTTCGTAACTATGATGGGCTTCATAAAACAGCAGAATATTGGAATTTCACCATTCTGACAGCAGGAAAGCTTCAGCTTTGTGTTAGCGATTTGGACTCTAAGCCATCATTTCCATGTCAAAAAAAAAAACCTACAAACCAACAGGTTTACTTGTGCTCTCCACAAATGTTAAGTTTATTTGCTAAGTTCAGCACGCTGGAGAAGCTGGTTTAAAAGAACTGTGGGAGGAGTGAGGAGGTGGAGGGTTTAAGTGTTCCGGCTGCGACAGAGTATGGCACGATGTCAGGGTGCTCGATGGGCTCGTGCAATAGCACATCCACCAACTTACTGAGCTCCTCAGCTACTTCATCGAGGCAAATGCAGTAGTTCTCCTCAGCGCTGGGGTAATCGGGGTACCGAGCCAGGAATCTGCGGCACAGGGATCCCAGGCTCTTCTCCCTGCAGCCATTAAGTGCCTTCCCTCCCAGCCAGGCTCTTCCCTCCTGGCTGGGAGGGAAGGCACTTAATGGCTGAGTGATAAGTGACTTGGGAGGGGGTGCAGCATTGTGAGTGTTGGCCCTGGGAGCTGCCTCAGGCTGGGGCACGCTGTGCTCCAAAGCAGATCCCTGCTGCGGATATCAGGGTCCGAGTGGATTGCTCTCAGGCGGGGAGCGCGACAGGACTCAATACATGAATGATCAGGCTTTTTTTTATTACCCGGACAGCCTTATTCTTATAGTGTTTAAGACAGGGGCGTACAGAGAATGGCACACAGTCATTGGCTTAGAGCCTCAGAGAAAAAACAACTTTAAGCAGTTCCCAACAATTAACAGCAGTGAGAAACCATCCTGAGGGAGGTAACTCTTGATATCATCCTAATCCTAAGAAATCCAAACAGGAATGCGTCGGCAGCGGGTGTGAAAGGCAGTGCTGGCAGGGCGTCCCCTGTTCAAAGTGCACTTTTCCTCTCCCACTCGCCAAAGACCATCTCCTGCTTCTGCTTTTCTCTAGGTTCACACAGTGTACTTTCCCCTGAGCGCCGTATCAGCGTGGCCAGCGCATAACACAGAGCCCAAAGGAAAGCTAAACAGACTAGACTACCAAGGACAGCTTATTCTAAAAATACCTATAGTTACAATTATCAGCAACCCTGTGAAGCCTTCTTCACTGAAAGCAGGGTGAATAACATAATCACAGAAGTTTCCCATAGATGTCTTGGCAGCATGGGTTGCTCAGCTGAAGCAGTTCATGTCCGCTTTGAGTTGTTTGTCACTTGGCCCAGGAGCATCATGACCTCCTATCAACATCTAATACCTTTCCATGAGCATATAGTCTGTGCTGCAGTGCAAACTGTGCTCGTACATATCACCGTGACTTCCCTGCTCCTGCAGCCATTTCCCAACAGGCCTATTATAATGCAAAAAACAAAAAAGGTATGAGATAGACCAGCAGGGGTGCCTCCTGACCAATGGCCCCCTGCTGAAACCTGCCTCCATGTGACCACTCGTCCATATACAGCTAATGAGTTGATGGACCTAGTACAGCGGTTCCATCAAAAACCAAGGGAAAGCATACTATCATGGCTCCTAAGGTTATGGGATGCAGGAGCTGAAAGTTTTTTAGTGAATGGGACAGAGATGTCAAAATTAGCATCTATAACAATAAACCCAGCCTTGAGACAAAGGTTATATGCAGCCGTCCACTACAATGATGAAAACCATTCTATTATAGATTGGTTGATGGCAGCATGACGCCTAACGTGGTCTAATAAAACTGATATTCCTTTCAATGCTGGTTTGTGGTCCTCTATGGAGGACCTCCAGACATACTGAGAATTAGGTATGAGGGAGGCTATGTACGCAGACACTATTGAAAGCCCCAATACAGAGAAATTTACAGTGGGTATGAGAGATCTAATACTGCAGCAGGCCCCCTCCAGCCTATACAGGATGCTAGTTTCCATACTAAATCCGTTGTTGGCATCAGAGGCCATCATACAGCAGGCAGCCTAGTTAGTGGCAGACTTAGGGGAGACAGAGTGTGTAAGAACCAGGCGCAATGTTCGTGTAGTGGAAGATGCTGAGGCCTTCCCTATTAAAACTAAAAAGCCTGCTCCACGGATACCCCGATCAGGCCCCGTATGGGTATCCCAGAAGACTATGTTCAATGACCTCATATGGGCTGGGATTGCATTTACTAAAATTGATGGGCAACCCAACCATGTTTTGTTACAGCTGTGGAAACAGCTTAGAAATGATCAAAAATTTCAGAGTGCTCCCAGAAATCAGGAGTACAAATTATACAAGAAACACCACCAACAACCTGGAATCTGGCCGACTTCATAATACCAAACAGAAGGAAAAAACATCCACAGGTGTCGCGGGCTACAGTGCCTGAGCCACCTGTGGCAAAAGATTTGGATCTGGCAAAGTTCATGGATGAACGAAAAACACTGGTCCCCCTAGAGCCTCCAGATGTGACCGGAGGCCCTATGTAGAATTAACAATATTTTGGTCTAGGACAAATGTGCAGGAGGTGATGGCTCTAGTGGATACTGGTGCAGAAACGTCAATTATATATGGAGACCCAACAAAATTTAAGGGTAATACAGTGACGATTGGTGGGTTTGGGGGACAGACTATTCCAGTCACCCGGGGACAGACTATTCCAGTCACCCAAACATGGTTGAAATTGGGGGTTGGGCATCTCCCGCCCCGGGAGTATAAGGTGTTGATTGCCCCAATTCCAGAATATATCCTGGGCATGGACATTCTATGGGGTCTGGCTCTCCAGACGACTGTGGGAGAGTTCAGACTATGGCAGAGGTACATTAGTATCCAGGCAATACGGACAATATGAAGGGGCCATGCCAAACATGAGCCCATTTGTTTGCCAAAACCACACCGGATTACTAATGTAAGACAGTACAGACTCCTGGGGGGGCAGGAAGAAATATCAAAGACGGTGCAGGAATTAGAGAAAGTAGGTATTATAAGACCTGCACACAGCCCATATAATTCCCCCAAATGGCCAGTATGGAAGTCGGATGGAACATGGAGAATGACGGTGGATTATAGGGAACTAAATAAGGTCACGCCGCCCATCCATGCAGCCGTACCCAATATTGCCTCCTTAATGGACACTCTTAGTTGGGAAAATAAAACCTACCATTGTGTCCTGGATTTAGCAAATGCGTTTTTTAGCATACCTATTGCTAAAGAATCACAAGATCAATTTGCGTTTACATGGGGAGGCAGGCAGTGGACCTTTCAGGTCTTGCCACAGGGGTACGTGCACTCACCAACATACTGTCATAATTGGGTGGCAGGTGACCTGGCTGATTGGAGAAAACCAAACAATGTGAACCTATACCACTATATTGATGACCTCCTGTTAACATCCGACTCACTGGAAGCAGTAGGGGAGGCAGCAGATTCATTAACTGCCTACCTAAGTGAAAGAAGATGGGCTATCAATCCTCAAAAAGTGCAAGGTCCAGGACTGTCCGTAAAATTTCTAGGGGTAGAATGGTCAGGAAAGACCAAAGTGTTACCTGATGCCATCGTAGATAAGGTTCAAGCATTTCCAGTCCCTACAACACCAAAGCAGCTGCAGGAGTTCCTAGGTATATTGAGATATTGGCGTTCCTTTATACCTCATTTGGCGCAGCTGCTGAGACCTTTATATAGACTTACCAAAAAGGGACAATTATGGGACTGGGGGAGAACAGAACAGGATGCTTTCCAACAGGCGAAACAGGCGGTTAAACAAGCCCAGGCACTGGGTATATTTGATCCTACCCTCCCAGCTGAGCTAGATGTCCACATAACTCAAGATGGCTTTGGCTGGGGCCTGTAGCAACGTCAGAGTTCTGTTTGGACCCCCATTGGATTTTGGTCTCAGGTGTGGCATGGAGCAGAGGAAAGATATAGTATGACTGAAAAACAGTTATTGGCTGCCTATTCCGCATTACAAGCGGAAGAGCCAATAACCCAAACGGATGAAGTTATAGTCAAGACTACGTTGCCAATCCGGGGGTGGGTAAGAGATCTGACCCACCTTCCTAAGACAGGGGTGGCCCAGGCGCAGACAGTGGCATGATGGGTCGCCTATCTCAGTCAGAGGAGTAGTCTGTCTTCCTCACCGTTGAAAGAAGAGCTCCAGAAGATTCTTGGCCCAGTAATGTATCATAGTGATGCACCGAAACAAACTTTGGTTGCTCCACCACGGAAGAGTCCTGTCCAGGAAGGAAAATATCCTATCCCTGAAGATGCCTGGTACACGGATGGGTCCAGCAAGGGCAACCCAAGTAAGTGGAGAGCAGTAGCGTACCATCCTGCCACAGTCACAATATGGTTTGAAGAGGGGGATGGTCAAAGCAGCCAGTGGGCAGAGCTGCAGGCGGTGTGGATGGTTATAAGCAAAGAACCTGGTGATGGTATCCTGAATATTTGCACAGATAGTTGGGCTATGTATCGGGGGCTCACTCTGTGGATCGCACAGTGGGCCACCCAGGATTGGACTATCCACTCCCGACCGATCTGGGGCAAAGATATGTGGTTAGGCATATGGAATGCAGTTAAACACAGAACTGTACGTGTCTACCATGTTTCTGGTCATCTACCCCTACAGTCACCAGGAAATGATGAAGCCGACACACTGGCTTCAACACCGAGTTAGATGGGTTGAGAACTCGCCATCTGAGAATATCGCTTACTGGCTACATCAAAAGCTGCGGCATGCTGGGCAGAAGACCATGTGGGCAGCCGCTAAAGCGTGAGGACTGCCCGTACAACTATCGGACATCGCTCAAGTATGCTGAGACTGTGACGCCTGCTCTAAGATAAGACCGAGGTCGTTGCCTGAAACTACAGCCCATCTTGCTAGTGGACACAATCCTCTACAGAGGTGGCAGGTTGATTATATTGGGCCCCTCCCTCGGTCTGAGAGGGCGAGATATGCCCTAACCTGTGTCGACACCGCGAGTGGGCTAATGCAGGCCTATCCAGTACCAAAAGCCAACCAGGCATACACTATAAAGGCACTCACAAGGCTGATGGCTTCCTACAGGACACCGCAAGTCATCGAGAGCGACCAAGGAAGTCATTTCACGGGTGCAGTGATACAACGCTGGGCAGAAGAAAATAACATTGAGTGGCGATTCCACCTGCCATATAATCCAATGGGGGCAGGCCTTATCGAACGTTACAATGGTATTCTCAAGGCTGCCCTGAAGACAGACTCTCAGTCCCTGCAGGGTTGGACAAAGAGATTCCACGAGACCCTGCGGGACCTGAATGAAAGACCTAGAGACGGCAGACCCAGTGCCTTGAAAATGTTACAGACAACATGGGCCTCCTCACTTAGGATCCAAATTACGAGTACCGATAATGAGGTGAGACCTCAGATTGGCCGTGAAAACAATCTTCTGCTCCCTGCCCCTGAGGACCTAAAACCAGGTACCAATAAAATAAAATGGCCCTGGAAGGTGCAGGTAGGACCATGATGGTGCGGCCTACTTGCACCTTGGGGGAGATTATTGGAGGTGGGGGGTTCGGTAGCCCCTCCGGTAATTGGTACATGGCCTACTGAAATAATGGTTAACACTCCAGCCTTTATTGCTAAGGGGACCCCTATCATGTCTCTGTGGCAGATCAGGACACCCCCTTTGGTGCCTGATATAGTCGTACAGCCACAGACATGGGGTCAGAAAGTATGGTACAGGCAGCCAGGGCATGCCCCTGTACAAGCTGAACTGTTAACCCAAGACAGGAATACAGCCTGTATCTTACCCTGGAGAGCGGATCTTCCCCTCTTGGTACCTCTAAAACACTTATATTACTCCCGATAAGCCTATGAGTCACCAGAAGGAACCAAACAATGCTGCAGTGTTCCAGAGTTGCCATAAGACCATGTGCAGCGTCTGGTGATGCTCTAACCAGGACTGATGACACATAAGATGGACCTGCACTGTGTGATTGCATGCTTCCAGTAGATACCACTGAGCACTGGCCCAAAGAAGAGTTCAACTGATGCGCCAATGATCACCCATCTCGGATTAAATCAACATGTGTTGCGACGGGCAATTATGTAAGCGTCGTGATGTATTGGGTCTCTGTATCAAGGGGAGCTCACCTTACGGTTACTTGATCAGTGGTTCACGTTGTGAAGGGGTGGAGTGTATGGGAACTGCTGAGTCACGACCTGAACCACTGATTGGTTACCTGAGGTGAGCACTGAGTCAGCCATGGGGCCTCAGGTGAAGGTGATATACCTGTGTGATTGGAAGGGGTGGAGCCTGGCTCCACCTCTCCCAAACCCCACTTAAGGGCTGACCACCACCAGGGAAGGGTCTCTTCTTGGAGATCCCTCCCACGTGGAGTCCCCTGCGAGCCTTGACATCCTGAAGGTGAGCCATCTTCTCTTTTGTTTTATTTGTATCCTATCTATATAGAACTACTCAAAATATACTATCATCTCTACTATTTCTTTGTGAAGTACCATCCTTGGGAGTTATTCATCCCCACACTCAATATCTTGAGTATTATTACTGAATATATTGCTGAAACTATCTTTTGCTCTTCGAATGTGGTGAAGCATTTCTTCTGTGATAACAGCCCGCTCTTCCAGATTTCTTCTTCCAGTATCGCCCTCAATGAGCTGCTGATTTTCATTACCGGCAGCTTTTTTCTGATGAGCAGCATCATTGCCATCCTCATCTCGTATATTTTCATTATTCTGACTGTGCTGAGGTTCCGCTCCACTGAGAAGAAATACAAGGCCTTTTCCACCTGCACCTCTCACCTGATGGCTGTCTCCTTGTTCCACGGAACCGTTGTCTTCATGTATTTGCGACCAGTCAGCAGTTTCTCTCTGGACACAGACAAAATTGCGTCGTTGTTCTACACTGTGGTGATCCCTGTGCTGAACCCCCTCATCTACAGCTGGAGGAACAAGGAGGTAAAGGATGCTCTACAGAAAGCCATAGACACCAGCACGTGGCTTCACTTTCTCTTGGGTCTGTCCAGTGTGATTTCATTTTGATTTTTAAGGGATTATTCAGAAAAAGTCAATATTGGAGACCACATAAACACATAGTCAATTTTTAAATGTTCATTGTTGTTCATTAAATGTTAATCATTAAATGTTCATTCAAAATTTAAATGTTGAAATAAAATTCATAAACCAGTTCATTGAGATGGTTATCAGAGCAAGTGAGTTGTAGCAGTGGGTTTGTGTCACAAAAAAAGTGATTGATGGTGTTAGGGCCACAGAAGGACAATTTCAGTAAGCCACAAGTATGTACCAAGGAGTTACAGAGTCCACCTAAATATGACCCAGTCACCAAGCAAACACAGACTCTCCTGGCCATAAGAGAGGTATAAAGCAGTGGGTTGCATATAGCAATGTAGCGGTCATAAGCCATCGCAGCCAGCAGAAATCCTTCTGTGGTCGCAAACAGAACAAATGAAAAATGCTGGGCAAGACATTCTGAGTAAGAAATAGTCTTAATCTCCACTAAGATGTTTACCAGCATCCTCGGAATAAAAACAGAAGAATAGCAGAGATCCACAATGGACAAATTAAGGAGGAAGAAATACATGGGTGTTTGCAGCTGGAAGTCAACTGTGATCAAGCTGATCATGCCGAGGTTGCCCAGCAGGGTGATGACATAGATTAGCAGAATCATCACAAAGAGAGGGTGCTGTAGTTTCGGGCAATCCGTCAGTCCCAAGAGGATGAAGTAGGTGACTGTGGTGTGATTGATTACAGTCATCCTCTCCTCTGTAACAGTTTACCTGCAGAGATGAGGTGTGTGATGACCATATAGCTAAGAGAGAAAGAAACATTATTCATGAGTAGTGCTACCATTAAGTAGCACAGAGGCTGAGATTACGTATCTGGACCTTGCTTCCCTTTAGTTCAGCTATGATTCCTTAAAGCATCCTCAAAAACGTTGATAATATTTTCAGAATTGGGAGCATCCTCAAGGAGGAAAATAATAGTGAGGTGCCCAGTGATCTTTCTTTGAGGGACAGCTGCGTGCATCTGCAACAACACAGCTACTTTGGTGATGCTAATTTTGATGTGCAGGTGTATCAGCAGTGGCTTCAGAAACACATATGGTAAATGCTGAATGAGTTCTGCAACTTCCTTCGTCTTTTCAGCTAAGCATTGCATATTATCTATTCACCAGGAAAGAATTAAACTCACCGGAGTATATTTCATCTGGAGGAGAAGCTTCTCACTAAAACCAGTGGGTGTCTCTTTAGTCTATGGAAGAGACTTTTCCTTTTCAGTCACTAGGAGAGGCAGCCAGACTACACAACTATTTAAAATGCTAACAAAGGGAGTGGGAAAGGGGCAGGTTTGGGTCTCTTTTATGATAAACTGATGCAGTTCCCAAGCTGCTCCGTGAAGCAGAGCACATAATTGGGTGGTTCCCTTCCCAAGACACAAACTATATTTTATTTGGAAACTATTCACACAAAATAGATAAATAACTTACATTTTTAGATATCTGGGTCTGTTGTTGAATCAGAGGAGACTCAGGTAACAGACAATTTCCATTTTCATTTCCATGTCTAAATGTAATCCAGACATTCAAGTCAGCAAGGGTGCTCCTGCAATCCATGCAAGATTAAACAGCAGTAGAGGCAACGAGTCATCCTGTTTATTTCACCCTGTTGTGAAGGGAGTGAGCAGGCTAGAAGCCTACCAATAGGTTGAATTACCCTCTGGGGAGTCCCATCTTCTTCCATTAACTAAAAAAGCAGCTGAGATGTTTAGCTTGACTGTGTTTAATGGAGAATTCTAAAGTTCCGTAACAGAGAAAATTCCTATTTTTCTGTACAACTGTTGAGCGTAATGGTTTAAGCTAACCTGACCACCTTGCTGACATGAAAGCTGATATCCTAAAAACAGCAAAAAAGAAAGAAGCTTTAGAGGTCTCTGTGTGTGAAATACAAATAATTTTTTTCCAGTCTTTCTTGTGCAATCATACCCAGATTTTTTAGAGAAAAAAAGTAAAGATGAGTGAAAGGAGCCTGAGGAATATTGTATGTCTGTAGGACACTGGAAATCAATGGAACACTGAGGAGCACAGACATTTAGGGCTATGAAACTGGTGGTGAATAACATAATCACAGAAGTTTCCCATAGATGTCTTGGCAGCTTGGGTTGCTCAGCTGAAGCAGTTCATGTCCGCTTTGAGTTGTTTGTCACTTGGCCCAGGAGCATCATGACCTCCTATCAACATCTAATACCTTTCCATGAGCATACAGTCTGTGCTGCAGTGCAAACTGTGCTCGTACATATCACCGTGACTTACCTGCTCCTGCAGCCATTTCCCAACAGATCCCGACAGATACTTGTTCCTGCTTCTGAAAAGACCACGTCACATATTGTGATGAACAACTCCTGAGGAGTAATCTGTGTTTTATAGTTTTTTTCATATGTCTATGACCACTGGATGAAAGACTGAGACTCAGATGAAGTGGGGGAAGATGTAATTAAGTGACATCTTCAATAAACTGACATCTGTAACAAACTTTTTGAATCAGTCCTTAAAAATTCAGTTCTTGCACATGGAAAAAATGGACAAATGGTTCGGATGCAATACCATCTATCCAACTGCATTTTGGAAGAGCAGTTTATATCAAATCAAGTTTTGGAATGTTTGAGTCAAACTGATTATTTTGCTCCAAAAACAAAACAAAGTAAGGATATGATTCAGGGAACTGAATTTGGGGTTGTATTAATTCAAATGACTCCAGCAGCTAATAGTTTTGCTGTATCAGTGTCCTGCCGATATGTGACATCAAGAAGTTTCAAGTCCCTTGGTTGGTTATTCCTTCTTCAAACTTAGACTCTAATAAGAAAAAGTCAAATCTTACTTAGAGTCGCACAATAAATAGCCATCAAAATGTAGTCTTTGATAAGATTGAATCAGCAGAAAGATCTGATGGAAAAGTTTAACATGGCTGTGCTCTTGCAGCGTATGCCTATGCTAAAATCTGAGATCAGCATTGTGACATTACATAGTTAATATCAGAAGGCGTAGCAGAAAGAGATGGAAGCTTAGTCATGAGAAGTTTGACCACTTCTCATGAAAGTTTATTCTATGAGAAAAAATAGTGAAAATTGCGTTCTCTGATGGTAGAATATTTGTTTCTTGACTGAAGCTTTAAAAAAAGTTTTCTTAGTGCTGTTAAAAAAAGAACACCTATAGGTCTTCAAGGAACACAACTGTTTAGAAATAGCCATTATCAAGGTTGCCACCAGTGTATGTTCATTGAATCCTTATGGTTCTTGAAAACTTTTATTATTCTAAATGTTTTTGGAGTTCTAGGCTAGACAAGGAACAAAGATTTGCAAAGTACCTTGTAACACTATGCTGTGTTTTAATGGTTTTAACAGCTTTTTGGAGTGTGCCTGGTTTGACATGCAAGGAAGTTATTTACATTATTTACGTTAAAAACTACTACATTAGAAAACTCTTCTATTACTTTGGATTTGACAGTAAAGACTGCAGAAGTGGGCATAATGTGCAGAAGCTGACAGCTTGGTAAGGGTGGGGAAGTCAAGTGGAAAATAGGTCTAAGCTTGTTGACTTACTACTTCTGCAACCATGCTCTGAAATACCTAAGGCTTTGTGTGTCACAACTTTCACTGAATCAAGGCTGCTCTGATAGTATTGCCATTCCTATTATCTCAGCCTACATGGAAAACATAAGTAGATGTGACTCTGTAAACAGCAATTTTCTTAATTGTCTTTATTTTGAGCTCATGAAATGGGAATTGCCAGTAGTAATTCTCAAGGTATTTTCTTCTGTTACTCTTACGGTACCTACGCTTGTTACTTGTATTTAAAATCCGTGTTTGTCTTTCGTTAAGGGAATAATTATCACTGTTCTTTCATTAAAAATCTTCATAGCTTCCCAGTACGGGACCTGCCACATAAACAGAGAGGCATTATGCAGACTTAGAAACAGCTGAAACTTAAGTTATCACTTTCTTGTTAACTCTTTATCCTTTTCTGTTTGACCTCTTTGGTGCTGTTCCTGGGCCACTGATAAACTGTATTTGTAGTGCTGTTTTTACTTATGTAAGAGCTTTGCAATCTTGAGTCACCATCTGAAATGGCAAAATCATTTTTTTCTCTAAGACTCTGCATGTCAGTTGGCACAGCTTTACTTCCTGAAACTGTACACACACAGTAATTTACAGCGTTTGGGATGGCATGCAAAGTCAGTGTTATTAGCATAATTTCACTTCTGCTTTAATATAAATTATTACAATAATACAAGCCATTAGAATAAATACATTAGAATTAATACAAGCCGTTAGATAAAATTCCTGAACAAGATGAAAGCATAACAACAATGGACTTGCTAGTATGCACATACAATGGGTTTCCAGTTGACAAAATTGTTTCCCCTTGTTTGTTATGGCTCCACTTTGGATTCTAAAAGGCCACTCTCAGGTCTCCCCTGAGCTCTCTCCACTCCAGGCTGAAATATGAGTCAAATTCCTTCTTAAAACTGTGTCTGGATAATACTGGTTAAACTGTATTCAGTCACAGAGCCTAGGATTTTTCATTAATTCACAACATAAGATAAGGACAACTCTATTCTTTTAATTGCTTATTCATTTTTAATAGCAGCTGTATTAGCAAAAATGTAAAATTGAAGGAAGTTCTGTATTCATCCAAATGGCAAGATGCCAATGCTTTTATAGAGAAGAATAATTATGCTACAACTAGTTAAATTTTCTGGGCTTGATTTTGCTAGCATGAAGGATTCAGCTTGACGTTTATCGTTTCACAATAGCTTTTCTAGAATAATACATCTAACTCAATATATTTCCCTGTCTTGTAACTTCATTTAATACTCTCCAGTGTCCCATCTTTTGAGCCTTTTTAGATAGTAGAATTAAACTGCTGTGTTATTGCATTTCAAATGCTGATACACTGGAAAACCGTTGTCCAATTCAACAAATATCTCCAAAAATGTTGTAGGATGTCTTTTCTGTTGTGCTTATTCTGATCTTTTTGATGTATTTCACCTGGCTGGGATTTTTTACTTCTAATATCCCAGATTTCCAGTTCTATCTGTGTTTTTCTGAACAGAAAACTCTAAGTGGAAAAAATAGCGTACAGTCAGAGGTGACAGGGTTTTTGCAGATCACTGCCCAACTCCAAATAAGTATAGATTAAACTTAACAGCCAGTGACCAAAAGCTTCCAAACACAACATGTGCAAACTTACTTTGGTGGTCCTTCCAGCTGATGCCAAGGGACTGCTGCAAGCTGAGCACTGATACATTTTCATCTGTACCTGCTTCAAGGGAGAAAACAAAAAAGGAACATAACTGATAATGTCTCAAAACGTTTAAGTGAAATACTACCTTCAGACTGTGTTATTTCTACCGTTATTGCCACTAATTGCAGAGCTTCTTCTTTGAATACAGATTAATTTAGATTTGTTTTTGCTATTATTCTTTTAAGGCCTCAAGATTTACAGACGACATACATTTCATTTCCCCCCATCTTGTTGCTTTCTTATTTTCAAATGTAGTTGTTGTAAAGAGGCGTATCGACCCATCCACATCTTCTTTCGTAGGGTGGCCAGCCTGCATGTCTAATACAAGACTACACATACAAGAGAAAAACATGACTAGAAAGAGATGGACAGATACAGTTTGCAGCTATGTACTTGTGCTTATTTTAAGTGGACTGGTTGGAGCAGATTGGATCTTCCTTCTGTCGCTTTCTGTACTTTTAAGTAACTTTATCACGGATAGATGCCGAGTGAAGTGTTGCTTTCCTCTTGAAGGAAAAAGATTTTTGGCACATTGCTGTACGGTGGCGGTGGATTCTGAAATATGTGAGCTGCAGGCTGCAGGTGTTGTTTCAAGCTTTGTAGTTAGAAGGCAGAACAAACAGAAGGGTCTGTATGATATATATGTAGTCACATATGCAGTAATTAAAAGCAATTACTTGAGCCTGGCTTATAACTACTGAAGCATCAGCAGTGGTAGAAATGGAAATGGGAGTCTCAGAATAAGAACATATTCTGTGTGGCTCTATACTGTGTGGCTCATATGTGCTACTCCAAGAATTGCTGTGCTGCTGAGAACCAAGTGCAGTGAGGTGCGTGTGGAGGACTTGGTGCTGCTTTTACTCGGTATTTCGGTTCACAGCTTTCTGGGAGTGAAAACAGAGGAGTCACAGCCATCAGCAAAACAAAAGAAAGTGACACATATGTACCCTGGGTGTTTGGTGTGACTTCAGGTCCTGTCCATATAAATGCTGGTTTTCTGCCTCTCTCCTCTGTGATGTAAAGCTTCTTGATAAGCTGAAGGCTGCTGAGAACATTTGCTATGTCGTAAACCCTCCTGATTTTGGCTGAAACAAATGCATGTAAAGCAGAGCAATTTTTAATAACGAGCTACAACTGATCTGATTACAAAAGCTGTGGTGTATTTTTAGCGGTTGAAAGGACAAGTCTTCATTTACGAGAACTGTTTTGGTGTGTTATGACTTAACATCACAGACATGACAGCTTTTTTGTTGCATTTGTACTATTTCATGCAAAAGAAAAGAATAAAAAATAAAAGGTGAGCTTGAGAACCAAAGAAAAGTATAATTAAGAAGGAAACGCGAGATGAATTGTTGATCCCTCAAGAGCAAGCACATGTTCTCAACTATTAGAACACCCAAGCCTAGACCTCGAAGCACCTTTACATATGAATGGGGAGGAAATGCACAGGGAACTGAAAGAAGGGTAAAATAATGAAGAAACAATTGGCAGTTACAGCATTGGGTTTCGCTTCCTCATGTGCTTAATCTTTAAGGACTTGGACAGTATTTCTTTAGGCTTCCATCGATCGTTGCTTTGGAGGTTCCAACACTGCAAGGTGAAGGTGACAGCACTTCACACTGCAGCCTTGTACCAGATTTGCTCATTTAGCTCACACTTGATTTTAGAGAAGGATCAAGAAGCAGATGGGAACAGCAGCCTTTTACTTACTTTTAAACTTGCTTTTATCAGAGACTTCCAACTGATCTACAATTAAGATTTCAGCAGCGACTTCAAGGCTTATTATTTGTGGGGTTGATACAAGAAACAGCATCACAAATTTCTGACTCATCAGTCGCAGAGATTTGTCTTTCTTGCTATTTACAGAGGCTGCAGCAGACAGGAAAAGAGGATTAAAGCATCAAGTGACATGCCAGCCACAAACATTTGTATAACGCTGTAGAAATTTGTCAGCAACAAGGATGAGAGCAAACAACACAACAACTAGGCAGGGCCAGCACTGAGCCCAGAATTGAGTTTCTACACAGCTAGCATTGGGAAATCAGGTGGATGCCACATCTGACTATAAAACTGTGATATATTCCCATGCATCTCTCCTATCACCTACCCTGTGATTTATCTATTTGTTATAGATATTCATCATCATGAGTGCATGTTGTTCTTGGCGTTACAGGGAAACCTTACCAGCACGGAACTCCATTCCTGGGTGCTCCACGGAACACATTTCTGTTTGCTCACTGGTGCTGAAAGATCTTACCACTTCTTCACTTCTTTTCCCATCCAAATCAAACTCATCCTTGTACTCTCTTTTCTTGATCGTCTCAATTAGGAGCATGTATTTGTTCTCTTCTCCAGCTTTCTTCAAGGTCTGCAGGGTTTTGGCAAGGTTATGCCTCCCGTGCCAGATGTATTTGTTTTGGGCAAGGCGGCTCAGCATGTGCAGGCTCTCCAACACATGCACAATGTCATAGATACGTCTGCGTTCACACTCTGCAGAAATGAAAGGCAGAAACGAAACGTTCTTGGAAACTCCTGCTCCACAATTGCTTTATAATTGTCTTTTAGGTGCTCTCCTACAGTTTGCTGTAACAATTCAAACACCGTTACAGCAGTGTGGTTCGTAACTATGATGGGCTTCATAAAACAGCAGAATATTGGAATTTCACCATTCTGACAGCAGGAAAGCTTCAGCTTTGTGTTAGCGATTTGGACTCTAAGCCATCATTTCCATGTCAAAAAAAAACCCTACAAACCAACAGGTTTACTTGTGCTCTCCACAAATGTTAAGTTTATTTGCTAAGTTCAGCACGCTGGAGAAGCTGGTTTAAAAGAACTGTGGGAGGAGTGAGGAGGTGGAGGGTTTAAGTGTTCCGGCTGCGACAGAGTATGGCACGATGTCAGGGTGCTCGATGGGCTCGTGCAATAGCACATCCACCAACTTACTGAGCTCCTCAGCTACTTCATCGAGGCAAATGCAGTAGTTCTCCTCAGCGCTGGGGTAATCGGGGTACCGAGCCAGGAATCTGCGGCACAGGGATCCCAGGCTCTTCTCCCTGCGCGTCGTCGGAGCCCTTCCTCGCTCGTCTCCCGGTGAGTGCTCCTACGCAGAGCGAGACGAGAGCTTTCCTGCCGGCGGGAGGGCTGCGAGGGACGGCCTCGCATGGCCCGCTGCCGAGAGGCAAAGCAAACGGCCCACGGGTACCTGAGACCGGCTCCGCTCGCGGCAGCGGATCTCGAGGCTGGCGGCTCTGATCAGCAGCTTCAGGTTAGCGGTGGGCGTCCAGGGCTCGGCGGGAAGGGCCGCCCCGGGCTTGGGGGGCGTGGCGAGCGGCTGACAGCAGCCCGCCTGCTTCGGGGGAGTCCGCAGCGGCGCGTCGGGACGGTTCTCCTGCGGAGAGAAGCGGGGAGACGGGAGGGACGGGGCCGAGCGAGCGTTACGGCGCCGGGGAGGAGGGGCCTCGGCCGCGGTACCTTGTTTCCGGAGCCCATCTCGGCAGCGGGGGACCGCCCCGCCCCGTCGACGGGCGGAACTCATCTGAGATGCTCTGAGGCGGTCTCTGCAGCTCCGCACGGACGTTTGAACCGAGAGCGCGGAGCCTCCGGTTGGGGCGGGCCCGACCGATCAGCTGGCGGCCTCGCGCACCGCTCGGCCAATCAGAGCGGCGGGTTGGTGGGCCGGCGGCGCGTGCCTCTCCCGCCGTCCGCCCCAACGGCTGCGGCGCACGGGGCGGCCCCGTTCCCGCCTTGCTGCACCTGAGGCGAGCATATCTGCTTTATATGTAATAGGAGCCATAACTGCAAGAAGCCCGCGAACGTGATCATATGCACAGTCCTTGGGTCTCTGCTGACAGTATATACGTTACTAAAAGTCATTTCTTCATATTAGAGGAAAAGAATTGAGGAAAGATTTGGAGCTGAGCCGTCCTTGATGCTATCAAATAAGAAAAAAGGCCCCGAGTGTTCCTGGTTGTGAGCTGCTTCTGGATGCAAGCAGGGAGCGAGTTGGACCGTGACTGTAAGTGCGTGTGTTGATGTAGAAAAGGTTGCGGGGCTGAGGTTGGTCCATGTTACTGCTGCTATTGCAGCTCAGGAGCTGCTGGAGTGATTCCTTGTATGACTGTGCTCCCTCAGATGATCTCCCGTTTTCTCAGGCAATGCATGTGATGCTAACAGAGCTGACAGGCCAAAAAATGAGTTCACTCTGCAGAGTTGAAGTTTACCGAGTCGCTCGCCATTTGTGGTTGTTAATCCATTCGTGCACGTGTCAAACGAATGTGATTTCTGTGGGTGTGAATAAACACAGCGAGCTCTTAGTATTTTCAAAGGGTCCTTTCTGCCATTACTTAGGGCAGCAGGGGATGCGTTTCGTTTCTTCTAAGGTTAAAGGGAAAAACGTTTCTTTCCTTTGCTGAGGAAAGCTACTGCTTGTGTTATTTGTAGTAAACGATGTGTCGGTTGCCATGTTCCTCCCTTAACATATCTCTTTAGGATGGAGAAGTGGTGGTCAAAATAGCAATAACCAGGCAGCGGTAACAAATTCAAAAGGATGCAGCCTCTGTGTCAGAAGCAGAGCTCCAAATGTCGCAGTTGAGGCTCGCCAGTATTGATAAGTGTTTTAGATGTGAGTAATTGAAACTCGCTGCTGCTCTGTGCTTCTAGCAAAGTGTGAAATTGAGGAACCAGAAGGCAGTGCCGAGTGCAGGGATGCGTGACTGCAGTTGGAGTGCTCGCCTTGTGAGTGAGCAAAGCACTTTACTGTCTGCTCATCTCAGAGTAGAGAGTTCAGAAACGCTCTGCGATGTGAGCAGTCTGGGTCCTGAGCATCACTTCTTCATTTTGCTGCTTTTGGTTAAACGAGAACCAGGCCAGGTGTCAGCGGTTTGCGGGACAGTTTGACCCGGTACCGTGACAATTGAGGCAGGGGACCCACGGGCCCACACCCCGGGGAAGGGGAAGGGGGAAAGGGAAAAAGGAGAAGGGAGATGGGCCCAGGAACAGAACAGCGGCAACGATCTGAGGAGGAAAGCTAATTTACTAAATAAGATATCAGAAAGGAAAATAACACAATATAATATAATTGGAATTGAGGCAAATGAATCAAATAAAATGAGCAAGAGAGAGAGTGTCCGATAAACCGAAGGCCTTACGCTAACGCTGAAGGCGGACGGCTGCAACAAACACCCACTGCCGAGCTCGGTCCCGAAGGGAAGAGAGAGTCCCGTGACTGCAGACAGTTTTTATCTTTCCCTCTGAGCGTAAACACGTAAGAACGCAAAGCATCGCAAAGTCCTCTGGGGAATGGAGTTCTTCTCTTCTGAGACAGGCATACCTGGAACTATCGATGGTCCACGGAGCTGGAATATTAACTCCTTAACTCCAAATGCACTGCATGATGTTATGATGTGGAATACCAGTACCAAAATCATAAAACCATAACACCAGGTCACACTAAACGGGGGCTGAAGATGTCCTTCCATGTGGGAATTCATCATCTCTGCGGGTGTAGGGAGCGGGAGGAAGAGGAGAATGAGCTGACTAGTCCTGTGAAAAACAATGAGAAGTGGCATTAAGTGAGATCCTAGTTCTTGCACAGTAGGTTCTTCAATGCTAGATGGAAAACTAAATAATTATTGGAAAAGATAATAGATGGTTTGGTGTTAATAAGGTGTTTGTATAATAGCTGGAAAAATGAAATGAGAACAACTGAGTGGGCACAGCCCTTCTGAATCAGGAAAATGAGCTTCAGCAGCTCATATGCCAACATGTGAGAAGAGGGGGAGAATGAAGAGAGGGCAGAGTGGAGCTGAGCTGCATCTCATCCCCCAGGTACAACAGCCTGAGTATGGCAACTTGGTACAAAATTAGCCCCAGCCACCATTTACAGCTAGCTCATAAATATATATATTTATCAGCTGCCTCAATACTTTCTAAGGACAATAAAATATTGTAAACATTAGAACTTGCAGCCTGAGTCTCCTCATTTTAGGAGGAAGTCTCCAATACAGTGAATCCAAATCCAGACTTGTGCTCCTTCTCTGCTTTGTCAGTCAGTTCAAAATTCAGGCACTCCACTCAAATCCATAGCCTACCTTGAGTCTGGAGCCTTGTCCATTTCCGGTTATGAAGTAATTGAGTCAGGAGGCTTAGCTGATTGCTAACTTACGGATATATTCTGCTTTCTTCCTTTCTCTGGTTACTATTTCATTCTTTAAACAGTGGAACAAACACCAGTGTGAATATTCTCAAAGGAGCTCTGCGATGAAAGAATGTCAGACTGTGGACAGGGAGCACATTGTGCATAGCTTTTCCCATTGCAATACTTTTCTTCAGTAAAACACTTAAGCAAAAGCAGAATATTTTTTCTGCTACCAATAGGAAGACGTGTAAAGCAAAGGCACGCTGTGACTCCGGACAGCTACATCTAATCTGTCAGCCCTCAAATGATGAGGAAGGTTTGAACCAGGATCCCTTCATGTGCTTGCTAACCAATATGCTTCTCTCTCTTTTATCATAGATCTGGGCTTTAAGCTTTCTGGTGTTAAATTCTGGTTCAAAGGAAAAAAGAAAAGAAGACACTTTCAGTCTATTAGAGTGCTGAAGTATCATTTCATTTCACAGTGTCTCTCTTTAAAAGGTTGTCACAGCAGCAGTAAACCAAAGGTCAGTTAAACACAATGACAAAATGGTAATTTTGTTCTTAGCGCTCCTATATGCATATGAAATGAGGCAACAAAAGATTTCCAGGCCACTGAAAATTCTTGCTCTGTTCCATTTTAACTGACAAGTAGCGCTTAGATAATAGTTGGAAAATAGGAGAAAAGATGATAGCTGTATGTCACTGACACTGGAGTTATGGCTGAAGAGGTGCTTTCATTCTCAGCCTTAATTTTCAGGCACTTAGAGCTTTCTGAATGCATTACCCTTCGGGCTCCCATTACACATGCTTGCTTTAATCCCAAAGGAGGTTTGTGGCATCTTTGCTTGGGCTTTTTCTTCATTCCTTTATTGGGTTTTCTTGGCTATTTGTTTGATCCCTAAACATGCGGAAAAGCATCATGGTTATTTCATCACAAGTTTAGATTTGGTGTTCTGTACCTTGATATCAGCGCAGCTGCAGAGCATCTGTCTTTGGTACAGCAGAGGAAATTTCTTTCAGAGATAATGATTCCAAGTTCTTAAAGCCCACTTCCTCTGGCTTTTACTCCTTGAAATAACCAAGACATTCACTTTTAGAAAGGAGTCCTACAGTGTGATATCATGGCGATATAAATCTCTTCTCATACGCCTCAAAGGATTTGAACTGGAGGGATTCCTGCGCTCTTTAAATGCAGGGGCTGCTGCTGCCGGCCCTATGAGCAGGGAGGGGAGGGGAAAGAGAGAGGGCTTAGGGGATCTGAGCAGTGCCATTGCTATCGCCAAGCTGAAATAGCTGCTGATAAAAGCCTGGCATTTTGTGCCCTTGTGTCCACTTGTGAGTAGGTGGACAACAATGCAGCCCCTCAGATGACACCTATGGCGCATTCCTGAGTGCAGCCTAATAGGTCCTAAATAATGATGAAAGCGCTGTGGTCGCTGGTGGATGTGAAATGTAAGAATCCTCCAATGAGGCTTCTGTCATAGTGACGTTGCCAGAATTGCTTACCAAAGTGCTTATAAATGTTTATGGATGTCTTTGTGTGATGCTGCACTGAGCCCTTCGCAACGGTGATGTCAACGGTTTACGGGCAGGTTCGGCCCGGTTCCGTGACGATTGGTGCGGGGGACCCACGGACCCACGCCCCAGGAAAAGGGAAGGGGGAAAGGGAAAAGGGAAAAGGGAGATGGGCCTAGAAACAAAACAGCGGCAACGATCTGAGGAGGAAAGCTTATTTACTAAATAAGATATCGGAAAGCAAAATAACACAATATAATACAATATAATTGGAATTAAAGCTAATAAATCAAATAAAATGAGCAAGAGAGAGTGTCCGATAAACCGAAGGCCTTACGCTAACGCTGAAGGCGGACGGCAGCGAGCACCCACTGCTGAGTCGATCCCAAAGGAAAGAGAGTGTCCCGTGACCGCAGACAGTTTTTATCTTTCCCTCTGAGCGTAAACACGTAAGAACGCAAAGCATCGCAAAGTCCTCTGGGGAATGGAGTTCTTCTTCTCTTCTGAGACAGGTATACCTGGAACTATTGATGATCCACGGAGCTGGAGCATTAACTCTTTAACTCTAAATGCACTACATGATGTTATGATGTGGAATACCAGTACCAAAAATCATAAAACCATGATATTCCACCCCTTATTCCACATCACTACATCATGTTTGATATATACGTATAGAAGAACAATGATTAACATGCATTAAATACACACAACATATATATGTATATACATGGAATTAACGACCGCACTCGCCCAACATCAAATTCCCTTGTGGTACACACTGAACATCCCCATTCTTCTGCATCACCCACCAAGTGGACCCAGGTCCCTGAGCAAAAACAGTTCCACGGAGAGGTTTACCCTTTCCAGAAGCTGGAAGGACCCAAACTGCTTTTCCCAACATGTTCTTTACATGTACTACAGGGACCTTATCTCCCTCTACAGTAGGTAGAGATCTGGATTGGGCAGGACCATCACGATTGATGGACCCTCGAGTGTTGACCAACCAGGTGGCTTCTGCCAAATGCTTCTCCCAGTGTTTAAATGTTCCGCCACCCATTGCTTTCAATGTGGTTTTTAACAACCCATTGTACCTTTCAATTTTACCAGAAGCTGGTGCGTGATAGGGGATATGATAAATCCATTCAATACCATGATCTTTGGCCCAAGTATTTACAAGAGAATTTTTGAAATGAGTTCCATTATCGGACTCAATTCTTTCTGGAGTGCCATGTCGCCATAAGACTTGTTTCTCGAGCCCTAAGATGGTGTTTCGGGCGGTAGCATGGGGTACTGCGTATGTTTCAAGCCACCCAGTGGTTGCTTCCACCATGGTGAGCACATAACGCTTACCACTGCGAGATCGTGGCAAGGTGATATAATCAACCTGCCACGCCTCCCCATATTTATACTTTTGCCATCGCCCTTCCCCCCAAAGAGGTTTCATTCTCTTGGCTTGTTTAATTGTGGCGCATGTATCACAGTCATGGATTACTTGTGCAATAGCATCCATAGTTAAGTCCACCCCTCGGTCTCTAGCCCATTTATATGTTGCATCTCTTCCTTGATGGCCAGAGGTCTCATGGGCCCATCGAGCTAAAAATAATTCACTCTTGTGTTGCCAGTCCAAGTCTGCTTGAGCCACCTTGACTTTGGCAGCTCGATCTACCTGGTGGTTATTTTGTTGTTCCTCAGTTGCCTGGCTCTTAGGAACATGAGCATCTACATGGCGCACCTTTACAGCCATATTCTTTGTTCGGGCAGCAATGTCTCTCCACAGTTCAGCAGCCCAAATAGGTTTACCCCTCCGTTGCCAACCATTTTGTTCCCATTGCTGTAACCACCCCCATAAAGCATTTGCCACCATCCATGAGTCAGTGTAAAGATAAAGCACTGGCCACCTCTCTCGTTCAGCAATATCTAAGGCCAGCTGGACAGCCTTTACCTCTGCAAATTGACTTGATTCTCCTTTTCCTTCAGTGGCCTCAGCAACTCTTCGTGTGGGGCTCCACACAGCAGCCTTCCATCTGCGGTGCTTACCCACAATGCGACAGGATCCATCTGTGAACAGGGCGTATCTCTTTTCATTGTCTGGTAGTTCATTATATGGTGGGGCCTCTTTGGCACGTGATACCTCCTCTGCTGGTGTTGTTCCAAACTTTTTACCTTCAGGCCAGTCCATGATCACCTCCAGGATTCCTGGATGACTGAGGTTCCCCATCCGAGCTCGCTGTGTAATCAGCGCAATCCACTTACTCCAAGTGGCATCAGTAGCATGATGGGTAGAGGGAACCTTTCCTTTGAACATCCAGTTCAGCACTGGCAATCGAGGTGCCAGAAGGAGCTGCGCTTCAGTACCGATTACTTCGGAAGCAGCTCGAACCCCCTCGTACGCGGCTAAGATCTCCTTCTCAGTTGGAGTGTAGCGCTCCTCAGACCCCCTGTACGCCCGACTCCAGAATCCAAGGGGTTGGCCTCGGGTCTCTCCAGGAGCTCTTTGCCACAAACTCCAAGTGGGACCTTCCTTTCCAGCAGCAGTGTAGAGGATGTTCTTTACATCCTGTCCCGTCCGCACTGGCCCCAGGGCCACGGCACGGGCTATCTCCTGCTTAATTTGCTCAAAAGCCTGCTGCTGCTCAGGGCCCCACACAAAATCATTCTTCTTCCGTGTCACCCGATAGAGAGGGCTCACAATGAGACTGTAGTTTGGAACATGCATTCTCCAAAAGCCCACTACACCCAAAAAAGCTTGGGTTTCTGTCTTACTTGTGGGCGGAGACATGGCAGTGATTTTGTTAATCACATCTGTAGGGATGTGACGACGTCCATCTTGCCACTTTATACCTAGGAACTGAATTTCCTGTGCAGGCCCTTTCACTTTGCTTCGCTTGATAGCAAAGCCAGTTTGCAGAAGGATCTGGATTATTCTCTCTCCTTTCTCAAAAACTTCTCCTGCTGTATTGCCCCACACAATGATATCATCAATGTATTGTAAGTGCTCAGGAGCACCGCCCTGTTCCAATGCAGTTTGGACCAATCCATGACAAATGGTTGGGCTGTGCTTCCACCCCTGGGGCAAACGGTTCCAGGTGTACTGAACGCCCCTCCAGGTGAAGGCAAACTGTGGCCTGCATTCTGTGGCCAAAGGAATTGAGAAGAAGGCATTAGCAATGTCAATGGTGGCATACCACTTGGCTGCTTTTGACTCCAGTTCGTACTGGAGTTGTAGCATGTCTGGCACAGCAGCACTCAGTGGGGGTGTGACTTCATTCAGGCCACGGTAATCTACCGTCAGCCTCCATTCTCCACTGGCTTTACGCACCGGCCATATGGGGCTGTTAAAAGGTGAGTGAGTTTTGCTGATCACTCCCTGGCTCTCTAGCTGACGGATCAGGTTATGAATGGGGAGCAAGGAATCCCTGTTGGTTCGGTACTGCCGTCTGTGCACCGTTTTTGTAGCAATCGGTACCTGTTGCTCCTCCACTTGGAGCAACCCCACAACAGACGGATCTTCTGATAGGCCAGGCAAAGCAGACAGCTGCTTAACGTTGTCTGCGTCCACAGCAGCTATTCCAAAGGCCCATCGATACCCTTTGGGATCCTTAAAATATCCCCTTTTAAGGTAATCAATACCAAGTATACATGGAGCCCCTGGGCCAGTCACAATAGGATGTTTTTGCCAGTCTTTACCAGTGAGGCTTATTTCAGCCTCCAACATGGTTAACTCTTGGGAACCCCCAGTCACCCCAGAAATATAGATTAAGTCTGTCCCTTGGTGACTCGAGGGCATTAGAGTGCACTGTGCACCAGTGTCCACCACTGCCTTATATTTTTGTGGTTTTGATGTGCCAGGCCATCGAATCCACACAGTCCAATACACTCTATTATTCCTTTCCCCCACCTGGCTGGGGGACAGGGGCTATTGTGGCTGGTAGGTACCTCGCTCAGTTCTGAAGAAGTACCGTTCAGACAGGAGGGTGTCTCGCTCAAACTGGAGGGTGTCTCTTTTAGGTTGGAGGGCTCCTCTCTCGGTCTGGAGGGCTTCTTGTTGAGACTGGAGGGTGTCTTTCTCAGTCTGGAGGGCGTCTCTCTCGGATTGGAGGGCGTCTCTCTCAGATTGGAGGGCGTCTTGTTGAGACTGGAGAGTGTCTCTCTCAGATTGGAGGGTGTCTCTCTCAGTCTGGAGGGTGTTTTTCTCGGTCTGGAGGGCGTCTCGATTGGACTGGAAAGTCTGATTGTCAGTTAAAAGACTCTCTTTCTGGATTAGGAGACTGTCCCTTTCGGCTCGGAGACTCTCTCGCTCTATTTCAGAAACTCTATGCCTCTCTGGGATAGTATTGAATAAGGCCCGGTAAGCATAAGCCAGACCCCAAATAATTTGGGCCTCCTCAGATCTGTTTGAGCCGCAACATCCCTGTCTCAAATATCTGCTTAAGTTCTCAGGATCTTGCAGGTGTTCAGGAGAAAAGTTCCATGACACCGGTGATGCCCATTTCTCTAAAGTCTCTCCTAAGTCCCTCCAAACTCCCTGCCAGTCAGTATTCTCTGGCTCTGGGGAGGGTTTTCTCAAAATATTATAAATACAAATACTGAGTAAAAGTACATTCAGGGAGACTGATACCACAGTCATAACAAGCATTGGATGGGCATTCAGAAAACGCATAATGAATTCAAAGGAGAGGCCAGGATACAAAAGCCAGGTAGGTATGTCCATCAGTGTTTTTAGTTTATCATATAGAGACCAAGCTCCATGGATCAGACTGGCAAACTTAATTAAGTCCCAGTACGTTCTGAGCATTACAAGGGAAAAACCGATGAAATGCAGTCCCTTTAAGACCAGTTTAAAAAGAGAAAGCATTTTTTTTTCTTTTCTAAAACTAGCTGGCAGTACCCAAAAAGTTTACAAATATCCCAGGACAACTGGCAGTACGCCCAGACTTCAAGGTCCTGTTTTGCCGTACAGCACCTGCAGTACAGATAAGCCTGCTAACGAGAGACAGAGATTCACTCTAAAAGTATGTCTCTGCTCGGCTAAGGCAGCTGTTCGTGCCCCACGTTGGGCACCAAAAATGTCAACGGTTTACGGGCAGGTTCGGCCCGGTTCCGTGACGATTGGTGCGGGGGACCCACGGACCCACGCCCCAGGAAAAGGGAAGGGGGAAAGGGAAAAGGGAAAAGGGAGATGGGCCTAGAAACAAAACAGCGGCAACGATCTGAGGAGGAAAGCTTATTTACTAAATAAGATATCGGAAAGCAAAATAACACAATATAATACAATATAATTGGAATTAAAGCTAATAAATCAAATAAAATGAGCAAGAGAGAGTGTCCGATAAACCGAAGGCCTTACGCTAACGCTGAAGGCGGACGGCAGCGAGCACCCACTGCTGAGTCGATCCCAAAGGAAAGAGAGTGTCCCGTGACCGCAGACAGTTTTTATCTTTCCCTCTGAGCGTAAACACGTAAGAACGCAAAGCATCGCAAAGTCCTCTGGGGAATGGAGTTCTTCTTCTCTTCTGAGACAGGTATACCTGGAACTATTGATGATCCACGGAGCTGGAGCATTAACTCTTTAACTCTAAATGCACTACATGATGTTATGATGTGGAATACCAGTACCAAAAATCATAAAACCATGATAGGTGAGCTCCAAGGATGCCTCCTTGCTTCCCTGGGGTTGTGTGTAATCCCTGCTGCGTTGCGGTTATCGAGGCAAAGCGGGGAAGCATCTTTGGGTGGGGTCATCCGGAGGTGGGACTCCTCCTGCTGAGCTCAGGCACACTAGTTCATACACGCTATGTGACAGCACCTCGTGTTCAGAGAGAAAGCACCAGTTCTTTCTGCCCCTTGCTGATTAAATATAGTTTTCCCCTTCTTCAGAATACATGTAGCCTTCACTGAGCAAGGAAAACCCCAACAGAAAGCCAGCAGAAAGTCAGCATACAATGTAGGACACAACACCAGTAATTTAATTTCATTAAACATGAAGTCAGAGTGAGAGTTGGATGTAATTTTTATCTGAACAAACGCGTTTTACATTGCAGCGTAAATAATTCTCAAGTTTTATATAAGCTAACATTTTTTTGTTTGCTTGTTTTAAAGACTTTTTCAATTAACTTACCAGAAGAGGATCACTGGTCATAGGAACAAAGGAAATTCTATCTCTGGCCTTTTAGAAAGACATAAACTATGTGCACGCTCACAGTACTTCCTTTGTGCAACACATGGACTGAGCAATGGACTGTACCTGTCCTTACAAAGACACTTTCACCTTGCTTTGCATAGCAGAAAAGCGAAGCAGAAGACACAAGATGCAGAGCTCTGCTGCAATGCTTCAGGTAAGCCTGTTGTAAAGACATCCAGCCCTAACTTTCTCAGCAAAGCTGGTTTGAGTTCTAAAGCATTCAGGCTGTCCCAATGTTGTGGTCTTGCCAGTTCCAGGATACAGCCCAGCTCACCGTGCATGCAGTGTGCTATCAGTAACTGTCATGGTTTTATGATTTTTGGTACTGGTATTCCACATCATAACATCATGTAGTGCATTTAGAGTTAAAAAAAAAATATGGAACGCTTCACGAATTTGCGTGTCATCCTTGCGCAGGGGCCATGCTAATCTTCTCTGTATCGTTCCAATTTTAGTATATGTGCTGCCGAGTTAATGCTGTGATGTAATGGTTAGGAGCCGGTGCTTGCACGGCCACGACCCGGGTTCGATTCCCGGTCAGGTATACCCAGAACAGAGCTAGAGCATTAACTCTTTAACTCTAAATGCACTACATGATGTTACGATGTGGAATACCAGTACCAAAAATCATAAAACCATGACAGTAACGATGCCTGTTGACACAGTCAGCAAGTCTGTGCCCAGACATCAGTTCCCTGCCGCTTACAGTTTTCCTTGTGGAACGTGTGAGGTTCCTTGGGAGACTGTGTCAATAGTACCTGAGTTTGTGGATGGAGCAGATGCTGGTTTTGGTCCTCCTGGGTTGTGGAAGAAGTTTTCTGTTGTCGTCTCAGGCTCCAGGGGTTCTTCTGGCACAGTGGGCTGAAGGGAAAGAGAAAGGGAACTTTCAGTGAAGGAAAAAAAGTCAGTTGTAGGTTTTTGCAGAGTGGTATCAAACGCATTCCTTCCTGAAATGTAGAAATCTAACAGCTGCCTGTGGAGAAGAGCGTCCTTCTTTTTGAAGCTATGCATCCATATTCATCTGTATCGACTCTGATAGAAATAAACTCATTTATCTAACCTCCTCCTATCTCCTTGTTTAATGCCAACAAACCGTAGGCAGTGCAGTACTATATAAATAGAAGCTGAGAGTCAATTAGGAGAAGAGGCAACAAGTAGACTGTTAAGAGCATGTCATTTTGGATATCATTCAGCATCCTCTCAAAGACTCTTCACACCTGGTCCTCCTCCAGCCCCTCCAGGTGGCTCCACTTTCTCAACAAGTAAAGTACATTTTCTTCCCTTCTAACCTCTCAATTCTATCGTGCTGTCGCCAGTCTTCCCTGCCTGCCCTTATGGGAGGCAGTGCTGGGTTATGAATAAGAACAGGAAAAGTGCTCATTTTAAACTGCTACCTTCTTCAGGAATTACTGCACCATTAATTCCCACTCAACCAACGGTGAAGCAGTTGCAATCCACTGTTTCTTACCTTTCCTTGTAAGGTCACATTTTGTGAGCTATGATTAATGCTTTCTGGCTTCAATGGGGTTGGAATATGCTGCAGAACGGGATTTGGGGGAACTTGCACACCAGCAGCTATCAGTCTTCCGTGCAGCAGTGCAAAGTCCAGAAGTGAAGAACTTGGATTTGGGACGGGGCTGATGTTGCCAGAATTGAGACAGGAGTTGCTCAGTACGGGTGCAGTAGCTGTAGAAGTTGGTGTCAGTGTGATGTTCAAGGACGTTATTTGAAAAGCTGGAATGTTAACTGCTGTCTGTTCAGATGCTGTCATTGGAATGAAACCTGAAACAGAAAGAAACAACGATGGAAGGACTGAAAATTGAAACTAGAGACCTTGCATTGCGATTTTATGACTCTGGTTGGATGAACTGACCCACAGTCCTTCAATCCAGGTGTATGCGTATGTATTTCATTTAGTACTCGCCTGCAGTGGGTGAGCTGTAGGTACCAGGGTGCTGCAGTGAACACATCCCAGTATTCTCTCTATTAAGAAGACATGCCTTATTGCTGTGGTGAGTGCAGTGAGTAATAGGAATAAGGTAGCCAGATGGAAGAAAGGCCTGAAAAAGAAGACAATGTACCTTTACCCCATAGGTGTAAGAAGAAAATAAGCTTTTCTTCACAGTTGCATTCCCCTTGCCACTTTCTTATTCTCCATCCCTCACATCCCCAGGTCTCAGCATTCCATGCCCATACTGGCTGCTGTCTGAAATTGCATGTGGTCTAATCAAAGCCGTGCTCTAAAGTGAGGTTGTCCTCATCCACACAAGTCACCTTGCCTCATCCCCTGACAGTGTGCTCAGAGAGGAACTGCAAACCTACGTGCAGTTAACACAGTGCAGTTCAACTAGGCAAAAGAAATCCTCATGAGGAATTTTTTTAAGAGGAAACATTTGGGTTTAGTGTTGTGTCACCTCATTCCTACGTTGTGTCTTTTTTCTGTGGCAAATTCCAGAAGACAATCCTTTGGTGTTTGTGTGTTCTGCTTTTGTCAACAGAACTGCTTGTGATTTGCAATTTGGCTGTAGCAGTCAGTCTGAACTGTGGAGCAGCGAGTTTTACCACAGTTCCACTGTGAATCGAAGCGTGGTGAAATAAATGTTTATAAATAACAGTGTGGGACAGAATGAGAATTCAGTATAGCTTCCATCTACTTAGATATCTTCATCCATGGTTGGACTAGATGATCTTGTAGGTCCTTTCCAACCTGATGAACCTATGAACCTATCCCAGTCAAAGCCTGAAAATCATTTTGTTTCCTCTTACAGGGGAGTCCTATGCTAAGCTGTTTGTTTTATTTTAAAGCACGCTTTATAATAATCCAACTAAGGCAAATCTGTATTCGTGTAGTTATTCCTGTTTGGTTTCTTTTGCAGATTGTTCCGTGTGTGCTTTTGCACTTAACAGCAAGAAATGCTGTGGTGTCAGGCAAAGCTCACCTCACGAGCAGGAATGGCAAACGCCATTCCTGTTTTGGTTCTGTCCTCGTTTTCTGGAGCGTGTTCTCTTTTGTGTTGGTCAGAAGAGTTTGCCACGCTTTGATCTAGTGTTTGGGGTCTGGTCTGTTTCTCTTCCTGGAAGCTGTCCATTTCACAATTGGTTTGAGAGCTGTTGGAAGGTGGTCTCTTGTGCTCGGTGGGTTCTCCCTTTAAAATAAACTACGTATGGAAAAAGAAAGCAGATGCTGTAATGCTGTAAAAGGCCTGACATTAACTACTCAAGTACTGTGATAGCCCTGTGTTACTGATTAGAAAAGCAGATTCCTGCATAAACATGAGTAACAGGAGCTACTTTAGAACCATTGCATAAACAGATTGAAAGAGTCTTGAAATAATGTGTCAGGAATTGTTTCTTTTTGACAGTGTACTCTTTGACACACCTTCTCAGGAACAAAGATGTGATGGGGAAATGAGAGAATACAGCCTGATTCTAGGCTGGCTTTGTGAAGATTTACATTGTGTTGTATCCTGTATATTCTGCCTGATGCTTTGCAAATACCATGGTTATATTTTCTACATAAAAAAACCCAAACCAAGCACTGCAACAAAACTCAGCTGCCCGAGAGGCTTCTCTACAGTTAATGTAAAAATATGAGAGCACATTAGGCTCCTGTATGGGAACTGCTGAATCATGGCCTGAACCACTGATGGATCACCTGAGGTGAGCACTGAGTCAGCCATAGGAGCACAGGCGAAGGCAATGCTCCTGTGTGAGCAGAAGGGGTGGAGTCTGGCTCCACCTTTCCCAGACTCCATTTAAGGGTTGACCACCACTGGGGAAGGATCTCTTGTTGAAGATCTCTCCTTTGGAGTTTCTTATGGTGAGCCTTGGATGCTGGAGAGCATTTTTTCCCCTTTATTTCGATTTTTTTCTATCAGAATAATCTAATTATGCCATCTATAAAATATCTTGGCTATAATACAATTTGGTATTATTCATTGTGTTAGCCTGGTTCCTCGCAGCTCCTAAATCACTTTGGAAATGAATAGATGGCCCCATTACTATGCTCTGAGCCAGAGTTACAGCAATTAACTTGCCATAGCACTGTCAAGGCTTTCCTCGTTGCTTCTGTGCTTTTTAATCAAGTTATTCTCTTGCAGTGCTTGCGATCTCTTAAGGCAACTCTTCGAGGAAGATTCACATCTTTCTTTAGCTGCCGTGGCCTTTCCTGGATCAGCTGCAGCTGTGCAGTTGTCCCCTTCCCTGGTGGTCATTTCATGTAATGCTTTTGGGTTGGTACTTTTAATTCCTGTCACGTTAGCACACGGTTGAGGCATGAAACTCGGGCCATACGTTGTCACAGCGTGGGCTTGGAAAGGAGGCAGATATACTGCATTGGAGGCTCCAGAGTGAGGCTGAGGTAGTATGACTGGCAATGCTGAGCAGTGGCTGGGAGGGAAGGCACTTAATGGCTGAGTGATAAGTGACTTGGGAGGGGGTGCAGCATTGTGAGTGTTGGCCCTGGGAGCTGCCTCAGGCTGGGGCACGCTGTGCTCCAAAGCAGATCCCGACAGATTCTTTTTCACTTTTGGTGTCCTTAAAACAAAAAAGCAGGACAGAACACACATTTTAATGTTTTCCTGCAGAAATGCCTCGAGTGTTTTTATTTTTGTTATACAGACAGCGTGAATTTGTGTGTCTTGATAAACTGAACAGAAAACTCTAAGTGGAAAAAATAGCGTACAGTCAGGGGTGACAAGGTTTTTGCAGATCACTGCCCAACTCCAAATAAGTATAGATTAAACTTAACAGCCAGTGACCAAAAGCTTCCAAACACAACATGTGCAAACTTACTTTGGTGGTCCTTCCAGCTGATGCCAAGGGACTGCTGCAAGCTGAGCAGTTTTGCTTGTGTCAACTGATACATTTTCATCTGTACCTGCTTCAAGGGAGAAAACAGAAAAGGAACATAACTGATAATGTCTCAAAACGTTTAAGTGAAATACTGCCTTCAGACGGTGTTATTTCTACCATTATTGCCACTAATTGCAGAGCTTCTTCTTTGAATACAGATTAATTTAGATTTGTTTTTGCTATTATTCTTTTAAGGCCTCAAGATTGACAGACAACATACATTTCATTTCCCCCCATCTTGTTGCTTTCTTATTTTCAAATGTAGTTGTTGTAAAGAGGCGTATCGACCCATCCACATCTTCTTTCGTAGGGTGGCCAGCCTGCATGTCTAATACAAGACTACACACACAAGAGAAAAACGTGACTAGAAAGAGATGGACAAATACAGTTTGCAGCTATGTACTTGTGCTTATTTTAAGTGGACTGGTTGGAGCAGATTGGATCTTCCTTCTGTCGCTTTCTGTACTTTTAAGTAACTTTATCACGGATAGATGCCGAGTGAAGTGTTGCTTTCCTCTTGAAGGAAAAAGATTTTTGGCACATTGCTGTACGGTGGCGGTGGATTCTGAAATATGTGAGCTGCAGGCTGCAGGTGTTGTTTCAAGCTTTGTAGTTAGAAGGCAGAACAAACAGAAGGGTCTGTATGATATATATGTAGTCACATATGCAGTAATTAAAAGCAATTACTTGAGCCTGGCTTATAACTACTGAAGTATCAGCAGTGGTAGAAATGGAAATGGGAGTCTCAGAATAAGAACATATTCTGTGTGGCTCTATACTGTGTGGCTCATATGTGCTACTCCAAGAATTGCTGTGCTGCTGAGAACCAAGTGCAGTGAGGTGCGTGTGGAGGACTTGGTGCTGCTTTTACTCGGTATTTCGGTTCACAGCTTTCTGGGAGTGAAAACAGAGGAGTCACAGCCATCAGCAAAACAAAAGAAAGTGACACATATGTACCCTGGGTGTTTGGTGTGACTTCAGGTCCTGTCCATATAAATGCTGGTTTTCTGCCTCTCTCCTCTGTGATGTAAAGCTTCTTGATAAGCTGAAGGCTGCTGAGAACATTTGCTATGTCGTAAACCCTCCTGATTTTGGCTGAAACAAATGCATGTAAAGCAGAGCAATTTTTAATAACGAGCTACAACTGATCTGATTACAAAAGCTGTGGTGTATTTTTAGCGGTTGAAAGGACAAGTCTTCATTTACGAGAACTGTTTTGGTGTGTTATGACTTAACATCACAGACATGACAGCTTTTTTGTTGCATTTGTACTATTTCATGCAAAAGAAAAGAATAAAAAATAAAAGGTGAGCTTGAGAACCAAAGAAAAGTATAATTAAGAAGGAAACGCGAGATGAATTGTTGATCCCTCAAGAGCAAGCACATGTTCTCAACTATTAGAACACCCAAGCCTAGACCTCGAAGCACCTTTACATATGAATGGGGAGGAAATGCACAGGGAACTGAAAGAAGGGTAAAATAATGAAGAAACAATTGGCAGTTACAGCATTGGGTTTCGCTTCCTCATGTGCTTAATCTTTAAGGACTTGGACAGTATTTCTTTAGGCTTCCATCGATCGTTGCTTTGGAGGTTCCAACACTG
Source organism: Cyrtonyx montezumae (assembly GCF_038088225.1). NCBI lineage: Eukaryota > Metazoa > Chordata > Aves > Galliformes > Odontophoridae > Cyrtonyx > Cyrtonyx montezumae. The sequence goes on along the minus strand of NW_027071826.1, from coordinate 51,449,893 downwards.
CAAGGTGAAGGTGACAGCACTTCACACTGCAGCCTTGTACCAGATTTGCTCATTTAGCTCACACTTGATTTTAGAGAAGGATCAAGAAGCAGATGGGAACAGCAGCCTTTTACTTACTTTTAAACTTGCTTTTATCAGAGACTTCCAACTGATCTACAATTAAGATTTCAGCAGCGACTTCAAGGCTTATTATTTGTGGGGTTGATACAAGAAACAGCATCACAAATTTCTGACTCATCAGTCGCAGAGATTTGTCTTTCTTGCTATTTACAGAGGCTGCAGCAGACAGGAAAAGAGGATTAAAGCATCAAGTGACATGCCAGCCACAAACATTTGTATAACGCTGTAGAAATTTGTCAGCAACAAGGATGAGAGCAAACAACACAACAACTAGGCAGGGCCAGCACTGAGCCCAGAATTGAGTTTCTACACAGCTAGCATTGGGAAATCAGGTGGATGCCACATCTGACTATCAAACTGTGATATATTCCCATGCATCTCTCCTATCACCTACCCTGTGATTTATCTATTTGTTATAGATATTCATCATCATGAGTGCATGTTGTTCTTGGCGTTACAGGGAAACCTTACCAGCACGGAACTCCATTCCTGGGTGCTCCACGGAACACATTTCTGTTTGCTCACTGGTGCTGAAAGATCTTACCACTTCTTCACTTCTTTTCCCATCCAAATCAAACTCATCCTTGTACTCTCTTTTCTTGATCGTCTCAATTAGGAGCATGTATTTGTTCTCTTCTCCAGCTTTCTTCAAGGTCTGCAGGGTTTTGGCAAGGTTATGCCTCCCGTGCCAGATGTATTTGTTTTGGGCAAGGCGGCTCAGCATGTGCAGGCTCTCCAACACATGCACAATGTCATAGATACGTCTGCGTTCACACTCTGCAGAAATGAAAGGCAGAAACGAAACGTTCTTGGAAACTCCTGCTCCACAATTGCTTTATAATTGTCTTTTAGGTGCTCTCCTACAGTTTGCTGTAACAATTCAAACACCGTTACAGCAGTGTGGTTCGTAACTATGATGGGCTTCATAAAACAGCAGAATATTGGAATTTCACCATTCTGACAGCAGGAAAGCTTCAGCTTTGTGTTAGCGATTTGGACTCTAAGCCATCATTTCCATGTCAAAAAAAAACCCTACAAACCAACAGGTTTACTTGTGCTCTCCACAAATGTTAAGTTTATTTGCTAAGTTCAGCACGCTGGAGAAGCTGGTTTAAAAGAACTGTGGGAGGAGTGAGGAGGTGGAGGGTTTAAGTGTTCCGGCTGCGACAGAGTATGGCACGATGTCAGGGTGCTCGATGGGCTCGTGCAATAGCACATCCACCAACTTACTGAGCTCCTCAGCTACTTCATCGAGGCAAATGCAGTAGTTCTCCTCAGCGCTGGGGTAATCGGGGTACCGAGCCAGGAATCTGCGGCACAGGGATCCCAGGCTCTTCTCCCTGCGCGTCGTCGGAGCCCTTCCTCGCTCGTCTCCCGGTGAGTGCTCCTACGCAGAGCGAGACGAGAGTCCGGTGTAGAGACGTTAAGGAGCTTTCCTGCCGGCGGGAGGGCTGCGAGGGACGGCCTCGCATGGCCCGCTGCCGAGAGGCAAAGCAAACGGCCCACGGGTACCTGAGACCGGCTCCGCTCGCGGCAGCGGATCTCGAGGCTGGCGGCTCTGATCAGCAGCTTCAGGTTAGCGGTGGGCGTCCAGGGCTCGGCGGGAAGGGCCGCCCCGGGCTTGGGGGGCGTGGCGAGCGGCTGACAGCAGCCCGCCTGCTTCGGGGGAGTCCGCAGCGGCGCGTCGGGACGGTTCTCCTGCGGAGAGAAGCGGGGAGACGGGAGGGACGGGGCCGAGCGAGCGTTACGGCGCCGGGGAGGAGGGGCCTCGGCCGCGGTACCTTGTTTCCGGAGCCCATCTCGGCAGCGGGGGACCGCCCCGCCCCGTCGACGGGCGGAACTCATCTGAGATGCTCTGAGGCGGTCTCTGCAGCTCCGCACGGACGTTTGAACCGAGAGCGCGGAGCCTCCGGTTGGGGCGGGCCCGACCGATCAGCTGGCGGCCTCGCGCACCGCTCGGCCAATCAGAGCGGCGGGTTGGTGGGCCAGCGGCGGGTTGGTGGGCCGGCGGCGCGTGCCTCTCCCGCCGTCCGCCCCAACGGCTGCGGCGCACGGGGCGGCCCCGTTCCCGCCTTGCTGCACCTGAGGCGAGCATATCTGCTTTATATGTAATAGGAGCCATAACTGCAAGAAGCCCGCGAACGTGATCATATGCACAGTCCTTGGGTCTCTGCTGACAGTATATACGTTACTAAAAGTCATTTCTTCATATTAGAGGAAAAGAATTGAGGAAAGATTTGGAGCTGAGCCGTCCTTGATGCTATCAAATAAGAAAAAAGGCCCCGAGTGTTCCTGGTTGTGAGCTGCTTCTGGATGCAAGCAGGGAGCGAGTTGGACCGTGACTGTAAGTGCGTGTGTTGATGTAGAAAAGGTTGCGGGGCTGAGGTTGGTCCATGTTACTGCTGCTATTGCAGCTCAGGAGCTGCTGGAGTGATTCCTTGTATGACTGTGCTCCCTCAGATGATCTCCCGTTTTCTCAGGCAATGCATGTGATGCTAACAGAGCTGACAGGCCAAAAAATGAGTTCACTCTGCAGAGTTGAAGTTTACCGAGTCGCTCGCCATTTGTGGTTGTTAATCCATTCGTGCACGTGTCAAACGAATGTGATTTCTGTGGGTGTGAATAAACACAGCGAGCTCTTAGTATTTTCAAAGGGTCCTTTCTGCCATTACTTAGGGCAGCAGGGGATGCGTTTCGTTTCTTCTAAGGTTAAAGGGAAAAACGTTTCTTTCCTTTGCTGAGGAAAGCTACTGCTTGTGTTATTTGTAGTAAACGATGTGTCGGTTGCCATGTTCCTCCCTTAACATATCTCTTTAGGATGGAGAAGTGGTGGTCAAAATAGCAATAACCAGGCAGCGGTAACAAATTCAAAAGGATGCAGCCTCTGTGTCAGAAGCAGAGCTCCAAATGTCGCAGTTGAGGCTCGCCAGTATTGATAAGTGTTTTAGATGTGAGTAATTGAAACTCGCTGCTGCTCTGTGCTTCTAGCAAAGTGTGAAATTGAGGAACCAGAAGGCAGTGCCGAGTGCAGGGATGCGTGACTGCAGTTGGAGTGCTCGCCTTGTGAGTGAGCAAAGCACTTTACTGTCTGCTCATCTCAGAGTAGAGAGTTCAGAAACGCTCTGCGATGTGAGCAGTCTGGGTCCTGAGCATCACTTCTTCATTTTGCTGCTTTTGGTTAAACGAGAACCAGGCCAGGTCACGCTAAACGGGGGCTGAAGATGTCCTTCCATGTGGGAAGACATCTCCTGTGTTCATCATCTCTGCGGGTGTAGGGAGCGGGAGGAAGAGGAGAATGAGCTGACTAGTCCTGTGAAAAACAATGAGAAGTGGCATTAAGTGAGATCCTAGTTCTTGCACAGTAGGTTCTTCAATGCTAGATGGAAAACTAAATAATTATTGGAAAAGATAATAGATGGTTTGGTGTTAATAAGGTGTTTGTATAATAGCTGGAAAAATGAAATGAGAACAACTGAGTGGGCACAGCCCTTCTGAATCAGGAAAATGAGCTTCAGCAGCTCATATGCCAACATGTGAGAAGAGGGGGAGAATGAAGAGAGGGCAGAGTGGAGCTGAGCTGCATCTCATCCCCCAGGTACAACAGCCTGAGTATGGCAACTTGGTACAAAATTAGCCCCAGCCACCATTTACAGCTAGCTCATAAATATATATATTTATCAGCTGCCTCAATACTTTCTAAGGACAATAAAATATTGTAAACATTAGAACTTGCAGCCTGAGTCTCCTCATTTTAGGAGGAAGTCTCCAATACAGTGAATCCAAATCCAGACTTGTGCTCCTTCTCTGCTTTGTCAGTCAGTTCAAAATTCAGGCACTCCACTCAAATCCATAGCCTACCTTGAGTCTGGAGCCTTGTCCATTTCCAGTTATGAAGTAATTGAGTCAGGAGGCTTAGCTGATTGCTAACTTACGGATATATTCTGCTTTCTTCCTTTCTCTGGTTACTATTTCATTCTTTAAACAGTGGAACAAACACCAGTGTGAATATTCTCAAAGGAGCTCTGCGATGAAAGAATGTCAGACTGTGGACAGGGAGCACATTGTGCATAGCTTTTCCCATTGCAATACTTTTCTTCAGTAAAACACTTAAGCAAAAGCAGAATATTTTTTCTGCTACCAATAGGAAGACGTGTAAAGCAAAGGCACGCTGTGACTCCGGACAGCTACATCTAATCTGTCAGCCCTCAAATGATGAGGAAGGTTTGAACCAGGATCCCTTCATGTGCTTGCTAACCAATATGCTTCTCTCTCTTTTATCATAGATCTGGGCTTTAAGCTTTCTGGTGTTAAATTCTGGTTCAAAGGAAAAAAGAAAAAAAGACACTTTCAGTCTATTAGAGTGCTGAAGTATCATCTCATTTCACAGTGTCTCTCCTTAAAAGGTTGTCACAGCAGCAGTAAACCAAAGGTCAGTTAAACACAATGACAAAATGGTAATTTTGTTCTTAGCGCTCCTATATGCATATGAAATGAGGCAACAAAAGATTTCCAGGCCACTGAAAATTCTTGCTCTGTTCCATTTTAACTGACAAGTAGCGCTTAGATAATAGTTGGAAAATAGGAGAAAAGATGATAGCTGTATGTCACTGACACTGGAGTTATGGCTGAAGAGGTGCTTTCATTCTCAGCCTTAATTTTCAGGCACTTAGAGCTTTCTGAATGCATTACCCTTCAGGCTCCCATTACACATGCTTGCTTTAATCCCAAAGGAGGTTTGTGGCATCTTTGCTTGGGCTTTTTCTTCATTCCTTTATTGGGCTTTCTTGGCTATTTGTTTGATCCCTAAACATGCGGAAGAGCATCATGGTTATTTCATCACAAGTTTAGATTTGGTGTTCTGTACCTTGATATCAGCGCTGCTGCAGAGCATCTGTCTTTGGTACAGCAGAGGAAATTTCTTTCAGAGACAATGATTCCAAGTTCTTAAAGCCCACTTCCTCTGGCTTTTACTCCTTGAAATAACCAAGACATTCACTTTTAGAAAGGAGTCCTACAGTGTGATATCATGGCGATATAAATCTCTTCTCATACGCCTCAAAGGATTTGAACTGGAGGGATTCCTGCGCTCTTTAAATGCAGGGGCTGCTGCTGCCGGCCCTATGAGCAGGGAGGGGAGGGGAAAGAGAGAGGGCTTAGGGGATCTGAGCAGTGCCATTGCTATCGCCAAGCTGAAATAGCTGCTGATAAAAGCCTGGCATTTTGTGCCCTTGTGTCCACTTGTGAGTAGGTGGACAACAATGCAGCCCCTCAGATGACACCTATGGCGCATTCCTGAGTGCAGCCTAATAGGTCCTAAGTAAAGATGAAAGCGCTGTGGTCGCTGGTGGATGTGAAATGTAAGAATCCTCCAATGAGGCTTCTGTCATAGTGACGTTGCCAGAATTGCTTACCAAAGTGCTTATAAATGTTTATGGATGTGTTTGTGTGATGCTGCACTGAGCCCTTCGCAACGGAGAGCTCCAAGGATGCCTCCTTGCTTCCCTGGGGTTGTGTGTAATCCCTGCTGCGTTGCGGTTATCGAGGCAAAGCGGGGAAGCATCTTTGGGTGGGGTCATCCGGAGGTGGGACTCCTCCTGCTGAGCTCAGGCACACTAGTTCATACACGCTATGTGACAGCACCTCGTGTTCAGAGAGAAAGCACCAGTTCTTTCTGCCCCTTGCTGATTAAATATAGTTTTCCCCTTCTTCAGAATACATGTAGCCTTCACTGAGCAAGGAAAACCCCAACAGAAAGCCAGCAGAAAGTCAGCATACAACGTAGGACACAACACCAGTAATTTAATTTCATTAAACATGAAGTCAGAGTGAGAGTTGGATGTAATTTTTATCTGAACAAATGCGTTTTACATTGCAGCGTAAATAATTCTCAAGTTTTATATAAGCTAACATTTTTTTGTTTGCTTGTTTTAAAGACTTTTTCAATTAACTTACCAGAAGAGGATCACTGGTCATAGGAACAAAGGAAATTCTATCTCTGGCCTTTTAGAAAGACATAAACTATGTGCACGCTCACAGTACTTCCTTTGTGCAACACATGGACTGAGCAATGGACTGTACCTGTCCTTACAAAGACACTTTCACCTTGCTTTGCATAGCAGAAAAGCGAAGCAGAAGACACAAGATGCAGAGCTCTGCTGCAATGCTTCAGGTAAGCCTGTTGTAAAGACATCCAGCCCTAACTTTCTCAGCAAAGCTGGTTTGAGTTCTAAAGCGTTCAGGCTGTCCCAGTGTTGTGGTCTTGCCAGTTCCAGGACACAGCCCAGCTCACCGTGCATGCAGTGTGCAATCAGTAATGATGCCTGCTGACACAGTCAGCAAGTCTGTGCCCAGACATCAGTTCCCTGCCGCTTACAGTTTTCCTTGTGGAACGTGTGAGGTTCCTTGGGAGACTGTGTCAGTAGTACCTGAGTTTGTGGATGGAGCAGATGCTGGTTTTGGTCCTCCTGGGTTGTGGAAGAAGTTTTCTGTTGTCGTCTCAGGCTCCAGGGGTCTTCTGGCACAGTGGGCTGAAGGGAAAGAGAAAGGGAACTTTCAGTGAAGGAAAAAAAGTCAGTTGTAGGTTTTTGCAGAGTGGTATCAAACGCATTCCTTCCTCAAATGTAGAAATCTAACAGCTGCCTGTGGAGAAGAGCGTCCTTCTTTTTGAAGCTATGCATCCATATTCATCTGTATCGACTCTGATAGAAATAAACTCATTTATCTAACCTCCTCCTATCTCCTTGTTTAATGCCAACAAACCGTAGGCAGTGCAGTACTATATAAATAGAAGCTGAGAGTCAATTAGGAGAAGAGGCAACAAGTAGACTGTTAAGAGCATGTCATTTTGGATATCATTCAGCATCCTCTCAAAGACTCTTCACACCTGGTCCTCCTCCAGCCCCTCCAGGTGGCTCCACTTTCTCAACAAGTAAAGTACATTTTCTTCCCTTCTAACCTCTCAATTCTATCGTGCTGTCGCCAGTCTTCCCTGCCTGCCCTTATGGGAGGCAGTGCTGGGTTATGAATAAGAACAGGAAAAGTGCTCATTTTAAACTGCTACCTTCTTCAGGAATTACTGCACCATTAATTCCCACTCAACCAACGGTGAAGCAGTTGCAATCCACTGTTTCTTACCTTTCCTTGTAAGGTCACATTTTGTGAGCTATGATTAATGCTTTCTGGCTTCAATGGGGTTGGAATATGCTGCAGAACGGGATTTGGGGGAACTTGCACACCAGCAGCTATCAGTCTTCCGTGCAGCAGTGCAAAGTCCAGAAGTGAAGAACTTGGATTTGGGACGGGGCTGATGTTGCCAGAATTGAGACAGGAGTTGCTCAGTACGGGTGCAGTAGCTGTAGAAGTTGGTGTCAGTGTGATGTTCAAGGACGTTATTTGAAAAGCTGGAATGTTAACTGCTGTCTGTTCAGATGCTGTCATTGGAATGAAACCTGAAACAGAAAGAAACAACGATGGAAGGACTGAAAATTGAAACTAGAGACCTTGCATTGCGATTTTATGACTCTGGTCGGATGAACTGACCCACAGTCCTTCAATCCAGGTGTATGCGTATGTATTTCATTTAGTACTCGCCTGCAGTGGGTGAGCTGTAGGTACCAGGGTGCTGCAGTGAACACATCCCAGTATTCTCTCTATTAAGAAGACATGCCTTATTGCTGTGGTGAGTGCAGTGAGTAATAGGAATAAGGTAGCCAGATGGAAGAAAGGCCTGAAAAAGAAGACAATGTACCTTTACCCCATAGGTGTAAGAAGAAAATAAGCTTTTCTTCACAGTTGCATTCCCCTTGCCACTTTCTTATTCTCCATCCCTCACATCCCCAGGTCTCAGCATTCCATGCCCATACTGGCTGCTGTCTGAAATTGCACGTGGTCTAATCAAAGCCGTGCTCTAAAGTGAGGTTGTCCTCATCCACACAAGTCACCTTGCCTCATCCCCTGACAGTGTGCTCAGAGAGGAACTGCAAACCTACGTGCAGTTAACACAGTGCAGTTCAACTAGGCAAAAGAAATCCTCATGAGGAATTTTTTTAAGAGGAAACATTTGGGTTTAGTGTCGTGTCACCTCATTCCTACGTTGTGTCTTTTTTCTGTGGCAAATTCCAGAAGACAATCCTTTGGTGTTTGTGTGTTCTGCTTTTGTCAACAGAACTGCTTGTGATTTGCAATTTGGCTGTAGCAGTCAGTCTGAACTGTGGAGCAGCGAGTTTTACCACAGTTCCACTGTGAATCAAAGCGTGGTGAAATAAATGTTTATAAATAACAGTGTGGGACAGAATGAGAATTCAGTATAGCTTCCATCTACTTAGATATCTTCATCCATGGTTGGACTAGATGATCTTGTAGGTCCTTTCCAACCTGATGAACCTATGAACCTATCCCAGTCAAAGCCTGAAAATCATTTTGTTTCCTCTTACAGGGGAGTCCTATGCTAAGCTGTTTGTTTTATTTTAAAGCACGCTTTATAATAATCCAACTAAGGCAAATCTGTATTCGTGTAGTTATTCCTGTTTGGTTTCTTTTGCAGATTGTTCCGTGTGTGCTTTTGCACTTAACAGCAAGAAATGCTGTGGTGTCAGGCAAAGCTCACCTCACGAGCAGGAATGGCAAACGCCATTCCTGTTTTGGTTCTGTCCTCGTTTTCTGGAGCGTGTTCTCTTTTGTGTTGGTCAGAAGAGTTTGCCACGCTTTGATCTAGTGTTTGGGGTCTGGTCTGTTTCTCTTCCTGGAAGCTGTCCATTTCACAATTGCTTTGAGAGCTGTTGGAAGGTGGTCTCTTGTGCTCGGTGGGTTCTCCCTTTAAAATAAACTACGTATGGAAAAAGAAAGCAGATGCTGTAATGCTGTAAAAGGCCTGACATTAACTACTCAAGTACTGTGATAGCCCTGTGTTACTGATTAGAAAAGCAGATTCCTGCATAAACATGAGTAACAGGAGCTACTTTAGAACCATTGCATAAACAGATTGAAAGAGTCTTGAAATAATGTGTCAGGAATTGTTTCTTTTTGACAGTGTACTCTTTGACACACCTTCTCAGGAACAAAGATGTGATGGGGAAATGAGAGAATACAGCCTGATTCTAGGCTGGCTTTGTGAAGATTTACATTGTGTTGTATCCTGTATATTCTGCCTGATGCTTTGCAAATACCATGGTTATATTTTCTACATAAAAAAACCCAAACCAAGCACTGCAACAAAACTCAGCTGCCCGAGAGGCTTCTCTACAGTTAATGTAAAAATATGAGAGCACATTAGGCTCCTGTATGGGAACTGCTGAATCATGGCCTGAACCACTGATGGATCACCTGAGGTGAGCACTGAGTCAGCCATAGGAGCACAGGCGAAGGCAATGCTCCTGTGTGAGCAGAAGGGGTGGAGTCTGGCTCCACCTTTCCCAGACTCCATTTAAGGGTTGACCACCACTGGGGAAGGATCTCTTGTTGAAGATCTCTCCTCTGGAGTTTCTTATGGTGAGCCTTGGATGCTGGAGAGCATTTTTTCCCCTTTATTTCGATTCTTTTCTATCAGAATAATCTAATAATGCCATCTATAAAATATCTTGGCTATAATACAATTTGGTATTATTCATTGTGTTAGCCTGGTTCCTCGCAGCTCCTAAATCACTTTGGAAATGAATAGATGGCCCCATTACTATGCTCTGAGCCAGAGTTACAGCAATTAACTTGCCATAGCACTGTCAAGGCTTTCCTCGTTGCTTCTGTGCTTTTTAATCAAGTTATTCTCTTGCAGTGCTTGCGATCTCTTAAGGCAACTCTTCGAGGAAGATTCACATCTTTCTTTAGCTGCCGTGGCCTTTCCTGGATCAGCTGCAGCTGTGCAGTTGTCCCCTTCCCTGGTGGTCATTTCATGTAATGCTTTTGGGTTGGTACTTTTAATTCCTGTCACGTTAGCACACGGTTGAGGCATGAAACTCGGGCCATACGTTGTCACAGCGTGGGCTTGGAAAGGAGGCAGATATACTGCATTGGAGGCTCCAGAGTGAGGCTGAGGTAGTATGACTGGCAATGCTGAGCAGTGGCTGGGAGGGAAGGCACTTAATGGCTGAGTGATAAGTGACTTGGGAGGGGGTGCAGCATTGTGAGTGTTGGCCCTGGGAGCTGCCTCAGGCTGGGGCACGCTGTGCTCCAAAGCAGATCCCGACAGATTCTTTTTCACTTTTGGTGTCCTTAAAACAAAAAAGCAGGACAGAACACACATTTTAATGTTTTCCTGCAGAAATGCCTCGAGTGTTTTTATTTTTGTTATACAGAGAGCGTGAATTTGTGTGTCTTGATAAACTGAACAGAAAACTCTAAGTGGAAAAAATAGCGTACAGTCAGGGGTGACAAGGTTTTTGCAGATCACTGCCCAACTCCAAATAAGTATAGATTAAACTTAACAGCCAGTGACCAAAAGCTTCCAAACACAACATGTGCAAACTTACTTTGGTGGTCCTTCCAGCTGATGCCAAGGGACTGCTGCAAGCTGAGCAGTTTTGCTTGTGTCAACTGATACATTTTCATCTGTACCTGCTTCAAGGGAGAAAACAGAAAAGGAACATAACTGATAATGTCTCAAAACGTTTAAGTGAAATACTGCCTTCAGACTGTGTTATTTCTACCATTATTGCCACTAATTGCAGAGCTTCTTCTTTGAATACAGATTAATTTAGATTTGTTTTTGCTATTATTCTTTTAAGGCCTCAAGATTTACAGACAACATACATTTCATTTCCCCCCATCTTGTTGCTTTCTTATTTTCAAATGTAGTTGTTGTAAAGAGGCGTATCGACCCATCCACATCTTCTTTCGTAGGGTGGCCAGCCTGCATGTCTAATACAAGACTACACATACAAGAGAAAAACGTGACTAGAAAGAGATGGACAAATACAGTTTGCAGCTATGTACTTGTGCTTATTTTAAGTGGACTGGTTGGAGCAGATTGGATCTTCCTTCTGTCGCTTTCTGTACTTTTAAGTAACTTTATCACGGATAGATGCCGAGTGAAGTGTTGCTTTCCTCTTGAAGGAAAAAGATTTTTGGCACATTGCTGTACGGTGGCGGTGGATTCTGAAATATGTGAGCTGCAGGCTGCAGGTGTTGTTTCAAGCTTTGTAGTTAGAAGGCAGAACAAACAGAAGGGTCTGTATGATATACATGTAGTCACATATGCAGTAATTAAAAGCAATTACTTGAGCCTGGCTTATAACTACTGAAGTATCAGCAGTGGTAGAAATGGAAATGGGAGTCTCAGAATAAGAACATATTCTGTGTGGCTCTATACTGTGTGGCTCATATGTGCTACTCCAAGAATTGCTGTGCTGCTGAGAACCAAGTGCAGTGAGGTGCGTGTGGAGGACTTGGTGCTGCTTTTACTCGGTATTTCGGTTCACAGCTTTCTGGGAGTGAAAACAGAGGAGTCACAGCCATCAGCAAAACAAAAGAAAGTGACACATATGTACCCTGGGTGTTTGGTGTGACTTCAGGTCCTGTCCATATAAATGCTGGTTTTCTGCCTCTCTCCTCTGTGATGTAAAGCTTCTTGATAAGCTGAAGGCTGCTGAGAACATTTGCTATGTCGTAAACCCTCCTGATTTTGGCTGAAACAAATGCATGTAAAGCAGAGCAATTTTTAATAACGAGCTACAACTGATCTGATTACAAAAGCTGTGGTGTATTTTTAGCGGTTGAAAGGACAAGTCTTCATTTACGAGAACTGTTTTGGTGTGTTATGACTTAACATCACAGACATGACAGCTTTTTTGTTGCATTTGTACTATTTCATGCAAAAGAAAAGAATAAAAAATAAAAGGTGAGCTTGAGAACCAAAGAAAAGTATAATTAAGAAGGAAACGCGAGATGAATTGTTGATCCCTCAAGAGCAAGCACATGTTCTCAACTATTAGAACACCCAAGCCTAGACCTCGAAGCACCTTTACATATGAATGGGGAGGAAATGCACAGGGAACTGAAAGAAGGGTAAAATAATGAAGAAACAATTGGCAGTTACAGCATTGGGTTTCGCTTCCTCATGTGCTTAATCTTTAAGGACTTGGACAGTATTTCTTTAGGCTTCCATCGGTCGTTGCTTTGGAGGTTCCAGCACTGCAAGGTGAAGGTGACAGCACTTCACACTGCAGTCTTGTACCAGATTTGCTCATTTAGCTCACACTTGATTTTAGAGAAGGATCAAGAAGCAGATGGGAACAGCAGCCTTTTACTTACTTTTAAACTTGCTTTTATCAGAGACTTCCAACTGATCTACAATTAAGATTTCAGCAGCGACTTCAAGGCTTATTATTTGTGGGGTTGATACAAGAAACAGCATCACAAATTTCTGACTCATCAGTCGCAGAGATTTGTCTTTCTTGCTATTTACAGAGGCTGCAGCAGACAGGAAAAGAGGATTAAAGCATCAAGTGACATGCCAGCCACAAACATTTGTATAACGCTGTAGAAATTTGTCAGCAACAAGGATGAGAGCAAACAACACAACAACTAGGCAGGGCCAGCACTGAGCCCAGAATTGAGTTTCTACACAGCTAGCATTGGGAAATCAGGTGGATGCCACATCTGACTATCAAACTGTGATATATTCCCATGCATCTCTCCTATCACCTACCCTGTGATTTATCTATTTGTTATAGATATTCATCATCATGAGTGCATGTTGTTCTTGGCGTTACAGGGAAACCTTACCAGCACGGAACTCCATTCCTGGGTGCTCCACGGAACACATTTCTGTTTGCTCACTGGTGCTGAAAGATCTTACCACTTCTTCACTTCTTTTCCCATCCAAATCAAACTCATCCTTGTACTCTCTTTTCTTGATCGTCTCAATTAGGAGCATGTATTTGTTCTCTTCTCCAGCTTTCTTCAAGGTGTGCAGGGTTTTGGCAAGGTTATGCCTCCCGTGCCAGATGTATTTGTTTTGGGCAAGGCGGCTCAGCATGTGCAGGCTCTCCAACACATGCACAATGTCATAGATACGTCTGCGTTCACACTCTGCAGAAATGAAAGGCAGAAACGAAACGTTCTTGGAAACTCCTGCTCCACAATTGCTTTATAATTGTCTTTTAGGTGCTCTCCTACAGTTTGCTGTAACAATTCAAACACCGTTACAGCAGTGTGGTTCGTAACTATGATGGGCTTCATAAAACAGCAGAATATTGGAATTTCACCATTCTGACAGCAGGAAAGCTTCAGCTTTGTGTTAGCGATTTGGACTCTAAGCCATCATTTCCATGTCAAAAAAAAAAACCTACAAACCAACAGGTTTACTTGTGCTCTCCACAAATGTTAAGTTTATTTGCTAAGTTCAGCACGCTGGAGAAGCTGGTTTAAAAGAACTGTGGGAGGAGTGAGGAGGTGGAGGGTTTAAGTGTTCCGGCTGCGACAGAGTATGGCACGATGTCAGGGTGCTCGATGGGCTCGTGCAATAGCACATCCACCAACTTACTGAGCTCCTCAGCTACTTCATCGAGGCAAATGCAGTAGTTCTCCTCAGCGCTGGGGTAATCGGGGTACCGAGCCAGGAATCTGCGGCACAGGGATCCCAGGCTCTTCTCCCTGCGCGTCGTCGGAGCCCTTCCTCGCTCGTCTCCCGGTGAGTGCTCCTACGCAGAGCGAGACGAGAGTCCGGTGTAGAGACGTTAAGGAGCTTTCCTGCCGGCGGGAGGGCTGCGAGGGACGGCCTCGCATGGCCCGCTGCCGAGAGGCAAAGCAAACGGCCCACGGGTACCTGAGACCGGCTCCGCTCGCGGCAGCGGATCTCGAGGCTGGCGGCTCTGATCAGCAGCTTCAGGTTAGCGGTGGGCGTCCAGGGCTCGGCGGGAAGGGCCGCCCCGGGCTTGGGGGGCGTGGCGAGCGGCTGACAGCAGCCCGCCTGCTTCGGGGGAGTCCGCAGCGGCGCGTCGGGACGGTTCTCCTGCGGAGAGAAGCGGGGAGACGGGAGGGACGGGGCCGAGCGAGCGTTACGGCGCCGGGGAGGAGGGGCCTCGGCCGCGGTACCTTGTTTCCGGAGCCCATCTCGGCAGCGGGGGACCGCCCCGCCCCGTCGACGGGCGGAACTCATCTGAGATGCTCTGAGGCGGTCTCTGCAGCTCCGCACGGACGTTTGAACCGAGAGCGCGGAGCCTCCGGTTGGGGCGGGCCCGACCGATCAGCTGGCGGCCTCGCGCACCGCTCGGCCAATCAGAGCGGCGGGTTGGTGGGCCGGCGGCGCGTGCCTCTCCCGCCGTCCGCCCCAACGGCTGCGGCGCACGGGGCGGCCCCGTTCCCGCCTTGCTGCACCTGAGGCGAGCATATCTGCTTTATATGTAATAGGAGCCATAACTGCAAGAAGCCCGCGAACGTGACCATATGCACAGTCCTTGGGTCTCTGCTGACAGTATATATGTTACTAAAAGTCATTTCTTCATATTAGAGGAAAAGAATTGAGGAAAGATTTGGAGCTGAGCCGTCCTTGATGCTATCAAATAAGAAAAAAGGCCCCGAGTGTTCCTGGTTGTGAGCTGCTTCTGGATGCAAGCAGGGAGCGAGTTGGACCGTGACTGTAAGTGCGTGTGTTGATGTAGAAACGGTTGCGGGGCTGAGGTTGGTCCATGTTACTGCTGCTATTGCAGCTCAGGAGCTGCTGGAGTGATTCCTTGTATGACTGTGCTCCCTCAGATGATCTCCCGTTTTCTCAGGCAATGCATGTGATGCTAACAGAGCTGACAGGCCAAAAAATGAGTTCACTCTGCAGAGTTGAAGTTTACCGAGTCGCTCGCCATTTGTGGTTGTTAATCCATTCGTGCACGTGTCAAACGAATGTGATTTCTGTGGGTGTGAATAAACACAGCGAGTTCTTAGTATTTTCAAAGGGTCCTTTCTGCCATTACTTAGGGCAGTAGGGGATGCGTTTCATTTCTTCTAAGGTTAAAGGAAAAAACGTTTCTTTCCTTTGCTGAGGAAAGCTACTGCTTGTGTTATTTGTAGTAAACGATGTGTCGGTTGCCATGTTCCTCCTTTAACATATCTCTTTAGGATGGAGAAGTGGTGGTCAAAATAGCAATAACCAGGCAGCGGTAACAAATTCAAAAGGATGCAGCCTCTGTGTCAGAAGCAGAGCTCCAAATGTCGCAGTTGAGGCTCGCCAGTATTGATAAGTGTTTTAGATGTGAGTAATTGAAACTCGCTGCTGCTCTGTGCTTCTAGCAAAGTGTGAAATTGAGGAACCAGAAGGCAGTGCCGAGTGCAGGGATGCGTGACTGCAGTTGGAGTGCTCGCCTTGTGAGTGAGCAAAGCACTTTACTGTCTGCTCATCTCAGAGTAGAGAGTTCAGAAACGCTCTGCGATGTGAGCAGTCTGGGTCCTGAGCATCACTTCTTCATTTTGCTGCTTTTGGTTAAACGAGAACCAGGCCAGGTGTCAGCGGTTTGCGGGACAGTTTGACCCGGTACCGTGACAATTGAGGCAGGGGACCCACGGGCCCACACCCCGGGGAAGGGGAAGGGGGAAAGGGAAAAAGGAGAAGGGAGATGGGCCCAGGAACAGAACAGCGGCAACGATCTGAGGAGGAAAGCTAATTTACTAAATAAGATATCAGAAAGGAAAATAACACAATATAATATAATTGGAATTGAGGCAAATGAATCAAATAAAATGAGCAAGAGAGAGAGTGTCCGATAAACCGAAGGCCTTACGCTAACGCTGAAGGCGGACGGCTGCAACAAACACCCACTGCCGAGCTCGGTCCCGAAGGGAAGAGAGAGTCCCGTGACTGCAGACAGTTTTTATCTTTCCCTCTGAGCGTAAACACGTAAGAACGCAAAGCATCGCAAAGTCCTCTGGGGAATGGAGTTCTTCTCTTCTGAGACAGGCATACCTGGAACTATCGATGGTCCACGGAGCTGGAATATTAACTCCTTAACTCCAAATGCACTGCATGATGTTATGATGTGGAATACCAGTACCAAAATCATAAAACCATAACACCAGGTCACACTAAACGGGGGCTGAAGATGTCCTTCCATGTGGGAAGACATCTCCTGTGTTCATCATCTCTGCGGGTGTAGGGAGCGGGAGGAAGAGGAGAATGAGCTGACTAGTCCTGTGAAAAACAATGAGAAGTGGCATTAAGTGAGATCCTAGTTCTTGCACAGTAGGTTCTTCAATGCTAGATGGAAAACTAAATAATTATTGGAAAAGATAATAGATGGTTTGGTGTTAATAAGGTGTTTGTATAATAGCTGGAAAAATGAAATGAGAACAACTGAGTGGGCACAGCCCTTCTGAATCAGGAAAATGAGCTTCAGCAGCTCATATGCCAACATGTGAGAAGAGGGGGAGAATGAAGAGAGGGCAGAGTGGAGCTGAGCTGCATCTCATCCCCCAGGTACAACAGCCTGAGTATGGCAACTTGGTACAAAATTAGCCCCAGCCACCATTTACAGCTAGCTCATAAATATATATATTTATCAGCTGCCTCAATACTTTCTAAGGACAATAAAATATTGTAAACATTAGAACTTGCAGCCTGAGTCTCCTCATTTTAGGAGGAAGTCTCCAATACAGTGAATCCAAATCCAGACTTGTGCTCCTTCTCTGCTTTGTCAGTCAGTTCAAAATTCAGGCACTCCACTCAAATCCATAGCCTACCTTGAGTCTGGAGCCTTGTCCATTTCCGGTTATGAAGTAATTGAGTCAGGAGGCTTAGCTGATTGCTAACTTACGGATATATTCTGCTTTCTTCCTTTCTCTGGTTACTATTTCATTCTTTAAACAGTGGAACAAACACCAGTGTGAATATTCTCAAAGGAGCTCTGCGATGAAAGAATGTCAGACTGTGGACAGGGAGCACATTGTGCATAGCTTTTCCCATTGCAATACTTTTCTTCAGTAAAACACTTAAGCAAAAGCAGAATATTTTTTCTGCTACCAATAGGAAGACGTGTAAAGCAAAGGCACGCTGTGACTCCGGACAGCTACATCTAATCTGTCAGCCCTCAAATGATGAGGAAGGTTTGAACCAGGATCCCTTCATGTGCTTGCTAACCAATATGCTTCTCTCTCTTTTATCATAGATCTGGGCTTTAAGCTTTCTGGTGTTAAATTCTGGTTCAAAGGAAAAAAGAAAAAAAGACACTTTCAGTCTATTAGAGTGCTGAAGTATCATCTCATTTCACAGTGTCTCTCCTTAAAAGGTTGTCACAGCAGCAGTAAACCAAAGGTCAGTTAAACACAATGACAAAATGGTAATTTTGTTCTTAGCGCTCCTATATGCATATGAAATGAGGCAACAAAAGATTTCCAGGCCACTGAAAATTCTTGCTCTGTTCCATTTTAACTGACAAGTAGCGCTTAGATAATAGTTGGAAAATAGGAGAAAAGATGATAGCTGTATGTCACTGACACTGGAGTTATGGCTGAAGAGGTGCTTTCATTCTCAGCCTTAATTTTCAGGCACTTAGAGCTTTCTGAATGCATTACCCTTCAGGCTCCCATTACACATGCTTGCTTTAATCCCAAAGGAGGTTTGTGGCATCTTTGCTTGGGCTTTTTCTTCATTCCTTTATTGGGCTTTCTTGGCTATTTGTTTGATCCCTAAACATGCGGAAGAGCATCATGGTTATTTCATCACAAGTTTAGATTTGGTGTTCTGTACCTTGATATCAGCGCTGCTGCAGAGCATCTGTCTTTGGTACAGCAGAGGAAATTTCTTTCAGAGACAATGATTCCAAGTTCTTAAAGCCCACTTCCTCTGGCTTTTACTCCTTGAAATAACCAAGACATTCACTTTTAGAAAGGAGTCCTACAGTGTGATATCATGGCGATATAAATCTCTTCTCATACGCCTCAAAGGATTTGAACTGGAGGGATTCCTGCGCTCTTTAAATGCAGGGGCTGCTGCTGCCGGCCCTATGAGCAGGGAGGGGAGGGGAAAGAGAGAGGGCTTAGGGGATCTGAGCAGTGCCATTGCTATCGCCAAGCTGAAATAGCTGCTGATAAAAGCCTGGCATTTTGTGCCCTTGTGTCCACTTGTGAGTAGGTGGACAACAATGCAGCCCCTCAGATGACACCTATGGCGCATTCCTGAGTGCAGCCTAATAGGTCCTAAGTAAAGATGAAAGCGCTGTGGTCGCTGGTGGATGTGAAATGTAAGAATCCTCCAATGAGGCTTCTGTCATAGTGACGTTGCCAGAATTGCTTACCAAAGTGCTTATAAATGTTTATGGATGTGTTTGTGTGATGCTGCACTGAGCCCTTCGCAACGGAGAGCTCCAAGGATGCCTCCTTGCTTCCCTGGGGTTGTGTGTAATCCCTGCTGCGTTGCGGTTATCGAGGCAAAGCGGGGAAGCATCTTTGGGTGGGGTCATCCGGAGGTGGGACTCCTCCTGCTGAGCTCAGGCACACTAGTTCATACACGCTATGTGACAGCACCTCGTGTTCAGAGAGAAAGCACCAGTTCTTTCTGCCCCTTGCTGATTAAATATAGTTTTCCCCTTCTTCAGAATACATGTAGCCTTCACTGAGCAAGGAAAACCCCAACAGAAAGCCAGCAGAAAGTCAGCATACAACGTAGGACACAACACCAGTAATTTAATTTCATTAAACATGAAGTCAGAGTGAGAGTTGGATGTAATTTTTATCTGAACAAATGCGTTTTACATTGCAGCGTAAATAATTCTCAAGTTTTATATAAGCTAACATTTTTTTGTTTGCTTGTTTTAAAGACTTTTTCAATTAACTTACCAGAAGAGGATCACTGGTCATAGGAACAAAGGAAATTCTATCTCTGGCCTTTTAGAAAGACATAAACTATGTGCACGCTCACAGTACTTCCTTTGTGCAACACATGGACTGAGCAATGGACTGTACCTGTCCTTACAAAGACACTTTCACCTTGCTTTGCATAGCAGAAAAGCGAAGCAGAAGACACAAGATGCAGAGCTCTGCTGCAATGCTTCAGGTAAGCCTGTTGTAAAGACATCCAGCCCTAACTTTCTCAGCAAAGCTGGTTTGAGTTCTAAAGCGTTCAGGCTGTCCCAGTGTTGTGGTCTTGCCAGTTCCAGGACACAGCCCAGCTCACCGTGCATGCAGTGTGCAATCAGTAACGATGCCTGCTGACACAGTCAGCAAGTCTGTGCCCAGACATCAGTTCCCTGCCGCTTACAGTTTTCCTTGTGGAACGTGTGAGGTTCCTTGGGAGACTGTGTCAGTAGTACCTGAGTTTGTGGATGGAGCAGATGCTGGTTTTGGTCCTCCTGGGTTGTGGAAGAAGTTTTCTGTTGTCGTCTCAGGCTCCAGGGGTCTTCTGGCACAGTGGGCTGAAGGGAAAGAGAAAGGGAACTTTCAGTGAAGGAAAAAAAGTCAGTTGTAGGTTTTTGCAGAGTGGTATCAAACGCATTCCTTCCTCAAATGTAGAAATCTAACAGCTGCCTGTGGAGAAGAGCGTCCTTCTTTTTGAAGCTATGCATCCATATTCATCTGTATCGACTCTGATAGAAATAAACTCATTTATCTAACCTCCTCCTATCTCCTTGTTTAATGCCAACAAACCGTAGGCAGTGCAGTACTATATAAATAGAAGCTGAGAGTCAATTAGGAGAAGAGGCAACAAGTAGACTGTTAAGAGCATGTCATTTTGGATATCATTCAGCATCCTCTCAAAGACTCTTCACACCTGGTCCTCCTCCAGCCCCTCCAGGTGGCTCCACTTTCTCAACAAGTAAAGTACATTTTCTTCCCTTCTAACCTCTCAATTCTATCGTGCTGTCGCCAGTCTTCCCTGCCTGCCCTTATGGGAGGCAGTGCTGGGTTATGAATAAGAACAGGAAAAGTGCTCATTTTAAACTGCTACCTTCTTCAGGAATTACTGCCCCATTAATTCCCACTCAACCAACGGTGAAGCAGTTGCAATCCACTGTTTCTTACCTTTCCTTGTAAGGTCACATTTTGTGAGCTATGATTAATGCTTTCTGGCTTCAATGGGGTTGGAATATGCTGCAGAACGGGATTTGGGGGAACTTGCACACCAGCAGCTATCAGTCTTCCGTGCAGCAGTGCAAAGTCCAGAAGTGAAGAACTTGGATTTGGGACGGGGCTGATGTTGCCAGAATTGAGACAGGAGTTGCTCAGTACGGGTGCAGTAGCTGTAGAAGTTGGTGTCAGTGTGATGTTCAAGGACGTTATTTGAAAAGCTGGAATGTTAACTGCTGTCTGTTCAGATGCTGTCATTGGAATGAAACCTGAAACAGAAAGAAACAACGATGGAAGGACTGAAAATTGAAACTAGAGACCTTGCATTGCGATTTTATGACTCTGGTCGGATGAACTGACCCACAGTCCTTCAATCCAGGTGTATGCGTATGTATTTCATTTAGTACTCGCCTGCAGTGGGTGAGCTGTAGGTACCAGGGTGCTGCAGTGAACACATCCCAGTATTCTCTCTATTAAGAAGACATGCCTTATTGCTGTGGTGAGTGCAGTGAGTAATAGGAATAAGGTAGCCAGATGGAAGAAAGGCCTGAAAAAGAAGACAATGTACCTTTACCCCATAGGTGTAAGAAGAAAATAAGCTTTTCTTCACAGTTGCATTCCCCTTGCCACTTTCTTATTCTCCATCCCTCACATCCCCAGGTCTCAGCATTCCATGCCCATACTGGCTGCTGTCTGAAATTGCACGTGGTCTAATCAAAGCCGTGCTCTAAAGTGAGGTTGTCCTCATCCACACAAGTCACCTTGCCTCATCCCCTGACAGTGTGCTCAGAGAGGAACTGCAAACCTACGTGCAGTTAACACAGTGCAGTTCAACTAGGCAAAAGAAATCCTCATGAGGAATTTTTTTAAGAGGAAATATTTGGGTTTAGTGTTGTGTCACCTCATTCCTACGTTGTGTCTTTTTTCTGTGGCAAATTCCAGAAGACAATCCTTTGGTGTTTGTGTGTTCTGCTTTTGTCAACAGAACTGCTTGTGATTTGCAATTTGGCTGTAGCAGTCAGTCTGAACTGTGGAGCAGCGAGTTTTACCACAGTTCCACTGTGAATCAAAGCATGGTGAAATAAATGTTTATAAATAACAGTGTGGGACAGAATGAGAATTCAGTATAGCTTCCATCTACTTAGATATCTTCATCCATGGTTGGACTAGATGATCTTGTAGGTCCTTTCCAACCTAATGAACCTATGAACCTATCCCAGTCAAAGCCTGAAAATCATTTTGTTTCCTCTTACAGGGGAGTCCTATGCTAAGCTGTTTGTTTTATTTTAAAGCACGCTTTATAATAATCCAACTAAGGCAAATCTGTATTCGTGTAGTTATTCCTGTTTGGTTTCTTTTGCAGATTGTTCCGTGTGTGCTTTTGCACTTAACAGCAAGAAATGCTGTGGTGTCAGGCAAAGCTCACCTCACGAGCAGGAATGGCAAACGCCATTCCTGTTTTGGTTCTGTCCTCGTTTTCTGGAGCGTGTTCTCTTTTGTGTTGGTCAGAAGAGTTTGCCACGCTTTGATCTAGTGTTTGGGGTCTGGTCTGTTTCTCTTCCTGGAAGCTGTCCATTTCACAATTGCTTTGAGAGCTGTTGGAAGGTGGTCTCTTGTGCTCGGTGGGTTCTCCCTTTAAAATAAACTACGTATGGAAAAAGAAAGCAGATGCTGTAATGCTGTAAAAGGCCTGACATTAACTACTCAAGTACAGTGATAGCCCTGTGTTACTGATTAGAAAAGCAGATTCCTGCATAAACATGAGTAACAGGAGCTACTTTAGAACCATTGCATAAACAGATTGAAAGAGTCTTGAAATAATGTGTCAGGAATTGTTTCTTTTTGACAGTGTACTCTTTGACACACCTTCTCAGGAACAAAGATGTGATGGGGAAATGAGAGAATACAGCCTGATTCTAGGCTGGCTTTGTGAAGATTTACATTGTGTTGTATCCTGTATATTCTGCCTGATGCTTTGCAAATACCATGGTTATATTTTCTACATAAAAAAACCCAAACCAAGCACTGCAACAAAACTCAGCTGCCCGAGAGGCTTCTCTACAGTTAATGTAAAAATATGAGAGCACATTAGGCTCCTGTATGGGAACTGCTGAATCATGGCCTGAACCACTGATGGATCACCTGAGGTGAGCACTGAGTCAGCCATAGGAGCACAGGCGAAGGCAATGCTCCTGTGTGAGCAGAAGGGGTGGAGTCTGGCTCCACCTTTCCCAGACTCCATTTAAGGGTTGACCACCACTGGGGAAGGATCTCTTGTTGAAGATCTCTCCTCTGGAGTTTCTTATGGTGAGCCTTGGATGCTGGAGAGCATTTTTTCCCCTTTATTTCGATTCTTTTCTATCAGAATAAAATAATTATGCCATCTATAAAATATCTTGGCTATAATACAATTTGGTATTATTCATTGTATTAGCCTGGTTCCTCGCAGCTCCTAAATCACTTTGGAAATGAATAGATGGCCCCATTACTATGCTCTGAGCCAGAGTTACAGCAATTAACTTGCCATAGCACTGTCAAGGCTTTCCTCGTTGCTTCTGTGCTTTTTAATCAAGTTATTCTCTTGCAGTGCTTGCCATCTCTTAAGGCAACTCTTCGAGGAAGATTCACATCTTTCTTTAGCTGCCGTGGCCTTTCCTGGATCAGCTGCAGCTGTGCAGTTGTCCCCTTCCCTGGTGGTCATTTCATGTAATGCTTTTGGGTTGGTACTTTTAATTCCTGTCACGTTAGCACACGGTTGAGGCATGAAACTCGGGCCATACGTTGTCACAGCGTGGGCTTGGAAAGGAGGCAGATATACTGCATTGGAGGCTCCAGAGTGAGGCTGAGGTAGTATGACTGGCAATGCTGAGCAGTGGCTGGGAGGGAAGGCACTTAATGGCTGAGTGATAAGTGACTTGGGAGGGGGTGCAGCATTGTGAGTGTTGGCCCTGGGAGCTGCCTCAGGCTGGGGCACGCTGTGCTCCAAAGCAGATCCCGACAGATTCTTTTTCACTTTTGGTGTCCTTAAAACAAAAAAGCAGGACAGAACACACATTTTAATGTTTTCCTGCAGAAATGCCTCGAGTGTTTTTATTTTTGTTATACAGAGAGCGTGAATTTGTGTGTCTTGATAAACTGAACAGAAAACTCTAAGTGGAAAAAATAGCGTACACTCAGAGGTGACAAGGTTTTTGCAGATCACTGCCCAACTCCAAATAAGTATAGATTAAACTTAACAGCCAGTGACCAAAAGCTTCCAAACACAACATGTGCAAACTTACTTTGGTGGTCCTTCCAGCTGATGCCAAGGGACTGCTGCAAGCTGAGCAGTTTTGCTTGTGTCAACTGATACATTTTCATCTGTACCTGCTTCAAGGGAGAAAACAGAAAAGGAACATAACTGATAATGTCTCAAAACGTTTAAGTGAAATACTGCCTTCAGACGGTGTTATTTCTACCATTATTGCCACTAATTGCAGAGCTTCTTCTTTGAATACAGATTAATTTAGATTTGTTTTTGCTATTATTCTTTTAAGGCCTCAAGATTGACAGACAACATACATTTCATTTCCCCCCATCTTGTTGCTTTCTTATTTTCAAATGTAGTTGTTGTAAAGAGGCATATCGACCCATCCACATCTTCTATCGTAGGGTGGCCAGCCTGCATGTCTAATACAAGACTACACATGCAAGAGAAAAACATGACTAGAAAGAGATGGACAGATACAGTTTGCAGCTATGTACTTGTGCTTATTTTAAGTGGACTGGTTGGAGCAGATTGGATCTTCCTTCTGTCGCTTTCTGTACTTTTAAGTAACTTTATCACGGATAGATGCCGAGTGAAGTGTTGCTTTCCTCTTGAAGGAAAAAGATTTTTGGCACATTGCTGTACGGTGGCGGTGGATTCTGAAATATGTGAGCTGCAGGCTGCAGGTGTTGTTTCAAGCTTTGTAGTTAGAAGGCAGAACAAACAGAAGGGTCTGTATGATATATATGTAGTCACATATGCAGTAATTAAAAGCAATTACTTGAGCCTGGCTTATAACTACTGAAGTATCAGCAGTGGTAGAAATGGAAATGGGAGTCTCAGAATAAGAACATATACTGTGTGGCTCTATACTGTGTGGCTCATATGTGCTACTCCAAGAATTGCTGTGCTGCTGAGAACCAAGTGCAGTGAGGTGCGTGTGGAGGACTTGGTGCTGCTTTTACTCGGTATTTCGGTTCACAGCTTTCTGGGAGTGAAAACAGAGGAGTCACAGCCATCAGCAAAACAAAAGAAAGTGACACATATGTACCCTGGGTGTTTGGTGTGACTTCAGGTCCTGTCCATATAAATGCTGGTTTTCTGCCTCTCTCCTCTGTGATGTAAAGCTTCTTGATAAGCTGAAGGCTGCTGAGAACATTTGCTATGTCGTAAACCCTCCTGATTTTGGCTGAAACAAATGCATGTAAAGCAGAGCAATTTTTAATAACGAGCTACAACTGATCTGATTACAAAAGCTGTGGTGTATTTTTAGCCGTTGAAAGGACAAGTCTTCATTTACGAGAACTGTTTTGGTGTGTTATGACTTAACATCACAGACATGACAGCTTTTTTGTTGCATTTGTACTATTTCATGCAAAAGAAAAGAATAAAAAATAAAAGGTGAGCTTGAGAACCAAAGAAAAGTATAATTAAGAAGGAAACGCGAGATGAATTGTTGATCCCTCAAGAGCAAGCACGTGTTCTCAACTATTAGAACACCCAAGCCTAGACCTCGAAGCACCTTTACATATGAATGGGGAGGAAATGCACAGGGAACTGAAAGAAGGGTAAAATAATGAAGAAACAATTGGCAGTTACAGCATTGGGTTTCGCTTCCTCATGTGCTTAATCTTTAAGGACTTGGACAGTATTTCTTTAGGCTTCCATCGATCGTTGCTTTGGAGGTTCCAGCACTGCAAGGTGAAGGTGACAGCACTTCACACTGCAGTCTTGTACCAGATTTGCTCATTTAGCTCACACTTGATTTTAGAGAAGGATCAAGAAGCAGATGGGAACAGCAGCCTTTTACTTACTTTTAAACTTGCTTTTATCAGAGACTTCCAACTGATCTACAATTAAGATTTCAGCAGCGACTTCAAGGCTTATTATTTGTGGGGTTGATACAAGAAACAGCATCACAAATTTCTGACTCATCAGTCGCAGAGATTTGTCTTTCTTGCTATTTACAGAGGCTGCAGCAGACAGGAAAAGAGGATTAAAGCATCAAGTGACATGCCAGCCACAAACATTTGTATAACGCTGTAGAAATTTGTCAGCAACAAGGATGAGAGCAAACAACACAACAACTAGGCAGGGCCAGCACTGAGCCCAGAATTGAGTTTCTACACAGCTAGCATTGGGAAATCAGGTGGATGCCACATCTGACTATAAAACTGTGATATATTCCCATGCATCTCTCCTATCACCTACCCTGTGATTTATCTATTTGTTATAGATATTCATCATCATGAGTGCATGTTGTTCTTGGCGTTACAGGGAAACCTTACCAGCACGGAACTCCATTCCTGGGTGCTCCACGGAACACATTTCTGTTTGCTCACTGGTGCTGAAAGATCTTACCACTTCTTCACTTCTTTTCCCATCCAAATCAAACTCATCCTTGTACTCTCTTTTCTTGATCGTCTCAATTAGGAGCATGTATTTGTTCTCTTCTCCAGCTTTCTTCAAGGTCTGCAGGGTTTTGGCAAGGTTATGCCTCCCGTGCCAGATGTATTTGTTTTGGGCAAGGCGGCTCAGCATGTGCAGGCTCTCCAACACATGCACAATGTCATAGATACGTCTGCGTTCACACTCTGCAGAAATGAAAGGCAGAAACGAAACGTTCTTGGAAACTCCTGCTCCACAATTGCTTTATAATTGTCTTTTAGGTGCTCTCCTACAGTTTGCTGTAACAATTCAAACACCGTTACAGCAGTGTGGTTCGTAACTATGATGGGCTTCATAAAACAGCAGAATATTGGAATTTCACCATTCTGACAGCAGGAAAGCTTCAGCTTTGTGTTAGCGATTTGGACTCTAAGCCATCATTTCCATGTCAAAAAAAAAAACCTACAAACCAACAGGTTTACTTGTGCTCTCCACAAATGTTAAGTTTATTTGCTAAGTTCAGCACGCTGGAGAAGCTGGTTTAAAAGAACTGTGGGAGGAGTGAGGAGGTGGAGGGTTTAAGTGTTCCGGCTGCGACAGAGTATGGCACGATGTCAGGGTGCTCGATGGGCTCGTGCAATAGCACATCCACCAACTTACTGAGCTCCTCAGCTACTTCATCGAGGCAAATGCAGTAGTTCTCCTCAGCGCTGGGGTAATCGGGGTACCGAGCCAGGAATCTGCGGCACAGGGATCCCAGGCTCTTCTCCCTGCAGCCATTAAGTGCCTTCCCTCCCAGCCAGGCTCTTCCCTCCTGGCTGGGAGGGAAGGCACTTAATGGCTGAGTGATAAGTGACTTGGGAGGGGGTGCAGCATTGTGAGTGTTGGCCCTGGGAGCTGCCTCAGGCTGGGGCACGCTGTGCTCCAAAGCAGATCCCTGCTGCGGATATCAGGGTCCGAGTGGATTGCTCTCAGGCGGGGAGCGCGACAGGACTCAATACATGAATGATCAGGCTTTTTTTTATTACCCGGACAGCCTTATTCTTATAGTGTTTAAGACAGGGGCGTACAGAGAATGGCACACAGTCATTGGCTTAGAGCCTCAGAGAAAAAACAACTTTAAGCAGTTCCCAACAATTAACAGCAGTGAGAAACCATCCTGAGGGAGGTAACTCTTGATATCATCCTAATCCTAAGAAATCCAAACAGGAATGCGTCGGCAGCGGGTGTGAAAGGCAGTGCTGGCAGGGCGTCCCCTGTTCAAAGTGCACTTTTCCTCTCCCACTCGCCAAAGACCATCTCCTGCTTCTGCTTTTCTCTAGGTTCACACAGTGTACTTTCCCCTGAGCGCCGTATCAGCGTGGCCAGCGCATAACACAGAGCCCAAAGGAAAGCTAAACAGACTAGACTACCAAGGACAGCTTATTCTAAAAATACCTATAGTTACAATTATCAGCAACCCTGTGAAGCCTTCTTCACTGAAAGCAGGGTGAATAACATAATCACAGAAGTTTCCCATAGATGTCTTGGCAGCATGGGTTGCTCAGCTGAAGCAGTTCATGTCCGCTTTGAGTTGTTTGTCACTTGGCCCAGGAGCATCATGACCTCCTATCAACATCTAATACCTTTCCATGAGCATATAGTCTGTGCTGCAGTGCAAACTGTGCTCGTACATATCACCGTGACTTCCCTGCTCCTGCAGCCATTTCCCAACAGGCCTATTATAATGCAAAAAACAAAAAAGGTGTGAGATAGACCAGCAGGGGTGCCTCCTGACCAATGGCCCCCTGCTGAAACCTGCCTCCATGTGACCACTCGTCCATATACAGCTAATGAGTTGATGGACCTAGTACAGCGGTTCCATCAAAAACCAAGGGAAAGCATACTATCATGGCTCCTAAGGTTATGGGATGCAGGAGCTGAAAGTTTTTTAGTGAATGGGACAGAGATGTCAAAATTAGCATCTATAACAATAAACCCAGCCTTGAGACAAAGGTTATATGCAGCCGTCCACTACAATGATGAAAACCATTCTATTATAGATTGGTTGATGGCAGCATGACGCCTAACGTGGTCTAATAAAACTGATATTCCTTTCAATGCTGGTTTGTGGTCCTCTATGGAGGACCTCCAGACATACTGAGAATTAGGTATGAGGGAGGCTATGTACGCAGACACTATTGAAAGCCCCAATACAGAGAAATTTACAGTGGGTATGAGAGATCTAATACTGCAGCAGGCCCCCTCCAGCCTATACAGGATGCTAGTTTCCATACTAAATCCGTTGTTGGCATCAGAGGCCATCATACAGCAGGCAGCCTAGTTAGTGGCAGACTTAGGGGAGACAGAGTGTGTAAGAACCAGGCGCAATGTTCGTGTAGTGGAAGATGCTGAGGCCTTCCCTATTAAAACTAAAAAGCCTGCTCCACGGATACCCCGATCAGGCCCCGTATGGGTATCCCAGAAGACTATGTTCAATGACCTCATATGGGCTGGGATTGCATTTACTAAAATTGATGGGCAACCCAACCATGTTTTGTTACAGCTGTGGAAACAGCTTAGAAATGATCAAAAATTTCAGAGTGCTCCCAGAAATCAGGAGTACAAATTATACAAGAAACACCACCAACAACCTGGAATCTGGCCGACTTCATAATACCAAACAGAAGGAAAAAACATCCACAGGTGTCGCGGGCTACAGTGCCTGAGCCACCTGTGGCAAAAGATTTGGATCTGGCAAAGTTCATGGATGAACGAAAAACACTGGTCCCCCTAGAGCCTCCAGATGTGACCGGAGGCCCTATGTAGAATTAACAATATTTTGGTCTAGGACAAATGTGCAGGAGGTGATGGCTCTAGTGGATACTGGTGCAGAAACGTCAATTATATATGGAGACCCAACAAAATTTAAGGGTAATACAGTGACGATTGGTGGGTTTGGGGGACAGACTATTCCAGTCACCCGGGGACAGACTATTCCAGTCACCCAAACATGGTTGAAATTGGGGGTTGGGCATCTCCCGCCCCGGGAGTATAAGGTGTTGATTGCCCCAATTCCAGAATATATCCTGGGCATGGACATTCTATGGGGTCTGGCTCTCCAGACGACTGTGGGAGAGTTCAGACTATGGCAGAGGTACATTAGTATCCAGGCAATACGGACAATATGAAGGGGCCATGCCAAACATGAGCCCATTTGTTTGCCAAAACCACACCGGATTACTAATGTAAGACAGTACAGACTCCTGGGGGGGCAGGAAGAAATATCAAAGACGGTGCAGGAATTAGAGAAAGTAGGTATTATAAGACCTGCACACAGCCCATATAATTCCCCCAAATGGCCAGTATGGAAGTCGGATGGAACATGGAGAATGACGGTGGATTATAGGGAACTAAATAAGGTCACGCCGCCCATCCATGCAGCCGTACCCAATATTGCCTCCTTAATGGACACTCTTAGTTGGGAAAATAAAACCTACCATTGTGTCCTGGATTTAGCAAATGCGTTTTTTAGCATACCTATTGCTAAAGAATCACAAGATCAATTTGCGTTTACATGGGGAGGCAGGCAGTGGACCTTTCAGGTCTTGCCACAGGGGTACGTGCACTCACCAACATACTGTCATAATTGGGTGGCACGTGACCTGGCTGATTGGAGAAAACCAAACAATGTGAACCTATACCACTATATTGATGACCTCCTGTTAACATCCGACTCACTGGAAGCAGTAGGGGAGGCAGCAGATTCATTAACTGCCTACCTAAGTGAAAGAAGATGGGCTATCAATCCTCAAAAAGTGCAAGGTCCAGGACTGTCCGTAAAATTTCTAGGGGTAGAATGGTCAGGAAAGACCAAAGTGTTACCTGATGCCATCGTAGATAAGGTTCAAGCATTTCCAGTCCCTACAACACCAAAGCAGCTGCAGGAGTTCCTAGGTATATTGAGATATTGGCGTTCCTTTATACCTCATTTGGCGCAGCTGCTGAGACCTTTATATAGACTTACCAAAAAGGGACAATTATGGGACTGGGGGAGAACAGAACAGGATGCTTTCCAACAGGCGAAACAGGCGGTTAAACAAGCCCAGGCACTGGGTATATTTGATCCTACCCTCCCAGCTGAGCTAGATGTCCACATAACTCAAGATGGCTTTGGCTGGGGCCTGTAGCAACGTCAGAGTTCTGTTTGGACCCCCATTGGATTTTGGTCTCAGGTGTGGCATGGAGCAGAGGAAAGATATAGTATGACTGAAAAACAGTAATTGGCTGCCTATTCCGCATTACAAGCGGAAGAGCCAATAACCCAAACGGATGAAGTTATAGTCAAGACTACGTTGCCAATCCGGGGGTGGGTAAGAGATCTGACCCACCTTCCTAAGACAGGGGTGGCCCAGGCGCAGACAGTGGCATGATGGGTCGCCTATCTCAGTCAGAGGAGTAGTCTGTCTTCCTCACCGTTGAAAGAAGAGCTCCAGAAGATTCTTGGCCCAGTAATGTATCATAGTGATGCACCGAAACAAACTTTGGTTGCTCCACCACGGAAGAGTCCTGTCCAGGAAGGAAAATATCCTATCCCTGAAGATGCCTGGTACACGGATGGGTCCAGCAAGGGCAACCCAAGTAAGTGGAGAGCAGTAGCGTACCATCCTGCCACAGTCACAATATGGTTTGAAGAGGGGGATGGTCAAAGCAGCCAGTGGGCAGAGCTGCAGGCGGTGTGGATGGTTATAAGCAAAGAACCTGGTGATGGTATCCTGAATATTTGCACAGATAGTTGGGCTATGTATCGGGGGCTCACTCTGTGGATCGCACAGTGGGCCACCCAGGATTGGACTATCCACTCCCGACCGATCTGGGGCAAAGATATGTGGTTAGGCATATGGAATGCAGTTAAACACAGAACTGTACGTGTCTACCATGTTTCTGGTCATCTACCCCTACAGTCACCAGGAAATGATGAAGCCGACACACTGGCTTCAACACCGAGTTAGATGGGTTGAGAACTCGCCATCTGAGAATATCGCTTACTGGCTACATCAAAAGCTGCGGCATGCTGGGCAGAAGACCATGTGGGCAGCCGCTAAAGCGTGAGGACTGCCCGTACAACTATCGGACATCGCTCAAGTATGCTGAGACTGTGACGCCTGCTCTAAGATAAGACCGAGGTCGTTGCCTGAAACTACAGCCCATCTTGCTAGTGGACACAATCCTCTACAGAGGTGGCAGGTTGATTATATTGGGCCCCTCCCTCGGTCTGAGAGGGCGAGATATGCCCTAACCTGTGTCGACACCGCGAGTGGGCTAATGCAGGCCTATCCAGTACCAAAAGCCAACCAGGCATACACTATAAAGGCACTCACAAGGCTGATGGCTTCCTACAGGACACCGCAAGTCATCGAGAGCGACCAAGGAAGTCATTTCACGGGTGCAGTGATACAACGCTGGGCAGAAGAAAATAACATTGAGTGGCGATTCCACCTGCCATATAATCCAATGGGGGCAGGCCTTATCGAACGTTACAATGGTATTCTCAAGGCTGCCCTGAAGACAGACTCTCAGTCCCTGCAGGGTTGGACAAAGAGATTCCACGAGACCCTGCGGGACCTGAATGAAAGACCTAGAGACGGCAGACCCAGTGCCTTGAAAATGTTACAGACAACATGGGCCTCCTCACTTAGGATCCAAATTACGAGTACCGATAATGAGGTGAGACCTCAGATTGGCCGTGAAAACAATCTTCTGCTCCCTGCCCCTGAGGACCTAAAACCAGGTACCAATAAAATAAAATGGCCCTGGAAGGTGCAGGTAGGACCATGATGGTGCGGCCTACTTGCACCTTGGGGGAGATTATTGGAGGTGGGGGGTTCGGTAGCCCCTCCGGTAATTGGTACATGGCCTACTGAAATAATGGTTAACACTCCAGCCTTTATTGCTAAGGGGACCCCTATCATGTCTCTGTGGCAGATCAGGACACCCCCTTTGGTGCCTGATATAGTCGTACAGCCACAGACATGGGGTCAGAAAGTATGGTACAGGCAGCCAGGGCATGCCCCTGTACAAGCTGAACTGTTAACCCAAGACAGGAATACAGCCTGTATCTTACCCTGGAGAGCGGATCTTCCCCTCTTGGTACCTCTAAAACACTTATATTACTCCCGATAAGCCTATGAGTCACCAGAAGGAACCAAACAATGCTGCAGTGTTCCAGAGTTGCCATAAGACCATGTGCAGCGTCTGGTGATGCTCTAACCAGGACTGATGACACATAAGATGGACCTGCACTGTGTGATTGCATGCTTCCAGTAGATACCACTGAGCACTGGCCCAAAGAAGAGTTCAACTGATGCGCCAATGATCACCCATCTCGGATTAAATCAACATGTGTTGCGACGGGCAATTATGTAAGCGTCGTGATGTATTGGGTCTCTGTATCAAGGGGAGCTCACCTTACGGTTACTTGATCAGTGGTTCACGTTGTGAAGGGGTGGAGTGTATGGGAACTGCTGAGTCACGACCTGAACCACTGATTGGTTACCTGAGGTGAGCACTGAGTCAGCCATGGGGCCTCAGGTGAAGGTGATATACCTGTGTGATTGGAAGGGGTGGAGCCTGGCTCCACCTCTCCCAAACCCCACTTAAGGGCTGACCACCACCAGGGAAGGGTCTCTTCTTGGAGATCCCTCCCACGTGGAGTCCCCTGCGAGCCTTGACATCCTGAAGGTGAGCCATCTTCTCTTTTGTTTTATTTGTATCCTATCTATATAGAACTACTCAAAATATACTATCATCTCTACTATTTCTTTGTGAAGTACCATCCTTGGGAGTTATTCATCCCCACACTCAATATCTTGAGTATTATTACTGAATATATTGCTGAAACTATCTTTTGCTCTTCGAATGTGGTGAAGCATTTCTTCTGTGATAACAGCCCGCTCTTCCAGATTTCTTCTTCCAGTATCGCCCTCAATGAGCTGCTGATTTTCATTACCGGCAGCTTTTTTCTGATGAGCAGCATCATTGCCATCCTCATCTCGTATATTTTCATTATTCTGACTGTGCTGAGGTTCCGCTCCACTGAGAAGAAATACAAGGCCTTTTCCACCTGCACCTCTCACCTGATGGCTGTCTCCTTGTTCCACGGAACCGTTGTCTTCATGTATTTGCGACCAGTCAGCAGTTTCTCTCTGGACACAGACAAAATTGCGTCGTTGTTCTACACTGTGGTGATCCCTGTGCTGAACCCCCTCATCTACAGCTGGAGGAACAAGGAGGTAAAGGATGCTCTACAGAAAGCCATAGACACCAGCACGTGGCTTCACTTTCTCTTGGGTCTGTCCAGTGTGATTTCATTTTGATTTTTAAGGGATTATTCAGAAAAAGTCAATATTGGAGACCACATAAACACATAGTCAATTTTTAAATGTTCATTGTTGTTCATTAAATGTTAATCATTAAATGTTCATTCAAAATTTAAATGTTGAAATAAAATTCATAAACCAGTTCATTGAGATGGTTATCAGAGCAAGTGAGTTGTAGCAGTGGGTTTGTGTCACAAAAAAAGTGATTGATGGTGTTAGGGCCACAGAAGGACAATTTCAGTAAGCCACAAGTATGTACCAAGGAGTTACAGAGTCCACCTAAATATGACCCAGTCACCAAGCAAACACAGACTCTCCTGGCCATAAGAGAGGTATAAAGCAGTGGGTTGCATATAGCAATGTAGCGGTCATAAGCCATCGCAGCCAGCAGAAATCCTTCTGTGGTCGCAAACAGAACAAATGAAAAATGCTGGGCAAGACATTCTGAGTAAGAAATAGTCTTAATCTCCACTAAGATGTTTACCAGCATCCTCGGAATAAAAACAGAAGAATAGCAGAGATCCACAATGGACAAATTAAGGAGGAAGAAATACATGGGTGTTTGCAGCTGGAAGTCAACTGTGATCAAGCTGATCATGCCGAGGTTGCCCAGCAGGGTGATGACATAGATTAGCAGAATCATCACAAAGAGAGGGTGCTGTAGTTTCGGGCAATCCGTCAGTCCCAAGAGGATGAAGTAGGTGACTGTGGTGTGATTGATTACAGTCATCCTCTCCTCTGTAACAGTTTACCTGCAGAGATGAGGTGTGTGATGACCATATAGCTAAGAGAGAAAGAAACATTATTCATGAGTAGTGCTACCATTAAGTAGCACGGAGGCTGAGATTACGTATCTGGACCTTGCTTCCCTTTAGTTCAGCTATGATTCCTTAAAGCATCCTCAAAAACGTTGATAATATTTTCAGAATTGGGAGCATCCTCAAGGAGGAAAATAATAGTGAGGTGCCCAGTGATCTTTCTTTGAGGGACAGCTGCGTGCATCTGCAACAACACAGCTACTTTGGTGATGCTAATTTTGATGTGCAGGTGTATCAGCAGTGGCTTCAGAAACACATATGGTAAATGCTGAATGAGTTCTGCAACTTCCTTCGTCTTTTCAGCTAAGCATTGCATATTATCTCTTCACCAGGAAAGAATTAAACTCACCGGAGTATATTTCATCTGGAGGAGAAGCTTCTCACTAAAACCAGTGGGTGTCTCTTTAGTCTATGGAAGAGACTTTTCCTTTTCAGTCACTAGGAGAGGCAGCCAGACTACACAACTATTTAAAATGCTAACAAAGGGAGTGGGAAAGGGGCAGGTTTGGGTCTCTTTTATGATAAACTGATGCAGTTCCCAAGCTGCTCCGTGAAGCAGAGCACATAATTGGGTGGTTCCCTTCCCAAGACACAAACTATATTTTATTTGGAAACTATTCACACAAAATAGATAAATAACTTACATTTTTAGATATCTGGGTCTGTTGTTGAATCAGAGGAGACTCAGGTAACAGACAATTTCCATTTTCATTTCCATGTCTAAATGTAATCCAGACATTCAAGTCAGCAAGGGTGCTCCTGCAATCCATGCAAGATTAAACAGCAGTAGAGGCAACGAGTCATCCTGTTTATTTCACCCTGTTGTGAAGGGAGTGAGCAGGCTAGAAGCCTACCAATAGGTTGAATTACCCTCTGGGGAGTCCCATCTTCTTCCATTAACTAAAAAAGCAGCTGAGATGTTTAGCTTGACTGTGTTTAATGGAGAATTCTAAAGTTCCGTAACAGAGAAAATTCCTATTTTTCTGTACAACTGTTGAGCGTAATGGTTTAAGCTAACCTGACCACCTTGCTGACATGAAAGCTGATATCCTAAAAACAGCAAAAAAGAAAGAAGCTTTAGAGGTCTCTGTGTGTGAAATACAAATAATTTTTTTCCAGTCTTTCTTGTGCAATCATACCCAGATTTTTTAGAGAAAAAAAGTAAAGATGAGTGAAAGGAGCCTGAGGAATATTGTATGTCTGTAGGACACTGGAAATCAATGGAACACTGAGGAGCACAGACATTTAGGGCTATGAAACTGGTGGTGAATAACATAATCACAGAAGTTTCCCATAGATGTCTTGGCAGCTTGGGTTGCTCAGCTGAAGCAGTTCATGTCCGCTTTGAGTTGTTTGTCACTTGGCCCAGGAGCATCATGACCTCCTATCAACATCTAATACCTTTCCATGAGCATACAGTCTGTGCTGCAGTGCAAACTGTGCTCGTACATATCACCGTGACTTACCTGCTCCTGCAGCCATTTCCCAACAGATCCCGACAGATACTTGTTCCTGCTTCTGAAAAGACCACGTCACATATTGTGATGAACAACTCCTGAGGAGTAATCTGTGTTTTATAGTTTTTTTCATATGTCTATGACCACTGGATGAAAGACTGAGACTCAGATGAAGTGGGGGAAGATGTAATTAAGTGACATCTTCAATAAACTGACATCTGTAACAAACTTTTTGAATCAGTCCTTAAAAATTCAGTTCTTGCACATGGAAAAAATGGACAAATGGTTCGGATGCAATACCATCTATCCAACTGCATTTTGGAAGAGCAGTTTATATCAAATCAAGTTTTGGAATG
This sequence comes from Cyrtonyx montezumae, assembly GCF_038088225.1. Classification (NCBI taxonomy): domain Eukaryota; kingdom Metazoa; phylum Chordata; class Aves; order Galliformes; family Odontophoridae; genus Cyrtonyx; species Cyrtonyx montezumae. The sequence continues at coordinate 51,414,172 of NW_027071826.1, read as the reverse complement.
TTTGAGTCAAACTGATTATTTTGCTCCAAAAACAAAACAAAGTAAGGATATGATTCAGGGAACTGAATTTGGGGTTGTATTAATTCAAATGACTCCAGCAGCTAATAGTTTTGCTGTATCAGTGTCCTGCCGATATGTGACATCAAGAAGTTTCAAGTCCCTTGGTTGGTTATTCCTTCTTCAAACTTAGACTCTAATAAGAAAAAGTCAAATCTTACTTAGAGTCGCACAATAAATAGCCATCAAAATGTAGTCTTTGATAAGATTGAATCAGCAGAAAGATCTGATGGAAAAGTTTAACATGGCTGTGCTCTTGCAGCGTATGCCTATGCTAAAATCTGAGATCAGCATTGTGACATTACATAGTTAATATCAGAAGGCGTAGCAGAAAGAGATGGAAGCTTAGTCATGAGAAGTTTGACCACTTCTCATGAAAGTTTATTCTATGAGAAAAAATAGTGAAAATTGCGTTCTCTGATGGTAGAATATTTGTTTCTTGACTGAAGCTTTAAAAAAAGTTTTCTTAGTGCTGTTAAAAAAAGAACACCTATAGGTCTTCAAGGAACACAACTGTTTACAAATAGCCATTATCAAGGTTGCCACCAGTGTATGTTCATTGAATCCTTATGGTTCTTGAAAACTTTTATTATTCTAAATGTTTTTGGAGTTCTAGGCTAGACAAGGAACAAAGATTTGCAAAGTACCTTGTAACACTATGCTGTGTTTTAATGGTTTTAACAGCTTTTTGGAGTGTGCCTGGTTTGACATGCAAGGAAGTTATTTACATTATTTACGTTAAAAACTACTACATTAGAAAACTCTTCTATTACTTTGGATTTGACAGTAAAGACTGCAGAAGTGGGCATAATGTGCAGAAGCTGACAGCTTGGTAAGGGTGGGGAAGTCAAGTGGAAAATAGGTCTAAGCTTGTTGACTTACTACTTCTGCAACCATGCTCTGAAATACCTAAGGCTTTGTGTGTCACAACTTTCACTGAATCAAGGCTGCTCTGATAGTATTGCCATTCCTATTATCTCAGCCTACATGGAAAACATAAGTAGATGTGACTCTGTAAACAGCAATTTTCTTAATTGTCTTTATTTTGAGCTCATGAAATGGGAATTGCCAGTAGTAATTCTCAAGGTATTTTCTTCTGTTACTCTTACGGTACCTACGCTTGTTACTTGTATTTAAAATCCGTGTTTGTCTTTCGTTAAGGGAATAATTATCACTGTTCTTTCATTAAAAATCTTCATAGCTTCCCAGTACGGGACCTGCCACATAAACAGAGAGGCATTATGCAGACTTAGAAACAGCTGAAACTTAAGTTATCACTTTCTTGTTAACTCTTTATCCTTTTCTGTTTGACCTCTTTGGTGCTGTTTCTGGGCCACTGATAAACTGTATTTGTAGTGCTGTTTTTACTTATGTAAGAGCTTTGCAATCGTGAGTCACCATCTGAAATGGCAAAATCATTTTTTTCTCTAAGACTCTGCATGTCAGTTGGCACAGCTTTACTTCCTGAAACTGTACACACGCAGTAATTTACAGCGTTTGGGATGGCATGCAAAGTCAGTGTTATTAGCATAATTTCACTTCTGCTTTAATATAAATTATTACAATAATACAAGCCATTAGAATAAATACATTAGAATTAATACAAGCCGTTAGATAAAATTCCTGAACAAGATGAAAGCATAACAACAATGGACTTGCTAGTATGCACATACAATGGGTTTCCAGTTGACAAAATTGTTTCCCCTTGTTTGTTATGGCTCCACTTTGGATTCTAAAAGGCCACTCTCAGGTCTCCCCTGAGCTCTCTCCACTCCAGGCTGAAATATGAGTCAAATTCCTTCTTAAAACTGTGTCTGGATAATACTGGTTAAACTGTATTCAGTCACAGAGCCTAGGATTTTTCATTAATTCACAACATAAGATAAGGACAACTCTATTCTTTTAATTGCTTATTCATTTTTAATAGCAGCTGTATTAGCAAAAATGTAAAATTGAAGGAAGTTCTGTATTCATCCAAATGGCAAGATGCCAATGCTTTTATAGAGAAGAATAATTATGCTACAACTTGTTAAATTTTCTGGGCTTGATTTTGCTAGCATGAAGGATTCAGCTTGACGTTTATCGTTTCACAATAGCTTTTCTAGAATAATACATCTAACTCAATATATTTCCCTGTCTTGTAACTTCATTTAATACTCTCCAGTGTCCCATCTTTTGAGCCTTTTTAGATAGTAGAATTAAACTGCTGTGTTATTGCATTTCAAATGCTGATACACTGGAAAACCGTTGTCCAATTCAACAAATATCTCCAAAAATGTTGTAGGATGTCTTTTCTGTTGTGCTTATTCTGATCTTTTTGATGTATTTCACCTGGCTGGGATTTTTTACTTCTAATATCCCAGATTTCCAGTTCTATCTGTGTTTTTCTGAACAGAAAACTCTAAGTGGAAAAAATAGCGTACAGTCAGAGGTGACAGGGTTTTTGCAGATCACTGCCCAACTCCAAATAAGTATAGATTAAACTTAACAGCCAGTGACCAAAAGCTTCCAAACACAACATGTGCAAACTTACTTTGGTGGTCCTTCCAGCTGATGCCAAGGGACTGCTGCAAGCTGAGCACTGATACATTTTCATCTGTACCTGCTTCAAGGGAGAAAACAAAAAAGGAACATAACTGATAATGTCTCAAAACGTTTAAGTGAAATACTACCTTCAGACTGTGTTATTTCTACCGTTATTGCCACTAATTGCAGAGCTTCTTCTTTGAATACAGATTAATTTAGATTTGTTTTTGCTATTATTCTTTTAAGGCCTCAAGATTTACAGACGACATACATTTCATTTCCCCACATCTTGTTGCTTTCTTATTTTCAAATGTAGTTGTTGTAAAGAGGCGTATCGACCCATCCACATCTTCTATCGTAGGGTGGCCAGCCTGCATGTCTAATACAAGACTACACATACAAGAGAAAAACATGACTAGAAAGAGATGGACAGATACAGTTTGCAGCTATGTACTTGTGCTTATTTTAAGTGGACTGGTTGGAGCAGATTGGATCTTCCTTCTGTCGCTTTCTGTACTTTTAAGTAACTTTATCACGGATAGATGCCGAGTGAAGTGTTGCTTTCCTCTTGAAGGAAAAAGATTTTTGGCACATTGCTGTACGGTGGCGGTGGATTCTGAAATATGTGAGCTGCAGGCTGCAGGTGTTGTTTCAAGCTTTGTAGTTAGAAGGCAGAACAAACAGAAGGGTCTGTATGATATATATGTAGTCACATATGCAGTAATTAAAAGCAATTACTTGAGCCTGGCTTATAACTACTGAAGCATCAGCAGTGGTAGAAATGGAAATGGGAGTCTCAGAATAAGAACATATTCTGTGTGGCTCTATACTGTGTGGCTCATATGTGCTACTCCAAGAATTGCTGTGCTGCTGAGAACCAAGTGCAGTGAGGTGCGTGTGGAGGACTTGGTGCTGCTTTTACTCGGTATTTCGGTTCACAGCTTTCTGGGAGTGAAAACAGAGGAGTCACAGCCATCAGCAAAACAAAAGAAAGTGACACATATGTACCCTGGGTGTTTGGTGTGACTTCAGGTCCTGTCCATATAAATGCTGGTTTTCTGCCTCTCTCCTCTGTGATGTAAAGCTTCTTGATAAGCTGAAGGCTGCTGAGAACATTTGCTATGTCGTAAACCCTCCTGATTTTGGCTGAAACAAATGCATGTAAAGCAGAGCAATTTTTAATAACGAGCTACAACTGATCTGATTACAAAAGCTGTGGTGTATTTTTAGCGGTTGAAAGGACAAGTCTTCATTTACGAGAACTGTTTTGGTGTGTTATGACTTAACATCACAGACATGACAGCTTTTTTGTTGCATTTGTACTATTTCATGCAAAAGAAAAGAATAAAAAATAAAAGGTGAGCTTGAGAACCAAAGAAAAGTATAATTAAGAAGGAAACGCGAGATGAATTGTTGATCCCTCAAGAGCAAGCACATGTTCTCAACTATTAGAACACCCAAGCCTAGACCTCGAAGCACCTTTACATATGAATGGGGAGGAAATGCACAGGGAACTGAAAGAAGGGTAAAATAATGAAGAAACAATTGGCAGTTACAGCATTGGGTTTCGCTTCCTCATGTGCTTAATCTTTAAGGACTTGGACAGTATTTCTTTAGGCTTCCATCGATCGTTGCTTTGGAGGTTCCAACACTGCAAGGTGAAGGTGACAGCACTTCACACTGCAGCCTTGTACCAGATTTGCTCATTTAGCTCACACTTGATTTTAGAGAAGGATCAAGAAGCAGATGGGAACAGCAGCCTTTTACTTACTTTTAAACTTGCTTTTATCAGAGACTTCCAACTGATCTACAATTAAGATTTCAGCAGCGACTTCAAGGCTTATTATTTGTGGGGTTGATACAAGAAACAGCATCACAAATTTCTGACTCATCAGTCGCAGAGATTTGTCTTTCTTGCTATTTACAGAGGCTGCAGCAGACAGGAAAAGAGGATTAAAGCATCAAGTGACATGCCAGCCACAAACATTTGTATAACGCTGTAGAAATTTGTCAGCAACAAGGATGAGAGCAAACAACACAACAACTAGGCAGGGCCAGCACTGAGCCCAGAATTGAGTTTCTACACAGCTAGCATTGGGAAATCAGGTGGATGCCACATCTGACTATAAAACTGTGATATATTCCCATGCATCTCTCCTATCACCTACCCTGTGATTTATCTATTTGTTATAGATATTCATCATCATGAGTGCATGTTGTTCTTGGCGTTACAGGGAAACCTTACCAGCACGGAACTCCATTCCTGGGTGCTCCACGGAACACATTTCTGTTTGCTCACTGGTGCTGAAAGATCTTACCACTTCTTCACTTCTTTTCCCATCCAAATCAAACTCATCCTTGTACTCTCTTTTCTTGATCGTCTCAATTAGGAGCATGTATTTGTTCTCTTCTCCAGCTTTCTTCAAGGTCTGCAGGGTTTTGGCAAGGTTATGCCTCCCGTGCCAGATGTATTTGTTTTGGGCAAGGCGGCTCAGCATGTGCAGGCTCTCCAACACATGCACAATGTCATAGATACGTCTGCGTTCACACTCTGCAGAAATGAAAGGCAGAAACGAAACGTTCTTGGAAACTCCTGCTCCACAATTGCTTTATAATTGTCTTTTAGGTGCTCTCCTACAGTTTGCTGTAACAATTCAAACACCGTTACAGCAGTGTGGTTCGTAACTATGATGGGCTTCATAAAACAGCAGAATATTGGAATTTCACCATTCTGACAGCAGGAAAGCTTCAGCTTTGTGTTAGCGATTTGGACTCTAAGCCATCATTTCCATGTCAAAAAAAAACCCTACAAACCAACAGGTTTACTTGTGCTCTCCACAAATGTTAAGTTTATTTGCTAAGTTCAGCACGCTGGAGAAGCTGGTTTAAAAGAACTGTGGGAGGAGTGAGGAGGTGGAGGGTTTAAGTGTTCCGGCTGCGACAGAGTATGGCACGATGTCAGGGTGCTCGATGGGCTCGTGCAATAGCACATCCACCAACTTACTGAGCTCCTCAGCTACTTCATCGAGGCAAATGCAGTAGTTCTCCTCAGCGCTGGGGTAATCGGGGTACCGAGCCAGGAATCTGCGGCACAGGGATCCCAGGCTCTTCTCCCTGCGCGTCGTCGGAGCCCTTCCTCGCTCGTCTCCCGGTGAGTGCTCCTACGCAGAGCGAGACGAGAGCTTTCCTGCCGGCGGGAGGGCTGCGAGGGACGGCCTCGCATGGCCCGCTGCCGAGAGGCAAAGCAAACGGCCCACGGGTACCTGAGACCGGCTCCGCTCGCGGCAGCGGATCTCGAGGCTGGCGGCTCTGATCAGCAGCTTCAGGTTAGCGGTGGGCGTCCAGGGCTCGGCGGGAAGGGCCGCCCCGGGCTTGGGGGGCGTGGCGAGCGGCTGACAGCAGCCCGCCTGCTTCGGGGGAGTCCGCAGCGGCGCGTCGGGACGGTTCTCCTGCGGAGAGAAGCGGGGAGACGGGAGGGACGGGGCCGAGCGAGCGTTACGGCGCCGGGGAGGAGGGGCCTCGGCCGCGGTACCTTGTTTCCGGAGCCCATCTCGGCAGCGGGGGACCGCCCCGCCCCGTCGACGGGCGGAACTCATCTGAGATGCTCTGAGGCGGTCTCTGCAGCTCCGCACGGACGTTTGAACCGAGAGCGCGGAGCCTCCGGTTGGGGCGGGCCCGACCGATCAGCTGGCGGCCTCGCGCACCGCTCGGCCAATCAGAGCGGCGGGTTGGTGGGCCGGCGGCGCGTGCCTCTCCCGCCGTCCGCCCCAACGGCTGCGGCGCACGGGGCGGCCCCGTTCCCGCCTTGCTGCACCTGAGGCGAGCATATCTGCTTTATATGTAATAGGAGCCATAACTGCAAGAAGCCCGCGAACGTGATCATATGCACAGTCCTTGGGTCTCTGCTGACAGTATATACGTTACTAAAAGTCATTTCTTCATATTAGAGGAAAAGAATTGAGGAAAGATTTGGAGCTGAGCCGTCCTTGATGCTATCAAATAAGAAAAAAGGCCCCGAGTGTTCCTGGTTGTGAGCTGCTTCTGGATGCAAGCAGGGAGCGAGTTGGACCGTGACTGTAAGTGCGTGTGTTGATGTAGAAAAGGTTGCGGGGCTGAGGTTGGTCCATGTTACTGCTGCTATTGCAGCTCAGGAGCTGCTGGAGTGATTCCTTGTATGACTGTGCTCCCTCAGATGATCTCCCGTTTTCTCAGGCAATGCATGTGATGCTAACAGAGCTGACAGGCCAAAAAATGAGTTCACTCTGCAGAGTTGAAGTTTACCGAGTCGCTCGCCATTTGTGGTTGTTAATCCATTCGTGCACGTGTCAAACGAATGTGATTTCTGTGGGTGTGAATAAACACAGCGAGCTCTTAGTATTTTCAAAGGGTCCTTTCTGCCATTACTTAGGGCAGCAGGGGATGCGTTTCGTTTCTTCTAAGGTTAAAGGGAAAAACGTTTCTTTCCTTTGCTGAGGAAAGCTACTGCTTGTGTTATTTGTAGTAAACGATGTGTCGGTTGCCATGTTCCTCCTTTAACATATCTCTTTAGGATGGAGAAGTGGTGGTCAAAATAGCAATAACCAGGCAGCGGTAACAAATTCAAAAGGATGCAGCCTCTGTGTCAGAAGCAGAGCTCCAAATGTCGCAGTTGAGGCTCGCCAGTATTGATAAGTGTTTTAGATGTGAGTAATTGAAACTTGCTGCTGCTCTGTGCTTCTAGCAAAGTGTGAAATTGAGGAACCAGAAGGCAGTGCCGAGTGCAGGGATGCGTGACTGCAGTTGGAGTGCTCGCCTTGTGAGTGAGCAAAGCACTTTACTGTCTGCTCATCTCAGAGTAGAGAGTTCAGAAACGCTCTGCGATGTGAGCAGTCTGGGTCCTGAGCATCACTTCTTCATTTTGCTGCTTTTGGTTAAACGAGAACCAGGCCAGGTCACGCTAAACGGGGGCTGAAGATGTCCTTCCATGTGGGAAGACATCTCCTGTGTTCATCATCTCTGCGGGTGTAGGGAGCGGGAGGAAGAGGAGAATGAGCTGACTAGTCCTGTGAAAAACAATGAGAAGTGGCATTAAGTGAGATCCTAGTTCTTGCACAGTAGGTTCTTCAATGCTAGATGGAAAACTAAATAATTATTGGAAAAGATAATAGATGGTTTGGTGTTAATAAGGTGTTTGTATAATAGCTGGAAAAATGAAATGAGAACAACTGAGTGGGCACAGCCCTTCTGAATCAGGAAAATGAGCTTCAGCAGCTCATATGCCAACATGTGAGAAGAGGGGGAGAATGAAGAGAGGGCAGAGTGGAGCTGAGCTGCATCTCATCCCCCAGGTACAACAGCCTGAGTATGGCAACTTGGTACAAAATTAGCCCCAGCCACCATTTACAGCTAGCTCATAAATATATATATTTATCAGCTGCCTCAATACTTTCTAAGGACAATAAAATATTGTAAACATTAGAACTTGCAGCCTGAGTCTCCTCATTTTAGGAGGAAGTCTCCAATACAGTGAATCCAAATCCAGACTTGTGCTCCTTCTCTGCTTTGTCAGTCAGTTCAAAATTCAGGCACTCCACTCAAATCCATAGCCTACCTTGAGTCTGGAGCCTTGTCCATTTCCGGTTATGAAGTAATTGAGTCAGGAGGCTTAGCTGATTGCTAACTTACGGATATATTCTGCTTTCTTCCTTTCTCTGGTTACTATTTCATTCTTTAAACAGTGGAACAAACACCAGTGTGAATATTCTCAAAGGAGCTCTGCGATGAAAGAATGTCAGACTGTGGACAGGGAGCACATTGTGCATAGCTTTTCCCATTGCAATACTTTTCTTCAGTAAAACACTTAAGCAAAAGCAGAATATTTTTTCTGCTACCAATAGGAAGACGTGTAAAGCAAAGGCACGCTGTGACTCCGGACAGCTACATCTAATCTGTCAGCCCTCAAATGATGAGGAAGGTTTGAACCAGGATCCCTTCATGTGCTTGCTAACCAATATGCTTCTCTCTCTTTTATCATAGATCTGGGCTTTAAGCTTTCTGGTGTTAAATTCTGGTTCAAAGGAAAAAAGAAAAGAAGACACTTTCAGTCTATTAGAGTGCTGAAGTATCATTTCATTTCACAGTGTCTCTCTTTAAAAGGTTGTCACAGCAGCAGTAAACCAAAGGTCAGTTAAACACAATGACAAAATGGTAATTTTGTTCTTAGCGCTCCTATATGCATATGAAATGAGGCAACAAAAGATTTCCAGGCCACTGAAAATTCTTGCTCTGTTCCATTTTAACTGACAAGTAGCGCTTAGATAATAGTTGGAAAATAGGAGAAAAGATGATAGCTGTATGTCACTGACACTGGAGTTATGGCTGAAGAGGTGCTTTCATTCTCAGCCTTAATTTTCAGGCACTTAGAGCTTTCTGAATGCATTACCCTTCGGGCTCCCATTACACATGCTTGCTTTAATCCCAAAGGAGGTTTGTGGCATCTTTGCTTGGGCTTTTTCTTCATTCCTTTATTGGGTTTTCTTGGCTATTTGTTTGATCCCTAAACATGCGGAAAAGCATCATGGTTATTTCATCACAAGTTTAGATTTGGTGTTCTGTACCTTGATATCAGCGCAGCTGCAGAGCATCTGTCTTTGGTACAGCAGAGGAAATTTCTTTCAGAGATAATGATTCCAAGTTCTTAAAGCCCACTTCCTCTGGCTTTTACTCCTTGAAATAACCAAGACATTCACTTTTAGAAAGGAGTCCTACAGTGTGATATCATGGCGATATAAATCTCTTCTCATACGCCTCAAAGGATTTGAACTGGAGGGATTCCTGCGCTCTTTAAATGCAGGGGCTGCTGCTGCCGGCCCTATGAGCAGGGAGGGGAGGGGAAAGAGAGAGGGCTTAGGGGATCTGAGCAGTGCCATTGCTATCGCCAAGCTGAAATAGCTGCTGATAAAAGCCTGGCATTTTGTGCCCTTGTGTCCACTTGTGAGTAGGTGGACAACAATGCAGCCCCTCAGATGACACCTATGGCGCATTCCTGAGTGCAGCCTAATAGGTCCTAAATAATGATGAAAGCGCTGTGGTCGCTGGTGGATGTGAAATGTAAGAATCCTCCAATGAGGCTTCTGTCATAGTGACGTTGCCAGAATTGCTTACCAAAGTGCTTATAAATGTTTATGGATGTCTTTGTGTGATGCTGCACTGAGCCCTTCGCAACGGTGATGTCAACGGTTTACGGGCAGGTTCGGCCCGGTTCCGTGACGATTGGTGTGGGGGACCCACGGACCCACGCCCCAGGAAAAGGGAAGGGGGAAAGGGAAAAGGGAAAAGGGAGATGGGCCTAGAAACAAAACAGCGGCAACGATCTGAGGAGGAAAGCTAATTTACTAAATAAGATATCGGAAAGCAAAATAACACAATATAATACAATATAATTGGAATTAAAGCTAATAAATCAAATAAAATGAGCAAGAGAGAGTGTCCGATAAACCGAAGGCCTTACGCTAACGCTGAAGGCGGACGGCAGCGAGCACCCACTGCTGAGTCGATCCCAAAGGAAAGAGAGTGTCCCGTGACCGCAGACAGTTTTTATCTTTCCCTCTGAGCGTAAACACGTAAGAACGCAAAGCATCGCAAAGTCCTCTGGGGAATGGAGTTCTTCTTCTCTTCTGAGACAGGTATACCTGGAACTATTGATGATCCACGGAGCTGGAGCATTAACTCTTTAACTCTAAATGCACTACATGATGTTATGATGTGGAATACCAGTACCAAAAATCATAAAACCATGATATTCCACCCCTTATTCCACATCACTACATCATGTTTGATATATACGTATAGAAGAACAATGATTAACATGCATTAAATACACACAACATATATATGTATATACATGGAATTAACGACCGCACTCGCCCAACATCAAATTCCCTTGTGGTACACACTGAACATCCCCATTCTTCTGCATCACCCACCAAGTGGACCCAGGTCCCTGAGCAAAAACAGTTCCACGGAGAGGTTTACCCTTTCCAGAAGCTGGAAGGACCCAAACTGCTTTTCCCAACATGTTCTTTACATGTACTACAGGGACCTTATCTCCCTCTACAGTAGGTAGAGATCTGGATTGGGCAGGACCATCACGATTGATGGACCCTCGAGTGTTGACCAACCAGGTGGCTTCTGCCAAATGCTTCTCCCAGTGTTTAAATGTTCCGCCACCCATTGCTTTCAATGTGGTTTTTAACAACCCATTGTACCTTTCAATTTTACCAGAAGCTGGTGCGTGATAGGGGATATGATAAATCCATTCAATACCATGATCTTTGGCCCAAGTATTTACAAGAGAATTTTTGAAATGAGTTCCATTATCGGACTCAATTCTTTCTGGAGTGCCATGTCGCCATAGGACTTGTTTCTCGAGCCCTAAGATGGTGTTTCGGGCGGTAGCATGGGGTACTGCGTATGTTTCAAGCCACCCAGTGGTTGCTTCCACCATGGTGAGCACATAACGCTTACCACTGCGAGATCGTGGCAAGGTGATATAATCAACCTGCCACGCCTCCCCATATTTATACTTTTGCCATCGCCCTTCCCCCCAAAGAGGTTTCATTCTCTTGGCTTGTTTAATTGTGGCGCATGTATCACAGTCATGGATTACTTGTGCAATAGCATCCATAGTTAAGTCCACCCCTCGGTCTCTAGCCCATTTATATGTTGCATCTCTTCCTTGATGGCCAGAGGTCTCATGGGCCCATCGAGCTAAAAATAATTCACTCTTGTGTTGCCAGTCCAAGTCTGCTTGAGCCACCTTGACTTTGGCAGCTCGATCTACCTGGTGGTTATTTTGTTGTTCCTCAGTTGCCTGGCTCTTAGGAACATGAGCATCTACATGGCGCACCTTTACAGCCATATTCTTTGTTCGGGCAGCAATGTCTCTCCACAGTTCAGCAGCCCAAATAGGTTTACCCCTCCGTTGCCAACCATTTTGTTCCCATTGCTGTAACCACCCCCATAAAGCATTTGCCACCATCCATGAGTCAGTGTAAAGATAAAGCACTGGCCACCTCTCTCGTTCAGCAATATCTAAGGCCAGCTGGACAGCCTTTACCTCTGCAAATTGACTTGATTCTCCTTTTCCTTCAGTGGCCTCAGCAACTCTTCGTGTGGGGCTCCACACAGCAGCCTTCCATCTGCGGTGCTTACCCACAATGCGACAGGATCCATCTGTGAACAGGGCGTATCTCTTTTCATTGTCTGGTAGTTCATTATATGGTGGGGCCTCTTTGGCACGTGATACCTCCTCTGCTGGTGTTGTTCCAAACTTTTTACCTTCAGGCCAGTCCATGATCACCTCCAGGATTCCTGGATGACTGAGGTTCCCCATCCGAGCTCGCTGTGTAATCAGTGCAATCCACTTACTCCAAGTGGCATCAGTAGCATGATGGGTAGAGGGAACCTTTCCTTTGAACATCCAGTTCAGCACTGGCAATCGAGGTGCCAGAAGGAGCTGCGCTTCAGTACCGATTACTTCGGAAGCAGCTCGAACCCCCTCGTACGCGGCTAAGATCTCCTTCTCAGTTGGAGTGTAGCGCTCCTCAGACCCCCTGTACGCCCGACTCCAGAATCCAAGGGGTCGGCCTCGGGTCTCTCCAGGAGCTCTTTGCCACAAACTCCAAGTGGGACCTTCCTTTCCAGCAGCAGTGTAGAGGATGTTCTTTACATCCTGTCCCGTCCGCACTGGCCCCAGGGCCACGGCACGGGCTATCTCCTGCTTAATTTGCTCAAAAGCCTGCTGCTGCTCAGGGCCCCACACAAAATCATTCTTCTTCCGTGTCACCCGATAGAGAGGGCTCACAATGAGACTGTAGTTTGGAACATGCATTCTCCAAAAGCCCACTACACCCAAAAAAGCTTGGGTTTCTGTCTTACTTGTGGGCGGAGACATGGCAGTGATTTTGTTAATCACATCTGTAGGGATGTGACGACGTCCATCTTGCCACTTTATACCTAGGAACTGAATTTCCTGTGCAGGCCCTTTCACTTTGCTTCGCTTGATAGCAAAGCCAGTTTGCAGAAGGATCTGGATTATTCTCTCTCCTTTCTCAAAAACTTCTCCTGCTGTATTGCCCCACACAATGATATCATCAATGTATTGTAAGTGCTCAGGAGCACCGCCCTGTTCCAATGCAGTTTGGACCAATCCATGACAAATGGTTGGGCTGTGCTTCCACCCCTGGGGCAAACGGTTCCAGGTGTACTGAACGCCCCTCCAGGTGAAGGCAAACTGTGGCCTGCATTCTGTGGCCAAAGGAATTGAGAAGAAGGCATTAGCAATGTCAATGGTGGCATACCACTTGGCTGCTTTTGACTCCAGTTCGTACTGGAGTTGTAGCATGTCTGGCACAGCAGCACTCAGTGGGGGTGTGACTTCATTCAGGCCACGGTAATCTACCGTCAGCCTCCATTCTCCACTGGCTTTACGCACCGGCCATATGGGGCTGTTAAAAGGTGAGTGAGTTTTGCTGATCACTCCCTGGCTCTCTAGCTGACGGATCAGGTTATGAATGGGGAGCAAGGAATCCCTGTTGGTTCGGTACTGCCGTCTGTGCACCGTTTTTGTAGCAATCGGTACCTGTTGCTCCTCCACTTGGAGCAACCCCACAACAGACGGATCTTCTGATAGGCCAGGCAAAGCAGACAGCTGCTTAACGTTGTCTGCGTCCACAGCAGCTATTCCAAAGGCCCATCGATACCCTTTGGGATCCTTAAAATATCCCCTTTTAAGGTAATCAATACCAAGTATACATGGAGCCCCTGGGCCAGTCACAATAGGATGTTTTTGCCAGTCTTTACCAGTGAGGCTTATTTCAGCCTCCAACATGGTTAACTCTTGGGAACCCCCAGTCACCCCAGAAATATAGATTAAGTCTGTCCCTTGGTGACTCGAGGGCATTAGAGTGCACTGTGCACCAGTGTCCACCACTGCCTTATATTTTTGTGGTTTTGATGTGCCAGGCCATCGAATCCACACAGTCCAATACACTCTATTATTCCTTTCCCCCACCTGGCTGGGGGACAGGGGCTATTGTGGCTGGTAGGTACCTCGCTCAGTTCTGAAGAAGTACCGTTCAGACAGGAGGGTGTCTCGCTCAAACTGGAGGGTGTCTCTTTTAGGTTGGAGGGCTCCTCTCTCGGTCTGGAGGGCTTCTTGTTGAGACTGGAGGGTGTCTTTCTCAGTCTGGAGGGCGTCTCTCTCGGATTGGAGGGCGTCTCTCTCAGATTGGAGGGCGTCTTGTTGAGACTGGAGAGTGTCTCTCTCAGATTGGAGGGTGTCTCTCTCAGTCTGGAGGGTGTTTTTCTCGGTCTGGAGGGCGTCTCGATTGGACTGGAAAGTCTGATTGTCAGTTAAAAGACTCTCTTTCTGGATTAGGAGACTGTCCCTTTCGGCTCGGAGACTCTCTCGCTCTATTTCAGAAACTCTATGCCTCTCTGGGATAGTATTGAATAAGGCCCGGTAAGCATAAGCCAGACCCCAAATAATTTGGGCCTCCTCAGATCTGTTTGAGCCGCAACATCCCTGTCTCAAATATCTGCTTAAGTTCTCAGGATCTTGCAGGTGTTCAGGAGAAAAGTTCCATGACACCGGTGATGCCCATTTCTCTAAAGTCTCTCCTAAGTCCCTCCAAACTCCCTGCCAGTCAGTATTCTCTGGCTCTGGGGAGGGTTTTCTCAAAATATTATAAATACAAATACTGAGTAAAAGTACATTCAGGGAGACTGATACCACAGTCATAACAAGCATTGGATGGGCATTCAGAAAACGCATAATGAATTCAAAGGAGAGGCCAGGATACAAAAGCCAGGTAGGTATGTCCATCAGTGTTTTTAGTTTATCATATAGAGACCAAGCTCCATGGATCAGACTGGCAAACTTAATTAAGTCCCAGTACGTTCTGAGCATTACAAGGGAAAAACCGATGAAATGCAGTCCCTTTAAGACCAGTTTAAAAAGAGAAAGCATTTTTTTTTCTTTTCTAAAACTAGCTGGCAGTACCCAAAAAGTTTACAAATATCCCAGGACAACTGGCAGTACGCCCAGACTTCAAGGTCCTGTTTTGCCGTACAGCACCTGCAGTACAGATAAGCCTGCTAACGAGAGACAGAGATTCACTCTAAAAGTATGTCTCTGCTCGGCTAAGGCAGCTGTTCGTGCCCCACGTTGGGCACCAAAAATGTCAACGGTTTACGGGCAGGTTCGGCCCGGTTCCGTGACGATTGGTGCGGGGGACCCACGGACCCACGCCCCAGGAAAAGGGAAGGGGGAAAGGGAAAAGGGAAAAGGGAGATGGGCCTAGAAACAAAACAGCGGCAACGATCTGAGGAGGAAAGCTTATTTACTAAATAAGATATCGGAAAGCAAAATAACACAATATAATACAATATAATTGGAATTAAAGCTAATAAATCAAATAAAATGAGCAAGAGAGAGTGTCCGATAAACCGAAGGCCTTACGCTAACGCTGAAGGCGGACGGCAGCGAGCACCCACTGCTGAGTCGATCCCAAAGGAAAGAGAGTGTCCCGTGACCGCAGACAGTTTTTATCTTTCCCTCTGAGCGTAAACACGTAAGAACGCAAAGCATCGCAAAGTCCTCTGGGGAATGGAGTTCTTCTTCTCTTCTGAGACAGGTATACCTGGAACTATTGATGATCCACGGAGCTGGAGCATTAACTCTTTAACTCTAAATGCACTACATGATGTTATGATGTGGAATACCAGTACCAAAAATCATAAAACCATGATAGGTGAGCTCCAAGGATGCCTCCTTGCTTCCCTGGGGTTGTGTGTAATCCCTGCTGCGTTGCGGTTATCGAGGCAAAGCGGGGAAGCATCTTTGGGTGGGGTCATCCGGAGGTGGGACTCCTCCTGCTGAGCTCAGGCACACTAGTTCATACACGCTATGTGACAGCACCTCGTGTTCAGAGAGAAAGCACCAGTTCTTTCTGCCCCTTGCTGATTAAATATAGTTTTCCCCTTCTTCAGAATACATGTAGCCTTCACTGAGCAAGGAAAACCCCAACAGAAAGCCAGCAGAAAGTCAGCATACAATGTAGGACACAACACCAGTAATTTAATTTCATTAAACATGAAGTCAGAGTGAGAGTTGGATGTAATTTTTATCTGAACAAACGCGTTTTACATTGCAGCGTAAATAATTCTCAAGTTTTATATAAGCTAACATTTTTTTGTTTGCTTGTTTTAAAGACTTTTTCAATTAACTTACCAGAAGAGGATCACTGGTCATAGGAACAAAGGAAATTCTATCTCTGGCCTTTTAGAAAGACATAAACTATGTGCACGCTCACAGTACTTCCTTTGTGCAACACATGGACTGAGCAATGGACTGTACCTGTCCTTACAAAGACACTTTCACCTTGCTTTGCATAGCAGAAAAGCGAAGCAGAAGACACAAGATGCAGAGCTCTGCTGCAATGCTTCAGGTAAGCCTGTTGTAAAGACATCCAGCCCTAACTTTCTCAGCAAAGCTGGTTTGAGTTCTAAAGCATTCAGGCTGTCCCAATGTTGTGGTCTTGCCAGTTCCAGGATACAGCCCAGCTCACCGTGCATGCAGTGTGCTATCAGTAACTGTCATGGTTTTATGATTTTTGGTACTGGTATTCCACATCATAACATCATGTAGTGCATTTAGAGTTAAAAAAAAAATATGGAACGCTTCACGAATTTGCGTGTCATCCTTGCGCAGGGGCCATGCTAATCTTCTCTGTATCGTTCCAATTTTAGTATATGTGCTGCCGAGTTAATGCTGTGATGTAATGGTTAGGAGCCGGTGCTTGCACGGCCACGACCCGGGTTCGATTCCCGGTCAGGTATACCCAGAACAGAGCTAGAGCATTAACTCTTTAACTCTAAATGCACTACATGATGTTACGATGTGGAATACCAGTACCAAAAATCATAAAACCATGACAGTAACGATGCCTGTTGACACAGTCAGCAAGTCTGTGCCCAGACATCAGTTCCCTGCCGCTTACAGTTTTCCTTGTGGAACGTGTGAGGTTCCTTGGGAGACTGTGTCAATAGTACCTGAGTTTGTGGATGGAGCAGATGCTGGTTTTGGTCCTCCTGGGTTGTGGAAGAAGTTTTCTGTTGTCGTCTCAGGCTCCAGGGGTTCTTCTGGCACAGTGGGCTGAAGGGAAAGAGAAAGGGAACTTTCAGTGAAGGAAAAAAAGTCAGTTGTAGGTTTTTGCAGAGTGGTATCAAACGCATTCCTTCCTCAAATGTAGAAATCTAACAGCTGCCTGTGGAGAAGAGCGTCCTTCTTTTTGAAGCTATGCATCCATATTCATCTGTATCGACTCTGATAGAAATAAACTCATTTATCTAACCTCCTCCTATCTCCTTGTTTAATGCCAACAAACCGTAGGCAGTGCAGTACTATATAAATAGAAGCTGAGAGTCAATTAGGAGAAGAGGCAACAAGTAGACTGTTAAGAGCATGTCATTTTGGATATCATTCAGCATCCTCTCAAAGACTCTTCACACCTGGTCCTCCTCCAGCCCCTCCAGGTGGCTCCACTTTCTCAACAAGTAAAGTACATTTTCTTCCCTTCTAACCTCTCAATTCTATCGTGCTGTCGCCAGTCTTCCCTGCCTGCCCTTATGGGAGGCAGTGCTGGGTTATGAATAAGAACAGGAAAAGTGCTCATTTTAAACTGCTACCTTCTTCAGGAATTACTGCACCATTAATTCCCACTCAACCAACGGTGAAGCAGTTGCAATCCACTGTTTCTTACCTTTCCTTGTAAGGTCACATTTTGTGAGCTATGATTAATGCTTTCTGGCTTCAATGGGGTTGGAATATGCTGCAGAACGGGATTTGGGGGAACTTGCACACCAGCAGCTATCAGTCTTCCGTGCAGCAGTGCAAAGTCCAGAAGTGAAGAACTTGGATTTGGGACGGAGCTGATGTTGCCAGAATTGAGACAGGAGTTGCTCAGTACGGGTGCAGTAGCTGTAGAAGTTGGTGTCAGTGTGATGTTCAAGGACGTTATTTGAAAAGCTGGAATGTTAACTGCTGTCTGTTCAGATGCTGTCATTGGAATGAAACCTGAAACAGAAAGAAACAACGATGGAAGGACTGAAAATTGAAACTAGAGACCTTGCATTGCGATTTTATGACTCTGGTCGGATGAACTGACCCACAGTCCTTCAATCCAGGTGTATGCGTATGTATTTCATTTAGTACTCGCCTGCAGTGGGTGAGCTGTAGGTACCAGGGTGCTGCAGTGAACACATCCCAGTATTCTCTCTATTAAGAAGACATGCCTTATTGCTGTGGTGAGTGCAGTGAGTAATAGGAATAAGGTAGCCAGATGGAAGAAAGGCCTGAAAAAGAAGACAATGTACCTTTACCCCATAGGTGTAAGAAGAAAATAAGCTTTTCTTCACAGTTGCATTCCCCTTGCCACTTTCTTATTCTCCATCCCTCACATCCCCAGGTCTCAGCATTCCATGCCCATACTGGCTGCTGTCTGAAATTGCATGTGGTCTAATCAAAGCCGTGCTCTAAAGTGAGGTTGTCCTCATCCACACAAGTCACCTTGCCTCATCCCCTGACAGTGTGCTCAGAGAGGAACTGCAAACCTACGTGCAGTTAACACAGTGCAGTTCAACTAGGCAAAAGAAATCCTCATGAGGAATTTTTTTAAGAGGAAACATTTGGGTTTAGTGTTGTGTCACCTCATTCCTACGTTGTGTCTTTTTTCTGTGGCAAATTCCAGAAGACAATCCTTTGGTGTTTGTGTGTTCTGCTTTTGTCAACAGAACTGCTTGTGATTTGCAATTTGGCTGTAGCAGTCAGTCTGAACTGTGGAGCAGCGAGTTTTACCACAGTTCCACTGTGAATCGAAGCGTGGTGAAATAAATGTTTATAAATAACAGTGTGGGACAGAATGAGAATTCAGTATAGCTTCCATCTACTTAGATATCTTCATCCATGGTTGGACTAGATGATCTTGTAGGTCCTTTCCAACCTGATGAACCTATGAACCTATCCCAGTCAAAGCCTGAAAATCATTTTGTTTCCTCTTACAGGGGAGTCCTATGCTAAGCTGTTTGTTTTATTTTAAAGCACGCTTTATAATAATCCAACTAAGGCAAATCTGTATTCGTGTAGTTATTCCTGTTTGGTTTCTTTTGCAGATTGTTCCGTGTGTGCTTTTGCACTTAACAGCAAGAAATGCTGTGGTGTCAGGCAAAGCTCACCTCACGAGCAGGAATGGCAAACGCCATTCCTGTTTTGGTTCTGTCCTCGTTTTCTGGAGCGTGTTCTCTTTTGTGTTGGTCAGAAGAGTTTGCCACGCTTTGATCTAGTGTTTGGGGTCTGGTCTGTTTCTCTTCCTGGAAGCTGTCCATTTCACAATTGGTTTGAGAGCTGTTGGAAGGTGGTCTCTTGTGCTCGGTGGGTTCTCCCTTTAAAATAAACTACGTATGGAAAAAGAAAGCAGATGCTGTAATGCTGTAAAAGGCCTGACATTAACTACTCAAGTACTGTGATAGCCCTGTGTTACTGATTAGAAAAGCAGATTCCTGCATAAACATGAGTAACAGGAGCTACTTTAGAACCATTGCATAAACAGATTGAAAGAGTCTTGAAATAATGTGTCAGGAATTGTTTCTTTTTGACAGTGTACTCTTTGACACACCTTCTCAGGAACAAAGATGTGATGGGGAAATGAGAGAATACAGCCTGATTCTAGGCTGGCTTTGTGAAGATTTACATTGTGTTGTATCCTGTATATTCTGCCTGATGCTTTGCAAATACCATGGTTATATTTTCTACATAAAAAAACCCAAACCAAGCAGTGCAACAAAACTCAGCTGCCCGAGAGGCTTCTCTACAGTTAATGTAAAAATATGAGAGCACATTAGGCTCCTGTATGGGAACTGCTGAATCATGGCCTGAACCACTGATGGATCACCTGAGGTGAGCACTGAGTCAGCCATAGGAGCACAGGCGAAGGCAATGCTCCTGTGTGAGCAGAAGGGGTGGAGTCTGGCTCCACCTTTCCCAGACTCCATTTAAGGGTTGACCACCACTGGGGAAGGATCTCTTGTTGAAGATCTCTCCTTTGGAGTTTCTTATGGTGAGCCTTGGATGCTGGAGAGCATTTTTTCCCCTTTATTTCGATTTTTTTCTATCAGAATAATCTAATTATGCCATCTATAAAATATCTTGGCTATAATACAATTTGGTATTATTCATTGTGTTAGCCTGGTTCCTCGCAGCTCCTAAATCACTTTGGAAATGAATAGATGGCCCCATTACTATGCTCTGAGCCAGAGTTACAGCAATTAACTTGCCATAGCACTGTCAAGGCTTTCCTCGTTGCTTCTGTGCTTTTTAATCAAGTTATTCTCTTGCAGTGCTTGCGATCTCTTAAGGCAACTCTTCGAGGAAGATTCACATCTTTCTTTAGCTGCCGTGGCCTTTCCTGGATCAGCTGCAGCTGTGCAGTTGTCCCCTTCCCTGGTGGTCATTTCATGTAATGCTTTTGGGTTGGTACTTTTAATTCCTGTCACGTTAGCACACGGTTGAGGCATGAAACTCGGGCCATACGTTGTCACAGCGTGGGCTTGGAAAGGAGGCAGATATACTGCATTGGAGGCTCCAGAGTGAGGCTGAGGTAGTATGACTGGCAATGCTGAGCAGTGGCTGGGAGGGAAGGCACTTAATGGCTGAGTGATAAGTGACTTGGGAGGGGGTGCAGCATTGTGAGTGTTGGCCCTGGGAGCTGCCTCAGGCTGGGGCACGCTGTGCTCCAAAGCAGATCCCTGCTGCGGATATCAGGGTCCGAGTGGATTGCTCTCGGGCGGGGAGCACGACAGGACTCAATACATGAATGATCAGGCTTTTTTTTATTACCCGGACAGCCTTATTCTTATAGTGTTTAAGACAGGGGCGTACAAAGAATGGCACTCAATCATTGGCTGAGAGCCTCAGAGAAAAAACAACTTTAAGCAGTTCCCAACAATTAACAGCAGTGAGAAACCATCCTGAGGGAGGTAACTCTTGATATCATCCTAATCCTAAGAAATCCAAACAGGAATGCGTCGGCAGCGGGTGTGAAAGGCAGTGCTGGCAGGGCGTCCCCTGCTCAAAGTGCACTTTTCCTCTCCCACTCGCCAAAGACCATCTCCTGCTTCTGCTTTTCTCTAGGTTCACACAGTGTACTTTCCCCTGAGCGCCGTATCAGCGTGGCCAGCGCATAACACAGAGCCCAAAGGAAAGCTAAACAGACTAGACTACCAAGGACAGCTTATTCTAAAAATACCTATAGTTACAATTATCAGCAACCCTGTGAAGCCTTCTTCACTGAAAGCAGGGTGAATAACATAATCACAGAAGTTTCCCATAGATGTCTTGGCAGCATGGGTTGCTCAGCTGAAGCAGTTCATGTCCGCTTTGAGTTGTTTGTCACTTGGCCCAGGAGCATCATGACCTCCTATCAACATCTAATACCTTTCCATGAGCATACAGTCTGTGCTGCAGTGCAAACTGTGCTCGTACATATCACCGTGACTTCCCTGCTCCTGCAGCCATTTCCCAACAGGCCTATTATAATGCAAAAAACAAAAAAGGTATGAGATAGACCAGCAGGGGTGCCTCCTGACCAATGGCCCCCTGCTGAAACCTGCCTCCATGTGACCACTCGTCCATATACAGCTAATGAGTTGATGGACCTAGTACAGCGGTTCCATCAAAAACCAAGGGAAAGCATACTATCATGGCTCCTAAGGTTATGGGATGCAGGAGCTGCAAGTTTTTTAGTGAATGGGACAGAGATGTCAAAATTAGCATCTATAACAATAAACCCAGCCTTGAGACAAAGGTTATATGCAGCCGTCCACTACAATGATGAAAACCATTCTATTATAGATTGGTTGATGGCAGCATGACGCCTAACGTGGCCTAATAAAACTGATATTCCTTTCAATGCTGGTTTGTGGTCCTCTATGGAGGACCTCCAGACATACTGAGAATTAGGTATGAGGGAGGCTATGTACGCAGACACTTTTGAAAGCCCCAATACAGAGAAATTTACAGCGGGTATGAGAGATCTAATACTGCAGCAGGCCCCCTCCAGCCTATACAGGATGCTAGTTTCCATACTAAATCCGTTGGTGGCATCAGAGGCCATCATACAGCAGGCAGCCTAGTTAGTGGCAGACTTAGGGGAGACAGAGTGTGTAAGAACCAGGCGCAATGTTCGTGTAGTGGAAGATGCTGAGGCCTTCCCTATTAAAACTAAAAAGCCTGCTCCACGGATACCCCGATCAGGCCCCGTATGGGTATCCCAGAAGACTATGTTCAATGACCTCATTTGGGCTGGGATTGCATTTACCAAAATTGATGGGCAACCCAACCATGTTTTGTTACAGCTGTGGAAACAGCTTAAAAATGATCAAAAATTTCAGAGTGCTCCCAGAAATCAGGAGTACAAATTATACAAGAAACACCAACAACAACCTGGAATCTGGCCGACTTCATAATACCAAACAGAAGGAAAAAACATCCACAGGTGTCGCGGGCTACAGTGCCTGAGCCACCTGTGGCAAAAGATTTGGATATGGCAAAGTTCATGGATGAACGAAAAATACTGGTCCCCCTAGAGCCTCCAGATGTGACCGGAGGCCCTATGTAGAATTAACAATATTTTGGTCTAGGACAAATGTGCAGGAGGTGATGGCTCTAGTGGATACTGGTGCAGAAACGTCAATTATATATGGAGACCCAACAAAATTTAAGGGTAATACAGTGACGATTGGTGGGTTTGGGGGACAGACTATTCCAGTCACCCGGTTACAGACTATTCCAGTCACCCAAACATGGTTGAAATTGGGGGTTGGGCATCTCCCGCCCCGGGAGTATAAGGTGTTGATTGCCCCAATTCCAGAATATATCCTGGGCATAGACATTCTATGGGGTCTGGCTCTCCAGACGACTGTGGGAGAGTTCAGACTATGGCAGAGGTACATTAGTATCCAGGCAATACGGACAATATGAAGGGGCCATGCCAAACATGAGCCCATTTGTTTGCCAAAACCACACCGGATTACTAATGTAAGACAGTACAGACTCCTGGGGGGGCAGGAAGAAATATCAAAGACGGTGCAGGAATTAGAGAAAGTAGGTATTATAAGACCTGCACACAGCCCATATAATTCCCCCAAATGGCCAGTACGGAAGTCGGATGGAACATGGAGAATGACAGTGGATTATAGGGAACTAAAAAAGGTGACGCCGCCCATCCATGCAGCCGTACCCAATATTGCCTCCTTAATGGACACTCTTAGTTGGGAAAATAAAACCTACCATTGTGTCCTGGATTTAGCAAATGCGTTTTTTAGCATACCTATTGCTAAAGAATCACAAGATCAATTTGCGTTTACATGGGGAGGCAGGCAGTGGACCTTTCAGGTCTTGCCACAGGGGTACATGCACTCACCAACATACTGTCATAATTGGGTGGCACGTGACCTGGCTGATTGGAGAAAACCAAACAATGTGAACCTATACCACTATATTGATGACCTCCTGTTAACATCCGACTCACTGGAAGCAGTAGGGGAGGCAGCAGATTCATTAACTGCCTACCTAAGTGAAAGAAGATGGGCTATCAATCCTCAAAAAGTGCAAGGTCCAGGACTGTCCGTAAAATTTCTAGGGGTAGAATGGTCAGGAAAGACCAAAGTGTTACCTGATGCCATCGTAGATAAGGTTCAAGCATTTCCAGTCCCTACAACACCAAAGCAGCTGCAGGAGTTCCTAGGTATATTGAGATATTGGCGTTCCTTTATACCTCATTTGGCGCAGCTGCTGAGACCTTTATATAGACTTACCAAAAAGGGACAATTATGGGACTGGGGGAGAACAGAACAGGATGCTTTCCAACAGGCGAAACAGGTGGTTAAACAAGCCCAGGCACTGGGTATATTTGATCCTACCCTCCCAGCTGAGCTAGATGTCCACATAACTCAAGATGGCTTTGGCTGGGGCCTGTAGCAACGTCAGAGTTCTGTTTGGACCCCCATTGGATTTTGGTCTCAGGTGTGGCATGGAGCAGAGGAAAGATATAGTATGACTGAAAAATAGTTATTGGCTGCCTATTCCGCATTACAAGCGGAAGAGCCAATAACCCAAACGGATGAAGTTATAGTCAAGACTACGTTGCCAATCTGGGGGTGGGTAAGAGATCTGACCCACCTTCCTAAGACGGGGGTGGCCCAGGCGCAGACAGTGGCATGATGGGTCGCTATCCACTCCCGACCGATCTGGGGCAAAGATATGTGGTTAGGCATATGGAATGCAGTTAAACACAGAACTGTATGTGTCTACCATGTTTCTGGTCATCTACCCCTACAGTCACCAGGAAATGATGAAGCCGACACACTGGCTTCAACACCGAGTTAGATGGGTTGAGAACTTGCCATCTGAGAATATCGCTTACTGGCTACATCAAAAGCTGCGGCATGCTGGGCAGAAGACCATGTGGGCAGCCGCTAAAGCGTGAGGACTGCCCGTACAACTATCGGACATCGCTCAAGTATGCTGAGACTGTGACGCCTGCTCTAAGATAAGACCGAGGTCGTTGCCTGAAACTACAGCCCATCTTGCTAGTGGACACAATCCTCTACAGAGGTGGCAGGTTGATTATATTGGGCCCCTCCCTCGGTCTGAGGGGGCGAGATATGCCCTAACCTGTGTCGACACCGCGAGTGGGCTAATGCAGGCCTATCCAGTACCAAAAGCCAACCAGGCATACACTATAAAGGCACTCACAAGGCTGATGGCTTCCTACAGGACACCGCAAGTCATCGAGAGCGACCAAGGAAGTCATTTCACGGGTGCAGTGATACAACGCTGGGCAGAAGAAAATAACATTGAGTGGCGATTCCACCTGCCATATAATCCAATGGGGGCAGGCCTTATCGAACGTTACAATGGTATTCTCAAGGCTGCCCTGAAGACAGACTCTCAGTCCCTGCAGGGTTGGACAAAGAGATTCCACGAGACCCTGCGGGACCTGAATGAAAGACCTAGAGACGGCAGACCCAGTGCCTTGAAAATGTTACAGACAACATGGGCCTCCTCACTTAGGATCCAAATTACGAGTACCGATAATGAGGTGAGACCTCAGATTGGCCGTGAAAACAATCTTCTGCTCCCTGCCCCTGAGGACCTAAAACCAGGTACCAATA
The DNA here is from genome assembly GCF_038088225.1 of Cyrtonyx montezumae. Taxonomy (NCBI): domain Eukaryota; kingdom Metazoa; phylum Chordata; class Aves; order Galliformes; family Odontophoridae; genus Cyrtonyx; species Cyrtonyx montezumae. The sequence continues at coordinate 51,389,317 of NW_027071826.1, read as the reverse complement.
AAATAAAATGGCCCTGGAAGGTGCAGGTAGGACCATGATGGTGCGGCCTACTTGCACCTTGGGGGAGATTATTGGAGGTGGGGGGTTCGGTAGCCCCTCCGGTAATTGGTACATGGCCTACTGAAATAATGGTTAACACTCCAGCCTTTATTGCTAAGGGGACCCCTATCATGTCTCTGTGGCAGATCAGGACACCCCCTTTGGTGCCTGATATAGTCGTACAGCCACAGACATGGGGTCAGAGAGTATGGTACAGGCAGCCAGGGCATGCCCCTGTACAAGCTGAACTGTTAACCCAAGACAGGAATACAGCCTGTATCTTACCCTGGAGAGCGGATTTTCCCCTCCTGGTACCTCTAAAACACTTATATTACTCCCGATAAGCCTATGAGTCACCAGAAGGAACCAAACAATGCTGCAGTGTTCCAGAGTTGCCATAAGACCATGTGCAGCGTCTGGTGATGCTCTAACCAGGACTGATGACACATAAGATGGACCTGCACTGTGTGATTGCATGCTTCCAGTAGATACCACTGAGCACTGGCCCAAAGAAGAGTTCAACTGATGCGCCAATGATCACCCATCTCGGATTAAATCAACATGTGTTGCGACGGGCAATTATGTAAGCGTCGTGATGTATTGGGTCTCTGTATCAAGGGGAGCTCACCTTACGGTTACTTGATCAGTGGTTCACGTTGTGAAGGGGTGGAGTGTATGGGAACTGCTGAGTCACGACCTGAACCACTGATTGGTTACCTGAGGTGAGCACTGAGTCAGCCATGGGGCCTCAGGTGAAGGTGATATACCTGTGTGATTGGAAGGGGTGGAGCCTGGCTCCACCTCTCCCAAACCCCACTTAAGGGCTGACCACCACCAGGGAAGGATCTCTTCTTGGAGATCCCTCCCATGTGGAGTCCCCTGCGAGCCTTGACATCCTGAAGGTGTGCCATCTTCTCTTTTGTTTTATTTGTATCCTATCTATATAGAACTACTCAAAATATACTATCATCTCTACTATTTCTTTGTGAAGTACCATCCTTGGGAGTTATTTATCCCCACACTCAATATCTTGAGTATTATTACTGAATATATTGCTGAAACTATCTTTTGCTCTTCAAATGTGGTGAAGCATTTCTTCTGTGATAACAGCCCGCTCTTCCAGATTTCTTCTTCCAGTATCGCCCTCAATGAGCTGCTGATTTTCATTACCGGCAGCTTTTTTCTGATGAGCAGCATCATTGCCATCCTCATCTCGTATATTTTCATTATTCTGACTGTGCTGAGGTTCCGCTCCACTGAGAAGAAAAACAAGGCCTTTTCCACCTGCACCTCTCACCTGGTGGCTGTCTCCTTGTTCCACGGAACCGTTGTCTTCATGTATTTGCGACCAGTCAGCAGTTTCTCTCTGGACACAGACAAAATTGCGTCGTTGTTCTACACTGTGGTGATCCCTGTGCTGAACCCCCTCATCTACAGCTGGAGGAACAAGGAGGTAAAGGATGCTCTACAGAAAGCCATAGACACCAGCACGTGGCTTCACTTTCTCTTGGGTCTGTCCAGTGTGATTTCATTTTGATTTTTAAGGGATTATTCAGAAAAAGTCAATATTGGAGACCACATAAACACATAGTCAATTTTTAAATGTTCATTGTTGTTCATTAAATGTTAATCATTAAATGTTCATTCAAAATTTAAATGTTCAAATAAAATTCATAAACCAGTTCATTGAGATGGTTATCAGAGCAAGTGAGTTGTAGCAGTGGGTTTGTGTCACAAAAAAAGTGATTGATGGTGTTAGGGCCACAGAAGGACAATTTCAGTAAGCCACAAGTATGTACCAAGGAGTTACAGAGACCACCTAAATATGACCCAGTCACCAAGCAAACACAGACTCTCCTGGCCATAAGAGAGGTATAAAGCAGTGGGTTGCATATAGCAATGTAGCGGTCATAAGCCATCGCAGCCAGCAGAAATCATTCTGTGGTCACAAACAGAACAAATGAAAAATGCTGGGCAAGACATTCTGAGTAAGAAATAGTCTTAATCTCCACTAAGATGTTTACCAGCATCCTCGGAATAAAAACAGAAGAATAGCAGAGATCCACAATGGACAAATTAAGGAGGAAGAAATACATGGGTGTTTGCAGCTGGAAGTCAACTGTGATCAAGCTGATCATGCCGAGGTTGCCCAGCAGCGTGATGACATAGATTAGCAGAATCATCACAAAGAGAGGGTGCTGTAGTTTCGGGCAATCCGTCAGTCCCAAGAGGATGAAGTAGGTGACTGTGGTGTGATTGATTACAGTCATCCTCTCCTCTGTAACAGTTTACCTGCAGAGATGAGGTGTGTGATGACCATATAGCTAAGAGAGAAAGAAACATTATTCATGAGTAGTGCTACCATTAAGTAGCACAGAGGCTGAGATTACGTATCTGGACCTTGCTTCCCTTTAGTTCAGCTATGATTCCTTAAAGCATCCTCAAAAACGTTGATAATATTTTCAGAATTGGGAGCATCCTCAAGGAGGAAAATAATAGTGAGGTGCCCAGTGATCTTTCTTTGAGGGACAGCTGCGTACATCTGCAACAACACAGCTACTTTGGTGATGCTAATTTTGATGTGCAGGTGTATCAGCAGTGGCTTCAGAAACACATATGGTAAATGCTGAATGAGTTCTGCAACTTCCTTCGTCTTTTCAGCTAAGCATTGCATATTATCTATTCACCAGGAAAGAATTAAACTCACCGGAGTATATTTCATCTGGAGGAGAAGCTTCTCACTAAAACCAGTGGGTGTCTCTTTAGTCTATGGAAGAGACTTTTCCTTTTCAGTCACTAGGAGAGGCAGCCAGACTACACAACTATTTAAAATGCTAACAAAGGGAGTGGGAAAGGGGCAGGTTTGGGTCTCTTTTATGATAAACTGATGCAGTTCCCAAGCTGCTCCGTGAAGCAGAGCACATAATTGGGTGGTTCCCTTCCCAAGACACAAACTATATTTTATTTGGAAACTATTCACACAAAATAGATAAATAACTTACATTTTTAGATATCTGGGTCTGTTGTTGAATCAGAGGAGACTCAGGTAACAGACAATTTCCATTTTCATTTCCATGTCTAAATGTAATCCAGACATTCAAGTCAGCAAGGGTGCTCCTGCAATCCATGCAAGATTAAGCAGCAGTAGAGGCAACGAGTCATCCTGTTTATTTCACCCTGTTGTGAAGGGAGTGAGCGGGCTAGAAGCCTACCAATAGGTTGAATTACCCTCTGGGGAGTCCCATCTTCTTCCATTAACTAAAAAAGCAGCTGAGATGTTTAGCTTGACTGTGTTTAATGGAGAATTCTAAAGTTCCGTAACAGAGGAAATTCCTATTTTTCTGTACAACTGTTGAGCATAATGGTTTAAGCTAACCTGACCACCTTGCTGACATGAAAGCTGATATCCTAAAAACAGCAAAAAAGAAAGAAGCTTTAGAGGTCTCTGTGTGTGAAATACAAATAATTTTTTTCCAGTCTTTCTTGTGCAATCATACCCAGATTTTTTAGAGAAAAAAAGTAAAGATGAGTGAAAGAAGCCTGAGGAATATTGTATGTCTGTAGGACACTGGAAATCAATGGAACACTGAGGAGCACAGACATTTAGGGCTATGAAACTGGTGGTGAATAACATAATCACAGAAGTTTCCCATAGATGTCTTGGCAGCTTGGGTTGCTCAGCTGAAGCAGTTCATGTCCGCTTTGAGTTGTTTGTCACTTGGCCTAGGAGCATCATGACCTCTCAACATCTAATACCTTTCCATGAGCATATAGTCTGTGCTGCAGTGCAAACTGTGCTCGTACATATCACCGTGACTTCCCTGCTCCTGCAGCCATTTCCCAACAGATCCCGACAGATACTTGTTCCTGCTTCTGAAAAGACCACGTCACATATTGTGATGAACAACTCCTGAGGAGTAATCTGTGTTTTATAGTTTTTTTCATATGTCTATGACCACTGGATGAAAGACTGAGACTCAGCTGAAGTGGGGGAAGATGTAATTAAGTGACATCTTCAATAAACTGACATCTGTAACAAACTTTTTGAATCAGTCCTTAAAAATTCAGTTCTTGCACATGGAAAAAATGGACAAATGGTTCGGATGCAATACCATCTATCCAACTGCATTTTGGAAGAGCAGTTTATATCAAATCAAGTTTTGGAATGTTTGAGTCAAACTGATTATTTTGCTCCAAAAACAAAACAAAGTAAGGATATGATTCAGGGAACTGAATTTGGGGTTCTATTAATTCAAATGACTCCAGCAGCTAATAGTTTTGCTGTATCAGTGTCCTGCCGATATGTGACATCAAGAAGTTTCAAGTCCCTTGGTTGGTTATTCCTTCTTCAAACTTAGACTCTAATAAGAAAAAGTCAAATCTTACTTAGAGTCGCACAATAAATAGCCATCAAAATGTAGTCTTTGATAAGATTGAATCAGCAGAAAGATCTGATGGAAAAGTTTAACATGGCTGTGCTCTTGCAGCGTATGCCTATGCTAAAATCTGAGATCAGCATTGTGACATTACATAGTTAATATCAGAAGGCGTAGCAGAAAGAGATGGAAGCTTAGTCATGAGAAGTTTGACCACTTCTCATGAAAGTTAATTCTATGAGAAAAAATAGTGAAAATTGCGTTCTCTGATGGTAGAATATTTGTTTCTTGACTGAAGCTTTAAAAAAAGTTTTCTTAGTGCTGTTAAAAAAAGAACACCTATAGGTCTTCAAGGAACACAACTGTTTAGAAATAGCCATTATCAAGGTTGCCACCAGTGTATGTTCATTGAATCCTTATGGTTCTTGAAAACTTTTATTATTCTAAATGTTTTTGGAGTTCTAGGCTAGACAAGGAACAAAGATTTGCAAAGTACCTTGTAACACTATGCTGTGTTTTAATGGTTTTAACAGCTTTTTGGAGCATGCCTGGTTTGACATGCAAGGAAGTTATTTACATTATTTACGTTAAAAACTACTACATTAGAAAACTCTTCTATTACTTTGGATTTGACAGTAAAGACTGCAGAAGTGGGCATAATGTGCAGAAGCTGACAGCTTGGTAAGGGTGGGGAAGTCAAGTGGAAAATAGGTCTAAGCTTGTTGACTTACTACTTCTGCAACCATGCTCTGAAATACCTAAGGCTTTGTGTGTCACAACTTTCACTGAATCAAGGCTGCTCTGATAGTATTGCCATTCCTATTATCTCAGCCTACATGGAAAACGTAAGTAGATGTGACTCTGTAAACAGCAATTTTCTTAATTGTCTTTATTTTGAGCTCATGAAATGGGAATTGCCAGTAGTAATTCTCAAGGTATTTTCTTCTGTTACTCTTACGGTACCTACGCTTGTTACTTGTATTTAAAATCCGTGTTTGTCTTTTGTTAAGGGAATAATTATCACTGTTCTTTCATTAAAAATCTTCATAGCTTCCCAGTACGGGACCTGCCACATAAACAGAAAGGCATTATGCAGACTTAGAAACAGCTGAAACTTAAGTTATCACTTTCTTGTTAACTCTTTATCCTTTTCTGTTTGACCTCTTTGGTGCTGTTTCTGGGCCACTGATAAACTGTATTTGTAGTGCTATTTTTACTTATGTAAGAGCTTTGCAATCTTGAGTCACCATCTGAAATGGCAAAATCATTTTTTTCTCTAAGACTCTGCATGTCAGTTGGCACAGCTTTACTTCCTGAAACTGTACACACACAGTAATTTACAGCGTTTGGGATGGCATGCAAAGTCAGTGTTATTAGCATAATTTCACTTCTGCTTTAATATAAATTATTACAATAATACAAGCCATTAGAATAAATACATTAGAATTAACACATGCCATTAGATAAAATTCCTGAACAAGATGAAAGCATAACAACAATGGACTTGCTAGTATGCACATACAATGGGTTTCCAGTTGACAAAATTGTTTCCCCTTGTTTGTTATGGCTCCACTTTGGATTCTAAAAGGCCTCTCTCAGGTCTCCCCTGAGCTCTCTCCACTCCAGGCTGAAATATGAGTCAAATTCCTTCTTAAAACTGTGTCTGGATAATACTGGTTAAACTGTATTCAGTCACAGAGCCTAGGATTTTTCATTAATTCACAACATAAGATAAGGACAACTCTATTCTTTTAATTGCTTATTCATTTTTAATAGCAGCTGTATTAGCAAAAATGTAAAATTGAAGGAAGTTCTGTATTCATCCAAATGGCAAGATGCCAATGCTTTTATAGAGAAGAATAATTATGCTACAACTTGTTAAATTTTCTGGGCTTGATTTTGCTAGCATGAAGGATTCAGCTTGACGTTTATCGTTTCACAATAGCTTTTCTAGAATAATACATCTAACTCAATATATTTCCCTGTCTTGTAACTTCATTTAATACTCTCCAGTGTCCCATCTTTTGAGCCTTTTTAGATAGTAGAATTAAACTGCTGTGTTATTGCATTTCAAATGCTGATACACTGGAAAACTGTTGTCCAATTCAACAAATATCTCCAAAAATGTTGTAGGATGTCTTTTCTGTTGTGCTTATTCTGATCTTTTTGATGTATTTCACCTGGCTGGGATTTTTTACTTCTAATATTCCAGATTTCCAGTTCTGTCTGTGTTTTGTTCTGTTGCTACAAGCTATAGTTTCAGTGGAGGGGCAAGCACTGTTCTCCTCTCTCTGATGAGAGCAATAGAAACAAAAGGAGAATGAAACAGAGCTGCAGCAGCAGAGGTTTACTTCGAATATGAGGAAAAAGTTATTCACAGAGAGAATAACTGGTGAGCAGACTCCCCACATAAGTGGTTATTTCACTGTACTTTGAGTAATTCTACAGAAGACAAATGTTCTTGATAATACCGTTTATACTATTTACTTGTTGCAAGACACGAAGGAATTTGCTATTTGGGACCATAATGCCAAAGTTTTGTCCTTAGGCTTGTCTTTCAAAACCAGGCGTTATCAACATTTATAACCAGTAAGCCCTTAGTGGAGTTTTCTGGTGTAATTTTTGGTCTTGGTATTTCACATATTTCTGCCCCCTATGTGAAAATATTAAATATCAATGAACCTTTCCACTATGCTTAAAACAATAACGGGGGTTCACCTGTACAGATGTAGACATCTACAGTTGTTACCACAAACATGAGCATCTGACTCTTCCCAGATTTAACTTTCTTTGTCTAGTATATATGTCTACATGAGTTCTCTTTGACATCCTCTTCGGTCAAGGGAAAACCAAAGCAAAGGAACAGAGCATTTCTGGGGCTCGTTCATCTCCCCTAAAGTGAGTGGAAGTATAAAACCAGTTACGTGATTGAGACCCAGAAGCGTAAATGCTTGGTTTTGGACACAGCCTTTAGAGCAGGATGCCTACAGAGGTTGTGGGGTCTCCTTTCAAAACCTGCCTAGATGCGTTTGTGTGTGACCTAGTCTAGGTGTTCCTGCTCTGGCAGGGGGATTGGACTAGATGATCTTTCAAGGTCTCTACCAATTCCTGACATCCATGTGATTCTGTAGTCTTCGTTATGAAGGGAGTTAAGAGCGGGAGTTATAGACAGGTAGATGTCTGTTATGGAAGTGTGATGTCGAACAAGGTTGTCCTGTCACTTGGACTGTAATAGGACTGCAAGAAAACAATTGCACATCACTGGGCGTTGTACTGTCTGCCATACGCAGTGCAATTTGGCGGACCTTGCTGAAGTTACTGAGAAAATATGGATAGCAGGTGACACGGGTATGACAACATAGTTTTAAGAACAAGTTAAAGGTCTTGAGCAATATAAACACTAATATGAAACCTACTCTTAAACATCTGCTGATGAGGCAAGTCCAAAGCCAGAAGCCAACTCACAGGTCAGGTCATTGCCAGGCACATTCAGAGGGACAAGGCATGACTATCATCAAGTTAGAAACTGAGCTCACGTGTTGAGGTGTTGATTTGAGGTGTTAATCATGAGGGCACTTCATCACCAAAGAGGGGATCCTGTGTTCCTCACCTTGTGTAGAAGAGTTGATAGCAGAAAGAGACACTGAGGAACCAAGCATGAGAGGCTGGTAGGGAGAACTCCTGTGGTTCAAGGTCTGAGCAGGAACCAGGCAGAAATATCTAAAATAGATGTTTCTGTGCATATCTGGGAATATTTAGTGTTCTCTGCCTCTGCCTATGTGCCCCTGCTTCGTAAGAAACAGGAGGAATAAAACTATTGCTCAGCAATTCCCATAGCTGTGGCTATGTCAATGGCTAGTGACACTGTCAGATAACACAGGCTGGATTCTCCTTTCTAAATGAGAAGGGATGATTCACTTCAGTGCATGATTGAGGCCTCCTCCGTCACACTGCATTTTTAGTTATGTCTGAGAAGCTCTTTAAGTGCATAAAATACTATTGTTCCACAAAAAAGTACACACATGCACAGCCAAATTTTTAAACATTTTAGTTCCTCCTGAAATGTGAATTCTTTTTACTATGGTTTGTTTCTATTTTCAGCATGAATGACAACTGTGTAAGGTATGAGTGAAGAACTCCAGCTGAGTTGCTTTGGGACATTTGTTCAAGAGTTTTCATGCAAAAATCAGCACACATCTGTTCATAAGGGGCAGTGACTGAAACGGCTTAAAAGTAGCATTTTCCAGTTGTTTGTTTCTTTCATCTTTCATGTTTGATGATGTCAAATAACATGTGAAAGCTCACACAAAAAATACCGTTTTATACCCACCAAATCCAAGTGTGTACGAATGTAACCTGATGTTGCTGAACATCAGATTGTGTCCCCTGTAGCTCAATTCAGATAAAACCTGGATAAAATTCCCTCTTGCACCTTTCTGACCATAGTGGTGCAACAGAAAAGCATCACTTTGTGACTTGTAGATTGCTCCAGTGATTCTAGGTACCTCCTCTATGGAATACACTTGTTTTGCAAAGCAAAGCTCCACAGAAAGAAAAAGGACAAACCAAGTTCTCAGGTGAGAATTCATGTCAGCACAGATGATGCTTAGATTGGGGGATTTTGTCATTTATTTTTTTCTTAATTTGCCAACAGACACTGCATGGTTAAGCTGAGACATCACAGGATTTTCCACTGGAAGCTAACACTACAGGCATGCATGTGAATTTAAGTCCCTGCTCTTGAAGTAAATAATTACAGTATTTTCCTTGAAGATCCCACCAAAAACATGGAGGTATGTTACCGAATCAAACACTAGAAGGAGGCAGTTTTCATCTTCTCTTCGTAAGCGTTCATAATTAGTACCAAAGTGGTATCTCCTTCTCTGTCCAAATCTCCTAGGGAACTGTTTATTATTCTGACATGCAAGCTGATGCACAGCATTTTTTCCTCACCATCAACCTCCTAAGTGCATTTTTCACCTCCTTGTTCCGAAGGCTGTAGATCAGGGGATTCAGCATAGGAACAACCAGGGTGTAAAATACTGCAGAAATTTTCTCCTGTTCCAGTGAGTATCTTGAACTGGGCTGCACGTGGCTCAAACTCACAGGCCCATAGAAGAGTGTTACAGTTGTCAGATGGGAGGCACAGGTGGAGAAAGCTTTGTACCTGCTTGTAGAGCCCATGCTCAGAACAGAGGAGAGGATGTAGAGGTAGGAGATGATAATGAATAGAAGTGTTGACATAGCTATAATCCCTGAGAAGGTTACAAGCACCAGTTCATTGAGATGGTTATCAGAGCAAGTGAGTTGTAGCAGTGGGTTTGTGTCACAAAAAAAGTGATTGATGGTGTTAGGGCCACAGAAGGACAATTTCAGTAAGCCACAAGTATGTACCAATGAGTTACAGAGACCACCTAAATATGACCCAGTCACCAAGCAAACACAGACTCTCCTGGCCATAAGAGAGGTATAAAGCAGTGGGTTGCATATAGCAATGTAGCGGTCATAAGCCATCGCAGCCAGCAGAAATCCTTCTGTGGTCACAAACAGAACAAATGAAAAATGCTGGGCAAGACATTCTGAGTAAGAAATAGTCTTAATCTCCACTAAGATGTTTACCAGCATCCTCGGAATAAAAACAGAAGAATAGCAGAGATCCACAATGGACAAATTAAGGAGGAAGAAATACCTGGGTGTTTGCAGCTGGAAGTCAACTGTGATCAAGCTGATCATACCGAGGTTGCCCAGCAGGGTGATGACATAGATTAGCAGAATCATCACAAAGAGAGGGTGCTGTAGTTTCGGGCAATCCGTCAGTCCCAAGAGGATGAAGTAGGTGACTGTGGTGTGATTGATTACAGTCATCCTCTCCTCTGTAACAGTTTACCTGCAGAGATGAGGTGTGTGATGACCATATAGCTAAGAGAGAAAGAAACATTATTCATGAGTAGTGCTACCATTAAGTAGCACAGAGGCTGAGATTATGTATCTGGACCTTGCTTCCCTTTAGTTCAGCTATGATTCCTTAAAGCATCCTCAAAAACGTTGATAATATTTTCAGAATTGGGAGCATCCTCAAGGAGGAAAATAATAGTGAGGTGCCCAGTGATCTTTCTTTGAGGGACAGCTGCGTACATCTGCAACAACACAGCTACTTTGGTGATGCTAATTTTGATGTGCAGGTGTGTCAGCAGTGGCTTCAGAAACACATATGGTAAATGCTGAATGAGTTCTGCAACTTCCTTCATCTTTTCAGCTAAGCATTGCATATTATCTCTTCACCAGGAAAGAATTAAACTCACCGGAGTATATTTCATCTGGAGGAGAAGCTTCTCACTAAAACCAGTGGGTGTCTCTTTAGTCTATGGAAGAGACTTTTCCTTTTCAGTCACTAGGAGAGGCAGCCAGACTACACAACTATTTAAAATGCTAACAAAGGGAGTGGGAAAGGGGCAGGTTTGGGTCTCTTTTATGATAAACTGATGCAGTTCCCAAGCTGCTCTGTGAAGCAGAGCACATAATTGGGTGGTTCCCTTCCCAAGACACAAACTATATTTTATTTGGAAACTATTCACACAAAATAGATAAATAACTTACATTTTTAGATATCTGGGTCTGTTGTTGAATCAGAGGAGACTCAGATAACAGACAATTTCCATTTTCATTTCCATGTCTAAATGTAATCCAGACATTCAAGTCAGCAAGGGTGCTCCTGCAATCCATGCAAGATTAAGCAGCAGTAGAGGCAACGAGTCATCCTGTTTATTTCAGCCTGTTGTGAAGGGAGTGAGCAGGCTAGAAGCCTACCAATAGGTTGAATTACCCTCTGGGGAGTCCCATCTTCTTCCATTAACTAAAAAAGCAGCTGAGATGTTTAGCTTGACTGTGTTTAATGGAGAATTCTAAAGTTCCGTAACAGAGGAAATTCCTATTTTTCTGTACAACTGTTGAGCATAATGGTTTAAGCTAACCTGACCACCTTGCTGACATGAAAGCTGATATCCTAAAAACAGCAAAAAAGAAAGAAGCTTTAGAGGTCTCTGTGTGTGAAATACAAATAATTTTTTTTCCAGTCTTTCTTGTGCAATCATACCCAGATTTTTTAGAGAAAAAAAGTAAAGATGAGTGAAAGGAGCCTGAGGAATATTGTATGTCTGTAGGACACTGGAAATCAATGGAACACTGAGGAGCACAGACATTTAGGGCTATGAAACTGGTGGTGAATAACATAATCACAGAAGTTTCCCATAGATGTCTTGGCAGCTTGGGTTGCTCAGCTGAAGCAGTTCATGTCCGCTTTGAGTTGTTTGTCACTTGGCCCAGGAGCATCATGACCTCCTATCAACATCTAATACCTTTCCATGAGCATATAGTCTGTGCTGCAGTGCAAACTGTGCTCGTACATATCACCGTGACTTCCCTGCTCCTGCAGCCATTTCCCAACAGATCCCGACAGATACTTGTTCCTGCTTCTGAAAAGACCACGTCACATATTGTGATGAACAACTCCTGAGGAGTAATCTGTTTTTTATAGTTTTTTTCATATGTCTATGACCACTGGATGAAAGACTGAGACTCAGATGAAGTGGGGGAAGATGTAATTAAGTGACATCTTCAATAAACTGACATCTGTAACAAACTTTTTGAATCAGTCCTTAAAAATTCAGTTCTTGCACATGGAAAAAATGGACAAATGGTTCGGATGCAATACCATCTATCCAACTGCATTTTGGAAGAGCAGTTTATATCAAATCGAGTTTTGGAATGTTTGAGTCAAACTGATTATTTTGCTCCAAAAACAAAACAAAGTAAGGATATGATTCAGGGAACTGAATTTGAGGTTGTATTAATTCAAATGACTCCAGCAGCTAATAGTTTTGCTGTATCAGTGTCCTGCCGATATGTGACATCAAGAAGTTTCAAGTCCCTTGGTTGGTTATTCCTTCTTCAAACTTAGACTCTAATAAGAAAAAGTCAAATCTTACTTAGAGTCGCACAATAAATAGCCATCAAAATGTAGTCTTTGATAAGACTGAATCAGCAGAAAGATCTGATGGAAAAGTTTAACATGGCTGTGCTCTTGCAGCGTATGCCTATGCTAAAATCTGAGATCAGCATTCTGACATTACATAGTTAATATCAGAAGGCGTAGCAGAAAGAGATGGAAGCTTAGTCATGAGAAGTTTGACCACTTCTCATGAAAGTTTATTCTATGAGAAAAAATAGTGAAAATTGCGTTCTCTGATGGTAGAATATTTGTTTCTTGACTGAAGCTTTAAAAAAAGTTTTCTTAGTGCTATTAAAAAAAGAACACCTATAGGTCTTCAAGGAACACAACTGTTTAGAAATAGCCATTATCAAGGTTGCCACCAGTGTATGTTCATTGAATCCTTATGGTTCTTGAAAACTTTTATTATTTTAAATGTTTTTGGAGTTCTAGGCTAGACAAGGAACAAAGATTCGCAAAGTACCTTGTAACACTATGCTGTGTTTTAATGGTTTTAACAGCTTTTTGGAGCATGCCTGGTTTGACATGCAAGGAAGTTATTTACATTATTTACGTTAAAAACTACTACATTAGAAAACTCTTCTATTACTTTGGATTTGACAGTAAAGACTGCAGAAGTGGGCATAATGTGCAGAAGCTGACAGCTTGGTAAGGGTGGGGAAGTCAAGTGGAAAATAGGTCTAAGCTTGTTGACTTACTACTTCTGCAACCATGCTCTGAAATACCTAAGGCTTTGTGTGTCACAACTTTCACTGAATCAAGGCTGCTCTGATAGTATTGCCATTCCTATTATCTCAGCCTACATGGAAAACGTAAGTAGATGTGACTCTGTAAACAGCAATTTTCTTAATTGTCTTTATTTTGAGCTCATGAAATGGGAATTGCCAGTAGTAATTCTCAAGGTATTTTCTTCTGTTACTCTTACGGTACCTACGCTTGTTACTTGTATTTAAAATCCGTGTTTGTCTTTTGTTAAGGGAATAATTATCACTGTTCTTTCATTAAAAATCTTCATAGCTTCCCAGTACGGGACCTGCCACATAAACAGAGAGGCATTATGCAGACTTAGAAACAGCTGAAACTTAAGTTATCACTTTCTTGTTAACTCTTTATCCTTTTCTGTTTGACCTCTTTGGTGCTGTTCCTGGGCCACTGATAAACTGTATTTGTAGTGCTATTTTTACTTATGTAAGAGCTTTGCAATCTTGAGTCACCATCTGAAGTGGCAAAATCATTTTTTTCTCTAAGACTCTGCATGTCAGTTGGCACAGCTTTACTTCCTGAAACTGTACACACGCAGTAATTTACAGCGTTTGGGATGGCATGCAAAGTCAGTGTTATTAGCATAATTTCACTTCTGCTTTAATATAAATTATTACAATAATACAAGCCATTAGAATAAATACATTAGAATTAATACAAGCCGTTAGATAAAATTCCTGAACAAGATGAAAGCATAACAACAATGGACTTGCTAGTATGCACATACAATGGGTTTCCAGTTGACAAAATTGTTTCCCCTTGTTTGTTATGGCTCCACTTTGGATTCTAAAAGGCCTCTCTCAGGTCTCCCCTGAGCTCTCTCCACTCCAGGCTGAAATATGAGTCAAATTCCTTCTTAAAACTGTGCCTGGATAATACTGGTTAAACTGTATTCAGTCACAGAGCCTAGGATTTTTCATTAATTCACAACATAAGATAAGGACAACTCTATTCTTTTAATTGCTTATTCATTTTTAATAGCAGCTGTATTAGCAAAAATGTAAAATTGAAGGAAGTTCTGTATTCATCCAAATGGCAAGATGCCAATGCTTTTATAGAGAAGAATAATTATGCTACAACTTGTTAAATTTTCTGGGCTTGATTTTGCTAGCATGAAGGATTCAGCTTGACGTTTATCGTTTCACAATAGCTTTTCTAGAATAATACATCTAACTCAATATATTTCCCTGTCTTGTAACTTCATTTAATACTCTCCAGTGTCCCATCTTTTGAGCCTTTTTAGATAGTAGAATTAAACTGCTGTGTTATTGCATTTCAAATGCTGATACACTGGAAAACTGTTGTCCAATTCAACAAATATCTCCAAAAATGTTGTAGGATGTCTTTTCTGTTGTGCTTATTCTGATCTTTTTGATGTATTTCACCTGGCTGGGATTTTTTACTTCTAGTATTCCAGATTTCCAGTTCTATCTGTGTTTTTCTGAACAGAAAACTCTAAGTGGAAAAAATAGCGTACAGTCAGAGGTGACAGGGTTTTTGCAGATCACTGCCCAACTCCAAATAAGTATAGATTAAACTTAACAGCCAGTGACCAAAAGCTTCCAAACACAACATGTGCAAACTTACTTTGGTGCTCCTTCCAGCTGATGCCAAGGGACTGCTGCAAGCTGAGCACTGATACATTTTCATCTGTACCTGCTTCAAGGGAGAAAACAAAAAAGGAACATAACTGATAATGTCTCAAAACGTTTAAGTGAAATACTACCTTCAGACTGTGTTATTTCTACCGTTATTGCCACTAATTGCAGAGCTTCTTCTTTGAATACAGATTAATTTAGATTTGTTTTTGCTATTATTCTTTTAAGGCCTCAAGATTGACAGACAACATACATTTCATTTCCCCCCATCTTGTTGCTTTCTTATTTTCAAATGTAGTTGTTGTAAAGAGGCGTATCGACCCATCCACATCTTCTATCGTAGGGTGGCCAGCCTGCATGTCTAATACAAAACTACACATACAAGAGAAAAACGTGACTAGAAAGAGATGGACAAATACAGTTTGCAGCTATGTACTTGTGCTTATTTTAAGTGGACTGGTTGGAGCAGATTGGATCTTCCTTCTGTCGCTTTCTGTACTTTTAAGTAACTTTATCACGGATAGATGCCGAGTGAAGTGTTGCTTTCCTCTTGAAGGAAAAAGATTTTTGGCACATTGCTGTACGGTGGCGGTGGATTCTGAAATATGTGAGCTGCAGGCTGCAGGTGTTGTTTCAAGCTTTGTAGTTAGAAGGCAGAACAAACAGAAGGGTCTGTATGATATATATGTAGTCACATATGCAGTAATTAAAAGCAATTACTTGAGCCTGGCTTATAACTACTGAAGTATCAGCAGTGGTAGAAATGGAAATGGGAGTCTCAGAATAAGAACATATACTGTGTGGCTCTATACTGTGTGGCTCATATGTGCTACTCCAAGAATTGCTGTGCTGCTGAGAACCAAGTGCAGTGAGGTGCGTGTGGAGGACTTGGTGCTGCTTTTACTCGGTATTTCGGTTCACAGCTTTCTGGGAGTGAAAACAGAGGAGTCACAGCCATCAGCAAAACAAAAGAAAGTGACACATATGTACCCTGGGTGTTTGGTGTGACTTCAGGTCCTGTCCATATAAATGCTGGTTTTCTGCCTCTCTCCTCTGTGATGTAAAGCTTCTTGATAAGCTGAAGGCTGCTGAGAACATTTGCTATGTCGTAAACCCTCCTGATTTTGGCTGAAACAAATGCATGTAAAGCAGAGCAATTTTTAATAACAAGCTACAACTGATCTGATTACAAAAGCTGTGGTGTATTTTTAGCGGTTGAAAGGACAAGTCTTCATTTATGAGAACTGTTTTGGTGTGTTATGACTTAACATCACAGACATGACAGCTTTTTTGTTGCATTTGTACTATTTCATGCAAAAGAAAAGAATAAAAAATAAAAGGTGAGCTTGAGAACCAAAGAAAAGTATAATTAAGAAGGAAACGCGAGATGAATTGTAGATCCCTCAAGAGCAAGCACATGTTCTCAACTATTAGAACACCCAAGCCTAGACCTCGAAGCACCTTTACATATGAATGGGGAGGAAATGCACAGGGAACTGAAAGAAGGGTAAAATAATGAAGAAACAATTGGCAGTTACAACATTGGGTGTCGCTTCCTCATGTGCTTAATCTTTAAGGACTTGGACAGTATTTCTTTAGGCTTCCATCGATCGTTGCTTTGGAGGTTCCAACACTGCAAGGTGAAGGTGACAGCACTTCACACTGCAGTCTTGTACCAGATTTGCTCATTTAGCTCACACTTGAGTTTAGAGAAGGATCAAGAAGCAGATGGGAACAGCAGCCTTTTACTTACTTTTAAACTTGCTTTTATCAGAGACTTCCAACTGATCTACAATTAAGATTTCAGCAGCGACTTCAAGGCTTATTATTTGTGGGGTTGATACAAGAAACAGCATCACAAATTTCTGACTCATCAGTCGCAGAGATTTGTCTTTCTTGCTAATTACAGAGGCTGCAGCAGACAGGAAAAGAGGATTAAAGCATCAAGTGACATGCCAGCCACAAACATTTGTATAACGCTGTAGAAATTTGTCAGCAACAAGGATGAGAGCAAACAACACAACAACTAGGCAGGGCCAGCACTGAGCCCAGAATTGAGTTTCTACACAGCTAGCATTGGGAAATCAGGTGGATGCCACATCTGACTATAAAACTGTGATATATTCCCATGCATCTCTCCTATCACCTACCCTGTGATTTATCTATTTGTTATAGATATTCATCATCATGAGTGCATGTTGTTCTTGGCGTTACAGGGAAACCTTACCAGCACGGAACTCCATTCCTGGGTGCTCCACGGAACACATTTCTGTTTGCTCACTGGTGCTGAAAGATCTTACCACTTCTTCACTTCTTTTCCCATCCAAATCAAACTCATCCTTGTACTCTCTTTTCTTGATCGTCTCAATTAGGAGCATGTATTTGTTCTCTTCTCCAGCTTTCTTCAAGGTCTGCAGGGTTTTGGCAAGGTTATGCCTCCCGTGCCAGATGTATTTGTTTTGGGCAAGGCGGCTCAGCATGTGCAGGCTCTCCAACACATTCACAATGTCATAGATACGTCTGCGTTCACACTCTGCAGAAATGAAAGGCAGAAACGAAACGTTCTTGGAAACTCCTGCTCCACAATTGCTTTATAATTGTCTTTTAGGTGCTATCCTACAGTTTGCTGTAACAATTCAAACACCGTTACAGCAGTGTGGTCGTAACTACGATGGGCTTCATAAAACAGCAGAATATTGGAATTTCACCATTCTGACAGCAGGAAAGCTTCAGCTTTGTGTTAGCGATTTGGACTCTAAGCCATCATTTCCATGTCAAAAAAAAACTCTACAAACCAACAGGTTTACTTGTGCTCTCCACGAATGTTAAGTTTATTTGCTAAGTTCAGCACGCTGGAGAAGCTGGTTTAAAAGAACTGTGGGAGGAGTGAGGAGGTGGAGGGTTTAAGTGTTCCGGCTGCGACAGAGTGTGGCACGATGTCAGGGTGCTCGATGGGCTCGTGCAATAGCACATCCACCAACTTACTGAGCTCCTCAGCTACTTCATCGAGGCAAATGCAGTAGTTCTCCTCAGCGCTGGGGTAATCGGGGTACCGAGCCAGGAATCTGCGGCACAGGGATCCCAGGCTCTTCTCCCTGCGCGTCGTCGGAGCCCTTCCTCGCTCGTCTCCCGGTGAGTGCTCCTACGCAGAGCGAGACGAGAGTCCGGTGTAGAGACGTTAAAGAGCTTTCCTGCCGGCGGGAGGGCTGCGAGGGACGGCCTCGCATGGCCCGCTGCCAAGAGGCAAAGCAAACGGCCCACGGGTACCTGAGACCGGCTCCGCTCGCGGCAGCGGATCTCGAGGCTGGCGGCTCTGATCAGCAGCTTCAGGTTAGCGGTGGGCGTCCAGGGCTCGGCGGGAAGGGCCGCCCCGGGCTTGGGGGGCGTGGCGAGCGGCTGACAGCAGCCCGCCTGCTTCGGGGGAGTCCGCAGCGGCGCGTCGGGACGGTTCTCCTGCGGAGAGAAGCGGGGAGACGGGAGGGACGGGGCCGAGCGAGCGTTACGGCGCCGGGGAGGAGGGGCCTCGGCCGCGGTACCTTGTTTCCGGAGCCCATCTCGGCCGCGGGGGACCGCCCCGCTCCGCTCCGTCGACGGGCGGAACTCATCTGAGATGCTCTGAGGCGGTCTCTGCAGCTCCGCACGGACGTTTGAACCGAGAGCGCGGAGCCTCCGGTTGGGGCGGGCCCGACCGATCAGCTGGCGGCCTCGCGCACCGCTCGGCCAATCAGAGCGGCGGGTTGGTGGGCCGGCGGCGCGTGCCTCTCCCGCCGTCCGCCCCACCGGCTGCGGCGCACGGGGCGGCCCCGTTCCCGCCTTGCTGCACCTGAGGCGAGCATATCTGCTTTATATGTAATAGGAGCCATAACTGCAAGAAGCCCGCGAACGTGACCATATGCACAGTCCTTGGGTCTCTGCTGACAGTATATACGTTACTAAAAGTCATTTCTTCATATTAGAGGAAAAGAATTGAGGAAAGATTTGGAGCTGAGCCGTCCTTGATGCTATCAAATAAGAAAAAAGGCCCCGAGTGTTCCTGGTTGTGAGCTGCTTCTGGATGCAAGCAGGGAGCGAGTTGGACCGTGACTGTAAGTGCGTGTGTTGATGTAGAAACGGTTGCGGGGCTGAGGTTGGTCCATGTTACTGCTGCTATACCAGCTCAGGAGCTGCTGGAGTGATTCCTTGTATGACTGTGCTCCCTCAGATGGTCTCCCGTTTTCTCAGGCAATGCATGTGATGCTAACAGAGCTGACAGGCCAAAAAATGAGTTCACTCTGCAGAGTTGAAGTTTACCGAGTCGCTCGCCATTTGTGGTTGTTAATCCATTCGTGCACGTGTCAAACGAATGTGATTTCTGTGGGTGTGAATAAACACAGCGAGCTCTTAGTATTTTCAAAGGGTCCTTTCTGCCATTACTTAGGGCAGCAGGGGATGCGTTTCGTTTCTTCTAAGGTTAAAGGGAAAAACGTTTCTTTCCTTTGCTGAGGAAAGCTACTGCTTGTGTTATTTGTAGTAAACGATGTGTCGGTTGCCATGTTCCTCCTTTAACATATCTCTTTAGGATGGAGAAGTGGTGGTCAAAATAGCAATAACCAGGCAGCGGTAACAAATTCAAAAGGATGCAGCCTCTGTGTCAGAAGCAAAGCTCCAAATGTCGCAGTTGAGGCTCGCCAGTATTGATAAGTGTTTTAGATGTGAGTAATTGAAACTCGCTGCTGCTCTGTGCTTCTAGCAAAGTGTGAAATTGAGGAACCAGAAGGCAGTGCCTCTCATCTACAGCTGGAGGAACAAGGAGGTAAATGGTGCCCTATGCAGAGCCATAGCCACCAACACGTGATTTCACTGATCCTTCATCTGTCCAGTGAGATCCCATTTTGACTTTTAAAGGATGATTCACTTAAAAAAATCAAATTAAGAAACCCCTTGAGCACATATTCAATTTTTAGTCTCTTCCTATATGCAAAGGCACATACATTTTATCTGTATTAAAGTGCTATTTTCATGAGAACATTTCCTGATCTGAAGTTTATTGTATATAGAACAGCATTTGTTTTCTTTAACCTTGTTCAAAATATGAAAACCATTTCGATGTATGTTGTAAAATGTTACCAAGGTTTACTTATTAGGTGAATTGCTGAGAAGAATGCAGTGAATTCATGCTGCAATCAGGGATGAGCTATAGAAACAACATATTATTGAGATCGTTAATAAAATATTTCTTGCTTTTCTTTATTTGTGATAAGATTGCTTATGACTAAGGTGAAAATACTTCAAGTGGATTAGTTGTTAATCATGCTGGTTGAAAAGTAAATGCAGCGTGAAAGAGAAGGAGCTTTAGTTTTGTGTTTGTACCTATAGCATTAGCAGAGCTGCTTTCCACTGTGACAGCAAAACACACGCAATTCATTTCTCTGTACTATAACAGCATCAGAACATATGCGTCAAAGCAAGAAATGTTCTCTTTTATAGCAGTGTATGGGAACTGTTGAATCATGGCCCGATCCACTGATTGATCACCTGAGGTGAGCACTGAGTCAATTGCAGGAGCACAGGTGGAAGGCAATGCACCTGTGTGACTGGAAAGGGTGGAACTTGGCTCTACCTCTCCTAGACCCCATTTAAGGTCTGACTAGCACTGGGGAAGGTCATCTTGTTGGAATTCAATCTCTTTCTGGAGATCACTCCCTCTGGAGTTTTCTATTGTGAGCCTATGCCCCAGGTGAGCTTTCCTTTGTTTTATATTTTCTCTTTCCAGTAGAAACTTTAACTAGAAAGGTTATCTAGTTATGCAATCTGTGGAATGCCATCAGAACTACGTTACTACTTGGAATTGATCATTCTGTTAACTATACAGAGCAGTTAATGGAAGGTGTCTGTAGTGAAGAATAAGAACGCAATTTGCTTGCAGTTGTTTTCCCTGAAGGCCTTCCTATTTTGCAGAAATTATTATTAATAATGATTATTACTACTAATATTAGTCATAAGGATGGTAGAAGTGCAATTCAGTTATGCTGTCCAAGTAGATTTGGGAAGTAGTGTTTTCTGGTTTGCTTATGTACATCATAGATTTGCGATGACTTGCAGCTCTGAAACCGCATCCCCACATCAAAGAGCTGTTGGAACAATACATCTTGCAGTCTTCTATGTGGATTTCCACAGACGTAGTCTAAGAGGGATGGTGAAGAGGCCAATTCTCAGTGAATCGATTGATTTAACTGGTAGGAAAGAGGGCAGACGTGAAGAATGAGGGTCTGCCTGACTTAAGGGAAAAAAGAAGAAAACAAAGCATCTGCACCTATTAACAGTCCCACAGGCAGTTGCATCTGAGCTAATTCTACACATGTGGTGTTTCAGGGACACTGCAATCTTTTTCATTTAGCAGATGAACGAGAAGCAGGAGCTGTGTATCCATCTATAAGCCAGAGATTTCCTTAAAGAAAAACTCAATTATAAGTGCTTTACTAAGGATGTGGAGTCTGAAGACAGTTTTGACCAGAGCTTTTCTACGCTTCTATGTTTGCTTATTTCCCTTAAACTGGATTAATATCATGGCTCTTTGTAAAGCTGCTTTAAAGAAAGCTGCTTTAAAGATCAGTGAACGTTAGAATCATAGAATTAAGGAATATCCCGAGTTGGAAGGGACCTGTAAGGGATCATCAAGTCCAGCCCCTGGCTCCACACAGGGCTACTTAAGAATTAAACCAAATGTCTGGAAGAGTCACCCAGTTGCATCTTGAACTCTGGCAAGCTCAGTGCCACGATCACTTCTCTGGGAGGCTTGTTCCAGTACCCGATCACCTTGCCGGAGAAGAACTTTATCCTGAAATCCAAGCTGAACCTCCCCTGCTACAGCTCCATGCCATTCCATTGAGCTCTCTCACTATCTCCAGAGAGAGCAGAACAGTGCTTCCCCCCGTAGCCCCCCACTGAGGAAGCAGTGGGCTGCCAAGAGGTTTCTCCTCAGTCTGCTCTTTTATGGGCTTAAAAAATCAAGGGACTTCACCTGCTCTTCACATGTTTCTCCCTCAAGTCCATTCACTTTGCCTGCAACCCTCCCTTGGACACTCTTTAGTAGTTTTATGTCCTTTTCGTACTGCACACCTACAATTGTACCCAGGACTTGAGGCAAAGCTGCACTGGTGTACCGTAGAGCAGGAAAATCCTCTAGTTTGCCTGGCTAGTAACGCCATGCTTGATTTGCTCCAGGATATGGTTGGTCTTCCTGGCTCCAAGGCACGCTGCTGACACATATTCACCTTGCTGTTCACTAGGACCCTCAGATCTCTTTGAGCAGGGCTGCTCTCCAGCATCTCTCCTGCCTGTCTATATTGCGTAGCCAGGGCTGCCTCTTCCCGGGTGCAGAATCTGGCACTCTTGTTAAACTTCACGCGGTTGGTAATTGCTCAGCTCTCTAATTTTTTTCTAGATCTCTCTCCAAGGGCTCTCCGCCCTCAGTGGTGTCAACAGTTCCTCCCAATTTAGTATCATCAACGAACATGCTCAAGACACTTCCTAGTCCTACCTCCAAGTCATTAATGAAAACGTTAAAGAGAACTGAACCTGAAAGGAGCTCTGGGGAATCCCTCTGGTGAGCGGCCACTGGCCTGATGGAAATCCATTTTGTATCAGCCAATTTCTCTCTCTCATCCCCCTGTGTGTTTGTATTCCAAATGAATATTCTGTGTTTCCCCCTAGACACAATTTGAGACACTCTTTTAATTTTAAAGTATTGGTATTATGAACTCTATCCTTAAACGTGTAGAAGAGCACAAACCCACTTTACTAGCATAGCAGCTAAGAATTTTTCTGCCACAAGTTCATTGCTTTCTCCAAGGTAAGTCTCAGTGAAGGTAACTCTTCTTGGTGCACACACCCTCCTGTTTAATCCAACATATGTGAAGTCAATCTCTTCTCTTCACACCAGGGATGTGAAAAGGATACTGGAGGCATTCAGATGTTAAGCAAGTATCTAAAAAAAAAAACTTGTCTATAAACAGGCTTGAGAAGTGGAGACCTTGGGCTCGAGACAGAGCAAAGAAACGTAAGGAAGAGTATAGACTCACAGGGGTGTGGTATTAATGTTTCTGTAATACCGTTGCACTTCCAATGCCAGAAAATCAGTGCTAGAGGCATGCTCAGGGTATAGTCACACCTCGTGGTTTGTGACTCAGCTCAAACAACAAACATATTTGGGAAGGGACATGTAGGTGTCTATATGTCACCAAGATGCATATGACCTCAGTGTACTCATGGCCGTTGCTTATAAATGAGTTGTCTCAGTGTCCAAGTGGCTTTGACTGTATTGACTAGTTCTATCTTGTGGAAAAAGAATCTCAAGACGCTTGATAATAACAAAAGCAGTTGTAAACATTGCTTGTTTTTCTCGTGGGACAATTCAACTGAGAGCAATTGCTCTGCAATAAAAGCATGCTTTCAAACAGTAATCTTCATTTGTACAGGCCAGTTGTTTCAGGTATCTGAATGGAGAATTTCAATTGCGGTTTTGCATTTATTTACACCTCATCGCTTTTTCATCCGAGATGGGGATTTTCTAAAGGCAGTTTGGGACTGGTTCCCTCCATCCAGCAGCAAGGACTTACAGCAGGAAGTATGAATCACAGGTGACCAGCGAATGACATAACTGTTGTGTCCTGATATTTCTTGTCCTAGACATGACTGTAGAGAGGTAAGAAATTCATTTAAGTTTTGTGCAACCAAAACAAGCACTGAATTTCAATTCTATCCATCCATTCCCTCTCCCTGTCTCCCTCTGTCTCTGGGAATTGTTTTCTTCCCAAACATGCTGAGTGTTTCCAGAGAAAAAGCATACAGAACTCCTCTACTATGTGCAGTTTCTCAAATGAACTTGTTTTCTCAAACACAGGTACAGAACCAGTTCTGAAACAAACAAAAAAAAAAAAAACAGGAAAAAGAGAACCCATTTCTTTTCTGTGATTGATTTGTGTGTGTGCGTGACGTTTTGCCAGTGTGGGTCTCTGACATTAACTATGTTTATTTTACAGGACACTGACTTAAGGAAGACATCCAGGAAGTCAGTCCTCTCTGTCTTGAACTTTTGATGACGGGATCATAGTGGCAAGCATTAGCAAATTATAAAACCTTTCATGGTCTTTCTTCTGTTTTCCACTGTATAAGACTGGTGACACAGCAGATGCCTTCACCACAGAATTAATTAAAGGTTCTCAGTACTGAAGTTTTCAGTATCTTAATGAAGAACATGCATGACTTGGTAGATGCATCACAATGAACAATAAAAATTTAGTATCTGGCTAGTGCTCATTCTCTAAAAGCATTTTAGGACCTTGGGGTTTTCTCAAGTCCCTTCTACCAGATCACTGATAATGGATGAGAGCATTGCATTTTTCCTTACCCCATTAATTTCTAAGCACTAATAAAATCTATATCAGATGACCTCTTGCACCTGATGTATGATAGGACACCAGTGAAACCCAATGGCTTCAGGAAACTGCACCACACCAACCACGTTCACTCTGTCTGGGCTGACAGACAATCCAAGGCTGCAGATCCCTCTCTTCATGGTGTTTTTAGCCACCTACACCACCACTTTGCTGACAAATCTGGGTCTGATTGCGTTAATCAGCATCGATCTCCAGCTTCAAACCCCGATGTATTTTTTCCTCCAAAATCTCTCTCTCACAGATGCTGCTTATTCCACAGTCATCACTCCTAAAATCATAGAATATCCTGAGTTGATCACAAGGATCATCTGGTCCAACCTTCTCTATGTCTGAGAGCAGTGTGGCTGCAATATTCTTGATGTGCTGCTAAGATAATTCCCTCCCAGGATGCAAAGCTCTTTCTACTTTTGCCTTTCTTTCCCTCTAGTTCTTTGCTTTGCATTGACTCTGTGAAACAGAAGTTTCCTATTTCCTTCAGTTTTGTGGGTTTTGTTGTTCCTGAGCTGTGAGTTCTCTTTTCGTGTTTATTATGCACTTTGGTCACAAAGAGCTCTATTATAAAGGTAGCTCTACACACACTGGCGGACAGAATCTTTTCTTCTGTTATTATTAATGTCAGAAAATGGCTTTGGATGTTCAGCTAACCCCTTGATAGTTAACATCACTGTGCTGGGGAACCTTGGGATGATCATTTTGATTTGAACTCACCTCCAGCTCCACACTCCCATGTATTTCTTTCTCAGTAACTTGTCTGTGATCAACCTCTGTTCTTCTACTATCTTTCCTCCAACGATGCTGGGGAACTTCTTCACGCAGAGGAAAACCATTTCCTACTCTGCATGCCTTTCCCAGACTTTCTTTTTTACTGTTTTCATCACCACGGAGGGCTTTTTGCTAACTGCAATGGCATATGACCGTTATGTAGCCATCTGCAGCCCACTGCTCTATAGCACTGTTATGACCAAGAGAGTCTGTACACAGTTTGTGGTGGGATCATAAGTCATGAGACTCCTGAACTCACTGACACACACCTGCGGCTTGCTGGGGCTGACGTTCTGTGGTCCCAGTGTCATCAATCATTACTTTTGTGACATTCCTCCCTTGCTGCAACTTGCATGCTCTGATACCCATCATAATGAGACTTTGCTATTAGCTTTCTCTACAGTCATCATCAGCTTCACTCTCTTTGTCATCACTGTTTCCTATATGCTTATCCTATCTGTCATCCTGAAGATCAAGTCAGATGATGGCAGGAAGAAAGCCTTCCACACCTGCGCCTCTCACTTGGCGGCCACCACTATTTTCTTTGGATCCCTTTCAGCTACATCCAGCCCAGCTCCAGCTACTCAACAGACGAGGAGAAAGTCTCAGCGGTTTTCTATGCACCCTATGCTGGTCCCTATGCTGAACCCCTTGATCTACAGCCTGAGAAACAAGAAGGTGAGGAGCAGCTTCGGAAGGACTTTAAGGCTGAGAGTGCTTTTCCACTAATTACTGCGTGCACCTTGCATAATATGCTAAGCTGAGAGAAAGGACTTTGGGGTTATGGTTCCAAATAGCAAAATTCAATGGCAAAACGTACATGATTATACTGTGCATACCATATTTAATTTTCTTCTGTGGTATCCCAATGCCGCTCAACTCAAGCTCTTAACTATTTCATAATACGTTGTCAATTATACTGTTAATTGAAACAAATGTTGCATTAAAAAATTCATAAATCCCTTTCAGTAGGAGTGAAATAATCTCTGTTAAAAACTTGGCTGTGTACATTTGCACTTTTTGTGATTATCTTAAAGGGTTTCATAAGTATAGCTGAAAGTGCAGCATGTTGAAGGAGGTCTCATCCCTGCACAGAGGTGTTCTACCCTCATTTGAGAATCCAGTCTATGTTATTTGTCAGTGTTATTATCAAAACTATGCAAACTGCTGAGCAATGAGGCACGTTGGCCAGAGAGAACACCCAGGTTGAACAAATGTGCACAGGAACATTTATTTCAGATATTTCTACCTAGTCCTTGAAATAAGGAAGATCTACTGCTGGCTGCTCATTCTTGGTTCCTCAGCCTTTCCTCCTGCTTTCCTCTCTTTTGAACAAGGTGAGAAACACAGGGATCTCCTGTGGTGATGATGTGCCCTCATGACTCACACCTCAGATCAAGAGGAATTGCGTCAGCCACCGCAAAGGTTAAGACCCACAGTGTGCGTACATGTCTTCAGTGACCTGATCAGCCTCATCAGGGACCTTTCTCCCACTGTCACAGGCTCCAGTGCTTTTACTCAGCTCCGGGCTTCTATTCTGCTTTTGACTCGTGTCCCAGGAGCACTGAACTCTGCATACCTTATGAAGCCTCTTGATCCAGACTTCAACATGTGAGCTGAGTTTCTAGCTTGACCCTAGGCATGCCTTGTTCCTCTGAACACGCTTGGCAATTCCTAGGTCTAATCCTAACCCTGACTTGTGAATTGGACTTGGACTGCCTTGTCACCATGACAATGCCTGGCATCCAAGAGTAGGTTGTGTATTTGTGTTTGCGTTGTTCAAGGTCTATAACTTGTTCACAGGGCCATGTTGTCTGGAAGGTAACCAGCCATCCCTATTTAATCAGCATCTTCAGTGATGTTCCCCAAATTGCACTGTTGGCTGGAGCCACAGTCTGCTCGTGGTACAGTGCAACAAAACACAGTGACACGCAATTCCTGCAAAGGGTGGTGTGTGTGCCAAGAAAACAATCCCTAAGGACAAGAATATCACTCCTTCATTTAACAGTAAGAGGGAAACTCAATCGTAAGGGAACTGGTTAGCCAAAGGTGGGAAGATTGATTCAAATTTGAAGTTAGTTTTGAGAAGTTCTTCCAAAATCACAGCCCATATCTGCCTCTATACCCATCTCTTGCTCCTCCCTGCTTTATGGTCGCTGTATAGAAATAAAATGACTGTATGCACACTGTGTGAGAGCCTGGGAAAAGAGCATGTTTCATAATGCAACTGCCATTAGAGGTGCTAGCACTCGCATCCATTACCCAAAAGACGCAGGGCACACCTTCTGGATGGATGTCTCTTCACGCTTTCGTTTAATGTATTTTTCGGTTTTGGTTAGTCGGTTTGGTTCGCAGGGTAGGTTTGCTTTTTCTTATTTCCATGACACAAAACTTCACGGCGAGCGGCTACGCCACCGAACGAAACCGGCCCCCCCGCCCCCCAAACTACTCGTAGTTCCCCTGCCGCCCCGCCCCCATGGCGGCAGCCAGCACGAAACTACATCCCCCCAGCATGCCTCGCGCCGCGCTTTGCCCGCTGGGAGGGGCCGCCCCATCCCGTTGCCGCGGTGCATTCTGGTACGCATAGTCAAGCTCCCCGACCCCTCCAAGCCCCGAGCGCGGGGAGGCGGTGAGGAAAGACTCCGTTTCCCGGCAGGCAATGCGCGCGGCGCGGGCAGAAGCCACTCGGCGACGAAATGGCGGTCGATAAGGACTTGGTGCAGCTGGATCTGTACGGCATCCTGGGGGTCGGCGAGAAGGCGTCGGAGAAGGAGGTCAGGGCTCGATTGCATCACGTTGCCCTTCTCTTTTCTCACCTCAGAGCCGTGGGGCTGGATCTCGGTTTGGGAAGGTGAAATCAGCTGTCGTGCGCTGCAGGGCTGCTCTCAGCCATTTGTTTCCTGCCTTAGCTCTCAGGGCTCCGCTGCGTTTAGCAGAAATCCAGTGACTACAGGGCGTTTTGGGTACCTGACGTCATAAGCCAGCGTGTTCATTTTGTGGCTTGTTGAATGACGCGTTTAATGCTTTCTCCTTAATTTAATAGTTAGGTCGGGGCTAATTGCCCCAGGAAGGACATTGCTGTCGAGGTGATTGCTAGGATGGGAAAAAAGGATGAGGAAGTGTAGAAAGCGAGTGTTGCGATGTGACATAAATTGACAAGTGTAATGTAGAGCGCTGGTCCTTGATGTAGAATACTTGAAGTGATGCAGTGCCCCTTTCTATTCGGAGGTGCTTTGCCAAAAGGGACAAACAAAGGGAAGTACGGGTGCTGAATAACTTCATATTACTCGCAGTCTCAACCACTCATATCTGTTTTATGGCATGTTGAGGAGACCTAACTTTCTTTACTTGCTTATGGAAAAGACGGGATGATGTCTGTAAGACTTCAGCTGCGTTTCCCTTCCATCTGTTTTATCCACTAGGCGGTGCTGAGACATCTCTTATTCCATCCCATCTGAAAGTTCTGTTTGGCAGCTGAACTTTTCCTTTCTTGCATACCACTTTCTTGTTCCACTAAGGAAGGAAATAATAAAACTTTATATATCTGTCTTTATATATCTTTATACTTCTCATAATAAAACTTTTACTAGTGGCTTGGCCCATAAAGCTGTACTTTTTTTTCTCTAATGTGTAGAAGCGAGTAAACAGCCTTTGGTCAACATTTCTTCACCTTACCAAGTTCAGCTGTTACGCAGTGAACAACACTGTCTTATATCACTGCGAAGAATAGAGCATCCCTCTGGCTAGAAAGCTGCATCTGTGATCCAGACTTGACCTTGATGATCATGAGGTTTAACTGCTGTAATACAGTGTACCTTGAAGTAAAACATCAAGCTTCATAAAGCAGAGAGCTCTTTCAAAACGTGGCTGCCTGCCTACTATGTGTCCCGGGCTCAGACGCTTGTCCTTGTAGTACAGTGTGATTAGAAAGGACAGGCTGCTGAACTGAGGTTGAAAACAGCTTTTCAGAAGTCTCCTGCTATTACGGTATACTAGTGGAAGGTATTCTGACACGATGGACTAATAATGCTGTCAGCACTCTAGAAGTGGACTTTTCTATCAGGCATGGGGAGTCATGCAGGTAAAGGTTGATTCAACCAAGCTTTCTGCGTGGGAGAGATGTGGTTTAAACTAAACAAAAGAAAGAGCAACAAAACCAGAGAAATGGAAACGCCCGCTGAGTTGTAACTCTTGTTCCTGTAGCATAACTTTATTTTTTTAGCCAAATTGTGTTTCTCAGCATGGAGTAAATGATACCAACTGACGGATCTCTGACTCTTGTAGGTTAAGAAAGCGTACCGCCAGAAGGCCCTGACTTGTCACCCAGATAAGAACCCAGATAATCCCCGAGCAGGTGAGATGGAACTGTATGGCTGCAAGCCATACAGTTTGTTTTTACACATACAGACTCGTGGAAGTGTCTTTATTTAGCTTCAGGTCTGTCTTTGCATGCAATTAGGAGAATGCCTGGATTTGTGTCATGTAATGTACGTGTATGCAAGAGTAGGAGTTACTTGCATCACTGTTAGCCAGCTCTGGTTTTTAAAGTTGAATGTGCATGCATGTTGGTTTTAAAAATAGGAGTGTTATGTGAATACCGAAACTTTGTTTGCACCTCTCAAAATCTGCCCACATGGTACCTGAACTGTAGAATGGAGGCTGTTCTAAATGTTTACTGGTAAGTCAGTATTTTAATCGATACCTCTCTCAGTCAAAACTTAAGTAGCAAACTTATCGATCAGTATTTCATATCAGCGTTACTCATTATTGTCTATTAGCCTTAATGCTGTGGAACTGAGTGCATCCAAAATTTCAGTAAGGTCTGTTCTTTCTACACCTGTTTAAGTTTTGTAGCTATAGGTAGCAAATAACTTTGATAACTGGAAGGACGTTGTTCCTCAAAGACTCCTGAAAATCAACATTATTCTGTATCTTCCATTTTCCAGATTGATAGGCTACAGTCTTACAAACTGAAGGTTTGTAGATGTGGTATGGGGATTGCCACTATGAAGAAAAAAGGTCTTCAGCAGAAGTGAGAGCAGAGCGGGAGGTTTGGATGTAAGCAGAAGGCTGGGAGGTGGTCTGAAGCATGTGGAGAGGCCTCCAGCAAATACGTGTATCCCTCCAGCAAATGGGTCAGCAAAACTGATGTAAAAGGGGAAGTTTGTAGCTCAGGCTAAAAAGCTGTTAATGAGATGGAGAGGTTGTTCGTAACACTCCGGCTGACTGCAGGTTGAAGAATTTCAAGCCTGTAGATGGGTTCTATTGAGGCATGTTTGCGTGGTTTCTTTTAAAATGAAACATCTGCTGGTTTTGTATCTTAATCTACACTAAAGTCTATATAACAAGTGTTCTTCCAACTGTGCAGGTTTTGTTTACAAGCTGGCTTGCATAACACTTTGAAAGGATCCTTTTTCTTTCTGATGTTCTGCAGGTCTCTTTCAGAAGGGATTGTGTTTTCTGGATGGTCTCCAGTCCACTAGCGTGGTTTTCTGCATCTTACCCTTTTTTCTTCTCATTCCCAGCGGAAGTGTTCCACCAGCTGTCTCAGGCCTTAGCTGTGCTGACTGATGCAGCAGCAAGGGTAAGGATGCCTATCCATTAGTTATATTGGGACTGTGTGGTGTTACTCTACATGCTGGAGAAATAGTGGAAACTCTCATCCCATCTGCCCTGATCTCTTCTCCAGTTGAGCCCTTGTGAGTGCAAGTCTTGTCTGTTACTCCCTGTATCTCTCCAGGAGATGTAATAGTGGGTGCCAGATAAGAGCTTTGATAAATGTTTTTTCTGATCTGACGTGCTGGGAGTAGCTCTGTTTGCAGTGAGTAAGAGATGCTGGCTTTAATAACGTGCTCAGCTGGGACGTATCTCTTTTACAGAATTAAATATCCACCAGTGATTGATTCAGGGATGCATTCAGTTTCTGTGGCAGCAGTGCATTTGTGGTTCCCTCGAAATCAAGATGTGACAAGTAAATAGCATCTAGATATGGGATTGCTAAGGCTCAGAGCCCTTCTTTCAGTGGGGCACAAGAGGCTTGTGAACAGCAAAGCTGAACTGTAGTCGCGATCTCTGTCCTTCTGCTACACAAGCTTTTCAGGCTGCCATATGTAGCTTGGGCTCTTGTTCTTCCTGAAAGGAAGGTGAGTGCCTGCTGCAAGGCCTGAAAGTAATACAGACATGTGAAAGGCATGAAAGCGGGTCAGCATGAGCAAGTAATACCATCTAGATAATCTCAGGAGAGAAGGCATATTAAAATTTCAGATGAGATTTAAAAGCATGAATTAACCCTTCTTTTCAAATGTTGCCAGAAATTGTAAAGGATAATGATATGAGGGATAACGATAATGGTTTGAACAGATGTCAGTAGAGTTGCTAGTTTACCCCAGTTCTTAAGTCACTGAGTGAATGTAACTGTGTTATTGCAACTGAGGAATTCTGGTGTTCTTTGCTCTGATACGTTCCTGTGAGTCAACCATCTGTCTTATCAGTAAATCTTCTACATAAAATAAACCTTTCTCATCATGAAGATGTGCTCTGAATCAAAGTTGCTTTGCTTCCGGTGCCCCTGAATTTACTTTTGACCTGTTCAGAGGGAAAAACAAACTTTTCTTCTCACCTCTGAAGATGGGTGAGATTTTTTTTCTACAGTACACTTCACAGTTACTCCTAGATTTCTTCGCTCTTCCGGGCTCAATCTGGAGGTCCTTCTCATGTTCTTAGGATATTTGTGTTAACTCCAGCATTTTGAAAGTACTAGCAAGAAGCAGAAAACACCTCACCTCTTCTTAGAGCGTTTCAGTAGCTGACCTCCCCTCTACTCACAGCTTTGTGTTTGATCCCTTTTGCTTTACATAGTTACACTGTTCTGCTGGTTCTTTGACAGGCGGCATACGACAAAGTGAGAAAAGCCAAAAAGCAAGCAGCAGAAAGGACACAAAAGCTTGATGAGAAGCGAAAGAAAGTAAAGCTTGGTAATGAAATCAAAACTTCATTTTCTTTGGACTGCTAATATATTGCTGTGCTTGGGTGGAGGAGGGACAGCAGAGAATACCTAGGGCTCTACTTTGAGTTTGTTACAGATATAGCCAAGTATTGGATCATTGCACCCTCCTCTGGACAGCAGTGTCAGCAGTGAAAATTCTCTTTGGTTTGTTTTCATTTTGTTTCTTTCTCTGCAGATCTTGAAGCTAGGGAACGGGAGGCCCAGGCCCGTGACAGTGAAGAAGAAGAGATCCGGATAACGAGGACCTTAGAACAAGAAGTAACGATCCATTCTTAGAGTTGTATACTGCTTTTGAGAGTAACTACTGAAAGTTTTCATGTTCATAATTCAAACCACATGAGTTGTGGCAACTCTGTGTAGCTCTCTGTCCCTCAGACTTTAGGGTTAGTGGGCTCTGAAAAGAGAGGCATGCGGGACAGTCTGGCAAATGGCTTTCCTGCTTTTTGGTGTAGCAGAAAATAACTAATTGGATGCTGGCTATCTGTGTCACTAGGAACGGGAGGGAACTAAAATGAGCACTGGAGCTGGCACAGGGGAGCTGGCAGAAGGTTTATGTCAGAAGATGGGGCTAAGTTAAAAACCATCCTTGGCAGTCTTCAGCTGCCATGAGTCAAGCATGGAAGTGTTCCTGTGCTGTCTTACCTTTGCTCTAGATAATACGGTTGCGTGAAGAAGGCTCTCGTCAGCTTGAAGAGCAGCAGAGACTCATTCGAGAGCAGATCCAGCTTGAGAGACAGCAGCGCTTCCAAGGTGAGATAGGTGAGGCTGGAGTGCTTAGCCAAACTAAGTGCCCCTAGGTCTCCAAATTCTCTATTGATGGAGCAGGGGTTGCGTACTTCTGTTTTGGTCACCTTGCCACATATAGGACCCTGCCTAGACTTTTATTGAGAATAAGAGTAGCATTTCTGTGAGGCTTTTTTTCTTATATGTGACAGATTGCTCTTTAATTTATCGCTGCTCCTCTTCAATAAATATTCTAAAGCTTTGAATGTAGGTGGCCTGATGTGGAGCCCACAGCTGTACTGGAAGGGAGCCTGAAGTCTTACTTGTCCATCGTAATGAGAACAGTCAGTGTTGCGCACAAAACAGGGACCAGTTCACATCCTTGTTTCAGAAAGTTTTGTTCTGCTTGCTGTTTCAGTTCAGTAGAGAAGTTTATTGTCTCTTGCTTCCTACTGCGATCGTTCTGGCTGAGACCTCAAGGAGGTCTTTGGATCAGGAGCAGATCACTATTAAGCATTTGGCTACTGAGTTGTAAGACCAGATTAAATTGTTAGGCTATGTCTTAATGTTGGTGGGCTTTTCTGTCCTTGGTTTTCCATGCTTGTCCCTACCAACCCCTTTAGAGGGAGAAATGGCACAGTATCTAACAGATCTCCTTCTTGGGGTTTTCTTCTTTAGCAGTTTTCTGCCCTTGATCATGGGATGTCTCATAATCATGTGAGGGAAGGACAATAACACCCAGTATTCACTTTACAGTACAATGTCTACTGATACTGTCATATAAGACTTTTGGGGTGCTGAAATCAAGTGCAATCAAAATTAAGCTGTGCACTTATTGTTTCCATAAGTGCATTCTCAGGGCAAATTTTGTGCTTATGCTTTTTAGCTGATGAATTTTCACCCATTCACCTGTGTTCTTACATCTTTTTTTTGTGTTTTTTTTTCTTTTCATTCTTTAGATAAGCGAGAAGACAGTGGAGCAGAAGGCAGAATAACTCCCAAACTCAAAGTAAGACATCCCTACGAAAACGGATTTGACTAAAAACAGAATATTTGCATCTTTGGAAAAAACAAAGGACTCCTTTGCTGAGCTCGCATGCTCCTTTGCACAGTGGCAGTGAAGCTCCTCTAATGCACGTTATACACACCAACACCTCCTGTCCCTGCCTTTAAAATACCCTTCCTCCCCTGTCCTTCACTTACTTTCTCATTTAAACGTTTGAGCCTGAAATTGTGTCATCTGTGCTTTAGGCCCTGAGAAACTTCTGTTTATTACCCCAATATGGCCATTAATATCCCTTCAGGTGCAATTTTTAACTCCCGTGAGTCCTTCCTCGCTGTTCCCCAAATAATTTGTTCCCTTCTCATGCTCTGATGTTGATTGTCTTGGCCATTCTGGGACTGTAGCTGTAAATAGCAAACTTGACTAGTCTGCAGGTGGCGTGAGCTGTGTTCAGCGTGGTAACGTGTTCAAATGGACAAAATTAACTTCTCACATTTATTTCCCAGCTGAAATGGAAATGCAGGAAAGAAGATGAGTCTGGAGGAGGATACTCAAAAGAAGTTTTACTGCGGATCCTGCAGAAGGTCCTGTCTGATGCTTTTCTGTTACGAGATCTTTCCCTTCTTTCAGTGCTATAGGAG
Organism: Cyrtonyx montezumae; assembly: GCF_038088225.1. Lineage (NCBI taxonomy): Eukaryota > Metazoa > Chordata > Aves > Galliformes > Odontophoridae > Cyrtonyx > Cyrtonyx montezumae. Next base: position 51,354,962 of record NW_027071826.1, on the reverse strand, counting down.
AGGACAGTGAATTCTGGGAAGCCTCATATAAACCACAGTAGCTCATTTTCTTCTCCTGTTGAGCCCTGTTACTTGCACCATTTTCAGAGATCATCAACACGATCTATTTGTTGCGAACTGTTCCTAGGTGCACGTTTGCTTTCTTCCTCGTAGGAATCCTTAGTGAAACAGAGCAACCACAAACTCCTCCCCTGAATGATTAGTGTCCTTTATAGAGGTTAGACTGGCTGTGTGGTTGTGGTGCACTTTTACCTTTCCTTAAAGCACTGTGGGGAGTTAACTTCTGTGGGGAGTTCAGAGGCAGGAATAGACAAGTCTTTGACCTGATTAATCCCAGCATGTGGTCTTCATTCAGACAGATGTCTCCTGTAACCAAGCTGAACATCCCTCTTGCCTTGGTTTTTGCTGGAAGCAAAGTTTGTAGCTATGTGCATCCCCAGCACTATTTTCTGTGGGGACGATTTATGACAGGCTGGGATCAATGGAAGCATCGTGCAAGACAGAAAGGGTGACAGCTCAAGTCTCGTGTCTGTGAAGACACGTTTTCCTTGCAGTTGCGCCACAGGTGAACTTGGCTTTTCTTCTGGGTCTGTAATTAACTTTTCTTTCTCTCTCTTAACAGTATGGCGACGTGCAAAATTTATTGATCTCCAGCAGGAAGGCCGGGAGTGCAGTCGTGGAATTTGCTACGGTTAAAGCTGCTGTAAGTCTGGTGGAGACCACAGATGTGTGCAGTGGAGGGCGGACAAGAAGGGGTGTTTCAGAAGGGAAGGGTTAGCTGTCTGACAGCCTGGAGATGCTGCCTTGTTATTAAGGCAGTGGAGAAGGGTAATGAGAGTTTAAAGGATGAAGGGAGTGGCAAAGCTTGAGGCGTAAACTCAGAGCAGGTCATGCACATAAACAAGCAGGCTGTGCATGTAAGCTCGTGAGGGAAGAGACGCTGCTTTAAAGGGCAGGCACTAAACTATTTAACCAGCTCTCACTGAGGGTGATGGGCTTAATGAATTTTAGAGATGATATCAGGCATTTGCAGTTTAAAAGAAATTATAACGTCTTAACTCATGATGAGTTGTAATAATTCACGTTACTGTGGAAATAGAAATAATCTGTACAGTAACTTCTGTAATGAAATAAACCTGTAATGTTAGTAGTTCCATCTACTTAAATTTACTCTGGGTTGGTTTTGTCATCTGCCCTCTCACTTAATCTATCCAAATAATCACACACACAAAAAAAAGCCAGAAGCCCACAACTATATGTGCTCTTTTTATCAGAAATGCTGACAATGATGTTTTACCCATTCTTGATGCAGAAATGAACTTTGAAAAACCTTCTCATGTAGGGCAGCTGTGAAATCTTCATTGCCCTTGATAACAGACTGAGATAGAAAAATTCCTAGGATTGTGAGCGTGCTGTGAGGGAGTGTGACCCAAAACTGAGATGGTGATGCTGATGTTTTCATTGGTAGGAAATGGCTGTGAAGAATGAGGTTGGCCTGACGGATAATCCTCTAAAGATTTCCTGGCTGGAAGGCCAGCCCCAGAACCATCGCAGCAATCTCCATTCTGTCAGCAGTGGTCAGCCTAGGACTTCACAAGTAAGGAGAATATAGGCTGCTGTTATTTAAATCTGTTTCTATAGCAACTTACGTTGAGGAGTGCTTTGCATTTATGGTAAGATGCATTGATTCCTATCGGAGCAGGAAAAGAAACTGACAGTAAGAGGACCGGCTTCCTGATGAACCTTTTTATGCTGAGGCTGATTTTAAAGGACCTTTTGTCAGTGTAGCAACACACTGAGGTACAAGCTACTTGAACGACTGGATGTTTGCACAATATCCCTCTCTTAAAAGTGAAAACCAAGGATGGTCCTTGCTCAAGGCAGAGCCTCTAATTCCATTCTTCTGTGAATTTAGTCTAATATACTTTGGCTGTGAAATCCATTGGCAGATAGTGCACCAAAGGAGGTCTGGAAAAGCTTTAGTTACTGCATTCACAAGAGGGTGATGTTTCAGTGCTAAAAGCAAAACTACCTTCTTAGGATATGCAGGAGGGAAGTTGAAGTAATGTCAAATTAAATATCCTCGTAAAGTGTCCTTACCTGTTTTGGGTCCCCTTTACCAGTGTTGTTATGGCTTGGTATACACTTCAAAGTGTTTGCCAACTTCTTGCTTATTCCACCAGGTAATCCATCTGAAGCTGCCACTCTTAAATAGCAAAGTTTGCCTTTTATGTGTTTTGTGATTGGAATACATGGAGTGGTTAAAAGATAGAAAAAGTCTCCTGTAACAAGCCACGCTGCATCGGATTGTTGGCTGTCAGTTACCTCTTGCTACTGTTGCCCCTTTGGAGTTGGGAACTGTATCCACTTATTTGCAAGCATGCTCAGTTCTGTGTTATTAAGCAAAGTGTAAAGCGATCTCATGCTCTGCCTGTCTTCTGATCTAGTCATTTCTTCTGTGAGAGAAAGTGTGAAGGGGCCTGAGATCCTCTGGTTATTTGAATTCCAGTTCAAACTTCATGTGACACTTCCCCTCATCTCCTTCACTGCCTTATGCCATTAAAGTACCCTCAGTCCGTGTGTCTGCAACCAGAATGCTGTAGCAGTTTGTAAGATTGTTCAGTGCTTTCTCTCCTGACTTCACAAGTATTTTATTCACATGTCAGAATGCCTTGCTGCTATCTCAGTTTTGTATAGGGTTGTGTGTTCTCCTTCTGGGCAGCCTGGCCTGAACAACGTCACTTCCCAGAAATCTCAAAGGGAGTTTGAGCATCATAGCCCAGTAGCCAAGCAGGTCTCCATGCACAGTGTAGAACCAGTGAGTACTATGGGCACAGCAGAGCTCATTCCCAACTAAGAGGGGAAGAGGGGAGTCACTAGTGCAAAGGTTGGTAGTTTATTCTTACCTGTGTGTTTTCAACTATGAAAGACTTATCGTTTGACTGGATAGGTCTTGACTTGTTTCCATGACCAAAGCTTGTTAATTTGAAACTGCATTGTCTGCCTGATGTGAAGGATTAGCTTGGGGTAACGGCAGCAAGGGAGGACAGGCTAAAACAGCAAATAACGTTCACACTGTGTGGAGCTGGCTACTCAGTTCAGTCCAGCACACCCTCGTCTGTCCTTTGCTAGCTCTTAAAATGATGAGGAGTTATGGCCAGTGATTTGCATCCTTTTCCAAGAGTTGCACTTCTAATGCTTATGTCCTTTCTACTGCTTTTATGTGTTAGCAATTTAATTGCTGTTTTGCTGTTAGGCTAAGATACCCAAGCTGCTCTGGTTCGTTTCACTATTCACTTCTCTAGGCCTTCCTGAAGTCCTGTGGCTGCTTCTGCTTGGATGTTTCCAAAATGTGCAACTTAGAAACAATATGACCAAGGGAAGGGGTTACCAACTGTTGTAACAGTCTTTGTTCTCAGCTCTTCAATTCCAGTCTTCCAAATGAAGTCTGTTAGTTATCAGTTGACGCTGACCTAGTCTACTATCTACGTTATCCCTTTCATACGCAGGCTAGCTTTCAATCCATCAGGGGCCACATTCTCTCCTTCAGGTGCATTCTGATTTAAGGTGCCCTTGCTTCCTCTTTGCTGTCTCTGGGCAGCTCCTGTTTTTGTCTGATTCCACCTTCTGTTTGCTCCCACTCTTTGCAAATGCAGCTCCTTCCCTGCTCTGCTTCAGAAGACAGCTCAAGAGCCTCCCTGTTCTCATGGCAACACACTCGCTACCCATCCGCTGTCTGTGCTCCACGCGTGGGGTTGTCAGCCAAAAGCTGTGCACCAGGAGCTGCAAATAATGGAGACAGGCTAGACCAGGACAGCTTTGGAAGCAGTTCCTAGGAGAAAGCAAGCCTGAGTGCTGAAAGGTCATGCTGTGAGGAGGCAGTGAGTCGCACGTTATGTACCTCCCCACTCTTTGCTGGCTTGTTTCATCCCACGGCAGGGGATGAGTGTTGTCCAGCACTTCCTAGAGAACAGGAGGGTTAAGCTGTACAAATTAGGTTTGATCGCTGTTACTTTAAGGTACCCGAGAGCAACAACCATTTGATTGCTGCACCTCTGATGGGTTCAGAGCACACAAAGACCATATAGTTCTGTGAGGAGTATGTTTTGCTACTACAACAGCATAAAGTGCTTGCTTCTGGGAAAGTAATCATTGCACCTAGTGGTATCACCCTACATTGCTCCCAGTTCATTTTTGCCCAGACATTCAGCCACAGTAATGTGCTGAGAAGAGCCTTCTGTCTGATGTCCTCTTACATCTTTTCTAAGCTTCGAGGCTTCAGCAAATGTGGTTCATATTATCTGACCTCACCGGATTCACATCAGGTGGTAGGTTGAGCTCTGTACCTTCCCTGAAATCTCTGTGCATTTTGCTGTAGCCTGCCTCCAAAGCTCAAGGTTTTCTGGGTCCATGGGATTTTTGTGAGTTTTTTGTTTGTTTTAAGAAGGGCCTTAGAATCTTATCTAGCTATGGGAAAAAAAGGTAAGGCATTGATGACCCAGTAGCTTCTGCAGAGTTCTTTTAGCAGGCTAGTGCCTAAGAGGTACTTAGCCTGGCAGAGCATTTCCCACTGTCCACCTCACAGGACGAAGAACAGTGTTACGCTGGACCTTAGTCCTGCTCTGACTGCTGCACTCTTCTTCTAAAGGGAAGATAGGGTACCAGCATCTCTAGCCTTTTCCCAACCCAGAAAAGCAGTGCCATGCTGCTTTTCCCACCTTCATAAATACCTGAAGTGCCAGAGAGGATTGATCTTGGTCACTATGGATGAAAGATCTGTGCTCCTGCTACCTGGGTTTTGTGGTTTTGGCTTGCTACCAATGAAATGAGGGAACAAGACGCTTCCAGTCACAGATACGTTTATTCTTCCATGCCTGTACAGCTGATAGGTCAGTGCATGCTTCAAGCAGCAGTATCTAGATAAATTTATTCTGCTAGTAGACTATATAAAATGCTGTTCCTGTATTATGAGCTTATATAGGTGGTTACCTGTTTCCAGGATGGGAGTGCCAACTACACTTGAATTAGGGGAAAAAAGAAAAAAAAAAAAGAGAAAAAAGGGAGAGGAACAGCTTTGATTTTTTTCACATCCAAACATGTTGGGAGAAGAAACATCGGTTTCTGTCTCTTGACCCTTGCCATAGCTATGGCTTTGAGACAGTAACACTGTCTCCTGCCAAGCTGCCTGCTTATCCACACGTTATGTATGCCATACCCTTTTCTGTCCAAACTCTGCGATGTCACAGCCACATCCCCAAAAAAAGTCTTTTGTCAAACGGTACCAATCTTCCGTGAGGAGGAGATGCACAGTCAAGGGTGAGAAATTCCCAGTGTGGAGAATGGAAACTTGCCCACAAGGTTCCAGCAGACAGTGCTCTCATCTAGGCTTGGAGCCTGTCAGCTCTGCTCCGAAGGACTCCTTGGTGAGGACAAGAACAGTCTGTGATGGGTAAGGCAACAACAATAAAACAGACCACACATAACAGGGGTGCTACAGTATCCTTCTTCCTGTTAGGACTAGAAAAATTGGCACCAGCAGTAGGTAAATGTGATACATTAAGTGATAAATACCTTCAAATGGCATAATCTCTTGGGTTCTGTTTCCTGAGGGTCTGCAGAACATCCTCGAGAAGTGATAGCCCCAAATCCACTTTGAAGGAGAGGAGAGGATCAGACAGATCAGAAAGAGTGGTGCCATTCTGGGAACTGGTCTCTGAGGTCACATAGTCTGTAGCCTGGTCCTTGTGGAGCTGAGTTTGAGTGGCTTTGTTGTATTGATGAGAAGCACCAGAAAAGGAGACGTCAGAGTGAGAATCCGTGTGATCAATGATGTTAGGGCAGCTAGAGCTGTCCAAGTAGAGCCGGGGAGGCTTAGGAGGTGCTTGTGCCTTGGCCAGGTTTTGCTCGCTCTGACATGACAGATAATCAGACTTGTCCTTCAGATTCCTCAAGCATTCCCTCTTCTGTCCATCACTGTCCAGTGTGTGACTGTTCTTATTCAAGATAATGACCTGGTTGCCCAGCTTTTTGTGTCTCCTGAGTGAGAAACGTCTGAAGAACGTTGTGGATTTAATGGATCCTCTCCGCCAAGTATCCATGTTGATAAAAAGCAAAAGGAAGAAGAAAACTGCTGATGCTTCGCAGTCAGGTGTTGGAACTTCAGTCACAGGCTCAGCAGCAAGTCGCACAACAGGAACAACCTCTTCCTTCCCTGTTCATGTAGCTGGAAGGAAAACAGAGAGGCTGGTATTGCAGGAAATGCAAACTTCACACTACATCTCTGTATTAAGGAGCGGTTGACCTGTCGGATATCTTAGGGAGTCTCGTTCAGTGGAGAAGGAATGGTGATGTCTGAGCTTGTTAAATCTGTGCTGCAGAAGAATAGCAAAGGCACACAGTCACCATGAGAACAGATTTAATCTAGCATCTAGAACAGAAGGGCACTTTGGTACCATGGTAACCAGCCACCTTCATGGTGAAGGGCACAGTATAAAAATCTCAGTGGGTGGTTAGGAAGGGAGACGGTGACTCAGTAACACTGAAGGAAACTGAAGAAATAGTCAGATGGAAATTTGAGAAAGAAACAGCGAAACAAAGGTGTAAAAGATGAGCATTAGGAAAATGGAATGCAAAATAGACTTACGGTATGTCAGACGGCACCTGAGTCCAACAGGCAGAGAGGAGAAACTGCTGAGTACGGAGAGAACGGTGACCACCACGTTCTTGAGATGCTGGAAGAAGAAAGTCCAGGGGCAGTTCAGCCAGGTTGGACCTAGAGCGATAAAAATCCACAATGCCACCTTCTCTTCATGTGCCTCTTGTCACTGCTTCCCAGGCTGCAGTTCCTTGTGCATACGTATTTGTTTTGAGCCAAGCCCTTGCTGAGTCAGCCACGTCAGCAACTGGGTTTTACACTATTGGTAATTGCCAGGATTGCAGGAAGTAGGTGTGTAAAGTGGCAAAGCATCAGCCCACACTGTGCTTGAGAAGAAAGCAAGCTCTCTCGGAGGCAGGCACCCAGATTGCTTGTGAACTGTCAGCGCAAATGTCAACTTGGAGCCCATCTTGAATCAGACTGCTTCTTCCCTACTCTCACTCCTAATGGCTTGTTGTACCAGCAAGACTCCCAAACGAGGCCAGAAATAATCGTTGTCTGTTTTAAATTGAAATCCAGAGCGTGAGGTAGTGATTCAGGTTTGTATGGGTGACTCATTTGCATGAGTCTCATGTAGCCTGTTTCATTCAGCCAGGCAGATGAGAGTAAATATCTGTGGTTAGTGGACAGGAACTTTGAAGAGACCTTGTTCTGCCACTGAAGGCTGATACAATCTGTTGCTCTCTCAGGCACTATGAAAATCCGTGCCGTGCGGTACTGAAAGGTTATTTCATTCATACAGTTCCAAAGATACCAATTACAGCATATTAGTCTCTTTAATTCCCCACTCAAAGTTTCTCACCTATTGTGGGCTTCTATTTTGTCCTCACAGCCAGCGTAGCCACTTTCCTTAATCCATTTTCCTGCAGAACTTTTGCTGGTCCACTGTCTTTTCATCCCTTCTAGTTTCTATTCAAGATGTCCTTAAATCACCACTAAATTTAGTTCATGGAAATACGAATGTGAGGTGTTTTGGGTTTTTTTTGTTCACTTTTTGTCAAGATGCTTTTATTTCTGCCTGAACTGTCAAGCAAATGAGGTGTGTTTCCAAGCATTGTGGCACTTTGAATACATCTGGAATCGGTGAGGCCACCTACTAATGCTAAATGACTTTTGAAAGGAGAATGGCAAAACTACCGTTTTGCTCTGAGATAGCAGCTGTCATTTGCTGCCTCCTTTATTAGGTAGTCTGCAATCACCACCTAGCTGACGTGACGTTTACTACCACACACTGCAGAAAGGCACTGAGAGCTTTTGGGAACTGAAACTCTTGTGCCAGGTTTGGGAATGTGCCTGGTTTTCTTCTGTGCAGCTTCTTCCATGACTAAGTCACAAAGGTCTGGGTCTTATGGCATGAGCCTTTATAACAAGTGAAGTGCGCACTGGACTTTGTGCATCAGTGTTGTACTTGCAGAGCAAGCTTGTCATCCAGGATAACCAACCACGGCAAGGCAAGCCATGCTTCCCCTTCCACCCTCACTGCAAGAAGCAAGAGGATATTTCAGCCACCCTGCTTTGTCTCAGCACTAGTACTGTCAAGGGTCAGCACTGCTTGCTACGAAGCCAGCTACTTTCTGGAGGCAGTTTTTCCACCTTATCCGATTTCCTTGGTGTCAAAGCTCTCTGAGCTGCCCTCCTGACTCAAATGTGTGTGTTGTGAGCATGACTTAGGGAGAGGGGGTCTGCGGGGAGTCAGTGACTTTGCAGCGTGCACTATCCTTGACGTGTTGCATTTGTTTTCTGCTCCTAGGCATCTGTGGTCTCTGAGCGGGATTACGAGAGCCTGGTGATGATGCGGATGCGCCAAGCAGCAGAGAGGCAGCAGCTGATTGCACAGCTCCAGCGGGAGGATGAGGAAGAGTCTCACACCTAGCATGAGAGTATGGATTCTCCCCACCCCATCATTCTTCGTTTTCCAAGGCTGTTTCTTAAATTAAGGCAATAAAACTCCTTTCTTTTTTAAATGGTATTGTAGGTGCCTGCAGCTCTTGTCAGAGAACAGGGAAAGATGGCTGCGTAAGCTGCAGTGATACCCTGTAAGTCTGTGTACTCAGCGTAGCTGTCCAGTCAGAATTCAGGATTTGAGAGGTGCTATGAGAACAAACACTAAACCCTTAAGTGCCTTAATTCCTGAAAGCTCGCTTATGAGCTATGGATCCAGAAGTCTTTGGTGCCAACTGATCACAATAATCCAGGCAGAGACATCAGTTTCTTGAGTGAGATGTTTTATTGGTGTTATCCCTAAATCAAGATCGATACACGGTCCCAAACAATGCAGTGTTGCAACTGCTGCTGTTTACTTTACATAGCTCATAGTTGAAATGTTTACAAGACCTGTTTGTGCTGATCTAGGGCTGCTTCTGGAACGTCTGAAGGGAACTCTTGAGACTGAAAGCCTGATGCTGCTAACCGTGGCCCTGTTTGGGAGGGAAGCTGGCTTTGCTGCTGCATGAAGGGATTCACAGAGAGCACTGTGTAGATTAAGCAGTTCATGCTTTCACTTTGGGGATGAGATAGTGCATCGTCCATTCTTGACCTCCCATCCTTGCCCCCCAGGACCTGGGAGGGGGCTTGTTCTGAACTCATGGTTCAGAACATACCCCCTGAGACAGCCCTGAGGAACAGACAGGCAAGGCTGTGATTTGAGCTCCTTCCAATGCATGCTAAATAGATTATTAAAATGCAGAAAGATGGTATTTGCCAGACTGCCATTCAGATGAATGTGAAGTTAAAGCCATCTGTTTTATGTGCATGATATAATCTGGACCGGGCATACCTTCCTCCCCCTAGGTCTTAGGAAATGGCAGGGATGCTGAGTTGCCATTAGGTGAAGCTTTGCCTCTGCACCACTCCTCCCCTGACGCCTGAGCGCCTGGAGTCTGGGACAGAAAAGAATTACTCAAGGGGAAAAGTTTGCTGTCAGTCCGGTGCGAGATGATCCCCAGCACGGCCTTGCTAAGATGGAATGCAGAAGTCTTCTTTGCTATTCCTTGTGGAGGCACCACACCAGTGTCTGGCCCACACCCGTCATGCTCACCACACGGTAACCGCAGCTCTCCAGCTTGTTCAGCACTATCCGCGGTGCATCGTTCACGTAGTACTCCCAGCTGCAAGTGGGGAAAAAGAGCAAAAATCGAGTGAGAAAGGAAGAGACGAGAAATTCCTTGTGGAACTAAGTCTGCCTCGCTAATAAGGTGGTACAAAACGCTGCAGTGGCCACATCTGTGTGATGCAACACCTTGGTTAACCAGATGAGGGAATCCAAAACCCACAGCTTCCAAACCAAGGAGAAAGCTGGCCAGAATGGAATTTGGTCTTAAATTGAAGTGTGGCTTGGGGACTGGTTATTCAGAGCCACATGCTTTGCTGAGCTGAAACCACGGCTGTGGGAGTCAGCAAGTATGCATAGCTCAGAGTTCATGGTAAAGAATGGTTGCTGCAAAGCGGGGAAAAAAAATATATGGTGGCAGCTTCAAGCGGAGTTGTATCAGCAAAAACTGTTTCTTTGCTGTTCCCATGTTCCTTTAAGTTGCAGGCCTACAGCTTGCAGGCCTGATAACTCCCTGTTATCAGACCCTGTTTGCTGTTGCTTTCACCAGGCCTTGATTTACAACGGCTGGACCGTTCTGGAAGCTTTTTACAAAACGACGGGTGTTCTAAAGGAATAAAATAATGTTTTGCACTGCTCCTACCATAAGGAAAACAGACAGTGATCACGGGGTGGAAGAGTAGCACAACACAGACACAAAATGTGTTGAACGAGGTTGGGAAGTGGCAAAATCGAAATGGCAAATCTACCTTTCAGTGCTGGATCTGGCAGCCTTCCTGTTCCTTTAACACAGTCGTTTGGGCTGCAGTATTTATTCAAGCAGATGGGATAAGCTTCATAATTGTGTAGCTCTCAGATGACTCACCGTGCCTGATAAGCTGATAATGATGGGCTTCAGGATTGCTGATGATCTTGGTTGGGCATCCTAACAAAGACTATCCTGACTTTCGTGCTCATAATAATAAAAAAGACCCAAAAGCATTTCCAAAGTTGCTAAGATTGCGCAACATTAATAGTGGTGAGCATTTTTAAAGCATAAAATAACACTAAGATGTGAAAGTATTTTTCCAGTTTCTCAAGACAGACTGTGCAATAATTATAGATTTGATATAAAGATAATATCTATTATTAAAGTGCCTTTGAACTTAATGTTTTCTCTAAGAGGCTTGCTACATACCCTTCAGATTCACATGCTGGAGTTGGTAAGTATTATTGCCATTATGCAAAGGAAGGAGCTGAGGCAGGGGTTGTTATTTGTAGGAACCTAAACTGGAGCAGCTGAGCTGCACAGAAGGCAAGCTGAGTGGCCTGGGGCCTTAAACACAACTCCACATCAAGCAAAACAAAAGATCTTGCACGATGCCTATTGGGTGTGCCAGGTGCAAGCAGTCTGAATCAGGATGGGGACATTTGTAAAATCTTTCAGCCAGAAGCCAGTAAGGGACGAAGGTCAGCCCAGAATGGAGAGGAATTCTTCCCATGCCCATTGTAAGTACATGAGCCTATGGCTCCAGGTATGACAAAGGTGAGTGAGTGGGCACATGCTGTGTGTGGAAGTGGGACTGAGCTACAGCAAGAGCATCCTAATGCAGTGGCTTTTAGTCTGATTTTAGTTAGTTTGCTTTTTAAAAGTAGCAGCACTGATTGATAGCCTGTATTATGACAGGAAGCAGAGGGGACATTGTCCAGCATCCATACATGCACAGAATCCCATTTTGCAGCAGCCCAGGGTTGGGCTTTGCAGCCCATGGTTCCACGCAGGCTGGGGCAGAACCTGGCTGTCTTCGTGCTAAAACCCAAATGACCAAAGGTTCTGCCCCTGCACATTAGATAAGGGATGGAGGATGCCTGCTGGCAACTGATGGTGCTTAATTATGTCATTTGCAGTAGCTGCTTAACAGGATCCATGCTCCCCTTTATTAGAGGCAATTAAGTGCTTTATGAATATTACAGTGCTACAACAGGTCCATACTGCTTCGACCCCTTCTTTCAGGCTCCCTCAGAGCTCCTTAAGCCGTGTTTAAGGCTTTGGATCTCACGATGCTGCAGGAAGGGTCAGGTTTGTGTCATCACGTGGCTGCAGGATAGAAAACCCTGCTTGACCACGGTGCTCTCCTCCCCAAAGGTATTTTTTGGCAGGAGGTGGATGGGGCTGGCCTTGCTGGCACACTACTGTGCCTCACAGGGTGTCGGTATCCCAGCCACATTTTTTCTTCCACCCTGTGTTGCTCAAGAGCAAACAGGGGAGACGTGCTTGAAAGTGTCTATCAGGCCTCAAGCAGGCATGTAGTAGAAATAGAAAGATCCCCTAAGAAGCAAAATCTGCCACTCTTATTCCTAATAACCCTGTCATGGGCCTTAAGTTGCACCAGAGGATGTTCGGGTTGGGTATTAGGAAAAATTTCTTCTCAGAAAGGGTGGTGATGTATTGGAATGGGCTGCCCTGGGTGATGGTGGAGGAGTCACCATCTCTGGAGGTGTTTGAGAACCACGGGGATGTGGCACTGAGGGATGTGCTCAGTGGGCATGGTGGGGCTGGGTTAGGGTTGGACTTGATTGTCTCAGAGGTCTTTTCCAATGTTAATGATTCTGTAATACTATGAACTCCTCCCTGGCATGCTCGGCATGGAGGCATTCTGCCTTCCTCCCATTTTTGTACCATCCGAACCCTAGAGATTCACCCCTATCTCAGACCCAGCGGCACTTCGTCCTCTTCGAAGCCTCTCCTGGTTTTTCTTCTCAGGTCTCTTCTCCCATTGCATAACTCCCAGGCTCAGCTCCAAAGGCGGCAGCACGAAGCTAGCACTGCTGCCAATTTCTGTGCCACCCACGGGCTTGGGAATAGCAGCACAGAGATGGCTCAGCTCTGCAAACCCACCCAAGCTTCTCCTGATGGAAAGGAGCAATGGAAGAGGCCAAGCTGCTGCCGAAGCAGATGGCTCAAGTTTGCATTTGGTGAGTTTCTTGAAAATGAAAATCAGGCATCCTTCAGTTATTTTTTTTTTTCTGCTTTTTCTTTAAACTCACTCCCCAAGTTTTGCAATGCAGTGGAGGAGCTGGGCCTTGATGCCTGCCAGCCCGTTGCTGGGGAAGTCCCAGCTTTGCCGATGGAAGTCTGAACACGCTGGGACCAAGGAAACGCCTAGTTTTCCTCCCACTCCTCCTCTGTGTGCCATGTGAGTGGGCAAGCGTGAGCAGAAATCCAACTGCTCCCCTCTGCTTTAACTTGATTTGCATTAGGAGGTTTGTTTTTGCTTTGGTGGTTTGTTGTTTTGTTTTGTTATTATTATAAGAGTCCTGGAGGAAAACAAGAAGTTGAGATACCAAAGAGAGGGGGGATGGGGAGGAATTAAAAAAGTAGGCCGAGATGTAAAGAACAGGATGGCAGCATTTCCAAGCGGCACCCTTGGTGTCAAACTCGGTGTAGGCAGGGAGAGACATGGGGACGCAAAGAAGCGTCAGATGCACTGGAAACACACAGCCTGATGGGCTGGGGATAAGAAGCAGCTCAAAGCCCCGGGGGCTCAGCAGCTCAAAGAAAGGCTTCAGGGAGGGATGCTCAGTAACAGGGAGAAAGCTAGAGCTGGGATGGGAATGGGACGGGCTGTGGGTGAACGCTTGGTGTGGGTTGGCACTAAACCTGGCCAGAGCCAGGCTGTGAGGACAAGGATGGGCACCATTTGCTTTTGAGCACCTTGGGTTTGGAAGTGGTACGAAAACAGAGAAGGTGTGTCTGAGGATGGGACAAAAGTAGATTGTTATGCGAAAAGGTGCCCACAGTGTGTTTTATTTCAGCCAGGGCAGGTAGCACCCAAAAGCATCCCGAGAATGTGAGGTGTGAGGATGAGGAGAAGATGCATCAGGTGCCACAAAGGAGTAATGGTGAGAAACAAACAAACAAAACTGAAGTCTCAGGGAAATGTATCAGGAAAATGTCCTTGGCTGAACATTTACAGGCAGGGGCAAGGACAGGAGTGTGCCCCTCTGGCACCAAACCAGTCCTGGGATGAGACGTAGTGTGCCACATTGAACACGAGAGTGAAGCTTTTGGGAAAAGGAAGGGGAGAGACTGAAACATTGCACTTACAAGTGGTTCCCGAGCATATTCCTCTTCCTGGCCCCCAGGAACTGCATCAGGTTGGGATCCGAGTGTTCATCTCCCACCATGGTGGGGCCGACCTCCTGCAGAAAGGCAGCAGACTGGGTGAGCAATGCACGGTGATATGACTTAACCAGGAAGAGAATAGTGTCCAGAGAAGAACAAGGTTTCTACTGCCACCGTTAATGGGAGCGGTGTGGGTTCCTCAACCTGGAGGAGGATGGATATGGTTATGGTATGTCCCAGGACAAAGCCACCTGTGCATCTCAGGACCTCGGTGGCTTTGCTCTGGAGGGCCACCTGCTGGTTGAGCACACAGTGGCTGCGGTCATTCGGTCTGTAGGACTGCTATGAGGTGGCACTCGTGGCCTCTTGCACCAAACCAGCAAACCTCAATGCTTGGCCATGAAATTATAGGGCCACTTAGGGCTTGTTCTGGACAGAGGACAGCTTTGGTAAGCGCTCCACTAGCAAGAAAGAATCGTTAAGGTTGGAGAAGACCTCTGAGATCATAAAGTCTAACCATCAACCCTATCACCATGCCCCCTAACCCACATCCCTCAGAGCCACAATTAGGGTGATGAGGAGGTGCCATGGGTTGGTTTGGACAGATTGGAACCTATGGGATGAGAAAGGACTGTCACGTTGGAGAAACAGGAGGCAGTCAGAGATGTGAGTCATCTCCCCAAGAAAGCCATCAGAAAGGCTTCCCACATGTCATATGGAGGGAACAGGGACTTTTTCACAGCATGCTCCAGAAGTGTTATTTTCTGAGATATTTCGAGTCTGAACCACTTCCTGAACTAAGGAGCAGGACACAGCAGACATGTATAGCTCCAATGGGACCTCTCTAATGACCACACTGGAGGTGCTGGCACCCTCTGCACTCCAGTTCCTTACCATTGCAAGCTCCTGATTCTTAATTTTTTTTCCCAAAAACAGATTTTTAATTGTTTTTTGTTTTTTTTGTAAGAGGAGGAGATTCTTTCCCCTTTTCATTCTCCTCCATTCTGCGCATGAGAAATTTGCAAGTGAAGACCGTTGTGAAGATTGTCCCCCATCCACCAGCACTGCCATCAGCAAACTCACATTAATTATCATTCATTTGTAGTATGTGAAGGGCTGGACAGTCTGACAACAGAGAATTTGTGTTTGGCTTGGAAAGCTGAAGAGATGTGGTTTGGGGAAGACTGAAGAGTAGAGATGGAAGAGCCTTCCTGCAGCATCCATCCCCAACCCAGCAAGCTGCATGTTAACTGTGAGCCTCTATCGGACCCTGACTGGGAAGCACTCAGGCAGTGCTGCTGAGCAAACATTCCAGTAAGCCACCAAAAGTAGCAAAGCCCATCACCTTCTGCTAGGTGCCAGCACGAGCTTTTTCCAGCTGTGGCTTGATGCCAGGGTTCATGTTGTACATGTTTGCTTTGTCCTGCTAAAGAGCAGAGTTTACCAAGACTGCAGGGGAAAAGTATTTCAGCCCATTCCGTTGCGCACAGTTCCCTGAAGTGCCTTAAAGCGCAACCACCCGGTGCTTTGTAGGTCAGTCCTGAATTGCTCAGTGCCACCACAAATAGAGATGCATTCCTGGAGATGACCCTAAGGCCAGGCTGAAGGGGCAGACTGATCTGGTGGAGGGCTACCAACCCACGCCAGGGGCTGGGGATCCCTTCCAACCCAACCACTCTGTGGTTCCACGACCTTTCCATCCTAACCGTTGTGTAGTTCAATGACTTGGTGCCACAGCATCCCAGGGCGTCCTCCTCAGTTCTCTGCTCACTTGGTCTGGGATGTGCCTGTAATGAGGCATCTTTGCATCTCTCGTGAAGCTCCTGCCAGCTTGGTTTGCTTTCTTCCCCATCAAACCTTTCCTATTACAAAACCGTGGTATTTATACCTGTTGCTCCCTTTGGGGAAAGAATAAAAAACACACCTAGACGTCCTTCTGTTCTTGCAGATGTGCAGCTGGCTGCAAGAACCGCTCTGAGGGCTGCAGATAGTGCAATCACCAGGAAGCAGCATTTCCTTTATGGCTCTCTATGACAATGTGGCTCTGGGTGCTACACAACGACCTCGCTCCCAACAACACCCTTCCCTATGGCTGGGTATGTGTTTTCCCCGAGGGCTTTTCGGGGCAGAGGGAAAATCTGCAGTGAGGCCACAAGGCAGGAAATTACTTTCCCTGACTTTCACAGGCTCCTGCATCTAGTTTCCCGAGTGACTCTGCTGGGTGTTTGTAGGGGGAACAGGGCAGTACTACAGACGCCCCACAGCACAGAAGGGATGGGACGAAGGGAGGAGGGCTTGTGCGCACCCCTATATACACAACACCCACCACGGAGAGCCCCCTCCCCATCCCGCTGCTCGCGTCGCCCCTTGCCCTGAGCGGTTCCCTCAGTCATATACGATCCACAGCCCCAGCGGGTCCGGAGGCAGGGAGGACTCACCATGCGGATCTGTGTGCTGATGAGGAGGTACGGCATGATCCCACCGCTGGCACCGCAGCCCCGGGGCAGTGGCCGGGGGAAGCTGCGTCCCCTCCCGTCCCGCCTCTGCTCCGCCCGAGGGAGGAGGCGACCGCGTCGCTCCCTCCCCGGGGGACCGGAGTTGGGGAGAGGGAGGTGCGGAGCCGGCTTTGTGCGGGGATGTTGGTTCTGCTGGACCGTAGAGGGATGGGGAATAGGGAGGAGATGTGCAGGGAGAAGCGGGACAGAGAGACAAAGGAGAGAGGTGGTGGATAGAGATATGATGGACAGGGAGAGGATGGATAGGAAGATGTTGGATATGGAAATGAGAGGGAGACAAAGGACAGGGGATGAGGGGCAGAGAAATGAAGGGCAAGGTGTTAGTGTAGACAAGGGACGGAGAGATGAGGGATAGGGGGGTAATTGGGTGAGAGACAAAGGACAGAGATAAGAGATAAGAGATGGGAGGTGATGGACAGAGAGGTGAAGGACAGGGAGCTGATGGCTCGGGGGGATGGAGCAGGAGATGATGGAAAGCGATGTGACAGACAGGGATCTGATGGACAAAAAGATGAAGGACAAGTATAAAAAGGACGGTAGATGATAGCCTAAGAAGCAGTGGGCCAGAAGACAGTGGATAGTGAGACAGTGACCTGGGAAATGATGGATAAGAAGATGATGAACAAGGAGAAGGACAGGGAGGTGAAGGATAGGAGGATGAAGGATGGGATATAAAGGATATGAGATGATAGCCCAAGAGGCAATGGACCAGGAGACATTAAATAGTGAGTATGATGAACAGGGATGGACAAGAAGGTGATGAACAGGCAGACAAAGGGCAGAGAGATGACGGACAATGAGATGATGGACAGGTAGATAAAGAGTGGGAGATAAAGAATGGGAGATGATATCCCAGGAGGCAGTGGAACAGGAGACATTGGACAGAAGGGCCTGGGTTGGAAGGAACCTTTAAGATCACCTAGTTCTAACCTCCTGCGATCGGCAGGGACACCTCCCTTTTGACTAGGCTGCTCCCAGCCCCATCCAGCTTCTAGCCTTGAATGCCTCCAGGGAGAGGGCATCCACAACCTCGCTGGGCGACCTCTTCCAGTGTCTCACCACCCTCACAGTAAAGAATTTCTTCCTAATATCTAGTCTAAATCTGCCCTCTTCCTGTTTAAAGCCATTTCCCCTTGTCCTGTCACTACGTGCCCTTATAAAAAGTCCCTCCCCAGCTTGATCAACTGTTAGCATGCCATAATTAATTCCTAATTTCTTACTGGTTTTGAGACACGAGTAGCTCAGGGGCAAAGCAGAAGGCTGTTCCCAAGCAGCTGTGGCATGCTGTGTCCTTCCTGCCTGACCTGGGGCCCACTGCCCTGCAATGCCACGGTTACTGATTAACCCCAGTGGGGACTGAGAGAGAAAATGCACATTTTTACTCATTAACCTAAAGGAAATGCTCCAAGAAAGCCAGGTTTTGCTGTTGTTCCTGTCACAGTTACTGGTTTTGTTTTGACTAAACTAAACAACCAATAGACATTGGTCTTATCATCTTCCTAAAATGTGTCTGGGCTACTTCACCCCATGGGTTACACATCCACTCATTTTGGTCAACTCCCTGCTAAGGAAAGTCCTCCTAAATTCTCCGTTGTCTAAATGTTTATTCCTAAGACTTATTTCCCAGTATAAACCTGTGTTGTTTTCACTTTTTTGTTTTGCCCCTGTCCTCCAACAAATGGTAAAGAAGTACTGTCCATGCTGGTTTCACCTCAGTTCTTTTTGCTTCCTACATCTCACAACCCAGACCAGGTGATCTCTGCTTCCCTCTGCAACCCGAGGGAGCCCAGAGCTGAAATCCAGACCCTTGGATCTTTCTGCAAAATAAAGAAAAATACATATACCCAGGGCTCTTGTAGCAAGGCAGGCTGCCAGGTGCTCACTCTCACTACTCAGTTTGGCTCCCACAAGGCTCTTTTTAAAGGGAGGATAGGGAATAAAAGAGAGGAAAAAGAAAACAGAGCCTGCACACAACATTTTGATATCAAATTTCCCATCGAAGAATCGAAATCTGGGAGACAGCCCAAGTATTTTTGTGTGGCAGTGGAGTGAGAGCAAGCTATAAAATGCAGCGTGATGTGTCTCAGTGGTGCCATTCATCATTGAAAAGCAGTTACTGCCCCTTGGCACGGCTCTGAGCCATCTGCTTAAAGTCAGACGTGGACAACAAGAATTTGCATGAAAGAAAGCAAAAGGCAGTTTGTCAAAAGGTTATCTAAGGTCATAAATCCCCTACGCACGAGGGTGATATTGAAGAACTTCATTTTTTTCCTTCTGACAGCGGTGGCTTTTTTCTAATTACCACTCTTCTTTCTGCAGTACTGATCGTCTTTCTTGGCTGGAACATTACTGATTCATGGGATGGAGGCAGCGTTTCCTAACAACTCAGTTCCCTTGAATTTAAGGTATGATTCTGCTTTTGGAATGTGAATTGCACCACAGAAGGTGAACAAACTTCTGATCAAGGAGAAATCCCCGAAGTGTTGTAGTGTAAGGCTGATTAAATGGGCTGCTGCAGAGAATCCCCACCCTTGGGTTGGAGTGACATGATGTGTTTAATCCGTCTTCTAGGTGGAAAATAAGTTGTTTAAGTTATCACTATTTTTCCTTCAGCTGTTCTGGGAAAAGGCATTTCTAGTTGTAATCCCGGGGTACGGAACTGATGACCAACCCCTGGTTTAGTGGATCACACCAGGCAGGGAACCATTTCACCCATAGTTCACTCACTGAATGTGGGATGCAGAAATTCAACCCTCCTCCCCAAAACCTTGAGCTCATGATTTTTCCATTTGTGCCATCATTAGTAGCTCCCTTGTCTTACACAGAGACCATTTCCACCTAAAATACTGTGATCACAACCCAAGAGAAGTGGTTCTCTACATCCCTTATCTCTCAACGATACCTATGAATAGTTTGGTCTCTAAAATAACTCCCACTGTGGTACTCAGTGTCTTTCCTCAGTGCTATTGTTTGTCTTTTGCTCCTGAGGTTTGAGACATGTACGTGCCCCTGTTGCTCTCCCAGAGCACTGTGCCATCCTTTATGACACATTCCAAACTCCAGAGTTCTCTAGCTGGTGGACCAAGATATTTTCAAGCCACCTCTGCAGAGGGGGTGAGGAACATGTGCAGTTTGATATTCCAAGGACACTGTGCTTAATGCACAACTGATGCATATGAAAGTGACTTCCTTTATTTTTAATAGTGTTCCTAATTACTGAAAAAGTCATTCATCCAGAGCATTGGATCCTTGCAAGCCAGTGGTTTTGATCCTGCTCCAGGTATGTTCGTTTTACTCAGAGCCCTGTCGTGTTCCATAACTTAGTGTGATTTCACTAATGATTCGTCCCCTCCTTCCAGCCCCGGCAAAAGTATTTGTGTTGAAGTGGTAGAGGGCATTATTGCAGCACTCTCTTTGTTTCTAAAGGTTGTAATGACAATTACTGTGTAGTGACAAAACTGTGGTGCAATTTAGGGGTTTTGCTTGTAATGCCTGGCGAGGCAGACCAAGAGATGCTACTATGTGAGCAGCTGGAGCTGTTGTGGTGATAAACCCAGAGGGGCTTATGAAAATGAAAAAGAAAATGAGATCAGAAAAGAATTCAGATCTTTACAACACTTCACTAACATTCGGTTGTTATCTGTTGCGTTACAGGGGTTAAAGGGCAAAGCAGCTCAAGCAGCACTTATTATTTCTGGAACTTATTTCCTTCAGAAAGCTTGTTTTTATTACTTTCATTAAAGTTCTGTGCAAGATAGGGAGGAACAATACAGCTGCAGCATGGTGCTTCACTGATACCATCTTTAATATCTGCAGGACCATGGTTTCTTGCTGGCTCGGGTTGTACCTAATAACCAGGCGAAGAAATTGAACTTCCAGCCTCCATGCCCACATTAGAGAACTGTGCTTCTGTAATGCTGTAACACGATGGAAAGCTTCAGCTGTTTGGGTTATTGGCTTTACTGCCTGTAACGTGGACCAGGCAGGCAGTAGATGTTTTTCAATCTCACAACACCTCTCTTCTGCTCCAGGCTAGACCTGAGAACAGAACCCAACTGTCCTTTCTTTGTGAGTCGATACAAAGGCCTCATCAGCTGTGCTTTGTTGGGGTATAAAGGAGTGCCAGGATCCTAATATACCCCAAAATTCTTGCAGCTGCCTTGGCATGGTAGGGACAGGGAACACCAGAACCTTGGCTATTAATGCACTGGGTACTACATTGGTTTTTCCCAACCAAACTATGCCCAGGAATTTAACTGACTGGTCTGGTCCCTGCACCTTCTGTGGATTTATCACAACACCCTTTCTCTTGTAGATAAGCAGCCAATGAATCTACTGCCTTTCCTAATGCCTCCAGTGAGTCAGAAGTCAACATGATACCATCAATAACGTGGTACAGTTTGATGTTAATAGGACTATTCCACTCTGCTAGGTCACGCGCCACTGTGTTACGACAGTACCTAGGTGATACTACATATTGGGCTACAGCTTGATACATCCTCACTAAATAAAGAGGAGGGGGGGGGGGGGACAGTGGCTGCTCCCAACTCCTCACGTTACATTGAAATGGTTGGTCAGTAATAACTGAGACAGTAACTAAAAGCTGAGTTGAAAGAACAGTTCTAGTTGAGGCTTTTTTTTTTCTTCTCTATTTGCAGTTACTGAGGTGTACAAGACAATAGAGGATAAGGACTTCAGAAAGAAATTACCAGTAAACGAGTAAGAACCGACAAGCCACATACCAAGGCTGAAGATGTGCATCAGTGAACATCAAGTATTAACTTGAACAAAGCGAGAAATGTATGTATAGGGTCAACATTCAATGGCCCTGGCTCAAACCTAGAATAACATCATCTGTACAATGCAGGAAATTCTTAGCATCACGTGGATGCCTTAATGACTTTGAGGGCTTGCTTCTTAGGTCTTTCTTCACTTCAGGATACTTTTTGCAAGATGGAGAACAATATTATTTCCTTACTTTAGCAGGGAATGCGGGACCATTATGGGATTCAACACTGAAGTCACGGAGAGTTAAGAATTCCCACTACACATCTTGTAAGGTCAGACACCCTGAAAAAATTAAACAGGTCTTAAAATCTTATCTTTAGTATTGGATATGTACAAGCACATAACTGAAGAACCATTCTCAGTAATTTGCTCTGAGATGCTGTTCCTTACTCATGCAGCTCAACTACCAGAGGGTGGCTATCAAATTAATAGGTTAATACTGCATAATTTCCTCATTTAGTTCCTTTGCCAAAATAACCAATGTAAACAGCAGGAAAAGCCTAACGGCAGAGTTTCATTTACAGTTCACAGCCTCAAACTTGTGATACATTTGACATGCAATGGAACTTTTCAGAAGGCTTGCCCAGCATTTAAATTATTTAGTCTTAACATTTCAAATGTTGCCATCTCCCAGTATTAAGGTAATTATAGAAGGCAACTGAGAATGTATTTGAAAATGTTTTAGAATTTGACAGACTGCCACTGCAGACAATTGCATTAGACTGGCACAAAACTGGAGAAGAATTGCGATATCAATAGGGAAAAGTTTTCAACCGAGTAGGTCACACTCAGAAAGTGAACTGGAATGGTGTCAGAAAAGGAGTGTGTCAAGTTTTATATCCGATTTGTCTGCTAACTAATCAATAAACTAGACTAACATCACTTTTTCAAGTTCAGATAGACCACATGCGGAACGGCTGTAACTCCAATTGAAGATGAGAAAAATAGCAGCTTGCCCACATGTACAAGCTTGGCCACATGCCAGGTGCAGTGCAGCCCAACCTTGGGCAGCAAGTGACCCACATCTTTCCATTGTCAGTGAGCTAGAATGGCACTTGTGAAAGACGCAGTGTCTTTTCCCACCAAAGGGGACACAAGACAATAGCAGTAGCCAAACTAGGTGACTGATCAGCTGCAAGTTTCGAGCCAGCAAACCTCTTCTTGGTTGGTTGTTGTTTTTTTTTTTCTAGACTCTAGAAAACAGACTGAGAATGGAACACTGTCTACAGGGGCTGGCTGGGAATCCTAACACAGTTCACTACTCTGAGTAAGTTTTTCCAGGGCAGCCACCAGTGCTGTACTGCACCCCTTCCTACGACCATATTGACAGTACCGCAGCATCTCTACAAACATACTTGTGAGGAGAGTGTGAGCTATACTGTCATACGCTGAATGCCAGAGTTCAACCCTGAATCTAGTTGTTCAGAGACCGTGCTGTAGCTGAACCATATACTAAAGCTTCACTGTGCTCTCATGAAAAGAAGCCAAAAACAAAGCTAAGAGAGGATACCCTAGGAAGTAAGCAAGAAGATTATTTAACAGATTGTGATGTGCACTCTCAGCATCCTAATGATGCACAGCTCAGACAGTTTTTGAGACAGAATATCTTTGTGTTTAGCCCTCGGTAAGTTCATTTCTGTTTGTTTGTCTGAGCTCCTCTTGAGAGCTGTGTAAGCTTTCATAGTTTATGTCTTTGTCCTGTAGAGACTTCTATTGCTTAATTAAGTGGGGTGAAGAACACAGAATTAAAGAACAAAGATTAAGTTTCCGCAGCAGGCTCACTTTCTCTGAGTGCTTTTTCTACACCTTGATCATCTATCAACCTTACCTTCTGACAGGAATTCTCATTCTGATATATCCACAGAGGAGCAGGGGGGAAGAAAAAAATGGAAAGCTCACCCATCTCCCAGAATCAAGACTTGCAGGAAAAGCTCTACAAAGGAGAGATCTCTTGCAAGAAACTCTCCTGGGTGGCAGTCAGTCCTTAAATGAGGTCTAAGAGGTGTAGAGCCTCTTAGGTTGGAGGTGAATCGCTCTCACCTGTACTCTCAGGGCTGACCAGCTTTCCAGGTACTCAGTCAGTACCATCAGGGCCATTTGGGTCACCTGTGGTGATCCTGCCAGGCTGAAAAATTTCTAAGTTTGACCTCTGATACCCCATAAGGGCTCATTGGGTGACCTATAGTGATCCAGGGGGCGGAAATATTTCTAAGTTCAAACTGTGGTAAGCAAAAAGGACTGACATTGAAATCTAGTAACCCCAAAGGGCCAGATTTGAACGCTAGTGACTTCAACAGTCTCACTGGGTGACCTGTATTGATGCAGGAGGTGGAAATGTGTCAAAGTTTGACCCCGGATTTGACTGCTTTTAACCCCAAAGGGCTCACTGGGTGACCTGTGGTGACTCCAAAGCGCCAGATTTGACCTTTAGTAACCCTAATGTACCCTTCTTCCATTTTTTTCTGTGGTGCAGAAGAAATATGTTTTTTCATTCAGGTCCTGAAATCTGAGATTGCTCAGCTGCAGCCTTTATATGATATCAGCTCTGTCAGAGTAGAGCACCCCACAAATATCCGTTTTCCTTTCAGACTCTATCTTTGCCGCCTTCAATAACGTGCAAAATCATTTGGATCAAAGGACAGATTTCTTCCAGAAAGCAATCTGAAGAATGCAGAAAAATATGTTTCTCTTCGGAAAAAAAATGGGAAATTTGAGTCTGTCCTGTCTCAGCCCCCTGTCTTTGTAAATACAAAGCATGTACAATCCACGGAACTGCTTTTTGAAGCAGAATGTAGACACCTCGCATTCCCATCCAGCCTAACGGAGGGGTCGATCTGTCGAGACGTTCCGCGTTCTTCACCAAATTCCACCCTCATGTCGGAACATTTTGAGTCGCAAAATGTTGTCAACGTGCAATGACCAGGGATCCCTTCCTCGGAGCTCATTCGAAACAGTTGTGTGCCGTAAAAATATTACCTCTTCAAAGGAATCGGAACCCAAAATAAAATAGGAGTATTGTCCATTCTCCCTCATAATAATAATTGTAATCATAAGAACGCATTAACAGAAAACAAGCCGATAAGGAACGGCCGTTCAATTCTGGTACTGGATTCCTGTAAAAAAATACTTCCGTGTCTGTCATTGATGATCATCATTAGTGTTTGAGGAAGACACCTGAAAAAGAGCGGTCATCCAATCTGCCCTTCTTAGGACTGATGTCGTATCGCTGAGAGTTGTTTTCAGCGGGAAGAGAAACGTGTAAACAGTCAAAAATTTCTCTTGGACATAGGAAGGCATTGTTTGTGTGCAAATCGTATTACGTGTGGCACAAAATGTTTATCCTGGTTTATCCTGAAGAACGAGAACGTTTATCCTGGTTGTTCCTGAAACGCTCAGTGATAACCAATTGCAGAGACTGTGGACCTCGTCACAGAGCACTGCGACCCCAAACCGTCCACAGTTGGACCGAGTCTGAAATGTAACGGCAAGGACGATTGATTCTTCCGTGTGGACATCATGAATGGGAAAACTCATAACTCATCTCATCTGTTTATTTTTAATTGAATTTAAATGCGTACAGATTACAAAACGGATGCTTTTGAAAACGTTTGTTAGGGACACAAAGTCGCACTTCATATGGGCATCTGCTACTAACAGATCAGGTGGACGCAGTTCAAATAGAAGATGCTCTAGCCCAGGACCTCTTTCTTTCGAGAGGAGGTGCCCGTTCTGAGATGGCAGGTCCTGAAAGCGAGGTTCGCTTATCAATAAATCATTTACAACCCGAGTAGTTGAACGCGCCAGTAACCACTAGGTGGAGTTGACTCCTTGATTAACTGGATAGCTTTGCGAGAAAAAGAGCAGGTGAGTGTTTTCACATGGGTGCTTCTTGAAACCGTTAGGGCCGGGGACATTCTTCGGTCGCGTGATTATCGTTCCATCCGCGTCCAACGCTAAGCGATCGGTTTCAATTAGGAACAATTATTTAACAACTCGTTAATTAACCCAGCGTGTCACAAACAGTCGTTGAAGTTCCTAAGTCAGATCTAGAGCCCGCCTGTCAAAGTGTCAGCGCCCCGGGCCGGCCCTAACGAGGCCCCCGCCCTCAACGCCTTTTAAAACCCTCCAGAGGCAGCTGGGAGCTGTGATGGAGCTCTCCGGGGTTCTTCAGGAGCCTGAGTGGGCTCAGTTCCTTCGGATGTGCTGCCGGGGATTCTGTCTCACGTTGTTTGTGGTTTTGTTTCAGGTTGCAGGGATACCTCTCGCATTAAGGATCGGACCGAATCTGTGGGTGGCTTCTGCAATAACAGGGCCGTGGAGGCGGTGAGCGCTCCCGCGAGGGGAGGCCACAGCGTTGTCCCCCTGCTCTTTTTAGGGTGGTCGTACAGCTCCTGCTAGTTTGGCCTGGCTTTTTTTTTTTTTTTTTTGGCTTGTTTGAGCCAAGGTAGTGTTGCCACTTGGCTTCCATTGTCTTTTCAGAGGAAGCCGGCGCTCGGGTCCTGGCACGGCTCCACGAGGCTCTCAGTAAGCTGGGGTTTCTTAGCGGATGCTTCATGTCCTCCCGCTCTCATCAGTGAGAGAGAGCGGGATGGGATCTTATTTTCCCAGCTTTCTTACTACTGGAAGGCAGAAGGTTTCTCCTATCGCAGGCTGAACGAGGGCCGCAGCGGTGGTTTTCATCAGACCGCACAAGCAGTGAGCCGCTAGGTAAGTTCTCGCTTCTCGAGGTAGGGCTGCCACTCAGCTGCCTCTGCTTCTTTGGGATTGGCAGGTCAATCCCACGCGGCTTCTGGCTTCTCTGGTGCCAAACGTCCCAAGACGGAGCGCAGTTGGCCCCATCTGCTTCTGGCAGCGGGAGCAAGCAGGACAAGATCATATATTTTTTTTTCCCCTTCACTTCTGTGTACCTTCAGGAACACTGTCTCATTCATATCACAGAGAGATGGTCGGACAGCTTTAATGCCCCAAACACTCTTGTGGCTATTCTTCTTTATTATTATTTTAGGGCAGATGGACTGGCACAGCTGCGGAGCTACTTTTCCTGCTGGAGAACTGGAATGCATCGAGCCCTGCCTCGGGGTGAATGAAGGACTAAGGGAGCGCTCGCATCCGAGGCTTGAGAGGCAGGTAAACGTGGGAAAGTTTGTTACGCAGCAAGCAGGGTGTGGAAGTTGCTCTTCTGCGTGCCGCTGTGGGTGTCAGTGACCACCGTAAACTCATGGCTTCCTGAAGCTGTTGAGGAAGCGATCCTGCTGGGAGAGCTCATTCTAGGAGGTTACTGCAGCACATTGAGGGTAAATTTGTGATGCGGGTAACTGGGAGCACTATCTTAGTGTGGAGGATGTGAAGACTAGGGATGGCCTCGAGCGTGGCAGCTGTGAAATAGTTGGGTCGGGAGGGCAGAATATCCCCGTGGTCACTTGATATCTACAGCACAGGAGTGTAGTGAATGGGAGTGGGCTGCTTGGGAGGTGTGTGACAGTGTTAACTTAATCGAAGATGGAAGTTGAATATGGACAAGGGGAAGAATGATTAGACGGGGTGTGATGGAACAGGCTGCCTGGTGAAGTTGTGGAGTCTTTCTTGGAGAAAATTGAAGGTGAGTCTGGATGCTTTCCTGGGTGATGTTAGGGGGGCTTTTTTGACCCTAACAGCCCTGTTAGTGTTGTAATCTTGTTGCAGTGTGGGGGCTGTGGTGAGTGGCTTCTTTGGGGCTCAGGGATGTGAGACCCCCAATGAGGGGGTTGCAGATGGTGGCCTGTGGAACTGTTTCTGTGGGTTTGGGGCTGGAAGGAGGTGAGCTGCATCCTTTGCATCTGTGATGGGACTGAATGCTGGTGTTATGCTTGTGTTCTCTGTGCTTTCTTTACAGCTCTGTAGGTGTGTGTCAGGGCCTCTCCTGGAGAAATGGACCAGCTGGAGTGCGAAGTGCTACCTTTGTTGTCTTGAGGGCAGGGGGGGGAGCCCACCTGGCAGCTGGAGCTCCCCCTGAGTGGAGGTGTGGGGAGTGTCTCCTGACTGTTGGGACTTCTTCCTTTGCTGCTGGAGCAGCTCCTGGGTGATGGTGGCTGCTTTTTGTGGAGGTTTTCCTTGGCTTGAAGGAAGATGATGAGGTAGGGAGGAGCTGGGTTCCCTCTTCTGCAGAAAGAGAAAGTTCAGTTGAAGTCAAAACCTTACATAGAGCCTTTTGGTGAGAACTCTTGGTCTGGGGCTTCAGGGGTTGTGCTTACTTAAGGAACTTACCATGTGCTGGGGAGTTTCCTCTAGAAAGGGTTTGGGTAAGTGGCTGGAGGTGAGGTGCACCTGTGGTGTGTCTGAGTATATGGTCTGGTCTGCTATGGATGCGTTTCAGCAATCCAGCCTGAAATGGCAGATTATTAGTGAGGAAGGAAGTTGCTGGTCTTCTCTTTAATGTGACTGCCTTCACTGGTTGCTCTCAGGGGTGGAAAAGGTCTAATGGGAAAATAAAAAGCAGTGCTTAAGAAGCCTCCTTTCCTGAGAGGTGTCTAACCAGGCCCATTTGTTCTTTAGCTTTAGATGCATATACAAAGACAGCATCTCTGTGTGGATGAGGTTTATGTCAGTGTTTAAACTGATGCCTCTCATAAAATGCTCTAAATCCAATTGGTGGGCAGGCAACTTAAAGGCTTAGATTTGAGTTTAAACAGTTTAAAAAAAAAAAAGGCTCCCTTTTAAGATGTGTCTTTCACAATTTTCCTATAGCAAGAAGGTTGAGGAGAACTCTGAGGCATAACTCTTCATCTCTTCTGAATGGGTGTCACTGAAATACCTGTAGTTGAGTTGGCTTCCCTGGGAAATCCATCACTTTTCTATGAGAGTTACTGGCTTGCTATAGATTTTTGCAGAGAGTGTTTATACTGAAGGCAGAAATGCTCTGCGTTACATGTAGAAACCGTTATGCCTCAGGATTTGGACTGAAAGGGGACAGCTAGGTTTAGCCATCACACATTTATGTGGTGAAGGGGAGACCTGTCTGTCTTTGACTTGAAATGAGATTATACATCCTCACTTTTTGTTTTTAAAAGAAAAAAAAGGCTGTGCTGGCTATTTCATTTCTGAGGTTGGGGCTTATTCCTCTGCTGCCTGTCTTAGCTTACTTAACTCACGGGATGAGAGGGAAGGAAAACTAACCCTTTTGCAATTAGCAATGCAGCATTGTGTTTAAGTTTCTTTAAAATTCAAAAGCAAGACTTAAATATTTTTACAAATTATCCACTTCACAGCTATCATGTGTCAGAGTTGCTTTACTCACCCAATGAAGTTGCCAAGCATATTTCTCATGTTGGTATTTGCAGCTGATTTTATCTGTGACAGCATTTCTTGAGTTTGGTAGAGCTTGAAGGTGGCTGTGCACCTGGAGCAGCATTGACTGTCTCAAAAAACAAAAACAAACCTTTGAATTTCCTTCGTTATGTTATTTCACAATTATCTCAGTTTCTCAGCTAGGTCACTGAAGCTAGTGCTTCCCAGTGAAGCCCTTTGTGTCAAAGCCTGGTCAGATAACGCCTGTATGCCTTTCTCCCGAATGGAGACTGAACTCCAATGTGAGTGACAAGATGTCCTATTCTATATTTAACTGACTAAAAAAATGGAACTGTGTTTGGATTCTGCTTTTGCCTTAACTATTTGCGTGTAGCATAAGGTGAAAAGTCTCCTGTGAGACTTTTCAGAAGCTACTTGGGGTTTTGTTTTGATTGACTTAATGATCCCATTCTACTGTGACTGAAGAGCAACATCTAGATGAGTCTGGAGAGAAAATGGATTACATTTACATAAGTATGATACTACTTTCCTAAAGACTTGACTACAACTGAATTTTCATTAATAATGCTGTTACTTGTCAGTTTGAGAAGATGCCTGCAGGCAATTAATGTGTCACTCCTCGTAATAAAACTATACATTTGTTTTTCCATGGGGATTTATAAAATGTATGGAGATCTGGGAAAAAGCTTATTGAATAATAAATAAAAATGCAGCCTTGAGAAAGTGTCCCTTTATTTTGTTTACCCAATCATAAAGCAGCATCAATCAAAAGCAACCTCTTGCCCTGTATGCCATCATCATAAGTCAAGTGTGGGCTACGACAGTGTTGTCTAAACTGCACACAGAGCTCAGTGTGAGGCTGTACTGTGCGGGGGTGGGGTGCTCTCTTCCCTCACCCTGGGCTTCGGGTGGCCAGCCAGGGCTTGTGGCTGACTTCAATTTAACTTGCTCTCACCTGCTGCCCTAATTCCCTTCTGTGGGGTTGCTCTCCAGCCCCTAGTTCCCTCGGTCTCTGCCTTCATCTGAGGTTGGGCTGGCCCTTGTCAAACTGCATGTGGTTTGTGACTGTATGGCCTACTGCTGTGACAAGATCTCTCTGCCGAGCCTTTCTACCCTCCTACTCTAGTGTCATCAGCAGACACTTAACACATGTTCAAGTGCCGCATCCAGATCATTT
Organism: Cyrtonyx montezumae; assembly: GCF_038088225.1. Lineage (NCBI taxonomy): Eukaryota > Metazoa > Chordata > Aves > Galliformes > Odontophoridae > Cyrtonyx > Cyrtonyx montezumae. The sequence continues at coordinate 51,325,388 of NW_027071826.1, read as the reverse complement.
ATCAAATTAAAACCAGCCCTGAAAGGAAGCACTGCGCAATCTCAGTAGCATCTCTCTGCCAGCCTCTCATGATCTTGTTTATTCTAACTCTCTGAGCCTCTTCTCAGTGGGGCTGAATAGTAGTTTAGTGTTTCATTTGTTTGTTTTAAGATGGATAATTGGTAAGGGCCATGTTAAGATACAGGATTTAGTTTTTGACTGCTGTCCCAATGAGAATTTTCCTCATGTACTCAAGTGGATTAGAACCTTCTGAAACAGACCACAGGCAAAGACGCCTCATTTTTGTAACCCAGGCTGTCCCTTAATCAGCTAGATAATGCCAAGCAGCAATAAACTCATAGAAACTATTAAAAAACAGAAGAGAGACCAATGAAATAATTGGAATGTACTAGTTCAAGTTAATGGACACATCCCTCTTATATTAGAGCGTAACAAGATCAGACTTAAATTGTTAATGAGTAAAGATTGGTTACAACCCAGAGTTGGACATTTTTAACCTCTAAAATCCAATGCATTTTACTACTCACTCTCAGAAGTGAGCTTTGAACATATTAGACTTCTAGAATGTATCTTTCCTTATAAATGGAAGTATAAGCTCTCTTGAGCCAGAAGCCCAGGCAGCGAAAGTAAGCGTATTCCTTCCTCAGTGAATGGAAGAAAGGACTTCTGTCCTCATTTTGTTTTAACTTAAATGATAAATCAGAACAAAAACCCTAATCCTCAATTCACAGGGGGGGACAGCCTCTGACCGTGAATGGTTTTGCAAATCTGACTTTTGCTCCTTCTTTATTTATATTGAGCACTAATCCCTAACTGCACTGGACTTTAGGAAGCTCTAATCTTCTCTAACTTCTGTACTTGTGTATGCAATAATGTAACAGCAGAGGGACCAGCACAGTGAGAAGACGATGTGAAGAAGAAAAGCTATGCTCACCTGGCTCTGAGGTTCAAGGCTGGCAGAAAAAACACCACAAAGGAAGGATCTCCAAAAAGAGAAATATCCTCGGCAGCAGAAAGCCCTTAAATGAGATCTAAGAGGAGTGGAGCCAGGCTCCACCTCTTCCCATCTAACAGGTGAATCGCCTTCACCTGTGCTCCCAGGGCTGACCTGATCTCTTCCCCAGGTGCTCAATCGATGGTTCAGGCCACGACTCAGCTGTTCTCATGCAGTAATCATATACACACTAATCTCACTTCTACATCGACTCCAGTTAACCTAGCTGAGAAGATAAATCCCTCCCTGCAAACCTACCCAGCGAATCACAAACTAGAAGGATTTTTAGGTTGGGTAACCCTATATTAAAGGACTTTTAAATAAGTTTTCTCTGTGATGCAAAACAGCTGAGCGATCACGAATTTTTTACATCCTTCTCAGAATGCTGTAATAATGATTTCAGACACATATCCTACCCAGTCAGAGCTTATCACTACATTCACATCATCCTCTCGATGGGCCCCAGATAACCTAATGAATGGGCAACCGGCCAGCTAGAGAATTCAGCCACTGTTAGCTAACTCCTCCCATGAGCTAATGAGAGTCAAATCTGTACTTTCTATAACTAGAAGAATACCTCATCCACCTGGCTTTGAGTAATGTGAGGGCTTCCATCTTTGTAGAACTACTCTTACTATTTGCAGTGCCTTTAACATTAAAAAAGCACTACAGTATGCACAGTCCCTGTGAAGTGCAGAGCAAGTTGGAAGCGGCTTCGGGCAAGGCTACGCTTCTCCGTTAAAACTCAACCCTGAAAGAAACAGGTTCCCCGTAGTGTGCCCTGCCACTCTGCCCTCACGAGGCCCCATCCGGAGACCTGTGCCCAGGGCCCACAGCGTGATAAATACATGGACCTGTCAGAGCGGGTCTGGAGGAAGGCCGTAAAGATAATCAAAGGGCTACAGCACCTCCGCTATGAAAAAAAAGGGGAGAGAGTTTGGTTTGTTCATACAGGAGAAACAAAGACCTCTTTGCAGCCTTCTAGGGCTTGAAGGGGTAAGCTTATAAACAAGTGGGAGAACTGACTTTCAATGCTGTCTATGGAATGCTATAACAAGATGGAAAGTACCAGGACAACAGCAGGCAGGGGCAAAGCCTCCAGCTGCTGGAAATGAGGACGAGCCTGGACAGGACAGCAACAAACACAAAGGAGAAAAGCAGCTTACCTTGGGAAAACCTGGGAACATAGGTGTCTCCAGAGAGATCTTCTCTCCCCTGCTGCTGACCCTAAAATGAGGTCTGGGAAGGGGTGGATCCCGTCTCCACCCCTTGTGGTTGCTCGGGTTCATTGCCTGCACCTGAGCTCCCCCGGGCTGGCCCCGCCTTCCTGCCAGGTGCACTATCAATGGTTCAGGCCGTAACTCGGCAGTTTAGCTGAGATATTAGGAGGCACAAATAACTTCTTTGGAGATTCCACTTGATGTTCATCAGAGAAAAACGTGAAGATTCAGATTCTTACATGTACAGGCCCGAATCAAACGAATCTTTTGGTCACCTTTCATCACATTCCCAGCTTTCGAGATTACTCAAAAATGTTTAATTTTTTCATTTTCTCCAATTTCAACTCAAAGTTAGCAGTTACTATATTAAGAGAACCATCGGGTGTTCGCCTACAGCATTGAAAGGATGAAAGTTGGGAAGCTATAAGAAAGAATACAAAAAAAACAAACGAAAGACAACACAAAAAAAGCTCTTGCTGTGATCCAATCGCTTCTTATTTCAGTGAGAAACTCTACGAGCGGATCGGTTCCCTCCGCTCCCTCCGCTTGTGGAATTAGAACCTCATTTCTTATAATGGCAATCTTACAAATAAACACAAAGCTGGGACTCTGCCCTTTTTCTTCTACAAACAAGGCCGTGAAACTCTTTTATCCCCTTCAAATCATCGCAGGTATGCTGAGACCCTACATCTACCAACAAACAATCGTTAATAAGAGATGACTCTGGTTACATTCAAAAAACAGCTCACAAGCCTTCAAAGGAAAATCATCAGGCTGCCTAATGAAAAACCGAGCGCTTAAGGTGAACGAAACCAAAATTCTGGCCGTAACTGAGAAGAAATCAGGACTTGTCATTGTCGTAACTGTCATTTGATATTCCTTCTCTCGAGATTATTTCACACTAACCGACACACAAATTCACAAATTTAAGACAATGTATCACTCTCAGTTTTACTGCAAGGAAAACACTAATTTGGAGCATGAGTCAAAATCTATTCCTTGTTATTTGGAGCGATGTTAAAAACAATTTTCATGCACCTTTTAGCGCTCCTTAGCAGCCTGCCGTTCCATCTGAAATGCTCTTTTTTTGTAACAGACTCTAAACACAACTGTAACGGCCGAGATAAGGCTGGGGCAGCGGGTTTACGTTCACGTGAGCAGCAGAGTGCTGAAACAAAGTGCTGCTTTGAAGAAAAGAAAGGTTGTGAAGTAGAGGACAAAATTGATAGAAGAAAAACAAAGAATTTTCTTGTCTGGAGGCCTTCTCGCTCTTAATTTCTTAGATTTTCAAATCTCTATCCTTCGTTCAAAGGAAGGACTGGGAAGCCAGGTGATATATTCCGGTAAGAATTTGCTATTTAGGAAACAGTTGGATTCCCCTTAATTGAAAGACAGGAGGTCGTAGCCACACAGCTGCCACAAATGGTTCTGCTCGACAACTTTAAGCATGGAAATAGGTGTGGGTTTTTTTTGCATAGATTCCCCATATCCTGCGTTCCTATCTAACTGACTTTGATGTAAGAAGTTTTGATTGACTCCACCGTTCTCATTACCGTTAACTTCCCATGCCAGTTTGTTTAAAAAAAAACAAAAAAAAAAAACCAGAAAAATAATCACAAATCCAATGTGGGGAATCTTTACTCTGGTTTACTCATTTCTTGACAATTAATGTTGAGAAGTTTCTGTATGAAGTATTAGCATGATTACCATCTCTTCTCTTTAAAATGACATTTTAAAAATATGTACTATGCAAAACAGGCTTTTAAAGAGTAACTTGAAAGGCCTCAGTAAAGAATTTTGTGAAAATCGGGGATGTCAAGCGGGATTGGTGGATTCAAGTGGAATACTGGCATCAAAACCACAAAACCACAACAAAACTCTGCTCCCACGTCGTTTCCTTGGGCCCAGAGCTCCCTGTTGGTCAATATCTGTGCCTTCAGAGCTGTCTAGCTGATATAATAGCAGTAGAAGTTTGGTGCCTAAGACCACAGAAACCTGACTGTGGATTTGATATCAGCCAAACATTTAAATCCCCCCCCTTTTTTTTTTTTTTTAAGATAAGAATTATGCAGAGATTGATTTCTTCCACAGACATCAGCAATCGAGTATGCGCTGAATGACTTAAAGATGTAATGGGGAAAATGGTCTAAGTAAAATAAAAATAATAAAATAAAATAAAACAATTCTTCTCTTCAATGCATTTGTCATTTTCAGTTCCTCGTGTATAGAACAGCTACGGTATTTCCTGTATACGTCATCTGTGGATGGCTGATGCAAAAACGAGGGACTGCAATTGCTGAGACACAGCCCCCAGACTACTTCTTTTTCAGTATTGGCTTCCCAAGGGTCTGGTATTTGTACACCGAACAGAAATGATAACATATGTCTAATAAAAACCAATAGTGGTAAAGAATGGAACTAAATATGTGCCCAGGGTAACCTTTAAGGTAGCCTTTATACTTCTTTTTTTTTGCTGTTTTTTTTTTTTCCACCTTGCTGCTCTCAAAATAGCTTGGGCATACAGCAATTCAGCTTCATCAAACACATTTCATTTAGATCAGCAGATTAACCATTTCTATTTTAACTCATCAGTGCATATAATTTCCAGATATTTTCATTTGTGAGAGTACCATAATTTGATTGTTCTCTCATGTTATATCTCATTAATTTAACTTGCTAAAGTTTTATGGTTTGTGGCTTTTTGCATAGAACTGTTTCTTTGTCATGAAGAAGAGGTTTGCCCTGCGTGCTACGTACAATTAGGAAAAAGCCCACTAAATTTTCAAGCAAAAACACAGATTTGGTTGAGCAATCTTACAGAGGTACACAGAATCAAAATACTCGATTGTGAAAGTCGTATTTATTTGGAGAATGATTCCAATCTCGTGCCTCTGTTGCTAGATGCTTGTTTCACTATGTTCCCCGGCTGCTTTGAAAAGGTCTGACAAAAAAATGTTTCTTCATTAGTAAAGACACTAGCATCATATCCTTCCCGTTGCTGTCTGGGAGCCTTTTTTGGTCCCTGTCTTGATAAACATTTCTTAGAGAAGGTAGCTCCAACACACTCACTTGTTTACTTGCTTCTCGAGACAATTGTGGTGTCCTCAGAGATTTAAGCAAATCCTTCTGAGTTCTCCACTGCCTACTTTAAAGCATCGGGAGAGGTTGTGGTGGGAGAAGGACGCAAAGGAGAAACTAAACAGAAGCCTAACTTTCCACATGTTTGAGCACATCAGCTCTTTTTAAACAGTACTAAAACTGTTTGGGAAAAAAAGATAATGCCCTTCTTTTGCCCAAATGTCCTTTAAAGTAACTAATTACATAAATCTTCTAGCTACTTTTCAAATCCCTCCAAAAATGAAGAAGTATTGTTTCCCTCTAAAACAAACGTTTCCAGTAAGCAGGTTGTGCTGCGCATTTCCCTTCTGCATCAGAATGTGCATGTACACTAGAATAAAATAATCTACTGGAGGGAAAGAATCCACCTAGAATATTCTTCCGCCATCTGCTCTTTCGTACAGATGGCTGTCAAACCACCTTCACTGAAGCACTAAATTAAACAGTAAAAATTTCTCACTCCATTTTTAATCTTCACTTGAGAGGACAATGGGGAATCACGGAGGTTCATCTGTAAATAACTCATCTCTCAGGATTCCTCTGAACATACACATTTTGCTCTCTTTTACAGTGCCAAAGAACGGAATGTTTGCTGTGATCGTTGTTCTTGTGACAACTTTGTGGATGAAATAGATAATATCATACAGAGGAAAACTGGTAATTCCGCCGTCAGTGAAAGTACTTGTTAGTTTGAATTGCTTAGTACTACAGACTAAGAAATCCATGTGTTGCAAGTAGACGGACTTCTCTCTCTCGCGTGTCCAAGATGTCACAAAGGCTTTGGAGACTTCAGCATTGTCCATGGGAATTTTCCTTGGTATCCTCCCAGGAAAATAATCTGCAATGACGAACAAAATAAATTTTGAGAAAAAAGAACAAGAGAAATAACTGTTTCTGTAAATTCCCACCCACAAATCTGGAACCATTACAAGTTAGAGATCTAGGCTCTCAGAGGATGGATTTCTTTAAGGAACATGTTCGCTTAGGATGAAAACTTGGTGGTTTAGTTAAAAAAGCTGTCAATGGTTTACGGGCTGGTTTAGCCTGGTTCTATGATGTTTGGGGTGGGGGACCCACAGACCCATGCCTTGGGGAAGGGGGAAAGGGAAAAAAGGAAAAGGGAGATGGGCCTAAAAATAAAACCGTGTCAATGACCTTAGGCAGAAAGCTAATTTACTAAATAAGATATTAGAATGCAAAAAACGCGAGATGGCCAGCGAGCACCTGCTGCTGGGTTGATCTGAAAGGAAAGAGCCCATGTCTCATGACACGCAAACCATTTTTCGCCTTTCCCTCTGAGAAGAAAACAGAAATGCAAAGCAACGCAAAGTCCTCTGGGGTACATAGTTCTTCTCTTCTGAGACAGATGTACCCAGACCTATCGATGATTCACAGAGCTGCAGCATTAACTCTTTAACTCCCATTGCACTACATGAAGTTATGATGTGGAATACTGATAACAAACAATCAGAAAACCGTGACAGACACTTAAGAAAGTACTCATTCTTTCAAACTAAAAATGTACAGATGTGAAGAACTATTTAGAATCAAAACAGAAGTCAGGTAAGCCAACCAACCAACCGTCCAGCGTGTTATAGCAGTATTGCCAGATACATTTATACAGCTTCAGACAGTGTTACAAATATTCACTAGGTAGCCAAATACGCACCCTTGGAGCAATATAAACTTTGTTCAATGTAAAAAATACTGTAATACCCAATGTCTGACTATTAATAATTTTAAAAGAGATTAAAAGAGACAAAGAAAACAAAGATACTTTGAAATTGTATATTCCCCTCGGGGAAACAGTCAAGATGCCTATTACGTTCAGGGCCATCCAGGAAATAAGACACAGAATGAAACAGGACCCAGAGACAACTGTGAAAACTTAAAATCAGAATCTTTGGTGACATTATTATGACAATAAGGCAATAAGATTCAAGTTTACTGACAAAGAACAGAAATCATGTGTGTAATCAAACTAAAAGTTCTTGCAAGTGCAAAATCCTGTCCATACATAAAATAACAGTCCAACAAGCCCCAGGCTTCAATTTGAATTATGCAACTTAAAAGATAGTTTTGCTCATCTGAGACTTACTCCTTGCTGAGGCTTATCACAAAATTTGCACACTAAGATCTGTAACAAACGCAGTAAAGCATAATTTAAGAACATTTATATAAAAGGCCATTTTCATTTATTTTTCTCACTGACAAATGTTTCCTTCAAGCTTCAATTCAGAAATTTCTATGTAGATAAAAAGCAATTTGCAAACGATGCTTTAAACCTGTACCACGAGTATGCCACAACTGGGTTCCACTCAGGAGATACTTACAGATTGTGTTAAATATAATGGCAAATGCATTCTGATTAAATAATTAAGCATTTGGCAGTGTATCTGGTGACACCCCATAAGCCTGGAAAGCTTTGCTCTTCTCTTTTTCCTTCCTTCTCTTTCAAACAAGGAATTATTTCCAACGATGCAAATCCTGAGAACATGAGAAAAGATGAGCAAACATTTTGAAGCAATAATGAAAAACTGAACTTTGTATAACTTAATATCTCAGCAACTCAAATTGTAATTAACTGTGGTCCTCCCACAGTGGTAATTTACCGTAGATAAAAACAGCTATGAGTAGAACTGCTCTTCGGTTATTATAAATGAATGTGACTCTTACATTATGAAACACTTCCCCTAAATATCCTATGTGCTCAAATGACAACAGAACATCAAATGCTTCAGAGCTGTGTTAGAAAAATTCAGCTGTGAAAACCCAAAAGAAAACAAGGTATTTATTTTGGGCCCACACCTAAGCCTTACTCAAAAAACATTTTTGATGGCTTAGATAAAATTAAATTCAAGTCCTTGCCGTTTTGAGAGGCTGAACTTCTGACCAGTTGTGACTAACAGCTATTATCTATACATGACAAATGTTCTAATCCTGAAAGCATTTGAGCTTTGTACATTAAACAAACTGAAGTACGACCTTTACAACACACTCTGCAAATTGAGTGTGTCGTATATACTTATACATATATTCTATATCATGAACACAAAACTTTCACTATTTGAAAGGCATTACACTTGTTTGACTTCATCATGAGATATTAGATAGCAGAGTCAGTTTTTTGTGCAATATTAAGTTCACATAACTGACATACAAATTGACAATCTTACTGTTTCCTCAAAGTTTAATGCTTCCCTCTTTCATTATAAAAAAATGTAAGATCTAAACTACACCACGCAGCAGCGCTACCTCAGATAAAGCGATAGGCTCCTGCTGTTTGAGTTCAGATGCTGCCAGACCTTTGGCCTCCTCTCATGAGATTTTGTGATTAAAAGTTGTTAGCTCATTAAATATACGTGCACGTTATTAATTTTTGCACTTTGTGGTTGCTTTCTCCTCCTGATCAGTTCCCATGACACATACCCAGGTTATACTACTTCCTTCAGAGCTGTTTGTTTTAAGAAGTAAGTTTATTTACCACGTGCAGTTATGTGTCCACATTAGAGTGATAAAGACTGAACTTCTA